>NC_090830.1:67045836-68245836 GCF_028021215.1 Eschrichtius robustus | reverse complement strand
CCCAAAGCAATCTACAGATTCAATGCAATCCCTATCAAAATACCTTTGGCATTTTCTACAGAACTAGAAAAAAAAAATCTTAAAATTTGTAGGGAGACACAAAAGACCCCAGATAGCCAAAGCAGCCTTGAGGGGAAAAAAAATGAGCTGGAGGAATCAGACTTCCAGACTTCAGACTATATTACAAAGCTACAGTAACCAAGATGATATGGTACTGACACAAAAACAGAAATATAGATCAATAGAACAGGATAGAAAGCACAGAGATAAACCCACGTACCTATGGTTAACTAATCTATGACAAAGGAGGCAAGGGTATACAATGGAGAAAAGACAGTGTCTTCAGTAGGTGGTGCGGGGAAAACTGGACAGCTACATGTAAAAGAATGAAATTAGAACACTCCCTAACACCATACACAAAAATAAACTCAAAATGGATTAGAGACCTAAATGTAAGACCAGCCACTATAAAACTCTTAGAGGAAAACCTAAGCAGAACAGTCTATGACATAAATCACAGCAAGATCCTTTTTGACCCACCTCCTAGGGAAATGGAAATAAAAACAAAAATAAAAAAATGGGACCTAATGAAACTTAAAATCTTTTGCACAGCAAAGGAAAGCATAAGCAAGACGAAAAGACAACCATCAGAATGGGAGAAAATATTTTCAAATGAAGCAAATGTCAAAGGATTAATCTCCAAAAAGCAGCTCATGTAGCTCAATATCACAAAACCAAACAACCCAATCCAAAAATGGGCAGAAGACCTAAATAGACATTTATCCAAAGAAGATATACAGGTTGCCAACAAACACATGAAAGGATGCTGAACATCACTAATCATTAGAGAAATGCAAATCAAAACTACAGTGAGATATCACCTCACACCAGTCAGAATGGCCATCATCAAAAAATCTACAAACAATAAATGCTGGAGAGGCATTTATTGGAAAAAAGGGAACCCTCTTGCACTGTTGGTGGGGATGTAAATTGATATAGCTACTAGGGAGAACGGTATGGGGGTTCCTTAAAAACTAAAAATAGAACAACTGTACAACCCAGCAATCCCACTACTGGATATTTACCCTGAGAAAACCATAATTCAAAAAGAGTCATGTACCACAATGTTCATTGTAGCTCTATTTACAATAGCCAGGACATGGAAGCAACCTAAGTGTCCATCAACAGATAACTGGATAAAGAAGATGTGGCACATATATACAATGGAACATTATTCAGCCATAAAAAGAAACGAAATTGATTTATTTGTAGTGAGGTGGATGGATCTAGAGTCTGTCCTACAGAGTGAAGTAAGTCAGAAAGAGAAAAACAAATACCATATGCTAACACATATATATGGAATCTAAAAGAAAAATGTTTATGAAGAACCTAGGGGCAGGAAAGGATTAAGGACACAGACGTAGAGAAAGGACTTGAGGACATGGGGAGGGGGAAGGGTAAGCTGGGACAAAGTGAGAGAGTGGTATGGACATATATACACTACCAAATGTAAAATTGATAGCTACTGGGAAGCAGCCACATAGCACAGGGAGATCAGCTCGGTGCTTTGTGACCACCTAAAGGGGTGGGATAAGGGAGTGAGAGGGAAGTGCAAGAGGGAGGGGATATGGTGTTATATGTATACGTATATCTGATTCACTTTTTCATACAGCAGAAACTAATACACAATTGTAAAGCAATTATACTCCAATAAAGATGTAAAAGAAAAAAAAAAGAAAGCCCAGAGACAAACCTACACACCTATGGTCCACTAATCTATGACAAAGGAGGCAAGGATATACAATGGAGAAAAGACAGTCTCTTCAATAAGTGGTGCTGGGAAAAATGGACAGCTACATGTAAAAGAATGAAATTAGAACACTCCCTAACACCATACACAAAAAATAAACTCAAAATGGATTAGAGACCGAAATGTTAGACCGGACACTATAAAACTCTTAGAGGAAAACATAGGAAGAATACTCTTTGACATAAATCACAGCAAGATCTTTTTTGATCCACCTCCTAGAGTAATGGAATAAAAAACAAAAATAAACAAATGGGATCAAATGAAACCTAAAAGCTTTTGGAAAGCAAAGGAAACTACAAAGATGACGAAAAGACAACCCTCAGAATGGGAGAAAATATTTGCAAACGAATCAATGGACAAAGGATTAATCTCCAATATATATAAACAGCACATGCACCTCAACAGTAAAAAAACAGACAACCCAATCCAAAAATGGGCAGATGACGTAAACAGACATTTGTCCCAAGAAGACATACAGATGGCCAAGAAGCACATGAAAAGCTGCTCAACATCACTAATTATTAGAGAAATATAAACCAAAACTACAATGAGGTATCACCTCACACAAGTTAGAATGGGCATCATCAGAAAATCTACAAACAACAAATGCTGGAGAGGGTGTGGAGAAAAGGGAACCCTCTTACACTATTTGTGGGAATGTAAATTGATACAGTCACTATGGAGAACAGTATGGAGGTTCCTTAAAAAACTAAAAATAGAATTACCATATGACCCAGCAATCGCACTACTGGGCATATACCCAGAGAAAACCATAATTCAAAAAGACACATTCACCACAATGTTCATTGCAGCACTATTTACAATAGCCAGGTCATGGAAGCAATCTAAATGCCCATAGATAGACAAATGGAAAATATGTGGTACATATATAAAATGGAATATTACTCAGCCATAAAAAGGAATGAAATTGGGTCATTTCTAGAGACGTGGATAGATCTAGAGACTGTCATACAGAGTGAAGTAAGTCAGAAAAAGAAAAACAAATATCGTATATTAACGCATACATGTGGAAACTAGAAAAATGGTACAGATGAACCGGTTTGCAAGGCAGAAATAGAGACACAGATGTAGAGAACAAATGTATGGTCACCAAGGGGGGAAAGTGGCAGGGTGGTGGTGGTGGGATGAATTGCGAGCCTGGGATTGACATATATACACTTATATGTATAAAATAGATAACCAATAAGACCCTGCTGTATAAAAAAATGAATAAAATAAAATTTAAAAATTAAAAAAAAAATATTTAAAAACATAAAACAGGAAAAAAAAAGTTCTGTCCTTCCCATAGACGTATTTATATGAATGAATTATTTCCATGCTTATATCTATAAATACAAAAAGAGGAATAAAACCTACCTTGAACCAAAAATGACAAAAAAAAAAAACAGAACCCACTGTTCATACAGAGGAAAACCCTATCAGGGCACTTGCTCCAGTGGCAAACAGTTCTGAAGTTGGTCAGAGGTGGGGAATCGTCTCCCATGCAGCCAGCAGCTCCCCCGCAAGGAGCGTCCTCATTGCAAAGCTGGGGAACCGTGAGGAGGCGTCTCTGAGTAAACGTGAGCTGAGCCTCAGGCCAGCTGCTGCTGAACTTTTTCCACCCTTCCCAGGTAAAACACCTGAATGTGTGCAAAGACTTTAAAGCCTAGAGGAAAGGGCTTGGAGTCACACCAGCGACAGCATGCAGGCCGACTTGGTGCCTGCAGGCCAGCCAGGACGGTGCTGGCCCCGGGCGCTCTTCTGGAAGCTTTCCATTTCCCTGCCTGAGGTACCCCTCCTGTCCCGGCCCCCACTGCTTTTTTCCTTCCTCACCTCTGCCCGGGGAGAAATTCCAGCAGCAGGTATGGGTGACACATCCTCTTCTTTAGCAGGTGGCAGCCCGGCAACTCCTGCAGAAAGTCCAGCAGAGCCCCACTCACACGGGGCCACTCATAGAGCACTGGGCCCTACTCCCTCCCACCAGCACAACCCCAAGACTGCTGACGGGGCAGAGAATATGGCGTCAGGCACAGCTGCAGAGGCTTTTGCTGCCTGGAGGGGTGTTTATATTGACCTCAACCCAGGCACACCTGGGAAGGGCTGGCCGGCCAGGTCAGGCTGCCCAGGTCAGCCAATCCTCGCCCCTCAGGGGCTCAGAGTTGCAGATAATGGGCCTTGCTGCACCGGCCAGATCCAAGGAACAGGTGTAGGGTCCCGAGAGTCAGGATAGACAAGGGGCGGCAGCCCTGGATTGTTTTCTAATCATTTTATCTGGTCCATGAGTGGAAGACAACTTCAAGAAGACCCTCTCCTAATGAGAGGAAACCAGGAGTCAGGGAGAGGAGGGTTGATGGGTGGAGACAGAGGCCTGGTGCCCCGGCTGCAGTGGAAGCCCCTGGAAAACCAGGTGGAGGGAGGCCGCACAGAGTGAAGCCTAGGGTCACACACATGTCGAAGCTGCTGTTTGTTAGTTCAAGCCCTGCTCTGAGGTTCTCTGTGTCAGCTCTGAGCGACAGGTGTGCTGGGGGTGCTCTGCAATGAGGGCTATGTGCACGGTTCCTGTGTGCCCAGCTCTGCCGGGGTACCTGTCCAAGGGAGCTCCATATCCAGGGAGGGGCCTGCCCACGAGAGCCCCGTGAGCTGCTGGGTACCTGCCCAGGTGAGCTCCATATCCTGGGAGGGGCCTAACCACGAGAGCCCCGTGGGCTGCTGGCTACCTGCACAGGTGAGCTCCATATCCTGGGAGGGGCCTGACCATGAGAGCCCCGTGGGCTGCTGGGGACCTGGTAAAGGACGCCAAGACAGTCAGTGAAGCCACAGAGGATATACATCCAGTAGTTCCTAATTCCTACACCCTGCTGGTCATTCTACCATCCACCAGGACATGGTATTCTGTATTAGACTTCAATGATGCCTTCTTCTGTATTCCATTAGTCCCAGAGTCACAAGAAATTTTGGCTGTGAGTGGCAGGACTCAACATACAACAAAAACAATACTGCTTGGCCGTCCTACCCCAGGGGTTCAAAAATTCCCACACCATCTTTGGGGAAACGTTAGCTAAAACCCTAAAAGATCTACCTCTGGAGAAGTGAA
Organism: Eschrichtius robustus; assembly: GCF_028021215.1. Classification (NCBI taxonomy): domain Eukaryota; kingdom Metazoa; phylum Chordata; class Mammalia; order Artiodactyla; family Eschrichtiidae; genus Eschrichtius; species Eschrichtius robustus. The sequence continues at coordinate 68,240,932 of NC_090830.1, read as the reverse complement.
CCCTCCTTCAATATGCAGACGACATTCTGGGCTTCCCTGGTGGTGCAGTGGTTGAGAATCTGCCTGCCAATGCAGGGGACACAGGTTCGAGCCCTGGTCTGAGAAGAATCCATATGCCGCGGAGCAACTAGGCCCGTGAGCCACAATTACTGAGCCTGCGCGTCTGGAGCCTGTGCTCCACAATAAGAGAGGCTGCGATAGTGAGAGGCCCGCGCACCGCGATGAAGAGTGGCCCCCGCTTGCCGCAACTAGAGAAAGCCCTCGCACAGAAACGAAGACCCAACACAGCCATAAATAATAAATGAATACATTTAAAAAAAATATGCAGAGGACATTCTGATTGCCAGCCCTACAAAGGAGGCCTCTGGACTACCTAGCCAATAAAAGATAGAAGGCGTCCAAGAAAAAGGCTCAAATATCACAGACTAAGGTGACCTGCCTGGGCTTCATTCTCACAAAGATCGGAGAAGCCCATCCCAGGAAAGGGAAGAAGCCATTTGCAGCCTCACCCTTCCTAAAACTAGAAGACAGCTTAGGGGTTCCTGGGGAGACCGGGGTTTGCTGCATCTGGATCCCTAACTACAGTCTAATACCTGGGCCTCTATATGAAACACTGAAAGGAAAAGATGATGATCCTTTTGAATAGAATCCAGAAGCGGCCTTTCAAGAATGGAAAGAGCAGTCAATTCAGACCCTTGCCCTGGACCTCCCTAATTTAGCTAAACCCTTTGACCTTTACATTCCTGGTCGAAGGCGAATCGCCCTTGGAGTTTTAGTGCAAAAACTGGGACCACTTGAAATGGAACAACGCAAGAATGCCCTCCAGGCATTGGCCAGCCACCCCATCCGACCAGGATACTGGGGGTATCTAAAAACCTGGAAATGAGCAGCCTGCAAGGCCAGCTCCCTCCTAAGGGTAAAGGACGCCACTTGGTGATGCTAACCACCCACCATGCCCTGAAGTTGCAGGGATCGCTCCGTGGGCACAATGACCTCGAGTGAGGAGGCCCTCCAACTCCAACCTCCAGAGAGACAACCTGGGGCAACAGGCCCCCATGACGACTCGTGTGACCATCACTTGACCTGGAGCTTCTCTCAGAAAACCAAAAGAGTGTGCCCCAAAAGAACAGACTATTGCTTGCAGGACTTACTGCACCCAGAGCGAAGCTAATAAACCTGGCAGGGGACCCGTAAATAACGCTGCCACCATAGAAAAGCCTACAGACACCACGGTGACGGCGGCCAATGAGACCAGATGTACTCCTGGTTACTTCAAAAGGGCGGTGACTGAGTGGCCGTCATGGTCCTGGATCACCACCGGCCCTGGACTGTCTGGGAGTTGAGCAGGCAGGGCTCTGACACCTGGTGCTGTTTGTATGTTAATTCAGTGGCCTAACTGAAGAAAGCGCAGACTACTGGTAAGAACATCTAGGCTGGCAGAAACCGTCAGCCTAAGGGGGCCGAACCAATGTGGAGCAGGGTAAAACCGGCCCCCCCAGCGTCCCTGCACATCTCTTTCCTGGACCCTTAAAGGTCATTAGAATCTATAAAACTTCCAACGCTGGTGCTCAGGCAGACGAGCAGTGAGGGAGGAGGCCTGGGGACAATCAACCTCACCTGGAGGCTGCTGGGGAGACGTCCTGCCCCTCCCCCCGGGTATGAGGACACCCAACTCAGCACGAAGCATTTACAGAAGAGGTGTCTGCACCCTCAGCACCCCAAGAATGTGGAATGGGACAAGAGGCAGAGGAGGGGTTTGTCACCGGCAAAGCCCATTAAAAATTCCTGGGAGATAAAAATAGAATCTGGGCAATAAAATAAAGTCTAACCTTTTTTTCCTTTGTGCTTTTTCTAATTTCACTTGTTCCTAGGTTTCCACAGGCAGAGGTCCCACACCTGGCACTTCAGACCCGATTTCCTAGTGCAAAATGCCTGGGCCGACACCTCAGCTCTCGGGGCCCCGTGCAGACTCCGCCACATAGAGCCTGAGCTCCAGGCAACCCGGCCCTCGAGAGCTCCGCCCCATCCCTCCCGCTGACGCTGACGGGATCCCTACACAGCAGCCCGGCCCACAGCCCGCGGGGAGCGCACGCTCTCACCTCTCCATTCTCTGATCAAAATATAAAGTTTTCCTTTGCTTCTGAACCAAACTCAGTCTCGATCTCTTGGCTCCAATGACACTGGGCAGGGGGACACTTGTTGGGGCCGACTCTGCAGGATCAGTAACAGAATTTGAGAACATTGTAACTTCAATGAACAGATGTGTGAGCCAAATATTGTAACTTCAATGAACAGATGTGTGACCCAAAATGTAATTAACATAGAGCAGTGTATAAGGCTCGTGTAAAATAAAGTATTTCTAACACTTCCATTTGATATTTCCATCACTTTATTATAAGCAAGTTCAGTGGAGGGGTTTGTCGTATATTTCAGGTCAACATTAGAGAAACGCAGTGATTTCTTTCCAAGGATGTGGATCTACTAATCTTGGCTGAAGTTTCAATCTTGTTTTGAATGATTTTCTATTGAAAATGATACCTCTCTTTCAGCTCCTAGATTTCTGAGAAGTATAAAATCTTGTATTTTTTTATTACCAAAGGGGAAAGTTGGGAGGAGGGATAAATTAACAGTTTCGGATTAACATATACACACTGCTATGTATAAAATATATCATCAACAAGGAACTGCTGTATAGCACAGGGAACTATACTCAATATTTTGTAATAACCCCTAAGGGGAAATAATCTGAAAAACAATAGATATCTATATCGACATCATCTATCAACTACAGATAAAATGGAAGCTAAAGGAGGCCGATGGTGAGCGTTTCTGACCATGAAGACTTCAATCCTCTAAAGTTCGGACTCTGCGTACAGCCCAGTCCCTTAATGAACGTACATGTACCAGTAGCTTAAAAATTCCCCAGATAGGGGTTCAGGGAGACACTGATTTGAAAAAATCCCTGGTGTTCTCCTTACATACATGGGACCTTTCCTGCAGCTAAAACATGCCTGTGACACCCAGAAGATGGTACACGGTTGGATCAGGAAGATTTTGGAAAAAGGCACCTCATCTCCTAATCCCCTGGTTGTCGGGTTCACCCCTCCAGCCTCTTTCCTAACATTCTCCACAATTGAGGATGTCAGCACTTTCAACATCCTGTTGCACAGAGTTTGGAATTTGTCCAGAGGATGAAGGGGAAGGAGGAGAAACAATGAAAGACAAGCCCTAGATGTTCGGACAGGCACAGGTCACTCTAATTTCCTATCAAGAAGAAAAATTAACCACAGGCTCAGCCTGCCCCACGGAAGCAGTATACGGCCTAAAGCAATCTTGCGGTTTTGCAGCCAGCTCACAAAAAAGCGAGTTGAAAAACGGAGCTCAGGGGCACTGCAATTCACAAACATGCAGAGTTATAAATGATCACTCTCGTCCAAAAACATATTGAGGGAAGGCAACGAAGAGGATTTGAAAGCAAGGCAGAATTGCAGGAAACAAATTTCAGGAGGTAGATTCGAATCGCCTTTAAAGCACATGAAAAGCGGTAAAACGTCGACAATGATGCCCTTGGCCAAAGAGGGCGTATACCTTTTTTCCTGAATATATTCAGGAAAAAACGCATACGCCTTTTTTGGCCAACCAAGCAAGCCGGAAATGCAAATGAGCACTAAAAAGAAGTCTCAAATCCCAGGGGTCAAAAGAGCCATTCGAAAAGACTGTAAAACACAGAAATGCAGGACAGGCCAGGGAGAAAAGGGAGCCATGTTAGGATGATGGGCGGGATGTAATTTGCCAACGGCCACTCTGGAGAAGTGTATGGTGATTCCTTAAACATCTAAAAAACACAGCTAGAGAGCATAGGACACTTCTACTCATGGGCGTATAAAATGGGAAAAATAAAAATCAACAAGACACAGGCACCCTCAAATGTTTAGGGCTGCTCTGTTTACAAGAACCTCCACTTCAGTACACCTTTAATATGCAAGGATAGAGAAAAATGGATAAAGAAGTTGTGGTACTTATGTACAAAGGAATATCACTCAGCCATGAACTCAATATCATACGGCTAGTAGCAGCATGATGAGTGGATTTAGGCACGATGTTTCTAAGTGAAATAAGTCACACAGAAAAAGACACTTATCATAAGATATCACTTATAAAGGGAATGTAAAAACAGCTACACTTGAACTGAATTACAAAACAGAACAGAGTCACACGTTTCGAAAACACACTATGGCTGCCTAACGGGAAAGGTGAGGTGGGGTGATGCATAAAACAAGGGTTTCAAATTAGCTCAGATACCGTTCCATAAACCGAATATGTAATAGACAAGACCTACACCTTGCTCATTGAACTGGGCTCAGCACCCCTTATTCAAGGCACAAGAATATATCTGACTAGTAAGAATCGTAAAACCTATGTATTGATATCTCTCTGTAAGTGAGTCAAATGGGTGTAAAGCAGCATAAACACAGCAGTGAAAATCAGCTAAACCCCATTCTAAAAATAAATTACAAAAAAAACCCAAACAAATACAATGAAAGAGAGAGAAATTAGTAATAAGCTCGTTCAGGGGCAGTGAAGCAACCTGGATTGACCATATCTAGAGCCACGGCTGGGTTACACATAAGGCTGGACGCTATTGGGGCTGAGAGGATTGGTGAGGTTGGGTGAGCAAACGCAGACCCTTTAAAGTAATACTGTGTGGTACCCATCCCATGGGTCCCAAATCTCCAGGTTCAAGGGCATCTTCCTACATCAAAAACATGCATGAGAACCCAGAAGATGGTACACCGTGTGATCGGGGAAGGTTTCTAAAACGCACCTCATTTCTCAACTCCTTGTGCTCGGGTTCGCCATTCCAGCCGCTTTACTAGCAATCTCCCTCGTTAGAGAATCAGCACCTTTAACCTCCTGTTCCATAAAGGTTGCAATTTGTCCTCAGGATGAACGGGAAGAGGGGGAACCAATGAGAGACTAGCTCTAGGTGTTTGGACAGGCACAGGTCACTATATTGTCCCATCAGGAAGAAGAATTAACCACAGGCTCACTCTGCCGCCCGGAACCAGAATAGGGCCTGAAGCAATCCTGCGCTTTTGCGGCCAGCTCCCAAGAAAGCGAGTTGAAAAATGTAGCTCAGGGGCACTGCAATTCACAGACCTGCAGAGTTATAAATGATAACTCTCTTCCACAAATATATTGAGGGAAGGCAACGAAGAGGATTGAAAGCAAGGCAGAATTGCAGGAAACAGATTTCAGGAGGTAGATTCGAATCGCCTTTAAAGCACAGGAAAAGCGGCAAAACCGCGACAATGACCCCCTTGGTCAAAAAGGGCGTATGCGTTTTTTCCTGAATATATTCAGGAAAAAAACGCATACGCCCTTTTTGGCCATCCAAGCAACCTGGAAAGGCAAATCAGCGCTACAAAGAAGTCTCGCTTCCCATCGGTCAAAAGGGCCATGCTGAATAAAGTGTCAAAACCAGAAATGCAGGAAAGGCCATGGAGAAACGGGAGCCTTGCTACGCTGATGGGCGGGATGTACATTGGCAACAGCCACTCTGGAGAAGTGTACGGTGTGTCCTGAAACATCTACAAAACTCACCTCAGAGAGCATAGGGCACTTCCACTCATGGGCGTATAAATTGGGAAAACGAAAAATCAGCAGGACACAGGGACCCCAAAGTTTAGGGCTGCTCTGTTGACAAGAACCTCCACTTCGATACACCTTAAATATCCCAGGAAAGAGAAAAATGGATAAAGAAGTTGTGGTCCTTAAGTACAATGGAATATCACTCAGCCATGAAATCAACGTCCTAAGGCTAGTAGCAGTATGATGAGTGGTTTTAGGTACGACGATTCTACGTGAAATAAGTCACACAGAAAAAGACACATATCATAAGATATCACTTATAGAGGGAATGTAAAAACCGCTACCCGTGAACTGAATTACAAAATAGAACAGAGTCACACGTTTAGAAAACACACTATGGCTGCCTAATGGGAAAGGTGAGGTGGGGTGATGCATAAAACAAGGGTTTCAAATTAGCTCAGATACCGTTCCATAAACCCAATATTTAATAGAAAAGACCTACTCCTTGCTCAGTGAACTGGACTCAACATCCCCTATTCACCGCCCAAGAATATATCTGACTAGTAAGAATCTTAAAACCTATGTATTGATATCTCACTGTAAGTAAGTCAAGTGGGTGTAAAGCGGCATAAACACAGCAGTGAAAAGCAGCTAAACCCCATTATAAAAATCAATTACTTTTAAAAACCCGTGAAACAAAGACAGTGAAACAGAGAGAAATTCTTCCAAAATTCGTTCAGGGGCTGTGATGACACCTGGATTGACCATATCTAGACCCACACCTGATTGAGACATAAGGGTGGACACTCTTGGGGCTGAGAGGATTGGTGAGGTTGGGTGAGCAAACGCAGACCCTTTAAAGTAATACTGCGTGGTACCCATCCCATGGGTCCCAAATCTCCAGGTTCAAGGGCGTCTTCCTACATCGAAAACATGCATGAGAAAACCAGAAGAAGGTACACCGTGTCATCGGGAAAGGTTTCTAAAACGCACCTCATTTCTCATCTCCTTGTGCTCGGGTTCGCCATTCCAGCCGCTTTAATAGCAATCTCCCTCCATGGAGAATCAGCACCTTTAACCTGCTGTTCCGTACAGGTTGCAATTTGTCCTGAGGATGAACGGGAAGATGGGGAACCAATGATACACTAGCTCTAGGTGTTGGGACAGGCACAGGTCACTCTATTTTCCCATCAGGAAGAAGAATTAACCACAGGCTCAGCCTGCCCCCCGGAACCAGAAAAGGGCCTGAAGCAATCCTGCGCTTTTGCGGCCAGCTCCCAAAAAAGCGAGTTGAAAAATGGAGCTCAGGGGCACTGCAATTCACAAACCTGCAGAGTTATAAATATTAACTCTCGTTCACAAATGTACTGAGAGTAGGCAACGAAGAGGATTTGGAAGCAAGGCAGAATCGCAGGAAACAGATTTCAGGAGGTAGATTCGAATCGCCTTTAAAGCACAGGAAAAGCGGCAAAAACTCGACAATGATGCCCTTGGCCAAAAAGGGCGTATGCGTTTTTTCCTGAATATATTCAGGAAAAAACGCATACGCCCTTTTTGGCCAACCAAGCAACCTGGAAACGCAAATCAGCGCTACAAAGAAGTCTCGCTTCCCATCGGTCAAAAGGGCCATGCTGAATAAAGTGTCAAAACCAGAAATGCAGGACAGGCCATGGAGAAACGGGAGCCTTGCTACGCTGATGCGCGGGATGTAAATTGCCAACAGCCACTCTTGAGAAGTGTACGGTGCGTCCTGAAACATCTACAAAACTCAGCTTAGAGAGCATAGGGCACTTCCACTCATGGGCGTATAAATTGGGAAAACTAAAAATCAGCATGACGCAGGCACCCCAAATTGTAGGGCTGCTCTGTTGACAAGAACCTCCACTTCGTTACACCTTAAATGTCCCAGGAAAGGGAAAAATGGATAAAGAAGTTGTGGTCCTTATGTACAATGGAATATCACTCAGCCATGAAATCAACGTCATAAGGCTAGTAGCAGCATGATGAGTGCATTTAGGTACAACGATTCTAAGTGAAATAAGTCACACAGAAAAAGACACTTATCATAAGATATCACTTATAGAGGGCATGTAAAAACCGCTACCATTGAACTGAATTACAAAACAGAACAGAGTCACACGTTTAGAAAACACACTATGGCTGCCTAACGGGAAAGGTGAGGTGGGGTGATGCATAAAACAAGGGTTTCAAATCAGATCAGATACCGTTCCATAATCCCAATATGTAATAGACAAGACCTACTGCTTGCTCAGTGAACTGGACACAACACCCCCTATTCACCGCCCAAGAATATATCTGACTAGTAAGATAATTAAAACCTATGTATTGATATCTCTCTGTAAGTCAGTCAAGTGGGTGTAAAGAGGCATAAACAAAGCAGTGAAAAGCAGCTAAACCCCATTATAAAAATCAATTACTTTTAAAAACCCGTGAAACAAAGACAGTGAAAGAGAGAGAAATTCTTACAAAATTCGTTCAGGGGCTTTGATGCCACCTGGATTGACCATATCTAGACCCACAGCTGATTGAGACATAAGGGTGGACACTCTTGGGGCTGAGAGGTTTGGTGAGGTTGGGTGAGCAAACGCAGACCCTTTAAAGTAATACTGCGCGGTACCCATCCCATGGGTCCCAAATCTCCAGGTTCAAGGGCATCTTCCTACATCGAAAACATGCATGAGAACCCAGAAGATGGTACACCGTGTGATCGGGGAAGGTTTCTAAAACGCAACTCATTTCTCATCTCCTTGTGTTCGGGTTCGCCATTCCAGCCGCTTTACTAGCAATCTCCCTCCTTGGAGAATCAGCACCTTTAACCTCCTGTTCCGTAAAGGTTGCAATTTGTGCTGAGGATGTACGGGAAGAGGGGGAACCAATGAGAGACTAGCTCTAGGTGTTGGGACAGGCACGGCACAGGTCACTCTATTGTCCCATCAGGAAGAAAAATTAACCACGCGCTCAGTCTGCCGCCCGGAAACAGAATAGGGCCTGAAGCAATCCTGGGCTTTTGCGGCCAGCTCCCAAAAAAGCGAGTTGAAAAATGGAGCTCAGGGGCACTGCAATTCACAAACCTGCAGAGTTATAAATATTAACTCTCGTTCACAAATGTACTGAGAGTAGGCAACGAAGAGGATTTGGAAGCAAGGCAGAATCGCAGGAAACAGATTTCAGGAGGTAGATTCGAATCGCCTTTAAAGCACAGGAAAAGCAGCAAAAACTCCACAATGATGCCCTTGGCCAAAAAGGGCGTATGCGTTTTTTCCTGAATATATTCAGGAAAAAACGCATACGCCCTTTTTGGCCAACCAAGCAACCTGGAAAGGCAAATCAGCGCTACAAAGAAGTCTCGCTTCCCATCGGTCAAAAGGGCCATGCTGAATAAAGTGTCAAAACCAGAAATGCAGGACAGGCCATGGAGAAACGGGAGCCTTGCTACACTGATGTGCGGGATGTAAATTGCCAACAGCCACTCTGGAGAAGTTTACGGTGCGTCCTGAAATGTCTAAAAAACTCAGCTTAGAGAGCATAGGGCACTTCCACTCATGGGTGTATCAATAGGGAAAACTAAAAATCAGCAAGACACAGGCACCCCAAAGTTTAGGGCTGCTTGTTGAAAAGAACCTCCACTTCGTTACACCTTCAATATCTCAGGAAAGAGAAAAATGGATAAAGAAGTTGTGGTCCTTATGTACAATGGAATATCACTCAGCCATGAAATCAACATCATAAGGCTAGTAGCAGCATGATGAGTGAATTTAGGTACGACGATTCTAAGTGAAATAAGTCACACAGAAAAAGACACTTATCATAAGATATCACTTATAGAGGGAATGTAAATACCGCTACCCCTGAACTGAATTACAAAACAGAACAGAGTCACACGTTTAGAAAACACACTATGGCTGCCTAACGGGAAAGGTGAGGTGGGTGTTGCATAAAACAAGGGTTTCATATTACCTCAGATACCGTTCCATAAACCCAATATGTAATAGACAAGACCTACTCCTTGCTCAGTGAACTGGACTCAACACCCCCTATTCGCCGCCCAAGAATATATCTGACTAGTAAGAATCTTAAAACCTATGTTTTGATAACTCTCTGTAAGAGAGTCAAGTGGGTGTAAAGCGGCATAAACACAGCAGTGAAAAGCAGCTAAACCCCATTATAAAAATCAATTCCTTTTAAAAACCCGTGAAACAAAGACAGTGAAAGAGAGAGAAATTCTGACAAAATTCGTTCAGGGGCTGTGATGCCACCTAGATTGACCATATCTAGACCCACACCTGATTGAGACATAAGGGTGGACACTCTTGGGGCTGAGAGGATTGGTGAGGTTGGGTGAGCAAACGCAGACCCTTTAAAGTAATACTGCGTGGTACCCATCCCATGGGTCCCAAATCTCCAGGTTCAAGGGCGTCTTCCTACATCGAAAACATGCATGAGAAACCCAGAAGAAGGTACACCGTGTCATCGGGAAAGGTTTCTAAAACGCACCTCATTTCTCATCTCCTTGTGCTCGGGTTCGCCATTCCAGCCGCTTTAATAGCAATCTCCCTCCATGGAGAATCAGCACCTTTAACCTGCTGTTCCGTACAGGTTGCAATTTGTCCTGAGGATGAACGGGAAGATGGGGAACCAATGATACACTAGCTCTAGGTGTTGGGACAGGCACAGGTCACTCTAATTTCCCATCAGGAAGAAGAATTAACCACAGGCTCAGCCTGCCCCCCGGAACCAGAATAGGGCCTGAAGCAATCCTGCGCTTTTGCGGCCAGCTCCCAAAAAAGCGAGTTGAAAAATGGAGCTCAGGGGCACTGCAATTCACAAACCTGCAGAGTTATAAATGTTAACTCTCCTTCACAAATATACTGAGAGAAGGCAACGAGGAGGATTTGAAAGCAAGGCAGAATCGCAGGAAACAGATTTCAGGAGGTAGATTCAAATCGCCTTTAAAGCACAGGAAAAGCGGCAAAAACTCGACAATGATGCCCTTGGCCAAAAAGGGCGTATGTGTTTTTTCCTGAATATATTCAGGAAAAAACGCATACGCCCTTTTTGGCCAACCAAGCAACCTGGAAAGGCAAATCAGCGCTACAAAGAAGTCTCGCTTCCCATCGGTCAAAAGGGCCATGCTGAATAAAGTGTCAAAACCAGAAATGCAGGACAGGCCATGGAGAAACGGGAGCCTTGCTACGCTGATGTGCGGGATGTAAATTGCCAACAGCCACTCTGGAGAAGTGTACGGTGCGTCCTGAAACATCTACAAAACTCAGCTTAGAGAGCATAGGGCACTTCCACTCATGGGCGTATAAATTGGGAAAACTAACATTCAGCATGACAGAGGCACCCCAAATTGTAGGGCTGCTCTGTTGACAAGAACCTCCACTTCGTTACACCTTAAATGTCCCAGGAAAGGGAAAAATGGATAAAGAAGTTGTTGTCCTTATGTACAATGGAATATCACTCAGCCATGAAATCAACATCATAAGGCTAGTAGCATCATGATGAGTGCATTTAGGTACAACGATTCTAAGTGAAATAAGTCACACAGAAAAAGACACTTATCATAAGATATCACTTATAGAGGGAATGTAAATACCGCTACCCCTGAACTGAATTACAAAACAGAACAGAGTCACACGTTTAGAAAACACATTATGGCTGCCTAACGGGAAAGGTTAGGTGGGGTGTTGCATAAAACAAGGGTTTCATATTACCTCAGATACCGTTCCATAAACCCAATATGTAATAGACAAGACCTACTCCTTGCTCAGTGAACTGGACTCAACACCCCCTATTCGCCGCCCAAGAATATATCTGACTAGTAAGAATCTTAAAACCTATGTATTGATAACTCTCTGTAAGTGAGTCAAGTGGGTGTAAAGCGGCATAAACACAGCAGTGAAAAGCAGCTAAACCCCATTATAAAAATCAATTACTTTTAAAAACCCGTGAAACAAAGACAGTGAAAGAGAGAGAAATTCTTACAAAATTCGTTCAGGGGCTGTGATGCCACCTAGATTGACCATATCTAGACCCACACCTGATTGAGACATAAGGGTGGACACTCTTGGGGCTGAGAGGATTGGTGAGGTTGGGTGAGCAAACACAGACCCTTTAAAGTAATACTGCGTGGTACCCATCCCATGGGTCCCAAATCTCCAGGTTCAAGGGCGTCTTCCTACATCGAAAACATGCATGAGAACCCAGAAGATGGTTCACCGTGTGATCGGGGAAGGTTTCTAAAACGCACCTCATTTCTCAACTCCTTGTGCTCGGGTTCGCCATTCCAGCCGCTTTAGTAGCAATCTCCCTCGTTAGAGAATCAGCACCTTTAACCTCCTGTTCCATAAAGGTTGCAATTTGTCCTCAGGATGAACGGGAAAAGGGGGAACCAATGAGAGACTAGCTCTAGGTGTTTGGACAGGCACAGGTCACTCTATTGTCCCTTCAGGAAGAAGAATTAACCACAGGCTCACTCTGCCGCCTGGAACCAGAATAGGGCCTGAAGCAATCCTGCGCTTTTGCGGCCAGCTCCCAAGAAAGCGAGTTGAAAAATGTAGCTCAGGGGCACTGCAATTCACAGACCTGCAGAGTTAAAATGATAACTCTCTTCCACAAATATATTGAGGGAAGGCAACGAGGAGGAGTTGAAAGCAAGGCAGAATTGCAGGAAACAGATTTCAGAAGGTAGATTCGAATCGCCTTTAAAGCACAGGAAAAGCGGCAAAACCTCGACAATGATGCCCTTGGCCAAAAAGGCGTATGCGTTTTTTCCTGAATATATGCAGGAAAAAACGCATAAGCCCTTTTTGGCCAACCAAGCAAACTGGAAAGGCAAATCAGCGCTACAAAGAAGTTTCGCTTCCCATCGGTCAAAAGGGCCATGCTGAATAAAGTGTCAAAACCAGAAATGCAGGACAGGCCATGGAGAAACGGGAGCCTTGCTACGCTGATGAGCGGGATGTAAATTGCCAACAGCCACTCTGGAGAATTGTACGGTGTGTCCTGAAACATGTACAAAAGTCAGCTTAGAGAGCATAGGGCACTTCCACTCATGGGCATATAAATTGGGAAAACTAAAAATCAGCAAGACACAGGCACCCCAAAGTTTAGGGCTGCTCTGTTGACAAGAACCTCCACTTCATTACACCTTAAATATCCCAGGAAAGAGAAAAATGGATAAAGAAGTTGTGGTCCTTATGTACAAAGGAATATCACTCAGCCATGAAATCAATGTCATAAGGCTAGTAGCAGCATGATGAGTGGATTTAGGTAGACGATTCTAAGTAAAATAATCACACAGAAAAAGACACTTATCATAAGATATCCCTTATACAGGGAATGTAAAAACCGCTACCGTTGAACTGAATTACAAAACAGAACAGAATCACACGTTTAGAAACACACTATGGCTGCCTAACCGGAAAGGTGAGGTGGGGTGATGCATAAAACAAGGGTTTCATATTAGCTCAGATACCGTTCCATAAACCCAATATTTAATAGAAAAGACCTACTCCTTGCTCAGTGAACTGGACTCAACATCCCCTATTCACCGCCCAAGAATATATCTGACTAGTAAGAATCTTAAAACCTATGTATTGTTATCTCTCTGTAAGTAAGTCAAGTGGGTGTAAAGCGGCATAAACACAGCAGTGAAAAGCAGCTAAACCCCATTATAAAAATCAATTACTTTTAAAAACCCGTGAAACAAAGACAGTGAAAGAGAGAGAAATTCTTACAAAATTCGTTCAGGGGCTGTGATGCCACCTAGATTGACCATATCTAGACCCACACCTGATTGAGACATAAGGGTGGACACTCTTGGGGCTGAGAGAATTGGTGAGGTTGGGTGAGCAAACGCAGACCCTTTAAAGTAATACTGCGTGGTACCCATCCCATGGGTCCCAAATCTCCAGGTTCAAGGGCGTCTTCCTACATCGAAAACATGCATGAGAAACCCAGAAGAAGGTACACCGTGTCATCGGGAAAGGTTTCTAAAACGCACCTCATTTCTCATCTCCTTGTGCTCGGGTTCGCCATTCCAGCCGCTTTAATAGCAATCTCCCTCCTTGGAGAATCAGCACCTTTAAGCTGCTGTTCCGAACAGGTTGCAATTTGTCCTGAGGATGAACGGCAAAATGGGGTACCAATGATACACTAGCTCTAGGTGTTGGGACAGGCACAGGTCACTCTATTTTCCCATCAGGAAGAAGAATTAACCACAGGCTCAGCCTGCCCCCCGGAACCAGAATAGGGCCTGAAGCAATCCTGCGCTTTTGCGGCCAGCTCCCAAAAAAGCGAGTTGAAAAATGGAGCTCAGGGGCACTGCAATTCACAAACCTGCAGAGTTATAATTGTTAACTCTCGTTCACAAATATACTGAGAGAAGGCAACGAGGAGGATTTGAAAGCAAGGCAGAATCGCAGGAAACAGATTTCAGGAGGTAGATTCGAATCGCCTTTAAAGCACAGGAAAAGCGGCAAAAACTCGACAATGATGCCCTTGGCCAAAAAGGGCGTATGTGTTTTTTCCTGAATATATTCAGGAAAAAACACATACGCCCTTTTTGGCCAACCAAGCAACCTGAAAATGCAAATCAGCGCTACAAAGAAGTCTCGCTGCCCATCGGTCAAAAGGGCCATGCTGAATAAAGTGTCAAAACCAGAAATGCAGGAAAGGCCATGGAGAAACGGGAGCCTTGCTACGCTGATGTGCGGGATGTAAATTGCCAACAGCCACTCTGGAGAAGTGTACGGTGCGTCCTGAAACATCTACAAAACTCAGCTTAGAGAGCATAGGGCACTTCCACTCATGGGCGCATAAATTGGGAAAACTAAAATTCAGCATGACACAGGCACCCCAAATTGTAGGGCTGCTCTGCTGACAAGAACCTCCACTTCGTTACACCTTAAATGTCCCAGGAAAGGGAAAAATGGATAAAGAAGTTGTGGTCCTTATGTACAATGGAATATCACTCAGCCATGAAATCAACGTCATAAGGCTAGTAGCAGCATGATGAGTGGATTTAGGTACAACGATTCTAAGTGAAATAAGTCACACAGAAAAAGACACTTATCATAAGATATCACTTATAGAGGGCATGTAAAAACCGGTACCCTTGAACTGAATTACAAAACAGAACAGAGTCACACGTTTAGAAAACACACTATGGCTGCCTAACGGGAAAGGTGAGGTGGGGTGATGCATAAAACAAGGGTTTCAAATCAGCTCAGATACCATTCCATAATCCCAATATGTAATAGACAAGACCTACTCCTTGCTCAGTGAACTGGACACAACACCCCCTATTCACCGCCCAAGAATATATCTGACTAGTAAGAATATTAAAACCTATGTATTGATATCTCTCTGTAAGTCAGTCAAGTGGGTGTAAAGAGGCATAAGCAAAGCAGTGAAAAGCAGCTAAACCCCATTATAAAAATCAATTACATTTAAAAACCCGTGAAACAAAGACAGTGAAAGAGAGAGAAATTCTGACAAAATTCGTTCAGGGGCTGTGATGCCACCTGGATTGACCATATCTAGACCCACAGCTGATTGAGACATAAGGGTGGACACTCTTGGGGCTGAGAGGTTTGGTGAGGTTGGGTGAGCAAACGCAGACCCTTTAAATTAATACTGCGTGGTACCCATCCCATGGGTCCCAAATCTCCAGGTTCAAGGGCATCTTCCTACATCGAAAACATGCATGAGAACCCAGAAGATGGTACACCGTGTGATCGGGGAAGGTTTCTAAAACGCACCTCATTTCTCATCTCCTTGTGCTCGGGTTCGCCATTCCAGCCGCTTTACTAGCAATCTCCCTCCTTGGAGAATCAGCACCTTTAACCTCCTGTTCCGTAAAGGTTGCAATTTGTGCTGAGGATGTACGGGAAGAGGGGGAACCAATGAGAGACTAGCTCTAGGTGTTGGGACAGGCACGGCACAGGTCACTCTATTGTCCCATCAGGAAGAAGAATTAACCACGCGCTCAGTCTGCCGCCCGGAAACAGAATAGGGCCTGAAGCAATCCTGGGCTTTTGCGGCCAGCTCCCAAAAAAGCGAGTTGAAAAATGGAGCTCAGGGGCACTGCAATTCACAAACCTGCAGAGTTATAAATATTAACTCTCGTTCACAAATGTACTGAGAGTAGGCAACGAAGAGGATTTGGAAGCAAGGCAGAATCGCAGGAAACAGATTTCAGGAGGTAGATTCGAATCGCCTTTAAAGCACAGGAAAAGCGGCAAAAACTCCACAATGATGCCTTTGGCCAAAAAGGGCGTATGCGTTTTTTCCTGAATATATTCAGGAAAAAACGCATAAGCCCTTTTTGGCCAACCAAGCAACCTGGAAAGGCAAATCAGCGCTACAAAGAAGTCTCGCTTCCCATCGGTCAAAAGGGCCATGCTGAATAAAGTGTCAAAACCAGAAATGCAGGACAGGCCATGGAGAAACGGGAGCCTTGCTACGCTGATGGGCGCGATGTAAATTGCCAACAGCCACTCTGGAGAAGTTTACGGTGCGTCCTGAAATGTCTAAAAAACTCAGCTTAGAGAGCATAGGGCACTTCCACTCATGGGTGTATCAATAGGGAAAACTAAAAATCAGCAAGACACAGGCACCCCAAAGTTTAGGGCTGCTTGTTGAAAAGAACCTCCACTTCGTTACACCTTCAATATCTCAGGAAAGAGAAAAATGGATAAAGAAGTTGTGGTCCTTATGTACAATGGAATATCACTCAGCCATGAAATCAACATCATAAGGCTAGTAGCAGCATGATGAGTGAATTTAGGTACGACGATTCTGAGTGAAATAAGTCACACAGAAAAAGACACTTATCATAAGATATCACTTATAGAGGGAATGTAAATACCGCTACCCCTGAACTGAATTACAAAACAGAACAGAGTCACACGTTTAGAAAACACACTATGGCTGCCTAACGGGAAAGGTGAGGTGGGGTGTTGCATAAAACAATGGTTTCATATTACCTCAAATACCGTTCCATAAACCCAATATTTAATAGACAAGACCTACTCCTTGCTCAGTGAACTGGACTCAACACCCCCTATTCGCCGCCCAAGAATATATCTGACTAGTAAGAATCTTAAAACCTATGTATTGATAACTCTCTGTAAGTGAGTCAAGTGGGTGTAAAGCGGCATAAACACAGCAGTGAAAAGCAGCTAAACCCCATTATAAAAATCAATTCCTTTTAAAAACCCGTGAAACAAAGACAGTGAAAGAGAGAGAAATTCTGACAAAATTCGTTCAGGGGCTGTGATGCCACCTGGATTGACCATATCTAGACCCACAGCTGATTGAGACATAAGGGTGGACACTCTTGGGGCTGAGAGGTTTGGTGAGGTTGGGTGAGCAAACGCAGACCCTTTAAAGTAATACTGCGTGGTACCCATCCCATGGGTCCCAAATCTCCAGGTTCAAGGGCATCTTCCTACATCGAAAACATGCATGAGAACCCAGAAGATGGTACACCGTGTGATCGGGGAAGGTTTCTAAAACGCAACTCATTTCTCATCTCCTTGTGCTCGGGTTCGCCATTCCAGCCGCTTTACTAGCAATCTCCCTCCTTGGAGAATCAGCACCTTTAACCTCCTGTTCCGTAAAGGTTGCAATTTGTGCTGAGGATGTACGGGAAGAGGGGGAACCAATGAGAGACTAGCTCTAGGTGTTGGGACAGGCACGGCACAGGTCACTCTATTGTCCCATCAGGAAGAAGAATTAACCACGCGCTCAGTCTGCTGCCCGGAACCATAATAGGGCCTGAAGCAATCCTGGGCTTTTGCGGCCAGATCCCAAAAAAGCGAGTTGAAAAATGGAGCTCAGGGGCACTGCAATTCACAAACCTGCAGAGTTATAAACATTAACTCTCGTTCACAAATGTACTGAGAGTAGGCAACGAAGAGGATTTGGAAGCAAGGCAGAATCGCAGGAAACAGATTTCAGGAGGTAGATTCGAATCGCCTTTAAAGCACAGGAAAAGCAGCAAAAACTCCACAATGATGCCCTTGGCCAAAAAGGGCGTATGCGTTTTTTCCTGAATATATTCAGGAAAAAACGCATAAGCCCTTTTTGGCCAACCAAGCAACCTGGAAAGGCAAATCAGCGCTACAAAGAAGTCTCGCTTCCCATCGGTCAAAAGGGCCATGCTGAATAAAGTGTCAAAACCAGAAATGCAGGACAGGCCATGGAGAAACGGGAGCCTTGCTACGCTGATGGGCGCGATGTAAATTGCCAACAGCCACTCTGGAGAAGTTTACGGTGCGTCCTGAAATGTCTAAAAAACTCAGCTTAGAGAGCATAGGGCACTTCCACTCATGGGTGTATCAATAGGGAAAACTAAAAATCAGCAAGACACAGGCACCCCAAAGTTTAGGGCTGCTTGTTGAAAAGAACCTCCACTTCGTTACACCTTCAATATCTCAGGAAAGAGAAAAATGGATAAAGAAGTTGTGGTCCTTATGTACAATGGAATATCACTCAGCCATGAAATCAACATCATAAGGCTAGTAGCAGCATGATGAGTGAATTTAGGTACGACGATTCTAAGTGAAATAAGTCACACAGAAAAAGACACTTATCATAAGATATCACTTATAGAGGGAATGTAAATACCGCTACCCCTGAACTGAATTACAAAACAGAACAGAGTCCACGTTTAGAAAACACACTATGGCTGCCTAACGGGAAAGGTGAGGTGGGGTGTTGCATAAAACAAGGGTTTCATATTACCTCAGATACCGTTCCATAAACCCAATATGCAATAGACAAGACCTACTCCTTGCTCAGTGAACTGGACTCAACACCCCCTATTCGCCGCCCAAGAATATATCTGACTAGTAAGAATCTTAAAACCTATGTATTGATAACTCTCTGTAAGTGAGTCAAGTGGGTGTAAAGCAGCATAAACTAAGCAGTTAAAAGCAGCTAAACCCCATTATAAAAATCAATTACTTTTAAAAAACCGTGAAACAAAGACAGTCAAAGAGAGAGAAATTCTTACAAAATTCGTTCAGGGGCTGTGATGCCACCTGGATTGACCATATCTAGACCCACACCTGATTGAGACATAAGGGTGGACACTCTTGGGGCTGAGAGGATTGGTGAGGTTGGGTGAGCAAACGCAGACCCTTTAAAGTAATACTGCGTGGTACCCATCCCATGGGTCCCAAATCTCCAGGTTCAAGGGCATCTTCCTACATCGAAAACATGCATGAGAACCCAGAAGATGGTACACCGTGTGATCGGGGAAGGTTTCTAAAACGCACCTCATTTCTCAACTCCTTGTGCTCGGCTTCGCCATTCCAGCCGCTTTACTACCAATCTCCCTCGTTAGAGAATCAGCACCTTTAACCTCCTGTTCCATAAAGGTTGCAATTTGTCCTCAGGATGAACGGGAATAGGGGGAACCAATGAGAGACTAGCTCTAGGTGTTTGGACAGGCACAGGTCACTCTATTGTCCCATCAGGAAGAAGAATTAACCACAGGCTCACTCTGCCGCCCGGAACCAGAATAGGGCCTGAAGCAATCCTGCGCTTTTGCGGCCAGCTCCCAAGAAAGCGAGTTGAAAAATGTAGCTCAGGGGCGCTGCAATTCACAGACATGCAGAGTTATAAATGATAACTCTCTTCCACAAATATATTGAGGGAAGGCAACGAGGAGGAGTTGAAAGCAAGGCAGAATTGCAGGAAACAGATTTCAGAAGGTAGATTCGAATCGCCTTTAAAGCACAGGAAAAGCGGCAAAACCTCGACAATGATGCCCTTGGCCAAAAAGGCGTATGCGTTTTTTCCTGAGTATATGCAGGAAAAAACGCATAAGCCCTTTTTGGCCAACCAAGCAAACTGGAAAGGCAAATCAGCGCTACAAAGAAGTTTCGCTTCCCATCGGTCAAAAGGGCCATGCTGAATAAAGTGTCAAAACCAGAAATGCAGGACACGCCATGGAGAAACGGGAACCTTGCTACGCTGATGAGCGGGATGTAAATTGCCAACAGCCACTCTGGAGAATTGTACGGTGTGTCCTGAAACATGTACAAAAGTCAGCTTAGAGAGCATAGGGCACTTCCACTCATGGGCATATAAATTGGGAAAACTAAAAATCAGCAAGACACAGGCACCCCAAAGTTTAGGGCTGCTCTGTTGACAAGAACCTCCACTTCATGACACCTTAAATATCCCAGGAAAGAGAAAAATGGATAAAGAAGTTGTGGTCCTTATGTACAAAGGAATATCACTCAGCCATGAAATCAATGTCATAAGGCTAGTAGCAGCATGATGAGTGGATTTAGGTACGACGATTCTAAGTAAAATAATCACACAGAAAAAGACACTTATCATAAGATATCCCTTATACAGGGAATGTAAAAACCGCTACCCTTGAACTGAATTACAAAACAGAACAGAATCACACGTTTAGAAACACACTATGGCTGCCTAACCGGAAAGGTGAGGTGGGGTGATGCATAAAACAAGGGTTTCAAATTAGCTCAGATACCGTTCCATAAACCCAGTATTTAATAGAAAAGACCTACTCCTTGCTCAGTGAACTGGACTCAACATCCCCTATTCACCGCCCAAGAATATATCTGACTAGTAAGAATCTTAAAACCTATGTATTGTTATCTCTCTGTAAGTAAGTCAAGTGGGTGTAAAGCGGCATAAACACAGCAGTGAAAAGCAGCTAAACCCCATTATAAAAATCAATTACTTTTAAAAACCCGTGAAACAAAGACAGTGAAAGAGAGAGAAATTCTTACAAAATTCGTTCAGGGGCTGTGATGCCACCTAGATTGACCATATCTAGACCCACACCTGATTGAGACATAAGGGTGGACACTCTTGGGGCTGAGAGAATTGGTGAGGTTGGGTGAGCAAACGCAGACCCTTTAAAGTAATACTGCGTGGTACCCATCCCATGGGTCCCAAATCTCCAGGTTCAAGGGCGTCTTCCTACATCGAAAACATGCATGAGAAAACCAGAAGAAGGTACACCGTGTCATCGGGAAAGGTTTCTAAAACGCACCTCATTTCTCATCTCCTTGTGCTCGGGTTCGCCATTCCAGCCGCTTTAATAGCAATCTCACTCCTTGGAGAATCAGCACCTTTAACCTGCTGTTCCGTACAGGTTGCAATTTGCCCTGAGGATGAACGGCAAGATGGGGTACCAATGATACACTAGCTCTAGGTGTTGGGACAGGCACAGGTCACTCTATTTTCCCATCAGGAAGAAGAATTAACCACAGGCTCAGCCTGCCCCCCGGAACCAGAATAGGGCCTGAAGCAATCCTGCGCTTTTGCGGCCAGCTCCCAAAAAAGCGAGTTGAAAAATGGAGCTCAGGGGCACTGCAATTCACAAACCTGCAGAGTTATAATTGTTAACTCTCGTTCACAAATATACTGAGAGAAGGCAACGAGGAGGATTTGAAAGCAAGGCAGAATCGCAGGAAACAGATTTCAGGAGGTAGATTGGAATCGCCTTTAAAGCACAGGAAAAGCGGCAAAAAATCGACAATGATGCCCTTGGCCAAAAAGGGCCTATGTGTTTTTTCCTGAATATATTCAGGAAAAAACGCATACGCCCTTTTTGGCCAACCAAGCAACCTGAAAAGGCAAATCAGCGCTACAAAGAAGTCTCGCTTCCCATCGGTCAAAAGGGCCATGCTGAATAAAGTGTCAAAACCAGAAATGCAGGACAGGCAATGGAGAAACGGGAGCCTTGCTACGCTGATGTGCGGGATGTAAATTGCCAACAGCCACTCTGGAGAAGTGTACGGTGCGTCCTGAAACATCTACAAAACTCAGCTTAGAGAGCATAGGGCACTTCCACTCATGGGCGTATAAATTGGGAAAACTAACATTCAGCATGACAGAGGCACCCCAAATTGTAGGGCTGCTCTGTTGACAAGAACCTCCACTTCGTTACACCTTAAATGTCCCAGGAAAGGGAAAAATGGATAAAGAAGTTGTTGTCCTTATGTACAATGGAATATCACTCAGCCATGAAATCAACATCATAAGGCTAGTAGCATCATGTTGAGTGCATTTAGGTACAACGATTCTAAGTGAAATAAGTCACACAGAAAAAGACACT
Source organism: Eschrichtius robustus (assembly GCF_028021215.1). Lineage (NCBI taxonomy): Eukaryota > Metazoa > Chordata > Mammalia > Artiodactyla > Eschrichtiidae > Eschrichtius > Eschrichtius robustus. Next base: position 68,219,202 of record NC_090830.1, on the reverse strand, counting down.
TATCATAAGATATCACTTATAGAGGGAATGTAAATACCGCTACCCCTGAACTGAATTACAAAACAGAACAGAGTCACACGTTTAGAAAACACATTATGGCTGCCTAACGGGAAAGGTTAGGTGGGGTGTTGCATAAAACAAGGGTTTCATATTACCTCAGATACCGTTCCATAAACCCAATATGTAATAGACAAGACCTACTCCTTGCTCAGTGAACTGGACTCAACACCCCCTATTCGCCGCCCAAGAATATATCTGACTAGTAAGAATCTTAAAACCTATGTATTGATAACTCTCTTTAAGTGAGTCAAGTGGGTGTAAAGCGGCATAAACACAGCAGTAAAAAGCAGCTAAACCCCATTATAAAAATCAATTCCTTTTAAAAACCCGTGAAACAAAGACAGTGAAAGAGAGAGAAATTCTTACAAAATTCGTTCAGGGGCTGTGATGCCACCTAGATTGACCATATCTAGACCTACACCTGATTGAGACATAAGGGTGGACACTCTTGGGGCTGAGAGGATTGGTGAGGTTGGGTGAGCAAACGCAGACCCTTTAAAGTAATACTGTGTGGTACCCATCCCATGGGTCCCAAATCTCCAGGTTCAAGGGCGTCTTCCTACATCGAAAACATGCATGAGAAACCCAGAAGAAGGTACACCGTGTCATCGGGAAAGGTTTCTAAAACGCACCTCATTTCTCATCTCCTTGTGCTCGGGTACGCCATTCCAGCCGCTTTAACAGCAATCTCCCTCCTTGGAGAATCAGCACCTTTAACCTGCTGTTCCGTACAGGTTGCAATTTGTCCTGAGGATGAACGGGAAGATGGGGAACCAATGATACACTAGCTCTAGGTGTTGGGACAGGCACAGGTCACTCTATTTTCCCATCAGGAAGAAGAATTAACCACAGGCTCAGCCTGCCCCCCGGAACCAGAATAGGGCCTGAAGCAATCCTGCGCTTTTGCGGCCAGCTCCCAAAAAAGCGAGTTGAAAAATGGAGCTCAGGGGCACTGCAATTCACAAACCTGCAGAGTTATAAATGTTAACTCTCGTTCACAAATATACTGAGAGAAAACAACGAGGAGGATTTGAAAGCAAGGCAGAATCGCAGGAAACAGATTTCAGGAGGTAGATTCGAATCGCTTTAAAGCACAGGAAAAGCGGCAAAAACTCGACAATGATGCCCTTGGCCAAAAAGGGCGTATGTGTTTTTTCCTGAATATATTCAGGAAAAAACGCATACGCCCTTTTTGGCCAACCAAGCAACCTGGAAAGGCAAATCAGCGCTACAAAGAAGTCTCGCTTCCCATTGGTCAAAAGGGCCATGCTGAATAAAGTGTCAAAACCAGAAATGCAGGACAGGCCATGGAAAAACGGGAGCCTTGCAACGCTGATGTGCGGGATGTAAATTGCCAACAGCCACTCTGGAGAAGTGTACGGTGCGTCCTGAAACATCTACAAAACTCAGCTTAGAGAGCATAGGGCACTTCCACTCATGGGCGTATAAATTGGGAAAACTAACATTCAGCATGACAGAGGCACCCCAAATTGTAGGGTTGCTCTGTTGACAAGAACCTCCACTTCGTTACACCTTAAATGTCCCAGGAAAGGGAAAAATGGATAAAGAAGTTGTTGTCCTTATGTACAATGGAATATCACTCAGCCATGAAATCAACGTCATAAGGCTACTAGCAGCATGATGAGTGCATTTAGGTACAACGATTCTAAGTGAAAAAGTCACACAGAAAAAGACACTTATCATAAGATATCACTTATAGAGGGAATGTAAAAACCGCTACCCTTGAACTGAATTACAAAACACAACAGAGTCACACGTTTAGAAAACACACTATGGCTGCCTAACGGGAAAGGTGAGGTGGGGTGATGCATAAAACAAGGGTTTCAAATTAGCTCAGATACCGTTCCATAAACCCAATATTTAATAGAAAAGACCTACTCCTTGCTCAGTGAACTGGACTCAACATCCCCTATTCACCGCCCAAGAATATATCTGACTAGTAAGAATCTTAAAACCTATGTATTGTTATCTCTCTGTAAGTAAGTCAAGTGGGTGTAAAGCGGCATAAACACAGCAGTGAAAAGCAGCTAAACCCCATTATAAAAATCAATTACTTTTAAAAACCCGTGAAACAAAGACAGTGAAAGAGAGAGAAATTCTTACAAAATTCGTTCAGGGGCTGTGATGCCACCTAGATTGACCATATCTAGACCCACACATGATTGAGACATAAGGGTGGACACTCTTGGGGCTGAGAGGATTGGTGAGGTTGGGTGAGCAAACGCAGACCCTTTAAAGTAATACTGCGTGGTACCCATCCCATGGGTCCCAAATCTCCAGGTTCAAGGGCGTCTTCCTACATCGAAAACATGCATGAGAAAACCAGAAGAAGGTACACCGTGTCATCGGGAAAGGTTTCTAAAACGCACCTCATTTCTCATCTCCTTGTGCTCGGGTTCGCCATTCCAGCCGCTTTAATAGCAATCTCCCTCCATGGAGAATCAGCACCTTTAACCTGCTGTTCCGTACAGGTTGCAATTTGTCCTGAGGATGAACGGGAAGATGGGGAACCAATGATACACTAGCTCTAGGTGTTGGGACAGGCACAGGTCACTCTATTTTCCCATCAGGAAGAAGAATTAACCACAGGCTCAGCCTGCCCCCCGGAACCAGAATAGGGCCTGAAGCAATCCTGCGCTTTTGCGGCCAGCTCCCAAAAAAGCGAGTTGAAAAATGGAGCTCAGGGGCACTGCAATTCACAAACCTGCAGAGTTATAAATGTTAACTCTCGTTCACAAATATACTGAGAGAAAACAACGAGGAGGATTTGAAAGCAAGGCAGAATCGCAGGAAACAGATTTCAGGAGGTAGATTCGAATCGCTTTAAAGCACAGGAAAAGCGGCAAAAACTCGACAATGATGCCCTTGGCCAAAAAGGGCGTATGTGTTTTTTCCTGAATATATTCAGGAAAAAACGCATACGCCCTTTTTGGCCAACCAAGCAACCTGGAAAGGCAAATCAGCGCTACAAAGAAGTCTCGCTTCCCATTGGTCAAAAGGGCCATGCTGAATAAAGTGTCAAAACCAGAAATGCAGGACAGGCCATGGAAAAACGGGAGCCTTGCAACGCTGATGTGCGGGATGTAAATTGCCAACAGCCACTCTGGAGAAGTGTACGGTGCGTCCTGAAACATCTACAAAACTCAGCTTAGAGAGCATAGGGCACTTCCACTCATGGGCGTATAAATTGGGAAAACTAACATTCAGCATGACAGAGGCACCCCAAATTGTAGGGTTGCTCTGTTGACAAGAACCTCCACTTCGTTACACCTTAAATGTCCCAGGAAAGGGAAAAATGGATAAAGAAGTTGTTGTCCTTATGTACAATGGAATATCACTCAGCCATGAAATCAACGTCATAAGGCTAGTAGCAGCATGATGAGTGCATTTAGGTACAACGATTCTAAGTGAAAAAGTCACACAGAAAAAGACACTTATCATAAGATATCACTTATAGAGGGAATGTAAAAACCGCTACCCTTGAACTGAATTACAAAACACAACAGAGTCACACGTTTAGAAAACACACTATGGCTGCCTAACGGGAAAGGTGAGGTGGGGTGATGCATAAAACAAGGGTTTCAAATTAGCTCAGATACCGTTCCATAAACCCAATATTTAATAGAAAAGACCTACTCCTTGCTCAGTGAACTGGACTCAACATCCCCTATTCACCGCCCAAGAATATATCTGACTAGTAAGAATCTTAAAACCTATGTATTGTTATCTCTCTGTAAGTAAGTCAAGTGGGTGTAAAGCGGCATAAACACAGCAGTGAAAAGCAGCTAAACCCCATTATAAAAATCAATTACTTTTAAAAACCCGTGAAACAAAGACAGTGAAAGAGAGAGAAATTCTTACAAAATTCGTTCAGGGGCTGTGATGCCACCTAGATTGACCATATCTAGACCCACACATGATTGAGACATAAGGGTGGACACTCTTGGGGCTGAGAGGATTGGTGAGGTTGGGTGAGCAAACGCAGACCCTTTAAAGTAATACTGCGTGGTACCCATCCCATGGGTCCCAAATCTCCAGGTTCAAGGGCGTCTTCCTACATCGAAAACATGCATGAGAAAACCAGAAGAAGGTACACCGTGTCATCGGGAAAGGTTTCTAAAACGCACCTCATTTCTCATCTCCTTGTGCTCGGGTTCGCCATTCCAGCCGCTTTAATAGCAATCTCCCTCCATGGAGAATCAGCACCTTTAACCTGCTGTTCCGTACAGGTTGCAATTTGTCCTGAGGATGAACGGGAAGATGGGGAACCAATGATACACTAGCTCTAGGTGTTGGGACAGGCACAGGTCACTCTATTTTCCCATCAGGAAGAAGAATTAACCACAGGCTCAGCCTGCCCCCCGGAACCAGAATAGGGCCTGAAGCAATCCTGCGCTTTTGCGGCCAGCTCCCAAAAAAGCGAGTTGAAAAATGGAGCTCAGGGGCACTGCAATTCACAAACCTGCAGAGTTATAATTGTTAACTCTCGTTCACAAATATACTGAGAGAAGGCAACAAGGAGGATTTGAAAGCAAGGCAGAATCGCAGGAAACAGATTTCAGGAGGTAGATTCGAATCGCCTTTAAAGCACAGGAAAAGCGGCAAAAACTCGACAATGATGCCCTTGGCCAAAAAGGGCGTATGTGTTTTTTCCTGAATATATTCAGGAAAAAACACATACGCCCTTTTTGGCCAACCAAGCAACCTGAAAAGGCAAATCAGCGCTACAAAGAAGTCTCGCTGCCCATCGGTCAAAAGGGCCATGCTGAATAAAGTGTCAAAACCAGAAATGCAGGAAAGGCCATGGAGAAACGGGAGCCTTGCTACGCTGATGTGCGGGATGTAAATTGCCAACAGCCACTCTGGAGAAGTGTACGGTGCGTCCTGAAACATCTACAAAACTCAGCTTAGAGAGCATAGGGCACTTCCACTCATGGGTGTATCAATAGGGAAAACTAAAAATCAGCAAGACACAGGCACCCCAAAGTTTAGGGCTGCTTGTTGAAAAGAACCTCCACTTCGTTACACCTTCAATATATCAGGAAAGAGAAAAATGGATAACGAAGTTGTGGTCCTTATGTACAATGGAATATCAATCAGCCATGAAATCAACATCATAAGGCTAGTAGCAGCATGATGAGTGAATTTAGGTACGACGATTCTAAGTGCAATAAGTCACACAGAAAAAGACACTTATCATAAGATATCACTTATAGAGGGAATGTAAATACCGCTACCCCTGAACTGAATTACAAAACAGAACAGAGTCCACGTTTAGAAAACACACTATGGCTGCCTAACGGGAAAGGTGAGGTGGGGTGTTGCATAAAACAAGGGTTTCATATTACCTCAGATACCGTTCCATAAACCCAATATGCAATAGACAAGACCTACTCCTTGCTCAGGGAACAGGACTCAACACCCCCTATTCGCCGCCCAAGAATATATCTGACTAGTAAGAATCTTAAAACCTATGTATTGATAACTCTCTGTAAGTGAGTCAAGTGGGTGTAAAGCGGCATAAACTAAGCAGTGAAAAGCAGCTAAACCCCATTATAAAAATCAATTACTTTTAAAAAACCGTGAAACAAAGACAGAGAAAGAGAGAGAAATTCTTACAAAATTCGTTCAGGGGCTGTGATGCCACCTGGATTGACCATATCTAGACCCACACCTGATTGAGACATAAGGGTGGACACTCTTGGGGCTGAGAGGATTGGTGAGGTTGGGTGAGCAAACGCAGACCCTTTAAAGTAATACTGCGTGGTACCCATCCCATGGGTCCCAAATCTCCAGGTTCAAGGGCATCTTCCTACATCGAAAACATGCATGAGAACCCAGAAGATGGTACACCGTGTGATCGGGGAAGGTTTCTAAAACGCACCTCATTTCTCAACTCCTTGTGCTCGGGTTCGCCATTCCAGCCGCTTTACTACCAATCTCCCTCGTTAGAGAATCAGCACCTTTAACCTCCTGTTCCATAAAGGTTGCAATTTGTCCTCAGGATGAACGGGAAGAGGGGGAACCAATGAGAGACTAGCTCTAGGTGTTTGGACAGGCACAGGTCACTCTATTGTCCCATCAGGAAGAAGAATTAACCACAGGCTCACTCTGCCGCCCGGAACCAGAATAGGGCCTGAAGCAATCCTGCGCTTTTGCGGCCAGCTCCCAAGAAAGAGAGTTGAAAAATGGAGCTCAGGGGCACTGCAATTCACAAACCTGCAGAGTTATAAATGTTAACTCTCGTTCACAAATATACTGAGAGAAGGCAACGAGGAGGATTTGAAAGCAAGGCAGAATCGCAGGAAACAGATTTCAGGAGGTAGATTCGAATCGCCTTTGAAGCACAGGAAAAGCGGCAAAAACTCGACAATGATGCCCTTGGCCAAAAAGGGCCTATGTGTTTTTTCCTGAATATATTCAGGAAAAAACGCATACGCCCTTTTTGGCCAACCAAGCAACCTGAAAAGGCAAATCAGCGCTACAAAGAAGTCTCGCTTCCCATCGGTCAAAATGGCCATGCTGAATAAAGTGTCAAAACCAGAAATGCAGGACAGGCCATGGAGAAACGGGAGCCTTGCTACGCTGATGTGCGGGATGTAAATTGCCAACAGCCACTCTGGAGAAGTGTACGGTGCGTCCTGAAACATCTACAAAACTCAGCTTAGAAAGCATAGGGCACTTCCACTCATGGGCGTATAAATTGGGAAAACTAAAATTCAGCATGACACAGGCACCCCAAATTGTACGGCTGCTCTGTTGACAAGAACCTCCACTTCGTTACACCTTAAATATCCCAGGAAAGAGAAAAATGGATAAAGAAGTTGTGGTCCTTATGTACAAAGGAATATCACTCAGCCATGAAATCAATGTCATAAGGCTAGTAGCAGCATGATGAGTGGATTTAGGTACGACGATTCTAAGTGAAATAAGTCACACAGAAAAAGACACTTATCATAAGATATCACTTATAGAGGGAATGTAAATACCGCTACCCCTGAACTGAATTACAAAACAGAACAGAGTCACACGTTTAGAAAACACACTATGGCTGCCTAACGGGAAAGGTGAGGTGGGGTGTTGCATAAAACAAGGGTTTCATATTACCTCAGATACCGTTCCATAAACCCAATATTTAATAGACAAGACCTACTCCTTGCTCAGTGAACTGGACTCAACACCCCCTATTCGCCGCCCAAGAATATATCTGACTAGTAAGAATCTTAAAACCTATGTATTGATAACTCTCTGTAAGTGAGTCAAGTGGGTGTAAAGCGGCATAAACACAGCAGTGAAAAGCAGCTAAACCCCATTATAAAAATCAATTCCTTTTAAAAACCCGTGAAACAAAGACAGTGAAAGAGAGAGAAATTCTGACAAAATCCGTTCAGGGGCTGTGATGCCACCTGTATTGACCATATCTAGACCCACAGCTGATTGAGACATAAGGGTGGACACTCTTGGGTCTGAGAGGTTTGGTGAGGTTGGGTGAGCAAACACAGACCCTTTAAAGTAATACTGCGTGGTACCCATCCCATGGGTCACAAATCTCCAGGTTCAAGGGCATCTTCCTACATCGAAAACATGCATGAGAACCCAGAAGATGGTACACCGTGTGATCGGGGAAGGTTTCTAAAACGCACCTCATTTCTCATCTCCTTGTGCTCGGGTTCGCCATTCCACCCGCTTTAATAGCAATCTCCCTCGTTAGAGAATCAGCACCTTTAACCTCCTGTTCCATAAAGGTTGCAATTTGTCCTCAGGATGAACGGGAAGAGGGGGAACCAATGAGAGACTAGCTCTAGGTGTTTGGACAGGCACAGGTCACTCTATTGTCCCATCAGGAAGAAGAATTAACCACAGGCTCACTCTGCCGCCCGGAACCAGAATAGGGCCTGAAGCAATCCTGCGCTTTTGCGGCCAGCTCCCAAGAAAGCGAGTTGAAAAATGTAGCTCAGGGGCACTGCAATTCACAGACCTGCAGAGTTATAAATGATAACTCTCATCCACAAATATATTGAGGGAAGGCAACGAGGAGGAGTTGAAAGCAAGGCAGAATTGCAGGAAACAGATTTCAGGAGGTAGATTCGAATCGCCTTTAAAGCACAGGAAAAGCGGCAAAACCTCGACAATGATGCCCTTGGCCAAAATGGGCGTATGCGTTTTTTCCTGAATATATTCAGGAAAAAACGCATACGCCCTTTTTGGCCAACCAAGCAACCTGGAAAGGCAAATCAGCGCTACAAAGAAGTCTCGCTTCCCATCGGTCAAAAGGGCCATGCTGAATAAAGTGTCAAAACCAGAAATGCAGGACAGGCCATGGAGAAACGGGAGCCTTGCTACGCTGATGAGCGGGATGTAAATTGCCAACAGCCACTCTGGAGAATTGTACGGTGTGTCCTGAAACATGTACAAAAGTCAGCTTAGAGAGCATAGGGCACTTCCACTCATGGGCATATAAATTGGGAAAACTAAAAATCAGCAAGACACAGGCACCCCAAAGTTTAGGGCTGCTCTGTTGACAAGAACCTCCACTTCATTACACCTTAAATATCCCAGGAAAGAGAAAAATGGATAAAGAAGTTGTGGTCCTTATGTACAAAGGAATATCACTCAGCCATGAAATCAATGTCATAAGGCTAGTAGCAGCATGATGAGTGGATTTAGGTACGACGATTCTAAGTAAAATAATCACACAGAAAAAGACACTTATCATAAGATATCACTTATACAGGGAATGTAAAAACCGCTACCCTTGAACTGAATTACAAAACAGAACAGAATCACACGTTTAGAAACACACTATGGCTGCCTAACCGGAAAGGTGAGGTGGGGTGATGCATAAAACAAGGGTTTCAAATTAGCTCAGATACCGTTCCATAAACCCAATATTTAATAGAAAAGACCTACTCCTTGCTCAGTGAACTGGACTCAACATCCCCTATTCACCGCCCAAGAATATATCTGACTAGTAAGAATCTTAAAACCTATGTATTGTTATCTCTCTGTAAGTAAGTCAAGTGGGTGTAAAGCGGCATAAACACAGCAGTGAAAAGAAGCTAAACCCCATTATAAAAATCAATTACTTTTAAAAACCCGTGAAACAAAGACAGTGAAAGAGAGAGAAATTCTTACAAAATTCGTTCAGGGGCTGTGATGCCACCTAGATTGACCATATCTAGACCCACACCTGATTGAGACATAAGGGTGGACACTCTTGGGGCTGAGAGGATTGGTGAGGTTGGGTGAGCAAACGCAGACCCTTTAAAGTAATACTGCGTGGTACCCATCCCATGGGTCCCAAATCTCCAGGTTCAAGGGCGTCTTCCTACATCGAAAACATGCATGAGAAACCCAGAAGAAGGTACACCGTGTCATCGGGAAAGGTTTCTAAAACGCACCTCATTTCTCATCTCCTTGTGCTCGGTTTCGCCATTCCAGCTACTTTACTAGCAATCTCCCTCCTTGGAGAATCAGCACCTTTAACCTGCTGTTCCGTACAGGTTGCAATTTGTCCTGAGGATGAACGGGAAGATGGGGAACCAATGATACACTAGCTCTAGGTGTTGGGACAGGCACAGGTCACTCTAATTTCCCATCAGGAAGAAGAATTAACCACAGGCTCAGCCTGCCCCCCGGAACCAGAATAGGGCCTGAAGCAATCCTGCGCTTTTGCGGCCAGCTCCCAAAAAAGCGAGTTGAAAAATGTAGCTCAGGGGCACTGCAATTCACAAAACTGCAGAGTTATAAATGTTAACTCTCCTTCACAAATATACTGAGAGAAGGCAACGAGGATGATTTGAAAGCAAGGCAGAATCGCAGGAAACAGATTTCAGGAGGTAGATTCGAATCGCCTTTAAAGCACAGGAAAAGCGGCAAAAACTCGACAATGATGCCCTTGGCCAAAAAGGGCGTATGTGTTTTTTCCTGAATATATTCAGGAAAAAACGCATACGCCCTTTTTGGCCAACCAAGCAACCTGGAAAGGCAAATCAGCGCTACAAAGAAGTCTCGCTTCCCATCGGTCAAAAGGGCCATGCTGAATAAAGTGTCAAAACCAGAAATGCAGGACAGGCCATGGAGAAACGGGAGCCTTGCTACGCTGATGCGCGGGTTGTAAATTGCCAACAGCCACTCTTGAGAAGTGTACGGTGCGTCCTGAAACATCTACAAAACTCAGCTTAGAGAGCATAGGGCACTTCCACTCATGGGCCTAAAAAATGGGAAAACTAACATTCAGCATGACAGAGGCACCCCAAAATGTAGGGCTGCTCTGTTGACAAGAACCTCCACTTCGTTACACCTTAAATGTCCCAGGAAAGGGAAAAATGGATAAAGAAGTTGTTGTCCTTATGTACAATGGAATATCACTCAGCCATGAAATCAACGTCATAAGGCTAGTAGCAGCATGATGAGTGCATTTAGGTACAACGATTCTAAGTGAAATAAGTCACACAGAAAAAGACACTTATCATAAGATATCACTTATAGAGGGAATGTAAAAACCGCTACCCTTGAACTGAATTACAAAACACAACAGAGTCACACGTTTAGAAAACACACTATGGCTGCCTAACGGGAAAGGTGAGGTGGGGTGATGCATAAAACAAGGGTTTCAAATCAGCTCAGATACCGTTCCATAATCCCAATATGTAATAGACAAGACCTACTCCTTGCTCAGTGAACTGGACACAACACCCCCTATTCACCGCCCAAGAATATATCTGACTAGTAAGAATATTAAAACCTATGTATTGATATCTCTCTGTAAGTCAGTCAAGTGGGTGTAAAGCGGCATAAACAAAGCAGTGAAAAGCAGCTAAACCCCATTATAAAAATCAATTACTTTTAAAAACCCGTGAAACAAAGACAGTGAAAGAGAGAGAAATTCTTACAAAATTCGTTCAGGGGCTGTGATGCCACCTGGATTGACCATATCTAGACCCACAGCTGATTGAGACATAAGGGTGGACACTCTTGGGGCTGAGAGGTTTGGTGAGGTTGGGTGAGCAAACGCAGACCCTTTAAAGTAATACTGCGTGGTACCCATCCCATGGGTCCCAAATCTCCAGGTTCAAGGGCATCTTCCTACATCGAAAACATGCATGAGAACCCAGAAGATGGTACACCGTGTGATCGGGGAAGGTTTCTAAAACGCAACTCATTTCTCATCTCCTTGTGCTCGGGTTCGCCATTCCAGCCGCTTTACTAGCAATCTCCCTCCTTGGAGAATCAGCACCTTTAACCTCCTGTTCCGTAAAGGTTGCAATTTGTGCTGAGGATGTACGGGAAGAGGGGGAACCAATGAGAGACTAGCTCTAGGTGTTGGGACAGGCACGGCACAGGTCACTCTATTGTCCCATCAGGAAGAAGAATTAACCACGCGCTCAGTCTGCCGCCCAGAACCAGAATAGGGCCTGAAGCAATCCTGGGCTTTTGCGGCCAGCTCCCAAAAAAGCGAGTTGAAAAATGGAGCTCAGGGTCACTGCAATTCACAAACCTGCAGAGTTATAAATATTAACTCTCGTTCACAAATGTACTGAGAGTAGGCAACGAAGAGGATTTGGAAGCAAGGCAGAATCGCAGGAAACAGATTTCAGGAGGTAGATTCGAATCGCCTTTAAAGCACAGGAAAAGCAGCAAAAACTCCACAATGATGCCCTTGGCCAAAAAGGGCTTATGCGTTTTTTCCTGAATATATTCAGGAAAAAACGCATAAGCCCTTTTTGGCCAACCAAGCAACCTGGAAAGGCAAATCAGCGCTACAAAGAAGTCTCGCTTCCCATCGGTCAAAAGGGCCATGCTGAATAAAGTGTCAAAACCAGAAATGCAGGACAGGCCATGGAGAAACGGGAGCCTTGCTACGCTGATGGGCGGGATGTAAATTGCCAACAGCCACTCTGGAGAAGTTTACGGTGCGTCCTGAAATGTCTAAAAAACTCAGCTTAGAGAGCATAGGGCACTTCCCCTCATGGGTGTATCAATAGGGAAAACTAAAAATCAGCAAGACACAGGCACCCCAAAGTTTAGGGCTGCTTGTTGAAAAGAACCTCCACTTCGTTACACCTTCAATATCTCAGGAAAGAGAAAAATGGATAAAGAAGTTGTGGTCCTTATGTACAATGGAATATCACTCAGCCATGAAATCAACATCATAAGGCTAGTAGCAGCATGATGAGTGAATTTAGGTACGACGATTCTAAGTGAAATAAGTCACACAGAAAAAGACACTTATCATAAGATATCACTTATAGAGGGAATGTAAATACCGCTAACCCTGAACTGAATTACAAAACAGAACAGAGTCACACGTTTAGAAAACACACTATGGCTGCCTAACGGGAAAGGTGAGGTGGGTGTTGCATAAAACAAGGGTTTCATATTACCTCAGATACCGTTCCATAAACCCAATATGTAATAGACAAGACCTACTCCTTGCTCAGTGAACTGGACTCAACACCCCCTATTCGCCGCCCAAGAATATATCTGACTAGTAAGAATCTTAAAACCTATGTTTTGATAACTCTCTGTAAGTGAGTCAAGTGGGTGTAAAGCGGCATAAACACAGCAGTGAAAAGCAGCTAAACCCCATTATAAAAATCAATTCCTTTTAAAAACCCGTGAAACAAAGACAGTGAAAGAGAGAGAAATTCTTACAAAATTCGTTCAGGGGCTGTGATGCCACCTGGATTGACCATATCTAGACCCACAGCTGATTGAGACATAAGGGTGGACACTCTTGGGGCTGAGAGGTTTGGTGAGGTTGGGTGAGCAAACGCAGACCCTTTAAAGTAATACTGCGTGGTACCCATCCCATGGGTCCCAAATCTCCAGGTTCAAGGGCATCTTCCTACATCGAAAACATGCATGAGAACCCAGAAGATGGTACACCGTGTGATCGGGGAAGGTTTCTAAAACGCACCTCATTTCTCATCTCCTTGTGCTCGGGTTCGCCATTCCAGCCGCTTTACTAGCAATCTCCCTCGTTAGAGAATCAGCACCTTTAACCTCCTGTTCCATAAAGGTTGCAATTTGTCCTCAGGATGAACAGGAAGAGGGGGAACCAATGAGAGACTAGCTCTAGGTGTTTGGACAGGCACAGGTCACTCTATTGTCCCATCAGAAAGAAGAATTAACCACAGGCTCACTCTGCCGCCCGGAACCAGAATAGGGCCTGAAGCAATCCTGCGCTTTTGCGGCCAGCTCCCAAGAAAGCGAGTTGAAAAATGTAGCTCAGGGGCGCTGCAATTCAGAGACCTGCAGAGTTATAAATGATAACTCTCTTCCACAAATATATTGAGGGAAGGCAACGAAGAGGAGTTGAAAGCAAGGCAGAATTGCAGGAAACAGATTTCAGGAGGTAGATTCGAATCGCCTTTAAAGCACAGGAAAAGCGGCAAAACCTCGACAATGATGCCCTTGGCCAAAATAGGCGAATGCGTTTTTTCCTGAATATATTCAGGAAAAAACGCATACGCACTTTTTGGCCAACCAAGCAACCTGGAAAGGCAAATCAGCGCTACAAAGAAGTCTCGCTTCCCATCGGTCAAAAGGGCCATGCTGAATAAAGTGTCAAAACCAGAAATGCAGGACAGGCCATGGAGAAACGGGAGCCTTGCTACGCTGATGAGCGGGATATAAATTGCCAACAGCCACTCTGGAGAATTGTACGGTGTGTCCTGAAACATGTACAAAAGTCAGCTTAGAGAGCATAGGGCACTTCCACTCATGGGCATATAAATTGGGAAAACTAAAAATCAGCAAGACACAGGCACCCCAAAGTTTAGGGCTGCTCTGTTGACAAGAACCTCCACTTCATTACACCTTAAATATCCCAGGAAAGAGAAAAATGGATAAAGAAGTTGTGGTCCTTATGTACAAAGGAATATCACTCAGCCATGAAATCAATGTCATAAGGCTAGTAGCAGCATGATGAGTGGATTTAGGTACGACGATTCTAAGTAAAAGAATCACACAGAAAAAGACACTTATCATAAGATATCACTTATACAGGGAATGTAAAAACCGCTACCCTTGAACTGAATTACAAAACAGAACAGAATCACACGTTTAGAAACACACTATGGCTGCCTAACGGGAAAGGTGAGGTGCGGTGATGCATAAAACAAGGGTTTCAAATCAGCTCAGATACCGTTCCATAATCCCAATTTGTAATAGACAAGACCTACTCCTTGCTCAGTGAACTGGACACAACACCCCCTATTCACCGCCTAAGAATATATCTGACTAGTAAAAATATTAAAACCTATGTATTGATATCTCTCTGTAAGTCAGTCAAGTGGGTGTAAAGCGGCATAAACAAAGCAGTGAAAAGCAGCTAAACCCCATTATAAAAATCAATTACTTTTAAAAACCCGTGAAACAAAGAAAGTGAAAGAGAGAGAAATTCTTACAAAATTCGTTCAGGAGCTGTGATGCCACCTGGATTGACCATATCTAGACCCACAGCTGATTGAGACATAAGGGTGGACACTCTTGGGGCTGAGAGGTTTGGTGAGGTTGGGTGAGCAAACGCAGACCCTTTAAAGTAATACTGCGTGGTACCCATCCCATGGGTCCCAAATCTCCAGGTTCAAGGGCATCTTCCTACATCGAAAACATGCATGAGAACCCAGAAGATGGTACACCGTGTGATCGGGGAAGGTTTCTAAAACGCAACTCATTTCTCATCTCCTTGTGCTCGGGTTCGCCATTCCAGCCGCTTTACTAGCAATCTCCCTCCTTGGAGAATCAGCACCTTTAACCTCCTGTTCCGTAAAGGTTGCAATTTGTGCTGAGGATGTACGGGAAGAGGGGGAACCAATGAGAGACTAGCTCTAGGTGTTGGGACAGGCACGGCACAGGTCACTCTATTGTCCCATCAGGAAGAAGAATTAACCACGCGCTCAGTCTGCCGCCCGGAACCAGAATAGGGCCTGAAGCAATCCTGGGCTTTTGCGGCCAGCTCCCAAAAAAGCGAGTTGAAAAATGGAGCTCAGGGGCACTGCAATTCACAAACCTGCAGAGTTATAAATATTAACTCTCGTTCACAAATGTACTGAGAGTAGGCAACGAAGAGGATTTGGAAGCAAGGCAGAATCGCAGGAAACAGATTTCAGGAGGTAGATTCGAATCGCCTTTAAAGCACAGGAAAAGCAGCAAAAACTCCACAATGATGCCCTTGGCCAAAAAGGGCGTATGCGTTTTTTCCTGAATATATTCAGGAAAAAACGCATAAGCCCTTTTTGGCCAACCAAGCAACCTGGAAAGGCAAATCAGCGCTACAAAGAAGTCTCGCTTCCCATCGGTCAAAAGGGCCATGCTGAATAAAGTGTCAAAACCAGAAATGCAGGACAGGCCATGGAGAAACGGGAGCCTTGCTACGCTGATGGGCGGGATGTAAATTGCGAACAGCCACTCTGGAGAAGTTTACGGTGCGTCCTGAAATGTCTAAAAAACTCAGCTTAGAGAGCATAGGGCACTTCCACTCATGGGTGTATCAATAGGGAAAACTAAAATCAGCAAGACAAAGGCACCCCAAAGTTTAGGGCTGCTCTGTTGACAAGAACCTCCACTTCATTACACCTTAAATATCCCAGGAAAGAGAAAAATGGATAAAGAAGTTGTGGTCCTTATGTACAAAGGAATATCACTCAGCCATGAAATCAATGTCATAAGGCTAGTAGCAGCATGATGAGTGGATTTAGGTACGACAATTCTAAGTAAAATAATCACACAGAAAAAGACACTTATCATAAGATATCACTTATACAGGGAATGTAAAAACCGCTACCCTTGAACTGAATTACAAAACAGAACAGAATCACACGTTTAGAAACACACTATGGCTGCCTAACCGGAAAGGTGAGGTGGGGTGATGCATAAAACAAGGGTTTCAAATTAGCTCAGATACCGTTCCATAAACCCAATATTTAATAGAAAACACCTACTCCTTGCTCAGTGAAGTGGACTCAACATCCCCTATTCACTGCCGAAGAATATATCTGACTAGTAAGAATCTTAAAACCTATGTATTGTTATCTCTCTGTAAGTAAGTCAAGTGGGTGTAAAGCGGCATAAACACAGCAGTGAAAAGCAGCTAAACCCCATTATAAAAATCAATTACTTTTAAAAACCCGTGAAACAAAGACAGTGAAAGAGAGAGAAATTCTTACAAAATTCGTTCAGGGGCTGTGATGCCACCTAGATTGACCATATCTAGACCCACACCTGATTGAGACATAAGGGTGGACACTCTTGGGGCTGAGAGGATTGGTGAGGTTGGGTGAGCAAACGCAGACCCTTTAAAGTAATACTGCGTGGTACCCATCCCATGGGTCCCAAATATCCAGGTTCAAGGGCGTCTTCCTACATCGAAAACATGCATGAGAAACCCAGAAGAAGGTACACCGTGTCATCGGGAAAGGTTTCTAAAACGCACCTCATTTCTCATCTCCTTGTGCTCGGGTTCGCCATTCCAGCCGCTTTAATAGCAATCTCCCTCCTTGGAGAATCAGCACCTTTAACCTGCTGTTCCGTACAGGTTGCAATTTGTCCTGAGGATGAACGGGAAGATGGGGAACCAATGATACACTAGCTCTAGGTGTTGGGACAGGCACAGGTCACTCTATTTTCCCATCAGGAAGAAGAATTAACCACAGGCTCAGCCTGCCCTCCGGAACCAGAATAGGGCCTGAAGCAATCCTGCGCTTTTGCGGCCAGCTCCCAAAAAAGCGAGTTGAAAAATGGAGCTCAGGGGCACTGCAATTCACAAACCTGCAGAGTTATAAATGTTAACTCTCGTTCACAAATATACTGAGAGAAGGCAACGAGGAGGATTTGAAAGCAAGGCAGAATCGCAGGAAAGAGATTTCAGGAGGTAGATTCGAATCGCCTTTAAAGCACAGGAAAAGCGGCAAAAACTCGACAATGATGCCCTTGGCCAAAAAGGGCGTATGTGTTTTTTCCTGAATATATTCAGGAAAAAACGCATACGCCCTTTTTGGCCAACCAAGCAACCTGGAAAGGCAAATCAGCGCTACAAAGAAGTCTCGCTTCCCATCGGTCAAAAGGGCCATGCTGAATAAAGTGTCAAAACCAGAAATGCAGGACAGGCCATGGAGAAACGGGAGCCTTGCTACGCTGATGTGCGGGATGTAAATTGCCAACAGCCACTCTGGAGAAGTGTACGGTGCGTCCTGAAACATCTACAAAACTCAGCTTAGAGAGCATAGGGCACTTCCACTCATGGGCGTATAAATTGGGAAAACTAACATTCAGCATGACAGAGGCACCCCAAATTGTAGGGCTGCTCTGTTGACAAGAACCTCCACTTCGTTACACCTTAAATGTCCCAGGAAAGGGAAAAATGGATAAAGAAGTTGTTGTCCTTATGTACAATGGAATATCACTCAGCCATGAAAACAACGTCATAAGGCTAGTAGCAGCATGATGAGTGCATTTAGGTACAACGATTCTAAGTGAAATAAGTCACACAGAAAAAGACACTTATCATAAGATATCACTTATAGAGGGAATGTAAAAACCGCTACCCTTCAACTGAATTACAAAACACAACAGAGTCACACGTTTAGAAAACACACTATGGCTGCCTAACGGGAAAGGTGAGGTGGGGTGATGCATAAAACAAGGGTTTCAAATCAGCTCAGATACCGTTCCATAATCCCAATATGTAATAGACAAGACCTACTCCTTGCTCAGTGAACTGGACACAACACCCCCTATTCACCGCCCA
Source organism: Eschrichtius robustus (assembly GCF_028021215.1). Classification (NCBI taxonomy): domain Eukaryota; kingdom Metazoa; phylum Chordata; class Mammalia; order Artiodactyla; family Eschrichtiidae; genus Eschrichtius; species Eschrichtius robustus. The sequence goes on along the minus strand of NC_090830.1, from coordinate 68,201,366 downwards.
AGAATATATCTGACTAGTAAGAATATTAAAACCTATGTATTGATATCTCTCTGTAAGTCAGTCAAGTGGGTGTAAAGCGGCATAAACAAAGCAGTGAAAAGCAGCTAAACCCCATTATAAAAATCAATTACTTTTAAAAACCCGTGAAACAAAGACAGTGAAAGAGAGAGAAATTCTTACAAAATTCGTTCAGGGGCTGTGATGCCACCTGGATTGACCATATCTAGACCCACAGCTGTTTGAGACATAAGGGTGGACACTCTTGGGGCTGAGAGGTTTGGTGAGGTTGGGTGAGCAAACGCAGACCCTTTAAAGTAATACTGCGTGGTACCCATCCCATGGGTCCCAAATCTCCAGGTTCAAGGGCATCTTCCTACATCGAAAACATGCATGAGAACCCAGAAGATGGTACACCGTGTGATCGGGGAAGGTTTCTAAAACGCAACTCATTTCTCATCTCCTTGTGCTCGGGTTCGCCATTCCAGCCGCTTTACTAGCAATCTCCCTCCTTGGAGAATCAGCACCTTTAACCTCCTGTTCCGTAAAGGTTGCAATTTGTGCTGAGGATGTACGGGAAGAGGGGGAACCAATGAGAGACTAGCTCTAGGTGTTGGGACAGGCACGGCACAGGTCACTCTATTGTCCCATCAGGAAGAAGAATTAACCACGCGCTCAGTCTGCCGCCCAGAACCAGAATAGGGCCTGAAGCAATCCTGGGCTTTTGCGGCCAGCTCCCAAAAAAGCGAGTTGAAAAATGGAGCTCAGGGGCACTGCAATTCACAAACCTGCAGAGTTATAAATATTAACTCTCGTTCACAAATGTACTGAGAGTAGGCAACGAAGAGGATTTGGAAGCAAGGCAGAATCGCAGGAAACAGATTTCAGGAGGTAGATTCGAATCGCCTTTAAAGCACAGGAAAAGCAGCAAAAACTCCACAATGATGCCCTTGGCCAAAAAGGGCATATGCGTTTTTTCCTGAATATATTCAGGAAAAAACGCATAAGCCCTTTTTGGCCAACCAAGCAACCTGGAAAGGCAAATCAGCGCTACAAAGAAGTCTCGCTTCCCATCGGTCAAAAGGGCCATGCTGAATAAAGTGTCAAAACCAGAAATGCAGGACAGGCCATGGAGAAACGGGAGCCTTGCTACGCTGATGGGCGGGATGTAAATTGCCAACAGCCACTCTGGAGAAGTTTACGGTGCGTCCTGAAATGTCTAAAAAACTCAGCTTAGAGAGCATAGGGCACTTCCCCTCATGGGTGTATCAATAGGGAAAACTAAAAATCAGCAAGACACAGGCACCCCAAAGTTTAGGGCTGCTTGTTGAAAAGAACCTCCACTTCGTTACACCTTCAATATCTCAGGAAAGAGAAAAATGGATAAAGAAGTTGTGGTCCTTATGTACAATGGAATATCACTCAGCCATGAAATCAACATCATAAGGCTAGTAGCAGCATGATGAGTGAATTTAGGTACGACGATTCTAAGTGAAATAAGTCACACAGAAAAAGACACTTATCATAAGATATCACTTATAGAGGGAATGTAAATACCGCTACCCCTGAACTGAATTACAAAACAGAACAGAGTCACACGTTTAGAAAACACACTATGGCTGCCTAACGGGAAAGGTGAGGTGGGTGTTGCATAAAACAAGGGTTTCATATTACCTCAGATACCGTTCCATAAACCCAATATGTAATAGACAAGACCTACTCCTTGCTCAGTGAACTGGACTCAACACCCCCTATTCGCCGCCCAAGAATATATCTGACTAGTAAGAATCTTAAAACCTATGTTTTGATAACTCTCTGTAAGTGAGTCAAGTGGGTGTAAAGCGGCATAAACACAGCAGTGAAAAGCAGCTAAACCCCATTATAAAAATCAATTCCTTTTAAAAACCCGTGAAACAAAGACAGTGAAAGAGAGAGAAATTCTTACAAAATTCGTTCAGGGGCTGTGATGCCACCTGGATTGACCATATCTAGACCCACAGCTGATTGAGACATAAGGGTGGACACTCTTGGGGCTGAGAGGTTTGGTGAGGTTGGGTGAGCAAACGCAGACCCTTTAAAGTAATACTGCGTGGTACCCATCCCATGGGTCCCAAATCTCCAGGTTCAAGGGCATCTTCCTACATCGAAAACATGCATGAGAACCCAGAAGATGGTACACCGTGTGATCGGGGAAGGTTTCTAAAACGCACCTCATTTCTCATCTCCTTGTGCTCGGGTTCGCCATTCCAGCCGCTTTACTAGCAATCTCCCTCGTTAAAGAATCAGCACCTTTAACCTCCTGTTCCATAAAGGTTGCAATTTGTCCTCAGGATGAACGGGAAGAGGGGGAACCAATGAGAGACTAGCTCTAGGTGTTTGGACAGACACAGGTCACTCTATTGTCCCATCAGAAAGAAGAATTAACCACAGGCTCACTCTGCCGCCCGGAACCAGAATAGGGTCTGAAGCAATCCTGCGCTTTTGCGGCCAGCTCCCAAGAAAGCGAGTTGAAAAATGTAGCTCAGGGGCACTGCAATTCACAGACCTGCAGAGTTATAAATGATAACTCTCTTCCACAAATATATTGAGGGAATGCAACGAGGAGGAGTTGAAAGCAAGGCAGAATTGCAGGAAACAGAATTCAGGAGGTAGATTCGAATCGCCTTTAAAGCACAGGAAAAGCGGCAAAACCTCGACAATGATGCCCTTGGCCAAAATGGGCGTATGCGTTTTTTCCTGAATATATTCAGGAAAAAACGCATACGCACTTTTTGGCCAACCAAGCAACCTGGAAAGGCAAATCAGCGCTACAAAGAAGTCTCGCTTCCCATCGGTCAAAAGGGCCATGCTGAATAAAGTGTCAAAACCAGAAATGCAGGACAGGCCATGGAGAAACGGGAGCCTTGCTACGCTGATGAGCGGGATGTAAATTGCCAACAGCCACTCTGGAGAATTGTACGGTGTGTCCTGAAACATGTACAAAAGTCAGCTTAGAGAGCATAGGGCACTTCCACTCATGGGCATATAAATTGGGAAAACTAAAAATCAGCAAGACACAGGCACTCCAAAGTTTAGGGCTGCTCTGTTGACAAGAACCTCCACTTCATTACACCTTAAATATCCCAGGAAAGAGAAAAATGGATAAAGAAGTTGTGGTCCTTATGTACAAAGGAATATCACTCAGCCATGAAATCAATGTCATAAGGCTAGTAGCAGCATGATGAGTGGATTTAGGTACGACGATTCTAAGTAAAATAATCACACAGAAAAAGACACTTATCATAAGATATCACTTATACAGGGAATGTAAAAACCGCTACCCTTGAACTGAATTACAAAACAGAACAGAATCACACGTTTAGAAACACACTATGGCTGCCTAACGGGAAAGGTGAGGTGCGGTGATGCATAAAACAAGGGTTTCAAATCAGCTCAGATACCGTTCCATAATCCCAATATGTAATAGACAAGACCTACTCCTTGCTCAGTGAACTGGACACAACACCCCCTATTCACCGCCCAAAAATATATCTGACTAGTAAAAATATTAAAACCTATGTATTGATATCTCTCTGTAAGTCAGTCAAGTGGGTGTAAAGCGGCATAAACAAAGCAGTGAAAAGCAGCTAAACCCCATTATAAAAATCAATTACTTTTAAAAACCCGTGAAACAAAGACAGTGAAAGAGAGAGAAATTCTTACAAAATTCGTTCAGGGGCTGTGATGCCACCTGGATTGACCATATCTAGACCCACAGCTGATTGAGACATAAGGGTGGACACTCTTGGGGCTGAGAGGTTTGGTGAGGTTGGGTGAGCAAACGCAGACCTTTTAAAGTAATACTGCGTGGTACCCATCCCATGGGTCCCAAATCTCCAGGTTCAAGGGCATCTTCCTACATCGAAAACATGCATGAGAACCCAGAAGATGGTACACCGTGTGATCGGGGAAGGTTTCTAAAACGCACCTCATTTCTCATCTCCTTGTGCTCGCGTTCGCCATTCCAGCCGCTTTACTAGCAATCTCCCTCGTTAGAGAATCAGCACCTTTAACCTCCTGTTCCATAAAGGTTGCAATTTGTCCTCAGGATGAACGGGAAGAGGGGGAACCAATGAGAGACTAGCTCTAGGTGTTTGGACAGGCACAGGTCACTCTATTGTCCCATCAGGAAGAAGAATTAACCACGCGCTCAGTCTGCAGCCCGGAACCAGAATAGGGCCTGGAGCAATCCTGGGCTTTTGCGGCCAGCTCCCAAAAAAGCGAGTTGAAAAATGGAGCTCAGGGGCACTGCAATTCACAAACCTGCAGAGTTATAAATATTAACTCTCGTTCACAAATGTACTGAGAGTAGGCAACGAAGAGGATTTGAAAGCAAGGCAGAATCACAGGAAACAGATTTCAGGAGGTAGATTCGAATCGCCTTTAAAGCACAGGAAAAGCAGCAAAAACTCCACAATGATGCCCTTGGCCAAAAAGGGCTTATGCGTTTTTTCCTGAATATATTCAGGAAAAAACGCATAAGCCCTTTTTGGCTAACCAAGCAACCTGGAAAGGCAAATCAGCGCTACAAAGAAGTCTCGCTTCCCATCGGTCAAAAGGGCCATGCTGAATAAAGTGTCAAAACCAGAAATGCAGGACAGGCCATGGAGAAACGGGAGCCTTGCTACGCTGATGGGCGGTATGTAAATTGCCAACAGCCACTCTGGAGAAGTTTACGGTGCGTCCTGAAATGTCTAAAAAACTCAGCTTAGAGAGCATAGGGCACTTCCACTCATGGGTGTATCAATAGGGAAAACTAAAAATCAGCAAGACAAAGGCACCCCAAAGTTTAGGGCTGCTTGTTGAAAAGAACCTCCACTTCGTTACACCTTCAATATCTCAGGAAAGAGAAAAATGGATAAAGAAGTTGTGGTCCTTATGTACAATGGAATATCACTCAGCCATGAAATCAACATCATAAGGCTAGTAGCAGCATGATGAGTGAATTTAGGTACGACGATTCTAAGTGAAATAAGTCACACAGAAAAAGACACTTATCATAAGATATCACTTATAGAGGGAATGTAAATACCGCTACCCCTGAACTGAATTACAAAACAGAACAGAGTCACACGTTTAGAAAACACACTATGGCTGCCTAACGGGAAAGGTGAGGTGGGTGTTGCATAAAACAAGGGTTTCATATTACCTCAGATACCGTTCCATAAACCCAATATGTAATAGACAAGACCTACTCCTTGCTCAGTGAACTGGACTCAACACCCCCTATTCGCCGCCCAAGAATATATCTGACTAGTAAGAATCTTAAAACCTATGTTTTGATAACTCTCTGTAAGTGAGTCAAGTGGGTGTAAAGCGGCATAAACACAGCAGTGAAAAGCAGCTAAACCCCATTATAAAAATCAATTCCTTTTAAAAACCCGTGAAACAAAGACAGTGAAAGAGAGAGAAATTCTTACAAAATTCGTTCAGGGGCTGTGATGCCACCTGGATTGACCATATCTAGACCCACAGCTGATTGAGACATAAGGGTGGACACTCTTGGGGCTGAGAGGTTTGGTGAGGTTGGGTGAGCAAACGCAGACCCTTTAAAGTAATACTGCGTGGTACCCATCCCATGGGTCCCAAATCTCCAGGTTCAAGGGCATCTTCCTACATCGAAAACATGCATGAGAACCCAGAAGATGGTACACCGTGTGATCGGGGAAGGTTTCTAAAACGCACCTCATTTCTCATCTCCTTGTGCTCGGGTTCGCCATTCCAGCCGCTTTACTAGCAATCTCCCTCGTTAAAGAATCAGCACCTTTAACCTCCTGTTCCATAAAGGTTGCAATTTGTCCTCAGGATGAACGGGAAGAGGGGGAACCAATGAGAGACTAGCTCTAGGTGTTTGGACAGGCACAGGTCACTCTATTGTCCCATCAGAAAGAAGAATTAACCACAGGCTCACTCTGCCGCCCGGAACCAGAATAGGGTCTGAAGCAATCCTGCGCTTTTGAGGCCAGCTCCCAAGAAAGCGAGTTGAAAAATGTAGCTCAGGGGCACTGCAATTCACAGACCTGCAGAGTTATAAATGATAACTCTCTTCCACAAATATATTGAGGGAAGGCAACGAGGAGGAGTTGAAAGCAAGGCAGAATTGCAGGAAACAGAATTCAGGAGGTAGATTCGAATCGCCTTTAAAGCACAGGAAAAGCGGCAAAACCTCGACAATGATGCCCTTGGCCAAAATGGGCGTATGCGTTTTTTCCTGAATATATTCAGGAAAAAACGCATACGCACTTTTTGGCTAACCAAGCAACCTGGAAAGGCAAATCAGCGCTACAAAGAAGTCTCGCTTCCCATCGGTCAAAAGGGCCATGCTGAATAAAGTGTCAAAACCAGAAATGCAGGACAGGCCATGGAGAAACGGGAGCCTTGCTACGCTGATGGGCGGTATGTAAATTGCCAACAGCCACTCTGGAGAAGTTTACGGTGCGTCCTGAAATGTCTAAAAAACTCAGCTTAGAGAGCATAGGGCACTTCCACTCATGGGTGTATCAATAGGGAAAACTAAAAATCAGCAAGACAAAGGCACCCCAAAGTTTAGGGCTGCTTGTTGAAAAGAACCTCCACTTCGTTACACCTTCAATATCTCAGGAAAGAGAAAAATGGATAAAGAAGTTGTGGTCCTTATGTACAATGGAATATCACTCAGCCATGAAATCAACGTCATAAGGCTAGTAGCAGCATGATGAGTGAATTTAGGTACGACGATTCTAAGTGAAATAAGTCACACAGAAAAAGACACTTATCATAAGATATCACTTATACAGGGAATGTAAAAACCGCTACCCCTGAACTGAATTACAAAACAGAACAGAATCACACGTTTAGAAACACACTATGGCTGCCTAACGGGAAAGGTGAGGTGCGGTGATGCATAAAACAAGGGTTTCAAATCAGCTCAGATACCGTTCCATAATCCCAATATGTAATAGACAAGACCTACTCCTTGCTCAGTGAACTGGACACAACACCCCCTATTCACCGACCAAAAATATATCTGACTAGTAAAAATATTAAAACCTATGTATTGATATCTCTCTGTAAGTCAGTCAAGTGTGTGTAAAGCGGCATAAACAAAGCAGTGAAAAGCAGCTAAACCCCATTATAAAAATCAATTACTTTTAAAAACCCGTGAAACAAAGACAGTGAAAGAGAGAGAAATTCTTACAAAATTCGTTCAGGGGCTGTGATGCCACCTGGATTGACCATATCTAGACCCACAGCTGATTGAGACATAAGGGTGGACACTCTTGGGGCTGAGAGGTTTGGTGAGGTTGGGTGAGCAAACGCAGACCCTTTAAAGTAATACTGCGTGGTACCCATCCCATGGGTCCCAAATCTCCAGGTTCAAGGGCATCTTCCTACATCGAAAACATGCATGAGAACCCAGAAGATGGTACACCGTGTGATCGGGGAAGGTTTCTAAAACGCACCTCATTTCTCATCTCCTTGTGCTCGCGTTCGCCATTCCAGCCGCTTTACTAGCAATCTCCCTCGTTAGAGAATCAGCACCTTTAACCTCCTGTTCCATAAAGGTTGCAATTTGTCCTCAGGATGAACGGGAAGAGGGGGAACCAATGAGAGACTAGCTCTAGGTGTTTGGACAGGCACAGGTCACTCTATTGTCCCATCAGGAAGAAGAATTAACCACGCGCTCAGTCTGCCGCCCGGAACCAGAATAGGGCCTGGAGCAATCCTGGGCTTTTGCGGCCAGCTCCCAAGAAAGCGAGTTGAAAAATGTAGCTCAGGGGCGCTGCAATTCACAGACCTGCAGAGTTATAAATGATAACTCTCTTCCACAAATATATTGAGGGAAGGCAACGAGGAGGAGTTGAAAGCAAGGCAGAATTGCAGGAAACAGATTTCAGGAGGTAGATTCGAATCGCCTTTAAAGCACAGGAAAAGCGGCAAAACCTCGACAATGATGCCCTTGGCCAAAATGGGCGTATGCGTTTTTTCCTGAATATATTCAGGAAAAAACGCATACGCCCTTTTTGGCCAACCAAGCAACCTGGAAAGGCAAATCAGCGCTACAAAGAAGTCTCGCTTCCCATCGGTCAAAAGGGCCATGCTGAATAAATTGTCAAAACCAGAAATGCAGGACACGCCATGGAGAAACGGGAACCTTGCTACGCTGATGAGCGGGATGTAAATTGCCAACAGCCACTCTGGAGAATTGTACGGTGTGTCCTGAAACATGTACAAAAGTCAGCTTAGAGAGCATAGGGCACTTCCACTCATGGGCATATAAATTGGGAAAACTAAAAATCAGCAAGACACAGGCACCCCAAAGTTTAGGGCTGCTCTGTTGACAAGAACCTCCACTTCATTACACCTTAAATATCCCAGGAAAGAGAAAAATGGATAAAGAAGTTGTGGTCCTTATGTACAAAGGAATATCACTCAGCCATGAAATCAATGTCATAAGGCTAGTAGCAGCATGATGAGTGGATTTAGGTACGACAATTCTAAGTAAAATAATCACACAGAAAAAGACACTTATCATAAGATATCACTTATACAGGGAATGTAAAAACCGCTACCCTTGAACTGAATTACAAAACAGAACAGAATCACACGTTTAGAAACACACTATGGCTGCCTAACCGGAAAGGTGAGGTGGGGTGATGCATAAAACAAGGGTTTCAAATTAGCTCAGATACCGTTCCATAAACCCAATATTTAATAGAAAACACCTACTCCTTGCTCAGTGAAGTGGACTCAACATCCCCTATTCACCGCCGAAGAATATATCTGACTAGTAAGAATCTTAAAACCTATGTATTGTTATCTCTCTGTAAGTAAGTCAAGTGGGTGTAAAGCGGCATAAACACAGCAGTGAAAAGCAGCTAAACCCCATTATAAAAATCAATTACTTTTAAAAACCCATGAAACAAAGACAGTGAAAGAGAGAGAAATTCTTACAAAATTCGTTCAGGGGCTGTGATGCCACCTAGATTGACCATATCTAGACCCACACCTGATTGAGACATAAGGGTGGACACTCTTGGGGCTGAGAGGATTGGTGAGTTTGGGTGAGCAAACGCAGACCCTTTAAAGTAATACTGCGTGGTACCCATCCCATGGGTCCCAAATCTCCAGGTTCAAGGGCGTCTTCCTACATCGAAAACATGCATGAGAAACCCAGAAGAAGGTACACCGTGTCATCGGGAAAGGTTTCTAAAACGCACCTCATTTCTCATCTCCTTGTGCTCGGGTTCGCCATTCCAGCCGCTTTAATAGCAATCTCCCTCCTTGGAGAATCAGCACCTTTAACCTGCTGTTCCGTACAGGTTGCAATTTGTCCTGAGGATGAACGGGAAGATGGGGAACCAATGATACACTAGCTCTAGGTTTTGGGACAGGCACAGGTCACTCTATTTTCCCATCAGGAAGAAGAATTAACCACAGGCTCAGCCTGCCCTCCGGAACCAGAATAGGGCCTGAAGCAATCCTGCGCTTTTGCGGCCAGCTCCCAAAAAAGCGAGTTGAAAAATGGAGCTCAGGGGCACTGCAATTCACAAACCTGCAGAGTTATAAATGTTAACTCTCGTTCACAAATATACTGAGAGAAGGCAACGAGGAGGATTTGAAAGCAAGGCAGAATCGCAGGAAACAGATTTCAGGAGGTAGATTCGAATCGCCTTTAAAGCACAGGAAAAGCGGCAAAAACTCGACAATGATGCCCTTGGCCAAAAAGGGCGTATGTGTTTTTTCCTGAATATATTCAGGAAAAAACGCATACGCCCTTTTTGGCCAACCAAGCAACCTGGAAAGGCAAATCAGCGCTACAAAGAAGTCTCGCTTCCCATCGGTCAAAAGGGCCATGCTGAATAAAGTGTCAAAACCAGAAATGCAGGACAGGCCATGGAGAAACGGGAGCCTTGCTACGCTGATGTGCGGGATGTAAATTGCCAACAGCCACTCTGGAGAAGTGTACGGTGCGTCCTGAAACATCTACAAAACTCAGCTTAGAGAGCATAGGGCACTTCCACTCATGGGCGTATAAATTGGGAAAACTAACATTCAGCATGACAGAGGCACCCCAAATTGTAGGGCTGCTCTGTTGACAAGAACCTCCACTTCGTTACACCTTAAATGTCCCAGGAAAGGGAAAAATGGATAAAGAAGTTGTTGTCCTTATGTACAATGGAATATCACTCAGCCATGAAAACAACGTCATAAGGCTAGTAGCAGCATGATGAGTGCATTTAGGTACAACGATTCTAAGTGAAATAAGTCACACAGAAAAAGACACTTATCATAAGATATCACTTATAGAGGGAATGTAAAAACCGCTACCCTTCAACTGAATTACAAAACACAACAGAGTCACACGTTTAGAAAACACACTATGGCTGCCTAACGGGAAAGGTGAGGTGGGGTGATGCATAAAACAAGGGTTTCAAATCAGCTCAGATACCGTTCCATAATCCCAATATGTAATAGACAAGACCTACTCCTTGCTCAGTGAACTGGACACAACACCCCCTATTCACCGCCCAAGAATATATCTGACTAGTAAGAATATTAAAACCTATGTATTGATATCTCTCTGTAAGTCAGTCAAGTGGGTGTAAAGCGGCATAAACAAAGCAGTGAAAAGCAGCTAAACCCCATTATAAAAATCAATTACTTTTAAAAACCCGTGAAACAAAGACAGTGAAAGAGAGAGAAATTCTTACAAAATTCGTTCAGGGGCTGTGATGCCACCTGGATTGACCATATCTAGACCCACAGCTGATTGAGACATAAGGGTGGACACTCTTGGGGCTGAGAGGTTTGGTGAGGTTGGGTGAGCAAACGCAGACCCTTTAAAGTAATACTGCGTGGTACCCATCCCATGGGTCCCAAATCTCCAGGTTCAAGGGCATCTTCCTACATCGAAAACATGCATGAGAACCCAGAAGATGGTACACCGTGTGATCGGGGAAGGTTTCTAAAACGCAACTCATTTCTCATCTCCTTGTGCTCGGGTTCGCCATTCCAGCCGCTTTACTAGCAATCTCCCTCCTTGGAGAATCAGCACCTTTAACCTCCTGTTCCGTAAAGGTTGCAATTTGTGCTGAGGATGTACGGGAAGAGGGGGAACCAATGAGAGACTAGCTCTAGGTGTTGGGACAGGCACGGCACAGGTCACTCTATTGTCCCATCAGGAAGAAGAATTAACCACGCGCTCAGTCTGCCGCCCAGAACCAGAATAGGGCCTGAAGCAATCCTGGGCTTTTGCGGCCAGCTCCCAAAAAAGCGAGTTGAAAAATGGAGCTCAGGGGCACTGCAATTCACAAACCTGCAGAGTTATAAATATTAACTCTCGTTCACAAATGTACTGAGAGTAGGCAACGAAGAGGATTTGGAAGCAAGGCAGAATCGCAGGAAACAGATTTCAGGAGGTAGATTCGAATCGCCTTTAAAGCACAGGAAAAGCAGCAAAAACTCCACAATGATGCCCTTGGCCAAAAAGGGCATATGCGTTTTTTCCTGAATATATTCAGGAAAAAACGCATAAGCCCTTTTTGGCCAACCAAGCAACCTGGAAAGGCAAATCAGCGCTACAAAGAAGTCTCGCTTCCCATCGGTCAAAAGGGCCATGCTGAATAAAGTGTCAAAACCAGAAATGCAGGACAGGCCATGGAGAAACGGGAGCCTTGCTACGCTGATGGGCGGGATGTAAATTGCCAACAGCCACTCTGGAGAAGTTTACGGTGCGTCCTGAAATGTCTAAAAAACTCAGCTTAGAGAGCATAGGGCACTTCCCCTCATGGGTGTATCAATAGGGAAAACTAAAAATCAGCAAGACACAGGCACCCCAAAGTTTAGGGCTGCTTGTTGAAAAGAACCTCCACTTCGTTACACCTTCAATATCTCAGGAAAGAGAAAAATGGATAAAGAAGTTGTGGTCCTTATGTACAATGGAATATCACTCAGCCATGAAATCAACATCATAAGGCTAGTAGCAGCATGATGAGTGAATTTAGGTACGACGATTCTAAGTGAAATAAGTCACACAGAAAAAGACACTTATCATAAGATATCACTTATAGAGGGAATGTAAATACCGCTACCCCTGAACTGAATTACAAAACAGAACAGAGTCACACGTTTAGAAAACACACTATGGCTGCCTAACGGGAAAGGTGAGGTGGGTGTTGCATAAAACAAGGGTTTCATATTACCTCAGATACCGTTCCATAAACCCAATATGTAATAGACAAGACCTACTCCTTGCTCAGTGAACTGGACTCAACACCCCCTATTCGCCGCCCAAGAATATATCTGACTAGTAAGAATCTTAAAACCTATGTTTTGATAACTCTCTGTAAGTGAGTCAAGTGGGTGTAAAGCGGCATAAACACAGCAGTGAAAAGCAGCTAAACCCCATTATAAAAATCAATTCCTTTTAAAAACCCGTGAAACAAAGACAGTGAAAGAGAGAGAAATTCTTACAAAATTCGTTCAGGGGCTGTGATGCCACCTAGATTGACCATATCTAGACCCACACCTGATTGAGACATAAGGGTGGACACTCTTGGGGCTGAGAGGTTTGGTGAGGTTGGGTGAGCAAACGCAGACCCTTTAAAGTAATACTGCGTGGTACCCATCCCATGGGTCCCAAATCTCCAGGTTCAAGGGCATCTTCCTACATCGAAAACATGCATGAGAACCCAGAAGATGGTACACCGTGTGATCGGGGAAGGTTTCTAAAACGCACCTCATTTCTCATCTCCTTGTGCTCGGGTTCGCCATTCCAGCCGCTTTACTAGCAATCTCCCTCGTTAGAGAATCAGCACCTTTAACCTCCTGTTCCATAAAGGTTGCAATTTGTCCTCAGGATGAACGGGAAGAGGGGGAACCAATGAGAGACTAGCTCTAGGTGTTTGGACAGGCACAGGTCACTCTATTGTCCCATCAGAAAGAAGAATTAACCACATGCTCACTCTGCCGCCCGGAACCAGAATAGGGCCTGAAGCAATCCTGCGCTTTTGCGGCCAGCTCCCAAGAAAGCGAGTTGAAAAATGTAGCTCAGGGGCGCTGCAATTCACAGACCTGCAGAGTTATAAATGATAACTCTCTTCCACAAATATATTGAGGGAAGGCAACGAGGAGGAGTTGAAAGCAAGGCAGAATTGCAGGAAACAGATTTCAGGAGGTAGATTCGAATCGCCTTTAAAGCACAGGAAAAGCGGAAAAACCTCGACAATGATGCCCTTGGCCAAAATGGGCGTATGCGTTTTTTCCTGAATATATTCAGGAAAAAACGCATACGCCCTTTTTGGCCAACCAAGCAACCTGGAAAGGCAAATCAGCGCTACAAAGAAGTCTCGCTTCCCATCGGTCAAAAGGGCCATGCTGAATAAATTGTCAAAACCAGAAATGCAGGACAGGCCATGGAGAAACGGGAGCCTTGCTACGCTGATGAGCGGGATGTAAATTGCCAACAGCCACTCTGGAGAATTGTACGGTGTGTCCTGAAACATGTACAAAAGTCAGCTTAGAGAGCATAGGGCACTTCCACTCATGGGCATATAAATTGGGAAAACTAAAAATCAGCAAGACACAGGCACCCCAAAGTTTAGGGCTGCTCTGTTGACAAGAACCTCCACTTCATTACACCTTAAATATCCCAGGAAAGAGAAAAATGGATAAAGAAGTTGTGGTCCTTATGTACAAAGGAATATCACTCAGCCATGAAATCAATGTCATAAGGCTAGTAGCAGCATGATGAGTGGATTTAGGTACGACAATTCTAAGTAAAATAATCACACAGAAAAAGACACTTATCATAAGATATCACTTATACAGGGAATGTAAAAACCGCTACCCTTGAACTGAATTACAAAACAGAACAGAATCACACGTTTAGAAACACACTATGGCTGCCTAACCGGAAAGGTGAGGTGGGGTGATGCATAAAACAAGGGTTTCAAATTAGCTCAGATACCGTTCCATAAACCCAATATTTAATAGAAAACACCTACTCCTTGCTCAGTGAAGTGGACTCAACATCCCCTATTCACTGCCGAAGAATATATCTGACTAGTAAGAATCTTAAAACCTATGTATTGTTATCTCTCTGTAAGTAAGTCAAGTGGGTGTAAAGCGGCATAAACACAGCAGTGAAAAGCAGCTAAACCCCATTATAAAAATCAATTACTTTTAAAAACCCGTGAAACAAAGACAGTGAAAGAGAGAGAAATTCTTACAAAATTCGTTCAGGGGCTGTGATGCCACCTAGATTGACCATATCTAGACCCACACCTGATTGAGACATAAGGGTGGACACTCTTGGGGCTGAGAGGATTGGTGAGGTTGGGTGAGCAAACGCAGACCCTTTAAAGTAATACTGCGTGGTACCCATCCCATGGGTCCCAAATCTCCAGGTTCAAGGGCGTCTTCCTACATCGAAAACATGCATGAGAAACCCAGAAGAAGGTACACCGTGTCATCGGGAAAGGTTTCTAAAACGCACCTCATTTCTCATCTCCTTGTGCTCGGGTTCGCCATTCCAGCCGCTTTAATAGCAATCTCCCTCCTTGGAGAATCAGCACCTTTAACCTGCTGTTCCGTACAGGTTGCAATTTGTCCTGAGGATGAACGGGAAGATGGGGAACCAATGATACACTAGCTCTAGGTGTTGGGACAGGCACAGGTCACTCTATTTTCCCATCAGGAAGAAGAATTAACCACAGGCTCAGCCTGCCCTCCGGAACCAGAATAGGGCCTGAAGCAATCCTGCGCTTTTGCGGCCAGCTCCCAAAAAAGCGAGTTGAAAAATGGAGCTCAGGGGCACTGCAATTCACAAACCTGCAGAGTTATAAATGTTAACTCTCGTTCACAAATATACTGAGAGAAGGCAACGAGGAGGATTTGAAAGCAAGGCAGAATCGCAGGAAAGAGATTTCAGGAGGTAGATTCGAATCGCCTTTAAAGCACAGGAAAAGCGGCAAAAACTCGACAATGATGCCCTTGGCCAAAAAGGGCGTATGTGTTTTTTCCTGAATATATTCAGGAAAAAACGCATACGCCCTTTTTGGCCAACCAAGCAACCTGGAAAGGCAAATCAGCGCTACAAAGAAGTCTCGCTTCCCATCGGTCAAAAGGGCCATGCTGAATAAAGTGTCAAAACCAGAAATGCAGGACAGGCCATGGAGAAACGGGAGCCTTGCTACGCTGATGTGCGGGATGTAAATTGCCAACAGCCACTCTGGAGAAGTGTACGGTGCGTCCTGAAACATCTACAAAACTCAGCTTAGAGAGCATAGGGCACTTCCACTCATGGGCGTATAAATTGGGAAAACTAACATTCAGCATGACAGAGGCACCCCAAATTGTAGGGCTGCTCTGTTGACAAGAACCTCCACTTCGTTACACCTTAAATGTCCCAGGAAAGGGAAAAATGGATAAAGAAGTTGTTGTCCTTATGTACAATGGAATATCACTCAGCCATGAAAACAACGTCATAAGGCTAGTAGCAGCATGATGAGTGCATTTAGGTACAACGATTCTAAGTGAAATAAGTCACACAGAAAAAGACACTTATCATAAGATATCACTTATAGAGGGAATGTAAAAACCGCTACCCTTCAACTGAATTACAAAACACAACAGAGTCACACGTTTAGAAAACACACTATGGCTGCCTAACGGGAAAGGTGAGGTGGGGTGATGCATAAAACAAGGGTTTCAAATCAGCTCAGATACCGTTCCATAATCCCAATATGTAATAGACAAGACCTACTCCTTGCTCAGTGAACTGGACACAACACCCCCTATTCACCGCCCAAGAATATATCTGACTAGTAAGAATATTAAAACCTATGTATTGATATCTCTCTGTAAGTCAGTCAAGTGGGTGTAAAGCGGCATAAACAAAGCAGTGAAAAGCAGCTAAACCCCATTATAAAAATCAATTACTTTTAAAAACCCGTGAAACAAAGACAGTGAAAGAGAGAGAAATTCTTACAAAATTCGTTCAGGGGCTGTGATGCCACCTGGATTGACCATATCTAGACCCACAGCTGATTGAGACATAAGGGTGGACACTCTTGGGGCTGAGAGGTTTGGTGAGGTTGGGTGAGCAAACGCAGACCCTTTAAAGTAATACTGCGTGGTACCCATCCCATGGGTCCCAAATCTCCAGGTTCAAGGGCATCTTCCTACATCGAAAACATGCATGAGAACCCAGAAGATGGTACACCGTGTGATCGGGGAAGGTTTCTAAAACGCAACTCATTTCTCATCTCCTTGTGCTCGGGTTCGCCATTCCAGCCGCTTTACTAGCAATCTCCCTCCTTGGAGAATCAGCACCTTTAACCTCCTGTTCCGTAAAGGTTGCAATTTGTGCTGAGGATGTACGGGAAGAGGGGGAACCAATGAGAGACTAGCTCTAGGTGTTGGGACAGGCACGGCACAGGTCACTCTATTGTCCCATCAGGAAGAAGAATTAACCACGCGCTCAGTCTGCCGCCCAGAACCAGAATAGGGCCTGAAGCAATCCTGGGCTTTTGCGGCCAGCTCCCAAAAAAGCGAGTTGAAAAATGGAGCTCAGGGGCACTGCAATTCACAAACCTGCAGAGTTATAAATATTAACTCTCGTTCACAAATGTACTGAGAGTAGGCAACGAAGAGGATTTGGAAGCAAGGCAGAATCGCAGGAAACAGATTTCAGGAGGTAGATTCGAATCGCCTTTAAAGCACAGGAAAAGCAGCAAAAACTCCACAATGATGCCCTTGGCCAAAAAGGGCATATGCGTTTTTTCCTGAATATATTCAGGAAAAAACGCATAAGCCCTTTTTGGCCAACCAAGCAACCTGGAAAGGCAAATCAGCGCTACAAAGAAGTCTCGCTTCCCATCGGTCAAAAGGGCCATGCTGAATAAAGTGTCAAAACCAGAAATGCAGGACAGGCCATGGAGAAACGGGAGCCTTGCTACGCTGATGGGCGGGATGTAAATTGCCAACAGCCACTCTGGAGAAGTTTACGGTGCGTCCTGAAATGTCTAAAAAACTCAGCTTAGAGAGCATAGGGCACTTCCCCTCATGGGTGTATCAATAGGGAAAACTAAAAATCAGCAAGACACAGGCACCCCAAAGTTTAGGGCTGCTTGTTGAAAAGAACCTCCACTTCGTTACACCTTCAATATCTCAGGAAAGAGAAAAATGGATAAAGAAGTTGTGGTCCTTATGTACAATGGAATATCACTCAGCCATGAAATCAACATCATAAGGCTAGTAGCAGCATGATGAGTGAATTTAGGTACGACGATTCTAAGTGAAATAAGTCACACAGAAAAAGACACTTATCATAAGATATCACTTATAGAGGGAATGTAAATACCGCTACCCCTGAACTGAATTACAAAACAGAACAGAGTCACACGTTTAGAAAACACACTATGGCCGCCTAACGGGAAAGGTGAGGTGGGTGTTGCATAAAACAAGGGTTTCATATTACCTCAGATACCGTTCCATAAACCCAATATGTAATAGACAAGACCTACTCCTTGCTCAGTGAACTGGACTCAACACCCCCTATTCGCCGCCCAAGAATATATCTGACTAGTAAGAATCTTAAAACCTATGTTTTGATAACTCTCTGTAAGTGAGTCAAGTGGGTGTAAAGCGGCATAAACACAGCAGTGAAAAGCAGCTAAACCCCATTATAAAAATCAATTCCTTTTAAAAACCCGTGAAACAAAGACAGTGAAAGAGAGAGAAATTCTTACAAAATTCGTTCAGGGGCTGTGATGCCACCTGGATTGAACATATCTAGACCCACAGCTGATTGAGACATAAGGGTGGACACTCTTGGGGCTGAGAGGTTTGGTGAGGTTGGGTGAGCAAACGCAGACCCTTTAAAGTAATACTGCGTGGTACCCATCCCATGGGTCCCAAATCTCCAGGTTCAAGGGCATCTTCCTACATCGAAAACATGCATGAGAACCCAGAAGATGGTACACCGTGTGATCGGGGAAGGTTTCTAAAACGCACCTCATTTCTCATCTCCTTGTGCTCGGGTTCGCCATTCCAGCCGCTTTACTAGCAATCTCCCTCGTTAAAGAATCAGCACCTTTAACCTCCTGTTCCATAAAGGTTGCAATTTGTCCTCAGGATGAACGGGAAGAGGGGGAACCAATGAGAGACTAGCTCTAGGTGTTTGGACAGGCACAGGTCACTCTATTGTCCCATCAGAAAGAAGAATTAACCACAGGCTCACTCTGCCGCCCGGAACCAGAATAGGGTCTGAAGCAATCCTGCGCTTTTGCGGCCAGCTCCCAAGAAAGCGAGTTGAAAAATGTAGCTCAGGGGCACTGCAATTCACAGACCTGCAGAGTTATAAATGATAACTCTCTTCCACAAATATATTGAGGGAAGGCAACGAGGAGGAGTTGAAAGCAAGGCAGAATTGCAGGAAACAGAATTCAGGAGGTAGATTCGAATCGCCTTTAAAGCACAGGAAAAGCGGCAAAACCTCGACAATGATGCCCTTGGCCAAAATGGGCGTATGCGTTTTTTCCTGAATATATTCAGGAAAAAACGCATACGCACTTTTTGGCCAACCAAGCAACCTGGAAAGGCAAATCAGCGCTACAAAGAAGTCTCGCTTCCCATCGGTCAAAAGGGCCATGCTGAATAAAGTGTCAAAACCAGAAATGCAGGACAGGCCATGGAGAAACGGGAGCCTTGCTACGCTGATGAGCGGGATGTAAATTGCCAACAGCCACTCTGGAGAATTGTACGGTGTGTCCTGAAACATGTACAAAAGTCAGCTTAGAGAGCATAGGGAACTTCCACTCATGGGCATATAAATTGGGAAAACTAAAAATCAGCAAGACACAGGCACTCCAAAGTTTAGGGCTGCTCTGTTGACAAGAACCTCCACTTCATTACACCTTAAATATCCCAGGAAAGAGAAAAATGGATAAAGAAGTTGTGGTCCTTATGTACAAAGGAATATCACTCAGCCATGAAATCAATGTCATAAGGCTAGTAGCAGCATGATGAGTGGATTTAGGTACGACGATTCTAAGTAAAATAATCACACAGAAAAAGACACTTATCATAAGATATCACTTATACAGGGAATGTAAAAACCGCTACCCTTGAACTGAATTACAAAACAGAACAGAATCACACGTTTAGAAACACACTATGGCTGCCTAACGGGAAAGGTGAGGTGCGGTGATGCATAAAACAAGGGTTTCAAATCAGCTCAGATACCGTTCCATAATCCCAATATGTAATAGACAAGACCTACTCCTTGCTCAGTGAACTGGACACAACACCCCCTATTCACCGCCCAAAAATATATCTGACTAGTAAAAATATTAAAACCTATGTATTGATATCTCTCTGTAAGTCAGTCAAGTGGGTGTAAAGCGGCATAAACAAAGCAGTGAAAAGCAGCTAAACCCCATTATAAAAATCAATTACTTTTAAAAACCCGTGAAACAAAGACAGTGAAAGAGAGAGAAATTCTTACAAAATTCGTTCAGGGGCTGTGATGCCACCTGGATTGACCATATCTAGACCCACAGCTGATTGAGACATAAGGGTGGACACTCTTGGGGCTGAGAGGTTTGGTGAGGTTGGGTGAGCAAACGCAGACCCTTTAAAGTAATACTGCGTGGTACCCATCCCATGGGTCCCAAATCTCCAGGTTCAAGGGCATCTTCCTACATCGAAAACATGCATGAGAACCCAGAAGATGGTACACCGTGTGATCGGGGAAGGTTTCTAAAACGCACCTCATTTCTCATCTCCTTGTGCTCGCGTTCGCCATTCCAGCCACTTTACTAGCAATCTCCCTCGTTAGAGAATCAGCACCTTTAACCTCCTGTTCCATAAAGGTTGCAATTTGTCCTCAGGATGAACGGGAAGAGGGGGAACCAATGAGAGACTAGCTCTAGGTGTTTGGACAGGCACAGGTCACTCTATTGTCCCATCAGGAAGAAGAATTAACCACGCGCTCAGTCTGCCGCCCGGAACCAGAATAGTTCCTGGAGCAATCCTGGGCTTTTGCTGCCAGCTCCCAAAAAAGCGAGTTGAAAAATGGAGCTCAGGGGCACTGCAATTCACAAACCTGCAGAGTTATAAATATTAACTCTCGTTCACAAATGTACTGAGAGTAGGCAACGAAGAGGATTTGAAAGCAAGGCAGAATCGCAGGAAACAGATTTCAGGAGGTAGATTCGAATCGCCTTTAAAGCACAGGAAAAGCAGCAAAAACTCCACAATGATGCCCTTGGCCAAAAAGGGCTTATGCGTTTTTTCCTGAATATATTCAGGAAAAAACGCATAAGCCCTTTTTGGCTAACCAAGCAACCTGGAAAGGCAAATCAGCGCTACAAAGAAGTCTCGCTTCCCATCGGTCAAAAGGGCCATGCTGAATAAAGTGTCAAAACCAGAAATGCAGGACAGGCCATGGAGAAACGGGAGCCTTGCTACGCTGATGGGCGGGATGTAAATTGCCAACAGCCACTCTGGAGAAGTTTACGGTGCGTCCTGAAATGTCTAAAAAACTCAGCTTAGATAGCATAGGGCACTTCCACTCATGGGTGTATCAATAGGGAAAACTAAAAATCAGCAAGACAAAGGCACCCCAAAGTTTAGGGCTGCTTGTTGAAAAGAACCTCCACTTCGTTACACCTTCAATATCTCAGGAAAGAGAAAAATGGATAAAGAAGTTGTGGTCCTTATGTACAATGGAATATCACTCAGCCATGAAATCAACATCATAAGGCTAGTAGCAGCATGATGAGTGAATTTAGGTACGACGATTCTAAGTGAAATAAGTCACACAGAAAAAGACACTTATCATAAGATATCACTTATAGAGGGAATGTAAATACCGCTACCCCTGAACTGAATTACAAAACAGAACAGAGTCACACGTTTAGAAAACACACTATGGCTGCCTAACGGGAAAGGTGAGGTGGGGTGTTGCATAAAACAAGGGTTTCATATTACCTCAGATACCGTTCCATAAACCCAATATGTAATAGACAAGACCTACTCCTTGCTCAGTGAACTGGACTCAACACCCCCTATTCGCCGCCCAAGAATATATCTGACTAGTAAGAATCTTAAAACCTATGTATTGATAACTCTCTGTAAGTGAGTCAAGTGGGTGTAAAGCGGCATAAACACAGCAGTGAAAAGCAGGTAAACCACATTATAAAAATCAATTCCTTTTAAAAACCCGTGAAACAAAGACAGTGAAAGAGAGAGAAATTCTTACAAAATTCGTTCAGGGGCTGTGATACCACCTGGATTGACCATATCTAGACCCACAGCTGATTGAGACATAAGGGTGGACACTCTTGGGGCTGAGAGGTTTGGTGAGGTTGGGTGAGCAAACGCAGACCCTTTAAAGTAATACTGCGTGGTACCCATCCCATGGGTCCCAAATCTCCAGGTTCAAGGGCATCTTCCTACATCGAAAACATGCATGAGAACCCAGAAGATGGTACACCATGTGATCGGGGAAGGTTTCTAAAACGCACCTCATTTCTCATCTCCTTGTGCTCGGGTTCGCCATTCCAGCCGCTTTACTAGCAATCTCCCTCGTTAAAGAATCAGCACCTTTAACCTCCTGTTCCATAAAGGTTGCAATTTGTCCTCAGGATGAACGGGAAGAGGGGGAACCAATGAGAGACTAGCTCTAGGTGTTTGGACAGGCACAGGTCACTCTATTGTCCCATCAGAAAGAAGAATTAACCACAGGCTCACTCTGCCGCCCGGAACCAGAATAGGGTCTGAAGCAATCCTGCGCTTTTGAGGCCAGCTCCCAAGAAAGCGAGTTGAAAAATGTAGCTCAGGGGCACTGCAATTCACAGACCTGCAGAGTTATAAATGATAACTCTCTTCCACAAATATATTGAGGGAAGGCAACGAGGAGGAGTTGAAAGCAAGGCAGAATTGCAGGAAACAGAATTCAGGAGGTAGATTCGAATCGCCTTTAAAGCACAGGAAAAGCGGCAAAACCTCGACAATGATGCCCTTGGCCAAAATGGGCATATGCGTTTTTTCCTGAATATATTCAGGAAAAAACGCATACGCACTTTTTGGCTAACCAAGCAACCTGGAAAGGCAAATCAGCGCTACAAAGAAGTCTCACTTCCCATCGGTCAAAAGGGCCATGCTGAATAAAGTGTCAAAACCAGAAATGCAGGACAGGCCATGGAGAAACGGGAGCCTTGCTACGCTGATGGGCGGGATGTAAATTGCCAACAGCCACTCTGGAGAAGTTTACGGTGCGTCCTGAAATGTCTAAAAAACTCAGCTTAGAGAGCATAGGGCACTTCCACTCATGGGTGTATCAATAGGGAAAACTAAAAATCAGCAAGACAAAGGCACCCCAAAGTTTAGGGCTGCTTGTTGAAAAGAACCTCCACTTCGTTACACCTTCAATATCTCAGGAAAGAGAAAAATGGATAAAGAAGTTGTGGTCCTTATGTACAATGGAATATCACTCAGCCATGAAATCAACGTCATAAGGCTAGTAGCAGCATGATGAGTGAATTTAGGTACGACGATTCTAAGTGAAATAAGTCACACAGAAAAAGACACTTATCATAAGATATCACTTATACAGGGAATGTAAAAACCGCTACCCCTGAACTGAATTACAAAACAGAACAGAATCACACGTTTAGAAACACACTATGGCTGCCTAACGGGAAAGGTGAGGTGCGGTGATGCATAAAACAAGGGTTTCAAATCAGCTCAGATACCGTTCCATAATCCCAATATGTAATAGACAAGACCTACTCCTTGCTCAGTGAACTGGACACAACACCCCCTATTCACCGCCCAAAAATATATCTGACTAGTAAAAATATTAAAACCTATGTATTGATATCTCTCTGTAAGTCAGTCAAGTGGGTGTAAAGCGGCATAAACAAAGCAGTGAAAAGCAGCTAAACCCCATTATAAAAATCAATTACTTTTAAAAACCCGTGAAACAAAGACAGTGAAAGAGAGAGAAATTCTTACAAAATTCGTTCAGGGGCTGTGATGCCACCTGGATTGACCATATCTAGACCCACAGCTGATTGAGACATAAGGGTGGACACTCTTGGGGCTGAGAGGTTTGGTGAGGTTGGGTGAGCAAACGCAGACCCTTTAAAGTAATACTGCGTGGTACCCATCCCATGGGTCCCAAATCTCCAGGTTCAAGGGCATCTTCCTACATCGAAAACATGCATGAGAACCCAGAAGATGGTACACCGTGTGATCGGGGAAGGTTTCTAAAACGCACCTCATTTCTCATCTCCTTGTGCTCGCGTTCGCCATTCCAGCCGCTTTACTAGCAATCTCCCTCGTTAGAGAATCAGCACCTTTAACCTCCTGTTCCATAAAGGTTGCAATTTGTCCTCAGGATGAACGGGAAGAGGGGGAACCAATGAGAGACTAGCTCTAGGTGTTTGGACAGGCACAGGTCACTCTATTGTCCCATCAGGAAGAAGAATTAACCACGCGCTCAGTCTGCCGCCCGGAACCAGAATAGGGCCTGGAGCAATCCTGGGCTTTTGCGGCCAGCTCCCAAGAAAGCGAGTTGAAAAATGTAGCTCAGGGGCGCTGCAATTCACAGACCTGCAGAGTTATAAATGATAACTCTCTTCCACAAATATATTGAGGGAAGGCAACGAGGAGGAGTTGAAAGCAAGGCAGAATTGCAGGAAACAGATTTCAGGAGGTAGATTCGAATCGCCTTTAAAGCACAGGAAAAGCGGCAAAACCTCGACAATGATGCCCTTGGCCAAAATGGGCGTATGCGTTTTTTCCTGAATATATTCAGGAAAAAACGCATACGCCCTTTTTGGCCAACCAAGCAACCTGGAAAGGCAAATCAGTGCTACAAAGAAGTCTCGCTTCCCATCGGTCAAAAGGGCCATGCTGAATAAATTGTCAAAACCAGAAATGCAGGACAGGCCATGGAGAAACGGGAGCCTTGCTACGCTGATGAGCGGGATGTAAATTGCCAACAGCCACTCTGGAGAATTGTACGGTGTGTCCTGAAACATGTACAAAAGTCAGCTTAGAGAGCATAGGGCACTTCCACTCATGGGCATATAAATTGGGAAAACTAAAAATCAGCAAGACACAGGCACCCCAAAGTTTAGGGCTGCTCTGTTGACAAGAACCTCCACTTCATTACACCTTAAATATCCCAGGAAAGAGAAAAATGGATAAAGAAGTTGTGGTCCTTATGTACAATGGAATATCACTCAGCCATGAAATCAATGTCATAAGGCTAGTAGCAGCATGATGAGTGGATTTAGGTACGACAATTCTAAGTAAAATAATCACACAGAAAAAGACACTTATCATAAGATATCACTTATACAGGGAATGTAAAAACCGCTACCCTTGAACTGAATTACAAAACAGAACAGAATCACACGTTTAGAAACACACTATGGCTGCCTAACCGGAAAGGTGAGGTGGGGTGATGCATAAAACAAGGGTTTCAAATTAGCTCAGATACCGTTCCATAAACCCAATATTTAATAGAAAACACCTACTCCTTGCTCAGTGAAGTGGACTCAACATCCCCTATTCACCGCCGAAGAATATATCTGACTAGTAAGAATCTTAAAACCTATGTATTGTTATCTCTCTGTAAGTAAGTCAAGTGGGTGTAAAGCGGCATAAACACAGCAGTGAAAAGCAGCTAAACCCCATTATAAAAATCAATTACTTTTAAAAACCCATGAAACAAAGACAGTGAAAGAGAGAGAAATTCTTACAAAATTCGTTCAGGGGCTGTGATGCCACCTAGATTGACCATATCTAGACCCACACCTGATTGAGACATAAGGGTGGACACTCTTGGGGCTGAGAGGATTGGTGAGGTTGGGTGAGCAAACGCAGACCCTTTAAAGTAATACTGCGTGGTACCCATCCCATGGGTCCCAAATCTCCAGGTTCAAGGGCGTCTTCCTACATCGAAAACATGCATGAGAAACCCAGAAGAAGGTACACCGTGTCATCGGGAAAGGTTTCTAAAACGCACCTCATTTCTCATCTCCTTGTGCTCGGGTTCGCCATTCCAGCCGCTTTAATAGCAATCTCCCTCCTTGGAGAATCAGCACCTTTAACCTGCTGTTCCGTACAGGTTGCAATTTGTCCTGAGGATGAACGGGAAGATGGGGAACCAATGATACACTAGCTCTAGGTTTTGGGACAGGCACAGGTCACTCTATTTTCCCATCAGGAAGAAGAATTAACCACAGGCTCAGCCTGCCCTCCGGAACCAGAATAGGGCCTGAAGCAATCCTGCGCTTTTGCGGCCAGCTCCCAAAAAAGCGAGTTGAAAAATGGAGCTCAGGGGCACTGCAATTCACAAACCTGCAGAGTTATAAATGTTAACTCTCGTTCACAAATATACTGAGAGAAGGCAACGAGGAGGATTTGAAAGCAAGGCAGAATCGCAGGAAACAGATTTCAGGAGGTAGATTCGAATCGCCTTTAAAGCACAGGAAAAGCGGCAAAAACTCGACAATGATGCCCTTGGCCAAAAAGGGCGTATGTGTTTTTTCCTGAATATATTCAGGAAAAAACGCATACGCCCTTTTTGGCCAACCAAGCAACCTGGAAAGGCAAATCAGCGCTACAAAGAAGTCTCGCTTCCCATCGGTCAAAAGGGCCATGCTGAATAAAGTGTCAAAACCAGAAATGCAGGACAGGCCATGGAGAAACGGGAGCCTTGCTACGCTGATGTGCGGGATGTAAATTGCCAACAGCCACTCTGGAGAAGTGTACGGTGCGTCCTGAAACATCTACAAAACTCAGCTTAGAGAGCATAGGGCACTTCCACTCATGGGCGTATAAATTGGGAAAACTAACATTCAGCATGACAGAGGCACCCCAAATTGTAGGGCTGCTCTGTTGACAAGAACCTCCACTTCGTTACACCTTAAATGTCCCAGGAAAGGGAAAAATGGATAAAGAAGTTGTTGTCCTTATGTACAATGGAATATCACTCAGCCATGAAAACAACGTCATAAGGCTAGTAGCAGCATGATGAGTGCATTTAGGTACAACGATTCTAAGTGAAATAAGTCACACAGAAAAAGACACTTATCATAAGATATCACTTATAGAGGGAATGTAAAAACCGCTACCCTTCAACTGAATTACAAAACACAACAGAGTCACACGTTTAGAAAACACACTATGGCTGCCTAACGGGAAAGGTGAGGTGGGGTGATGCATAAAACAAGGGTTTCAAATCAGCTCAGATACCGTTCCATAATCCCAATATGTAATAGACAAGACCTACTCCTTGCTCAGTGAACTGGACACAACACCCCCTATTCACCGCCCAAGAATATATCTGACTAGTAAGAATATTAAAACCTATGTATTGATATCTCTCTGTAAGTCAGTCAAGTGGGTGTAAAGCGGCATAAACAAAGCAGTGAAAAGCAGCTAAACCCCATTATAAAAATCAATTACTTTTAAAAACCCGTGAAACAAAGACAGTGAAAGAGAGAGAAATTCTTACAAAATTCGTTCAGGGGCTGTGATGCCACCTGGATTGACCATATCTAGACCCACAGCTGATTGAGACATAAGGGTGGACACTCTTGGGGCTGAGAGGTTTGGTGAGGTTGGGTGAGCAAACGCAGACCCTTTAAAGTAATACTGCGTGGTACCCATCCCATGGGTCCCAAATCTCCAGGTTCAAGGGCATCTTCCTACATCGAAAACATGCATGAGAACCCAGAAGATGGTACACCGTGTGATCGGGGAAGGTTTCTAAAACGCAACTCATTTCTCATCTCCTTGTGCTCGGGTTCGCCATTCCAGCCGCTTTACTAGCAATCTCCCTCCTTGGAGAATCAGCACCTTTAACCTCCTGTTCCGTAAAGGTTGCAATTTGTGCTGAGGATGTACGGGAAGAGGGGGAACCAATGAGAGACTAGCTCTAGGTGTTGGGACAGGCACGGCACAGGTCACTCTATTGTCCCATCAGGAAGAAGAATTAACCACGCGCTCAGTCTGCCGCCCAGAACCAGAATAGGGCCTGAAGCAATCCTGGGCTTTTGCGGCCAGCTCCCAAAAAAGCGAGTTGAAAAATGGAGCTCAGGGGCACTGCAATTCACAAACCTGCAGAGTTATAAATATTAACTCTCGTTCACAAATGTACTGAGAGTAGGCAACGAAGAGGATTTGGAAGCAAGGCAGAATCGCAGGAAACAGATTTCAGGAGGTAGATTCGAATCGCCTTTAAAGCACAGGAAAAGCAGCAAAAACTCCACAATGATGCCCTTGGCCAAAAAGGGCATATGCGTTTTTTCCTGAATATATTCAGGAAAAAACGCATAAGCCCTTTTTGGCCAACCAAGCAACCTGGAAAGGCAAATCAGCGCTACAAAGAAGTCTCGCTTCCCATCGGTCAAAAGGGCCATGCTGAATAAAGTGTCAAAACCAGAAATGCAGGACAGGCCATGGAGAAACGGGAGCCTTGCTACGCTGATGGGCGGGATGTAAATTGCCAACAGCCACTCTGGAGAAGTTTACGGTGCGTCCTGAAATGTCTAAAAAACTCAGCTTAGAGAGCATAGGGCACTTCCCCTCATGGGTGTATCAATAGGGAAAACTAAAAATCAGCAAGACACAGGCACCCCAAAGTTTAGGGCTGCTTGTTGAAAAGAACCTCCACTTCGTTACACCTTCAATATCTCAGGAAAGAGAAAAATGGATAAAGAAGTTGTGGTCCTTATGTACAATGGAATATCACTCAGCCATGAAATCAACATCATAAGGCTAGTAGCAGCATGATGAGTGAATTTAGGTACGACGATTCTAAGTGAAATAAGTCACACAGAAAAAGACACTTATCATAAGATATCACTTATAGAGGGAATGTAAATACCGCTACCCCTGAACTGAATTACAAAACAGAACAGAGTCACACGTTTAGAAAACACACTATGGCTGCCTAACGGGAAAGGTGAGGTGGGTGTTGCATAAAACGAGGGTTTCATATTACCTCAGATACCGTTCCATAAACCCAATATGTAATAGACAAGACCTACTCCTTGCTCAGTGAACTGGACTCAACACCCCCTATTCGCCGCCCAAGAATATATCTGACTAGTAAGAATCTTAAAACCTATGTTTTGATAACTCTCTGTAAGTGAGTCAAGTGGGTGTAAAGCGGCATAAACACAGCAGTGAAAAGCAGCTAAACCCCATTTTAAAAATCAATTCCTTTTAAAAACCCGTGAAACAAAGACAGTGAAAGAGAGAGAAATTCTTACAAAATTCGTTCAGGGGCTGTGATGCCACCTAGATTGACCATATCTAGACCCACACCTGATTGAGACATAAGGGTGGACACTCTTGGGGCTGAGAGGTTTGGTGAGGTTGGGTGAGCAAACGCAGACCCTTTAAAGTAATACTGCGTGGTACCCATCCCATGGGTCCCAAATCTCCAGGTTCAAGGGCATCTTCCTACATCGAAAACATGCATGAGAACCCAGAAGATGGTACACCGTGTGATCGGGGAAGGTTTCTAAAACGCACCTCATTTCTCATCTCCTTGTGCTCGGGTTCGCCATTCCAGCCGCTTTACTAGCAATCTCCCTCGTTAGAGAATCAGCACCTTTAACCTCCTGTTCCATAAAGGTTGCAATTTGTCCTCAGGATGAACGGGAAGAGGGGGAACCAATGAGAGACTAGCTCTAGGTGTTTGGACAGGCATAGGTCACTCTATTGTCCCATCAGAAAGAAGAATTAACCACATGCTCACTCTGCCGCCCGGAACCAGAATAGGGCCTGAAGCAATCCTGCGCTTTTGCGGCCAGCTCCCAAGAAAGCGAGTTGAAAAATGTAGCTCAGGGGCGCTGCAATTCACAGACCTGCAGAGTTATAAATGATAACTCTCTTCCACAAATATATTGAGGGAAGGCAACGAGGAGGAGTTGAAAGCAAGGCAGAATTGCAGGAAACAGATTTCAGGAGGTAGATTCGAATCACCTTTAAAGCACAGGAAAAGCGGAAAAACCTCGACAATGATGCCCTTGGCCAAAATGGGCGTATGCGTTTTTTCCTGAATATATTCAGGAAAAAACGCATACGCCCTTTTTGGCCAACCAAGCAACCTGGAAAGGCAAATCAGCGCTACAAAGAAGTCTCGCTTCCCATCGGTCAAAAGGGCCATGCTGAATAAATTGTCAAAACCATAAATGCAGGACAGGCCATGGAGAAACGGGAGCCTTGCTACGCTGATGAGCGGGATGTAAATTGCCAACAGCCACTCTGGAGAATTGTACGGTGTGTCCTGAAACATGTACAAAAGTCAGCTTAGAGAGCATAGGGCACTTCCACTCATGGGCATATAAATTGGGAAAACTAAAAATCAGCAAGACACAGGCACCCCAAAGTTTAGGGCTGCTCTGTTGACAAGAACCTCCACTTCATTACACCTTAAATATCCCAGGAAAGAGAAAAATGGATAAAGAAGTTGTGGTCCTTATGTACAAAGGAATATCACTCAGCCATGAAATCAATGTCATAAGGCTAGTAGCAGCATGATGAGTGGATTTAGGTACGACAATTCTAAGTAAAATAATCACACAGAAAAAGACACTTATCATAAGATATCACTTATACAGGGAATGTAAAAACCGCTACCCTTGAACTGAATTACAAAACAGAACAGAATCACACGTTTAGAAACACACTATGGCTGCCTAACCGGAAAGGTGAGGTGGGGTGATGCATAAAACAAGGGTTTCAAATTAGCTCAGATACCGTTCCATAAACCCAATATTTAATAGAAAACACCTACTCCTTGCTCAGTGAAGTGGACTCAACATCCCCTATTCACTGCCGAAGAATATATCTGACTAGTAAGAATCTTAAAACCTATGTATTGTTATCTCTCTGTAAGTAAGTCAAGTGGGTGTAAAGCGGCATAAACACAGCAGTGAAAAGCAGCTAAACCCCATTATAAAAATCAATTACTTTTAAAAACCCGTGAAACAAAGACAGTGAAAGAGAGAGAAATTCTTACAAAATTCGTTCAGGGGCTGTGATGCCACCTAGATTGACCATATCTAGACCCACACCTGATTGAGACATAAGGGTGGACACTCTTGGGGCTGAGAGGATTGGTGAGGTTGGGTGAGCAAACGCAGACCCTTTAAAGTAATACTGCGTGGTACCCATCCCATGGGTCCCAAATATCCAGGTTCAAGGGCGTCTTCCTACATCGAAAACATGCATGAGAAACCCAGAAGAAGGTACACCGTGTCATCGGGAAAGGTTTCTAAAACGCACCTCATTTCTCATCTCCTTGTGCTCGGGTTCGCCATTCCAGCCGCTTTAATAGCAATCTCCCTCCTTGGAGAATCAGCACCTTTAACCTGCTGTTCCGTACAGGTTGCAATTTGTCCTGAGGATGAACGGGAAGATGGGGAACCAATGATACACTAGCTCTAGGTGTTGGGACAGGCACAGGTCACTCTATTTTCCCATCAGGAAGAAGAATTAACCACAGGCTCAGCCTGCCCTCCGGAACCAGAATAGGGCCTGAAGCAATCCTGCGCTTTTGCGGCCAGCTCCCAAAAAAGCGAGTTGAAAAATGGAGCTCAGGGGCACTGCAATTCACAAACCTGCAGAGTTATAAATGTTAACTCTCGTTCACAAATATACTGAGAGAAGGCAACGAGGAGGATTTGAAAGCAAGGCAGAATCGCAGGAAAGAGATTTCAGGAGGTAGATTCGAATCGCCTTTAAAGCACAGGAAAAGCGGCAAAAACTCGACAATGATGCCCTTGGCCAAAAAGGGCGTATGTGTTTTTTCCTGAATATATTCAGGAAAAAACGCATACGCCCTTTTTGGCCAACCAAGCAACCTGGAAAGGCAAATCAGCGCTACAAAGAAGTCTCGCTTCCCATCGGTCAAAAGGGCCATGCTGAATAAAGTGTCAAAACCAGAAATGCAGGACAGGCCATGGAGAAACGGGAGCCTTGCTACGCTGATGTGCGGGATGTAAATTGCCAACAGCCACTCTGGAGAAGTGTACGGTGCGTCCTGAAACATCTACAAAACTCAGCTTAGAGAGCATAGGGCACTTCCACTCATGGGCGTATAAATTGGGAAAACTAACATTCAGCATGACAGAGGCACCCCAAATTGTAGGGCTGCTCTGTTGACAAGAACCTCCACTTCGTTACACCTTAAATGTCCCAGGAAAGGGAAAAATGGATAAAGAAGTTGTTGTCCTTATGTACAATGGAATATCACTCAGCCATGAAAACAACGTCATAAGGCTAGTAGCAGCATGATGAGTGCATTTAGGTACAACGATTCTAAGTGAAATAAGTCACACAGAAAAAGACACTTATCATAAGATATCACTTATAGAGGGAATGTAAAAACCGCTACCCTTCAACTGAATTACAAAACACAACAGAGTCACACGTTTAGAAAACACACTATGGCTGCCTAACGGGAAAGGTGAGGTGGGGTGATGCATAAAACAAGGGTTTCAAATCAGCTCAGATACCGTTCCATAATCCCAATATGTAATAGACAAGACCTACTCCTTGCTCAGTGAACTGGACACAACACCCCCTATTCACCGCCCAAGAATATATCTGACTAGTAAGAATATTAAAACCTATGTATTGATATCTCTCTGTAAGTCAGTCAAGTGGGTGTAAAGCGGCATAAACAAAGCAGTGAAAAGCAGCTAAACCCCATTATAAAAATCAATTACTTTTAAAAACCCGTGAAACAAAGACAGTGAAAGAGAGAGAAATTCTTACAAAATTCGTTCAGGGGCTGTGATGCCACCTGGATTGACCATATCTAGACCCACAGCTGATTTAGACATAAGGGTGGACACTCTTGGGGCTGAGAGGTTTGGTGAGGTTGGGTGAGCAAACGCAGACCCTTTAAAGTAATACTGCGTGGTACCCATCCCATGGGTCCCAAATCTCCAGGTTCAAGGGCATCTTCCTACATCGAAAACATGCATGAGAACCCAGAAGATGGTACACCGTGTGATCGGGGAAGGTTTCTAAAACGCAACTCATTTCTCATCTCCTTGTGCTCGGGTTCGCTATTCCAGCCGCTTTACTAGCAATCTCCCTCCTTGGAGAATCAGCACCTTTAACCTCCTGTTCCGTAAAGGTTGCAATTTGTGCTGAGGATGTACGGGAAGAGGGGGAACCAATGAGAGACTAGCTCTAGGTGTTGGGACAGGCACGGCACAGGTCACTCTATTGTCCCATCAGGAAGAAGAATTAACCACGCGCTCAGTCTGCCGCCCAGAACCAGAATAGGGCCTGAAGCAATCCTGGGCTTTTGCGGCCAGCTCCCAAAAAAGCGAGTTGAAAAATGGAGCTCAGGGGCACTGCAATTCACAAACCTGCAGAGTTATAAATATTAACTCTCGTTCACAAATGTACTGAGAGTAGGCAACGAAGAGGATTTGGAAGCAAGGCAGAATCGCAGGAAACAGATTTCAGGAGGTAGATTCGAATCGCCTTTAAAGCACAGGAAAAGCAGCAAAAACTCCACAATGATGCCCTTGGCCAAAAAGGGCATATGCGTTTTTTCCTGAATATATTCAGGAAAAAACGCATAAGCCCTTTTTGGCCAACCAAGCAACCTGGAAAGGCAAATCAGCGCTACAAAGAAGTCTCGCTTCCCATCGGTCAAAAGGGCCATGCTGAATAAAGTGTCAAAACCAGAAATGCAGGACAGGCCATGGAGAAACGGGAGCCTTGCTACGCTGATGGGCGGGATGTAAATTGCCAACAGCCACTCTGGAGAAGTTTACGGTGCGTCCTGAAATGTCTAAAAAACTCAGCTTAGAGAGCATAGGGCACTTCCCCTCATGGGTGTATCAATAGGGAAAACTAAAAATCAGCAAGACACAGGCACCCCAAAGTTTAGGGCTGCTTGTTGAAAAGAACCTCCACTTCGTTACACCTTCAATATCTCAGGAAAGAGAAAAATGGATAAAGAAGTTGTGGTCCTTATGTACAATGGAATATCACTCAGCCATGAAATCAACATCATAAGGCTAGTAGCAGCATGATGAGTGCATTTAGGTACAACGATTCTAAGTGAAATAAGTCACACAGAAAAAGACACTTATCATAAGATATCACTTATAGAGGGAATGTAAAAACCGCTACCCTTCAACTGAATTACAAAACACAACAGAGTCACACGTTTAGAAAACACACTATGGCTGCCTAACGGGAAAGGTGAGGTGGGGTGATGCATAAAACAAGGGTTTCAAATCAGCTCAGATACCGTTCCATAATCCCAATATGTAATAGACAAGACCTACTCCTTGCTCAGTGAACTGGACACAACACCCCCTATTCACCGCCCAAGAATATATCTGACTAGTAAGAATATTAAAACCTATGTATTGATATCTCTCTGTAAGTCAGTCAAGTGGGTGTAAAGCGGCATAAACAAAGCAGTGAAAAGCAGCTAAACCCCATTATAAAAATCAATTACTTTTAAAAACCCGTGAAACAAAGACAGTGAAAGAGAGAGAAATTCTTACAAAATTCGTTCAGGGGCTGTGATGCCACCTGGATTGACCATATCTAGACCCACAGCTGATTGAGACATAAGGGTGGACACTCTTGGGGCTGAGAGGTTTGGTGAGGTTGGGTGAGCAAACGCAGACCCTTTAAAGTAATACTGCGTGGTACCCATCCCATGGGTCCCAAATCTCCAGGTTCAAGGGCATCTTCCTACATCGAAAACATGCATGAGAACCCAGAAGATGGTACACCGTGTGATCGGGGAAGGTTTCTAAAACGCAACTCATTTCTCATCTCCTTGTGCTCGGGTTCGCCATTCCAGCCGCTTTACTAGCAATCTCCCTCCTTGGAGAATCAGCACCTTTAACCTCCTGTTCCGTAAAGGTTGCAATTTGTGCTGAGGATGTACGGGAAGAGGGGGAACCAATGAGAGACTAGCTCTAGGTGTTGGGACAGGCACGGCACAGGTCACTCTATTGTCCCATCAGGAAGAAGAATTAACCACGCGCTCAGTCTGCCGCCCAGAACCAGAATAGGGCCTGAAGCAATCCTGGGCTTTTGCGGCCAGCTCCCAAAAAAGCGAGTTGAAAAATGGAGCTCAGGGGCACTGCAATTCACAAACCTGCAGAGTTATAAATATTAACTCTCGTTCACAAATGTACTGAGAGTAGGCAACGAAGAGGATTTGGAAGCAAGGCAGAATCGCAGGAAACAGATTTCAGGAGGTAGATTCGAATCGCCTTTAAAGCACAGGAAAAGCAGCAAAAACTCCACAATGATGCCCTTGGCCAAAAAGGGCATATGCGTTTTTTCCTGAATATATTCAGGAAAAAACGCATAAGCCCTTTTTGGCCAACCAAGCAACCTGGAAAGGCAAATCAGCGCTACAAAGAAGTCTCGCTTCCCATCGGTCAAAAGGGCCATGCTGAATAAAGTGTCAAAACCAGAAATGCAGGACAGGCCATGGAGAAACGGGAGCCTTGCTACGCTGATGGGCGGGATGTAAATTGCCAACAGCCACTCTGGAGAAGTTTACGGTGCGTCCTGAAATGTCTAAAAAACTCAGCTTAGAGAGCATAGGGCACTTCCCCTCATGGGTGTATCAATAGGGAAAACTAAAAATCAGCAAGACACAGGCACCCCAAAGTTTAGGGCTGCTTGTTGAAAAGAACCTCCACTTCGTTACACCTTCAATATCTCAGGAAAGAGAAAAATGGATAAAGAAGTTGTGGTCCTTATGTACAATGGAATATCACTCAGCCATGAAATCAACATCATAAGGCTAGTAGCAGCATGATGAGTGAATTTAGGTACGACGATTCTAAGTGAAATAAGTCACACAGAAAAAGACACTTATCATAAGATATCACTTATAGAGGGAATGTAAATACCGCTACCCCTGAACTGAATTACAAAACAGAACAGAGTCACACGTTTAGAAAACACACTATGGCTGCCTAACGGGAAAGGTGAGGTGGGTGTTGCATAAAACAAGGGTTTCATATTACCTCAGATACCGTTCCATAAACCCAATATGTAATAGACAAGACCTACTCCTTGCTCAGTGAACTGGACTCAACACCCCCTATTCGCCGCCCAAGAATATATCTGACTAGTAAGAATCTTAAAACCTATGTTTTGATAACTCTCTGTAAGTGAGTCAAGTGGGTGTAAAGCGGCATAAACACAGCAGTGAAAAGCAGGTAAACCCCATTATAAAAATCAATTCCTTTTAAAAACCCGTGAAACAAAGACAGTGAAAGAGAGAGAAATTCTTACAAAATTCGTTCAGGGGCTGTGATGCCACCTGGATTGACCATATCTAGACCCACAGCTGATTGAGACATAAGGGTGGACACTCTTGGGGCTGAGAGGTTTGGTGAGGTTGGGTGAGCAAACGCAGACCCTTTAAAGTAATACTGCGTGGTACCCATCCCATGGGTCCCAAATCTCCAGGTTCAAGGGCATCTTCCTACATCGAAAACATGCATGAGAACCCAGAAGATGGTACACCGTGTGATCGGGGAAGGTTTCTAAAACGCACCTCATTTCTCATCTCCTTGTGCTCGGGTTCGCCATTCCAGCCCCTTTACTAGCAATCTCCCTCGTTAGAGAATCAGCACCTTTAACCTCCTGTTCCATAAAGTTGCAATTTGTCCTCAGGATGAACGGGAAGAGGGGGAACCAATGAGAGACTAGCTCTAGGTGTTTGGACAGGCACAGGTCACTCTATTGTCCCATCAGAAAGAAGAATTAACCACAGGCTCACTCTGCCGCCCGGAACCAGAATAGGGCCTGAAGCAATCCTGCGCTTTTGCGGCCAGCTCCCAAGAAAGCGAGTTGAAAAATGTAGCTCAGGGGCGCTGCAATTCACAGACCTGCAGAGTTATAAATGATAACTCTCTTCCACAAATATATTGAGGGAAGGCAACGAGGAGGAGTTGAAAGCAAGGCAGAATTGCAGGAAACAGATTTCAGGAGGTAGATTCGAATCGCCTTTAAAGCACAGGAAAAGCGGCAAAACCTCGACAATGATGCCCTTGGCCAAAATAGGCGTATGAGTTTTTTCCTGAATATATTCAGGAAAAAACGCATACGCACTTTTTGGCCAACCAAGCAACCTGGAAAGGCAAATCAGCGCTACAAAGAAGTCTCGCTTCCCATCGGTCAAAAGGGCCATGCTGAATAAAGTGTCAAAACCAGAAATGCAGGACAGGCCATGGAGAAACGGGAGCCTTGCTACGCTGATGAGCGGGATGTAAATTGCCAACAGCCACTCTGGAGAATTGTACGGTGTGTCCTGAAACATGTACAAAAGTCAGCTTAGAGAGCATAGGGCACTTCCACTCATGGGCATATAAATTGGGAAAACTAAAAATCAGCAAGACACAGGCACCCCAAAGTTTAGGGCTGCTCTGTTGACAAGAACCTCCACTTCATTACACCTTAAATATCCCAGGAAAGAGAAAAATGGATAAAGAAGTTGTGGTCCTTATGTACAAAGGAATATCACTCAGCCATGAAATCAATGTCATAAGGCTAGTAGCAGCATTATGAGTGGATTTAGGTACGACGATTCTAAGTAAAATAATCACACAGAAAAAGACACTTATCATAAGATATCACTTATACAGGGAATGTAAAAACCGCTACCCTTGAACTGAATTACAAAACAGAACAGAATCACACGTTTAGAAACACACTATGGCTGCCTAACGGGAAAGGTGAGGTGCGGTGATGCATAAAACAAGGGTTTCAAATCAGCTCAGATACCGTTCCATAATCCCAATATGTAATAGACAAGACCTACTCCTTCCTCAGTGAACTGGACACAACACCCCCTATTCACCGCCCAAGAATATATCTGACTAGTAAGAATATTAAAACCTATGTATTGATATCTCTCTGTAAGTCAGTCAAGTGGGTGTAAAGCGGCATAAACAAAGCAGTGAAAAGCAGCTAAACCCCATTATAAAAATCAATTACTTTTAAAAACCCGTGAAACAAAGACAGTGAAAGAGAGAGAAATTCTTACAAAATTCGTTCAGGGGCTGTGATGCCACCTGGATTGACCATATCTAGACCCACAGCTGATTGAGACATAAGGGTGGACACTCTTGGGGCTGAGAGGTTTGGTGAGGTTGGGTGAGCAAACGCAGACCCTTTAAAGTAATACTGCGTGGTACCCATCCCATGGGTCCCAAATCTCCAGGTTCAAGGGCATCTTCCTACATCGAAAACATGCATGAGAACCCAGAAGATGGTACACCGTGTGATCGGGGAAGGTTTCTAAAACGCAACTCATTTCTCATCTCCTTGTGCTCGGGTTCGCCATTCCAGCCGCTTTACTAGCAATCTCCCTCCTTGGAGAATCAGCACCTTTAACCTCCTGTTCCGTAAAGGTTGCAATTTGTGCTGAGGATGTACGGGAAGAGGGGGAACCAATGAGAGACTAGCTCTAGGTGTTGGGACAGGCACGGCACAGGTCACTCTATTGTCCCATCAGGAAGAAGAATTAACCACGCGCTCAGTCTGCCGCCCAGAACCAGAATAGGGCCTGAAGCAATCCTGGGCTTTTGCGGCCAGCTCACAAAAAAGCGAGTTGAAAAATGGAGCTCAGGGGCACTGCAATTCACAAACCTGCAGAGTTATAAATATTAACTCTCGTTCACAAATGTACTGAGAGTAGGCAACGAAGAGGATTTGGAAGCAAGGCAGAATCGCAGGAAACAGATTTCAGGAGGTAGATTCGAATCGCCTTTAAAGCACAGGAAAAGCAGCAAAAACTCCACAATGATGCCCTTGGCCTAAAAGGGCGTATGCGTTTTTTCCTGAATATATTCAGGAAAAAACGCATAAGCCCTTTTTGGCCAACCAAGCAACCTGGAAAGGCAAATCAGCGCTACAAAGAAGTCTCGCTTCCCATCGGTCAAAAGGGCCATGCTGAATAAAGTGTCAAAACCAGAAATGCAGGACAGGCCATGGAGAAACGGGAGCCTTGCTACGCTGATGGGCGGGATGTAAATTGCCAACAGCCACTCTGGAGAAGTTTACGGTGCGTCCTGAAATGTCTAAAAAACTCAGCTTAGAGAGCATAGGGCACTTCCACTCATGGGTGTATCAATAGGGAAAACTAAAAATCAGCAAGACAAAGGCACCCCAAAGTTTAGGGCTGCTTGTTGAAAAGAACCTCCACTTCGTTACACCTTCAATATCTCAGGAAAGAGAAAAATGGATAAAGAAGTTGTGGTCCTTATGTACAATGGAATATCACTCAGCCATGAAATCAACATCATAAGGCTAGTAGCAGCATGATGAGTGAATTTAGGTACGACGATTCTAAGTGAAATAAGTCACACAGAAAAAGACACTTATCATAAGATATCACTTATAGAGGGAATGTAAATACCGCTACCCCTGAACTGAATTACAAAACAGAACAGAGTCACACGTTTACAAAACACACTATGGCTGCCTAACGGGAAAGGTGAGGTGGGTGTTGCATAAAACAAGGGTTTCATATTACCTCAGATACCGTTCCATAAACCCAATATGTAATAGACAAGACCTACTCCTTGCTCAGTGAACTGGACTCAACACCCCCTATTCGCCGCCCAAGAATATATCTGACTAGTAAGAATCTTAAAACCTATGTTTTGATAACTCTCTGTAAGTGAGTCAAGTGGGTGTAAAGCGGCATAAACACAGCAGTGAAAAGCAGCTAAACCCCATTATAAAAATCAATTACTTTTAAAAACCCGTGAAACAAAGACAGTGAAAGAGAGAGAAATTCTTACAAAATTCGTTCAGGGGCTGTGATGCCACCTGGATTGACCATATCTAGACCCACAGCTGATTGAGACATAAGGGTGGACACTCTTGGGGCTGAGAGGTTTGGTGAGGTTGGGTGAGCAAACGCAGACCCTTTAAAGTAATATTGCATGGTACCCATCCCATGGGTCCCAAATCTCCAGGTTCAAGGGCATCTTCCTACATCGAAAACATGCATGAGAACCCAGAATATGGTACACCGTGTGATCGGGGAAGGTTTCTAAAACGCAACTCATTTCTCATCTCCTTGTGCTCGGGTTCGCCATTCCAGCCGCTTTACTAGCAATCTCCCTCGTTAGAGAATCAGCACCTTTAACCTCCTGTTCCATAAAGGTTGCAATTTGTCCTCAGGATGAACGGGAAGAGGGGGAACCAATGAGAGACTAGCTCTAGGTGTTTGGACAGGCACAGGTCACTCTATTGTCCCATCAGAAAGAAGAATTAACCACAGGCTCACTCTGCCGCCCGGAACCAGAATAGGGCCTGAAGCAATCCTGCGCTTTTGCGGCCAGCTCCCATGAAAGCGAGTTGAAAAATGTAGCTCAGGGGTGCTGCAATTCACAGACCTGCAGAGTTATAAATGATAACTCTCTTCCACAAATATATTGAGGGAAGGCAACGAGGAGGAGTTGAAAGCAAGGCAGAATTGCAGGAAACAGATTTCAGGAGGTAGATTCGAATCACCTTTAAAGCACAGGAAAAGCGGCAAAACCTCGACAATGATGCCCTTGGCCAAAATAGGCGTATGCGTTTTTTCCTGAATATATTCAGGAAAAAACGCATACGCACTTTTTGGCCAACCAAGCAACCTGGAAAGGCAAATCAGCGCTACAAAGAAGTCTCGCTTCCCATCGGTCAAAAGGGCCATGCTGAATAAAGTGTCAAAACCAGAAATGCAGGACAGGCCATGGAGAAACGGGAGCCTTGCTACGCTGATGAGCGGGATGTAAATTGCCAACAGCCACTCTGGAGAATTGTACGGTGTGTCCTGAAACATGTACAAAAGTCAGCTTAGAGAGCATAGGGCACTTCCACTCATGGGCATATAAATTGGGAAAACTAAAAATCAGCAAGACACAGGCACCCCAAAGTTTAGGGCTGCTCTGTTGACAAGAACCTCCACTTCATTACACCTTAAATATCCCAGGAAAGAGAAAAATGGATAAAGAAGTTGTGGTCCTTATGTACAAAGGAATATCACTCAGCCATGAAATCAATGTCATAAGGCTAGTAGCAGCATTATGAGTGGATTTAGGTACGACGATTCTAAGTAAAATAATCACACAGAAAAAGACACTTATCATAAGATATCACTTATACAGGGAATGTAAAAACCGCTACCCTTGAACTGAATTACAAAACAGAACAGAATCACACGTTTAGAAACACACTATGGCTGCCTAACGGGAAAGGTGAGGTGCGGTGATGCATAAAACAAGGGTTTCAAATCAGCTCAGATACCGTTCCATAATCCCAATATGTAATAGACAAGACCTACTCCTTCCTCAGTGAACTGGACACAACACCCCCTATTCACCGCCCAAGAATATATCTGACTAGTAAGAATATTAAAACCTATGTATTGATATCTCTCTGTAAGTCAGTCAAGTGGGTGTAAAGCGGCATAAACAAAGCAGTGAAAAGCAGCTAAACCCCATTATAAAAATCAATTACTTTTAAAAACCCGTGAAACAAAGACAGTGAAAGAGAGAGAAATTCTTACAAAATTCGTTCAGGGGCTGTGATGCCACCTGGATTGACCATATCTAGACCCACAGCTGATTGAGACATAAGGGTGGACACTCTTGGGGCTGAGAGGTTTGGTGAGGTTGGGTGAGCAAACGCAGACCCTTTAAAGTAATACTGCGTGGTACCCATCCCATGGGTCCCAAATCTCCAGGTTCAAGGGCATCTTCCTACATCGAAAACATGCATGAGAACCCAGAAGATGGTACACCGTGTGATCGGGGAAGGTTTCTAAAACGCAACTCATTTCTCATCTCCTTGTGCTCGGGTTCGCCATTCCAGCCGCTTTACTAGCAATCTCCCTCCTTGGAGAATCAGCACCTTTAACCTCCTGTTCCGTAAAGGTTGCAATTTGTGCTGAGGATGTACGGGAAGAGGGGGAACCAATGAGAGACTAGCTCTAGGTGTTGGGACAGGCACGGCACAGGTCACTCTATTGTCCCATCAGGAAGAAGAATTAACCACGCGCTCAGTCTGCCGCCCGGAACCAGAATAGGGCCTGAAGCAATCCTGGGCTTTTGCGGCCAGCTCCCAAAAAAGCGAGTTGAAAAATGGAGCTCAGGGGCACTGCAATTCACAAACCTGCAGAGTTATAAATATTAACTCTCGTTCACAAATGTACTGAGAGTAGGCAACGAAGAGGATTTGGAAGCAAGGCAGAATCGCAGGAAACAGATTTCAGGAGGTAGATTCGAATCGCCTTTAAAGCACAGGAAAAGCAGCAAAAACTCCACAATGATGCCCTTGGCCTAAAAGGGCGTATGCGTTTTTTCCTGAATATATTCAGGAAAAAACGCATAAGCCCTTTTTGGCCAACCAAGCAACCTGGAAAGGCAAATCAGCGCTACAAAGAAGTCTCGCTTCCCATCGGTCAAAAGGGCCATGCTGAATAAAGTGTCAAAACCAGAAATGCAGGACAGGCCATGGAGAAACGGGAGCCTTGCTACGCTGATGGGCGGGATGTAAATTGCCAACAGCCACTCTGGAGAAGTTTACGGTGCGTCCTGAAATGTCTAAAAAACTCAGCTTAGAGAGCATAGGGCACTTCCACTCATGGGTGTATCAATAGGGAAAACTAAAAATCAGCAAGACAAAGGCACCCCAAAGTTTAGGGCTGCTTGTTGAAAAGAACCTCCACTTCGTTACACCTTCAATATCTCAGGAAAGAGAAAAATGGATAAAGAAGTTGTGGTCCTTATGTACAATGGAATATCACTCAGCCATGAAATCAACATCATAAGGCTAGTAGCAGCATGATGAGTGAATTTAGGTACGACGATTCTAAGTGAAATAAGTCACACAGAAAAAGACACTTATCATAAGATATCACTTATAGAGGGAATGTAAATACCGCTACCCCTGAACTGAATTACAAAACAGAACAGAGTCACACGTTTAGAAAACACACTATGGCTGCCTAACGGGAAAGGTGAGGTGGGTGTTGCATAAAACAAGGGTTTCATATTACCTCAGATACCGTTCCATAAACCCAATATGTAATAGACAAGACCTACTCCTTGCTCAGTGAACTGGACTCAACACCCCCTATTCGCCGCCCAAGAATATATCTGACTAGTAAGAATCTTAAAACCTATGTTTTGATAACTCTCTGTAAGTGAGTCAAGTGGGTGTAAAGCGGCATAAACACAGCAGTGAAAAGCAGCTAAACCCCATTATAAAAATCAATTACTTTTAAAAACCCGTGAAACAAAGACAGTGAAAGAGAGAGAAATTCTTACAAAATTCGTTCAGGGGCTGTGATGCCACCTGGATTGACCATATCTAGACCCACAGCTGATTGAGACATAAGGGTGGACACTCTTGGGGCTGAGAGGTTTGGTGAGGTTGGGTGAGCAAACGCAGACCCTTTAAAGTAATATTGCATGGTACCCATCCCATGGGTCCCAAATCTCCAGGTTCAAGGGCATCTT
Organism: Eschrichtius robustus; assembly: GCF_028021215.1. Lineage (NCBI taxonomy): Eukaryota > Metazoa > Chordata > Mammalia > Artiodactyla > Eschrichtiidae > Eschrichtius > Eschrichtius robustus. The sequence continues at coordinate 68,158,773 of NC_090830.1, read as the reverse complement.
CCTACATCGAAAACATGCATGAGAACCCAGAATATGGTACACCGTGTGATTGGGGAAGGTTTCTAAAACGCAACTCATTTCTCATCTCCTTGTGCTCGGGTTCGCCATTCCAGCCGCTTTACTAGCAATCTCCCTCGTTAGAGAATCAGCACCTTTAACCTCCTGTTCCATAAAGGTTGCAATTTGTCCTCAGGATGAACGGGAAGAGGGGGAACCAATGATACACTAGCTCTAGGTGTTGGGACAGGCACAGGTCACTCTATTGTCCCATCAGAAAGAAGAATTAACCACAGGCTCACTCTGCCGCCCGGAACCAGAATAGGGCCTGAAGCAATCCTGCGCTTTTGCGGCCAGCTCCCATGAAAGCGAGTTGAAAAATGTAGCTCAGGGGTGCTGCAATTCACAGACCTGCAGAGTTATAAATGATAACTCTCTTCCACAAATATATTGAGGGAAGGCAACGAGGAGGAGTTGAAAGCAAGGCAGAATTGCAGGAAACAGATTTCAGGAGGTAGATTCGAATCACCTTTAAAGCACAGGAAAAGCGGCAAAACCTCGACAATGATGCCCTTGGCCAAAATAGGCGTATGCGTTTTTTCCTGAATATATTCAGGAAAAAACGCATACGCACTTTTTGGCCAACCAAGCAACCTGGAAAGGCAAATCAGCGCTACAAAGAAGTCTCGCTTCCCATCGGTCAAAAGGGCCATGCTGAATAAAGTGTCAAAACCAGAAATGCAGGACAGGCCATGGAGAAACGGGAGCCTTGCTACGCTGATGAGCGGGATGTAAATTGCCAACAGCCACTCTGGAGAATTGTACGGTGTGTCCTGAAACATGTACAAAAGTCAGCTTAGAGAGCATAGGGCACTTCCACTCATGGGCATATACATTGGGAAAACTAAAAATCAGCAAGACACAGGCACCCCAAAGTTTAGGGCTGCTCTGTTGACAAGAACCTCCACTTCATTACACCTTAAATATCCCAGGAAAGAGAAAAATGGATAAAGAATTTGTGGTCCTTATGTACAAAGGAATATCACTCAGCCATGAAATCAATGTCATAAGGCTAGTAGCAGCATGATGAGTGGATTTAGGTACGACGATTCTAAGTAAAATAATCACACAGAAAAAGACACTTATCATAAGATATCACTTATACAGGGAATGTAAAAACCGCTACCCTTGAACTGAATTACAAAACAGAACAGAATCACACGTTTAGAAACACACTATGGCTGCCTAACGGGAAAGGTGAGGTGCGGTGATGCATAAAACAAGGGTTTCAAATCAGCTCAGATACCGTTCCATAATCCCAATATGTAATAGACAAGACCTACTCCTTGCTCAGTGAACTGGACACAACACCCCCTATTCACCGCCCAAGAATATATCTGACTAGTAAGAATATTAAAACCTATGTATTGATATCTCTCTGTAAGTCAGTCAAGTGGGTGTAAAGCGGCATAAACAAAGCAGTGAAAAGCAGCTATACCCCATTATAAAAATCAATTACTTTTAAAAACCCGTGAAACAAAGACAGTGAAAGAGAGAGAAATTCTTACAAAATTCGTTCAGGGGCTGTGATGCCACCTGGATTGACCATATCTAGACCCACAGCTGATTGAGACATAAGGGTGGACACTCTTGGGGCTGAGAGGTTTGGTGAGGTTGGGTGAGCAAACGCAGACCCTTTAAAGTAATACTGCGTGGTACCCATCCCATGGGTCCCAAATCTCCAGGTTCAAGGGCATCTTCCTACATCGAAAACATGCATGAGAACCCAGAAGATGGTACACCGTGTGATCGGGGAAGGTTTCTAAAACGCAACTCATTTCTCATCTCCTTGTGCTCGGGTTCGCCATTCCAGCCGCTTTACTAGCAATCTCCCTCCTTGGAGAATCAGCACCTTTAACCTCCTGTTCCGTAAAGGTTGCAATTTGTGCTGAGGATGTACGGGAAGAGGGGGAACCAATGAGAGACTAGCTCTAGGTGTTGGGACAGGCACGGCACAGGTCACTCTATTGTCCCATCAGGAAGAAGAATTAACCACGCGCTCAGTCTGCCGCCCGGAACCAGAATAGGGCCTGAAGCAATCCTGGGCTTTTGCGGCCAGCTCCCAAAAAAGCGAGTTGAAAAATGGAGCTCAGGGGCACTGCAATTCACAAACCTGCAGAGTTATAAATATTAACTCTGGTTCACAAATGTACTGAGAGTAGGCAACGAAGAGGATTTGGAAGCAAGGCAGAATCGCAGGAAACAGATTTCAGAAGGTAGATTCGAATCGCCTTTAAAGCACAGGAAAAGCAGCAAAAACTCCACAATGATGCCCTTGGCCTAAAAGGGCGTATGCGTTTTTTCCTGAATATATTCAGGAAAAAACGCATAAGCCCTTTTTGGCCAACCAAGCAACCTGGAAAGGCAAATCAGCGCTACAAAGAAGTCTCGCTTCCCATCGGTCAAAAGGGCCATGCTGAATAAAGTGTCAAAACCAGAAATGCAGGACAGGCCATGGAGAAACGGGAGCCTTGCTACGCTGATGGGCGGGATGTAAATTGCCAACAGCCACTCTGGAGAAGTTTACGGTGCGTCCTGAAATGTCTAAAAAACTCAGCTTAGAGAGCATAGGGCACTTCCACTCATGGGTGTATCAATAGGGAAAACTAAAAATCAGCAAGACAAAGGCACCCCAAAGTTTAGGGCTGCTTGTTGAAAAGAACCTCCACTTCGTTACACCTTCAATATCTCAGGAAAGAGAAAAATGGATAAAGAAGTTGTGGTCCTTATGTACAATGGAATATCACTCAGCCATGAAAACAACATCATAAGGCTAGTAGCAGCATGATGAGTGAATTTAGGTACGACGATTCTAAGTGAAATAAGTCACACAGAAAAAGACACTTATCATAAGATATCACTTATAGAGGGAATGTAAATACCGCTACCCCTGAACTGAATTACAAAACAGAACAGAGCCACACGTTTAGAAAACACACTATGGCTGCCTAACGGGAAAGGTGAGGTGGGGTGTTGCATAAAACAAGGGTTTCATATTACCTCAGATACCGTTCCATAAACCCAATATGTAATAGACAAGACCTACTCCTTGCTCAGTGAACTGGACTCAACACCCCCTATTCGCCGCCCAAGAATATATCTGACTAGTAAGAATCTTAAAACCTATGTATTGATAACTCTCTGTAAGTGAGTCAAGTGGGTGTAAAGCGGCATAAACACAGCAGTGAAAAGCAGCTAAACCCCATTATAAAAATCAATTCCTTTTAAAAACCTGTGAAACAAAGACAGTGAAAGAGAGAGAAATTCTTACAAAATTCGTTCAGGGGCTGTGATGCCACCTGGATTGACCATATCTAGACCCACAGCTGATTGAGACATAAGGGTGGACACTCTTGGGGCTGAGAGGTTTGGTGAGGTTGGGTGAGCAAACGCAGACCCTTTAAAGTAATACTGCGTGGTACCCATCCCATGGGTCCCAAATCTCCAGGTTCAAGGGCGTCTTCCTACATCGAAAACATGCATGAGAAACCCAGAAGAAGGTACACCGTGTCATCGGGAAAGGTTTCTAAAACGCACCTCATTTCTCATCTCCTTGTGCTCGGGTTCGCCATTCCAGCCGCTTTAATAGCAATCTCCCTCCTTGGAGAATCAGCACCTTTAACCTGCTGTTCCGTACAGGTTGCAATTTGTCCTGAGGATGAACGGGAAGATGGGGAACCAATGATACACTAGCTCTAGGTGTTGGGACAGGCACAGGTCACTCTATTTTCCCATCAGGAAGAAGAATTAACCACAGGCTCAGCCTGCCCCCCGGAACCAGAATAGGGCCTGAAGCAATCCTGCGCTTTTGCGGCCAGCTCCCAAAAAAGCGAGTTGAAAAATGGAACTCAGGGGCACTGCAATTCACAAACCTGCAGAGTTATAAATGTTAACTCTCGTTCACAAATATACTGAGAGAAGGCAACGAGGAGGATTTGAAAGCAAGGCAGAATCGCAGGAAACAGATTTCAGGAGGTAGATTCGAATCGCCTTTAAAGCACAGGAAAAGCGGCAAAAACTCGACAATGATGCCCTTGGCCAAAAAGGGCGTATGTGTTTTTTCCTGAATATATTCAGGAAAAAACGCATACGCCCTTTTTGGCCAACCAAGCAACCTGGAAAGGCAAATCAGCGCTACAAAGAAGTCTCGCTTCCCATCGGTCAAAAGGGCCATGCTGAATAAAGTGTCAAAACCAGAAATGCAGGACAGGCCATGGAGAAACGGGAGCCTTGCTACGCTGATGTGCGGGATGTAAATTGCCAACAGCCACTCTGGAGAAGTGTACGGTGCGTCCTGAAACATCTACAAAACTCAGCTTAGAGAGCATAGGGCACTTCCACTCATGGGCGTATAAATTGGGAAAACTAACATTCAGCATGACAGAGGCACCCCAAATTGTAGGGCTGCTCTGTTGACAAGAACCTCCACTTCGTTACACCTTAAATGTCCCAGGAAAGGGAAAAATGGATAAAGAAGTTGTTGTCCTTATGTACAATGGAATATCACTCAGCCATGAAATCAACGTCATAAGGCTAGTAGCAGCATGATGAGTGCATTTAGGTACAACGATTCTAAGTGAAATAAGTCACACAGAAAAAGACACTTATCATAAGATATCACTTATAGAGGGAATGTAAAAACCTCTACCCTTCAACTGAATTACAAAACACAACAGAGTCACACGTTTAGAAAACACACTATGGCTGCCTAACGGGAAAGGTGAGGTGGGGTGATGCATAAAACAAGGGTTTCAAATCAGCTCAGATACCGTTCCATAATCCCAATATGTAATAGACAAGACCTACTCCTTGCTCAGTGAACTGGACACAACACCCCCTATTCACCGCCGAAGAATATATCTGACTAGTAAGAATATTAAAACCTATGTATTGATATCTCTCTGTAAGTCAGTCAAGTGGGTGTAAAGCGGCATAAACAAAGCAGTGAAAAGCAGCTAAACCCCATTATAAAAATCAATTACTTTTAAAAACCCGTGAAACAAAGACAGTGAAAGAGAGAGAAATTCTTACAAAATTCGTTCAGGGGCTGTGATGCCACCTGGATTGACCATATCTAGACCCACAGCTGATTGAGACATAAGGGTGGACACTCTTGGGGCTGAGAGGTTTGGTGAGGTTGGGTGAGCAAACGCAGACCCTTTAAAGTAATACTGCGTGGTACCCATCCCATGGGTCCCAAATCTCCAGGTTCAAGGGCATCTTCCTACATCGAAAACATGCATGAGAACCCAGAAGATGGTACACCGTGTGATCGGGGAAGGTTTCTAAAACGCAACTCATTTCTCATCTCCTTGTGCTCGGGTTCGCCATTCCAGCCGCTTTACTAGCAATCTCCCTCCTTGGAGAATCAGCACCTTTAACCTCCTGTTCCGTAAAGGTTGCAATTTGTGCTGAGGATGTACGGGAAGAGGGGGAACCAATGAGAGACTAGCTCTAGGTGTTGGGACAGGCACGGCCCAGGTCACTCTATTGTCCTATCAGGAAGAAGAATTAACCACGCGCTCAGTCTGCCGCCCGGAACCAGAATAGGGCCTGAAGCAATCCTGGGCTTTTGCGGCCAGCTCCCAAAAAAGCGAGTTGAAAAATGGAGCTCAGGGGCACTGCAATTCACAAACCTGCAGAGTTATAAATATTAACTCTGGTTCACAAATATACTGAGAGTAGGCAACGAAGAGGATTTGGAAGCAAGGCAGAATCGCAGGAAACAGATTTCAGGAGGTAGATTCGAATCGCCTTTAAAGCACAGGAAAAGCAGCAAAAACTCCACAATGATGCCCTTGGCCAAAAAGGGCGTATGCGTTTTTTCCTGAATATATTCAGGAAAAAACGCATAAGCCCTTTTTGGCCAACCAAGCAACCTGGAAAGGCAAATCAGCGCTACAAAGAAGTCTCGCTTCCCATCGGTCAAAAGGGCCATGCTGAATAAAGTGTCAAAACCAGAAATGCAGGACAGGCCATGGAGAAACAGGAGCCTTGCTACGCTGATGGGCGGGATGTAAATTGCCAACAGCCACTCTGGAGAAGTTTACGGTGCGTCCTGAAATGTCTAAAAAACTCAGCTTAGAGAGCATAGGGCACTTCCCCTCATGGGTGTATCAATAGGGAAAACTAAAAATCAGCAAGACACAGGCACCCCAAAGTTTAGGGCTGCTTGTTGAAAAGAACCTCCACTTCGTTACACCTTCAATATCTCAGGAAAGAGAAAAATGGATAAAGAAGTTGTGGTCCTTATGTACAATGGAATATCACTCAGCCATGAAATCAACATCATAAGGCTAGTAGCAGCATGATGAGTGAATTTAGGTACGACGATTCTAAGTGAAATAAGTCACACAGAAAAAGACACTTATCATAAGATATCACTTATAGAGGGAATGTAAATACCGCTACCCCTGAACTGAATTACAAAACAGAACAGAGTCACACGTTTAGAAAACACACTATGGCTGCCTAACGGGAAAGGTGAGGTGGGTGTTTCATAAAACAAGGGTTTCATATTACCTCAGATACCGGTCCATAAACCCAATATGTAATAGACAAGACCTACTCCTTGCTCAGTGAACTGGACTCAACACCCCCTATTCGCCGCCCAAGAATATATCTGACTAGTAAGAATCTTAAAACCTATGTATTGATAACTCTCTGTAAGTGAGTCAAGTGGGTGTAAAGCTGCATAAACACAGCAGTGAAAAGCAGCTAAACCCCATTATAAAAATCAATTCCTTTTAAAAACCCGTGAAACAAAGACAGTGAAAGAGAGAGAAATTCTTACAAAATTCGTTCAGGGGCTGTGATGCCACCTGGATTGACCATATCTAGACCCACAGCTGATTGAGACATAAGGGTGGACACTCTTGGGGCTGAGAGGTTTGGTGAGGTTGGGTGAGCAAACGCAGACCCTTTAAAGTAATACTGCGTGGTACCCATCCCATGGGTCCCAAATCTCCAGGTTCAAGGGCATCTTCCTACATCGAAAACATGCATGAGAACCCAGAAGATGGTACACCGTGTGATCGGGGAAGGTTTCTAAAACGCACCTCATTTCTCATCTCCTTGTGCTCGGGTTCGCCATTCCAGCCGCTTTACTAGCAATCTCCCTCGTTAGAGAATCAGCACCTTTAACCTCCTGTTCCATAAAGGTTGCAATTTGTCCTCAGGATGAACGGGAAGAGGGGGAACCAATGAGAGACTAGCTCTAGGTGTTTGGACAGGAACAGGTCACTCTATTGTCCCATCAGAAAGAAGAATTAACCACAGGCTCACTCTGCCCCCCGGAACCAGAAAAGGGCCTGAAGCAATCCTGCGCTTTTGCGGCCAGCTCCCAAGAAAGCGAGTTGAAAAATGTAGCTCAGGGGCACTGCAATTCACAGACCTGCAGAGTTATAAATGATAACTCTCTTCCACAAATATATTGAGGGAAGGCAACGAGGAGGAGTTGAAAGCAAGGCAGAATTGCAGGAAACAGATTTCAGGAGGTAGATTCGAATCGCCTTTAAAGCACAGGAAAAGCGGCAAAACCTCGACAATGATGCCCTTGGCCAAAATGGGCGTATGCGTTTTTTCCTGAATATATTCAGGAAAAAACGCATACGCACTTTTTGGCCAACCAAGCAACCTGGAAAGGCAAATCAGCGCTACAAAGAAGTCTCGCTTCCCATCGGTCAAAAGGGCCATGCTGAATAAAGTGTCAAAACCAGAAATGCAGGACACGCCATGGAGAAACGGGAGCCTTGCTACGCTGATGAGCGGGATGTAAATTGCCAACAGCCACTCTGGAGAATTGTACGGTGTGTCCTGAAACATGTACAAAAGTCAGCTTAGAGAGCATAGGGCACTTCCACTCATGGGCATATACATTGGGAAAACTAAAAATCAGCAAGACACAGGCACCCCAAAGTTTAGGGCTGCTCTGTTGACAAGAACCTCCACTTCATTACTCCTTAAATATCCCAGGAAAGAGAAAAATGGATAAAGAAGTTGTGGTCCTTATGTACAAAGGAATATCACTCAGCCATGAAATCAATGTCATAAGGCTAGTAGCAGCATGATGAGTGGATTTAGGTACGACGATTCTAAGTAAAATAATCACACAGAAAAAGACACTTATCATAAGATATCACTTATACAGGGAATGTAAAAACCGCTACCCTTGAACTGAATTACAAAACAGAACAGAATCACACGTTTAGAAACACACTATGGCTGCCTAACCGGAAAGGTGAGGTGGGGTGATGCATAAAACAAGGGTTTCAAATTAGCTCAGATACCGTTCCATAAACCCAATATTTAATAGAAAAGACCTACTCCTTGCTCAGTGAACTGGACTCAACATCCCCTATTCACCGCCCAAGAATATATCTGACTAGCAAGAATCTTAAAACCTATGTATTGTTATCTCTCTGTAAGTAAGTGAAGTGTGTGTAAAGCGGCATAAACACAGCAGTGAAAAGCAGCTAAACCCCATTGTAAAAATCAATTACTTTTAAAAACCCGTGAAACAAAGACAGTGAAAGAGAGAGAAATTCTTACAAAATTCGTTCAGGGGCTGTGATGCCACCTGGATTGACCATATCTAGACCCACACCTGATTGAGACATAAGGGTGGACACTCTTGGGGCTGAGAGGATTGGTGAGGTTGGGTGAGCAAACGCAGACCCTTTAAAGTAATACTGCGTGGTACCCATCCCATGGGTCCCAAATCTCCAGGTTCAAGGGCGTCTTCCTACATCGAAAACATGCATGAGAAACCCAGAAGAAGGTACACCGTGTCATCGGGAAAGGTTTCTAAAACGCACCTCATTTCTCATCTCCTTGTGCTCGGGTTCGCCATTCCAGCCGCTTTAATAGCAATCTCCCTCCTTGGAGAATCAGCACCTTTAACCTGCTGTTCCGTACAGGTTGCAATTTGTCCTGAGGATGAACGGGAAGATGGGGAACCAATGATACACTAGCTCTAGGTTTTGGGACAGGCACAGGTCACTCTATTTTCCCATCAGGAAGAAGAATTAACCACAGGCTCAGCCTGCCCCCCGGAACCAGAATAGGGCCTGAAGCAATCCTGCGCTTTTGCGGCCAGCTCCCAAACAAGCGAGTTGAAAAATGGAGCTCAGGGGCACTGCAATTCACAAACCTGCAGAGTTATAAATGTTAACTCTCGTTCACAAATATACTGAGAGAAGGCAACGAGGAGGATTTGAAAGCAAGGCAGAATCGCAGGAAACAGATTTCAGGAGGTAGATTCGAATCGCCTTTAAAGCACAGGAAAAGCGGCAAAAACTCGACAATGATGCCCTTGGCCAAAAAGGGCGTATGCGTTTTTTCCTGAATATATTCAGGAAAAAACGCATACGCCCTTTTTGGCCAACCAAGCAACCTGGAAAGGCAAATCAGCGCTACAAAGAAGTCTCGCTTCCCATCGGTCAAAAGGGCCATGCTGAATAAAGTGTCAAAACCAGAAATGCAGGACAGGCCATGGAGAAACGGGAGCCTTGCTACACTGATGTGCGGGATGTAAATTGCCAACAGCCACTCTGGAGAAGTGTACGGTGCGTCCTGAAACATCTACAAAACTCAGCTTAGAGAGCATAGGGCACTTCCACTCATGGGCGTATAAATTGGGAAACCTAACATTCAGCATGACAGAGGCACCCCAAATTGTAGGGCTGCTCTGTTGACAAGAACCTCCACTTCGTTACACCTTAAATGTCCCAGGAAAGGGAAAAATGGATAAAGAAGTTGTTGTCCTTATGTACAATGGAATATCACTCAGCCATGAAATCAACGTCATAAGGCTAGTAGCAGCATGATGAGCGCATTTAGGTACAACGATTCTAAGTGAAATAAGTCACACAGAAAAAGACACTTATCATAAGATATCACTTATAGAGGGAAAGTAAAAACCGCTACCCTTGAACTGAATTACAAAACACAACAGAGTCACACGTTTAGAAAACACACTATGGCTGCCTAACGGGAAAGGTGAGGTGGGGTGATGCATAAAACAAGGGTTTCAAATCAGCTCAGATACCGTTCCATAATCCCAATATGTAATAGACAAGACCTACTCCTTGCTCAGTGAACTGGACACAACACCCCCTATTCACCACCCAAGAATATATCTGACTAGTAAGAATATTAAAACCTATGTATTGATATCTCTCTGTAAGTCAGTCAAGTGGGTGTAAAGCGGCATAAACAAAGCAGTGAAAAGCAGCTAAACCCCATTATAAAAATCAATTACTTTTAAAAACCCGTGAAACAAAGACAGTGAAAGAGAGATAAATTCTTACAAAATTCGTTCAGGGGCTGTGATGCCACCTGGATTGACCATATCTAGACCCACAGCTGATTGAGACATAAGGGTGGACACTCTTGGGGCTGAGAGGTTTGGTGAGGTTGGGTGAGCAAACGCAGACCCTTTAAAGTAATACTGCGTGGTACCCATCCCATGGGTCCCAAATCTCCAGGTTCAAGGGCATCTTCCTACATCGAAAACATGCATGAGAACCCAGAAGATGGTACACCGTGTGATCGGGGAAGGTTTCTAAAACGCAACTCATTTCTCATCTCCTTGTGCTCGGGTTCGCCATTCCAGCCGCTTTACTAGCAATCTCCCTCCTTGGAGAATCAGCACCTTTAACCTCCTGTTCCGTAAAGGTTGCAATTTGTGCTGAGGATGTACGGGAAGAGGGGGAACCAATGAGAGACTAGCTCTAGGTGTTGGGACAGGCACGGCACAGGTCACTCTATTGTCCCATCAGGAAGAAGAATTAACCACGCGCTCAGTCTGCCGCCCGGAACCAGAATAGGGCCTGAAGCAATCCTGGGCTTTTGCGGCCAGCTCCCAAAAAAGCGAGTTGAAAAATGGAGCTCAGGGGCACTGCAATTCACAAACCTGCAGAGTTATAAATATTAACTCTGGTTCACAAATATACTGAGAGTAGGCAACGAAGAGGATTTGGAAGCAAGGCAGAATCGCAGGAAACAGATTTCAGGAGGTAGATTCGAATCGCCTTTAAAGCACAGGAAAAGAAGCAAAAACTCCACAATGATGCCCTTGGCCAAAAAGGGCGTATGCGTTTTTTCCTGAATATATTCAGGAAAAAACGCATACGCCCTTTTTCGCCAACCAAGCAACCTGGAAAGACAAATCAGCGCTACAAAGAAGTCTCGCTTCCCATCGGTCAAAAGGGCCATGCTGAATAAAGTGTCAAAACCAGAAATGCAGGACAGGCCATGGAGAAACAGGAGCCTTGCTACGCTGATGGGCGGGATGTAAATTGCCAACAGCCACTCTGGAGAAGTTTACGGTGCGTCCTGAAATGTCTAAAAAACTCAGCTTAGAGAGCATAGGGCACTTCCCCTCATGGGTGTATCAATAGGGAAAACTAAAAATCAGCAAGACACAGGCACCCCAAAGTTTAGGGCTGCTTGTTGAAAAGAACCTCCACTTCGTTACACCTTCAATATCTCAGGAAAGAGAAAAATGGATAAAGAAGTTGTGGTCCTTATGTACAATGGAATATCACTCAGCCATGAAATCAACATCATAAGGCTAGTAGCAGCATGATGAGTGAATTTAGGTACGACGATTCTAAGTGAAATAAGTCACACAGAAAAAGACACTTATCATAAGATATCACTTATAGAGGGAATGTAAATACCGCTACCCCTGAACTGAATTACAAAACAGAACAGAGTCACACGTTTAGAAAACACACTATGGCTGCCTAACGGGAAAGGTGAGGTGGGTGTTGCATAAAACAAGGGTTTCATATTACCTCAGATACCGTTCCATAAACCCAATATGTAATAGACAAGACCTACTCCTTGCTCAGTGAACTGGACTCAACACCCCCTATTCGCCGCCCAAGAATATATCTGACTAGTAAGAATCTTAAAACCTATGTTTTGATAACTCTCTGTAAGTGAGTCAAGTGGGTGTAAAGCGGCATAAACACAGCAGTGAAAAGCAGCTAAACCCCATTATAAAAATCAATTCCTTTTAAAAACCCGTGAAACAAAGACAGTGAAAGAGAGAGAAATTCTTACAAAATTCGTTCAGGGGCTGTGATGCCACCTGGATTGACCATATCTAGACCCACAGTTGATTGAGACATAAGGGTGGACACTCTTGGGGCTGAGAGGTTTGGTGAGGTTGGGTGAGCAAACGCAGACCCTTTAAAGTAATACTGCGTGGTACCCATCCCATCGGTCCCAAATCTCCAGGTTCAAGGGCATCTTCCTACATCGAAAACATGCATGAGAACCCAGAAGATGGTACACCGTGTGATCGGGGAAGGTTTCTAAAACGCACCTCATTTCTCATCTCCTTGTGCTCGCGTTCGCCATTCCAGCCGCTTTACTAGCAATCTCCCTCGTTAGAGAATCAGCACCTTTAACCTCCTGTTCCATAAAGGTTGCAATTTGTCCTCAGGATGAACGGGAAGAGGGGGAACCAATGATACACTAGCTCTAGGTGTTGGGACAGGCACAGGTCACTCTATTTTCCCATCAGGAAGAAGATTTAACCACAGGCTCAGCCTGCCCCCCGGAACCAGAATAGGGCCTGAAGCAATCCTGCGCTTTTGCGGCCAGCTCCCAAGAAAGCGAGTTGAAAAATGTAGCTCAGGGGCACTGCAATTCACAGACCTGCAGAGTTATAAATGATAACTCTCTTCCACAAATATATTCAGGGAAGGCAACGAGGAGGAGTTGAAAGCAAGGCAGAATCGCAGGAAACAGATTTCAGGAGGTAGATTCGAATCGCCTTTAAAGCACAGGAAAAGTGGCAAAACCTCGACAATGATGCCCTTGGCCAAAATGGGCGTATGCGTTTTTTCCTGAATATATTCAGGAAAAAACGCATACGCCCTTTTTGGCCAACCAAGCAACCTGGAAAGGCAAATCAGCGCTACAAAGAAGTCTCGCTTCCCATCGGTCAAAAGGGCCATGCTGAATAAAGTGTCAAAACCAGAAATGCAGGACAGGCCATGGAGAAACGGGAGCCTTGCTACGCTGATGAGCGGGATGTAAATTGCCAACAGCCACTCTGGAGAATTGTACGGTGTGTCCTGAAACATGTACAAAAGTCAGCTTAGAGAGCATAGGGCACTTCCACTCATGGGCATATACATTGGGAAAAATAAAAATCAGCAAGACACAGGCACCCCAAAGTTTAGGGCTGCTCTGTTGACAAGAACCTCCACTTCATTACACCTTAAATATCCCAGGAAAGAGAAAAATGGATAAAGAAGTTGTGGTCCTTATGTACAAAGGAATATCACTCAGCCATGAAATCAATGTCATAAGGCTAGTAGCAGCATGATGAGTGGATTTAGGTACGACGATTCTAAGTAAAATAATCACACAGAAAAAGACACTTATCATAAGATATCACTTATACAGGGAATGTAAAAACCGCTACCCTTGAACTGAATTACAAAACAGAACAGAATCACACGTTTAGAAACACACTATGGCTGCCTAACCGGAAAGGTGAGGTGGGGTGATGCATAAAACAAGGGTTTCAAATTAGCTCAGATACCATTCCATAAACCCAATATTTAATAGAAAAGACCTACTCCTTGCTCAGTGAACTGGACTCAACATCCCCTATTCACCGCCCAAGAATATATCTGACTAGTAAGAATCTTAAAACCTATGTATTGTTATCTCTCTGTAAGTAAGTGAAGTGTGTGTAAAGCGGCATAAACACAGCAGTGAAAAGCAGCTAAACCTCATTGTAAAAATCAATTACTTTTAAAAACCCGTGAAACAAAGACAGTGAAAGAGAGAGAAATTCTTACAAAATTCGTTCAGGGGCTGTGATGCCACCTGGATTGACCATATCTAGACCCACACCTGATTGAGACATAAGGGTGGACACTCTTGGGGCTGAGAGGATTGGTGAGGTTGGGTGAGCAAACGCAGACCCTTTAAAGTAATACTGCGTGGTACCCATCCCATGGGTCCCAAATCTCCAGGTTCAAGGGCGTCTTCCTACATCGAAAACATGCATGAGAAACCCAGAAGAAGGTACACCGTGTCATCGGGAAAGGTTTCTAAAACGCACCTCATTTCTCATCTCCTTGTGCTCGGGTTCGCCATTCCAGCCGCTTTAATAGCAATCTCCCTCCTTGGAGAATCAGCACCTTTAACCTGCTGTTCCGTACAGGTTGCAATTTGTCCTGAGGATGAACGGGAAGATGGGGAACCAATGATACACTAGCTCTAGGTGTTGGGACAGGCACAGGTCACTCTATTTTCCCATCAGGAAGAAGAATTAACCACAGGCTCAGCCTGCCCCCCGGAACCAGAATAGGGCCTGAAGCAATCCTGCGCTTTTGCGGCCAGCTCCCAAAAAAGCGAGTTGAAAAATGGAGCTCAGGGGCACTGCAATTCACAAACCTGCAGAGTTATAAATGTTAACTCTCGTTCACAAATATACTGAGAGAAGGCAACGAGGAGGATTTGAAAGCAAGGCAGAATCGCAGGAAACAGATTTCAGGAGGTAGATTCGAATCGCCTTTAAAGCGCAGGAAAAGCGGCAAAAACTCGACAATGATGCCCTTGGCCAAAAAGGGCGTATGTGTTTTTTCCTGAATATATTCAGGAAAAAACGCATACGCCCTTTTTGGCCAACCAAGCAACCTGGAAAGGCAAATCAGCGCTACAAAGAAGTCTCGCTTCCCATCGGTCAAAAGGGCCATGCTGAATAAAGTGTCAAAACCAGAAATGCAGGACAGGCCATGGAGAAACGGGAGCCTTGCTACGCTGATGTGCGGGATGTAAATTGCCAACAGCCACTCTGGAGAAGTGTACGGTGCGTCCTGAAACATCTACAAAACTCAGCTTAGAGAGCATAGGACACTTCCACTCATGGGCGTATAAATTGGGAAACCTAACATTCAGCATGACAGAGGCACCCCAAATTGTAGGGCTGCTCTGTTGACAAGAACCTCCACTTCGTTACACCTTAAATGTCCCAGGAAAGGGAAAAATGGATAAAGAAGTTGTTGTCCTTATGTACAATGGAATATCACTCAGCCATGAAATCAACGTCATAAGGCTAGTAGCAGCATGATGAGCGCATTTAGGTACAACGATTCTAAGTGAAATAAGTCACACAGAAAAAGACACTTATCATAAGATATCACTTATAGAGGGAAAGTAAAAACCGCTACCCTTGAACTGAATTACAAAACACAACAGAGTCACACGTTAAGAAAACACACTATGGCTGCCTAACGGGAAAGGTGAGGTGGGGTGATGCATAAAACAAGGGTTTCAAATCAGCTCAGATACCGTTCCATAATCCCAATATGTAATAGACAAGACCTACTCCTTGCTCAGTGAACTGGACACAACACCCCCTATTCACCACCCAAGAATATATCTGACTAGTAAGAATATTAAAACCTATGTATTGATATCTCTCTGTAAGTCAGTCAAGTGGGTGTAAAGCGGCATAAACAAAGCAGTGAAAAGCAGCTAAACCCCATTATAAAAATCAATTACTTTTAAAAACCCGTGAAACAAAGACAGTGAAAGAGAGATAAATTCTTACAAAATTCGTTCAGGGGCTGTGATGCCACCTGGATTGACCATATCTAGACCCACAGCTGATTGAGACATAAGGGTGGACACTCTTGGGGCTGAGAGGTTTGGTGAGGTTGGGTGAGCAAACGCAGACCCTTTAAAGTAATACTGCGTGGTACCCATCCCATGGGTCCCAAATCTCCAGGTTCAAGGGCATCTTCCTACATCGAAAACATGCATGAGAACCCAGAAGATGGTACACCGTGTGATCGGGGAAGGTTTCTAAAACGCAACTCATTTCTCATCTCCTTGTGCTCGGGTTCGCCATTCCAGCCGCTTTACTAGCAATCTCCCTCCTTGGAGAATCAGCACCTTTAACCTCCTGTTCCGTAAAGGTTGCAATTTGTGCTGAGGATGTACGGGAAGAGGGGGAACCAATGAGAGACTAGCTCTAGGTGTTGGGACAGGCACGGCACAGGTCACTCTATTGTCCCATCAGGAAGAAGAATTAACCACGCGCTCAGTCTGCCGCCCGGAACCAGAATAGGGCCTGAAGCAATCCTGGGCTTTTGCGGCCAGCTCCCAAAAAAGCGAGTTGAAAAATGGAGCTCAGGGGCACTGCAATTCACAAACCTGCAGAGTTATAAATATTAACTCTGGTTCACAAATATACTGAGAGTAGGCAACGAAGAGGATTTGGAAGCAAGGCAGAATTGCAGGAAACAGATTTCAGGAGGCAGATTCGAATCGCCTTTAAAGCACAGGAAAAGCGGCAAAACCTCGACAATGATGCCCTTGGCCAAAAAGGGCGTATGCGTTTTTTCCTGAATATATTCAGGAAAAAACGCATACGCCCTTTTTGGCCAACCAAGCAACCTGGAAAGGCAAATCAGTGCTACAAAGAAGTCTCGCTTCACATCGGTCAAAAGGGCCATGCTGAATAAAGTGTCAAAACCAGAAATGCAGGACAGGCCACGGAGAAATGGGAGCCTTGCTACGCTTATGGGCGGGATGTAAATTGCCAACAGCCACTCTGGAGAAGTGTACGGTGTGTACTGAAACATCTAAAAAACTCAGCTTAGAGAGCATAGGGCACTTCCACTCATGGGCGTATAAATTGGGAAAACTAAAAATCAGCAAGACACAGGCACCCCAAAGTTTAAGGCTGCTCTGTTGACAAGAACCTCCCCTTTGTTACACCTTAAATATCCCAGGAAAGAGAAACATGGATAAAGAAGTTGTGGTCCTTATGTACAATGGAATATCACTCAGCCATGAAATCAATGTCATAAGGCTATTAGCAGCATGATGAGTGGATTTAGGTACGACGATTCTATGTGAAATAAGTCACACAGAAAAAGACACTTATCATAAGATATCACTTATAGAGGGAATGTAAAAACCTCTGCCCTTGAACTGAATTACAAAACAGAACAGAGTCACACGTTTAGAAAACACACTGTGGCTGCCTAACGGGAAAGTTGAGGTGGGGTGATGTATAAAACAAGGGTTTCAAATTAGCTCAGATACCGTTCCATAAACCCAATATGTAATAGAAAAGACCTACTCCTTGCTCAGTGAACCGGACTCAACACCCCCTATTCACGGCCCAAGAATATATCTGAATAGTAAGAATCTTAAAACCTATGTATTGATATCTCTCTGTAAGTGAGTCAACTGGGTGTAAAGCTGCATAAACACAGCAGTTAAAAGCAGCTAAACCCCATTATAAAACTCAATTAATTTAAAAAAACCCGTGAAACAAAGAGAGTGAAAGAGAGAGAAATTCTTACAAAATTCGTTCAGGGGCTGTGATGCCACCTGGATTGACCATATCTAGACCCGCAGCTGATTGAGACATAAGGGTGGACACTAGGGGCTGAGAGGTTTGGTGAGGTTGGGTGAGCAAACGCAGACTCTTTAAAGTAATACTGCGTGGTACCCATCCCATGGGTCCCAAATCTCCAGGTTCAAGGGCATCTGCCTACATCGAAAACATGCATGAGAAACCCAGAAGATGGTACACCGAGTGATCGGGAAAGGTTTCTAAAACGCACCTCATTTCTCATCTCCTTGTGCTCGGGTTCGCCATTCCAGCCGCTTTACTAGCAATCTCCCTCCTTGGAGAATCAGCATCTTTAACCTCCTGTTCCGTACAGGTTGCAATTTGTCCTGAGGGGAACGGGAAGAGGGGGAACCAATGAGAGACTAGCCCTAGGTGTTGGGACAGGAACAGGTCACTCTATTTTCCCATCAGGAAGAAGAATTAACCACAGGCTCAGTCTGCCGCCCGGAAGCAGAATAGGGCCTAAAGTAATCCTGCGCATTTGCGGCCAGATCCCAAGAGAGCGAGTTGAAAAATGGAGCTCAGGGTTACTGCAATTCACAACCCTGCAGAGTTATAAATGATAACTCTCGTCTACAAATATATTGAGGGAAGGCAACAAAGAGGATTTGAAAGCAAGGCAGAATTGCAGGAAACAGATTTCAGGAGGCAGATTCGAATCGCCTTTAAAGCACAGGAAAAGCGGCAAAACCTCGACAATGATGCCCTTGGCCAAAAAGGGCGTATGCGTTTTTTCCTGAATATATTCAGGAAAAAACGCATACGCCCTTTTTGGCCAACTAAGCAACCTGGAAAGGCAAATCAGTGCTACAAAGAAGTCTCGCTTCACATCGGTCAAAAGGGCCATGCTGAATAAAGTGTCAAAACCAGAAATGCAGGACAGGCCACGGAGAAATGGGAGCCTTGCTACGCTGATGGGCGGGATGTAAATTGCCAACAGCCACTCTGGAGAAGTGTACGGTGTGTACTGATACATCTAAAAAACTCAGCTTAGAGAGCATAGGTCACTTCCACTCATGGGCGTATAAATTGGGAAAACTAAAAATCAGCAAGACACAGGCACCCCAAAGTTTAGGGCTGCTCTGTTGACAAGAACCTCCCATTTGTTACACCTTAAATATCCCAGGAAAGAGAAAAATGGATAAAGAAGTTGTGGTCCTTATGTACAATGGAATATCACTCAGCCATGAAATCAATGTCATAAGGCTAGTAGCAGCATGATGAGTGGATTTAGGTACGACGATTCTATGTGAAATAAGTCACACAGAAAAAGACACTTATCATAAGATATCACTTATAGAGGGAATGTAAAAACCTCTACCCTTGAACTGAATTACAAAACAGAACAGAGTCACACGTTTAGAAAACACACTATGGCTGCTTATCGGGAAAGGTGAGGTGGGGTGATGCATAAAACAAGGGTTTCTAATTTGCTCAGATTCCGTTCCATAAACCGAATATGTAATAGACAAGACCTACACCTTGCTCAGTGAACTGGACTCAACACCCCCTATTCACCGCCCAAGAATATATCTGACTAGTAAGAATCTTAAAACCTATGCATTGATATCTCCCTGTAAGTGAGTCAAGAGGGTGTAAAGCGACATAAACACAGCAGTGAAAAGCAGCTAAACCCCATTATAAAAATCAATTACTTTTAAAAACCCGTGAAGCAAAGACAGTGAAAGAGAGAGAAATTCTTACAAAATTCGTTCAGGGGCTGTGATGCCACCTGGATTGGCCATATCTAGACCCACAGCTGATTGCGACATAAGGGTGGACACTCTTGGGGTGAGAGTTTTGGTTAGGTTGGGTGAGCAAACGCAGACCCTTTAAAGTAATACTGCGTGGTACCCATCCCATGGGTCCCAAATCTCCAGGTTAAAGGGCATCTTCCTACATCGAAAACATGCATGAAAAACCCAGAAGATGGTACACCGTGTGATTGGGGAAGGTTTCTAAAACGCACCTCATTTCTCATCTCATTGTGCTCGGGTTCGCCATTCCAGCCGCTTTACTAGCAATCTCCCTCCTTGGAGAATCGGCACCTTTAACCTCCTATTCCGTACAAGTTGCAATGTTTCCTGAGGATGAAAGGGAAGAGGGGGAACCAGTGAGAGACTAGCCTCTAGGTGTTGCGACAGGCACAGGTCACTCTATTTTCCCATCAGGAAGAAGAATTAACCACAGGCTCAGTCTGCCGCCCGGAAGCAGAATAGGGCCTGAAGCAATCCTGAGCTTTTGCGGCCAGCTCCCAAGACAGCGAGTTGAAAAATGGACCTCAGGGTTACTGCAATTCACAACCCTGCAGAGTTATAAATGATAACTCTCGTCCACAAATATATTGAGGGAATGCAACGAGGAGGATTAGAGAGCAAGGCAGAATTGCAGGAAACAGATTTCAGGAGGCAGAATCGAATTGCCTTTAAAACACAGGAAAAGCGGCAAAACCTCGACAATGATGCCCTTGGCCAAAAAGGACGTATGCGTTTTTTCCTGAATATATTCAGGAAAAAACGCATACGTCCTTTTTGGCCAACCAAGCAACCTGGAAAGGCAAATCTGCGCTACAAGGAAGTCTCGCTTCCCATCGATCAAAAGGGCCATGCTGAATAAAGTGTCAAAACCAGAAATGCAGGACAGGCCATGGAGAATCGGGAGCCTTGCTATGCTGATGGGTGGGATGTAAATTGCCAACAGCCACTCTGGAGAAGTGTACGGTGTGTCCTGAAACATCTACAAAACTCAGCTTAGAGAGCATAGGGCACTTCCACTCATGGGCGTATAAATTGGGAAAACTAAAAATCAGCAAGACACAGGCACCCCAAAGTTTAGGGCTGCTCTGTTGACAAGAACCTCCACTTGGCTACACCTTAAATATCCCAGGAAAGAGAAAAATGGATAAAGAAGTTGTGGTCCTTATGTACAATGGAATATCACTCAGCCATGAAATCAACGTCATAAGGCTAGTAGCAGCATGATGAGTGTATTTAGGTACGACGAATCTAAGTGAAATAAGTCACACAGAAAAAGACACTTATCATAAGGTTTCACTTATAGAGGGAATGTAAAAACCGCTACCCTTGAACTGAATTACAAAACAGAACAGAATCACAAGTTTAGAAAACACACTATGGCTGCCTAACCGGAAAGGTGAGGTGGGGTGATGCGTAAAACAAGGGTTTCAAATTAGCTCAGATACCGTTCCATAAACCCAATATGTAATAGACAAGACCTACTCCTTGCTCAGTGAACTGGACTCAACACCCCCTATTCACCGCCCAAGAATATATCTGACTAGTAAGAATCTTAAAACCTATGTATTGATATCTCTCTGTAAGTGAGTCAAGTGGGTGTAAAGCTGCATAAACACAGCAGTGAAAAGCAGCTAAACCCCATTATAAAACTCAATTAATTTTAAAAACCCGTGAAACAAAGACAGTGAAAGAGAGAGAAATTCTTACAAAATTCGTTCAGGGGCTGTGATGCCACCTGGATTGACCATATCTAGACCCGCAGCTGATTGAGACATAAGGGTGGACACTCTTGGGGCTGAGAGGTTTGGTGAGGTTGGGTGAGCAAACGCAGACGATTTAAAGTAATAGTGCGTGGTACCCAACCCATTGGTCCCAAATCTCCAGGTTCAAGGGCATCTTACTACATCGAAAACATGCATGAGAAACCCAGAAGATGGTACACCGAGTGATCGGGAAAGGTTTCTAAAACGCACCTCATTTCTCATCTCCTTGTGCTCGGGTTCGCCATTCCAGCCGCTTTACTAGCAATCTCCCTACTTAGAGAATCAGCATCTTTAACCTCCTGTTCCGTACAGGTTGCAATTTGTCCTGAGGATGAACGGGAAGAGGGGGAACCAATGAGAGACTAGCTCTAGGTGTTGGGACAGGCACAGGTCACTCTATTTTCCAATAAGGAAGAAGAATTAACCACAGGCTCTGTCTGACGCCCGGAAGCAGAATAGGGCCTGAAGCAATCCTGTGCTTTTTCTGCCAGCAAACAAGAAAGCGAGTCGAAAAGTGGAGCTCATGGGCACTGCAATTCACAAACCTGCAGAGTTATAAATGATAACTCTCGTCCACAAATATATTGAGGGAAGGCAACGAGGAGGATTAGAGAGCAAGGCAGAATTGCAGGAAACAGATTTCAGGAGGTAGATTCGAATTGCCTTTAAAACACAGGAAAAGCGGCAAAACCTCGACAATGATGCCCTTGGCCAAAAAGGGCGTATGCGTTTTTTCCTGAATATATTCAGGAAAAAACGCATACGCACTTTTTGGCCAACCAAGCAACCTGGAAAGGCAAAACAGCGCTACAAAAAAGTCTCGCTTCACATCGGTCAAAAGGGCCATGCTGAATAAAGGGTCAAAACCAGAAATGCAGGGCAGGCCATGGAGAAACGGGAGCCTTGCTACGCTGAAGCGCGGGATGTAAATTGCCAACAGCCACTCTGGAGAAGTGTACGGTGTGTCCTGAAACATCTAAAAAACTCAGCTTGGAGAGCATAGGGCACTTCCACTCATGGGCGTATAAATTGGGAAAACTAAAAATCAGCAAGACACAGGCACCCCAAAATTTAGGGCTGCTCTGTTGACAAGAACCTCCACTTTGTTACACCTTAAATATCCCTGGAAAGAGAAAAATGGATAAAGAAGTTGTGGTCCTTATGTACAATGGAATATCACTCAGCCATGAAATCAATGTCATAAGGCTAGTAGCAGCATGATGAGTGCATTTAGGTACGACGATTCTAAGTGAAATAAGTCACACAGAAAAAGACACTTATCATAAGATATCACTTATAGAGGGAATGTAAAAACCTCTACCCTTGAACTGAATTACAAAACAGAACAGAATCACACGTTTAGAAAACACACTATGGCTGCTTATCGGGAAAGGTGAGGTGGGGTGATGCATAAAAAAAGGGTTTCTAATTTGCTCAGATACCGTTCAATAAACCCAATATGTAATAGACAAGACCTACTCCTTGCTCAGTGAACTGGACTCAACAACACCTATTCACCGCCCAAGAATATATCTGACTAGTAAGACTCTTAAAACCTATGCATTGATAACTCCCTGTAAGTGAGTCAAGAGGGTGTAAAGCGACATAAACACAGCAGTGAAAAGCAGCTAAACCCCATTATAAAAATCAATTACTTTTAAAAACCCGTGAAGCAAAGACAGTGAAAGAGAGAGAAATTCTTACAAAATTGGTTCAGGGGCTGTGATGCCACCTGGATTGGCCATATCTAGACCAACAGCTGATTGCGACATAAGGGTGGACACTCTTGGGGTGAGAGTTTTGGTTAGGTTGGGTGAGCAAACGCAGACCCTTTAAAGTAATACTGCATGGTACCCATCCCATGGGTCCCAAATCTCCAGGTTAAAGGGCATCTTCCTACATCGAAAACATGCATGAAAAACCCAGAAGATGGTACACCGTGTGATTGGGGAAGGTTTCTAAAACGCACCTCATTTCTCATCTCATTGTGCTCAGGTTCACCATTCCAGCCGCTTTACTAGCAATCTCCCTCCTTGGAGAATCGGCACCTTTAACCTCCTATTCCGTACAAGTTGCAATGTTTCCTGAGGATGAACGGGAAGAGGGGGAACCAGTGAGAGACTAGCCTCTAGGTGTTGCGACAGGCACAGGTCACTCTCTTTTCCCATCACGAAGAAGAATAAACCACAGGCTCAGTCTGCCGCCCGGAAGCAGAATAGGGCCTGAAGCAATCCTGAGCTTTTGCGGCCAGCTCCCAAGAAAGCGAGTTGAAAAATGGACCTCAGGGTTACTGCAATTCACAACCCTGCAGAGTTATAAATGATAACTCTCGTCCACAAATATATTGAGGGAATGCAACGAGGAGGATTAGAAAGCAAGGCAGAATTGCAGGAAACAGATTTCAGGAGGTAGATTCGAATTGCCTTTAAAACACAGGAAAAGCGGCAAAACCTCGACAATGATGCCCTTGGCCAAAAAGGACGTATGCGTTTTTTCCTGAATATATTCAGGAAAAAACGCATACGTCTTTTTGGCCAACCAAGCAACCTGGAAAGGCAAATCTGCAGTATAAGGAAGTCTCGCTTCCCATCGCTCAAAAGGGCCATGCTGAATAAAGTGTCAAAACCAGAAATGCAGGACAGGCCATGGAGAAACGGGAGCCTTGCTATGCTGATGGGTGGGATGTAAATTGCCAACAGCCACTCTGGAGAAGTGTACGGTGTGTCCTGAAACATCTACAAAACTCAGCTTAGAGAGCATAGGGCACTTCCACTCATGGGCGTATACATTGGGAAAACTAAAAATCAGCAAGACACAGGCACCCCAAAGTTTAGGGCTGCTCTGTTGACAAGAACCTCCACTTGGCTACACCTTAAATATCCCAGGAAAGAGAAAAATGGATAAAGAAGTTGTGGTCCTTATGTACAATGGAATATCACTCAGCAATTAAATCAACGTCATAAGGCTAGTAGCAGCATGATGAGTGTATTTAGGTACGACGATTCTAAGTGAAATAAGTCACACAGAAAAAGACACTTATCATAAGATATCACTTATAGAGGGAGTGTAAAAACCGCTACCCTTGAACTGAATTACAAAACAGAACAGAGTCACACGGTTAGAAAACACACTATGGCTGCCTAACGGCAAAGGTGAGGTGGGGTGATGCATAAAACAAGGGTTTCAAATTAGCTCAGATACCGTTCCATAAACCCAATATGTAATAGACAAGACCTACTCCTTGCTCAGTGAACTGGACTCAACACCCCCTATTCACCGCCCAAGAATATATCTGACTAGTAAGAATCTTAAAACCTATGCATTGATATCTCTCTGTAAGTGAGTCAAGTGGGTGTAAAGCGGCATAAAGACAGCAGTGAAAATCAGCTAAACTCCAATATAAAAATCAATTACTTTTAAAAACCCGTGAAGCAAAGACAGTGAAAGAGAGAGAAATTCTGACAAAATTCGTTCAGGGGCTGTGATGCCACCTGGATTGACCATAATTAGACCCACAGCTGATTGAGACATAAGGGTGGAAACTCTTGGGGCTGAGAGGTTTGGTGAGGTTGGGTGAGCAAACGCAGACCCTTTAAAGTAATACTGCGTGGTACCCATCCCATGGGTCCCAAATCTCCTGGTTCAAGGGCATCTTCCTACATCGAAAACATGCATGAGAAACCCAGAGGATGGTACACCGTGTGATCGGGAAAGGTTTCTAAAACGCACCTCATTTCTCATCTCCTTGTGCTCGGGTTCGCCATTCCAGCCTCTTGACTAGCAATCTCCCTCCTTGGAGAATCAACACCTTTAACCTCCTGTTCCGTACAGGTTGCAGTTTGTCCTGAGGATGAACGGGAACAGGGGGAACCAATGAGAGACTAGCTCTAGGTGTTGGGACAGGCACAGGTCACTCTAATTTCCCATCAGGAAGAAGAATTAACCACAGGCTCAGCCTCCCCCACGGAACCACAATAGGGCCTTAAGCAATCCTGCGGTTTTTCGGCCAGCTTCCAAAAAAGCGAGTTGAAAAATGGAGATCAGGGGCACTGCAATTCACAATCCTGTAGAGTTATAAATGCTAACTCTCGTCCAAAAATATATTGAAGGAAGGCAACGAAGAGGATTTGAAAGCAAGGCAGAATTGCAGGAAATATATATAGTTTATATGTTAAGTGTTTATATACATTTAACATACATTAGCCTATTTAGGTTAGCCCCATAATCCTAATTTTTCCATCCTTCCACCTTTCATTTTGGTTAACCATTAGTTTGTTTTATAAGTCTGTGAGTGTCTTTTTCTGTGGAAGTATGTTCATTGGTAGCAATCTTAGGATCACTTGTATAAATGATATCATAGGATATTTGTCATTCCCTTTTGACTTACTTTACCTAATATGATTATTTCTAGGCTCATTTTTAATCCTGAAAACGGCACTCTTCGTTTTCTTCCCGAGGCTACTATTCCATTCTGTACATATACCACTTCTTCTTTGTCAATTCATCTGTTTATGGACCTTTTTTTTGCTTCCATGTCTTGGCTATTTCAATATTGCTGCAGTGCACATTTGCCTGCCTCTGTCTTTCCGATTCTGGTGGTCTTAGATTATAGGCCCAAAAGGTGCCCTGCCACATCATCTGGTAGCTCAATTTTTACCTTTTACAGCAGCTCCATTCAGTTTTTGTTAGTGCTGTTACCACTTTACATCCCACCAGCTTCTAGAAGGTACAAAGTTCTCTAAAACCCCTTCAGCATTTATAGTTTGTAGACGTTTTGCTGATGGTCATTTGACTGGTGTGAGCTGAAATCTTTTTGGAGGTTGGATTTGCATGTGGCTAATAATTCCTTATACTGAGCTTTAGGCATGTCCTTTTTTTCTTTTCCTCTTTTTTTTTTTTTAAAGAGTGAGTACAACTTCTCTCTTCATATTGACTTCTTGAAAAATTTGTCATGTGTTGAATTTTCTTGCCTATTCCCTACCCCAGGGCATTTTTTGAGGGGAGGTGTCATTTACAGCCCTGCTGTCCTTGTGACTATTAAGCAAACATTAGCTCTGGGTTTAAAGCTGCTATTGTGAGAAACAGCCACAAGGCGGCAGCATTATTACGTTCTCAACCCTTGTTACTAGGGCAACAGAGTCTTCCTGGAGGTAGTGTTCCCAGGTTGTACATTAGAGAGGAATGTGCGGGAACAAGCCCCCAGATTTCAGGAGGTAGATAAGAATCGCCTTTAGAGCACATGAAAAGCGGCAAAACGTCTACAATGATGCACTTGGCCAAAAAGGGCGTATGCGTTTTTTCCTGAATATATTCAAATCAGCACTACAAATAAGTCTCACTTCCCATCCGTCCAAAGGCCATCCAAAACAGTGTAAAAACCAGAAGTGCAGGACAGTCCAGGGAGAAAAGGGAGCCTTGTTAGGCTGATGCGCGGGATGTAAATTGTCAACGGCCACTCTGGAGAAGTCCATGGTGTTTCCTAAAACATCTAAAAAACACAGCTAGAGAGCATAGGGCCCTTCCACTCGTGGGCGTATAAAATGGGAAAACTAAAAATCAACAAGACACAGGCACCCCAAAGTTTAGGCCTGCTCTGTTTACAAGAACCTCCACTTCAGTACACCTTAAATATGCCAGGATAGAGAAAAATGGATAAAGAAGTGTGGTATTTATGTACAATGGAATATCACTCAGCCATGAAATCAATGTCATACGGCTACTAGCAGCATGATGAGTGGATTTAGGTACGATGTTTCTAAGTGAAATAAGTCACACAGAAAAAGACACTTATCATAAGATATCACTTATAGAGGGAAAGTAAAAATCGCTACACATGACCTGATTACAAAACAGAACAGAGTCACACATTTAGAAAACACTGGTTCGCTGCTTAACTGGAAAGGTGAGGTGGGGTGAGGCATAAAACAAGGGTTTGAAATTAGCACACATACCGTTCCATAAACCAAATATGTAACAGACA
This sequence comes from Eschrichtius robustus, assembly GCF_028021215.1. Lineage (NCBI taxonomy): Eukaryota > Metazoa > Chordata > Mammalia > Artiodactyla > Eschrichtiidae > Eschrichtius > Eschrichtius robustus. Next base: position 68,131,809 of record NC_090830.1, on the reverse strand, counting down.
ACACCTACCCCTTGCTCAGTGAACTGGACTCAACGCCCCCTATTCACCGCAAAAGAGTATATCTGACTAGTAACAATCTTAAAACCTATGTATTGATATCTCTCTGTAAATGAATCAAGTGGGTATAAAGCGGCATAAACACAGCAGTGAAAATCAGCTAAACCCCATTATAAAAATACATTAAAAAAAAACCCCAACAAAGACAGTGAAAGAGAGAGAAATTCGTACAAAGTTCGTTCAGGGGCAGTGAAGCAACCTGGATCGACCGTATCTAGACACACAGCTGGATTAGATATAAGGCTGGACACTCTTGGGGCTGAGAGGATTGGTGAGGTTGGGTGAGCAAACGCCTACCCTTTAAAGTAATAGTGCGTGGTACCCATTGTATGGGTCCCAAATCTCCAGGTTCAAGGGAATCTTCTTACAGCGAAAAAATGCATGGGAAACCCAGTGGATGGTATACAGTGTGATCGGGAAAGGTTTCTGAAACGCACCTCATTCCTCATCTCCTGGTGCTCGGGTTCGCCATTCCATCCACTTTACTTACAATCTCCCCACTTGGAGAATCAGCACCTTTAACCTCCTGTTTCGTACAGGTTGCAATTTGTCCTGAGGATGAATGGGAAGAGGGGGAACCCATGAGAGGCTAGCTCTAGGTGTTGGGAAAGACACAGGTCACTCTAATTTCCATCAGGAAGAAGAATTAACAACAGGCTCAGCCTGCCCCAGGGAACCAGAATAGGTCCTGAAGCCATCCTGCGCTTTTGCGGCCAGCTCCCAAGAAAGCGAGTTGAAAAATGGAACTCAGGGGCACTGCAATTCACAAACCTGCAGAGTTATAAATGATCACTCTCGTCCAAAAATATATTGAGGTAAGGCAACGAAGAGGATTTCAAAGCAAGACAGAATTGCAGGAAACAGTTTTTCACAGGTAGATTGGACTCGCCTTTAAAGCACATGAAATTCTGCAGATCTTCGACAATGATGCAGTTGGCCAAAAAGGGCGTCTGCGTTCTTTCCTGAATAAATTTTGGAAAAAACGCAGATGCTCTTTTTGGCCAACTAAACAAGCGGGCAATGCAAATCAGCATTACAAAAATGTCTCACTTCGCATTGGTCAAAAGGCCCATGCTGAAAAAGTGTAAAACCCAGAAATGCAGGACAGGCCATGGAGAAAAGGGAGCCTTGTTATGCTGATCGGCGGTATGTAAATTGCCACCGGCCACTCTTGAGAAGTGTATGCTGTATCTTAAAACTTCTAAAACACAGAGCTACAGAGCATACAGCACTTCCCCTCATGGACGTATATCTTGGGAAAACCAAAAAATCGACAAGACACAGGCACCCCAAAGTTTAGGGCTGCTCTGTTTAGAAATGCCTCGATTTGGGTACAACTTACATGTCCTTGGAAGGAGAAAATGGATAAAGAAGATGTGGTACTTATGTACAATGGAATATTACTCAGCAATTAAATCAATGAAATAAGGCCAGTGGCAGCAACTCGTGGAGACTGAGGTACGATCATCCTAAGTGACATAAGTCATACATAAAAAGAGACTTATCATAAGGTATCACTTATAGATAGTATCTAAAAATGCCTTCACATGAACGCAATTACAAAACAGAAACGGAGTCACACATTTAGAAAACACACTTATTGCTGCTAAAGGAGAAAGGTGGGGCAGGGTGATGCATAAACCAGGAGGTTGAAATTAGCACAGATACGGTTCCATAAACAAAATAGGTATTCGACAGCACCTACTCTATAGCTCAAAGAGATGGACTCAGCACACTGTTATCACGAGAAAAGGATATATAAGACTGGTAAGAATCTGTAAAAGAATGTATTGATGTCTCTCTTTAAGTGAATCAAGTGGATAGATGTAGAGCAGGAAGAAACACAGTATTGAAAATCAGCTATACCCCATTATAAAATTAAATAACAAGAACAAAATAAAGACAGTGAGAGAGAGAGAGAAATTCTTACAAAATTTGTTCAAGGGCTGTGATGCAACCTGGACTGACCATATCTAGACACAGAGCTGGATGGGACCTAAGGCTCTACACTCGTTGGTCTGAGAGGCTTCGTGAGGATGGGACAGCAAATGCAGCACTTTTAGAGTAATACTGCCTGGCCCCCATTCCATGGGTCCCATACCTCCAGGTGCAGGGGACCCTTCCTACAGCTAAAACATGCATGGCACATCCAGAGGATGGTACACCGTCTGATCGGGAAGACTTTGGAAAAGTCACCTCATCTCCACGTCTCCTGGTATTCGGGTTCCCCAGCTCCTTTCCTTAGAGTCTCCCCACTTTGGGAAGGCAGCACACTCAACAGCCGGTTTTGCACGGCTTGGAATTTTCCGGTGAAGAAGGGGAATGGCGGGATGGAATGAGACACAAGCCTTAGATGTTTGGACAGGCATATGCTACTCTAGTTTCCTACCTGGAAGAAGAATTTCCCTATCCTTCAGGTGCCCCAGTAACTGGAATGGGTCTGTAGAAATCCTGCCCCTTTGTGTCTGCTTCCCTAAACAAGTTGAAAACCGGTGCTCAGGGGCACTGCAATTCACAGACATGCAGGGTTGTAATGGACTCCTCTAATGGAGTCATTTCTTGAGCCAAGTATTCGTAAAGGCCTTGTAAGCAAGGCAGAATTGCAGGAAAGGGATTTCAAGGGGTAGTTTGCATTCGTCATTAAAGCACATGCAAAGCTGCTGAACATCGCCAGTGATGCAGTTTGCCAAAAAGGCCGTATGCGTTATTCCTTAATATATTCAGGAAAAACCCTTACTCCATTTTTGGCCAACAAAACAGGCGGGCAATGTAAATTAATACTACAAAGAGATATCACTTCACACCAGTCAGAATGGCCAACCTCACAAACTGTAAAACCTGAAATGCAGGACAGGGCATGGAGAAAAGGGAACCCTGACAAGATGATGGTGGGAATGTAAATTGCTAACAGCCACTCTGGAGAAGTGGGTGGTGATTCCTTAAAAATCTAAAAACCAGAGCTTCAGAGCATATGGCGCTTCCACTCCTGGGCCTGTATCTTGGAAAACACGTAAATTGACAGGACCCAGGCACTCTAAAATTTATGCAGCCCTGTTTACAAGAGCCTCTACTCGGAAGCGACCTAAAAGTCCTTGGAAGGAAGAATGGATAAAGAAATTATGGTAGATATGTACAATGGAATATTACTCAGCCATGAAGTGAATGAAATAAGGCCATTTAGGGCCACTCAGAAGGACCTACATACATTCATACTAAGTGTCATAAATCAGGCAATGAAAAATATCATATGATATTACTTATCGGTGGAATCTAAAAATTGATAGAAAGGTACTATCTTACAACACAGAAACAGAGTCCCAGACTTAGAACACAAACTTATGGTTACCAAACTGGAAAGGTGTGTTGGAGGTATAAATCATGAGGTTGGAGTTAGTATATACATATTTACAGAGAGAAAACTTGTAATCAACATGGACCTGCTGTAGAGCACTTGGAACTCTTCTCAACACCCTTTAGTAACCTCAATGGGAAAATAATTCTATAAAGAATACATAGTTATCTCTGTATAAATGAATCATGTTGGTGTATGTCAAAAATGAACACAACATGATAAATCAACTATATACTCCATTATAAATTTAAAATCAAATTAAAGAAAAGAAAAATGATCACTAAATTTGTTTAGTCGCAGTGAACGTACTAGTCTCACATCCCTGGACACAGACACAATTTGGTCCCAAGGCTGGACTGTTGTGGGCCTGAGGACCTCGGGAGGATATGCCAGCTAATTTGCCCCCCTTGAACATGTAGTACCTGGTCCCCTGTGCATGGGATCACTATCTCCAGGTCTAAGTGTGCCCTCATACTACTAAACCAACCCTCTGACACCCAAAGGATGGTGGACTCTCTGGGCTGGATGACATTTGGAAAATCACCTGCTCTCAACATATCCTGGTGTTTGGGTTCCGACCTCCCGACTCCTTCATAAGGGTCATCCCACTCTACAAGACAGCACCCTCAACAGGTGATTTTGCAGGGGTTTATACTTGTTCGGGGGATGAAGGGTAAGGGGGAAGAAGGAATGGGACAGAAGCCCTTACATGTTTGGTCAGGCACATTCCACTCTCATTTAATACCCAAGAACAGGACTTGCCCTTCATCTAAGGTTGTGTCAGTAACCAGAGAGGGACAGTAGAAATCCTGCCGCCTTCTGTTTCCCATAACAATTCTAAAACTGGACCTTATACGCACTTCATATTCACAACGCCTGGGGAGCTGTAAATGACAACAGCCCTCAAAAAATGTCTTGGGGTAGGTAATCGAAGTAGACTTCAAAACAAGGCAACCTTTCAATAACCCTTTTTCAAGGGATCAATCTTACTGACACTGTTCAAAAAAAAAAAAAAGCACATATGAAGATACTCACCATTGCTTTATGTTAGACAAATGCAAATCAGATGTACAAAGAAGTATCACCTGGAACCACTCAGAATAGCCATCATCACAATGTCTATAAACAAGAAATGCTTCAGAGGGTGTGGAAAAAAGAGAAATCTACTACTTATTATTTTTTTTTTTAATCTGCGTTGGGTCTTCGTTGCTGCGTGCGGCTTTTCTATAGTTGCAGCAAGCGGGGGCTACTCATCGTTGTGGTACGAAGCCTTCTCTTTGTGGTGGCTTCTCTTGCTGTGGAGCACAAGCTGTAGGCACACAGGCTTCAGTAGTTGTGGCTCGTGGGCTCTAGAGCGCAGACTGAGTAGTTGTGGTGCACGGGCTTACTTGTTCTGTGGCATGTGAGATCTTCCCGGTCCAGGGCTCAAACCTGTGTCCCCTGAACTGGCAGGCAGATTCTTAACCACTGCGCCACCAATTCTATGCTATCGGTGGCAATGCCAATTGGTAACAGCCACTATGGAGCACAGAATGGAGGTTACCAGAGTAAGAGGAGGTGGGAGGGATAAATTGGAAATTGGGATTGACATATACACACCACTATATATAAAAGAGATAACAAATAAGGGCTTACTGTATAGCACAGGGAACTCTACTCAATACTCTGTAATGACCTGTATGGGAAAGGAATCCAAAAAGGATTGGATATATGTATAACTGCTTCACTGTGCTGTGCAGCAGAAAGTAACACAACATTGTAAATCAACTCTATTCCAACAAAATTGAAACTTAAATGAAATGAAGTAAAATAAAATAAAATAGAGCTACCAGATGATCCAGCAAGTTCACTCCTGTGTGCATATCTGGAGGAAAGCATAAATCGAAAAGACACATCTTCCCCAATGTTCACTGCAACACTCTTTACAATAGCGAAGACATGGAAGCAACCAAAATGTCCATCAACATATGAATATAGGTAAAGAATATGTGATACATATATATAATGGAATATGACTCAGCCATAAAATAGAAGAAAATAATGCCAGTTGCAGTAACATGGATGGACCTAGAAATGATTGTACTAAGTGAAGTAAGTCAGACAGAGTAAGACAAATATTGGGTGATATCACTTCTAGGTGGAAGCTAAAAATTGATACAAATGAACTAACTTACAAAACAGAGGCAGACTCACAGACTTGGAAAACAAACTTATGGTTACCAAAGGGGAGAGGTGGGGGGTAGGGATAAATCAGGAGCTTGGGGTAAACATACGAATATGACTATATATAACAGATAAGCAACAAGGACCTACTGTATAGCACAGGGAGCTCTACTCAGTATTCTGGGAATACCGTTATCAGAAAAGAATCTGAAAAATAATGAATATATGCATATGTGTAACTGAATCACTTGCTGTGCAGCTGAAATGAACACAACACTGTAAATCAACTATACTCCAATAAAATTTAAATTTCGAAATAAAGAAAATCACCTATATTTCAAAAGAAAAAAAAAAAAAAAAAGAATTCCCATCTCTTTATATGGCTTGATAGCTTACTTTTTTAGTGCTCAATATTATCCCATTCCCAGAATATATTAATACTATATCATTTCATTCACCTATTGGAGGACACCTTAGTTTCATTCACATTTTGGCAATATTGAATTAGGTGCTATAAATATCCATATGCAGGTTTTCCTCTGGAAGTATGTTTTTTAAACTACTTTCAGTAAATATCCATGAGAACACTTGACGGATTGTACAGTAAGGGAATGCTCAATATTCTAGCAAGTGTCAATCAGACTACCAAAGTAGCTGTATTATTTTTCATTTCCACCAATGACAAATGACATTTCCTATTGTTCCACATCTCCTACAGAATTTGTTCTTGTCATTGTTCACATTTTAGCCATTCTAAGTGTTACATAGTGGTATGTATTTGTATTTTTAATTTGCTTTTTCATGGCAGCATGTAATCTGGATTATTCTTCTGTATACTTATATGCTTAGTGTCTATTTTCTTTGGTGAGGTGTCCATAAAGTATATTGGTCCACATTTTATTTAGGTTGCTTTCATTTTTTTCTACCCAATCTGTATTTGTTTTATTTATTTTCGTGCCTTATTGCATTAGCAAGGACTTGGAGTAAAATATGGAAAAGGAGTCATGAAAGGGGACATCCTTGCTTTTACCTGAACTTAGTGGAAAAGCTTCATGGTTTTGACCATTAATCATGATGTAAGATAAAAGTTTCCTGTAAATCTTTGTTATCAACTTGAGAAAGCTCCAGTCTATTTCTTTAACTGAGAGTTTTTTATGAAGAATGGGTGTTAGATTTTTTCAAAGTTCTTCTGAATCTATTGATATGCTAATGATTGTCTTTAAGGTGTTGATGTGATGGATATAATTATATGATTCTAGAATGTTGAGCAAGCCTTTCATACCTGGTATTATTTCCTATCATTCATGATATAAAATTCTCTCAAAATATTGTTGGATTCGATTTGGTAATATTTTGTTGAGGATTTTTGCATTGATGTTCCTGAGAGATATTGGTCAGTTTTCTTTACTATTCATATGTTCTTCTAAGTTTGGATGTTGTGGATTTAGTGTCAGACATTCATTTGGGGAGATTCTCAGTCATTTTTAAAAAAAATATTTTCTGTTCTTTATTATCTTTATTCTCCTCCTGCTATACCCATTATGTATAGGTCACAGCATTTTTCATTGTTCCACAATTATTGATTACTCTGTTCTGTTGATTTCTTTCCTGCCCATTTTCTCTTTTCTTTTGAGATTTAAAGGTTTCTCCTGATATGTCTTCAAGCTCACAGATATTTCTCCTCAGCCAGCTCTTTGACTGCTAAAACAAAATACGAGAGACTTGGTATTTTATAAACAACAGAATATTTTTGTTTTCTCATAATTGCTGAGGCTGCAAAGTTCAAGAACAAGTAACCAGGGGCTTCCCTGGAGGTGCAGTGGTTAAGAATCTGCCTACCAATAAAGGGGACAAGGGTTCGAGCCCTGGTCCAGGAAGATCCCACATGCCATGGAACAACTAAGCCCGTGCACCACAAATACTGAGCCTGTGCTCTAGAGTCCACAGGCCACAACTACTGAGCCCGTGAGCCACAACTACTGAAACCCACATGCCTAGAGCCCGTGCTCCACAACAAGAGAAGCCACTCAATGAGAAGCCCGCGCACCGCACCAAAGACACAACACAGCCAAAAAATTAATTAATTAATTATCTAATTATTTTTTTAAAAAAAAGAACAAGTTGCCAGCTGACTTAGTGTCTGGCGAGGGACCAATTTCTGGTTCATAATGTGGGTCTTCTCGCTCGGCAATGAAATCATGGAATGGGCATAAGGTCTTCTGTGTGCTACATTTATTAGGTCACTAATCCCATGTTTGAGGTCTCTGGCCTCATAACCTAATCACCTCCCAAAAGCCCCACCTCCTAATACCATCAACATGGGAGCTGGGTTTCAAAAGTTTAAAATTAGAGGTACAAAATATTTACACCATAACAGGGACCACAGAGTTAACTGATTTTTCCTTTCATGTTAAAGGTTTGCACATTTATATTTATTATATAATCCCAAAACCCTTGTTTTTTTTTTTTTTATAAGATTCTTTTTCCATATACGCCAGTACAGACCACTGAGTAGAGTTCCCTGTGCTATAAAGCAGGTCTTTATCTATTTTATATATAGTAGTGTGTATAAGTCAGTCCCAATCTCCCAATTTATCCCTTCCCCACTTATCCCCTGGTAACCATAAGTTTGTTTTCTATATCCATGATTCTATTTCTGTTGTGTAAATAAGTTCATTTGTACCTTTTTTTTTCTTTTTTAGATTCCTCATATAAGCAATATCATATGATATCTGTCTTTCTGTGTCTGACTTGCTTCACTCAGTATAACAATCTCTAGGTCCATCCATGTTGCTACAAAACCCTTAATTGTTAAGGATAACTCTCAATTTTTCCCAGTATCATCAGCAATTCTTTCTGGCAGACACGTGATAACACTTTTTAAACAGGGATATTGAGACCAAGGCTCCTGACCTGCAAACAAACAAAACATCATTCATATAGTGAAAACTTTGCAAATCAAAGGATGAAAGCACTTGGTCTAAATCCCTTTGCACCCACTGCTGACAGAGGGCAGAGGAGTTTGACTCACTAATCTTCCTTACGTGCACTTCTTCCTAATGGGGTATTCCATCTAAAACTTATAAGAAGCGGGGATGTATCATGGAACTCACCAATCGCTACTACAGATTCTGAAGCAGCAAAAAACAAACAAACAAACAAACAAAAAAAACATGATGAATCCATCCAAAGGGTTCTGTCCACACTGTTACAATAGTTTCCCTCACACTGTGAACACTTTTCAAACCCTATCACTTGAACCTATTTTTATTTTTTTCAACAAAAATAATGTTAATCTGCAGTCAGACACTCCAGTAATATTACACTATCCCTTGTGCAAGTATGTAGGGATTTGAGGAGTTATGGGAGGCCACCATGAGAGGTTGCCTAGAGTAATTAGGACATTTCATTTAATGTTGGTTCTTCTCCCTAAGATGTCTGCTATCCTCTTCTTTTTGTAGCTACTAGCATTGAGAAAGTGACCAAGATAAGGCCCTTCTCTTTTACTGCCCATGAATGCAACTGTGATTAACCCCACAGAACTTGGTGCTTCCAGAATCCCCTGAACCTACTGACCCTCCATGCATGGCATGGCATAGATAAGGATGGTGACGTGTATCCTTGTATAGAGCATGTTATAAAATGTTTGACTCTTCCCTTCCTCATAATTCCAAAGAATAGATTTCTTTGGATTTCTGCTTAATGCTGCTGGAGTTGGTACATAAGTTGAGGGAGGTATCAGGGCACACCAAAAGAGAGGGTAACTGCACAGAAAATACAAGCAGGTACATTTCTGTGTAGTTTCAAGCAGCTTATTTGCTATATCAACCATGGTAACATGTTGACCCTTCCTCTTTCTACTAGTAGTACAACAAACATAAAGGATATTTAGGCTGCTTGTTTTATCCCCACCTCTCACAATTGATCTGCATTAACATATAGGACAATGAAGGGCCCTTTCTACCATCTTAACCAATATTTGAGAACTAGAAAATGTCCAGATTTTTCTGGGGTTTATTTTCATATTCCCCAATCAGGCCTATGAAGGAATCTTACCTATTGTGTTTAATGAAGTCATATCTCTGACGGCATCCCATCATGAACAAAACTGGAAAGAAATTTGAAGGGTCTTCGATTTTACCATATTTGAAATAACAATATTTTAGCCTGACACGTTTTTGGATTTTAGAAAAAAATATTTTAAATGAGACAAAAAATCATTTTTATGACACAAAAAGACAGCAATAGTTTTATATTTTTATCTGTTCCACTTGCACACAAGTGTCTCATGGGGTTATGTAAAGCTCTCCTGTTGGGTGCTGTGCATGGTGCAAGTATGGATTAAAGCTTAGGAATCTTAAGCTTCAGTCACCTGAAATATTTAAATTAGGATGCAAGCAATCCTGTCCAACATTTGAAAAGAGCAAGACACTCTCTTTATTTTATTTGTTAGGTAATTAATCTGTCTTTTCCCCAAGGAGAGAAACAAGTGGCATCTTCCATCAATGTGTTGCACAAATATCTTTGAACAGAGAATGCAAGCAGAGGCTGATACAGGATGTGAAAAAAAAAAAAAAATGAGAGACCCTTGTGGCATTTTCTCCTAACTTATTGCAATCCTCCATTTAAAATGTGGGAATAATCAATCTTCTGAGGAAAAAGGCCCAAGGAAGGTTTTTCCTTCTGTGGAATAATGGGATTGCTAAAGATTTCAGGAGGCAAGACGAAATAGTGAGAATGACCATGAGAAATCAGAGAAAAGTCAGATCCATGGATGAAGTGATGTTTAACACTGTGAATCAATGAGAAGTAGGAGCAAATGAAAAGAAAGCTGATACAACATTTTCTGAATAAATGTAACCTTTCAGCTGTCATAGAAAAATTAATGCTCACTATGATACAACATATTTAGTTTAGAAAGTTAACTTAAATTTAAAGCTTAATAATTACATTTATTGAAGAAATGAAAACATATTTGTGGTTTAGAATAAATAATGTGTTCTGCTACAGGTAAGAAGACTACATAAATAAATAGAAATAAGACTAAATAAATAAAGAGGAAAATAACAAATTAGATGTTATTAACATTAAAAACTGACACTCATCTAAAGAAAGAGAAGGAGAGACAGAAAGAGAGAAGAACTCATCTCAAGCATGTATTAAAAACTCCTAAATAAGAAGTCTTCAGATGTTAAAAAAAAGGAAGTCTTCAATAAGAAGATAATGGAATAGCAAAATGGGGGAAATATACCAAAAGATATTTCAAAAAAGAGAGTACAGAATGTTAAGTAATCATATCAAAAGATGCTTGGCTTCTTAGTAGTCAATTAAATGCAAAAGCGTGATACCTGGAATTATCACTCACCAACCAGAAAGTTCAAATGAAAATGACAGGTATTATCAAGTTTGACAAGAATGTGTATAATCCTTGAATCTCATTCACTGCTGCTGAAGATGAAAAATCATACAAATGTTTTGAAAATATTTAGAAATATCTAAAAAGATAAACACAAGAAAGCTATGACTCGAAAATTTTACTACTACGTGTATACTGAACAATAATTTATACACACACCACCAAAGCTCAAGTTCTAGAATTTATATACCAGTGCTGTTCTCAATAGACACAAACTGAAAATCACTCATATTGTAATACACATTGGAATAAATTAATTAATAGTTAAATATTTACATTATGGAATCCTATGCAACAGTGGCAATGCATGATCACAACAACAGGCAACCATATAGGCATATTCACAAACAACATAAAATTAAAAAAGCCCAATCCAAAAGTGATTTTACTGTGCCATAACATTTATATAAAATACAAAATACAGGTAAAGTTATCTTTTTGTTAGATACCAGAACAATATTAAACCTTAAGGGGAGTCACTAGAATGGGACCAGGGGGCCTCTGAGTATCTGGAAATTTTCTGTGTCTTTATCTAGAAGCTATGTTTAGAGTGTATTCAGATGCTGAATTTTCTGAAATTTGTCATTTCCTTACAAACCATGCATGCTTTTCGTTGTTTTTTATACATAACAAAAACTAAAAAAGATAGACGAGGGAAGGTAATTGTATTAGCACTTTAATAGCCATGCTTTTCAAGGTGGAAGTGAAAAGTATTAAATACTTGACATTGTGATTACTTCTTAAAAGTAAGGTGAAAATTTGAGGTTAATAAATAAGACATACTTCTTCATATTTAATCCTCAAAGAGGAGGGGTAGAAAGGAGTATTTTTTTTTTCTTTAATACAGAATCGTTAAGATAGAAAATAATGAAAACAGACTAGGTTTAAAAAAGAGCACACTGGACTTCCCTGGTGGCACAGTGGGTAAGAATGTGCCTGCCAATGCAGGGAACAGGGGTTCCATCCCTGGTCTGGGAAGATCCCACATGCTGCAGTGCAACTAAGCCCGTGTGCCACAAGTACTGAGCCTGTGCTCTAGAGCCTGCAAGCAACAACTATTGAGCCTGCATGATACAACTACTGAAGCCCATGCACCTAGAGACCATACTCCACAACAAGAGAAACCACTGCAAGGAGAAGCCCGTGCACCACAACGAAGAGTAACCCCTGCTTCTCTAGTAACAACTGGAGAAACCCTGTGCAGCAACGAAGACCCAACACAACCAAAAATTTAAAAAATTAAATCTTTTGACTTCTGAGATGACTCACTCACGTGGCTGTAGGTAAGAGGCCTCAGTTCCTTGCCACATGGATCTCTCCTTAGGGCTGCTTGAGTGTCCTCATGACATGGCAGCTGGCTTACCCCAGGATGAGTGATCTAGCAGAAACCAAAGCAGAAGCTGCAATGTCTTTTATAACTTTGGAAGCTGCACTTTGTCATTTCTGCAATTTCTTATTAGTTAAACAGTCAACCCTTTTCAAGTGCGAGGAGCCACACTGGTACATGGAGACTGGGAGATAATTAGGGGATAATTAGGTCCATCTTGGAGGCTGGCTACCAAAGTGGCTGACTAGCCAAAGTCTGAATTTTGTTTTCTTCACTTCTGGAGAGAAAATGGTCAGTGAACCTCATTGGTGGTCTTTGAGATGTACCAAAGCTACCTCTTGCTCTCACCCCCAGCTGTGTGGCTGACAGGGTCTTGGTGCTCCAGCCGGGTGTCAAGCCTGTGCCTCTGAGGTGGGAGAGCCGAGTTCAGGACATTGGTCTACCAGAGACCTCTGGCACCTTGTAATATCAAATGGCGAAAGCTCTCCCAGAGATATCCGTCTCAACGCTAAGACCCAGCTCCACTCAGAGACCAGCAAGATCCAGTGCTGGACATCCCATGCCAAACAACTAGCAAGACAGGAATGCAGGCCCACCCATTAGCAGAGAGGCTGCCAAAAATCACAATAAGGTCACAGACACCCCAAAACACACCACCAGATGTGGATCTGTCCACCAGAAAGACAAGATCCAGACACACCCACCAGAACACAGGCACCAGTCCCCTCCATCAGAAAGCCTACACAACCCACTGAACCAACCTTAGCCACTGGGGGCAGACACCAAATACAACGCGAACTACGAATCTGCAGCCTCTGAAAAGGAGACCCCAAACACAGTCCCCAAAGCCAAATGAGAAGACACAGAAACACACAGCCGATGAAGGAGCAAGGTAAAAACCCACCAGACCAAACAAATGTGGAGGAAATAGGCAGTCTACCTGAAGAAGAATTCAGAGTAATGATAGTAAAGATGATCCCAAATCTTGGAACTGGAATGGAGAATAGACAAGAAACGTTTAACAAGGACCTACAAGAACTAAAGAGCAAACAAACAATGATGAACAACACAATAAATGGAATTTAAAATTCTCTAGAAGGAAACAATAGCAGAATAACTGAGGCAGAAGAATGGATAAATGGCCTGGAAGATAAAATAGTGGAAATAACTACTGCAAAGCAAAATAAAGAAAAAAGAATGAAAAGACTTGAGGACAATCTGAGACATCTCTGGGAAAACATTAAACGCACCAACATTCGAATATAGGGGTCCCAGAAGCAGAAGAGAAGAAGAAAGACACTGAGAAAATATTTAAAGAGATTATAGTTGAAAACTTCCCTAATATGGGAAAGGATATTGTTAATCAAGTCCAGGAAGCGCAGGGAGTCCCATACAAGATAAACCCAAGGAGAAACATGCCAAAACATATATTAATCAAACTATCAAAAATTAAATACAAAGAAAAAATATTAAAAGCAGCAAGGGAAAAACAACAAATAACATACAAGGCAATCCCCATAAGGTTAACAGCTGAACTTTCAGCAGAAACTCTGCAAGCCAGAAGGGACTGGCAGGACATATTTAAAGTAATGAAAGGGGAAAAGCTACAACCAAGATTACTCGACCCACCAAGGATCTCGTTCAGATTCGACAGAGAAATTAAAACCTTTACAGACAAGCAAAAGCTAAGAGAATTCAGCACCACCAAACCCGCTTTACAACAAATGCTAAAGGAACTTCTCTAGGCAGGAAACACAAGAGAAGGAAAAGACCTACAATAAGAAACCCAAAACAATTAAGAAAATGGTAATAAGAACATACATATCAATAATTACCTTAAATGTAAATGGATTAAATGCTCCAACCAAAAGACATAGACTGGCTGAATGGATCCGAAAACACGACCGGTATGTATGTGGTCTACAAGAGACCCACTTCAGACATAGGGACACATACAGATGGAAAGTGAGGGGATGGAATAAGATATTCCATGCAAATGGAAATCAAAAGAAAGCTAGAGTAGCAATTCTCATATCAGACAAAAAAGACTTTAAAATAAAGACTATTACAGGAGACAAAGAAGGACACTACATAATGATCAAGGGATCAATCCAAGAAGAAGATATAACAATTGTATATATTTATGCACCCAACATAGGAGCACCTCAATACATAAGGCAAATGCTAACAGCCATAAAAGGGGAAATCGACAGTAACAGAATCATAGTAGGGGACTTTAGCACCCCTCTTTCACCAATGAACAGATCATCCACAATGAAAATAAATAAGGAAACACAAGCTTTAAATGATACATTAAACAAGATGGACTTAATTGATATTTAGAGGACATTCCATCCAAAAACAACAGAATACACTTTTTCTCAAGTGCTCCTGGAACATTCTCCAGGATAGATCATACCTTGGGTCACAAATCAAGCCTTGGTAAATATAAGAAAATTGAAATCGTATCAAGTATCTTTTCCGACAACAATGCTATCAGACTAGATATCAATTACAGGAAAAAAATCTGTAAAAAATAGAAACACATGGACGCTCAACAATACACTACTTAATAACCAAGACATCACTGAAGAAATCAAAGAGGAAATAAAAAAATACCTAGAAACAAATGACAATGAAAACATGAAGACCCAAAACCTATGGGATGCAGCAATAGCAGTTCTAAGAGAGAAGTTTATAGCAATACAATCCTACCTCAAGAAACAAGAAATATCTCAAATAAACAAGTTAACCTTACACCTAAAGCAATTAGAGAAAGAAAGAAAAAAAAAAAAAAAAACAAAGTCAGCAGAGGAAAGACATCATAAAGATCAGACCAGAAATAAATGAAACAGAAATGAAGGAAACAACAGCAAAGATCAAAAAAACTAAAAGCTGGTTCTTTGAGAAGATAAACAAAATTGATAAACCATTAGCCAGACTCATCAAGAAAAAAAGGGAGACGACTCAAATCAATAGAATTACAAATGAAAAAGGAGAAGTAACAACTGACACTGCAGACATACAAAGGATCATGAGAGATTACTGCAAGCAACTATATGCCAATAAAATGGACAACCTGGAAGAAATGGACAAATTCTTAGAAAAGCACAACCTTCCAAGACTGAACCAGGAAGAAATAGAAACTACAAACAAACCAATCCCAAGTACTGAACTTGAGACTGTGATTAAAAATCTTCCAACAAACAAAAGCCCAGGACCAAATGGCTTCACAGGCAAATTCTATCAAACATTTAGAGAAGAGTTAACACCTATCCTTCTCAAACTCTTCCAAAATATAGCAGAGGGAGGAACTCTCCCAAACTTATTCTATGAGACCACCATCTCCCTGACACCAAAACCAGACAAAGATGTCACAAAGAAAGAAAACTACAGGTCAATATCACTGATGAACATAGCTGCAAAAATCCACTGCACAATACTAGCAAACAGAATCCAACAGCGCCTTAAAAGGATCATACACCATGATCAAGTGGGGTTTATCCCAGGGATGCAAGGATTCTTCAATACATGCAAATCAATGTGATACACCATATTAAAAAACTGAAGGATATAAACCATATGGTCATCTCAATAGATGCAGAAAATGCTTTCGACAATATTAAACACCCATTTATCATAAAAACCCTCCAGAAAGTAGGCATAGAGGGAACTTTCCTCAACATAATAAAGGCCATATATGACAAACCCACAGCCAGCATCGTTCTCAATGGTGAAAAAGGGAAATCATTTCCACCAAGATCAGGAACAAGACAAGGTTGCCCACTCTCACCACTATTATTCCACACACATTTGGAATTTTTAGCTACAGCAATCAGAGAAGAAAAAGAAATAAAAGGAATCCAAATCGGAAAAGAAGAAGTTAAGCTCTCACTGTTTGCAGATGACATGATACTATACATAGAGAATCCTAAAGATGCTACCAGAAACCTACTAGAGTTAGTCAACGAACTGGTAAGGTTGCAGGATACAAAATTAACGTACAGATATCTCTTTCATTCCTATACACTAAAGATGAAAATTCTGAAAGAAAAATTAGGGAAACACTCCCATTTACCACTGCAACACAAAGAATAAAATACCTAGGAATAAACCTACCTAAGGAGACAAAAGACGTTTACTCAACAAACTATAAGACACTGATGAAAGAAATCAAAGATGACACAAACAGATACAGAGATATACCATGTTCTTGGATTGGAAGAATCAACATTGTGAAAATGACTCTACTACCCAACGCAATCTACAGATTCAATGCAATCCCTATCAAACTACCAATGGAATTTTCCAGAGAACTAGAACAAAAATATTTCACAATTTGTATAGAAACACAAAAGACCCCGAACAGCCAAAGCAATCTTGAGAAGAAAAACAGAGCTGGAGGAATCAGGCTCCCTGACTTCAGACAATACTACAAAGCTACAGTAGTCAAGACAGTATGGTACTGGCACAAAAACAGAAATATAGAGCAATGGAACAGGAGAGAAAGCCCGGACATAAACCCATACACATATGGTCCCCTTATTTTTGATAAAGGAGGCAAGAATATACAATGGAGAAATCACAGCCTCTTCAATAAGTGGTGCTGGGAAAACTGGACAGCTACCGGTAAAAGAATGAAATTAGAATACTCCCTAACACCATACACAAAAATAAACTCAAAATGGATTAGAGACCTAAATATAAGACTGGACACTATAAAACTCTTAGAGGAAAACATAGGAAGAACACTCTTTGACATAAATCACAGCAAGATCTTTTTTGATCCACCTCCTAGAATAATGGAAATAAAAACAAAAATAAACAAGTGGGACCTAATGAAACTTCAAAGCTTTTGCACAGCAAAGGAAACCATAAACAAGACGAAAAGACAACCCTCAGAATGGGAGAAAATATTTGCAAATGAATCAACGGACAAAGGATTAATCTCCAAAATATATAAACAGCTCATTCAGCTCAATATTAAAGAAACAAACACCCCAATCCAAAAATGGGCAGAAGACCTAAATAGACATTTCTCCAAAGAAGACATACAGACGGCCATGAAGCACATGAAAAGATGCTCAACATCACTAATTATTAGAGAAATGCAAATCAAAACTACAATGAGGTATCACCTCACTCCTGTTAGAATGGGCATCATCAGAAAATCTACAAACAACAAATGCTGGAGAGGGTGTGGAGAAAAGGGAAACCTCTTGCACTGTTGGTGGGAATGTAAATTGATACAGCCACTATGGAGAACAATATGGAGGTTCCTTAAAAAACTAAAAATAAAATTACCATATGACCCAGCAATCCCACTACTGGGCATATACCCAGAGAAAACTGTAATTCAAAAAGACACATGCACCCGAATGTTCATTGCAGCACTATTTACAATAGCCAGGTCATGGAAGCAACCTAAATGCCCATCAACAGATGAATGGATAAAGAAGATGTGGTACGTATATACAATGGAATATTACTCAGCCATAAAAAGGAACGAAATTGAGTCATTTGTTGAGACGTGGATGGATCTAGAGACTGTCATACAGAGTGAAGTAAGTCAGAAAGAGAAAAACAAATATCGTATATTAATGCATGTATGTGGAACCTAGAAAAATGGTACAGATGAGCCAGTTTGCAGGGCAGAAGTTGAGACACAGATGTAGAGAATGAACATATGGACACCAAGGGGGGAAAAGTGCGGTGGGGTGGGGATGGTGGTGTGCTGAATTGGGCGATTGGGATTGGCATGTATACACTGATGTGTATAAAATTGATGCCTAATAAGAACCTGCAGTATAAAAAAACAAACAAAACAACTAAAACTAAACTCTCATTGGGTTATTTGTATGGAAATATGTTAATATAAATGTTTCAGACATTACACGAAATTTCTAAAAATCTTATATTTGTATTTGTATGGAAATATGTATGGAAATATGTTAATATAAATGTTTCAGACATTACATGAAATTTCTAAAAATCTTATATGTTCTGGTATAATGTTATAAGTAATAATCCTAGTTATTACTTTAAAATGTATATCTCAGAAATAACTAATTTTCTTGTCAACTGCATTATTATGAACTTTCATCAAATCTTTAACCGTGGTCATTTTTAAGTCTTTTGTCATTTACAGACAGTTCTGGGTGTACTCTGATGATTTTGCAAATATGTTCCTGTAAAAGGTTTACATCTTCAAGAAATTCATGGAAAAGACTCTGACAAGTACAGGTTTCTGGTAACTGACTGTACTGCTGAACTGAATGAATAAGCATTTTCAGAACTCTAATGAAAAACTGATGAACTCATAAAAGTGCTAGCAAAAGATGAAGATGAAAAAAAAAATTAATTACATGGGACTGAGTGAACTGATGAGGATGAGTATAATTTTTGTGACTTTCTGTCTGAATTAAAAAAAAATCCCACAAGGACTCAGAGGCAAATAATATACAAATCAATTTTCACTGCAAAGTAAAGGAGCTGTTACAGTGGAGGATTACTGGACTGAATGTCAATATTATGACATAGTATGAGTGTGTTTCATGTTTGGTAATTGCAATCACAATTTCACAATTTGTATGGAAACACAAAAGACCCCGAACAGCCAAAGCAATCTTGAGAAGAAAAACAGAGCTGGAGGAATCAGGCTCCCTGACTTCAGACAATACTACAAAGCTACAGTAGTCAAGACAGTATGGTACTGGCACAAAAACAGAAATATAGAGCAATGGAACAGGAGAGAAAGCCCGGACATAAACCCATACACATATGGTCACCTTATTTTTGATAAAGGAGGCAAGAATATACAATGGAGAAATCACAGCCTCTTCAATAAGTGGTGCTGGGAAAACTGGACAGCTACCGGTAAAAGAATGAAATTAGAAGACTCCCTAACACCATACACAAAAATAAACTCAAAGTGGATTAAAGACCTAAATGTAAGGCCAGACACTATCAAACTCTTAGAGGAAAACATAGGCAGAACACTCTATGACATCAATCACAGCAAGATCCTTTTTGACCCACCTCCTAGAAAACGGAAATTAAAAAGAAACATAAACAAATGAGACCTAAGGAGACTTAAAAGCTTTTGCACAGCAAAGGAAAACGTAAACAAGACGAAAAGGCCACCCTCAGAAGGGGAGAAAATATTTGCCAATGAAGCAGCTGACAAAGGATTAATCTCCAAACTTTACAAGCAGCCCATGCAGCTCAATATCAAAAAAAAAAAAAAAAAAAAAAAAAAAAACAAACAACCCAATCCATAAATGGGCAGAAGACCTAAATAGACATTTCTGCAAAGAAGATATACAGATTGCCAACAAACACATGAAAGAATGCTCAACACCACTGATCATTAGAGAAATGCAACTCGAAATTACAATGAGGTATCACCACACACAGGTAAGAATGGCCATCATCAAAAAAATCTACAACCAATAAATGCTGCAGAGGTGTGGAAAAAAGGGAACCCTCTTGCACCGTTGGTGGGAGTGTAAATTGATACAGCCACTATCGAGAACGGTATCGAGGTTCCTTAAAAAACTAAAAATAGAACTACCATATGACACAGCAATCCCACTACTGGGCATATACCTGGAGAAAACCATAATTCAAAAAGAGTCATGTTCCACAATGTTCATTGCAGCTCTATTTGCAATAGCCAGGACATGGAAGCAACCTAAGTGTCCATCAACTGATGAATGGGTAAAAAAGATGTTGCACGTCTTCAATATAAAATGGAATATTACTCAGCCATAAAAAGAAATGAAATTGAGTTATTTGTAGTGAGATGGATGGACCTAGAGTCTGTCATACAGAGTGAAGTAAGTCAGAAAGAGAAAAACAAATACTGTATGCTAACACATATATGTGGAATCTAAAAAGAAAAGGAAAAGAAACCGTTGGGAAGAACCTAGGGACAGGACAGGAATAAAGACGCAGACATAGAGAATGGACTTGAGGACATGGGGAGGGGGAAGGGTAAGCTGGGACGAAGTGAGAGAGTGGCATGGACTTATATATACTACCAAATGTAAAATAGCTAGCTAGTAGGAAACAGCTGCATAGAAGAGGGAGATCAGCTCAGTGCTTTATGACCACTTAGAGGGGTGGGATAGGGAGGGCGGGAGGGAGACGCAACAGGGAGGAGATATGGGGATATATGGATATGTATAGCTGATTCACTTTGTTCTAAAGCAGAGACTAACACACCATTGTAAAGCAATTATAGTCCAATAAAGATGTTAAAATTAAATAAATAAATAAATGAATAATTTATGCCCCCCCCCCCCAAATTAAATCTTTTTTAAAAATAAATAAATAAAAAAGAGCACTCAATGACATGGAACGCTAAACCTAAGTATTTTCAGTACTATAGTAAATGTAAATGGATTAATATCTCCTATTAAAGTGTAATTTTTTATATTATGTGCAACTCAATTTTTTTCACAGTATACAGGTAAAATAAAAGAATTACATTAGAAAGGAGAAAACATTCCATGTATTTAAAAACAATAAAACAATAAGCATATAATAAGCATCTTAGATATATGTAGTCTTTAAGTTCAGAACAATTTGTCATTATTGTAATTAGTATTATTATACCAATTTCTTTAAAACATTTCAATACTTGTTGTATTTGAAAAAATATTTTAATATTTTTTCTTCTCTCTTTTGTGGTCTAATACATGGTAAGTATTTAGCTGCTAACATAACTTAAAAATATATATATTTTTTACAGCCGAACAAAACTGAATCAAGAAGAAATAGATAACTTGAACATACTGATCACTAAAAGCAAAATAGAGGGCTTCCCTGGTGGCGCGGTGGTTGAGAATCTGCCTGCCAATGCAGGGGACACGGGTTCGAGCCCTGGTCTAGGAAGATCCCACATGCCGCGGAGCAACTGGGCCCGTGAGCCACAACTACTGAGCCTGAGCGTCTGGAGCCCGTGCTCCACAACAACAGAGGACACGATAGTGAGAGGCCCATGCACCGTGATGAAGAGTGGCCCCCGCTCGCTGCAACTAGAGAAAGCCCTCGCACAGAAACGAAGACCCAACACAGCCAAAATAAATAAATAAATAAATAGAATTTTTAAAAAAATAGAATCTGTAATTTAAAAAAACTCCCTACCAACAGAAGTCCAGGATCAGATGGTTTCACAGGCAAATTCTACCAAATATAAAAAGCAGAACTTACACAGATTCTTCTCAAACTCTTCGAAAAGATTGAAGAGTAAGGAATACTTCCAAAGACATTCTATGAAGCCACTATCACGCTGATATCAAAAACAGATGGGGAGGGGGGACTTCCCTGGTGGCACAGTGGTTAAGAATCTGTCTGCCACTGCAGGGGACATAGGTTCGAGACCTGGTCTGGAAAGATCCCACATGCCATGGAGCAACTAAGCCTGTGTGCCACAACTACTGAGCCTGCGCTCTACAGCCCACGAGCCACAACTACTGAGCCTGATAGCCACAACTGCTGAAGCCCACGCACCTAGAGCCCATGATGTGCAACAAAAGAAGCCACCACAATGAACAGCCTGCACACCACAACGAAGAGTAGCCCCCGCTCACCGCAACTAGAGAGAGCCCGAGCACAGCAACGAATGCCCAATGCATCCAAAAATAAATAAAGAAAGAAATTTACTTAAAAAAAAAAAAACAAATAAAACAGATAGGGACTTTTCTAGTGGTCCAGCAGTTAAGATTTCGCTTTCCAGTGCAGGGGGTGCGGGTTCAAGCCCTGGTTTTGGAGCTAAGATCCCACATGCCTCACAAACAAGAAACCAAAACATAAAACAGAAGCAATATTGGAACAAATTCAATAAAGACTTTAAAAAAAAAACACAGAAAAAGACACTACCAAAAAAGAAAACTGCAGGCCAATATCGTTGATAAATATAGATGCAAAAATTCTCAACTGAATATTAGAAAACCGAATCCGACAACACATAAGAGGATCATACACCATGACCAAATTTGATTCACCCCAGTTTCACAAAGCTGTTTCAAACATATGCAAATCAATCAACATGATACACCCCATCGACAAAGGAAAAACAAGAAACAAACGATCATCTCAATAGATGGCGAAAAAGCATTTGAAAAGCTTCAACATCCATTCATGGTAAAAACACTTACCAACGTGGGTACAGAGGAAATATATCTCAACATAATAAAAGCTATTTATGACAAACCCACAACCAATATAATACTCAACGTTCATAAGCTGAAAGCCTTCCCGCTAAAATCTGGAACAAGACAAGGATGCCCACTCTCACGTCTTCTCTTCAACATAGTATTGGAAGTCCTAGCCACAACAATCAGACAAGAAAAAGAAATAAAATCTAACCAAGTTGGAAGGGAAGAGGTAAAGTTGTCATTATATGCAGATGACACGATAATATATATAAAGGAAACCCTAAAAATTCCACACAAACACTACTAGAACTGATAAACAAATTCAGCAAAGTAGCAGGATACAAGATTAACATATATAAATTGGTTGCATTTCCTGGTTTTTCTTTCTTTTTTTTTTTAATTTATTTTGGCTGCATTGGGTCTTCATTGCTGTGCACGGGCTTTCTCTAGTTGTGGCCAGTGGGGACTAGACTTTCTTGTGGTGTGCAGGCTTCTCATTGCAGTGGCTTCTCTTGTTGTGGAGCATGGGCTCTAGGCATGCAGGCTTAAGTAGTTGTGGCACATGGGCTCAGTATTTGTGGCTCACTGGCTCTAGAGTGCAGGCTAAGTAGTTGTGGCACACAGGTTTAGTTGCTCCACGGCATGTGAGATCTTCCTGCATCAGGGCTCAAACCCGTGTCCCCTGTATTGGCAGGCGGATTCTCAACCACGGAGCCACCAGGGAAGTCCCTGCTTGCATTTCTTTACACTAACAATGAAATATCAGAAAGGAAATGTAAACAAGCAATCCTTTTTTTAATGGCATCAAAAAAATTAAATGCTTAGGAATAAACCTCACCAAGGAGGTGAAAGACTTATATACTGAGAACTACAAAACATTAGTAAAGGAAGCTGAAGATGATTCAAAGAAATGGAAAGACATCCCACACTCTTAGATGGGAGGAATTAATACTGTTAAAATGGCTACACTACCCAAAGCAATCTACAGATTTAATGTGATCCCTATCAAATTACCCATGACATTTTCCCCAGAACTAGAACAAATAATCCTAAAATGTATCTGGAACCATAAAAAGTCAGAAACGTGAACACAATCCCCAGGAAAAAGAACAAAGCAGGAGGCATAACCCTCCTAAACTTCAGAAAATACTACAAAGTTACAGTAATCAAAGCCGCATTGTATTGGCACAGAAAGAGATACATGGATCAATGGAATAGAATAGAGAGCTAAGAAATAAACCCACACACCTATGGGCAATTAACCTTTGACAAAGGAGGCAAGAATATACAATGGGGAAAAGACAGTCTCTTCAGCAAGTGGTGTTTTGAAAGTTGGAGAGCCGTATGCAAATCAGTGAAGTCAGAACATACCCTCACACCATACACAAAAATAAACTCAAAACGGCTTATATGCTTAAATATAAGATAGGACACCTTATAACTCCTAGAAGAGAACATAAGCAAAACATTCTCTGACATAAGTCATACCAAAATTTTCCTAGGTAGTTCTCCCTAGGCAGTACAAATACAGTAAGTCACCTACATACGAACCTTCAAGTTGCAAACTTTCAAAGATGCAAACGTCCATTCGCGTGTCCAATCATGTAAGTTAGTTCACGTGTCTGGCATACATTGTCACGTGTGTGCTTCCTCTATATGTGGTTGTACTTTTGTGTACTTTACAGTACTGTATGGAGTACAGTAGTACAGTACATTTATTTCAAGCCCAAGATGTCTGGAAGCAAGCGTAAAAGCAGAGGTGATGTAGCTGGTACTGTTAAGAAGCGCCGAGCGATAATGACGGAAACAAAAGTGAAAGTAATTGAGAGAGTGGAGCGAGGCAAAAAGATGTTAGACATCGCTCATTCTTACAACATGAATCATTCAATCATTGGCACGAATCTAAAGAACAAGGACAAGATCATGGAACATGTGAAGTCTGCTGTGCCGACAATGTTGACACAATATCCAAGAAGCATGGAAAAGTGATGGAGGAGATGGAGAAACTTCTCAGTGTGCGGATGCAGGATCAACATCAGCGCTGAGTCCTGCTCAACTTAACGCTGATTCAAGAGAAAGCTAAAAGCCTTTATGAAGACTTGAAGAAGAAGCACGGCAAAGAATCAGAGGGCACATCTTTTAATGCCAGCCATGGCTGGTTTCATCGGTTCAAGGCTAGAGCCAGCCTTCACAATGTAAAAGTAAGTGGAGAGACAGCAAGTGCAGATAGGGTAGCTGTCCAGGAACTTCCAGAAACACTTTGAGAAATTATTGATGATGGTGTGTATTTACCCAACCAGGTTTTTAATGTGGATGAGACACAACTGTACTGGAAGAGGATGCCAGACCGAAGTTACGTCAGTGAGGAGGAAAAGTTGACGCCGGGCTGTAAAGCAGCAAAGGATAGGCTAACTGTTGTTTGGTGGCAATGCTTCCGGTGAATTGAAGCTGAAACCTCTCTTAGTTTATCATTCACAGAACCCAAGAACCCTTAAAACCATAGCCAAGGACTCTCTTCCTGTTGTGTGGAAGCGTAACCCCAAATCCCCGATTACACAGGCCACGTTCCAGGACTGGTTTTGCCACCACTTTATCCCAGATGTAGAGAAATATTGCTTGGAGAAGGACGTTCCAGCAAAACATTCTTTTGCTGCTCGACTTTGCTCTGGGCCACCCCCCATTCATGGATGACTTTCATCCCAACGTCAAAGTACTGCATCTGTCACCAAATACTATGTTGCTCATCCAACCTATGGACCAGGGCATTATAGCGACTTTCAAGAAATATTATTTATGTCACACTTTTTGTCAGGCAGTAAAGGTAAGTGACAAATCAGGAACAACCTAGGGACAACTTTGGGAGGACTATAACATCTACAAGACCATAAAAAACATTGACTTTGCATGGTGTGAGGGTATGGCGGTCACGATGAATGGGGTTTGGAAGAAGCTTTGCCCACAGTTTGTTCATGATTTTTGTGGATTTGAGAAGGTAGATCAGAAGTCCGAAGAGGTCTTCAGCAACGTAGTGACCCTCAGCGAGAAGCTGGAGCTAGATCTGCAAGAGGACGATTTCGCTGAACTCCTTGCTGTGCAACATGAGGAGCTTACTGATGGAATTGGAGGCCCAGAGAAAGGATGAAGAGGGACAGGAGGAAGAAAAAGTAACTGAAGAACTGAAGAGATTCACGACACAGAAAATGGCAAGGGAATCTTCGTTACTTGAGGAAGCACTGTTAGTTTTTGAGGCACAGGACCCGAACCTAGAATGGGACCCAAAGGTGGCAGCAGCCATTCAGATTGCAATCCAGTGTTACCTTGTCATCTAAGATGAGAAAAACAGAGCTACTACCCAGACATCAATGGATCATTCTTTCAAGAGGGTAGATAGAATTAAATCCAGCAAGGAACCAGAACCTTTGCCATCAACGTCAGGTAGGAGTGAAATTGCAGCTTGTCCTCTGTCTCCTACTGCTGATAATCCTTCACCCCTACCATCTCCCACCTCCCCTCCCTCCTCCAATCAGTAACTCTGCTCGCCTGTTCCCTCGATGCCAGCCCGAGTATCCCAGCTGTTGTACTGTATTACTGTACTTTTCAAGTTACTGTACTGTAAGATTAAACATGCTTTCTTTGTTTTTGTGCTTGTTTTTTATGTATTGTTTGCGTGAAAAGTATTATAAACCTATTACGGTACAATACCATATAGCCGACTGTGTAAGTTGGGTACCTAGGCGAACTTTGTTGGACTTACAAACAAATTGAACTTACAAACGCACTCTTGGAACAGAACTTGTTCATATGTAGGGGACTTACTGTAAAAGCAAAAAAGAAACAGGAACTAATCAAACTTATAAGCTTTTGCACAGCAAAGGAAACCATAATCAAAATGAAAATACAACCTATGGACTGGGAGAAAATATTAGCAAATGATGAGACTGACAAGGGTTTAATTTCCAAACTATACAAACAGCTCATACAACTCAATAACAAAATAACAAATAACTCAATGGAAAAATGGGTAGAAGACCTAAATAAACATTTCTCCAAAGAAGACATACTGAGAGCCAATAGGTACATGAAAAGATGCTCATCATCACTAATTATTAGATAAATGCAAATCCAAATTACAATGAGGTATCACTTCACACTGATCAGAATGGCCATCATTAAAAAAAATCTACAATTAACAAATGCTGGAGGGGGTATGGAGAAAAGGGAACCCTTCTACACTGTCGGTGGCCATGTAAGTTGGTGCAGCCACTATGGAAAACAGTATGGAGGTTCCTCAAAAAAACTATAAAGAGAGTTGCCATATGATCTACCAATCCCACTTGTGGACATATATCTAGACAAAACTATAATTCAAAAAGATACATGAAACCCTATGTTCATAGCAGCACTATTTATAACAGCCAAGACATGGAAACAACCTAAATGTTCATTGAAAAATGAGTGTATAAAGAAGGTGTGGTATACGTGTACAAAAGATATTACTCAGACATAAAAAAGAATGAAATAATGCCATTTGCAGCAACATGGATGGACCTAGAGATAATGATACTAAGTGAAGTAAGTCAGAGAGAGAAAGACAAATACCATATAATATCACTTATATGTGGAATCGAAAACAGGACACAAATGAGCATGTCAGCGAAACAGAAACAAACACACAGATATAGAAAAGAGAGTTGTGGTTGCCAAGGAGAGAGTGAAGGCAAGATTGGGAGTTTTGGAATAGCAGAAGCAAACTATTCTACATAGGATGGACAACCCACCAAGACCTACTGTATAGCACAGGAAACTATATTCAATATCCTGTGATAAACCATAATGGAAAAGAATATATATATAGATATATAGATATAGATATATAGATATAGATAGATAGATATATAGATAGATATATATAAAACTGAGTCACGTTGCTGCACAGCAGAAATTAATACAACAATGTATAAAGGCTGCAGAGGGTGTGGAGAAAAGTGAACCCTCCTGAACTGTCGGTGGGAATGTAAACTGATACAGCCACTATGGAGAACAGTAGGGAGATTCCTTAAAAGCTAAAAAATAGAACTACCATATGACCCAGCAATCCCACTACTGGGCATATACCCGGAGAAAACCATAATTCAAAAAGATACATGTACCACAATGTTCACTGTAGCACTATTTACAATAGCCAGGACATAGAAGCAACCTAAGTGTCCATCGACAGATTAATATATAAAGAAGATGTGGCACATCTATACAATGGAGTATTACTCGCCATAAAAAGGAACAAAATTGAGTTATTTGCAGTGAGGTGGTTGGACCTAGAGTCTGTCATACA
Organism: Eschrichtius robustus; assembly: GCF_028021215.1. Taxonomy (NCBI): domain Eukaryota; kingdom Metazoa; phylum Chordata; class Mammalia; order Artiodactyla; family Eschrichtiidae; genus Eschrichtius; species Eschrichtius robustus. Next base: position 68,103,999 of record NC_090830.1, on the reverse strand, counting down.
GAGTGAAGTAAGTCAGAAAGAGAAAAACAAATACCGTACGCTAACACATATATATGGAATCTAGAAAAATGGTACTGACGAACCTAGTGACAGGGCAGGAATAAAGACACAGATGTAGAGAACGGACTTAAGAACACAGGGGGCAAGGGGAGACAGGGACGTAGTGAGAGAGTAGCACTGACATATATACAGTACGAAATGTAAAATAGCTAGTGGTAAGCTGCCGCATAGCACAGGGAGATCAGCTCGGTGCTTTATGTCCCCCAGAGGGGTGGGATAGGGAGTGTGGGAGGGAGCCTCAAGGGGGGGGGGGTATGGGGAATATATGTATACATATAGCTGATTCACTTTGTTGTAAAGCAGAAACTAATACGGTGTTATAAAGTAAGTGTACTCCAATAAACATGTATTTAAAAAACCCACAACATTGTAAATCACCTACACTTGAAAATATTTCTTAAGTGCAAACAATTTTCTGAATGTAAGTTTTACTGTGTGTGTGTGTACCACAGGTTCAATATATATGAATTATGTCAAATTGATTACATTGCTTTTCAAAATAAAGAATTTTTGATATTTTACATCAGCCTCATGTTATAAATGCAGAAAAACTATATTATTTTTTTCTAAAGTTCAGAAATAGCCATTTTGCTCATTCGGTATGCTATAAACCATTAACTATTAAAAAGGGATTCGTGACCTCTTCCTTCCAAAGAAATATTTCTCCACTCACACAAGTTTAATAGAATGTTCCACCATGAACTGACTTCCCACCTTAGAGACACGAGATTTGCATCCTGAAATCTCTTTCTTGCAAAAATGTCCAATTATCATCCTAGCATTACAGAAAAGAAATGCTTTTTTCCAGATCTCAAATTCCATACAACTTTAGTCAAGACATCATGTATGTTTTTTTTTTTTTTCACACACACACAGACTGTATTTTATTTTTACAAGAGATAAATCAACTGACACCAAGCACTGCAAATGGATGACCACAACAAAAGCAACAATGATTGCAATTACCAAACACGAAACACACTCATACTATGTCATAATATTGACATTCAGTCCAGTAATCCTCCACTGTAACAGCTCCTTTACTTTGCAGTGAAAGACATCATGCATTTTTAAATAATCAGCACTCACCTGAGGTCTTTAAAAATCAACATAAACATAATTTTGTGTTCTCTTTCATTTACTCTGGTTCTAAGTGGTCATTTCTAAACGAAAGTATTTAAGTATGTTAACGTCATCTTATAACATCATATTTCAAATGACTACCGTGTCTCCAAAGATGAAATATGAGGAACTCACAATTAGGCTCTCCAAAGTTTTGCTCTCTGAATGTGTATGACCCTTCTGCTGAACTCCACACTGTTCATTATTCTCTGAGAATATTATTTTTCTTGTATGGCCATCTCACATGCTCTTTCATTTCATGAAGATTTTTCCTACAATGTTATGCCTAGTTTATTTCTGAGAATATGCATTATTTCAGAATGATATTTATAGACACAAAGACTTCTCTATAATTCCCTGAGAGTTTCAAGGACTCCTTCTTTTTTTTTTTTTTTTTAATACCTAGATTCTGATGCTCTCCACAAAGCATTACTAAACTTGCATTTACATAAGTATCTACATATTAATCACATTAATGCATTCACAATTGCATTATGATTTATTGCTAATTTTGGAGCTGTCTTATTTACCACCCTCTTGGAAATCACTTTAATATTTGCACTTAGGACTTGAAAGAGAATGGATAAATAAAAACCTGAAAAATATGCAAATACAATTTATATATTTCTCATAAAATTAGGTGATTATCTAACCTTTATCCAGAAAAAAAGAAGAGCCCAGATACTCTGCAGGCATGATCCTCGAGAATGTGTGGTCTTCCAGCAGGAAAACATGCAGTAATCCATGTGGCAGAGTTTACCTGTGACCAGCTGGGGTTAGTGACCTATGCATTCCTTACATGCAACATATCAGGAGTGGAAAAAGGGAATTTGCCCGTTGTGGCAATAAGTATAATGAAGATTTGTAGCAGGTCATGCTCATATGTTCAACACAGGTACAATCAAAAGTTTGCTCAATTCTGGTAGATCTAAGTCTGTATCTGTTACCTTGTCTTTAACGAGGAAATGTCAGAACTGACTTACCAAAAAAAAAAAGTGTTTTGTTTGTTTGTTTGTTTTAATTAGAGTCACGGTGAGTAAGGCAGAGTTCAGAACAGCTAATGTGACTTAGTGATTCTCTCATCAGGAAATACAGTTTCTACTTCCCTGTTTATTCTCCACATCCTGTAGTAAGTAAAGTTTCAATGAAAGATAAATCTACAGCGTGAAAAGAAAAGAAAACTCACATGTGTTGATAAGGTCATTTTGACAGGTTTTACCACGTATGTCAGTGTTTCTGGGGATGGACACAAGCCAGAGCTCCCTACTCTGACATTTTCACTGATGTCATTCCCCTTGATCCTCAATTTGAAAGTGGATAAAAATGTTTTCTATGCTTTCTTCTTTAAGAAATTAAATAAAGAATGCTTTCTAGACATGATCCTCTAATGATTTGCAGTCAGTGGTCATCAACAGAGGAAAAGCACAGAATCTCATCCCCACAGAAGGGTGACATTCAGTCAGGTAAGAAAATTCTCCCCGAAATCAGAGCTTCATCTTTAACATGCAATCAAAGGCTTTCACAGGTTCTTCATCACTCTGCACTCAGCCCTACCATATGGGATTGGCTCTGAGAATCTCACATCAGATGACTGACAAACATGTCATAGTACACTGATCTGGTACCAGATCCTGCCTCTCTTAATGATCTCCCACAGGGACACTGGAATATTCTAGGATATTTCCTGGAGCCCTCTATTCTACACAGGTACACTTCCAAGTAGAAACAGAAGCTTGGATTCTCACTGGGACCCCTGCTCTGTCCAAGCAACCTCTCTAGAAATATGATGTTCTAATCTCTCCTGATTAGAACATTTCAAGGTCTCTCCCTGTGCTAATTTAGTAAAGGTAAAAGAGAAACAAGAAAGAGCAAACTATGCAGGGAGCTATATATAAGATTCCTTTACTTAACGTATTTATCGGATATACCCAAATACTGAGAAATATAGATTCATTTCATAATGTTCAAGAAAAGAGGAGGAGGAACCTCCATGCCAACAGTATATATAAAATGGAATCAATATTGCATAAGCTCCAGCTTAAGCTTAGCTACGAGGTACTAACCCTTCTCCTAAAGAAGCAATAGTTCTCCATCATTTGAAGCACACTGAGGACTCAGACAGCTGGACACTGAAGGTGTAGCCTCCTCACTCGAATTCTGTACCTGCATCAGAGAGCAGTGAAATATTCCCAAAGAATTATTAAGGATGAAGGGGGGAGGCAAAATAAAAAAGATGAATCCATAGTCTGTCCTACCGTCTGTTCTGTTGGATATTACCACCATCTTGGCCCAATATGACCTTCCCACTTTTCTCTGGGTCTCCCTACTTTCCACCTCCATCCTCTCATTATATCTTACCTACACTTGGGAACGACTCTAGTTTTTCCACTTATCTTTATCAACAAGTAATCCAAATAGCAACTGTGTATATAACTCCTTAGAAACCTCAGGTCTGACTCAGTAATAATACATGACCTTTGAAGTCCAAAGTTTTCCTAATTCCCTTTATTATTATTTTTTTCTAATTTCCATGTACTTACACTCTTAAGACCTCCACTGTTCTCAGGTTCGTCTTCCCTGCAAAATCTGTCAACCTAGACATAGACTTAAGTACCACCCTCTAATTATCTCCTAGGGAATCCAGTTTTTAAAAAAGCCTCAGCAAGCCTTATGGACTTTATTAAAGACTCTTTAAGATAACCCATGGGAGATAGCAGCACACCCACAGATATCTATCTAATACACCCTCAGAGTAATTTTTTTTTTTCTCTTTTATAAAGTCTCTTCTGGCCAATGAAGACTCTCAGCTCTTCTTCTTCAACATATGCAGTGTCTCACCCTTCTGATTACTCTCTGCTCTATCCCAGGTCCACTCCCTTTCCTGATATTACATTCTTTCCCAATTTTGTATGTTGGTAAAATCAAATAACATAAAATATAACATGTTAGTTATTATAAAGTGCACCGTTCAGTGATACTAAATGCATTCATATTATTGGGCGATCAACATCACCATTTATCTTTCTAATTCTTTTCTACGTTTTAAAACTGTAACTCTATATCCTTTAAATATAACTTTCCTTTTTGTTCCATAACCACCTGAAAAGCGTCATTACCCTCCCAATTTCTATGGTTTTGACTACACTAAGTACCCCCATATAATTGAAATAAGTAGTTGTATTGTTATGACTCACTAAAAGTCACAAAAATGGCATTTTTGGTAGCTAAATTTCCTCAAGATTCATCCATGTTGTAACATATTCCTAGATCTTTTCCTTTTTAACACTGAATACTATTGTATTATATGGGTATACCACACTTTGTTTATCCAGGAACTAGTGGATGAACACTGAGGTTGCTTTCATATTTTAGCTACTGTGATTATTACTGCTCTAAACACTGGAGTACAAATATTTCTTTAAGACCCTGATTTCAATACCTTTGGGTATACATCATAGTAAAATTCCTGGATCATGTAGTAATTCTATTTTTCAATATCTGAAAAATTGCCATACTCTTTTGCAAAGCAGCTGTATCATTCTGCATTCCCTCTGACATAGCACAATGGTTCCAACTCCCTCACATCCTCACCAATAGTTGTTTTCTGCTTGTGTATGTGTGTGTGTGCTTGTGTGTATATGCATGCACACAAACATATAAACATGCATTTAGTGATATGGAGCATCTATTCAAGTGCTTAGTCATTTGTACATCTTTTTGAAGAACCATCTATTCAAGTCTTTTATCCATTTTTGAATCAGGGTGTTTGTTTTTGTTCAGTTGCAGGAGTTCTCTGTATGTTCTGAATAGAAATCTCTTGTCAGATAGATGGCTCTGAAATATTTTCTCCCATCTTGTGGGTTGCCATTTTATTCTGTTTACATTTCTTTGATACACATTTTTTTTTTAACTTATGTACTGCAAATTGTTTATTTTTTTGTTAGCTGTACCTTTGTTGTTCCTTCACTTCATATGGAGGAAAACACTGCCAAATCCAATATCATGAAGCTCTTGTCCTGTATCTTCTTCTAAGACGTTTTATATTATTAGGTCTTATATTTAGTTTCTTGATACGTTTTCATTAATTTTTACATATGATGTTAGGTAAGGGTCCATCTTCCTTCTTTTGCATGTTGCCCACAAGACTTCTCAGCACCATGTGTTGAAAATACTATCCTTTCTACTTTGAAAAGTCTTGGCAACTTGTCAAAAATCATTTGGCCATATATCAGGGTTTATTTCTGGGTGTTGTATTCTATTCTATTCTATTGGTCTTGAATAAGGGAGAAAATAGTATAACCTATCCAGGTTGATGAAGAACATAAAGAAAGACCAGGACTGAGAATGAAGAGGGCAATATAAAACAGCAGGGAGTAAAAGACAGTGTGAGAGAAGATCTTGTATTTGCGAGTTCATGGAAATAGGATCATGCTAAAACCACTAAACGCCTGACTTTGAACAATACGTTAAATGTGCCAGCAAGAAACATAACACTTACCCATCTCTGGGAAATATAGTATGGGCATAAAGATAAACTACACACAGATATATTAAAAAGGGAAGGGTTTTCATGGTGTGAGAATATTGTGGCATTTGAAATACAATTTACTTCTGTTCTACCATTGTCTCTAAAATTTATCAAAGTGTATATACAAGCAATTCCAATTCTGGTAATGTGCTTGGCAGGTTTATATATGAACTTCAGTAGAGCAGTAAATGTACATTCATAGTAGGACTGTTCCCTAAACCAAAAAACAAAACACAAAAACTGCAAAGACTAGAGTTCACTTTGTCAACACACATACAGATGCAATGATGGTTAAAGGTCCGAAAACAGAAGGTGAGCATGGGTGCAAGAGGTTAATCCCCAGGCTGGGGTGGGGTGCAGAGTTTGAGGGTAACACAAGTAGAAAAGGCTTTTGTCCTATCCTTGATTTTTGAGGTATGGAAATTCACAGGTCACTACCTTCATTTCAAACTGAATGAATGCACTATTCAATTTTTTTAAACAGGCGAAGTAAACATGAGTGATAATAAATTTCAAACTGTCGCTAATCAAATAAGATACTAAGAAAACTTAAATAATATGATTTCAGAATGAAGTAGAGAGATTGTCCAACATGGTAGCATTCAAAGACCCAGAGCTTGATGCCTCTCATGGGCACACCAAAGTCACAACTGTTTACAGAACAGCAATTGATGAAAAAGGCCGGGACCTACCATAAAAGATGTTTTACAGCTAAAGATATAAGGAAGGCACCTCGACAAGACAGAAAGGAAGGGCAAAATCTCAATAGAGTCAAGACCCATACCACCAAGTGGGTGGCCCACAAATGGGAGAATAATTACAATTTCAGAGGTGCTCCCAGGTAGCAAGGGGTATGAAGCCAACATCAGGCTCCCAAGCCCAGGGATCCTGTTGTGGAAAGAAGAGTTCCTAGAAAGTTGGGCTTTGAAGACCAGTAGTGCTTATTTTCCAGAGAGCCAGAGGGTTGTGGGAAATAGAGATTCCACTCTTAAAAGATGCTCACAAAATCCCACATGATCTGAGAATCAGAACAGAAGCAGTCATTTGAAATGATCCCGGGTCACACCTACCTCCTGATTTTGGAGAGTCTCCCAGAGAGGCAAGAGGCAACTACAGCACAGCCTCAGGGACAGAGACACTGGCAGCAGCCATTCGTGGGAGCTCCTTCTACCTCGTGGACGCTGGTACCAGCAAGCATAATTTCAGAATCCTCCCTGTAGCTTATCGGCCTCAGGACCGAGCCCCACCCATTTCCACCAGACTACAGACACAAGTACTAGGATGCTGCAGGCCAAGCAACTAACTGAGCAGGGGCATAGCCCCATCCACCAGCAAACAGGCTGCCTTCAGGTCCTGTCAGTGCACAGCTGCCCCTGGACATGGGTCCAGCCACCAAAAGCCCCAGGACCAGCCTCCACACCTCAGTGGACAGGCACCAGCCCCAGAGTCCCTGGCCCCTCTGACAAGTGAGCCTGCTCTGTCCTTGGAGTCAGCCTCACCATCGGCAGGTGGTAACTGCACAGGGACTGGATGGAGCTTGGACCTACCCAACAGCAAACCTGCTTTAGCAGTGGGATCAGCCTCATACACCAACAGGCACACACCAGCTCCAGGAATACCACAGCCCAGCAGCCTGTGTAACCAGGCCACTTAATTGCAGGCCAGAAGCAGCCATGGACTCAGCTGGGTCCTGACCTTGCCCTTCAGAATGCCAACACAAGATTAGGGATACCCCCGGCCCTGCAGAGAGCTGTGTCAGGAACAGTGATCCAACACCAACTCTGTGGCTCCTGGGCCCTGCAGCCAGAACGCAGAACCTGTCTCTTCCTCCCAGTAGCCAGCATAGCCCCAAAACCAGTGACTGGGCACTAGCCCTGATATCACCTGGACTGCAATCCTACCCATAAGTGAACCAGCACCAGATTTGGTGTCCCCCAGAGTTGTGCAACCAGCTGCCTTATGATTTAGTCTCACCAAGCAGCACAGACAGCCTCCATACAAGGCAGAGCCTGGCAAACAAGCAGTCTGGGGGCAGCCAAGCCTACCAGGCTACCCACAGTAGTCAGCCCACCACAGCAGAAGAGCCCAAGCAGCCCACATAGGGGGTACACCTAGAATATATAGCTCTAGTGACCAGGGGAGAGGGGGCTGCTGGGACCCATAGGACAGCTCCTACAAAAGGCCACTTCCCCAAGGTCAGGAAATGTAACGAACCTACTGCACACATAGCAATAAAAACAGGATGTTAAGAAAAATGAGGTGACACAGAAACACAATCCAAATGAAGGACCAAGATAAGAATTCAGAAGAAGATCTAAGTGAAGTGGAGATAGCCAATCTCCTCAACAAAGGGTTCAAGGTAATGACTGTAAAGATGATCAAAGAACTCAGGAGAAGAATGGACGACCAGAGCAAGAAGTTAGAAATTTTTTTTTAAAAAGAGTTAGACCATTAAAGAACAACAAAACAGAGATGAGGAATACAATAACTGAAATGAAAAATACATTAAAGGAAACTACTGTAGACTAAACGATACAGAGGAATGAATCAGAAAACTGAAGGACAGAGTACTGGCAATCACTGAAGATGAACGGTAAAACAATAGATTAAAATGAAATGAGGAAAGTTGAACAGACTTGTGAAACAACATCAAGTGTACTAATATTTGCATTATACTGGTCCCAGAAGCAAAAAGGAAAGACAAAGCAGTGTAGAACATACCTGAAGACATAAGAGTTGAAAACTTCCCTAACCTGGGAAAGAAAACAGACATCCAAGTCCAGTAAACACAGTAAGGCCAAAACAGGATCAACCCAAAGAGGACCACACCAAGACTCATTGTAATTAAAATGGAAAAAAAATAAAATAAAGATAAAAAGACACTATTAAAAGGAGCAAAGGAAAAGCAACAAGTTACAAACATGGGAAATTGCATAAAGTTATCTGCTGACTTTTCAGGATAACCTCTGCATGCCAGAAGGGAGTGGCATGGTATATTTAAAGTCATGAAAGGGAAAAGCCTATAAGCAAAAATACTCTACCCAGCAAGGCTCTCCTTCAGATTTGATGGTGAGATCTAAAGTTTTACAGAGAAGCAAAACTAAAAGAGCTCAGCATCGCCAAACCAGCTTTATGAGAAATCTTAAAGGGGCTTTTCTAAGTGAAAAAGAAAAGGTCACGATTGAAACATAAAAATTAGGAAAAGAAACTTACTAAAGGAAAAACCTCATTGGTTAAGGCAAATATTCAACAAAGGTAGTAAATCAACCATGGACACAGCTAATAGGAAGGATGGGAAAAAAACAGTAATAAAATCATCTATATTCACAATAAGAAGTTAAGGGACACACAAAACAAGTAGATGTAAAATATAAGGTCAAATTCAGTAACTGTGGGGGAGCAGAGTAACAATGCAGGGTTTTCAGTGTCCATGTGAAATTAAGAGCTCAGCAACTTAAATAATCACACACACACACACACTCACACACACACACACACACATAAACAAAACTGAAAGAAATCCAAACATAATATTAAAGATAGTCCTCACATCACAGATGAAGGGAATAAAAGGGGAAGAAAGGAACACTGAAGAAATTAAAGAGGGATTCTAAAAATACCCAAGACAAATGAAAATGAACACACAATGATCCAAAATCTATGGGACACAGCCAACACAGTTCACAGGGGGAAGTTATAGTGATACAAGCTTATTCTTAGGAATCAAGAAAAATATCAAATAAACAACCTAACATTACACCTGAAGGAATTAGAAAAAGAAGAAAAAACAAAACTCAAAGCTGTCAGAAAGAAAAATTAAGAAAACTATACCATATGCAATGACATCAAAAAGAATAAGATACCTAGGAATAAACACACCTAAGCAGGTAAAAGACATGTGCTCAGAAATCTATCAGCCATTGGTGAAAGAAGTTGAAGACAACACAAAAAGATGGAAAAATATAGCATGCGCATCGACTGGAAGAATTAATACTGTTAAAATAGCCATACTACCAAAGACAATCTACAGATTTAATGCAATCCCTATCAGAATACCAAAGCATTTTCACAGAACTTGAAAAAGTAATTTTAAAATTTGTATAGAAACACAAAGACCCCAAATAGCCAAACAATCTTGAGAAAGAACACAGCTGGAGTCATCACGCACCTTGACTTCAGACTATACTGCAAAGCGACAGTAATCAAAGAGAAAGGTACCAGAGCAAAAACAGACACAAAGATCACTGGAATAGAATAGAGATCCCAGAAATAAGCCCACACACTTATATTTAATTGATTTATGACAAAGCAGGCAATATGGAGAAAAAACTGTCTCTTCAATAAGTGGTACTGGGAAAACTGGTCAGCTACATGGAAAAGAATAAAATTAGATTATTTTAGCACACCATATATAAAATAAATGCAAAACTGAATAAAGACCTAAATGTAGGACCAGAAACCATAAAACCCCTAGAGGGAAATATAGAACATTCTTCAACATAAATGATAGCAACAGTTTTAGGTTCAGTCTACTAAGGCAAATGAAACAAAAGCAAAAATAAACAAATGGGACTTCACTAAACTTAAAAGATTTTGCACAGCAAAGGAAACCAAAGACAAAATGAAAAGACAACCTGCTGAGGGAGAGACAATATTTGCACATGATAAGAGGTTAACATCAAAAAAGATGACCAAGCAAGGGTTCATACCTAAACTACAGAAACAGCACATACAACTCAATATCAAAAAAACACCCAAAATCTTTTTTTAAAAAAATGAGAAGCCCTAAATAGACATTTTTTTCCAAGGAAAAACTACATATAGACAGCCAGAACTCACAAAGATGCTAAACATAACTAATCGGCAGTAAAATGCAAATCAAAACTATGAGATATATCACCTCAGTCTTGTCAGAATGGCTGTCATCCAAAAGATCACAAATAACAAAGGTTAGTGAGGATGTAGAGAAAGGGAAACTCTTGTACACTCTTGATGTGAATGTGAAGTAGTGCAGCTACTGTGGAAAGCAGAATGGAGGTTCCACAAAAAACTAAAAATAGAACTACCATAATATCCAGCAATTTCACTGTTGGGTATATCAGAAGAAAACAAAAACACTATTTCAAAAAAAAAAAATAACTGCACACCAATGTTCATAACAGTGTTATTTGCCATAGCCAAGATATAGAGTCAAACTAAGTGTTCCTCAATAGCTTAGTGGATAAAAAAGATTTTTTATGATGACTTCAGCAAAAAATGAAATTTTGCCATTTGCAAGGACATGGATGGATTTGGAGGGTATTATGCTTAGTAAAATAAGCTGCAGAGAAAACAAGCATGGCATGTTATGAGAAAAAAAGCACGGTATCGTATGAGAAAACAAGCATGGCTATGTTATCACTTACACGTGGCATCTAAAAAATTGAATACAATAACAACAAAAAAACAGACTCACAGATTAAAGAACAGACTAGTGGTTACCAGCAGGGAGAGATAGGGTGGAGGAGCAAAATCGTGGTAGGAGATTTTGAGGTACAATCCACTATGTATAAAATCAATAATCTACAGTGATGTACTGTGTAGCATGGGGAATATAGCCACTCTTTTATAATACCTATAAATGGAGAAGAACCTAAACATTTATGAATCACTATGCTGTACCTCTGAAACTAATATAATAATGTAAATTAACTATAGATCAATAAAATATAAAGTAAGAAACAATAAAGGCGAGACACAGATTATTAGATAGAAATCAATTAAATAAACACAAGTTTTGGAAATCAAGGAATTAAAAAACAACACGTAAGACACAACATTGGCATTTAAAGTGTACAATCTATTTATTTAAAAGAAATCATTTAAGTGGTAAAAAATGGTACCCATTCTCACAATTTTGTGTATCTAGGATAAATTATTATCGACAAAAATATGTTACAAATATTCACTCAAAAAGAAAGAGAAAATTGGGATAAACCCATTTTAGTATCCAAATTTAATATCAAAGTCTCTATGCAAAATTGATTTGAATAAGTTCTGTTAGCCACTTCTAGTTTCTTTGTGATGTAAAATCTTTTAAAGCATAAAAATCAGCCTTTCTACATTATTCCATTAGACATACATAGAAGTTAAAAGAAATGAGAAGACAGAACAATCAACCAGGAAGGTGAATTTACTGAGAAACAGTCATTCGTTCTCCCTCCTCCTTTTCTTTTCCTCCTTTTCCAGGTCTCTTTCGGTTCCGATCAAGAGAAATCTTGAGAGTTCTGAGAATATTTCTTTGAGGGCTTCAAATCACCATACCTACATCCTCTGCCACAACTACACACACGGGGACAAAAATAAACCTCTGCTATCTACTCACGTAGGAGGGCTTCATGCAAAATAAACTCCTACATGGAGACCAACGGGTGAGTTTTCTACCTGTTCTTTCTAATGTCCTTCCATTATAGTAAATCCCACACATTATGAGGAAGAAATGGTTATGTGAGCTTTTCCTTGAAGTCAAAAAACTTGCCTTCATTTCAAGTACCTGGTGATCATAGGGTACAGCCAGGGAAGGTGCCATCCCCCTTGGGGGGAGGGGCGGTGGATGGGCTCCCGCACCCATGCACCTCCTGATGCACAGATTCTGGAGAAACAAAGGGCGGTCACACCGCAGTTCAGCCTGTCAGGCTGTCGGGCCACTGGGCAACCCGACCAGCCTGGAAGTGCCCCATCAGTTTGCTGAAAGCAAAACCCTGTCCCCCCTGTGAAGCCAGGCAATTTGGGTCAGAGAGTCAGAGGAGACCGGTAATCAACTCCTCCTCTCTGCTCACCTCCTTGGGGTTGCAGCAACCCTATCTCCAAACCCAAATCTGACCCTGGAGTGCCAAACTGGGAGTGGCAGGTGGGCTCTGCCGGTGCTTCAGCGCCCTCTGGAGGTTGTCTGCTCTAATGGCAACTCTCAGCCCTTCCTCCTCCTCCTTCCCTAGTCCTGGGGGCTGCCTTGGCCTCCTGCAGCTGCTGGCCTGAATTCATTCTTCTTTTTTCTCCAATTACAATGAAGTGTCTTACAGAGGTTTGGAATCTCTTGAAGAAGGAAGATCTTTTAGCCAATACACCTTAACCGTGAGAAGTTGGTTTCAAGAATGAACCTGAAATACTGTATTTTTCTCCTGATGATTCCAAGGAGAGACAGCTCAAGTTTTCTAAATCATAAGAAAAACCAAGGTAAATATGATATTCTGAGCCAGAGATGAAAAAGCAGTTTTTAGCACCCCCTCCTCATGTCATATGACCGGGATTTAAATCAATCAACTGCCACTGGTTTTTAAATCAAGTGACCCAACTTTAAATCCATCAGCTGCTTCCCTGTAACTCACGTGACTTGGCTTTGAATAGTAAGAAATGCAGAGGTATAAAAATGATGTTCTGAACAATAAATGGAAAGACAACATTTTAGAAAGTTTTTTCCTTTTCGAATGGACCATTCATTGCCTACAGAATAAAGGATTCCCTTGTGGATTTCTTGAACTGTAAACACATACATTGTCTCTGTTGGCTTGATTGACTTAGATTTTGGGTTTTGTTGTTGTTGTTGTTGTTGTTGTTAACATCTTTATTGGAGTATAATTGCTTTACCTTGTTGTGTTAGCTTCTGCTGTATAACAAAGTGAATCAACTATTCGTATACATATATCCCCATATCCTCTCCCTCTTGTGTCTCCCTCCCACCTTCCCTATCCCACCCCTCTAGGTGGTCACAAAGCACTGAGCTGATCTCCCTGTGCTATATGCAGCTGCTTCCCAATAGCTATCTATTTCACCTTTGGTAGTGTATATATGTCCATGCCACTCTCTCACTTCATCCCAGCTTACCCTTCCCCCTCCCTGTGTCCTCAGGTCCGTTCTCTACATCTACGTCTTTATTCCTCTGCAGCGACTCCTGCTAGGGACGGATACTTCCTTTTATGCTCAGGGAAATCCCCTAGTTTGAATATGATTTGAGTTTGATCCTGTGAAACCATCAGAACTTCCCACCAGAGATAAATGAGGAGATTCTGGCCTTTATTAGTATGAATGATGAACACGGGTGTCCTGGCTGTACTTGCCAACCCTCCTATTTTATCCACCTATTTTTATCCACCTTCCTCCCTGTGAGTACCTTTGACCAACCCTGAGTTCAGACTCCTGACCTATTACAGTGACTTTGTCAGCCTTTCTTTAAAAATGGACAGGTAGGGCTTCCCTGGTGGTGCAGTGGTTAAGAATCCGCCTGCCAATTCAGGGGACACGGGTTCAATCCCTGGTCTTGGAGGATCCCACATGCCGCGGAGCGGCTGGGCCCGTGAGCCACAGTTGCTGAGCCTGCCTGCGCATCTGGAGTCTGTGCTCCGCAACAAGAGAGGCCGTGATAGTGAGAGGCCCGCACACCGCGATGAAGAGTGGCCCCCGCTTGCCACAACTAGAGAAAGCCCTCGCACAGAAACGAAGACACAACACAGCCATACATAAATAAATAAATAAATAAAAATATTAAAAAAAAAAAAAAAGGACAGGTAATAAAACGAATTTAACCTAGAAGCAGCAGCTCAGTAAGGGAAATAAAATCATCAGAAGTTATCTAATCACAGCCACAACCATCCAGGGCTCTGTCTTACCTGCTGGGTCATAAGAATGGGACCTTCCTAAACTTGAAGGGCATCCAATCAAATAAGTAAAGGTCTGCTCACCTCTGGCTCTTGGAGGGATTGCTAGGCACTCTACCCAGTGTATACTAACTGCAAAACACTGTCATGGTTGTGAAACACCTATGTTCCAGGAAAGCTTTTTGGGGTGCATGGGGAAGGTTTCTTTTTGACATCAAGCAAAAAATAAATCACCAAGCTCTTTGAGCACAGGGGTTCTTAAGAGGGCAGTAGAAGGAAGGAATGGGCAGAAAAGACGATCTCCGGTGAAGTGAAGGCCGTTTTTCCAAAAGAGTAGGATTTAGTCTCAGTTTAAGGAGAACACTTTTAAATAGCTGGGAAAGCTCCAAACTGCAGTTTAGGGAACGAGTGCTTCAAAAGAACAGTGCTTTAAAAGTCCTGGCATGGCAGCAAGAGGATGAAGAGTTGGTTTTGCATAGTTTTGAACACAGGAGTAAAGAAGCAGAGGCATCTCTGACTAAAAGGCCCTGAGATCCTATGGCATCAATGGGTCAGTTGCAGGGGCAGGGGGTGTGGGGGGGCGATATTTCTCTCTCAACGTCTCCCAGGGCAGCCACCCCTCCCGACCCCACCCCCCCACTCCCTTCACCCTTCCTCCCTCCACTGTTGGGTCCCCAGGGACAGCACTTTTCAAGCTGGAGCCCTCAGGCACCATCTCTGCTGTCTGGATTCTTCCTGGAGCCTGGCAAGTTCTGGGACAGGAAGGCGGGTCTGCAAGGCCGCTGCGGTGCAGTCGGACCTGGAGGCCTGGAGGGGAACTGGAGCCCTGAAGCCCACCCACGTCCTTGAAGCCGAGGGAGGAACACATCCTCCTAACAGTACTTCTCAGGGGTCAGCGTGCTCCCCACCCGACGGTGATCCATACTCACTTGAGGCAGCAAGGACTGCCTCTAACTGGCCCCCTCGATTCCGCCTTAAGGGTCCTCGCACATGTGTGATAGCGCAGGCCCCGGATCTCTTTAGTCAGCTGAGGCCAGTGCTGCCGGCATCCCTCCAGTCCCATCCCCCAGCCCCTCCCTCTGGGACTGTATCTAATAGAAGAAAGAGCACTGAGGAATTGGCTGAATCAAGGGACCTGGGAGCCTGGGGATGAGTTTGAAGACCGAGAACCTAAGGCGCAATTACATATTTTTGGAAACTCTTGTGGAGTGTGTGTGGGGGGGGGGAGGTTAGGAGGCTGAGAGGCTGAGTCGACCTGGTGAGTCCAGCCCCAGGACACCACACAGCCCTGTCCCCCTTTCCCTGCCATCAGACAAGCGGTGCCGCAACTCCAGCCGGGACTCTGCACTTCCCCCTCCCTGATTCTCCAGAAGAGCAGGTGGCCCCCCTCTGAGGGCAGGGGCAAGACAACGGACCAAGTCCCCCTGCACTAAGGTGCTACTGGAATCTCTTCCTGAACAGCAGTGCTGGCTTGGAGCAAACCCGTGCACCGCCAAAGTTGGTCTCGTCCTGCAGCTGAGGGACGCAGGCTTTAAGTCAGCTGCCTTGGCTTTAAATCAATCAGTCCCCCCTTTAAGTCAGGTGACCCGACTTTAAATCACTGTGTGCCCCTCAAGCCTGCCACTTCAAAAGTTGGGAACTTCACTTTGATCCCAGCACCTCACACAGCTGAATGCTGTAGTCAGCACTGTAGTCACCCCCAAGCCTGGCTTAGAGGCAGGATATAAGGTAAGGGGATGGGCTGCACACCTGGTGAGGAGGGTGCACTTCATGTACCAGGAGGGTCCAGGTACTCTGGGTACAACAAGCAGTGCACGATACAGCAGCTCCCTGGCAAAGCTGGTGATGCACAGGGTGAGCAGGCACACCCAGGCACGCAGAGGTTCCAGGCCGGGAGCTGGGGCACAGCCAGCTGGGAGGGTGTGAAAGCCGAGGATCTGAGCCTTCTTGAGAAAGGCAGACACAGAGGATGGATGAGAAACAAAGACCAGATGAAACGTGGATTTGAAAAGCACACCCTGCTCTTGAATTTGGAGTGGGGTCACCCCAGATTTGAGTCTTCTTACGCCCCAGTACCTAGTGTTTTGGCATTTGCCCAATTACTTATAAAATGTGACTGATAATATCTAAACCATAGAATACTGCATTTGGAGTGGTTTTGCGTGTTTATGTTTCTAGAGTGGAATAATCTTTTCTACAAGAAAAATGTACACAATCTGAAATAAATTCAAACCCCTCTTTATAAAGTACTATATCGGACTTCCCTGGTGGCGCAGTGGTTAAGAATCTGCCTGCCAAGGCAGGGGACATGGGTTCGAGCCCTGGTCAGGGAAGATCCCACATGCCGCGGAGCAGCTAAGCCCATGGGCCACAACTACTGAGCCTGCAGACCACAACTACTGAAGCCCGCGCGCCTAGAACCGGTGCTCCACAACAAGCGCAGTAAGAGAAGCCACCGCAATGAGAAGCCCGCGCACCGCAACAAAGAGTAGCCCCCGCTTGCGGCAACTAGAGAAAGCCTGTGCATAGCAACGAAGACCCAACGCAGCCAAAAACAAATTAATTAATTAATTAGTTAACTATTTTAAAAAGGTACTGTATCCTTCTGTACAGCTTCTCTGGGAAGAACTGAGAGATGGCGTAGGAGAGTGAGAAAGACCAATATTTAGTGCGCATCTCTCACGCAGGTGCTCTGCTGGCTCAGATAGATTTATCCCCACTTTACAAAGGAGGAAATAGTCTCAGAGAGGTTTAGTAATTTTCCCAAAGCCAAACAGCTATGGAGTGGCAGAACCAAGATCTGAACCAAGTCTGTTACCTTCAAAGCCTAAGTCCTCATCACAACAAAACTCAATTAATATTTACATTTATCGAATTACATTGCAACCTGGGGAGTTCTTGGCGCAATCCTGAATAAGAGTGAGAAAGAAAGAAATAGCATTGTTCCTATAGTCAACCCAAATTTTTGGAGCAGCTGCTAGATGCCTGGCCCTTTTTGGGGTTCAGCAGTGATCAAGACAGGAAGAGTCCTGCTTTCATGAACCACGTAGTGGGGAGGAGAGACGGGTGCAACTTGGGTGAGGGATTTCACCTTGCTGGATCTCTGTTTTCTCATCTGGAAAACGGGATGGGTGTTCCTCATTTTCTGGGACTGTCCAGCCCTCACATTCTCTGATTCCATAAGAAGCATTTGTTTTCCTGTTTCTTTAAAATTCATTCAGGCCGTGAGCTGTGATGAATGTTGTTAGCTGCTCCCCAAAGCACTCTATTCCCACCCTTTTCCTGTGATCAGGTCTTTCCCGAAACATGACTCACAGTCAGTCACTCAGTCAAGTCACAGAACCTAAGGGGCACCCAGCAGAAAAATTCCAACCCTTGCTTCCCAGGAGCTCTGCGGTCTACCTTCCAGGTAAACTTAACTCACCTGGCACAAGGTGGCCATCCCTGGTTTCACATCAACATGATCTCAGGCACCAACCTCCTTGTTTTTCCATTTTGTCTTTAAGTTACTTGTTGAAACAACTGCACAAGTATGACACAGATATAAAATCAGGCATCTTCTGCCCCCAGTGCCTACTAATAAATGATTCTCTGCCACTTTAATGATAAAGATAGAACATTTCAACATTCTGCTACCCTTATTATTTGTCGTTTTTGTTGATATTTCTATTGACTACATCTTTCAATATTTTAACAATGGAACATTTATTTAGGTTGTTCGAGACCCAGCCTTTAGTGGTAAAGGTTTTGTTGTTATATTTCTATTATGTTTCCTTTAAAAATCATTATCCTATTTAAATGGATTAAGTCAATTCTATAGGCATTTATCTTATGATATTGATGAAATTGATACATAGAGGGCAGTAGTACAAGTTGATTGGACTTGAGAACATCTATTAGCACAGTTAAGTATAAATATTATCTATATGTAAACCAAAGTACAAGCCGAGTGAGATTCTCTGACTTTTTTTCACTGTCTGCCCCTCAAGCCTGTGAGAAATGGAATATTTCTTGCCCTATCAGTAAACAAAGGATGTCACAGTCTTCAGCACTTGCAGCCCTCCAATGTGAGCCGGCGGGCCCTGAGGCACTCAGGATATGCAAATACAGAATGCAGGCCCCAGAGAGCGGAGGTGCATATCAAAGGAAGGATTTCAGTGAGCCCAGGCCAAGAAAAGCGCCACATTCCTCACCTTGGGAGAGCTGGTTTTCCTTAGTTAACAATCACCTTTTGATGTTCCCCATTACCTGCGCCAGTCCCCCGCCCTGTCCCCTCCCCCCGGTACTTTAGCTCAGGGAGGAAGGAGCGCAGAGGGACTCGGCTGAATAAGGGGCCTGCGCGCCTCGGGAGGAGTTTTCAGCCGCTTTCCCCGCAGTCGGGAGGAGGGGCGCTGACGCTGCAGCCGGACCCTGCGCCTCCCTTGCCCCGTTTCCCCTCAGGACGCTCAGGCCGACCCCCTCCCCACGCCCACCAGGCCTCGCGAGCCAGGCCGAGGGCAGGGGCGAGAGGAGGGACCGAAGTTCCCGGGGACCAGACGCTGGAGGCCGCTCTTTCTGCACAGCAGCGGCGGGTGGCAGCGAACCCCTGCCCCTCAGAAGCTGGTCTTGTGCTGCCGCCCGGGCACCGGACCAGGCGGAGGGCCGGCGCCCACTTACCCGGCCCGCCGTCCCCGCGACTGTCACGGCTTCGGCCGCCGGGGCACCTCCAGAGCCGGCAGCCTCAGTGAGGTCGCCCTCCCCTCGGGCTCCGGGGCAGTTCCGTGAAGGCGGAGGGAAGAGACCCCGCCCGAGCCGGGAGTTCCAGCTCTGAGGAAACGCGGGCTCTGTTCAGCGCGCAGTGGGTGGGACCGCTCTGCCCCGAGGCCTTCTGGGAGGGAGCGCGGCGGCGGGGGAGGGAGCCGCCAGGAGCGCAGGGCCCCGTCGGGGGCCCTTGAGGGGCGGCCCGGCCTGGGGGCCACGCCCTCTGTGGCCGCAGCCCAGGTCTTTTTCCTGGAATCCTACACGAAAAAGTTAGAAAGATACACAGTCTATAGTAAATATTCACAAATGATTGTTGCTGCTGTGCTCACTATTCTATTAAAGGTGTAAAATCCATACAACACTTTAAGTTCAAAATTAAATATGAATTTTTACCTTTCTAATGATGTCTCTGATATTCACAGTTGTGGTTAATGAATCAGAGACTGTGGCATCACTAGTTAAAAATGAGCTTGTTAAAAAAATAGAACTCAGGCCCACCGGACCTACTGAATCACAATCTGCACTTTTACAATCTCCCCAGTGTACTTGTGTACCCATGAATAGTTGAAAGGTACATTTCTACCTCGACATGTCTTTTCTGTATGAGAAATACACACATTTTATCCAGTTTGATATAAATAAAACACTCAAAAATGCATATGCCTGTGTTGAAACCATCATTTTATCATTTCTTTTCCAGACAAGTATAGTCTCTATACTGGTTTTGTGGATCACATGCCATACTCTTTTCTTGTACTTAGAAATAAGGTAGAGAAAGTTACTTTGTAATATATATATATATATATATATATATATATATATATATATATATATATATATATATATATATATATATATGTATATATATTAGTGGATAATTGAAGACACTCTTCTAAATTAAAAGCAGTTCTCTTAACTTGCTCTTTTCTTCTTGGGTCACATTATGAACTCTTCCCGTGGCCACATGGCATGTGTACTTTTAATTTCAGGGACTGCTGACATTCCAGGATGTGGCCATAGATTTCTCTCAAGAGGAGTGAGAATGCCTGGACCAAGATCAATGGGAATTGTACAGGGATGTGATGTTAGAGAAGTATAGGAATCTGCTCTCCTTGGGTGAGGATACCTTCCTTCCAGAATTCCTTATCCAACCACAGGGTTTGGAGTCCTTCATTTGTAGAATGTCTCCTGAAATCTTCTGCTTCCTACAATAGGGTTTCAGATTGCAACGTTTCAGGAAAGATTGGGAGTTTGTGGGTATAATTTTTCTTATTCTTTTAAAATTGCAGCCTCCCTTTTAATATACTTTGTAACTTCTTGGGATGTGTCTATATGAACTGTGTACTATATGCTTCTGTTATAGTCCTTACAATATTTTATTGTCTTATTTTCTGTAACCATTTTCCATGGATTCTTTGGGCTTAAGGTATATTAAAAGGGAGACTGCGATTCTCCCTTTAAAAGGGGACTTATTAAAAGGGGACTTCCCTGGTGATGCAGTGATTAAGAATTCGCCTGCCAATGCAGGGCACCCGGTTCGATCCCCGGCCCGGGAAGATCTCACGTGCCACGGAACAACTAAGCCAGTGGGCCACAACTACTGAGTCTGCACGCCACAACGACTAAAGCCGTTGCGCCATTTATTTTTTGAGCCCGTGCGCCATTTATGTTTTGGAGAATAAAACCACTTCTGAGTGATTAAAATTTAGGCCAGCTAGTCAAAATGCTTTATCACCTGTTCTTCTAAAACACTGATCAATGGAACAAGTTTTACTAGGGATAACAGTGTAATTGTATTCTGGAGTTCATATGGGCAATATGGTTTATGACCTTGATGCTGGATCACGACATTTCAATGGTATAACTGCTCTTAATTGTCTGTTTGTTCAACGATTAAAGTCTCACGTGATCTGAGTTCAGACTGGAGTCATCCTGGTTGGTTTCTGTCTATTGCAGATTTCTTCCAGTATGAAAGAAAGGACAAGAGCAATACGGCTTACTTTACAAAATGTCTTCAAACTAAATGATGATATAATCTACATTCAATTAATTTATACATACCCTACTGTAGAACAGGGTTCGTTACGCGGGCAGAGCCCGGTAATTATGTAACACTGAAACTTTTTCTGCACTGGTTCAAGTCCTCTTCCTAAGAATATGTTTATAATCAACATTCTTTCACAAATTACCCAATTTAATTCACCATAGCATTCCTCATATTAACTAAATGGAAAATCCTAGGCTATATACAAATCCAGAAAGGGCCAAAAATCATCAGCCCCCATGGATGATTACAACCCATTGCTGAGGCATTCAAATTACTTATTAAAGAACCACTATGTCCATCAACATCATCAATTTATATATTATTGCCCCAATGCTAGCCTTAACCCTGGCTCTCACAACATGAATTCCTCTTCCCATATCTTATCCACTAATTAGTATAAATGTAGGCATATTATTTCTATTAGCCATATCACACCTAGCCATTTATTCCATCCTCAGATCTGGATGAACTTCACATTCAAAATACTCACTCACTGGAGCTCTAGGAACAATAGTACAGACAATCATCTCATATGAAGTAATGTAGCAGTTATTCTATTCTCAGTCTTATGGATAAATGGATCATTTACACTTTCAACAGTAATTATTACACAAGAACACCTATGACTAATTTTCTCCTGACCCCTACCCAGAATTTGATTATCTCCGCAGTAGCAGAAATCCAATGAAGCCCCACTTGATTTAACAGAAGTAGCATCAAAACCTGTATATGTCTTCAATGTAGAAAATGTATCAGGCCCATTCACCCCGTCCCTCCTAGAGAATATGTCAATTTCCCTATCATAAACATTTCCACAGCAATCTATTTTTAGTAGCTTTCGACAATCTCTAGATGCCAGAATTATTTACAGCCCAAGTCATCATTAAAACACATCTAACAATCTCCTTTCTATGAATTTGAGCCTCCTACCTATAATTTTGATATGATCAACGCATACATCTCTTATAAAAAGTTTTTTTTTCGACTAAAATTAACCCTATATATATGAGAGTTTTCACTACTTGTCATCATACCAGGCAACCCACCACAAACTTAAGAAATATGTCTGACAAAAGAGTTACTTTGATAGAGTAAATCATAGAGGTTTCAATGCTCTTATTCCTGGAATTGAATTCTTCCTAATAATTTTACATTCTCCATGCTACCTACCACATTACACCACATGCTATATAGTAAAGTTCTCTAAGTAAGCTTCAGGCCCATACCCCCAAAATATTTTTGTATATCCTTCCTGTGCTGATAAACTCTCATTGTTTTTACCATCATTCTACTGACCATTTTCTCAGGAAATATAATTGTATAACAAGCTCACACTGGTTAATGGTATCCCCATTCTAATAAAAAACATGAACCCATAAGCTACAGAAGCATCCAACAAATATTTCCTAAAACAGTCCACCACATCAATACTACTTATAATGGCTATTATCATTAATCTAATATACTCTGGTCAAAGAGCACCATGAATAACAAAAATATTTAATCCAGCAGCATCCACCCTCATGGCAATCGCCCTTGTCACAAAAGTAGGACTTTCCCCATTTCACTTCTGAGTGCCTGAAGTCACACAAGGCATCCCATGAACAGCAGACCTGATGCTATCAGCATGACAAAATTGCACCCCTATCAGTTTTATACCACATGTCACCATCCATCAACCTAAATATACTATTAATCATAGTGATATTATAAATCATAGCTGGAGGCTGAGGCAGACTTCGCCATACTCACCTGGAAAATATTACACCCTCCTCATCAATTGCCCATATAGGATGGATAACAGCTATTATAATGTATATTCAGATTATAACAATCCTAAACATACTAATTTATATCATAACAACACTATCTTCTTCTTATTTATGCCCAGATCATGTACTACAAGAGTATCATTATCACACACATGAGATAAAACACCTCCCATCACAATCATTTTCCTCACCATTATAGTATCATTAGGACATCGACCATCACTATCAGGGTTTCTACCCAAATGAATAATTATCCAAGAGATAACAAAAACGACAACATCATTCTACCAACACTAATAGCCATCATAGCAGGCCTCAGCATATATTTCTACTTGCAGCTAACATACTCCACATCACTAACTATATTCCTTTCATTAAACAACACAAACACAAACCAATTTGAACATACAAAGAAATAACCTTCCTATCATAACCAATCATAATACCCACACGATTACAACACACAACACCCATTCTATCGGTGCTGGACTAGGAATTTAGGTTAGTTCAGACCAAGAGCTTTCAAAACCCTAAACAAGTGAAATTTACTTAATTCCTAAAAATAAGGATTGCAAGACTTTATCCTACATCAATTGAATGTAAAGCAAACACTGTATTTAATCCAAATCTTTACGAGATTGATGAGTTTTAACCCCAGGAAACTTTAGTTAACAGGCGAATCCTCTAGTCAACTGGCTTCAGTCTACTTCTCCTTCATCTGAGAAAGAAAAAAAGAAAAAAAAAAAAAAGGCAGGAAAATCACTGGCAGAATTGAAGCTGCTTCTCTGAAGTTACAATTCAATTTGTTGATTCACCACAGGGTTTGCCAGAAAGAGGGCTCAATCTCTGTCTTTAGATTTACAGTCTAATGCTAACTCAGTCATTTTACCTCTGTTCATACACTGCTGATTATTTTCAACAAATCACAAAGATATCGGCATTTTATATTTACTATTTGGTGCTTGAGCTGGAGTAGCAGGCAGCACCTTAATTGTATTAATCCAGGCTGAGCTATGCTGACCTGGACCGCTACTTGGAGATGCCCAAATCTGTAAGGTAGTCATAGCAGTCCCTGCACTTGTAATAATTGTCTTTATAGCTGTACCCGTTATGATTGCAGGCTTTGAAAACTGACTTGGGCCACTAATAACTCAGACACCTGAAGTAGCATTTCCCCCAATAAATCATATAAACTTTTGACTACTTCCCCCATCATTCTTACTCCTACTCATATCACCAATAGTAGAAGCTGGTTCTGGTACCAGTGGAACCGTGTATTCAGCTCTAGCCTGCAATCTGGCCCATGCAGGAGCCTCTGTCGACCTAACTGTTTTCTCCTTACATTTAGCAGGTGTCTCCTCAATTCTTGGTATTATTACTTTTATTACTATAGTCTTTAATACAAAAGCAGCAGTCATATCCCAATACCAAACACCATTATTTGTTTAATCTTCCCCAACTATAGCCATATTACTATAATTACCAATCTCAGTCCAAGCAGCCAGAATTGCCATGCTGTTAAGAGATAGAAATCTAAACACTACTTTCTTTGACCCTGCAGGAGGAGACCGAATCCTATACCAACACCTATTTTGATACTTTGCTCACCCTGAAGTCTGTATTCATGGCCTAACAGGGTTTGTTATAAACTCACATATCACTGCATACTATTTAGGACAAAAATTGCCTTTCAGCTATCTGGGAATAGTATGAGTCATGTCCACTGGTTTTTTAGGAGTTCTCTTGTGGGCCCATCATATGTTTACCATAGGGATAGCTGTGGACTCAGGAGCATACTTTGCATCAGCTACCGTAATTACTTCTATCCCTACAGGAGTAAAAGTATCTAGCTGATTAGCAACTCTTTATTTAATTTTTCTTTTTCTTTTCTTTTTTTTTTTTTTTTTTTTTTTGGCTGAGTTGGGTCTTGGTTGCTGCGCATGGGCTTTCTCTGGTTGCGCTGAGCGGCAGCTACTCTTCGTTGCGGTGTGCGGCCCTATCATTGCAGTGGCTTCTCTTGTTGCAGAGCACGGCCTCTAGGCGCGTGGGCTTCAGTGGTTGTGGCTTGCGGGCTCTAGAGGACAGGCTCAGTAGTTGTGGCACACGGGCTTTTTGCTCCGCGGCATGCGGAATCTTCCCAGACAAGGGCTCGAACCTGTGTCCCCTGCATTGGCAGGCGAATTCTTAACCACTGTGTCACCAGGGAAGTCCCTGGTTAGCAACTGTTCACGGAGGTAATACTATATGACCTCCCACTATATTATGAGTTTTAGGCTTTAGTTTTTCTTTTTACGGTAGGTGGTTTGACAGGAATCATCTTAGCCAACTCATCCCCAGACATTGTCCTCCAGGATACATACTATGTAGTAGCACACTTCCATGACCTAATGTCCATGGGAGCAGTCTTCACTATTATAGGAGGCTTCCTACACTGATTCCCACTATTCTCAGGTTATACAGTTAACTCAGCATGAGCAAAAATTCACTTCACAAGTATATTTGTAGTAGTAAATATGACTTCCTGCAGCACTTTCGTGGCCTCTCAGGGATGTCACTACGTTAGTCTGTGTACCCTGAGGCACACACAACATGAAATATTTTGTCTTTAGGCTCATTCATCTCAGTAGCAGCAGTAATGCTAATAATCTTCATACTTTGAAAAGCACTTGTGTCTAAACAAGAAGTCTTAGCAGTGGAAATTGCTACTCCTAACCTAGAATGGTTACACGGATGTCCTCCACCATATCCTATGTTTCAAGATCCTACCTATGTAAATGTAAAATAAGGAAGGACTCAAGTCCTTTTCAACCAGTTTCAAGCAAACACCATAACAATTATGTCTTCCTCAATAAATGAGATAAAAGTAAAAAGTGATGTAGCTTTGTCAAAGTTAAATGATAGGCTAAAATCCTGTATATCACTAAGGCATATCAATTTCATCTAGGCTCTCAAGATACAACATCACCGATTATGGAAGAACTTTTACATTTTCTTCATCACACATTAATAGTGATTTTTAAAATAAGTTCTCTAGTCCTCTATATCATTTCACTAATATTGACATCTAAACTCATATGCATACAATAGATGCACAGGTAGAGAAAATGTGAACAATTTACTAGCTATTATTGTAATCTTAATTGCCCTATCATCATTGTGAATCCTTTACATGATACATGAAATCAATAACTCTTCCCAAACCATAAAATACTATGGGTCAGTAATGATACTGAAGCTACAAATACACAGATTATGAAGATTTAAATGTTGACTCCTCTGTAATCCCCACATCAGAGCTAAAACCAGGAGAATAATGACTAATAGAAGTCAACAACCGAGTAGTTAGGGATAGTCATTGAATATTAGTTTCATCTGAAATTGTTGTACACTCCGGAGTTGTTCCTTCTCAGGCCTAAAAAGAGCTGCTATCCCAGGACGCCTAACTTAAAGAATCCTAATATCAACAGGACCAGGCCTATGTTGTGGACAAGAGAGCTCGTTTTCCTGAGTTCAAAGACAGGACAGAGGGATATGGCTGAAGATATGGGGTGAATCTGGAGCCCATGGGGATGCACTCTCCAAGCTCCAGTATAGGAATGGGGCCTCTAGGGTCCCAGGCCACCCACCACGCCCTCTCGAGCAGGATCTGGGCAACATTCCCTGTCAGTGATGAGGCAGCCCTAGCACTTGTCACGCCCCGATGTCGTGTCCTATGTGGGCCCCATGCTCTTGGGACCACACCCCACACTCTGTAGGTCCATGCTACAGGGTCCTTCATGCCTCAGGAGTAGAGACCACACAGCAAGCAGTTCCCTCCCCAACCAGCAGGAGGAGGGGAGGAGAGCAGGGGCACCAGGGGACTCTCACTCAGACAACAACACCCCAGCGGTGCCAGCGGGGACAGTGATGATGCAGATGAGGCACAGACCAAGAGATGGGACCAGAGGACCCAAAAGGCAGCTGGTCAGGTCCTGGCTCACCTGCACCCCGGACACCTTTGTCCCGCATACACTCCCTTCCTCATACACCCTCTCCTTAAATGCAGATTCTTCAGATGCAGACAGGCAGAGCTTCAGACTGAAAGTCAGCTCTTCCAAAATGACCCGTCAGCAAACACTGCAGGATTCCACTCCAGTGGGTGCCCTGGAGTCGACAACTCAGGGCCTGAAGTGGATATCGGTGCCAGGGGCAGTGGGAGGGAATGGGGAATGAGACTTTCATGGTTGTGGAATTTTGGTTTTGCAAGATGAAAAGTTCTAGGGATGGTGGTGATGGCTCCACGAGAAAGTGAATATATCTGATGCCTCAGAAACGTGCACTTAAAATGGTGATGATGGTAAAGGGTATGTGACGTGTGTTTTATTTCACTTAAAATAAATTCTTAAAATAATGTCTTGTTAATTGAGCTTCCATTTCGACTCCCCTTCATCACAAATGTCGGAGGCCCAGACACAGTCCCCTACCTTAGGGGCCATCACGGTACCCTCACAGAGCACGTGGGAGACCATTCTTAGGGGGGGCTAGTCTGTGCTCACCTGACCTCTGTCCAGGGGGACCCAGGCAGTGGTGACCCCCATAGATTAGACATATGATATGCTATAGTATTAATATGATACCACCAAGTGTTGTCACTCACCGGAACACAGAGCAGCAACCCACTCAAACATGCCTGACCTCATATGATTGTGACAAGATTAAGAGAAGAAAAGGAGCCACAGGTTCATCAGGACAACACCCTTAATGCAGAGGTTGGAAATCTCAAAGGGGACAGGACACACTGCAGGCAAAGAGCGCATATGCGGTCTCCCCATACATGTGATCCTGACGCATGCAGGTATGGTGAGACCCACACAGTCCCCGCACCCTATACCTGGGGCCACACATCCACACTCACCAGGGTGACCCACCTCCCCAGACCCCTCCACCTGGGTCACATGTCCACAGTCCCAGGGTGACCTCACCTCCCCAGACCCTGCACCTGGGGTCACACGTCCCCTTGGTCAGGACACCATGGCTCTGCAGGGGGCTCCCCCAATGTGGAAACAAGCTGGGTCCCTGGGACCTCCTGGGATGGGAAAAAGTGTCAGGTGGGTCTCCTTTCCCCACACTTGTCCCAGAGGAGTCCTCCTCTTCTCACTTTGGTTCTGTGTGATTTTAACTGTTTTTAAAGCTTTCATACTAGAGTTGAACACACGACCCTGGTGCTGGCATGCTCAGTCCTTTCTCGTCTCACTTACACGTTGAGAAAACTCACAGGACAGCAGGGCTGAAAGCCGAGGGGCAGCTCTGGACTCTGCTGAGTAGGGACGGTAGACTGGAGGGAGAGCTCCGCAGCAGCCTCAGCTCTCACCCATCGGCCTTTTGCCCGATCTGCGTGCCCTGCAATCAATTCACCAGCTAAACCTGCTTCCCTATGCACCATGCACGTGCTGGTAAATTGGAATTATTGCCAGGTAGTCCTCCTGAGGATTCTCCATGAGCCCCAGGGAAGGTGAACCTTGCAGGGATTAAGACTAAGGCCCCGACCATAGCACTGACCCTTGGGAGGACCAGGTCACCACACTCAGAAGAGAGGCTGTTACGTAGACAAGCCCACCTCAGCTCCAGACCCCAGACATCTAAGCACTGACATTCAGATGCAGGCACGGAGCTTCCCAGTACTGAGGCCAGGCCGGGTCTCTACCCAGGTCCCCATAGTCCTAGCGTACACAGAACATGGTCAGGTCTAAATCTTCTTATTATAGACAACGCATGGTCAGCTCTAAACATAATCAGGAGACAGGACATGCAGAGGTCGAAGTCTGCCATGTAGACACAACTTGATCATGTTTAAACTAGCTTAGGGCTGATCTCATAGGAGGTACAGATCACACACATGGGTCTCTCATCTTTGGACACCCACATCAGGAAACTGAACAAAATCTTTGTCATTAAACATTTCAACAGGCAAAACAGAAATGTCCCCAGTTTCTCTGGCCACCTGATGGTCAGGATCCACGGGCGAGCCACGAACTTCTTAGCGTGCAGCCCAGTCTGCTGCCAGGACAGACAAGAAGTGGCCTGACTCCAGCCTCCCAGGCTTCCAGAAGGAGGCGGCCACACTGGAAGCCCAGGCAGGAGAGTCCTGCATGGTCCGGGCCAGGAGATCCGGTCTGTCCATTCGGCTGTCCGATTCAGGGCGGGGCGCTCAGGGCCGCTGAGAGCCCTGCACTCAGGTCCTGCTTCCCTGCAGCGTGTGCGTGTGCGTGTGCGTGTGCGTGTGTGTGTGTGTGTAGAGGGGGCGGTGGCTGACGGCTCCCATGGCTCCCGTCCCGGGCACCGCGCTGTCTTCGAGGGGAGGCACGGGGAGAGGTAGGGGCACAGAAGCCGTTGGAGAGGAGAACCCACCGCGGAACTCCTTGCACACTGGCTCGCCCCACCCGGAGACCCGCCTGCCCATCGTGGGCCGCATGTCGCCCCCCAGCCCCCCACCCCCGAGGGCTGGGTGCCTGCTCTTTCAACAGCACAGGGTCTCACATGAAGGAGACCCAATGGGGACTGTCACCCCCCCCCACTCCTGATGCTGTGTTTGGGGAGAATGAACCCCCTTGACTGGGCGATGGGACCCTGTGTGGAAAGAGGTGGCGGCCCCATCCAAGTCGGGGCCAGGCTGAGAGATGGGAACACAGGAGCCAAGTGCAGGGCCTGGAGGCCAGGCCAACAGGAGGGGCACCCCCAGCCTTGGCCGGGCTCTCCAACGGTGACATTGTTGCTTTAGGGGACCTGGGGCAGGCGACTGAATGTAATGGGAGTCTAAACTGGACCCTGAATGGGGCTTAAAGAAGGTGTGAAGGATGTTACTGAGACAGTGACAGTCACTGGAAGACAAACTCTGTGTCAGGATATCCTGCTCCATCCATTTAAATCCCTGAGATCTGTGACCATTACGTGGCTACGCAGGATTGTTAGAGCAGCTGCGTGCGGATATATCTTGGGCACAATTCAGTCTGCAGCCAACTTGCAAGTGGTTCCAGCAAACACACAGGTGTGCGCACAGGCAGGCACAGCACACACACAAACATATGCACGTGCACAGCACAAATATATTCACACACTAGCATGAGAACACACATGCACGCATATGCCCATGCACACACTAATGTGTGCAAGTGCACATACCTATGCACATGCACAGCATATGTATGCAAACAGGCACATGCACACGCATAGCACACACACAGGGAATAAAGTGAATCCGTAAAGCTTTAATTCCTGAACACAAGTGAAGCTGACATGTATTTTTCCCTTTTCTTAGCCTTGATGTTTTCCACAACAAAAAGTTTAAGAAAAAAGTTAATGGCAAATGACTTTTGATTCATAGGACTTTCTGATGTTATTCCACAAATATTATGACAGGAGAAATGAATGTAGATATTACATGTGTCCACTAATGGATGAATGGAGAAGAAAAACACGGTCCGTCAATACAAGGGGATGCTATTCAGCCTAAAAAGGAAGGCAATTCTGACACAGGCTGCAGCAGGGATGAACCTTGAGGGCATTATGCTCAGTGATGTAAGCTAGACACAAAAAAACAAACAGTGCTTGATCCACTCATACAAGGCCCCTAGAGCAGTCGGAAACATAGAGACATAAAGTAGGATGTTGAGTGCCAGGGGCTGAGGGAGGGACAATGGGGAGTGAGTGTTTAATGGGGACTGTTTCAATTTTGCAAGATGAAAAAGTTCTGGAGGATGATGGTGGTCAGGTTTGCACAACAGTGTGAATTACTTCTTGACCCTGAAATGTGCACTTAAAAATGGTTAAGATAGTAAATTTTATGTTATGTATATCTGACCACAATTTTTAAAACTTTTTAAAAAAACAACAGGAAATAGTCCATGAATACCACAAGATGCACAACTTCACTAACAACAGAGGGATTAAAGCCATAAGAAAAATAC
Source organism: Eschrichtius robustus (assembly GCF_028021215.1). Taxonomy (NCBI): domain Eukaryota; kingdom Metazoa; phylum Chordata; class Mammalia; order Artiodactyla; family Eschrichtiidae; genus Eschrichtius; species Eschrichtius robustus. The sequence continues at coordinate 68,073,157 of NC_090830.1, read as the reverse complement.
TGTGCATACACCTACCAGAATGGCAGACATGAAAGACATAGTATCAAATATCAGCAGGATGTGGAGCAATGGAAAGCCTGGTACGCAACGGGGGGATGCAACCACTTCTGAAACAATCGGGCCTCAGATAGCGAAGTCCCTGCACAGAGACCCACAGTGCTCCTCCCAGTTGAACACAAACCCACCAGCCCTGCACCAGGACACACGGACATGGACTCGCAGCCACAGGAGCCAAACCTGAAAGAACCTGAAGGCCATCACAGGCGGATGCAGAAATGAACCATGCACGCCCCTATGAAGGAATATTCCACAGCAATGGAGTACATTTTGTTTAAAGGTAGTAAAACTAGGGCTTCCCTGGTGGCGCAGTGGTTGGGAATCTGCCTGCTAATGCAGGGGACACGGGTTCGCGCCCTGGTCTGGGAAGATCCCACATGCCACGGAGCAACTGGGCCCGTGAGCCACAACTACTGAGCCTGCGCGTCTGGAGCCTGTGCTCCGCAACAAAAGAGGCCACAATAGTGAGAGGTCCGCGCACCGCGATGAAGAGTAGCCCCCGCTTGCCACAACTACAGGAAGCCCTAGCACAGAAAGGAAGACCCAACATAGTAATCAATCAATCAATCAATAAATCTTTAAAAAAAAATAAAGAGGACTATTAAAAAAAAAAAAAAGGTAGTAAAACTATAAAAATTATTTTTTGAAAAAAACTATATTTACAAGATGAAAGAATCTATAATTCTGGCACCTAGGGATTGTCGAATGCTCCTAAAAATAGATTGCTGTGGAAATGTTTATGATAGGGAAATTGACATATTCTCTAGGAGGGACGGGGTGAATGGGCCTGATACATTTTCTACATTGAAGACATATACAGGTTTTGATGCTACTTCTGTTAAATCAAGTGGGGCTTCATTGGATTTCTGCTACTGCGGAGATAATCAAATTCTGGGTAGGGGTCAGGAGAAAATTAGTCATAGGTGTTCTTGTGTAATAATTACTGTTGAAAGTGTAAATGATCCATTTATCCATAAGACTGAGAATAGAATAACTGCTACATTACTTCATATGAGATGATTGTCTGTGCTATTGTTCCTAGAGCTCCAGTGAGTGAGTATTTTGAATGTGAAGTTCATCCAGATCTGAGGATGGAATAAATGGCTAGGTGTGATATGGCTAATAGAAATAATATGCCTACATTTATACTAATTAGTGGATAAGATATGGGAAGAGGAATTCATGTTGTGAGAGCCAGGGTTAAGGCTAGCATTGGAGCAATAATATATAAATTGATGATGTTGATGGACATAGTGGTTCTTTAATAAGTAATTTGAATGCCTCAGCAATGGGTTGTAATCATCCATGGGGGCTGATGATTTTTGGCCCTTTCTGGATTTGTATATAGCCTAGGATTTTCCATTTAGTTAATATGAGGAATGCTATGGTGAATTAAATTGGGTAATTTGTGAAAGAATGTTGATTATAAACATATTCTTAGGAAGAGGACTTGAACCAGTGCAGAAAAAGTTTCAGTGTTACATAATTACCGGGCTCTGCCCGCGTAACGAACCCTGTTCTACAGTAGGGTATGTATAAATTAATTGAATGTAGATTATATCATCATTTAGTTTGAAGACATTTTGTAAAGTAAGCCGTATTGCTCTTGTCCTTTCTTTCATACTGGAAGAAATCTGCAATAGACAGAAACCAACCAGGATGACTCCAGTCTGAACTCAGATCACGTGAGACTTTAATCGTTGAACAAACAGACAATTAAGAGCAGTTATACCATTGAAATGTCGTGATCCAGCATCAAGGTCATAAACCATATTGCCCATATGAACTCCAGAATACAATTACACTGTTATCCCTAGTAAAACTTGTTCCATTGATCAGTGTTTTAGAAGAACAGGTGATAAAGCATTTTGACTAGCTGGCCTAAATTTTAATCACTCAGAAGTGGTTTTATTCTCCAAAACATAAATGGCGCACGGGCTCAAAAAATAAATGGCGCAACGGCTTTAGTCGTTGTGGCGTGCAGACTCAGTAGTTGTGGCCCACTGGCTTAGTTGTTCCGTGGCACGTGAGATCTTCCCGGGCCGGGGATCGAACCGGGTGCCCTGCATTGGCAGGCGAATTCTTAATCACTGCATCACCAGGGAAGTCCCCTTTTAATAAGTCCCCTTTTAAAGGGAGAATCGCAGTCTCCCTTTTAATATACCTTAAGCCCAAAGAATCCATGGAAAATGGTTACAGAAAATAAGACAATAAAATATTGTAAGGACTATAACAGAAGCATATAGTACACAGTTCATATAGACACATCCCAAGAAGTTACAAAGTATATTAAAAGGGAGGCTGCAATTTTAAAAGAATAAGAAAAATTATACCCACAAACTCCCAATCTTTCCTGAAACGTTGCAATCTGAAACCCTATTGTAGGAAGCAGAAGATTTCAGGAGACATTCTACAAATGAAGGACTCCAAACCCTGTGGTTGGATAAGGAATTCTGGAAGGAAGGTATCCTCACCCAAGGAGAGCAGATTCCTATACTTCTCTAACATCACATCCCTGTACAATTCCCATTGATCTTGGTCCAGGCATTCTCACTCCTCTTGAGAGAAATCTATGGCCACATCCTGGAATGTCAGCAGTCCCTGAAATTAAAAGTACAAATGCCATGTGGCCACGGGAAGAGTTCATAATGTGACCCAAGAAGAAAAGAGCAAGTTAAGAGAACTGCTTTTAATTTAGAAGAGTGTCTTCAATTATCCACTATATATATATATATATATATATATATATATATTTACAAAGTAATTTTCTCTACCTTATTTCTAAGTACAAGAAAAGAGTATGGCATGTGATCCACAAAACCAGTATAGAGACTATACTTGTCTGGAAAAGAAATGATAAAATGATGGTTTCAACACAGGCATATGCATTTTTGAGTGTTTTATTTATATCAAACTGGATAAAATGTGTGTATTTCTCATACAGAAAAGACATGTCGAGGTAGAAATGTACCTTTCAACTATTCATGGGTACACAAGTACACTGGGGAGATTGTAAAAGTGCAGATTGTGATTCAGTAGGTCCGGTGGGCCTGAGTTCTATTTTTTTAACAAGCTCATTTTTAACTAGTGATGCCACAGTCTCTGATTCATTAACCACAACTGTGAATATCAGAGACATCATTAGAAAGGTAAAAATTCATATTTAATTTTGAACTTAAAGTGTTGTATGGATTTTACACCTTTAATAGAATAGTGAGCACAGCAGCAACAATCATTTGTGAATATTTACTATAGACTGTGTATCTTTCTAACTTTTTCGTGTAGGATTCCAGGAAAAAGACCTGGGCTGCGGCCACAGAGGGCGTGGCCCCCAGGCCGGGCCGCCCCTCAAGGGCCCCCGACGGGGCCCTGCGCTCCTGGCGGCTCCCTCCCCCGCCGCCGCGCTCCCTCCCAGAAGGCCTCGGGGCAGAGCGGTCCCACCCACTGCGCGCTGAACAGAGCCCGCGTTTCCTCAGAGCTGGAACTCCCGGCTCGGGCGGGGTCTCTTCCCTCCGCCTTCACGGAACTGCCCCGGAGCCCGAGGGGAGGGCGACCTCACTGAGGCTGCCGGCTCTGGAGGTGCCCCGGCGGCCGAAGCCGTGACAGTCGCGGGGACGGCGGGCCGGGTAAGTGGGCGCCGGCCCTCCGCCTGGTCCGGTGCCCGGGCGGCAGCACAAGACCAGCTTCTGAGGGGCAGGGGTTCGCTGCCACCCGCCGCTGCTGTGCAGAAAGAGCGGCCTCCAGCGTCTGGTCCCCGGGAACTTCGGTCCCTCCTCTCGCCCCTGCCCTCGGCCTGGCTCGCGAGGCCTGGTGGGCGTGGGGAGGGGGTCGGCCTGAGCGTCCTGAGGGGAAACGGGGCAAGGGAGGCGCAGGGTCCGGCTGCAGCGTCAGCGCCCCTCCTCCCGACTGCGGGGAAAGCGGCTGAAAACTCCTCCCGAGGCGCGCAGGCCCCTTATTCAGCCGAGTCCCTCTGCGCTCCTTCCTCCCTGAGCTAAAGTACCGGGGGGAGGGGACAGGGCGGGGGACTGGCGCAGGTAATGGGGAACATCAAAAGGTGATTGTTAACTAAGGAAAACCAGCTCTCCCAAGGTGAGGAATGTGGCGCTTTTCTTGGCCTGGGCTCACTGAAATCCTTCCTTTGATATGCACCTCCGCTCTCTGGGGCCTGCATTCTGTATTTGCATATCCTGAGTGCCTCAGGGCCCGCCGGCTCACATTGGAGGGCTGCAAGTGCTGAAGACTGTGACATCCTTTGTTTACTGATAGGGCAAGAAATATTCCATTTCTCACAGGCTTGAGGGGCAGACAGTGAAAAAAAGTCAGAGAATCTCACTCGGCTTGTACTTTGGTTTACATATAGATAATATTTATACTTAACTGTGCTAATAGATGTTCTCAAGTCCAATCAACTTGTACTACTGCCCTCTATGTATCAATTTCATCAATATCATAAGATAAATGCCTATAGAATTGACTTAATCCATTTAAATAGGATAATGATTTTTAAAGGAAACATAATAGAAATATAACAACAAAACCTTTACCACTAAAGGCTGGGTCTCGAACAACCTAAATAAATGTTCCATTGTTAAAATATTGAAAGATGTAGTCAATAGAAATATCAACAAAAACGACAAATAATAAGGGTAGCAGAATGTTGAAATGTTCTATCTTTATCATTAAAGTGGCAGAGAATCATTTATTAGTAGGCACTGGGGGCAGAAGATGCCTGATTTTATATCTGTGTCATACTTGTGCAGTTGTTTCAACAAGTAACTTAAAGACAAAATGGAAAAACAAGGAGGTTGGTGCCTGAGATCATGTTGATGTGAAACCAGGGATGGCCACCTTGTGCCAGGTGAGTTAAGTTTACCTGGAAGGTAGACCGCAGAGCTCCTGGGAAGCAAGGGTTGGAATTTTTCTGCTGGGTGCCCCTTAGGTTCTGTGACTTGACTGAGTGACTGACTGTGAGTCATGTTTCGGGAAAGACCTGATCACAGGAAAAGGGTGGGAATAGAGTGCTTTGGGGAGCAGCTAACAACATTCATCACAGCTCACGGCCTGAATGAATTTTAAAGAAACAGGAAAACAAATGCTTCTTATGGAATCAGAGAATGTGAGGGCTGGACAGTCCCAGAAAATGAGGAACACCCATCCCGTTTTCCAGATGAGAAAACAGAGATCCAGCAAGGTGAAATCCCTCACCCAAGTTGCACCCGTCTCTCCTCCCCACTACGTGGTTCATGAAAGCAGGACTCTTCCTGTCTTGATCACTGCTGAACCCCAAAAAGGGCCAGGCATCTAGCAGCTGCTCCAAAAATTTGGGTTGACTATAGGAACAATGCTATTTCTTTCTTTCTCACTCTTATTCAGGATTGCGCCAAGAACTCCCCAGGTTGCAATGTAATTCGATAAATGTAAATATTAATTGAGTTTTGTTGTGATGAGGACTTAGGCTTTGAAGGTAACAGACTTGGTTCAGATCTTGGTTCTGCCACTCCATAGCTGTTTGGCTTTGGGAAAATTACTAAACCTCTCTGAGACTATTTCCTCCTTTGTAAAGTGGGGATAAATCTATCTGAGCCAGCAGAGCACCTGCGTGAGAGATGCGCACTAAATATTGGTCTTTCTCACTCTCCTACGCCATCTCTCAGTTCTTCCCAGAGAAGCTGTACAGAAGGATACAGTACCTTTTTAAAATAGTTAACTAATTAATTAATTAATTTGTTTTTGGCTGCGTTGGGTCTTCGTTGCTATGCACAGGCTTTCTCTAGTTGCCGCAAGCGGGGGCTACTCTTTGTTGCGGTGCGCGGGCTTCTCATTGCGGTGGCTTCTCTTACTGCGCTTGTTGTGGAGCACCGGTTCTAGGCGCGCGGGCTTCAGTAGTTGTGGTCTGCAGGCTCAGTAGTTGTGGCCCATGGGCTTAGCTGCTCCGCGGCATGTGGGATCTTCCCTGACCAGGGCTCGAACCCATGTCCCCTGCCTTGGCAGGCAGATTCTTAACCACTGCGCCACCAGGGAAGTCCGATATAGTACTTTATAAAGAGGGGTTTGAATTTATTTCAGATTGTGTACATTTTTCTTGTAGAAAAGATTATTCCACTCTAGAAACATAAACACGCAAAACCACTCCAAATGCAGTATTCTATGGTTTAGATATTATCAGTCACATTTTATAAGTAATTGGGCAAATGCCAAAACACTAGGTACTGGGGCGTAAGAAGACTCAAATCTGGGGTGACCCCACTCCAAATTCAAGAGCAGGGTGTGCTTTTCAAATCCACGTTTCATCTGGTCTTTGTTTCTCATCCATCCTCTGTGTCTGCCTTTCTCAAGAAGGCTCAGATCCTCGGCTTTCACACCCTCCCAGCTGGCTGTGCCCCAGCTCCCGGCCTGGAACCTCTGCGTGCCTGGGTGTGCCTGCTCACCCTGTGCATCACCAGCTTTGCCAGGGAGCTGCTGTATCGTGCACTGCTTGTTGTACCCAGAGTACCTGGACCCTCCTGGTACATGAAGTGCACCCTCCTCACCAGGTGTGCAGCCCATCCCCTTACCTTATATCCTGCCTCTAAGCCAGGCTTGGGGGTGACTACAGTGCTGACTACAGCATTCAGCTGTGTGAGGTGCTGGGATCAAAGTGAAGTTCCCAACTTTTGAAGTGGCAGGCTTGAGGGGCACACAGTGATTTAAAGTCGGGTCACCTGACTTAAAGGGGGGACTGATTGATTTAAAGCCAAGGCAGCTGACTTAAAGCCTGCGTCCCTCAGCTGCAGGACGAGACCAACTTTGGCGGTGCACGGGTTTGCTCCAAGCCAGCACTGCTGTTCAGGAAGAGATTCCAGTAGCACCTTAGTGCAGGGGGACTTGGTCCGTTGTCTTGCCCCTGCCCTCAGAGGGGGGCCACCTGCTCTTCTGGAGAATCAGGGAGGGGGAAGTGCAGAGTCCCGGCTGGAGTTGCGGCACCGCTTGTCTGATGGCAGGGAAAGGGGGACAGGGCTGTGTGGTGTCCTGGGGCTGGACTCACCAGGTCGACTCAGCCTCTCAGCCTCCTAACCTCCCCCCCCCCACACACACTCCACAAGAGTTTCCAAAAATATGTAATTGCGCCTTAGGTTCTCGGTCTTCAAACTCATCCCCAGGCTCCCAGGTCCCTTGATTCAGCCAATTCCTCAGTGCTCTTTCTTCTATTAGATACAGTCCCAGAGGGAGGGGCTGGGGGATGGGACTGGAGGGATGCCGGCAGCACTGGCCTCAGCTGACTAAAGAGATCCGGGGCCTGCGCTATCACACATGTGCGAGGACCCTTAAGGCGGAATCGAGGGGGCCAGTTAGAGGCAGTCCTTGCTGCCTCAAGTGAGTATGGATCACCGTCGGGTGGGGAGCACGCTGACCCCTGAGAAGTACTGTTAGGAGGATGTGTTCCTCCCTCGGCTTCAAGGACGTGGGTGGGCTTCAGGGCTCCAGTTCCCCTCCAGGCCTCCAGGTCCGACTGCACCGCAGCGGCCTTGCAGACCCGCCTTCCTGTCCCAGAACTTGCCAGGCTCCAGGAAGAATCCAGACAGCAGAGATGGTGCCTGAGGGCTCCAGCTTGAAAAGTGCTGTCCCTGGGGACCCAACAGTGGAGGGAGGAAGGGTGAAGGGAGTGGGGGGGTGGGGTCGGGAGGGGTGGCTGCCCTGGGAGACGTTGAGAGAGAAATATCGCCCCCCCACACCCCCTGCCCCTGCAACTGACCCATTGATGCCATAGGATCTCAGGGCCTTTTAGTCAGAGATGCCTCTGCTTCTTTACTCCTGTGTTCAAAACTATGCAAAACCAACTCTTCATCCTCTTGCTGCCATGCCAGGACTTTTAAAGCACTGTTCTTTTGAAGCACTCGTTCCCTAAACTGCAGTTTGGAGCTTTCCCAGCTATTTAAAAGTGTTCTCCTTAAACTGAGACTAAATCCTACTCTTTTGGAAAAACGGCCTTCACTTCACCGGAGATCGTCTTTTCTGCCCATTCCTTCCTTCTACTGCCCTCTTAAGAACCCCTGTGCTCAAAGAGCTTGGTGATTTATTTTTTGCTTGATGTCAAAAAGAAACCTTCCCCATGCACCCCAAAAAGCTTTCCTGGAACATAGGTGTTTCACAACCATGACAGTGTTTTGCAGTTAGTATACACTGGGTAGAGTGCCTAGCAATCCCTCCAAGAGCCAGAGGTGAGCAGACCTTTACTTATTTGATTGGATGCCCTTCAAGTTTAGGAAGGTCCCATTCTTATGACCCAGCAGGTAAGACAGAGCCCTGGATGGTTGTGGCTGTGATTAGATAACTTCTGATGATTTTATTTCCCTTACTGAGCTGCTGCTTCTAGGTTAAATTCGTTTTATTACCTGTCCTTTTTTTTTTTTTTTAATATTTTTATTTATTTATTTATTTATGTATGGCTGTGTTGTGTCTTCGTTTCTGTGCGAGGGCTTTCTCTAGTTGTGGCAAGCGGGGGCCACTCTTCATCGCGGTGTGCGGGCCTCTCACTATCACGGCCTCTCTTGTTGCGGAGCACAGACTCCAGATGCGCAGGCAGGCTCAGCAACTGTGGCTCACGGGCCCAGCCGCTCCGCGGCATGTGGGATCCTCCAAGACCAGGGATTGAACCCGTGTCCCCTGAATTGGCAGGCGGATTCTTAACCACTGCACCACCAGGGAAGCCCTACCTGTCCATTTTTAAAGAAAGGCTGACAAAGTCACTGTAATAGGTCAGGAGTCTGAACTCAGGGTTGGTCAAAGGTACTCACAGGGAGGAAGGTGGATAAAAATAGGTGGATAAAATAGGAGGGTTGGCAAGTACAGCCAGGACACCCGTGTTCATCATTCATACTAATAAAGGCCAGAATCTCCTCATTTATCTCTGGTGGGAAGTTCTGATGGTTTCACAGGATCAAACTCAAATCATATTCAAACTAGGGGATTTCCCTGAGCATAAAAGGAAGTATCCGTCCCTAGCAGGAGTCGCTGCAGAGGAATAAAGACGTAGATGTAGAGAACGGACCTGAGGACACAGGGAGGGGGAAGGGTAAGCTGGGATGAAGTGAGAGAGTGGCATGGACATATATACACTACCAAAGGTGAAATAGATAGCTATTGGGAAGCAGCTGCATATAGCACAGGGAGATCAGCTCAGTGCTTTGTGACCACCTAGAGGGGTGGGATAGGGAAGGTGGGAGGGAGACACAAGAGGGAGAGGATATGGGGATATATGTATACGAATAGTTGATTCACTTTGTTATACAGCAGAAGCTAACACAACAAGGTAAAGCAATTATACTCCAATAAAGATGTTAACAACAACAACAACAACAACAACAAAACCCAAAATCTAAGTCAATCAAGCCAACAGAGACAATGTATGTGTTTACAGTTCAAGAAATCCACAAGGGAATCCTTTATTCTGTAGGCAATGAATGGTCCATTCGAAAAGGAAAAAACTTTCTAAAATGTTGTCTTTCCATTTATTGTTCAGAACATCATTTTTATACCTCTGCATTTCTTACTATTCAAAGCCAAGTCACGTGAGTTACAGGGAAGCAGCTGATGGATTTAAAGTTGGGTCACTTGATTTAAAAACCAGTGGCAGTTGATTGATTTAAATCCCGGTCATATGACATGAGGAGGGGGTGCTAAAAACTGCTTTTTCATCTCTGGCTCAGAATATCATATTTACCTTGGTTTTTCTTATGATTTAGAAAACTTGAGCTGTCTCTCCTTGGAATCATCAGGAGAAAAATACAGTATTTCAGGTTCATTCTTGAAACCAACTTCTCACGGTTAAGGTGTATTGGCTAAAAGATCTTCCTTCTTCAAGAGATTCCAAACCTCTGTAAGACACTTCATTGTAATTGGAGAAAAAAGAAGAATGAATTCAGGCCAGCAGCTGCAGGAGGCCAAGGCAGCCCCCAGGACTAGGGAAGGAGGAGGAGGAAGGGCTGAGAGTTGCCATTAGAGCAGACAACCTCCAGAGGGCGCTGAAGCACCGGCAGAGCCCACCTGCCACTCCCAGTTTGGCACTCCAGGGTCAGATTTGGGTTTGGAGATAGGGTTGCTGCAACCCCAAGGAGGTGAGCAGAGAGGAGGAGTTGATTACCGGTCTCCTCTGACTCTCTGACCCAAATTGCCTGGCTTCACAGGGGGGACAGGGTTTTGCTTTCAGCAAACTGATGGGGCACTTCCAGGCTGGTCGGGTTGCCCAGTGGCCCGACAGCCTGACAGGCTGAACTGCGGTGTGACCGCCCTTTGTTTCTCCAGAATCTGTGCATCAGGAGGTGCATGGGTGCGGGAGCCCATCCACCGCCCCTCCCCCCAAGGGGGATGGCACCTTCCCTGGCTGTACCCTATGATCACCAGGTACTTGAAATGAAGGCAAGTTTTTTGACTTCAAGGAAAAGCTCACATAACCATTTCTTCCTCATAATGTGTGGGATTTACTATAATGGAAGGACATTAGAAAGAACAGGTAGAAAACTCACCCGTTGGTCTCCATGTAGGAGTTTATTTTGCATGAAGCCCTCCTACGTGAGTAGATAGCAGAGGTTTATTTTTGTCCCCGTGTGTGTAGTTGTGGCAGAGGATGTAGGTATGGTGATTTGAAGCCCTCAAAGAAATATTCTCAGAACTCTCAAGATTTCTCTTGATCGGAACCGAAAGAGACCTGGAAAAGGAGGAAAAGAAAAGGAGGAGGGAGAACGAATGACTGTTTCTCAGTAAATTCACCTTCCTGGTTGATTGTTCTGTCTTCTCATTTCTTTTAACTTCTATGTATGTCTAATGGAATAATGTAGAAAGGCTGATTTTTATGCTTTAAAAGATTTTACATCACAAAGAAACTAGAAGTGGCTAACAGAACTTATTCAAATCAATTTTGCATAGAGACTTTGATATTAAATTTGGATACTAAAATGGGTTTATCCCAATTTTCTCTTTCTTTTTGAGTGAATATTTGTAACATATTTTTGTCGATAATAATTTATCCTAGATACACAAAATTGTGAGAATGGGTACCATTTTTTACCACTTAAATGATTTCTTTTAAATAAATAGATTGTACACTTTAAATGCCAATGTTGTGTCTTACGTGTTGTTTTTTAATTCCTTGATTTCCAAAACTTGTGTTTATTTAATTGATTTCTATCTAATAATCTGTGTCTCGCCTTTATTGTTTCTTACTTTATATTTTATTGATCTATAGTTAATTTACATTATTATATTAGTTTCAGAGGTACAGCATAGTGATTCATAAATGTTTAGGTTCTTCTCCATTTATAGGTATTATAAAAGAGTGGCTATATTCCCCATGCTACACAGTACATCACTGTAGATTATTGATTTTATACATAGTGGATTGTACCTCAAAATCTCCTACCACGATTTTGCTCCTCCACCCTATCTCTCCCTGCTGGTAACCACTAGTCTGTTCTTTAATCTGTGAGTCTGTTTTTTTGTTGTTATTGTATTCAATTTTTTAGATGCCACGTGTAAGTGATAACATAGCCATGCTTGTTTTCTCATACGATACCGTGCTTTTTTTCTCATAACATGCCATGCTTGTTTTCTCTGCAGCTTATTTTACTAAGCATAATACCCTCCAAATCCATCCATGTCCTTGCAAATGGCAAAATTTCATTTTTTGCTGAAGTCATCATAAAAAATCTTTTTTATCCACTAAGCTATTGAGGAACACTTAGTTTGACTCTATATCTTGGCTATGGCAAATAACACTGTTATGAACATTGGTGTGCAGTTATTTTTTTTTTTTGAAATAGTGTTTTTGTTTTCTTCTGATATACCCAACAGTGAAATTGCTGGATATTATGGTAGTTCTATTTTTAGTTTTTTGTGGAACCTCCATTCTGCTTTCCACAGTAGCTGCACTACTTCACATTCACATCAAGAGTGTACAAGAGTTTCCCTTTCTCTACATCCTCACTAACCTTTGTTATTTGTGATCTTTTGGATGACAGCCATTCTGACAAGACTGAGGTGATATATCTCATAGTTTTGATTTGCATTTTACTGCCGATTAGTTATGTTTAGCATCTTTGTGAGTTCTGGCTGTCTATATGTAGTTTTTCCTTGGAAAAAAATGTCTATTTAGGGCTTCTCATTTTTTTAAAAAAAGATTTTGGGTGTTTTTTTGATATTGAGTTGTATGTGCTGTTTCTGTAGTTTAGGTATGAACCCTTGCTTGGTCATCTTTTTTGATGTTAACCTCTTATCATGTGCAAATATTGTCTCTCCCTCAGCAGGTTGTCTTTTCATTTTGTCTTTGGTTTCCTTTGCTGTGCAAAATCTTTTAAGTTTAGTGAAGTCCCATTTGTTTATTTTTGCTTTTGTTTCATTTGCCTTAGTAGACTGAACCTAAAACTGTTGCTATCATTTATGTTGAAGAATGTTCTATATTTCCCTCTAGGGGTTTTATGGTTTCTGGTCCTACATTTAGGTCTTTATTCAGTTTTGCATTTATTTTATATATGGTGTGCTAAAATAATCTAATTTTATTCTTTTCCATGTAGCTGACCAGTTTTCCCAGTACCACTTATTGAAGAGACAGTTTTTTCTCCATATTGCCTGCTTTGTCATAAATCAATTAAATATAAGTGTGTGGGCTTATTTCTGGGATCTCTATTCTATTCCAGTGATCTTTGTGTCTGTTTTTGCTCTGGTACCTTTCTCTTTGATTACTGTCGCTTTGCAGTATAGTCTGAAGTCAAGGTGCGTGATGCCTCCAGCTGTGTTCTTTCTCAAGATTGTTTGGCTATTTGGGGTCTTTGTGTTTCTATACAAATTTTAAAATTACTTTTTCAAGTTCTGTGAAAATGCTTTGGTATTCTGATAGGGATTGCATTAAATCTGTAGATTGTCTTTGGTAGTATGGCTATTTTAACAGTATTAATTCTTCCAGTCGATGCGCATGCTATATTTTTCCATCTTTTTGTGTTGTCTTCAACTTCTTTCACCAATGGCTGATAGATTTCTGAGCACATGTCTTTTACCTGCTTAGGTGTGTTTATTCCTAGGTATCTTATTCTTTTTGATGTCATTGCATATGGTATAGTTTTCTTAATTTTTCTTTCTGACAGCTTTGAGTTTTGTTTTTTCTTCTTTTTCTAATTCCTTCAGGTGTAATGTTAGGTTGTTTATTTGATATTTTTCTTGATTCCTAAGAATAAGCTTGTATCACTATAACTTCCCCCTGTGAACTGCGTTGGCTGTGTCCCATAGATTTTGGATCATTGTGTGTTCATTTTCATTTGTCTTGGGTATTTTTAGAATCCCTCTTTAATTTCTTCAGTGTTCCTTTCTTCCCCTTTTATTCCCTTCATCTGTGATGTGAGGACTATCTTTAATATTATGTTTGGATTTCTTTCAGTTTTGTTTATGTGTGTGTGTGTGTGTGTGAGTGTGTGTGTGTGTGTGATTATTTAAGTTGCTGAGCTCTTAATTTCACATGGACACTGAAAACCCTGCATTGTTACTCTGCTCCCCCACAGTTACTGAATTTGACCTTATATTTTACATCTACTTGTTTTGTGTGTCCCTTAACTTCTTATTGTGAATATAGATGATTTTATTACTGTTTTTTTCCCATCCTTCCTATTAGCTGTGTCCATGGTTGATTTACTACCTTTGTTGAATATTTGCCTTAACCAATGAGGTTTTTCCTTTAGTAAGTTTCTTTTCCTAATTTTTATGTTTCAATCGTGACCTTTTCTTTTTCACTTAGAAAAGCCCCTTTAAGATTTCTCATAAAGCTGGTTTGGCGATGCTGAGCTCTTTTAGTTTTGCTTCTCTGTAAAACTTTAGATCTCACCATCAAATCTGAAGGAGAGCCTTGCTGGGTAGAGTATTTTTGCTTATAGGCTTTTCCCTTTCATGACTTTAAATATACCATGCCACTCCCTTCTGGCATGCAGAGGTTATCCTGAAAAGTCAGCAGATAACTTTATGCAATTTCCCATGTTTGTAACTTGTTGCTTTTCCTTTGCTCCTTTTAATAGTGTCTTTTTATCTTTATTTTATTTTTTTTCCATTTTAATTACAATGAGTCTTGGTGTGGTCCTCTTTGGGTTGATCCTGTTTTGGCCTTACTGTGTTTACTGGACTTGGATGTCTGTTTTCTTTCCCAGGTTAGGGAAGTTTTCAACTCTTATGTCTTCAGGTATGTTCTACACTGCTTTGTCTTTCCTTTTTGCTTCTGGGACCAGTATAATGCAAATATTAGTACACTTGATGTTGTTTCACAAGTCTGTTCAACTTTCCTCATTTCATTTTAATCTATTGTTTTACCGTTCATCTTCAGTGATTGCCAGTACTCTGTCCTTCAGTTTTCTGATTCATTCCTCTGTATCGTTTAGTCTACAGTAGTTTCCTTTAATGTATTTTTCATTTCAGTTATTGTATTCCTCATCTCTGTTTTGTTGTTCTTTAATGGTCTAACTCTTTTTAAAAAAAAATTTCTAACTTCTTGCTCTGGTCGTCCATTCTTCTCCTGAGTTCTTTGATCATCTTTACAGTCATTACCTTGAACCCTTTGTTGAGGAGATTGGCTATCTCCACTTCACTTAGATCTTCTTCTGAATTCTTATCTTGGTCCTTCATTTGGATTGTGTTTCTGTGTCACCTCATTTTTCTTAACATCCTGTTTTTATTGCTATGTGTGCAGTAGGTTCGTTACATTTCCTGACCTTGGGGAAGTGGCCTTTTGTAGGAGCTGTCCTATGGGTCCCAGCAGCCCCCTCTCCCCTGGTCACTAGAGCTATATATTCTAGGTGTACCCCCTATGTGGGCTGCTTGGGCTCTTCTGCTGTGGTGGGCTGACTACTGTGGGTAGCCTGGTAGGCTTGGCTGCCCCCAGACTGCTTGTTTGCCAGGCTCTGCCTTGTATGGAGGCTGTCTGTGCTGCTTGGTGAGACTAAATCATAAGGCAGCTGGTTGCACAACTCTGGGGGACACCAAATCTGGTGCTGGTTCACTTATGGGTAGGATTGCAGTCCAGGTGATATCAGGGCTAGTGCCCAGTCACTGGTTTTGGGGCTATGCTGGCTACTGGGAGGAAGAGACAGGTTCTGCGTTCTGGCTGCAGGGCCCAGGAGCCACAGAGTTGGTGTTGGATCACTGTTCCTGACACAGCTCTCTGCAGGGCCGGGGGTATCCCTAATCTTGTGTTGGCATTCTGAAGGGCAAGGTCAGGACCCAGCTGAGTCCATGGCTGCTTCTGGCCTGCAATTAAGTGGCCTGGTTACACAGGCTGCTGGGCTGTGGTATTCCTGGTGCTGGTGTGTGCCTGTTGGTGTATGAGGCTGATCCCACTGCTAAAGCAGGTTTGCTGTTGGGTAGGTCCAAGCTCCATCCAGTCCCTGTGCAGTTACCACCTGCCGATGGTGAGGCTGACTCCAAGGACAGAGCAGGCTCACTTGTCAGAGGGGCCAGGGACTCTGGGGCTGGTGCCTGTCCACTGAGGTGTGGAGGCTGGTCCTGGGGCTTTTGGTGGCTGGACCCATGTCCAGGGGCAGCTGTGCACTGACAGGACCTGAAGGCAGCCTGTTTGCTGGTGGATGGGGCTATGCCCCTGCTCAGTTAGTTGCTTGGCCTGCAGCATCCTAGTACTTGTGTCTGTAGTCTGGTGGAAATGGGTGGGGCTCGGTCCTGAGGCCGATAAGCTACAGGGAGGATTCTGAAATTATGCTTGCTGGTACCAGCGTCCACGAGGTAGAAGGAGCTCCCACGAATGGCTGCTGCCAGTGTCTCTGTCCCTGAGGCTGTGCTGTAGTTGCCTCTTGCCTCTCTGGGAGACTCTCCAAAATCAGGAGGTAGGTGTGACCCGGGATCATTTCAAATGACTGCTTCTGTTCTGATTCTCAGATCATGTGGGATTTTGTGAGCATCTTTTAAGAGTGGAATCTCTATTTCCCACAACCCTCTGGCTCTCTGGAAAATAAGCACTACTGGTCTTCAAAGCCCAACTTTCTAGGAACTCTTCTTTCCACAACAGGATCCCTGGGCTTGGGAGCCTGATGTTGGCTTCATACCCCTTGCTACCTGGGAGCACCTCTGAAATTGTAATTATTCTCCCATTTGTGGGCCACCCACTTGGTGGTATGGGTCTTGACTCTATTGAGATTTTGCCCTTCCTTTCTGTCTTGTCGAGGTGCCTTCCTTATATCTTTAGCTGTAAAACATCTTTTATGGTAGGTCCCGGCCTTTTTCATCAATTGCTGTTCTGTAAACAGTTGTGACTTTGGTGTGCCCATGAGAGGCATCAAGCTCTGGGTCTTTGAATGCTACCATGTTGGACAATCTCTCTACTTCATTCTGAAATCATATTATTTAAGTTTTCTTAGTATCTTATTTGATTAGCGACAGTTTGAAATTTATTATCACTCATGTTTACTTCGCCTGTTTAAAAAAATTGAATAGTGCATTCATTCAGTTTGAAATGAAGGTAGTGACCTGTGAATTTCCATACCTCAAAAATCAAGGATAGGACAAAAGCCTTTTCTACTTGTGTTACCCTCAAACTCTGCACCCCACCCCAGCCTGGGGATTAACCTCTTGCACCCATGCTCACCTTCTGTTTTCGGACCTTTAACCATCATTGCATCTGTATGTGTGTTGACAAAGTGAACTCTAGTCTTTGCAGTTTTTGTGTTTTGTTTTTTGGTTTAGGGAACAGTCCTACTATGAATGTACATTTACTGCTCTACTGAAGTTCATATATAAACCTGCCAAGCACATTACCAGAATTGGAATTGCTTGTATATACACTTTGATAAATTTTAGAGACAATGGTAGAACAGAAGTAAATTGTATTTCAAATGCCACAATATTCTCACACCATGAAAACCCTTCCCTTTTTAATATATCTGTGTGTAGTTTATCTTTATGCCCATACTATATTTCCCAGAGATGGGTAAGTGTTATGTTTCTTGCTGGCACATTTAACGTATTGTTCAAAGTCAGGCGTTTAGTGGTTTTAGCATGATCCTATTTCCATGAACTCGCAAATACAAGATCTTCTCTCACACTGTCTTTTACTCCCTGCTGTTTTATATTGCCCTCTTCATTCTCAGTCCTGGTCTTTCTTTATGTTCTTCATCAACCTGGATAGGTTATACTATTTTCTCCCTTATTCAAGACCAATAGAATAGAATAGAATACAACACCCAGAAATAAACCCTGATATATGGCCAAATGATTTTTGACAAGTTGCCAAGACTTTTCAAAGTAGAAAGGATAGTATTTTCAACACATGGTGCTGAGAAGTCTTGTGGGCAACATGCAAAAGAAGGAAGATGGACCCTTACCTAACATCATATGTAAAAATTAATGAAAACGTATCAAGAAACTAAATATAAGACCTAATAATATAAAACGTCTTAGAAGAAGATACAGGACAAGAGCTTCATGATATTGGATTTGGCAGTGTTTTCCTCCATATGAAGTGAAGGAACAACAAAGGTACAGCTAACAAAAAAATAAACAATTTGCAGTACATAAGTTAAAAAAAAAATGTGTATCAAAGAAATGTAAACAGAATAAAATGGCAACCCACAAGATGGGAGAAAATATTTCAGAGCCATCTATCTGACAAGAGATTTCTATTCAGAACATACAGAGAACTCCTGCAACTGAACAAAAACAAACACCCTGATTCAAAAATGGATAAAAGACTTGAATAGATGGTTCTTCAAAAAGATGTACAAATGACTAAGCACTTGAATAGATGCTCCATATCACTAAATGCATGTTTATATGTTTGTGTGCATGCATATACACACAAGCACACACACACATACACAAGAAGAAAACAACTATTGGTGAGGATGTGAGGGAGTTGGAACCATTGTGCTATGTCAGAGGGAATGCAGAATGATACAGCTGCTTTGCAAAAGAGTATGGCAATTTTTCAGATATTGAAAAATAGAATTACTACATGATCCAGGAATTTTACTATGATGTATACCCAAAGGTATTGAAATCAGGGTCTTAAAGAAATATTTGTACTCCAGTGTTTAGAGCAGTAATAATCACAGTAGCTAAAATATGAAAGCAACCTCAGTGTTCATCCACTAGTTCCTGGATAAACAAAGTGTGGTATACCCATATAATACAATAGTATTCAGTGTTAAAAAGGAAAAGATCTAGGAATATGTTACAACATGGATGAATCTTGAGGAAATTTAGCTACCAAAAATGCCATTTTTGTGACTTTTAGTGAGTCATAACAATACAACTACTTATTTCAATTATATGGGGGTACTTAGTGTAGTCAAAACCATAGAAATTGGGAGGGTAATGACGCTTTTCAGGTGGTTATGGAACAAAAAGGACAGTTATATTTAAAGGATATAGAGTTACAGTTTTAAAACGTAGAAAAGAATTAGAAAGATAAATGGTGATGTTGATCGCCCAATAATATGAATGCATTTAGTATCACTGAACGGTGCACTTTATAATAACTAACATGTTATATTTTATGTTATTTGATTTTACCAACATACAAAATTGGGAAAGAATGTAATATCAGGAAAGGGAGTGGACCTGGGATAGAGCAGAGAGTAATCAGAAGGGTGAGACACTGCATATGTTGAAGAAGAAGAGCTGAGAGTCTTCATTGGCCAGAAGAGACTTTATAAAAGAGAAAAAAAAAATTACTCTGAGGATGTATTAGATAGATATCTGTGGGTGTGCTGCTATCTCCCATGGGTTATCTTAAAGAGTCTTTAATAAAGTCCATAAGGCTTGCTGAGGCTTTTTTAAAAACTGGATTCCCTAGGAGATAATTAGAGGGTGGTACTTAAGTCTATGTCTAGGTTGACAGATTTTGCAGGGAAGACGAACCTGAGAACAGTGGAGGTCTTAAGAGTGTAAGTACATGGAAATTAGAAAAAAATAATAATAAAGGGAATTAGGAAAACTTTGGACTTCAAAGGTCATGTATTATTACTGAGTCAGACCTGAGGTTTCTAAGGAGTTATATACACAGTTGCTATTTGGATTACTTGTTGATAAAGATAAGTGGAAAAACTAGAGTCGTTCCCAAGTGTAGGTAAGATATAATGAGAGGATGGAGGTGGAAAGTAGGGAGACCCAGAGAAAAGTGGGAAGGTCATATTGGGCCAAGATGGTGGTAATATCCAACAGAACAGACGGTAGGACAGACTATGGATTCATCTTTTTTATTTTGCCTCCCCCCTTCATCCTTAATAATTCTTTGGGAATATTTCACTGCTCTCTGATGCAGGTACAGAATTCGAGTGAGGAGGCTACACCTTCAGTGTCCAGCTGTCTGAGTCCTCAGTGTGCTTCAAATGATGGAGAACTATTGCTTCTTTAGGAGAAGGGTTAGTACCTCGTAGCTAAGCTTAAGCTGGAGCTTATGCAATATTGATTCCATTTTATATATACTGTTGGCATGGAGGTTCCTCCTCCTCTTTTCTTGAACATTATGAAATGAATCTATATTTCTCAGTATTTGGGTATATCCGATAAATACGTTAAGTAAAGGAATCTTATATATAGCTCCCTGCATAGTTTGCTCTTTCTTGTTTCTCTTTTACCTTTACTAAATTAGCACAGGGAGAGACCTTGAAATGTTCTAATCAGGAGAGATTAGAACATCATATTTCTAGAGAGGTTGCTTGGACAGAGCAGGGGTCCCAGTGAGAATCCAAGCTTCTGTTTCTACTTGGAAGTGTACCTGTGTAGAATAGAGGGCTCCAGGAAATATCCTAGAATATTCCAGTGTCCCTGTGGGAGATCATTAAGAGAGGCAGGATCTGGTACCAGATCAGTGTACTATGACATGTTTGTCAGTCATCTGATGTGAGATTCTCAGAGCCAATCCCATATGGTAGGGCTGAGTGCAGAGTGATGAAGAACCTGTGAAAGCCTTTGATTGCATGTTAAAGATGAAGCTCTGATTTCGGGGAGAATTTTCTTACCTGACTGAATGTCACCCTTCTGTGGGGATGAGATTCTGTGCTTTTCCTCTGTTGATGACCACTGACTGCAAATCATTAGAGGATCATGTCTAGAAAGCATTCTTTATTTAATTTCTTAAAGAAGAAAGCATAGAAAACATTTTTATCCACTTTCAAATTGAGGATCAAGGGGAATGACATCAGTGAAAATGTCAGAGTAGGGAGCTCTGGCTTGTGTCCATCCCCAGAAACACTGACATACGTGGTAAAACCTGTCAAAATGACCTTATCAACACATGTGAGTTTTCTTTTCTTTTCACGCTGTAGATTTATCTTTCATTGAAACTTTACTTACTACAGGATGTGGAGAATAAACAGGGAAGTAGAAACTGTATTTCCTGATGAGAGAATCACTAAGTCACATTAGCTGTTCTGAACTCTGCCTTACTCACCGTGACTCTAATTAAAACAAACAAACAAACAAAACACTTTTTTTTTTTTGGTAAGTCAGTTCTGACATTTCCTCGTTAAAGACAAGGTAACAGATACAGACTTAGATCTACCAGAATTGAGCAAACTTTTGATTGTACCTGTGTTGAACATATGAGCATGACCTGCTACAAATCTTCATTATACTTATTGCCACAACGGGCAAATTCCCTTTTTCCACTCCTGATATGTTGCATGTAAGGAATGCATAGGTCACTAACCCCAGCTGGTCACAGGTAAACTCTGCCACATGGATTACTGCATGTTTTCCTGCTGGAAGACCACACATTCTCGAGGATCATGCCTGCAGAGTATCTGGGCTCTTCTTTTTTTCTGGATAAAGGTTAGATAATCACCTAATTTTATGAGAAATATATAAATTGTATTTGCATATTTTTCAGGTTTTTATTTATCCATTCTCTTTCAAGTCCTAAGTGCAAATATTAAAGTGATTTCCAAGAGGGTGGTAAATAAGACAGCTCCAAAATTAGCAATAAATCATAATGCAATTGTGAATGCATTAATGTGATTAATATGTAGATACTTATGTAAATGCAAGTTTAGTAATGCTTTGTGGAGAGCATCAGAATCTAGGTATTAAAAAAAAAAAAAAAAAAGAAGGAGTCCTTGAAACTCTCAGGGAATTATAGAGAAGTCTTTGTGTCTATAAATATCATTCTGAAATAATGCATATTCTCAGAAATAAACTAGGCATAACATTGTAGGAAAAAACTTCATGAAATGAAAGAGCATGTGAGATGGCCATACAAGAAAAATAATATTCTCAGAGAATAATGAACAGTGTGGAGTTCAGCAGAAGGGTCATACACATTCAGAGAGCAAAACTTTGGAGAGCCTAATTGTGAGTTCCTCATATTTCATCTTTGGAGACACGGTAGTCATTTGAAATATGATGTTATAAGATGACGTTAACATACTTAAATACTTTCGTTTAGAAATGACCACTTAGAACCAGAGTAAATGAAAGAGAACACAAAATTATGTTTATGTTGATTTTTAAAGACCTCAGGTGAGTGCTGATTATTTAAAAATGCATGATGTCTTTCACTGCAAAGTAAAGGAGCTGTTACAGTGGAGGATTACTGGACTGAATGTCAATATTATGACATAGTATGAGTGTGTTTCGTGTTTGGTAATTGCAATCATTGTTGCTTTTGTTGTGGTCATCCATTTGCAGTGCTTGGTGTCAGTTGATTTATCTCTTGTAAAAATAAAATACAGTCTGTGTGTGTGTGAAAAAAAAAAAACATACATGATGTCTTGACTAAAGTTGTATGGAATTTGAGATCTGGAAAAAAGCATTTCTTTTCTGTAATGCTAGGATGATAATTGGACATTTTTGCAAGAAAGAGATTTCAGGATGCAAATCTCGTGTCTCTAAGGTGGGAAGTCAGTTCATGGTGGAACATTCTATTAAACTTGTGTGAGTGGAGAAATATTTCTTTGGAAGGAAGAGGTCACGAATCCCTTTTTAATAGTTAATGGTTTATAGCATACCGAATGAGCAAAATGGCTATTTCTGAACTTTAGAAAAAAATAATATAGTTTTTCTGCATTTATAACATGAGGCTGATGTAAAATATCAAAAATTCTTTATTTTGAAAAGCAATGTAATCAATTTGACATAATTCATATATATTGAACCTGTGGTACACACACACACAGTAAAACTTACATTCAGAAAATTGTTTGCACTTAAGAAATATTTTCAAGTGTAGGTGATTTACAATGTTGTGGGTTTTTTAAATACATGTTTATTGGAGTACACTTACTTTATAACACCGTATTAGTTTCTGCTTTACAACAAAGTGAATCAGCTATATGTATACATATATTCCCCATACCCCCCCCCCCTTGAGGCTCCCTCCCACACTCCCTATCCCACCCCTCTGGGGGACATAAAGCACCGAGCTGATCTCCCTGTGCTATGCGGCAGCTTACCACTAGCTATTTTACATTTCGTACTGTATATATGTCAGTGCTACTCTCTCACTACGTCCCTGTCTCCCCTTGCCCCCTGTGTTCTTAAGTCCGTTCTCTACATCTGTGTCTTTATTCCTGCCCTGTCACTAGGTTCGTCAGTACCATTTTTCTAGATTCCATATATATGTGTTAGCGTACGGTATTTGTTTTTCTCTTTCTGACTTACTTCACTCTGTATGACAGACTCTAGGTCCAACCACCTCACTGCAAATAACTCAATTTTGTTCCTTTTTATGGCGAGTAATACTCCATTGTATAGATGTGCCACATCTTCTTTATATATTAATCTGTCGATGGACACTTAGGTTGCTTCTATGTCCTGGCTATTGTAAATAGTGCTACAGTGAACATTGTGGTACATGTATCTTTTTGAATTATGGTTTTCTCCGGGTATATGCCCAGTAGTGGGATTGCTGGGTCATATGGTAGTTCTATTTTTTAGCTTTTAAGGAATCTCCCTACTGTTCTCCATAGTGGCTGTATCAGTTTACATTCCCACCGACAGTTCAGGAGGGTTCACTTTTCTCCACACCCTCTGCAGCCTTTATACATTGTTGTATTAATTTCTGCTGTGCAGCAACGTGACTCAGTTTTATATATCTCTATCTATATATCTATCTATCTATATCTATCTATCTATATCTATATATCTATATCTATATATCTATATATATATTCTTTTCCATTATGGTTTATCACAGGATATTGAATATAGTTTCCTGTGCTATACAGTAGGTCTTGGTGGGTTGTCCATCCTATGTAGAATAGTTTGCTTCTGCTATTCCAAAACTCCCAATCTTGCCTTCACTCTCTCCTTGGCAACCACAACTCTCTTTTCTATATCTGTGTGTTTGTTTCTGTTTCGCTGACATGCTCATTTGTGTCCTGTTTTCGATTCCACATATAAGTGATATTATATGGTATTTGTCTTTCTCTCTCTGACTTACTTCACTTAGTATCATTATCTCTAGGTCCATCCATGTTGCTGCAAATGGCATTATTTCATTCTTTTTTATGTCTGAGTAATATCTTTTGTACACGTATACCACACCTTCTTTATACACTCATTTTTCAATGAACATTTAGGTTGTTTCCATGTCTTGGCTGTTATAAATAGTGCTGCTATGAACATAGGGTTTCATGTATCTTTTTGAATTATAGTTTTGTCTAGATATATGTCCACAAGTGGGATTGCTAGATCATATGGCAACTCTCTTTATAGTTTTTTTGAGGAACCTCCATACTGTTTTCCATAGTGGCTGCACCAACTTACATGGCCACCGACAGTGTAGAAGGGTTCCCTTTTCTCCATACCCCCTCCAGCATTTGTTAATTGTAGATTTTTTTTAATGATGGCCATTCTGATCAGTGTGAAGTGATACCTCATTGTAATTTGGATTTGCATTTATCTAATAATTAGTGATGATGAGCATCTTTTCATGTACCTATTGGCTCTCAGTATGTCTTCTTTGGAGAAATGTTTATTTAGGTCTTCTACCCATTTTTCCATTGAGTTATTTGTTATTTTGTTATTGAGTTGTATGAGCTGTTTGTATAGTTTGGAAATTAAACCCTTGTCAGTCTCATCATTTGCTAATATTTTCTCCCAGTCCATAGGTTGTATTTTCATTTTGATTATGGTTTCCTTTGCTGTGCAAAAGCTTATAAGTTTGATTAGTTCCTGTTTCTTTTTTGCTTTTACAGTAAGTCCCCTACATATGAACAAGTTCTGTTCCAAGAGTGCGTTTGTAAGTTCAATTTGTTTGTAAGTCCAACAAAGTTCGCCTAGGTACCCAACTTACACAGTCGGCTATATGGTATTGTACCGTAATAGGTTTATAATACTTTTCACGCAAACAATACATAAAAAACAAGCACAAAAACAAAGAAAGCATGTTTAATCTTACAGTACAGTAACTTGAAAAGTACAGTAATACAGTACAACAGCTGGGATACTCGGGCTGGCATCGAGGGAACAGGCGAGCAGAGTTACTGATTGGAGGAGGGAGGGGAGGTGGGAGATGGTAGGGGTGAAGGATTATCAGCAGTAGGAGACAGAGGACAAGCTGCAATTTCACTCCTACCTGACGTTGATGGCAAAGGTTCTGGTTCCTTGCTGGATTTAATTCTATCTACCCTCTTGAAAGAATGATCCATTGATGTCTGGGTAGTAGCTCTGTTTTTCTCATCTTAGATGACAAGGTAACACTGGATTGCAATCTGAATGGCTGCTGCCACCTTTGGGTCCCATTCTAGGTTCGGGTCCTGTGCCTCAAAAACTAACAGTGCTTCCTCAAGTAACGAAGATTCCCTTGCCATTTTCTGTGTCGTGAATCTCTTCAGTTCTTCAGTTACTTTTTCTTCCTCCTGTCCCTCTTCATCCTTTCTCTGGGCCTCCAATTCCATCAGTAAGCTCCTCATGTTGCACAGCAAGGAGTTCAGCGAAATCGTCCTCTTGCAGATCTAGCTCCAGCTTCTCGCTGAGGGTCACTACGTTGCTGAAGACCTCTTCGGACTTCTGATCTACCTTCTCAAATCCACAAAAATCATGAACAAACTGTGGGCAAAGCTTCTTCCAAACCCCATTCATCGTGACCGCCATACCCTCACACCATGCAAAGTCAATGTTTTTATGGTCTTGTAGATGTTATAGTCCTCCCAAAGTTGTCCCTAGGTTGTTCCTGATTTGTCACTTACCTTTACTGCCTGACAAAAAGTGTGACATAAATAATATTTCTTGAAAGTCGCTATAATGCCCTGGTCCATAGGTTGGATGAGCAACATAGTATTTGGTGACAGATGCAGTACTTTGACGTTGGGATGAAAGTCATCCATGAATGGGGGGTGGCCCAGAGCATAGTCGAGCAGCAAAAGAATGTTTTGCTGGAACGTCCTTCTCCAAGCAATATTTCTCTACATCTGGGATAAAGTGGTGGCAAAACCAGTCCTGGAACGTGGCCTGTGTAATCGGGGATTTGGGGTTACGCTTCCACACAACAGGAAGAGAGTCCTTGGCTATGGTTTTAAGGGTTCTTGGGTTCTGTGAATGATAAACTAAGAGAGGTTTCAGCTTCAATTCACCGGAAGCATTGCCACCAAACAACAGTTAGCCTATCCTTTGCTGCTTTACAGCCCGGCGTCAACTTTTCCTCCTCACTGACGTAACTTCGGTCTGGCATCCTCTTCCAGTACAGTTGTGTCTCATCCACATTAAAAACCTGGTTGGGTAAATACACACCATCATCAATAATTTCTCAAAGTGTTTCTGGAAGTTCCTGGACAGCTACCCTATCTGCACTTGCTGTCTCTCCACTTACTTTTACATTGTGAAGGCTGGCTCTAGCCTTGAACCGATGAAACCAGCCATGGCTGGCATTAAAAGATGTGCCCTCTGATTCTTTGCCGTGCTTCTTCTTCAAGTCTTCATAAAGGCTTTTAGCTTTCTCTTGAATCAGCGTTAAGTTGAGCAGGACTCAGCGCTGATGTTGATCCTGCATCCGCACACTGAGAAGTTTCTCCATCTCCTCCATCACTTTTCCATGCTTCTTGGATATTGTGTCAACATTGTCGGCACAGCAGACTTCACATGTTCCATGATCTTGTCCTTGTTCTTTAGATTCGTGCCAATGATTGAATGATTCATGTTGTAAGAATGAGCGATGTCTAACATCTTTTTGCCTCGCTCCACTCTCTCAATTACTTTCACTTTTGTTTCCGTCATTATCGCTCGGCGCTTCTTAACAGTACCAGCTACATCACCTCTGCTTTTACGCTTGCTTCCAGACATCTTGGGCTTGAAATAAATGTACTGTACTACTGTACTCCATACAGTACTGTAAAGTACACAAAAGTACAACCACATATAGAGGAAGCACACACGTGACAATGTATGCCAGACACGTGAACTAACTTACATGATTGGACACGCGAATGGACGTTTGCATCTTTGAAAGTTTGCAACTTGAAGGTTCGTATGTAGGTGACTTACTGTATTTGTACTGCCTAGGGAGAACTACCTAGGAAAATTTTGGTATGACTTATGTCAGAGAATGTTTTGCTTATGTTCTCTTCTAGGAGTTATAAGGTGTCCTATCTTATATTTAAGCATATAAGCCGTTTTGAGTTTATTTTTGTGTATGGTGTGAGGGTATGTTCTGACTTCACTGATTTGCATACGGCTCTCCAACTTTCAAAACACCACTTGCTGAAGAGACTGTCTTTTCCCCATTGTATATTCTTGCCTCCTTTGTCAAAGGTTAATTGCCCATAGGTGTGTGGGTTTATTTCTTAGCTCTCTATTCTATTCCATTGATCCATGTATCTCTTTCTGTGCCAATACAATGCGGCTTTGATTACTGTAACTTTGTAGTATTTTCTGAAGTTTAGGAGGGTTATGCCTCCTGCTTTGTTCTTTTTCCTGGGGATTGTGTTCACGTTTCTGACTTTTTATGGTTCCAGATACATTTTAGGATTATTTGTTCTAGTTCTGGGGAAAATGTCATGGGTAATTTGATAGGGATCACATTAAATCTGTAGATTGCTTTGGGTAGTGTAGCCATTTTAACAGTATTAATTCCTCCCATCTAAGAGTGTGGGATGTCTTTCCATTTCTTTGAATCATCTTCAGCTTCCTTTACTAATGTTTTGTAGTTCTCAGTATATAAGTCTTTCACCTCCTTGGTGAGGTTTATTCCTAAGCATTTAATTTTTTTGATGCCATTAAAAAAAGGATTGCTTGTTTACATTTCCTTTCTGATATTTCATTGTTAGTGTAAAGAAATGCAAGCAGGGACTTCCCTGGTGGCTCCGTGGTTGAGAATCCGCCTGCCAATACAGGGGACACGGGTTTGAGCCCTGATGCAGGAAGATCTCACATGCCGTGGAGCAACTAAACCTGTGTGCCACAACTACTTAGCCTGCACTCTAGAGCCAGTGAGCCACAAATACTGAGCCCATGTGCCACAACTACTTAAGCCTGCATGCCTAGAGCCCATGCTCCACAACAAGAGAAGCCACTGCAATGAGAAGCCTGCACACCACAAGAAAGTCTAGTCCCCACTGGCCACAACTAGAGAAAGCCCGTGCACAGCAATGAAGACCCAATGCAGCCAAAATAAATTAAAAAAAAAAAGAAAGAAAAACCAGGAAATGCAACCAATTTATATATGTTAATCTTGTATCCTGCTACTTTGCTGAATTTGTTTATCAGTTCTAGTAGTGTTTGTGTGGAATTTTTAGGGTTTCCTTTATATATATTATCGTGTCATCTGCATATAATGACAACTTTACCTCTTCCCTTCCAACTTGGTTAGATTTTATTTCTTTTTCTTGTCTGATTGTTGTGGCTAGGACTTCCAATACTATGTTGAAGAGAAGACGTGAGAGTGGGCATCCTTGTCTTGTTCCAGATTTTAGCGGGAAGGCTTTCAGCTTATGAACGTTGAGTATTATATTGGTTGTGGGTTTGTCATAAATAGCTTTTATTATGTTGAGATATATTTCCTCTGTACCCACGTTGGTAAGTGTTTTTACCATGAATGGATGTTGAAGCTTTTCAAATGCTTTTTCGCCATCTATTGAGATGATCGTTTGTTTCTTGTTTTTCCTTTGTCGATGGGGTGTATCATGTTGATTGATTTGCATATGTTTGAAACAGCTTTGTGAAACTGGGGTGAATCAAATTTGGTCATGGTGTATGATCCTCTTATGTGTTGTCGGATTCGGTTTTCTAATATTCAGTTGAGAATTTTTGCATCTATATTTATCAACGATATTGGCCTGCAGTTTTCTTTTTTGGTAGTGTCTTTTTCTGTGTTTTTTTTTTAAAGTCTTTATTGAATTTGTTCCAATATTGCTTCTGTTTTATGTTTTGGTTTCTTGTTTGTGAGGCATGTGGGATCTTAGCTCCAAAACCAGGGCTTGAACCCGCACCCCCTGCACTGGAAAGCGAAATCTTAACTGCTGGACCACTAGAAAAGTCCCTATCTGTTTTATTTGTTTTTTTTTTTTTAAGTAAATTTCTTTCTTTATTTATTTTTGGATGCATTGGGCATTCGTTGCTGTGCTCGGGCTCTCTCTAGTTGCGGTGAGCGGGGGCTACTCTTCGTTGTGGTGTGCAGGCTGTTCATTGTGGTGGCTTCTTTTGTTGCACATCATGGGCTCTAGGTGCGTGGGCTTCAGCAGTTGTGGCTATCAGGCTCAGTAGTTGTGGCTCGTGGGCTGTAGAGCGCAGGCTCAGTAGTTGTGGCACACAGGCTTAGTTGCTCCATGGCATGTGGGATCTTTCCAGACCAGGTCTCGAACCTATGTCCCCTGCAGTGGCAGACAGATTCTTAACCACTGTGCCACCAGGGAAGTCCCCCCTCCCCATCTGTTTTTGATATCAGCGTGATAGTGGCTTCATAGAATGTCTTTGGAAGTATTCCTTACTCTTCAATCTTTTCGAAGAGTTTGAGAAGAATCTGTGTAAGTTCTGCTTTTTATATTTGGTAGAATTTGCCTGTGAAACCATCTGATCCTGGACTTCTGTTGGTAGGGAGTTTTTTTAAATTACAGATTCTATTTTTTTAAAAATTCTATTTATTTATTTATTTATTTTGGCTGTGTTGGGTCTTCGTTTCTGTGCGAGGGCTTTCTCTAGTTGCAGCGAGCGGGGGCCACTCTTCATCACGGTGCATGGGCCTCTCACTATCGTGTCCTCTGTTGTTGTGGAGCACGGGCTCCAGACGCTCAGGCTCAGTAGTTGTGGCTCACGGGCCCAGTTGCTCCGCGGCATGTGGGATCTTCCTAGACCAGGGCTCGAACCCGTGTCCCCTGCATTGGCAGGCAGATTCTCAACCACCGCGCCACCAGGGAAGCCCTCTATTTTGCTTTTAGTGATCAGTATGTTCAAGTTATCTATTTCTTCTTGATTCAGTTTTGTTCGGCTGTAAAAAATATATATATTTTTAAGTTATGTTAGCAGCTAAATACTTACCATGTATTAGACCACAAAAGAGAGAAGAAAAAATATTAAAATATTTTTTCAAATACAACAAGTATTGAAATGTTTTAAAGAAATTGGTATAATAATACTAATTACAATAATGACAAATTGTTCTGAACTTAAAGACTACATATATCTAAGATGCTTATTATATGCTTATTGTTTTATTGTTTTTAAATACATGGAATGTTTTCTCCTTTCTAATGTAATTCTTTTATTTTACCTGTATACTGTGAAAAAAATTGAGTTGCACATAATATAAAAAATTACACTTTAATAGGAGATATTAATCCATTTACATTTACTATAGTACTGAAAATACTTAGGTTTAGCGTTCCATGTCATTGAGTGCTCTTTTTTATTTATTTATTTTTAAAAAAGATTTAATTTGGGGGGGGGGCATAAATTATTCATTTATTTATTTATTTAATTTTAACATCTTTATTGGACTATAATTGCTTTACAATGGTGTGTTAGTCTCTGCTTTAGAACAAAGTGAATCAGCTATACATATCCATATATCCCCATATCTCCTCCCTGTTGCGTCTCCCTCCCGCCCTCCCTATCCCACCCCTCTAAGTGGTCATAAAGCACTGAGCTGATCTCCCTCTTCTATGCAGCTGTTTCCTACTAGCTAGCTATTTTACATTTGGTAGTATATATAAGTCCATGCCACTCTCTCACTTCGTCCCAGCTTACCCTTCCCCCTCCCCATGTCCTCAAGTCCATTCTCTATGTCTGCGTCTTTATTCCTGTCCTGTCCCTAGGTTCTTCCCAACGGTTTCTTTTCCTTTTCTTTTTAGATTCCACATATATGTGTTAGCATACAGTATTTGTTTTTCTCTTTCTGACTTACTTCACTCTGTATGACAGACTCTAGGTCCATCCATCTCACTACAAATAACTCAATTTCATTTCTTTTTATGGCTGAGTAATATTCCATTTTATATTGAAGACGTGCAACATCTTTTTTACCCATTCATCAGTTGATGGACACTTAGGTTGCTTCCATGTCCTGGCTATTGCAAATAGAGCTGCAATGAACATTGTGGAACATGACTCTTTTTGAATTATGGTTTTCTCCAGGTATATGCCCAGTAGTGGGATTGCTGTGTCATATGGTAGTTCTATTTTTAGTTTTTTAAGGAACCTCGATACCGTTCTCGATAGTGGCTGTATCAATTTACACTCCCACCAACGGTGCAAGAGGGTTCCCTTTTTTCCACACCTCTGCAGCATTTATTGGTTGTAGATTTTTTTGATGATGGCCATTCTTACCTGTGTGTGGTGATACCTCATTGTAATTTCGAGTTGCATTTCTCTAATGATCAGTGGTGTTGAGCATTCTTTCATGTGTTTGTTGGCAATCTGTATATCTTCTTTGCAGAAATGTCTATTTAGGTCTTCTGCCCATTTATGGATTGGGTTGTTTGTTTTTTTTTTTTTTTTTTTTTTTTTTTTTGATATTGAGCTGCATGGGCTGCTTGTAAAGTTTGGAGATTAATCCTTTGTCAGCTGCTTCATTGGCAAATATTTTCTCCCCTTCTGAGGGTGGCCTTTTCGTCTTGTTTACGTTTTCCTTTGCTGTGCAAAAGCTTTTAAGTCTCCTTAGGTCTCATTTGTTTATGTTTCTTTTTAATTTCCGTTTTCTAGGAGGTGGGTCAAAAAGGATCTTGCTGTGATTGATGTCATAGAGTGTTCTGCCTATGTTTTCCTCTAAGAGTTTGATAGTGTCTGGCCTTACATTTAGGTCTTTAATCCACTTTGAGTTTATTTTTGTGTATGGTGTTAGGGAGTCTTCTAATTTCATTCTTTTACCGGTAGCTGTCCAGTTTTCCCAGCACCACTTATTGAAGAGGCTGTGATTTCTCCATTGTATATTCTTGCCTCCTTTATCAAAAATAAGGTGACCATATGTGTATGGGTTTATGTCCGGGCTTTCTCTCCTGTTCCATTGCTCTATATTTCTGTTTTTGTGCCAGTACCATACTGTCTTGACTACTGTAGCTTTGTAGTATTGTCTGAAGTCAGGGAGCCTGATTCCTCCAGCTCTGTTTTTCTTCTCAAGATTGCTTTGGCTGTTCGGGGTCTTTTGTGTTTCCATACAAATTGTGAAATTGTGATTGCAATTACCAAACATGAAACACACTCATACTATGTCATAATATTGACATTCAGTCCAGTAATCCTCCACTGTAACAGCTCCTTTACTTTGCAGTGAAAATTGATTTGTATATTATTTGCCTCTGAGTCCTTGTGGGATTTTTTTTTAATTCAGACAGAAAGTCACAAAAATTATACTCATCCTCATCAGTTCACTCAGTCCCATGTAATTAATTTTTTTTTTCATCTTCATCTTTTGCTAGCACTTTTATGAGTTCATCAGTTTTTCATTAGAGTTCTGAAAATGCTTATTCATTCAGTTCAGCAGTACAGTCAGTTACCAGAAACCTGTACTTGTCAGAGTCTTTTCCATGAATTTCTTGAAGATGTAAACCTTTTACAGGAACATATTTGCAAAATCATCAGAGTACACCCAGAACTGTCTGTAAATGACAAAAGACTTAAAAATGACCACGGTTAAAGATTTGATGAAAGTTCATAATAATGCAGTTGACAAGAAAATTAGTTATTTCTGAGATATACATTTTAAAGTAATAACTAGGATTATTACTTATAACATTATACCAGAACATATAAGATTTTTAGAAATTTCATGTAATGTCTGAAACATTTATATTAACATATTTCCATACATATTTCCATACAAATACAAATATAAGATTTTTAGAAATTTCGTGTAATGTCTGAAACATTTATATTAACATATTTCCATACAAATAACCCAATGAGAGTTTAGTTTTAGTTGTTTTGTTTGTTTTTTTATACTGCAGGTTCTTATTAGGCATCAATTTTATACACATCAGTGTATACATGCCAATCCCAATCGCCCAATTCAGCACACCACCATCCCCACCCCACCGCACTTTTCCCCCCTTGGTGTCCATATGTTCATTCTCTACATCTGTGTCTCAACTTCTGCCCTGCAAACTGGCTCATCTGTACCATTTTTCTAGGTTCCACATACATGCATTAATATACGATATTTGTTTTTCTCTTTCTGACTTACTTCACTCTGTATGACAGTCTCTAGATCCATCCACGTCTCAACAAATGACTCAATTTCGTTCCTTTTTATGGCTGAGTAATATTCCATTGTATATACGTACCACATCTTCTTTATCCATTCATCTGTTGATGGGCATTTAGGTTGCTTCCATGACCTGGCTATTGTAAATAGTGCTGCAATGAACATTCGGGTGCATGTGTCTTTTTGAATTACAGTTTTCTCTGGGTATATGCCCAGTAGTGGGATTGCTGGGTCATATGGTAATTTTATTTTTAGTTTTTTAAGGAACCTCCATATTGTTCTCCATAGTGGCTGTATCAATTTACATTCCCACCAACAGTGCAAGAGGTTTCCCTTTTCTCCACACCCTCTCCAGCATTTGTTGTTTGTAGATTTTCTGATGATGCCCATTCTAACAGGAGTGAGGTGATACCTCATTGTAGTTTTGATTTGCATTTCTCTAATAATTAGTGATGTTGAGCATCTTTTCATGTGCTTCATGGCCGTCTGTATGTCTTCTTTGGAGAAATGTCTATTTAGGTCTTCTGCCCATTTTTGGATTGGGGTGTTTGTTTCTTTAATATTGAGCTGAATGAGCTGTTTATATATTTTGGAGATTAATCCTTTGTCCGTTGATTCATTTGCAAATATTTTCTCCCATTCTGAGGGTTGTCTTTTCGTCTTGTTTATGGTTTCCTTTGCTGTGCAAAAGCTTTGAAGTTTCATTAGGTCCCACTTGTTTATTTTTGTTTTTATTTCCATTATTCTAGGAGGTGGATCAAAAAAGATCTTGCTGTGATTTATGTCAAAGAGTGTTCTTCCTATGTTTTCCTCTAAGAGTTTTATAGTGTCCAGTCTTATATTTAGGTCTCTAATCCATTTTGAGTTTATTTTTGTGTATGGTGTTAGGGAGTATTCTAATTTCATTCTTTTACCGGTAGCTGTCCAGTTTTCCCAGCACCACTTATTGAAGAGGCTGTGATTTCTCCATTGTATATTCTTGCCTCCTTTATCAAAAATAAGGGGACCATATGTGTATGGGTTTATGTCCGGGCTTTCTCTCCTGTTCCATTGCTCTATATTTCTGTTTTTGTGCCAGTACCATACTGTCTTGACTACTGTAGCTTTGTAGTATTGTCTGAAGTCAGGGAGCCTGATTCCTCCAGCTCTGTTTTTCTTCTCAAGATTGCTTTGGCTGTTCGGGGTCTTTTGTGTTTCTATACAAATTGTGAAATATTTTTGTTCTAGTTCTCTGGAAAATTCCATTGGTAGTTTGATAGGGATTGCATTGAATCTGTAGATTGCGTTGGGTAGTAGAGTCATTTTCACAATGTTGATTCTTCCAATCCAAGAACATGGTATATCTCTGTATCTGTTTGTGTCATCTTTGATTTCTTTCATCAGTGTCTTATAGTTTGTTGAGTAAACGTCTTTTGTCTCCTTAGGTAGGTTTATTCCTAGGTATTTTATTCTTTGTGTTGCAGTGGTAAATGGGAGTGTTTCCCTAATTTTTCTTTCAGAATTTTCATCTTTAGTGTATAGGAATGAAAGAGATATCTGTACGTTAATTTTGTATCCTGCAACCTTACCAGTTCGTTGACTAACTCTAGTAGGTTTCTGGTAGCATCTTTAGGATTCTCTATGTATAGTATCATGTCATCTGCAAACAGTGAGAGCTTAACTTCTTCTTTTCCGATTTGGATTCCTTTTATTTCTTTTTCTTCTCTGATTGCTGTAGCTAAAAATTCCAAAAGTGTGTGGAATAATAGTGGTGAGAGTGGGCAACCTTGTCTTGTTCCTGATCTTGGTGGAAATGATTTCCCTTTTTCACCATTGAGAACGATGCTGGCTGTGGGTTTGTCATATATGGCCTTTATTATGTTGAGGAAAGTTCCCTCTATGCCTACTTTCTGGAGGGTTTTTATGATAAATGGGTGTTTAATATTGTCGAAAGCATTTTCTGCATCTATTGAGATGACCATATGGTTTATATCCTTCAGTTTTTTAATATGGTGTATCACATTGATTTGCATGTATTGAAGAATCCTTGCATCCCTGGGATAAACCCCACTTGATCATGGTGTATGATCCTTTTAAGGCGCTGTTGGATTCTGTTTGCTAGTATTGTGCAGTGGATTTTTGCAGCTATGTTCATCAGTGATATTGACCTGTAGTTTTCTTTCTTTGTGACATCTTTGTCTGGTTTTGGTGTCAGGGAGATGGTGGTCTCATAGAATAAGTTTGGGAGAGTTCCTCCCTCTGCTATATTTTGGAAGAGTTTGAGAAGGATAGGTGTTAACTCTTCTCTAAATGTTTGATAGAATTTGCCTGTGAAGCCATTTGGTCCTGGGCTTTTGTTTGTTGGAAGATTTTTAATCACAGTCTCAAGTTCAGTACTTGGGATTGGTTTGTTTGTAGTTTCTATTTCTTCCTGGTTCAGTCTTGGAAGGTTGTGCTTTTCTAAGAATTTGTCCATTTCTTCCAGGTTGTCCATTTTATTGGCATATAGTTGCTTGCAGTAATCTCTCATGATCCTTTGTATGTCTGCAGTGTCAGTTGTTACTTCTCCTTTTTCATTTGTAATTCTATTGATTTGAGTCGTCTCCCTTTTTTTCTTGATGAGTCTGGCTAATGGTTTATCAATTTTGTTTATCTTCTCAAAGAACCAGCTTTTAGTTTTTTTGATCTTTGCTGTTGTTTCCTTCATTTCTGTTTCATTTATTTCTGGTCTGATCTTTATGATGTCTTTCCTCTGCTGACTTTGTTTTTTTTTTTTTTTTCTTTCTTTCTCTAATTGCTTTAGGTGTAAGGTTAACTTGTTTATTTGAGATATTTCTTGTTTCTTGAGGTAGGATTGTATTGCTATAAACTTCTCTCTTAGAACTGCTATTGCTGCATCCCATAGGTTTTGGGTCTTCATGTTTTCATTGTCATTTGTTTCTAGGTATTTTTTTATTTCCTCTTTGATTTCTTCAGTGATGTCTTGGTTATTAAGTAGTGTATTGTTGAGCGTCCATGTGTTTCTATTTTTTACAGATTTTTTTCCTGTAATTGATATCTAGTCTGATAGCATTGTTGTCGGAAAAGATACTTGATACGATTTCAATTTTCTTATATTTACCAAGGCTTGATTTGTGACCCAAGGTATGATCTATCCTGGAGAATGTTCCAGGAGCACTTGAGAAAAAGTGTATTCTGTTGTTTTTGGATGGAATGTCCTCTAAATATCAATTAAGTCCATCTTGTTTAATGTATCATTTAAAGCTTGTGTTTCCTTATTTATTTTCATTGTGGATGATCTGTTCATTGGTGAAAGAGGGGTGCTAAAGTCCCCTACTATGATTCTGTTACTGTCGATTTCCCCTTTTATGGCTGTTAGCATTTGCCTTATGTATTGAGGTGCTCCTATGTTGGGTGCATAAATATATACAATTGTTATATCTTCTTCTTGGATTGATCCCTTGATCATTATGTAGTGTCCTTCTTTGTCTCCTGTAATAGTCTTTATTTTAAAGTCTTTTTTGTCTGATATGAGAATTGCTACTCTAGCTTTCTTTTGATTTCCATTTGCATGGAATATCTTATTCCATCCCCTCACTTTCCATCTGTATGTGTCCCTATGTCTGAAGTGGGTCTCTTGTAGACCACATACATACCGGTCGTGTTTTCGGATCCATTCAGCCAGTCTATGTCTTTTGGTTGGAGCATTTAATCCATTTACATTTAAGGTAATTATTGATATGTATGTTCTTATTACCATTTTCTTAATTGTTTTGGGTTTCTTATTGTAGGTCTTTTCCTTCTCTTGTGTTTCCTGCCTAGAGAAGTTCCTTTAGCATTTGTTGTAAAGCGGGTTTGGTGGTGCTGAATTCTCTTAGCTTTTGCTTGTCTGTAAAGGTTTTAATTTCTCTGTCGAATCTGAACGAGATCCTTGGTGGGTCGAGTAATCTTGGTTGTAGCTTTTCCCCTTTCATTACTTTAAATATGTCCTGCCAGTCCCTTCTGGCTTGCAGAGTTTCTGCTGAAAGTTCAGCTGTTAACCTTATGGGGATTGCCTTGTATGTTATTTGTTGTTTTTCCCTTGCTGCTTTTAATATTTTTTCTTTGTATTTAATTTTTGATAGTTTGATTAATATATGTTTTGGCATGTTTCTCCTTGGGTTTATCTTGTATGGGACTCCCTGCGCTTCCTGGACTTGATTAACAATATCCTTTCCCATATTAGGGAAGTTTTCAACTATAATCTCTTTAAATATTTTCTCAGTGTCTTTCTTCTTCTCTTCTGCTTCTGGGACCCCTATATTCGAATGTTGGTGCGTTTAATGTTTTCCCAGAGATGTCTCAGATTGTCCTCAAGTCTTTTCATTCTTTTTTCTTTATTTTGCTTTGCAGTAGTTATTTCCACTATTTTATCTTCCAGGCCGTTTATCCATTCTTCTGCCTCAGTTATTCTGCTATTGTTTCCTTCTAGAGAATTTTAAATTCCATTTATTGTGTTGTTCATCATTGTTTGTTTGCTCTTTAGTTCTTGTAGGTCCTTGTTAAACGTTTCTTGTCTATTCTCCATTCCAGTTCCAAGATTTGGGATCATCTTTACTATCATTACTCTGAATTCTTCTTCAGGTAGACTGCCTATTTCCTCCACATTTGTTTGGTCTGGTGGGTTTTTACCTTGCTCCTTCATCGGCTGTGTGTTTCTGTGTCTTCTCATTTGGCTTTGGGGACTGTGTTTGGGGTCTCCTTTTCAGAGGCTGCAGATTCGTAGTTCGCGTTGTATTTGGTGTCTGCCCCCAGTGGCTAAGGTTGGTTCAGTGGGTTGTGTAGGCTTTCTGATGGAGGGGACTGGTGCCTGTGTTCTGGTGGGTGTGTCTGGATCTTGTCTTTCTGGTGGACAGATCCACATCTGGTGGTGTGTTTTGGGGTGTCTGTGACCTTATTGTGATTTTTGGCAGCCTCTCTGCTAATGGGTGGGCCTGCATTCCTGTCTTGCTAGTTGTTTGGCATGGGATGTCCAGCACTGGATCTTGCTGGTCTCTGAGTGGAGCTGGGTCTTAGCGTTGAGACGGATATCTCTGGGAGAGCTTTCGCCATTTGATATTACAAGGTGCCAGAGGTCTCTGGTAGACCAATGTCCTGAACTCGGCTCTCCCACCTCAGAGGCACAGGCTTGACACCCGGCTGGAGCACCAAGACCCTGTCAGCCACACAGCTGGGGGTGAGAGCAAGAGGTAGCTTTGGTACATCTCAAAGACCACCAATGAGGTTCACTGACCATTTTCTCTCCAGAAGTGAAGAAAACAAAATTCAGACTTTGGCTAGTCAGCCACTTTGGTAGCCAGCCTCCAAGATGGACCTAATTATCCCCTAATTATCTCCCGGTCTCCATGTACCAGTGTGGCTCCTCGCACTTGAAAAGGGTTGACTGTTTAACTAATAAGAAATTGCAGAAATGACAAAGTGCAGCTTCCAAAGTTATAAAAGACATTGCAGCTTCTGCTTTGGTTTCTGCTAGATCACTCATCCTGGGGTAAGCCAGCTGCCATGTCATGAGGACACTCAAGCAGCCCTAAGGAGAGATCCATGTGGCAAGGAACTGAGGCCTCTTACCTACAGCCACGTGAGTGAGTCATCTCAGAAGTCAAAAGATTTAATTTTTTAAATTTTTGGTTGTGTTGGGTCTTCGTTGCTGCACAGGGTTTCTCCAGTTGTTACTAGAGAAGCAGGGGTTACTCTTCGTTGTGGTGCACGGGCTTCTCCTTGCAGTGGTTTCTCTTGTTGTGGAGTATGGTCTCTAGGTGCATGGGCTTCAGTAGTTGTATCATGCAGGCTCAATAGTTGTTGCTTGCAGGCTCTAGAGCACAGGCTCAGTACTTGTGGCACACGGGCTTAGTTGCACTGCAGCATGTGGGATCTTCCCAGACCAGGGATGGAACCCCTGTTCCCTGCATTGGCAGGCACATTCTTACCCACTGTGCCACCAGGGAAGTCCAGTGTGCTCTTTTTTAAACCTAGTCTGTTTTCATTATTTTCTATCTTAACGATTCTGTATTAAAGAAAAAAAAAATACTCCTTTCTACCCCTCCTCTTTGAGGATTAAATATGAAGAAGTATGTCTTATTTATTAACCTCAAATTTTCACCTTACTTTTAAGAAGTAATCACAATGTCAAGTATTTAATACTTTTCACTTCCACCTTGAAAAGCATGGCTATTAAAGTGCTAATACAATTACCTTCCCTCGTCTATCTTTTTTAGTTTTTGTTATGTATAAAAAACAACGAAAAGCATGCATGGTTTGTAAGGAAATGACAAATTTCAGAAAATTCAGCATCTGAATACACTCTAAACATAGCTTCTAGATAAAGACACAGAAAATTTCCAGATACTCAGAGGCCCCCTGGTCCCATTCTAGTGACTCCCCTTAAGGTTTAATATTGTTCTGGTATCTAACAAAAAGATAACTTTACCTGTATTTTGTATTTTATATAAATGTTATGGCACAGTAAAATCACTTTTGGATTGGGCTTTTTTTATTTTATGTTGTTTGTGAATATGCCTATATGGTTGCCTGTTGTTGTGATCATGCATTGCCACTGTTGCATAGGATTCCATAATGTAAATATTTAACTATTAATTAATTTATTCCAATGTGTATTACAATATGAGTGATTTTCAGTTTGTGTCTATTGAGAACAGCACTGGTATATAAATTCTAGAACTTGAGCTTTGGTGGTGTGTGTATAAATTATTGTTCAGTATACACGTAGTAGTAAAATTTTCGAGTCATAGCTTTCTTGTGTTTATCTTTTTAGATATTTCTAAATATTTTCAAAACATTTGTATGATTTTTCATCTTCAGCAGCAGTGAATGAGATTCAAGGATTATACACATTCTTGTCAAACTTGATAATACCTGTCATTTTCATTTGAACTTTCTGGTTGGTGAGTGATAATTCCAGGTATCACGCTTTTGCATTTAATTGACTACTAAGAAGCCAAGCATCTTTTGATATGATTACTTAACATTCTGTACTCTCTTTTTTGAAATATCTTTTGGTATATTTCCCCCATTTTGCTATTCCATTATCTTCTTATTGAAGACTTCCTTTTTTTTAACATCTGAAGACTTCTTATTTAGGAGTTTTTAATACATGCTTGAGATGAGTTCTTCTCTCTTTCTGTCTCTCCTTCTCTTTCTTTAGATGAGTGTCAGTTTTTAATGTTAATAACATCTAATTTGTTATTTTCCTCTTTATTTATTTAGTCTTATTTCTATTTATTTATGTAGTCTTCTTACCTGTAGCAGAACACATTATTTATTCTAAACCACAAATATGTTTTCATTTCTTCAATAAATGTAATTATTAAGCTTTAAATTTAAGTTAACTTTCTAAACTAAATATGTTGTATCATAGTGAGCATTAATTTTTCTATGACAGCTGAAAGGTTACATTTATTCAGAAAATGTTGTATCAGCTTTCTTTTCATTTGCTCCTACTTCTCATTGATTCACAGTGTTAAACATCACTTCATCCATGGATCTGACTTTTCTCTGATTTCTCATGGTCATTCTCACTATTTCGTCTTGCCTCCTGAAATCTTTAGCAATCCCATTATTCCACAGAAGGAAAAACCTTCCTTGGGCCTTTTTCCTCAGAAGATTGATTATTCCCACATTTTAAATGGAGGATTGCAATAAGTTAGGAGAAAATGCCACAAGGGTCTCTCATTTTTTTTTTTTTTCACATCCTGTATCAGCCTCTGCTTGCATTCTCTGTTCAAAGATATTTGTGCAACACATTGATGGAAGATGCCACTTGTTTCTCTCCTTGGGGAAAAGACAGATTAATTACCTAACAAATAAAATAAAGAGAGTGTCTTGCTCTTTTCAAATGTTGGACAGGATTGCTTGCATCCTAATTTAAATATTTCAGGTGACTGAAGCTTAAGATTCCTAAGCTTTAATCCATACTTGCACCATGCACAGCACCCAACAGGAGAGCTTTACATAACCCCATGAGACACTTGTGTGCAAGTGGAACAGATACAAATATAAAACTATTGCTGTCTTTTTGTGTCATAAAAATGATTTTTTGTCTCATTTAAAATATTTTTTTCTAAAATCCAAAAACGTGTCAGGCTAAAATATTGTTATTTCAAATATGGTAAAATCGAAGACCCTTCAAATTTCTTTCCAGTTTTGTTCATGATGGGATGCCGTCAGAGATATGACTTCATTAAACACAATAGGTAAGATTCCTTCATAGGCCTGATTGGGGAATATGAAAATAAACCCCAGAAAAATCTGGACATTTTCTAGTTCTCAAATATTGGTTAAGATGGTAGAAAGGGCCCTTCATTGTCCTAT
Source organism: Eschrichtius robustus (assembly GCF_028021215.1). Classification (NCBI taxonomy): domain Eukaryota; kingdom Metazoa; phylum Chordata; class Mammalia; order Artiodactyla; family Eschrichtiidae; genus Eschrichtius; species Eschrichtius robustus. Next base: position 68,032,170 of record NC_090830.1, on the reverse strand, counting down.
ATGTTAATGCAGATCAATTGTGAGAGGTGGGGATAAAACAAGCAGCCTAAATATCCTTTATGTTTGTTGTACTACTAGTAGAAAGAGGAAGGGTCAACATGTTACCATGGTTGATATAGCAAATAAGCTGCTTGAAACTACACAGAAATGTACCTGCTTGTATTTTCTGTGCAGTTACCCTCTCTTTTGGTGTGCCCTGATACCTCCCTCAACTTATGTACCAACTCCAGCAGCATTAAGCAGAAATCCAAAGAAATCTATTCTTTGGAATTATGAGGAAGGGAAGAGTCAAACATTTTATAACATGCTCTATACAAGGATACACGTCACCATCCTTATCTATGCCATGCCATGCATGGAGGGTCAGTAGGTTCAGGGGATTCTGGAAGCACCAAGTTCTGTGGGGTTAATCACAGTTGCATTCATGGGCAGTAAAAGAGAAGGGCCTTATCTTGGTCACTTTCTCAATGCTAGTAGCTACAAAAAGAAGAGGATAGCAGACATCTTAGGGAGAAGAACCAACATTAAATGAAATGTCCTAATTACTCTAGGCAACCTCTCATGGTGGCCTCCCATAACTCCTCAAATCCCTACATACTTGCACAAGGGATAGTGTAATATTACTGGAGTGTCTGACTGCAGATTAACATTATTTTTGTTGAAAAAAATAAAAATAGGTTCAAGTGATAGGGTTTGAAAAGTGTTCACAGTGTGAGGGAAACTATTGTAACAGTGTGGACAGAACCCTTTGGATGGATTCATCATGTTTTTTTTGTTTGTTTGTTTGTTTGTTTTTTGCTGCTTCAGAATCTGTAGTAGCGATTGGTGAGTTCCATGATACATCCCCGCTTCTTATAAGTTTTAGATGGAATACCCCATTAGGAAGAAGTGCACGTAAGGAAGATTAGTGAGTCAAACTCCTCTGCCCTCTGTCAGCAGTGGGTGCAAAGGGATTTAGACCAAGTGCTTTCATCCTTTGATTTGCAAAGTTTTCACTATATGAATGATGTTTTGTTTGTTTGCAGGTCAGGAGCCTTGGTCTCAATATCCCTGTTTAAAAAGTGTTATCACGTGTCTGCCAGAAAGAATTGCTGATGATACTGGGAAAAATTGAGAGTTATCCTTAACAATTAAGGGTTTTGTAGCAACATGGATGGACCTAGAGATTGTTATACTGAGTGAAGCAAGTCAGACACAGAAAGACAGATATCATATGATATTGCTTATATGAGGAATCTAAAAAAGAAAAAAAAAGGTACAAATGAACTTATTTACACAACAGAAATAGAATCATGGATATAGAAAACAAACTTATGGTTACCAGGGGATAAGTGGGGAAGGGATAAATTGGGAGATTGGGACTGACTTATACACACTACTATATATAAAATAGATAAAGACCTGCTTTATAGCACAGGGAACTCTACTCAGTGGTCTGTACTGGCGTATATGGAAAAAGAATCTTATAAAAAAAAAAAAAAAACAAGGGTTTTGGGATTATATAATAAATATAAATGTGCAAACCTTTAACATGAAAGGAAAAATCAGTTAACTCTGTGGTCCCTGTTATGGTGTAAATATTTTGTACCTCTAATTTTAAACTTTTGAAACCCAGCTCCCATGTTGATGGTATTAGGAGGTGGGGCTTTTGGGAGGTGATTAGGTTATGAGGCCAGAGACCTCAAACATGGGATTAGTGACCTAATAAATGTAGCACACAGAAGACCTTATGCCCATTCCATGATTTCATTGCCGAGCGAGAAGACCCACATTATGAACCAGAAATTGGTCCCTCGCCAGACACTAAGTCAGCTGGCAACTTGTTCTTTTTTTTAAAAAAATAATTAGATAATTAATTAATTAATTTTTTGGCTGTGTTGTGTCTTTGGTGCGGTGCGCGGGCTTCTCATTGAGTGGCTTCTCTTGTTGTGGAGCACGGGCTCTAGGCATGTGGGTTTCAGTAGTTGTGGCTCACGGGCTCAGTAGTTGTGGCCTGTGGACTCTAGAGCACAGGCTCAGTATTTGTGGTGCACGGGCTTAGTTGTTCCATGGCATGTGGGATCTTCCTGGACCAGGGCTCGAACCCTTGTCCCCTTTATTGGTAGGCAGATTCTTAACCACTGCACCTCCAGGGAAGCCCCTGGTTACTTGTTCTTGAACTTTGCAGCCTCAGCAATTATGAGAAAACAAAAATATTCTGTTGTTTATAAAATACCAAGTCTCTCGTATTTTGTTTTAGCAGTCAAAGAGCTGGCTGAGGAGAAATATCTGTGAGCTTGAAGACATATCAGGAGAAACCTTTAAATCTCAAAAGAAAAGAGAAAATGGGCAGGAAAGAAATCAACAGAACAGAGTAATCAATAATTGTGGAACAATGAAAAATGCTGTGACCTATACATAATGGGTATAGCAGGAGGAGAATAAAGATAATAAAGAACAGAAAATATTTTTTTTAAAAATGACTGAGAATCTCCCCAAATGAATGTCTGACACTAAATCCACAACATCCAAACTTAGAAGAACATATGAATAGTAAAGAAAACTGACCAATATCTCTCAGGAACATCAATGCAAAAATCCTCAACAAAATATTACCAAATCGAATCCAACAATATTTTGAGAGAATTTTATATCATGAATGATAGGAAATAATACCAGGTATGAAAGGCTTGCTCAACATTCTAGAATCATATAATTATATCCATCACATCAACACCTTAAAGACAATCATTAGCATATCAATAGATTCAGAAGAACTTTGAAAAAATCTAACACCCATTCTTCATAAAAAACTCTCAGTTAAAGAAATAGACTGGAGCTTTCTCAAGTTGATAACAAAGATTTACAGGAAACTTTTATCTTACATCATGATTAATGGTCAAAACCATGAAGCTTTTCCACTAAGTTCAGGTAAAAGCAAGGATGTCCCCTTTCATGACTCCTTTTCCATATTTTACTCCAAGTCCTTGCTAATGCAATAAGGCACGAAAATAAATAAAACAAATACAGATTGGGTAGAAAAAAATGAAAGCAACCTAAATAAAATGTGGACCAATATACTTTATGGACACCTCACCAAAGAAAATAGACACTAAGCATATAAGTATACAGAAGAATAATCCAGATTACATGCTGCCATGAAAAAGCAAATTAAAAATACAAATACATACCACTATGTAACACTTAGAATGGCTAAAATGTGAACAATGACAAGAACAAATTCTGTAGGAGATGTGGAACAATAGGAAATGTCATTTGTCATTGGTGGAAATGAAAAATAATACAGCTACTTTGGTAGTCTGATTGACACTTGCTAGAATATTGAGCATTCCCTTACTGTACAATCCGTCAAGTGTTCTCATGGATATTTACTGAAAGTAGTTTAAAAAACATACTTCCAGAGGAAAACCTGCATATGGATATTTATAGCACCTAATTCAATATTGCCAAAATGTGAATGAAACTAAGGTGTCCTCCAATAGGTGAATGAAATGATATAGTATTAATATATTCTGGGAATGGGATAATATTGAGCACTAAAAAAGTAAGCTATCAAGCCATATAAAGAGATGGGAATTCTTTTTTTTTTTTTTTTTCTTTTGAAATATAGGTGATTTTCTTTATTTCGAAATTTAAATTTTATTGGAGTATAGTTGATTTACAGTGTTGTGTTCATTTCAGCTGCACAGCAAGTGATTCAGTTACACATATGCATATATTCATTATTTTTCAGATTCTTTTCTGATAACGGTATTCCCAGAATACTGAGTAGAGCTCCCTGTGCTATACAGTAGGTCCTTGTTGCTTATCTGTTATATATAGTCATATTCGTATGTTTACCCCAAGCTCCTGATTTATCCCTACCCCCCACCTCTCCCCTTTGGTAACCATAAGTTTGTTTTCCAAGTCTGTGAGTCTGCCTCTGTTTTGTAAGTTAGTTCATTTGTATCAATTTTTAGCTTCCACCTAGAAGTGATATCACCCAATATTTGTCTTACTCTGTCTGACTTACTTCACTTAGTACAATCATTTCTAGGTCCATCCATGTTACTGCAACTGGCATTATTTTCTTCTATTTTATGGCTGAGTCATATTCCATTATATATATGTATCACATATTCTTTACCTATATTCATATGTTGATGGACATTTTGGTTGCTTCCATGTCTTCGCTATTGTAAAGAGTGTTGCAGTGAACATTGGGGAAGATGTGTCTTTTCGATTTATGCTTTCCTCCAGATATGCACACAGGAGTGAACTTGCTGGATCATCTGGTAGCTCTATTTTATTTTATTTTACTTCATTTCATTTAAGTTTCAATTTTGTTGGAATAGAGTTGATTTACAATGTTGTGTTACTTTCTGCTGCACAGCACAGTGAAGCAGTTATACATATATCCAATCCTTTTTGGATTCCTTTCCCATACAGGTCATTACAGAGTATTGAGTAGAGTTCCCTGTGCTATACAGTAAGCCCTTATTTGTTATCTCTTTTATATATAGTGGTGTGTATATGTCAATCCCAATTTCCAATTTATCCCTCCCACCTCCTCTTACTCTGGTAACCTCCATTCTGTGCTCCATAGTGGCTGTTACCAATTGGCATTGCCACCGATAGCATAGAATTGGTGGCGCAGTGGTTAAGAATCTACCTGCCAGTTCAGGGGACACAGGTTTGAGCCCTGGACCGGGAAGATCTCACATGCCACAGAACAAGTAAGCCCGTGCACCACAACTACTCAGTCTGCGCTCTAGAGCCCACGAGCCACAACTACTGAAGCCTGTGTGCCTACAGCTTGTGCTCCACAGCAAGAGAAGCCACCACAAAGAGAAGGCTTCGTACCACAACGATGAGTAGCCCCCGCTTGCTGCAACTATAGAAAAGCCGCACGCAGCAACGAAGACCCAACGCAGATTAAAAAAAAATAATAATAAGTAGTAGATTTCTCTTTTTTCCACACCCTCTGAAGCATTTCTTGTTTGTAGACATTGTGATGATGGCTATTCTGAGTGGTTCCAGGTGATACTTCTTTGTACATCTGATTTGCATTTGTCTAACATAAAGCAATGGTGAGTATCTTCATATGTGCTTTTTTTTTTTTTTGAACAGTGTCAGTAAGATTGATCCCTTGAAAAAGGGTTATTGAAAGGTTGCCTTGTTTTGAAGTCTACTTCGATTACCTACCCCAAGACATTTTTTGAGGGCTGTTGTCATTTACAGCTCCCCAGGCGTTGTGAATATGAAGTGCGTATAAGGTCCAGTTTTAGAATTGTTATGGGAAACAGAAGGCGGCAGGATTTCTACTGTCCCTCTCTGGTTACTGACACAACCTTAGATGAAGGGCAAGTCCTGTTCTTGGGTATTAAATGAGAGTGGAATGTGCCTGACCAAACATGTAAGGGCTTCTGTCCCATTCCTTCTTCCCCCTTACCCTTCATCCCCCGAACAAGTATAAACCCCTGCAAAATCACCTGTTGAGGGTGCTGTCTTGTAGAGTGGGATGACCCTTATGAAGGAGTCGGGAGGTCGGAACCCAAACACCAGGATATGTTGAGAGCAGGTGATTTTCCAAATGTCATCCAGCCCAGAGAGTCCACCATCCTTTGGGTGTCAGAGGGTTGGTTTAGTAGTATGAGGGCACACTTAGACCTGGAGATAGTGATCCCATGCACAGGGGACCAGGTACTACATGTTCAAGGGGGGCAAATTAGCTGGCATATCCTCCCGAGGTCCTCAGGCCCACAACAGTCCAGCCTTGGGACCAAATTGTGTCTGTGTCCAGGGATGTGAGACTAGTACGTTCACTGCGACTAAACAAATTTAGTGATCATTTTTCTTTTCTTTAATTTGATTTTAAATTTATAATGGAGTATATAGTTGATTTATCATGTTGTGTTCATTTTTGACATACACCAACATGATTCATTTATACAGAGATAACTATGTATTCTTTATAGAATTATTTTCCCATTGAGGTTACTAAAGGGTGTTGAGAAGAGTTCCAAGTGCTCTACAGCAGGTCCATGTTGATTACAAGTTTTCTCTCTGTAAATATGTATATACTAACTCCAACCTCATGATTTATACCTCCAACACACCTTTCCAGTTTGGTAACCATAAGTTTGTGTTCTAAGTCTGGGACTCTGTTTCTGTGTTGTAAGATAGTACCTTTCTATCAATTTTTAGATTCCACCGATAAGTAATATCATATGATATTTTTCATTGCCTGATTTATGACACTTAGTATGAATGTATGTAGGTCCTTCTGAGTGGCCCTAAATGGCCTTATTTCATTCACTTCATGGCTGAGTAATATTCCATTGTACATATCTACCATAATTTCTTTATCCATTCTTCCTTCCAAGGACTTTTAGGTCGCTTCCGAGTAGAGGCTCTTGTAAACAGGGCTGCATAAATTTTAGAGTGCCTGGGTCCTGTCAATTTACGTGTTTTCCAAGATACAGGCCCAGGAGTGGAAGCGCCATATGCTCTGAAGCTCTGGTTTTTAGATTTTTAAGGAATCACCACCCACTTCTCCAGAGTGGCTGTTAGCAATTTACATTCCCACCATCATCTTGTCAGGGTTCCCTTTTCTCCATGCCCTGTCCTGCATTTCAGGTTTTACAGTTTGTGAGGTTGGCCATTCTGACTGGTGTGAAGTGATATCTCTTTGTAGTATTAATTTACATTGCCCGCCTGTTTTGTTGGCCAAAAATGGAGTAAGGGTTTTTCCTGAATATATTAAGGAATAACGCATACGGCCTTTTTGGCAAACTGCATCACTGGCGATGTTCAGCAGCTTTGCATGTGCTTTAATGACGAGTGCAAACTACCCCTTGAAATCCCTTTCCTGCAATTCTGCCTTGCTTACAAGGCCTTTACGAATACTTGGCTCAAGAAATGACTCCATTAGAGGAGTCCATTACAACCCTGCATGTCTGTGAATTGCAGTGCCCCTGAGCACCGGTTTTCAACTTGTTTAGGGAAGCAGACACAAAGGGGCAGGATTTCTACAGACCCATTCCAGTTACTGGGGCACCTGAAGGATAGGGAAATTCTTCTTCCAGGTAGGAAACTAGAGTAGCATATGCCTGTCCAAACATCTAAGGCTTGTGTCTCATTCCATCCCGCCATTCCCCTTCTTCACCGGAAAATTCCAAGCCGTGCAAAACCGGCTGTTGAGTGTGCTGCCTTCCCAAAGTGGGGAGACTCTAAGGAAAGGAGCTGGGGAACCCGAATACCAGGAGACGTGGAGATGAGGTGACTTTTCCAAAGTCTTCCCGATCAGACGGTGTACCATCCTCTGGATGTGCCATGCATGTTTTAGCTGTAGGAAGGGTCCCCTGCACCTGGAGGTATGGGACCAATGGAATGGGGGTCAGGCAGTATTACTCTAAAAGTGCTGCATTTGCTGTCCCATCCTCACGAAGCCTCTCAGACCAACGAGTGTAGAGCCTTAGGTCCCATCCAGCTCTGTGTCTAGATATGGTCAGTCCAGGTTGCATCACAGCCCTTGAACAAATTTTGTAAGAATTTCTCTCTCTCTCTCACTGTCTTTATTTTGTTCTTGTTATTTAATTTTATAATGGGGTATAGCTGATTTTCAATACTGTGTTTCTTCCTGCTCTACATCTATCCACTTGATTCACTTAAAGAGAGACATCAATACATTCTTTTACAGATTCTTACCAGTCTTATATATCCTTTTCTCGTGATAACAGTGTGCTGAGTCCATCTCTTTGAGCTATAGAGTAGGTGCTGTCGAATACCTATTTTGTTTATGGAACCGTATCTGTGCTAATTTCAACCTCCTGGTTTATGCATCACCCTGCCCCACCTTTCTCCTTTAGCAGCAATAAGTGTGTTTTCTAAATGTGTGACTCCGTTTCTGTTTTGTAATTGCGTTCATGTGAAGGCATTTTTAGATACTATCTATAAGTGATACCTTATGATAAGTCTCTTTTTATGTATGACTTATGTCACTTAGGATGATCGTACCTCAGTCTCCACGAGTTGCTGCCACTGGCCTTATTTCATTGATTTAATTGCTGAGTAATATTCCATTGTACATAAGTACCACATCTTCTTTATCCATTTTCTCCTTCCAAGGACATGTAAGTTGTACCCAAATCGAGGCATTTCTAAACAGAGCAGCCCTAAACTTTGGGGTGCCTGTGTCTTGTCGATTTTTTGGTTTTCCCAAGATATACGTCCATGAGGGGAAGTGCTGTATGCTCTGTAGCTCTGTGTTTTAGAAGTTTTAAGATACAGCATACACTTCTCAAGAGTGGCCGGTGGCAATTTACATACCGCCGATCAGCATAACAAGGCTCCCTTTTCTCCATGGCCTGTCCTGCATTTCTGGGTTTTACACTTTTTCAGCATGGGCCTTTTGACCAATGCGAAGTGAGACATTTTTGTAATGCTGATTTGCATTGCCCGCTTGTTTAGTTGGCCAAAAAGAGCATCTGCGTTTTTTCCAAAATTTATTCAGGAAAGAACGCAGACGCCCTTTTTGGCCAACTGCATCATTGTCGAAGATCTGCAGAATTTCATGTGCTTTAAAGGCGAGTCCAATCTACCTGTGAAAAACTGTTTCCTGCAATTCTGTCTTGCTTTGAAATCCTCTTCGTTGCCTTACCTCAATATATTTTTGGACGAGAGTGATCATTTATAACTCTGCAGGTTTGTGAATTGCAGTGCCCCTGAGTTCCATTTTTCAACTCGCTTTCTTGGGAGCTGGCCGCAAAAGCGCAGGATGGCTTCAGGACCTATTCTGGTTCCCTGGGGCAGGCTGAGCCTGTTGTTAATTCTTCTTCCTGATGGAAATTAGAGTGACCTGTGTCTTTCCCAACACCTAGAGCTAGCCTCTCATGGGTTCCCCCTCTTCCCATTCATCCTCAGGACAAATTGCAACCTGTACGAAACAGGAGGTTAAAGGTGCTGATTCTCCAAGTGGGGAGATTGTAAGTAAAGCGGATGGAATGGCGAACCCGAGCACCAGGAGATGAGGAATGAGGTGCGTTTCAGAAACCTTTCCCGATCACACTGTATACCATCCACTGGGTTTCCCATGCATTTTTTCGCTGTAAGAAGATTCCCTTGAACCTGGAGATTTGGGACCCATACAATGGGTACCACGCACTATTACTTTAAAGGGTAGGCGTTTGCTCACCCAACCTCACCAATCCTCTCAGCCCCAAGAGTGTCCAGCCTTATATCTAATCCAGCTGTGTGTCTAGATACGGTCGATCCAGGTTGCTTCACTGCCCCTGAACGAACTTTGTACGAATTTCTCTCTCTTTCACTGTCTTTGTTGGGGTTTTTTTTTAATGTATTTTTATAATGGGGTTTAGCTGATTTTCACTGCTGTGTTTATGCCGCTTTATACCCACTTGATTCATTTACAGAGAGATATCAATACATAGGTTTTAAGATTGTTACTAGTCAGATATACTCTTTTGCGGTGAATAGGGGGCGTTGAGTCCAGTTCACTGAGCAAGGGGTAGGTGTTGTCTGTTACATATTTGGTTTATGGAACGGTATGTGTGCTAATTTCAAACCCTTGTTTTATGCCTCACCCCACCTCACCTTTCCAGTTAAGCAGCGAACCAGTGTTTTCTAAATGTGTGACTCTGTTCTGTTTTGTAATCAGGTCATGTGTAGCTATTTTTACTTTCCCTCTATAAGTGATATCTTATGATAAGTGTCTTTTTCTGTGTGACTTATTTCACTTAGAAACATCGTACCTAAATCCACTCATCATGCTGCTAGTAGCCGTATGACATTGATTTCATGGCTGAGTGATATTCCATTGTACATAAATACCACACTTCTTTATCCATTTTTCTCTATCCTGGCATATTTAAGGTGTACTGAAGTGGAGGTTCTTGTAAACAGAGCAGGCCTAAACTTTGGGGTGCCTGTGTCTTGTTGATTTTTAGTTTTCCCATTTTATACGCCCACGAGTGGAAGGGCCCTATGCTCTCTAGCTGTGTTTTTTAGATGTTTTAGGAAACACCATGCACTTCTCCAGAGTGGCCGTTGACAATTTACATCCCGCGCATCAGCCTAACAAGGCTCCCTTTTCTCCCTGGCCTGTCCTGCACTTCTGGTTTTTACACTGTTTTGGATGGCCTTTGGACGGATGGGAAGTGAGACTTATTTGTAGTGCTGATTTGAATATATTCAGGAAAAAACGCATACGCCCTTTTTGGCCAAGTGCATCATTGTAGACGTTTTGCCGCTTTTCATGTGCTCTAAAGGCGATTCTTATCTACCTCCTGAAATCTGGGGGCTTGTTCCCGCACATTCCTCTCTAATGTACAACCTGGGAACACTACCTCCAGGAAGACTCTGTTGCCCTAGTAACAAGGGTTGAGAACGTAATAATGCTGCCGCCTTGTGGCTGTTTCTCACAATAGCAGCTTTAAACCCAGAGCTAATGTTTGCTTAATAGTCACAAGGACAGCAGGGCTGTAAATGACACCTCCCCTCAAAAAATGCCCTGGGGTAGGGAATAGGCAAGAAAATTCAACACATGACAAATTTTTCAAGAAGTCAATATGAAGAGAGAAGTTGTACTCACTCTTTAAAAAAAAAAAAGAGGAAAAGAAAAAAAGGACATGCCTAAAGCTCAGTATAAGGAATTATTAGCCACATGCAAATCCAACCTCCAAAAAGATTTCAGCTCACACCAGTCAAATGACCATCAGCAAAACGTCTACAAACTATAAATGCTGAAGGGGTTTTAGAGAACTTTGTACCTTCTAGAAGCTGGTGGGATGTAAAGTGGTAACAGCACTAACAAAAACTGAATGGAGCTGCTGTAAAAGGTAAAAATTGAGCTACCAGATGATGTGGCAGGGCACCTTTTGGGCCTATAATCTAAGACCACCAGAATCGGAAAGACAGAGGCAGGCAAATGTGCACTGCAGCAATATTGAAATAGCCAAGACATGGAAGCAAAAAAAAGGTCCATAAACAGATGAATTGACAAAGAAGAAGTGGTATATGTACAGAATGGAATAGTAGCCTCGGGAAGAAAACGAAGAGTGCCGTTTTCAGGATTAAAAATGAGCCTAGAAATAATCATATTAGGTAAAGTAAGTCAAAAGGGAATGACAAATATCCTATGATATCATTTATACAAGTGATCCTAAGATTGCTACCAATGAACATACTTCCACAGAAAAAGACACTCACAGACTTATAAAACAAACTAATGGTTAACCAAAATGAAAGGTGGAAGGATGGAAAAATTAGGATTATGGGGCTAACCTAAATAGGCTAATGTATGTTAAATGTATATAAACACTTAACATATAAACTATATATATTTCCTGCAATTCTGCCTTGCTTTCAAATCCTCTTCGTTGCCTTCCTTCAATATATTTTTGGACGAGAGTTAGCATTTATAACTCTACAGGATTGTGAATTGCAGTGCCCCTGATCTCCATTTTTCAACTCGCTTTTTTGGAAGCTGGCCGAAAAACCGCAGGATTGCTTAAGGCCCTATTGTGGTTCCGTGGGGGAGGCTGAGCCTGTGGTTAATTCTTCTTCCTGATGGGAAATTAGAGTGACCTGTACCTGTCCCAACACCTAGAGCTAGTCTCTCATTGGTTCCCCCTGTTCCCGTTGATCCTCAGGACAAACTGCAACCTGTACGGAACAGGAGGTTAAAGGTGTTGATTCTCCAAGGAGGGAGATTGCTAGTCAAGAGGCTGGAATGGCGAACCCGAGCACAAGGAGATGAGAAATGAGGTGCGTTTTAGAAACCTTTCCCGATCACACGGTGTACCATCCTCTGGGTTTCTCATGCATGTTTTCGATGTAGGAAGATGCCCTTGAACCAGGAGATTTGGGACCCATGGGATGGGTACCACGCAGTATTACTTTAAAGGGTCTGCGTTTGCTCACCAAACCTCACCAAACCTCTCAGCCCCAAGAGTTTCCACCCTTATGTCTCAATCAGCTGTGGGTCTAATTATGGTCATTCCAGGTGGCATCACAGCCCCTGAACGAATTTTGTAAGAATTTCTCTCTCTTTCACTGTCTTTGCTTCACGGGTTTTTAAAAGTAATAGATTTTTATATTGGAGTTTAGCTGATTTTCACTGCTGTGTTTAAGCAGCTTTACACCCACTTGACTCACTTACAGAGAGATATCAATGCATAGGTTTTAAGATTCTTACTAGTCAGATATATTCTTGGGCGGTGAATAGGGGGTGTTGAGTCCAGTTCACTGAGCAAGGAGTAGGTCTTGTCTATTACATATTGGGTTTATGGAACGGTATCTGAGCTAATTTGAAACCCTTGTTTTATGCATCACCCCACCTCACCTTTCCCGTTAGGCAGCCATAGTGTGTTTTCTAACCGTGTGACTCTGTTCTGTTTTGTAATTCAGTTCAAGGGTAGCGGTTTTTACACTCCCTCTATAAGTGAAATCTTATGATAAGTGTCTTTTTCTGTGTGACTTATTTCACTTAGATTCGTCGTACCTAAATACACTCATCATGCTGCTACTAGCCTTATGACGTTGATTTCATGGCTGAGTGATATTCCATTGTACATAAGGACCACAACTTCTTTATCCATTTTTCTCTTTCCTGGGATATTTAAGGTGTAGACAAGTGGAGGTTCTTGTCAACAGAGCAGCCCTAAACTTTGGGGTGCCTGTGTCTTGCTGATTTTTAGTTTTCCCAATGTATACGCCCATGAGTGGAAGTGCCCTATGCTCTCTAAGCTGAGTTTTGTAGATGTTTCAGGACACACCGTACACTTCTCCAGAGTGGCTGTTGGCAATTTACATCCCACCCATCAGCATAGCAAGGCTCCCGTTTCTCCATGGCCTGTCCTGCATTTCTGGTTTTGACACTTTATTCAGCATGGCCCTTTTGAGCGATGGGAAGCGAGACTTCCTTGTACTGCAGATTTGCCTTTCCAGGTTGCTTGGTTGGCCAAAAAGGACGTATGCGTTTTTTCCTGAATATATTCAGGAAAAAACGCATACGTCCTTTTTGGCCAAGGGCATCATTGTCGAGGTTCTGCCGCTTTTCCTGTGTTTTAAAGGCAATTCGAATCTACCTCCTGAAATCTGGTTCCTGCAATTCTGCCTTGCTTTCTAATCCTCCTCGTTGCATTCCCTCAATATATTTGTGGACGAGAGTTATCATTTATAACTCTGCAGGGTTGTGAATTGCAGTAACCCTGAGGTCCATTTTTCAACTCGCTTTCTTGGGAGCTGGCCGCAAAAGCTCAGGATTGCTTCAGGCCCTATTCTGCTTCCGGGCGGCAGACTGAGCCTGTGGTTTATTCTTCTTCGTGATGGGAAAATAGAGTGACCTGTGCCTGTCGCAACACCTAGAGGCTAGTCTCTCACTGGTTCCCCCTCTTCCCGTTCATCCTCAGGAAACATTGCAACTTGTACGGAATAGGAGGTTAAAGGTGCCGATTCTCCAAGGAGGGAGATTGCTAGTAAAGCGGCTGGAATGGCGAACCCGAGCACAATGAGATGAGAAATGAGGTGCGTTTTAGAAACCTTCCCCAATCACACGGTGTACCATCTTCTGGGTTTTTCATGCATGTTTTCGATGTAGGAAGATGCCCTTTAACCTGGAGATTTGGGACCCATGGGATGGGTACCATGCAGTATTACTTTAAAGGGTCTGCGTTTGCTCACCCAACCTAACCAAAACTCTCACCCCAAGAGTGTCCACCCTTATGTCGCAATCAGCTCTTGGTCTAGATATGGCCAATCCAGGTGGCATCACAGCCCCTGAACGAATTTTGTAAGAATTTCTCTCTCTTTCACTGTCTTTGCTTCACGGGTTTTTAAAAGTAATTGATTTTTATAATGGGGTTTAGCTGCTTTTCACTGCTGTGTTTATGTCGCTTTACACCCTCTTGACTCACTTACAGGGAGTTATCAATGCATAGGTTTTAAGAGTCTTACTAGTCAGATATATTCTTGGGCGGTGAATAGGTGTTGTTGAGTCCAGTTCACTGAGCAAGGAGTAGGTCTTGTCTATTACATATTGGGTTTATGGAACGGTATCTGAGCTAATTTGAAACCCTTGTTTTATGCATCACCCCAACTCACCTTTCCCGTTAGGCAGCCATAGTGTGTTTTCTAAACGTGTGACTCTGTTCTGTTTTGTAATTCAGTTCAAGGGTAGAGGTTTTTACATTCCCTCTATAAGTGATATCTTATGATAAGTGTCTTTTTCTGTGTGACTTATTTCACTTAGAATCGTCGTACCTAAATCCACTCATCATGCTGCTACTAGCCTTATGACGTTGATTTCATGGCTGAGTGATATTTCATTGTACATAAGGACCACAACTTCTTTATCCATTTTTCCCTTTTGTGGGATATTTAAGGTGTAACAAAGTGGAGGATCTTGTCAACAGAGCAGCCCTAAACTTTGGGGTGCTTGTGTCTTGCTGATTTTTAATTTTCCCAATTTATACGCCCATGAGTGGAAGTGCCCTATGCTCTCTAAGCTGAGTTTTGTAAATGTTTCAGGACACACCGTACACTTCTCCAGAGTGGCTGTTGGCAATTTACATCCCGCCCATCAGCGTAGCAAGGCTCCCGTTTCTCCGTGGCCTTTCCTGCATTTCTGGTTTTGACACTTTATTCAGCATGGCCCTTTTGACCGATGGGACGTGAGACTTCTTTGTAGCCCTGATTTGCCTTTCCAGGTAGCTTGGTTGGCCAAAAAGGGCTTATGCGTTTTTTCCTGAATATATTCAGGAAAAAACGCATACGCCCTTTTTGGCCAAGGGCATCATTGTCGAGGTTTTGCCTCTTTTCCTGTGCTTTAAAGGCGATTCGAATCTGCCTCCTGAAATCTGTTTCCTGCAATTCTGCCTTGCTTTCAAATCCTCTTTGTTGCCTTCCCTCAATATATTTGTAGACGAGAGTTATCATTTATAACTCTGCAGGTTTGTGAATTGCAGTGCCCCTGAGCTCCATTTTTCAACTCGCTTTCTTGTTTGCTGGCAGATAAAGCTCAGGATTGCTTCAGGCCCTATTCTGCTTCCGGGCGGCAGACTGAGCCTGTGGTTAATTCTTCTTCCTGATGGGAAAATAGAGTGACCTTTGCCTGTCCCAACACCTAGAGCTAGTCTCTCACTGGTTCCCCCTCTTCCCGTTCATCCTCAGGACAAATTGCAACCTGTACGGAACAGGAGGTTAAAGGTGCCGATTCTTCAAGGAGGGAGATTGCTAGTAAAGCGGCTGGAATGGCGAACCCGAGCACAAGGAGATGAGAAATGAGGTGCGTTTTAGAAACATTTCCCGATCACTCGGTGTACCACCTTCTGGGTTTCTCATGCATGTTTTCGATGTAGGAAGATGCCCTTGAACCTGGAGATTTGGGACCCATGGGATGGGTACCACGCAGTATGACTTTAAAGGGTCTGCGTTTGCTCACCCAACCTCACCAAACCTCTCAGCCCCAAGAGTGTCCACCCTTATGTCGCAATCAGCTGTGGGTCTAGATATGGTCAATCCAGGTGGCATCACAGCCCCTGAACGAATTTTGTAAGACTTTCTCTCTCTTTCAGTCTCTTTGTTTCACGGGTTTTTTTAAATTAATTGAGTTTTATAATGGGGTTTAGCTGCTTTTCACTGCTGTCTTTATGCCGCTTTACACCCACTTGACTCACTTACAGAGAGATATCAATACATAGGTTTTAAGATTATTACTAGTCAGATATAATCTTGGGCGGTGAATAGTGGGTGTTGAGTCCAGTTCACTGAGCAAGGAGTAGGTCTTCTCTATTACATATTGGGTTTATGGAACGGTATCTGAGCTAATTTGAAACCCTTGTTTTAGGCATCACCCCACCTCACCTTTCCCGTTAAGCAGCTATAGTGTGTTTTCTAAACGTGTGACTCTGTTCTGTTTTGTAATTCAGTTCAAGTGTAGCGGTTTTTCCATTCCCTCTATAAGTGATATCTTATGGCAAGTGTCTTTTTCTGTGTGACTTATTTCACTTAGAATCGTCGTACCTAAATCCACTCATCATGCTGCTACTAGCCTTATGACGTTGATTTCATGGCTGAGTGATATTCCTTTGTACATAAGGACCACAACTTCTTTATCCATTTTTCTCTTTCCTGGGATATTTAAGGTGTAACGAAGTGGAGGTTCTTGTCAACAGAGCAGCCCTAAACTTTGGGGTGCCTGTGTCTTGCTGATTTTAAGGTTTCCCAATGCATACGCCCATGAGTGGAAGTGCCCTATGCTCTCTAAGCTGTGTTTTTTAGATGTTTCAGGACACACCGTACACTTCTCCAGAGTGGCTGTTGGCAATTTACATCCCGCCCATCAGCGTAGCAAGGCTCCCGTTTCTCCATGGCCTGTCCTGCATTTCTGGTTCTGACCCTTTATTCAGCATGGCCCTTTTGACCGATGCGAAGCGACACTTCTTTGTAGCGCTGATTTGCCTTTCCAGGTTGCTTGGTTGGCCAAAAAGGGCGTATGCTTTTTTTCCTGAATATATTCAGGAAAAAACGCATACGCCCTTTTTGGCCAAGGGCATCATTGTCGAGGTTTTGCCGCTTTTCCTGTGCTTTAAAGGTGATTCGAATCTACCTCCTGAAATCTGTTTCCTGCAATTCTGCCTTGCTTTCAAATCCTCTTTGTTGCCTTCCCTCAATATATTTGTAGACGAGAGTTATCATTTATAACTGTGCAGGTCTGTGAATTGCAGTGACCCTGAGCTCCACTTTTCGACTCGCTTTCTTGTTTGCTGGCAGAAAAAGCTCAGGATTGCTTCAGGCCCTATTCTGCTTCCGGGCGGCAGGCTGAGCCTGTGGTTAATTCTTCTTCCTGATGGGAAAATAGAGTGACCTGTGCCTGTCCCAACACCTAGAGCTAGTCTCTCACTGGTTCCCCCTCTTCCCGTTCATCCTCAGGACAAATTGCAACCTGTACGGAACAGGAGGTTAAAGGTGCCGATTCTTCAAGGAGGGAGATTGCTAGTAAAGCGGCTGGAATGGCGAACCCGAGCACAAGGAGATGAGAAATGAGGTGCGTTTTAGAAACCTTTCCCGATCACTCGGTGTACCATCTTCTGGGTTTCTCATGCATGTTTTCGATGTAGGAAGATGCCCTTGAACCTGGAGATTGGGGACCCATGGGATGGGTACCACGCAGTATTACTTTAAAGGGTCTGCGTTTGCTCACCCAACCTCACCAAACCTCTCAGCCCCAAGAGTGTCCACCCTTATGTCGCAATCAGCTGTGGGTCTA
The DNA here is from genome assembly GCF_028021215.1 of Eschrichtius robustus. NCBI lineage: Eukaryota > Metazoa > Chordata > Mammalia > Artiodactyla > Eschrichtiidae > Eschrichtius > Eschrichtius robustus. The sequence goes on along the minus strand of NC_090830.1, from coordinate 68,014,904 downwards.
GATATGGTCAATCCAGGTGGCATCACAGCCCCTGAACGAATTTTGTCAGAATTTCTCTCTCTTTCACTGTCTTCGTTTCACGGGTTTTTAAAAGTAATTGATTTTTATAATGGGGTTTAGCTGCTTTTCACTGCTGTCTTTATGCCGCTTTACACCCACTTGACTCACTTACAGAGAGATATCAATACATAGGTTTTAAGATTATTACTAGTCAGATATAATCTTGGGCGGTGAATAGTGGGTGTTGAGTCCAGTTCACTGAGCAAGGAGTAGGTCTTGTCTATTACATATTGGGTTTATGGAACGGTATCTGAGCTAATTTGAAACCCTTGTTTTAGGCATCACCCCACCTCACCTTTCCCGTTAAGCAGCTATAGTGTGTTTTCTAAACGTGTGACTCTGTTCTGTTTTGTAATTCAGTTCAAGTGTAGCGGTTTTTCCATTCCCTCTATAAGTGATATCTTATGGCAAGTGTCTTTTTCTGCGTGACTTATTTCACTTAGAATCGTCGTACCTAAATCCACTCATCATGCTGCTACTAGCCTTATGACGTTGATTTCATGGCTGAGTGATATTCCTTTGTACATAAGGACCACAACTTCTTTATCCATTTTTCTCTTTCCTGGGATATTTAAGGTGTAACGAAGTGGAGGTTCTTGTCAACAGAGCAGCCCTAAACTTTGGGGTGCCTGTGTCTTGCTGATTTTTAGTTTTCCCAATGCATACGCCCATGAGTGGAAGTGCCCTATGCTCTCTAAGCTGTGTTTTTTAGATGTTTCAGGACACACCGTACACTTCTCCAGAGTGGCTGTTGGCAATTTACATCCCGCCCATCAGCGTAGCAAGGCTCCCGTTTCTCCATGGCCTGTCCTGCATTTCTGGTTCTGACCCTTTATTCAGCATGGCCCTTTTGACCGATGCGAAGCGAGACTTCTTTGTAGCGCTGATTTGCCTTTCCAGGTTGCTTGGTTGGCCAAAAAGGGCGTATGCGTTTTTTCCTGAATATATTCAGGAAAAAACGCATACGCCCTTTTTGGCCAAGGGCATCATTGTCGAGGTTTTGCCGCTTTTCCTGTGCTTTAAAGGCGATTCGAATCTACCTCCTGAAATCTGTTTCCTGCAATTCTGCCTTGCTTTCAAATCCTCTTCGTTTCCTTCCTTGAATATATTTGTGGACGAGAGTTATCATTTATAACTCTGCAGGTTTGTGAATTGCAGTGCCCCTGAGCTCCATTTTTCAACTCGCTTTCTTGGGAGCTGGCCGCAAAAGCACAGGATTGCTTCAGGCCCTATTCGGGTTCCGGGCGGCAGGCTGAGCCTGTGGTTAATTCTTCTTCCTGATGGGAAAATAGAGTGACCTGTGCCTGTCCCAACACCTAGAGCTAGTCTCCCATTGGTTCCCCCTCTTCCCGTTCATCCTCAGGACAAATTGCAACCTGTACGGAACAGGAGGTTAAAGATGCTGATTCTCCAAGGAGGGAGATTGCTAGTAAAGCGGCTGGAATGGCGAACCCGAGCAAAAGGAGATGAGAAATGAGGTGCGTTTTAGAAACATTTCCCGATCACTCGGTGTACCATCTTCTGGGTTTCTCATGCATGTTTTCGGTGTAGGAAGATGCCCTTGAACCTGGAGATTTGGGACCAATGGGATGGGTACCACGCAGTATTACTTCAAAGGGTCTGCGTTTGCTCACCCAACCTCACCAAACCTCTCAGCCCCAAGTGTCCACCCTTATGTCTCAATCAGCTGTGGGTCTGGATATGGTCAATCCAGGTGGCATCACAGCCCCTGAACGAATTTTGTAAGAATTTCTCTCTCTTTCACTCTCTTTGTTTCACGGGTTTTTAAAATTAATTGAGTTTTATAATGGGGTTTAGCTGCTTTTCACTGCTGTGTTTAAGCAGCTTTACACCCACTTGACTCACTTACAGAGAGATATCAATAAATAGGTTTTAAGATTCTTACTAGTCAGATATATTCTTGGGCGGTGAATAGGGGGTGTTGTGTCCGGTTCACTGAGCAAGGAGTAGGTCTTGTCTATTACATATTGGGTTTATGGAACGGTATCTGAGCTAATTTGAAACCCTTGTTTTATGCATCACCCCACCTCAACTTTCCCGTTAGGCAGCCATAGTGTGTTTTCTAAACGTGTGACTCTGTTCTGTTTTGTAATTCAGTTCAAGGGTAGCGGTTTTTACATTCCCTCTATAAGTGATATCTTATGATAAGTGTCTTTTTCTGTGTGACTTATTTCACTTAGAATCGTCGTACCTAAATCCACTCATCATGCTGCTACTAGCCTTATGACGTTGATTTCATGGCTGAGTGATATTCCATTGTACATAAGGACCACAACTTCTTTATCCATTTTTCTCTTTCCTGGGATATTTAAGGTGTAACGAAGTGGAGGTTCTTGTCAACAGAGCAGCCCTAAACTTTGGGGTGCTTGTGTCTTGCTGATTTTTAGTTTTCCCAATTTATACGCCCATGAGTGGAAGTGCCCTATGCTCTCTAAGCTGAGTTTTGTAAATGTTTCAGGACACACCGTACACTTCTCCAGAGTGGCTGTTGGCAATTTACATCCCGCCCATCAGCGTAGCAAGGCTCCCGTTTCTCCGTGGCCTGTCCTGCATTTCTGGTTTTGACACTTTATTCAGCATGGCCCTTTTGACCGATGGGAAGCGAGACTTCTTTGTAGCACTGATTTGCCTTTCCAGGTTGCTTGGTTGGCCAAAAAGGGCGTATGCGTTTTTTCCTGAATATATTCAGGAAAAAACGCATACGCCCTTTTTGGCCAAGGGCATCATTGTTGAGGTTTTGCCGCTTTTCCTGTGCTTTAAAGGCGATTCGAATCTGCCTCCTGAAATCTGTTTCCTGCAATTCTGCCTTGCTTTCAAATCCTCTTCGTTGCCTTCCTTGAATATATTTGTGGACGAGAGTTATCATTTATAACTCTGCAGGTTTGTGAATTGCAGTGCCCCTGAGTTCCATTTTTCAACTCGCTTTCTTGGGAGCTGGCCGCAAAAGCACAGGATTGCTTCAGGCCCTATTCGGGTTCCGGGCGGCAGGCTGAGCCTGTGGTTAATTCTTCTTCCTGATGGGAAAATAGAGTGACCTGTGCCTGTCCCAACACCTAGAGCTAGTCTCCCATTGGTTCCCCCTCTTCCCGTTCATCCTCAGGACAAATTGCAACCTGTACGGAACAGGAGGTTAAAGATGCTGATTCTCCAAGGAGGGAGATTGCTAGTAAAGCGGCTGGAATGGCGAACCCGAGCACAAGGAGATGAGAAATGAGGTGCGTTTTAGAAACATTTCCCGATCACTCGGTGTACCATCTTCTGGGTTTCTCATGCATGTTTTCGGTGTAGGAAGATGCCCTTGAACCTGGAGATTTGGGACCCATGGGATGGGTACCACGCAGTATTACTTCAAAGGGTCTGCGTTTGCTCACCCAACCTCACCAAACCTCTCAGCCCCAAGTGTCCACCCTTATGTCTCAATCAGCTGTGGGTCTGGATATGGTCAATCCAGGTGGCATCACAGCCCCTGAACGAATTTTGTAAGAATTTCTCTCTCTTTCACTCTCTTTGTTTCACGGGTTTTTAAAATTAATTGAGTTTTATAATGGGGTTTAGCTGCTTTTCACTGTTGTGTTTAAGCAGCTTTACACCCACTTGACTCACTTACAGAGAGATATCAATAAATAGGTTTTAAGATTCTTACTAGTCAGATATATTCTTGGGCGGTGAATAGGGGGTGTTGTGTCCGGTTCACTGAGCAAGGAGTAGGTTTTGTCTATTACATATTGGGTTTATGGAACGGTATCTGAGCTAATTTGAAACCCTTGTTTTATGCATCACCCCACCTCAACTTTCCCGTTAGGCAGCCATAGTGTGTTTTCTAAACGTGTGACTCTGTTCTGTTTTGTAATTCAGTTCAAGGGTAGCGGTTTTTACATTCCCTCTATAAGTGATATCTTATGATAAGTGTCTTTTTCTGTGTGACTTATTTCACTTAGAATCGTCGTACCTAAATCTACTCATCATGCTGCTACTAGCCTTATGACGTTGATTTCATGGCTGAGTGATATTCCATTGTACATAAGGACCACAACTTCTTTATCCATTTTTCTCTTTCCTGGGATATTTAAGGTGTAACGAAGTGGAGGTTCTTGTCAACAGAGCAGCCCTAAACTTTGGGGTGCTTGTGTCTTGCTGACTTTTAGTTTTCCCAATTTATACGCCCATGAGTGGAAGTGCCCTATGCTCTCTAAGCTGAGTTTTGTAAATGTTTCAGGACACACCGTACACTTCTCCAGAGTGGCTGTTGGCAATTTACATCCCGCCCATCAGCGTAGCAAGGCTCCCGTTTCTCCGTGGCCTGTCCTGCATTTCTGGTTTTGACACTTTATTCAGCATGGCCCTTTTGACCGATGGGAAGCGAGACTTCTTTGTAGCACTGATTTGCCTTTCCAGGTTGCTTGGTTGGCCAAAAAGGGCGTATGCGTTTTTTCCTGAATATATTCAGGAAAAAACGCATACGCCCTTTTTGGACAAGGGCATCATTGTCGAGGTTTTGCCGCTTTTCCTGTGCTTTAAAGGCGATTCGAATCTGCCTCCTGAAATCTGTTTCCTGCAATTCTGCCTTGCTTTCAAATCCTCTTTGTTGCCTTCCCTCAATATATTTGTAGACGAGAGTTATCATTTATAACTCTGCAGGGTTGTGAATTGCAGTAACCCTGAGCTCCATTTTTCAACTCGCTCTCTTGGGATCTGGCCGCAAATGCGCAGGATTGCTTTAGGCCCTATTCTGCTTCCGGGCGGCAGACTGAGCCTGTGGTTAATTCTTCTTCCTGATGGGAAAATAGAGTGACCTGTGCCTGTCCCAACACCTAGGGCTAGTCTCTCATTGGTTCCCCCTCTTCCCGTTCACCCTCAGGACAAATTGCAACCTGTATGGAACAGGAAGTTAAAGGTGCTGATTCTCCAAGGAGGGAGATTGCTAGTAAAGCGGCTGGAATGGCGAACCCGAGCACAAGGAGATGAGAAATGAGGTGCGTTTTAGAAACCTTTCCCGATCACTCGGTGTACCATCTTCTGGGTTTCTCATGCATGTTTTCGATGTAGGAAGATGCCCTTGAACCTGGAGATTTGGGACCCATGGGATGGGTACCACGCAGTATTACTTTAAAGGGTCTGCGTTTGCTCACCCAACCTCACCAAACCTCTCAGCCCCAAGTATCCACCCTTATGTCTCAATCAGCTGCGGGTCTAGATATGGTCAATCCAGGTGGCATCACAGCCCCTGAACGAATTTTGTAAGAATTTCTCTCTCTTTCACTCTCTTTGTTTCACGGGTTTTTTTAAATTAATTGAGTTTTATAATGGGGTTCAGCTGCTTTTAACTGCTGTGTTTATGCAGCTTTACACCCAGTTGACTCACTTACAGAGAGATATCAATACATAGGTTTTAAGATTCTTACTAGTCAGATATATTCTTGGGCCGTGAATAGGGGGTGTTGAGTCCGGTTCACTGAGCAAGGAGTAGGTCTTTTCTATTACATATTGGGTTTATGGAACGGTATCAGAGCTAATTTGAAACCCTTGTTTTATGCATCACCCCACCTCACCTTTCCCGTTAGGCAGCCATAGTGTGTTTTCTAAACGTGTGACTCTGTTCTGTTTTGTAATTCATTTCAAGGATAGCGGTTTTTACATTCCCTCTATAAGTGATATCTTATGATAAGTGTCTTTTTCTGTGTGACTTATTTCACTTAGAATCGTCGTACCTAAATCCACTCATCATGCTGCTACTAGCCTTATGACGTTGATTTCATGGCTGAGTGATATTCCATTGTACATAAGGACCACAACTTCTTTATCCATTTTTCTCTTTCGTGGGATATTTAAGGTGTAACAAAGTGGAGGATCTTGTCAACAGAGCAGCCCTAAACTTTGGGGTGCTTGTGTCTTGCTGATTTTTAGTTTTCCCAAGTTATACGCCCATGAGTGGAAGTGCCCTATGCTCTCTAAGCTGAGTTTTGTAAATGTTTCAGGACACACCGTACACTTCTCCAGAGTGGCTGTTGGCAATTTACATCCCGCCCATCAGCGTAGCAAGGCTCCCGTTTCTCCGTGGCCTTTCCTGCATTTCTGGTTTTGACACTTTATTCAGCATGGCCCCTTTGACCGATGGGACGCGAGACTTCTTTGTAGCCCTGATTTGCCTTTCCAGGTAGCTTGGTTGGCCAAAAAGGGCGTATGCGTTTTTTCCTGAATATATTCAGGAAAAAACGCATACGCCCTTTTTGGCCAAGGGCATCATTGTCGAGGTTTTGCCGCTTTTCCTGTGCTTTAAAGGCGATTCGAATCTGCCTCCTGAAATCTGTTTCCTGCAATTCTGCCTTGCTTTCAAATCCTCTTTGTTGCCTTCCCTCAATATATTTGTAGACGAGAGTTATCATTTATAACTGTGCAGGTCTGTGAATTGCAGTGACCCTGAGCTCCACTTCTCGACTCGCTTTCTTGTTTGCTGGCAGAAAAAGCTCAGGATTGCTTCAGGCCCTATTCTGCTTCCGGGCGGCAGACTGAGCCTGTGGTTAATTCTTCTTCCTGATGGGAAAATAGAGTGACCTGTGCCTGTCCCAACACCTAGAGCTAGTCTCTCACTGGTTCCCCCTCTTCCCGTTCATCCTCAGGACAAATTGCAACCTGTACGGAACAGGAGGTTAAAGGTGCCGATTCTTCAAGGAGGGAGATTGCTAGTAAAGCGGCTGGAATGGCGAACCCGAGCACAAGGAGATGAGAAATGAGGTGCGTTTTAGAAACCTTTCCCGATCACTCGGTGTACCATCTTCTGGGTTTCTCATGCATGTTTTCGATGTAGGAAGATGCCCTTGAACCTGGAGATTGGGGACCCATGGGATGGGTACCACGCAGTATTACTTTAAAGGGTCTGCGTTTGCTCACCCAACCTCACCAAACCTCTCAGCCCCAAGAGTGTCCACCCTTATGTCGCAATCAGCTGTGGGTCTAGATATGGTCAATCCAGGTGGCATCACAGCCCCTGAACGAATTTTGTCAGAATTTCTCTCTCTTTCACTGTCTTCGTTTCACGGGTTTTTAAAAGTAATTGATTTTTATAATGGGGTTTAGCTGCTTTTCACTGCTGTCTTTATGCCGCTTTACACCCACTTGACTCACTTACAGAGAGATATCAATACATAGGTTTTAAGATTATTACTAGTCAGATATAATCTTGGGCGGTGAATAGTGGGTGTTGAGTCCAGTTCACTGAGCAAGGAGTAGGTCTTGTCTATTACATATTGGGTTTATGGAACGGTATCTGAGCTAATTTGAAACCCTTGTTTTAGGCATCACCCCACCTCACCTTTCCCGTTAAGCAGCTATAGTGTGTTTTCTAAACGTGTGACTCTGTTCTGTTTTGTAATTCAGTTCAAGTGTAGCGGTTTTTCCATTCCCTCTATAAGTGATATCTTATGGCAAGTGTCTTTTTCTGTGTGACTTATTTCACTTAGAATCGTCGTACCTAAATCCACTCATCATGCTGCTACTAGCGTTATGACGTTGATTTCATGGCTGAGTGATATTCCTTTGTACATAAGGACCACAACTTCTTTATCCATTTTTCTCTTTCCTGGGATATTTAAGGTGTAACGAAGTGGAGGTTCTTGTCAACAGAGCAGCCCTAAACTTTGGGGTGCCTGTGTCTTGCTGATTTTTAGTTTTCCCAATGCATACGCCCATGAGTGGAAGTGCCCTATGCTCTCTAAGCTGTGTTTTTTAGATGTTTCAGGACACACCGTACACTTCTCCAGAGTGGCTGTTGGCAATTTACATCCCGCCCATCAGCGTAGCAAGGCTCCCGTTTCTCCATGGCCTGTCCTGCATTTCTGGTTCTGACCCTGTATTCAGCATGGCCCTTTTGACCGATGCGAAGCGAGACTTCTTTGTAGCGCTGATTTGCCTTTCCAGGTTGCTTGGTTGGCCAAAAAGGGCGTATGCGTTTTTTCCTGAATATATTCAGGAAAAAAAGCATACGCCCTTTTTGGCCAAGGGCATCATTGTCGAGGTTTTGCCGCTTTTCCTGTGCTTTAAAGGCGATTCGAATCTACCTCCTGAAATCTGTTTCCTGCAATTCTGCCTTGCTTTCAAATCCTCTTCGTTGCCTTCCTTGAATATATTTGTGGACGAGAGTTATCATTTATAACTCTGCAGGTTTGTGAATTGCAGTGCCCCTGAGCTCCATTTTTCAACTCGCTTTCTTGGGAGCTGGCCGCAAAAGCACAGGATTCCTTCAGGCCCTATTCGGGTTCCGGGCGGCAGGCTGAGCCTGTGGTTAATTCTTCTTCCTGATGGGAAAATAGAGTGACCTGTGCCTGTCCCAACACCTAGAGCTAGTCTCCCATTGGTTCCCCCTCTTCCCGTTCATCCTCAGGACAAATTGCAACCTGTACGGAACAGGAGGTTAAAGATGCTGATTCTCCAAGGAGGGAGATTGCTAGTAAAGCGGCTGGAATGGCGAACCCGAGCAAAAGGAGATGAGAAATGAGGTGCGTTTTAGAAACATTTCCCGATCACTCGGTGTACCATCTTCTGGGTTTCTCATGCATGTTTTCGGTGTAGGAAGATGCCCTTGAACCTGGAGATTTGGGACCCATGGGATGGGTACCACGCAGTATTACTTCAAAGGGTCTGTGTTTGCTCACCCAACCTCACCAAACCTCTCAGCCCCAAGTGTCCACCCTTATGTCTCAATCAGCTGTGGGTCTGGATATGGTCAATCCAGGTGGCATCACAGCCCCTGAACGAATTTTGTAAGAATTTCTCTCTCTTTCACTCTCTTTGTTTCACGGGTTTTTAAAATTAATTGAGTTTTATAATGGGGTTTAGCTGCTTTTCACTGCTGTGTTTAAGCAGCTTTACACCCACTTGACTCACTTACAGAGAGATATCAATAAATAGGTTTTAAGATTCTTACTAGTCAGATATATTCTTGGGCGGTGAATAGGGGGTGTTGTGTCCGGTTCACTGAGCAAGGAGTAGGTCTTGTCTATTACATATTGGGTTTATGGAACGGTATCTGAGCTAATTTGAAACCCTTGTTTTATGCATCACCCCACCTCAACTTTCCCGTTAGGCAGCCATAGTGTGTTTTCTAAACGTGTGACTCTGTTCTGTTTTGTAATTCAGTTCAAGGGTAGCGGTTTTTACATTCCCTCTATAAGTGATATCTTATGATAAGTGTCTTTTTCTGTGTGACTTATTTCACTTAGAATCGTCGTACCTAAATCCACTCATCATGCTGCTACTAGCCTTATGACGTTGATTTCATGGCTGAGTGATATTCCATTGTACATAAGGACCACAACTTCTTTATCCATTTTTCTCTTTCCTGGGATATTTAAGGTGTAACGAAGTGGAGGTTCTTGTCAACAGAGCAGCCCTAAACTTTGGGGTGCTTGTGTCTTGCTGATTTTTAGTTTTCCCAATTTATACGCCCATGAGTGGAAGTGCCCTATGCTCTCTAAGCTGAGTTTTGTAAATGTTTCAGGACACACCGTACACTTCTCCAGAGTGGCTGTTGGCAATTTACATCCCGCCCATCAGCGTAGCAAGGCTCCCGTTTCTCCGTGGCCTGTCCTGCATTTCTGGTTTTGACACTTTATTCAGCATGGCCCTTTTGACCGATGGGAAGCGAGACTTCTTTGTAGCACTGATTTGCCTTTCCAGGTTGCTTGGTTGGCCAAAAAGGGCGTATGCGTTTTTTCCTGAATATATTCAGGAAAAAACGCATACGCCCTTTTTGGCCAAGGGCATCATTGTCGAGGTTTTGCCGCTTTTCCTGTGCTTTAAAGGCGATTCGAATCTGCCTCCTGAAATCTGTTTCCTGCAATTCTTCCTTGCTTTCAAATCCTCTTTGTTGCCTTCCCTCAATATATTTGTAGACGAGAGTTATCATTTATAACTCTGCAGGGTTGTGAATTGCAGTAACCCTGAGCTCCATTTTTCAACTCGCTCTCTTGGGATCTGGCCGCAAATGCGCAGGATTGCTTTAGGCCCTATTCTGCTTCCGGGCGGCAGACTGAGCCTGTGGTTAATTCTTCTTCCTGATGGGAAAATAGAGTGACCTGTGCCTGTCCCAACACCTAGAGCTAGTCTCTCATTGGTTCCCCCTCTTCCCGTTCACCCTCAGGACAAATTGCAACCTGTATGGAACAGGAAGTTAAAGGTGCTGATTCTCCAAGGAGGGAGATTGCTAGTAAAGCGGCTGGAATGGCGAACCCGAGCACAAGGAGATGAGAAATGAGGTGCGTTTTAGAAACCTTTCCCGATCACTCGGTGTACCATCTTCTGGGTTTCTCATGCATGTTTTCGATGTAGGAAGATGCCCTTGAACCTGGAGATTTGGGACCCATGGGATGGGTACCACGCAGTATTACTTTAAAGGGTCTGCGTTTGCTCACCCAACCTCACCAAACCTCTCAGCCCCAAGTGTCCACCCTTATGTCTCAATCAGCTGCGGGTCTAGATATGGTCAATCCAGGTGGCATCACAGCCCCTGAACGAATTTTGTCAGAATTTCTCTCTCTTTCACTCTCTTTGTTTCACGGGTTTTTTTTAAATTAATTGAGTTTTATAATGGGGTTTAGCTGCTTTTCACTGCTGTCTTTATGCCGCTTTACACCCACTTGACTCACTTACAGAGAGATATCAATACATAGGTTTTAAGATTATTACTAGTCAGATATAATCTTGGGCGGTGAATAGTGGGTGTTGAGTCCAGTTCACTGAGCAAGGAGTAGGTCTTGTCTATTACATATTGGGTTTATGGAACGGTATCTGAGCTAATTTGAAACCCTTGTTTTAGGCATCACCCCACCTCACCTTTCCCGTTAAGCAGCTATAGTGTGTTTTCTAAACGTGTGACTCTGTTCTGTTTTGTAATTCAGTTCAAGTGTAGCGGTTTTTCCATTCCCTCTATAAGTGATATCTTATGGCAAGTGTCTTTTTCTGTGTGACTTATTTCACTTAGAATCGTCGTACCTAAATCCACTCATCATGCTGCTACTAGCCTTATGACGTTGATTTCATGGCTGAGTGATATTCCTTTGTACATAAGGACCACAACTTCTTTATCCATTTTTCTCTTTCCTGGGATATTTAAGGTGTAACGAAGTGGAGGTTCTTGTCAACAGAGCAGCCCTAAACTTTGGGGTGCCTGTGTCTTGCTGATTTTTAGTTTTCCCAATGCATACGCCCATGAGTGGAAGTGCCCTATGCTCTCTAAGCTGTGTTTTTTAGATGTTTCAGGACACACCGTACACTTCTCCAGAGTGGCTGTTGGCAATTTACATCCCGCCCATCAGCGTAGCAAGGCTCCCGTTTCTCCATGGCCTGTCCTGCATTTCTGGTTCTGACCCTTTATTCAGCATGGCCCTTTTGACCGATGCGAAGCGAGAGTTCTTTGTAGCGCTGATTTGCCTTTCCAGGTTGCTTGGTTGGCCAAAAAGGGCGTATGCGTTTTTTCCTGAATATATTCAGGAAAAAACGCATACGCCCTTTTTGGCCAAGGGCATCATTGTCAAGGTTTTGCCGCTTTTCCTGTGCTTTAAAGGTGATACGAATCTATCTCCTGAAATCTTTTTCCTGCAATTCTGCCTTGCTTTCAAATCCTCTTCGTTGCCTTCCTTGAATATATTTGTGGACGAGAGTTATCATTTATAACTCTGCAGGTTTGTGAATTGCAGTGCCCCTGAGCTCCATTTTTCAACTCGCTTTCTTGGGAGCTGGCCGCAAAAGCGCAGGATTGCTTCAGGCCCTATTCGGGTTCCGGGCGGCAGACTGAGCCTGTGGTCAATTATTCTTCCTGATGGGAAAATAGAGTGACCTGTGCCTGTCCCAACACCTAGAGCTAGTCTCCCATTGGTTCCCCCTCTTCCCGTTCATCCTCAGGAAAAATTGCAACCTGTCCGGAACAGGAGGTTAAAGCTGCTGATTCTCCAAGGAGGGAGATTGCTAGTAAAGCGGCTGGAATGGCGAACCCGAGCACAAGGAGATGAGAAATGAGGTGCGTTTTAGAAACATTTCCCGATCACTCGGTGTACCATCTTCTGGGTTTCTCATGCATGTTTTCGGTGTAGGAAGATGCCCTTGAACCTGGAGATTTGGGACCCATGGGATGGGTACCACGCAGTATTACTTTAAAGGGTCTGTGTTTGCTCACCCAACCTCACCAAACCTCTCAGCCCCAAGTGTCCACCCTTATGTCTCAATCAGCTGCGGGTCTAGATATGGTCAATCCAGGTGGCATCACAGCCCCTGAACGAATTTTGTAAGAATTTCTCTCTCTTTCACTCTCTTTGTTTCACGGGTTTTTTAAATCAATTGAGTTTTATAATGGGGTTTAACTGCTTTTAACTGCTGTGTTTATGCAGCTTTACACCCAGTTGACTCACTTACAGAGAGATATCAATACATAGGTTTTAAGATTCTTACTAGTCAGATATATTCTTGGGCCGTGAATAGGGGGTGTTGAGTCCGGTTCACTGAGCAAGGAGTAGGTCTTTTCTATTACATATTGGGTTTATGGAACGGTATCTGAGCTAATTTGAAACCCTTGTTTTATGCATCACCCCACCTCACCTTTCCCGTTAGGCAGCCATAGTGTGTTTTCTAACCGTGTGACTCTGTTCTGTTTTGTAATTCAGTTCAAGGGTAGCGGTTTTTACATTCCCTCTATAAGTGATATCTTATGATAAATGTATTTTTCTGTGTGACTTATTTCACTTAGAATCGTCGTACCTAAATTCACTCATCATGCTGCTACTAGCCTTATGACGTTGATTTCATGGCTGAGTGATATTCCATTGTACATAAGGACCACAACTTCTTTATCCATTTTTCTCTTTCCTGGGATGTTTAATGTGTAACGAAGTGGAGGTTCTTGTCAACAGAGCAGCCCTAAACTTTGGGGTGCTTGTGTCTTGCTGATTTTTAGTGTTCCCAATTTATACGCCCATGAGTGGAAGTGCCCTATGCTCTCTAAGCTGAGTATTGTAAATGTTTCAGGACACACCGTACACTTCTCCAGAGTGGCTGTTGGCAATTTACATCCCGCCCATCAGCGTAGCAAGGCTCCCGTTTCTCCGTGGCCTTTCCTGCATTTCTGGTTTTGACACTTTATTCAGCATGGCCCTTTTGACCGATGGGACGCGAGACTTCTTTGTAGCCCTGATTTGCCTTTCCAGGTAGCTTGGTTGGCCAAAAAGGGCGTATGCGTTTTTTCCTGAATATATTCAGGAAAAAACTCATACGCCTATTTTGGCCAAGGGCATCATTGTCGAGGTTTTGCCGCTTTTCCTGTGCTTTAAAGGCGATTCGAATCTGCCTCCTGAAATCTGTTTCCTGCAATTCTGCCTTGCTTTCAAATCCTCTTTGTTGCCTTCCCTCAATATATTTGTAGACGAGAGTTATCATTTATAACTCTGCAGGTTTGTGAATTGCAGTGCCCCTGAGCTCCACTTTTCGACTCGCTTTCTTGTTTGCTGGCAGAAAAAGCTCAGGATTGCTTCAGGCCCTATTCTGCTTCCGGGCGGCAGACTGAGCCTCTGGTTAATTCTTTTTCCTGATGGGAAAATAGAGTGACCTGTGCCTGTCCCAACACCTAGAGCTAGTCTCTCACTGGTTCCCCCTCTTCCCGTTCATCCTCAGGACAAATTGCAACCTGTACGGAACAGGAGGTTAAAGGTGCCGATTCTTCAAGGAGGGAGATTGCTAGTAAAGCGGCTGGAATGGCGAACCCGAGCACAAGGAGATGAGAAATGAGGTGCGTTTTAGAAACCTTTCCCGATCACTCGGTGTACCATCTTCTGGGTTTCTCATGCATGTTTTCGATGTAGGAAGATGCCCTTGATCCTGGAGATTTGGGACCCATGGGATGGGTACCACGCAGTATTACTTTAAAGGGTCTGCGTTTGCTCACCCAACCTCACCAAACCTCTCAGCCCCAAGAGTGTCCACCCTTATGTCGCAATCAGCTGTGGGTCTAGATATGGTCAATTCAGGTGGCATCACAGCCCCTGAACGAATTTTGTCAGAATTTCTCTCTCTTTCACTGTCTTTGTTTCACGGGTTTTTAAAAGTAATTGATTTTTATAATGGGGTTTAGCTGCTTTTCACTGCTGTCTTTATGCCGCTTTACACCCACTTGACTCACTTACAGAGAGATATCAATACATAGGTTTTAAGATTATTACTAGTCAGATATAATCTTGGGCGGTGAATAGTGGGTGTTGAGTCCAGTTCACTGAGCAAGGAGTAGGTCTTGTCTATTACATATTGGGTTTATGGAACGGTATCTGAGCTAATTTGAAACCCTTGTTTTAGGCATCACCCCACCTCACCTTTCCCGTTAAGCAGCTATAGTGTGTTTTCTAAACGTGTGACTCTGTTCTGTTTTGTAATTCAGTTCAAGTGTAGCGGTTTTTCCATTCCCTCTATAAGTGATATCTTATGGCAAGTGACTTTTTCTGTGTGACTTATTTCACTTAGAATCGTCGTACCTAAATCCACTCATCATGCTGCTACTAGCCTTATGACGTTGATTTCATGGCTGAGTGATATTCCTTTGTACATAAGGACCACAACTTCTTTATCCATTTTTCTCTTTCCTGGGATATTTAAGGTGTAACGAAGTGGAGGTTCTTGTCAACAGAGCAGCCCTAAACTTTGGGGTGCCTGTGTCTTGCTGATTTTTAGTTTTCCCAATGCATACGCCCATGAGTGGAAGTGCCCTATGCTCTCTAAGCTGTGTTTTTTAGATGTTTCAGGACACACCGTACACTTCTCCAGAGTGGCTGTTGGCAATTTACATCCCGCCCATCAGCGTAGCAAGGCTCCCGTTTCTCCATGGCCTGTCCTGCATTTCTGGTTCTGACCCTTTATTCAGCATGGCCCTTTTGACCGATGCGAAGCGAGACTTCTTTGTAGCGCTGATTTGCCTTTCCAGGTTGCTTGGTTGGCCAAAAAGGGCGTATGCGTTTTTTCCTGAATATATTCAGGAAAAAACGCATACGCCCTTTTTGGCCAAGGGCATCATTGTCGAGGTTTTGCCGCTTTTCCTGTGCTTTAAAGGTGATTCGAATCTACCTCCTGAAATCTGTTTCCTGCAATTCTGCCTTGCTTTCAAATCCTCTTCGTTGCCTTCCCTCAATATATTTGTGGACGAGAGTTATCATTTATAACTCTGCAGGTTTGTGAATTGCAGTGCCCCTTAGCTCCATTTTTCAACTCGCTTTCTTGGGAGCTGGCCGCAAAAGCGCAGGATTGCTTCAGGCCGTATTCGGGTTCCGGGCGGCAGGCTGAGCCTGTGGTTAATTCTTCTTCCTCATGGGAAAATAGAGTGACCTGTGCCTGTCCCAACACCTAGAGCTAGTCTCCCATTGGTTCCCCCTCTTCCCGTTCATCCTCAGGACAAATTGCAACCTGTACGGAACAGGAGGTTAAAGATGCTGATTCTCCAAGGAGGGAGATTGCTAGTAAAGCGGCTGGAATGGCGAACCCGAGCACAAGGAGATGAGAAATGAGGTGCGTTTTAGAAACATTTCCCGATCACTCGGTGTACCATCTTCTGGGTTTCTCATGCATGTTTTCGGTGTAGGAAGATGCCCTTGAACCTGGAGATTTGGGACCCATGGGATGGGTACCACGAAGTATTACTTCAAAGCGTCTGCGTTTGCTCACCCAACCTCACCAAACCTCTCAGCCCCAAGTGTCCACCCTTATGTCTCAATCAGCTGTGGGTCTGGATATGGTCAATCCAGGTGGCATCACAGCCCCTGAACGAATGATGTAAGAATTTCTCTCTCTTTCACTCTCTTTGTTTCACGGGTTTTTAAAATTAATTGAGTTTTATAATGGGGTTTAGCTGCTTTTCACTGCTGTGTTTAAGCAGCTTTACACCCACTTGACTCACTTACAGAGAGATATCAATAAATAGGTTTTAAGATTCTTACTAGTCAGATATATTCTTGGGCGGTGAATAGGGGGTGTTGTGTCCGGTTCACTGAGCAAGGAGTAGGTCTTGTCTATTACATATTGGGTTTATGGAACGGTATCTGAGCTAATTTGAAACCCTTGTTTTATGCATCACCCCACCTCACCTTTCCCGTTAGGCAGCCATAGTGTGTTTTCTAACCGTGTGACTCTGTTCTGTTTTGTAATTCAGTTCAAGGGTAGCGGTTTTTACATTCCCTCTATAAGTGATATCTTATGATAAGTGTATTTTTCTGTGTGACTTATTTCACTTAGAATCGTCGTACCTAAATCCACTCATCATGCTGCTACTAGCCTTATGACGTTGATTTCATGGCTGAGTGATATTCCATTGTACATAAGGACCACAACTTCTTTATCCATTTTTCTCTTTCCTGGGATGTTTAATGTGTAACGAAGTGGAGGTTCTTGTCAACAGAGCAGCCCTAAACTTTGGGGTGCTTGTGTCTTGCTGATTTTTAGTGTTCCCAATTTATACGCCCATGAGTGGAAGTGCCCTATGCTCTCTAAGCTGAGTATTGTAAATGTTTCAGGACACACCGTACACTTCTCCAGAGTGGCTGTTGGCAATTTACATCCCGCCCATCAGCGTAGCAAGGCTCCCGTTTCTCCGTGGCCTGTCCTGCATTTCTGGTTTTGACACTTTATTCAGCATGGCCCTTTTGACCGATGGGAAGCGAGACATTTTTGTAGCGCTGATTTGCCTTTCCAGGTTTCTTGGTTGGCCAAAAAGTGCGTATGCGTTTTTTCCTGAATATATTCAGGAAAAAACGCATACGCCCTTTTTGGCCAAGGGCATCATTGTCGAGGTTTTGCCGCTTTTCCTGTGCTTTAAAGGCGATTCGAATCTGCCTCCTGAAATCTGTTTCCTGCAATTCTGCCTTGCTTTCAAATCCTCTTTGTTGCCTTCCCTCAATATATTTGTAGACGAGAGTTATCATTTATAAGTCAGCAGGTTTGTGAATTGCAGTGCCCCTGAGCTCCATTTTTCAACTCGCTCTCTTGGTAGCTGGCCGCAAAAGCGCAGGATTGCTTTAGGCCCTATTCTGCTTCCGGGCGGCAGACTGAGCCTGTGGTTAATTCTTTTTTCTGATGGGAAAATAGAGTGACCTGTGCCTGTCCCAACACCTAGAGCTAGTCTCTCATTGGTTCCCCCTCTTCCCGTTCATCCTCAGGACAAATTGCAACCTGTATGGAACAGGAGGTTAAAGGTCCTGATTCTTCAAGGAGGGAGATTGCTAGTAAAGCGGCTGGAATGGCGAACCCGAGCACAAGGAGATGAGAAATGAGGTGCGTTTTAGAAACCTTTCCCGATCACTCGGTGTACCATCTTCTGGGTTTCTCATGCATGTTTTCGATGTAGGAAGATGCCCTTGAACCTGGAGATTTGGGACCAATGGGATGGGTACCACGCAGTATTACTTTAAAGGGTCTGCGTTTGCTCACCCAACCTCACCAAAACTCTCAGCCCCAAGAGTGTCCACCCTTATGTCTCAATCAGCTGCAGGTCTAGATATGGTCAATCCAGGTGGCATCACAGCCCCTTAACTAATTTTGTCAGAATTTCTCTCTCTTTCACTGTCTTTGTTTCACGGGTTTTTAAAATTAATTGAGTTTTATAATGGGGTTTAGCTGGTTTTCACTGCTATGTTTATGCAGCTTTACACCCACTTGACTCACTTACAGAGAGATATCTATACATAGGTTTTAAGATTCTTACTAGTCAGATATATTCTTGGGCGGTGAATAGGGGGTGTTGGGTCCAGTTCACTGAGCAAGGAGTAGGTCTTGTCTATTACATATTTGGTTTATGGAACGGTATCTGAGCTAATTTGAAACCCTTGTTTTATGCATCACCCCAACTCACCTTTCCCGTTAGGCAGCCATAGTGTGTTTTCTAAACGTGTGACTCTGTTCTGTTTTGTAATTCAGTTCAAGGGTAGAGGTTTTTACATTCCCTCTATAAGTGATATCTTATGATAAGTGTCTTTTTCTGTGTGACTTATTTCACTTAGAATCGTCGTACCTAAATCCACTCATCATGCTGCTACTAGCCTTATGACGTTGATTTCATGGCTGAGTGATATTCCATTGTACATAAGGACCACAACTTCTTTATCCATTTTTCTCTTTCGTGGGATATTTAAGGTGTAACAAAGTGGAGGATCTTGTCAACAGAGCAGCCCTAAACTTTGGGGTGCTTGTGTCTTGCTGATTTTTAGTTTTCCCAATTTATACGCCCATGAGTGGAAGTGCCCTATGCTCTCTAAGCTGAGTTTTTTAAATGTTTCAGGACACACCGTACACTTCTCCAGAGTGGCTGTTGGCAATTTACATCCCGCCCATCAGCGTAGCAAGGCTCCCGTTTCTCCGTGGCCTTTCCTGCATTTCTGGTTTTGACACTTTATTCAGCATGGCCCTTTTGACCGATGGGACGCGAGACTTCTTTGTAGCCCTGATTTGCCTTTCCAGGTAGCTTGGTTGGCCAAAAAGGGCGTATGCGTTTTTTCCTGAATATATTCAGGAAAAAACGCATACGCCCTTTTTGGCCAAGGGCATCATTGTCGAGGTTTTGCCTCTTTTCCTGTGCTTTAAAGGCGATTCGAATCTGCCTCCTGAAATCTGTTTCCTGCAATTCTGCCTTGCTTTCAAATCCTCTTTGTTGCCTTCCCTCAATATATTTGTAGACGAGAGTTATCATTTATAACTCTGTAGGTTTGTGAATTGCAGTGCCCCTGAGCTCCACTTTTCGACTCGCTTTCTTGTTTGCTGGCAGAAAAAGCTCAGGATTGCTTCAGGCCCCATTCTGCTTCCGGGCGGCAGACTGAGCCTGTGGTTAATTCTTTTTCCTGATGGGAAAATAGAGTGACCTGTGCCTGTCCCAACACCTAGAGCTAGTCTCTCACTGGTTCCCCCTCTTCCCGTTCATCCTCAGGACAAATTGCAACCTGTACGGAACAGGAGGTTAAAGGTGCCGATTCTTCAAGGAGGGAGATTGCTAGTAAAGCGGCTGGAATGGCGAACCCGAGCACAAGGAGATGAGAAATGAGGTGCGTTTTAGAAACCTTTCCCGATCACTCGGTGTACCATCTTCTGGGTTTCTCATGCATGTTTTCGATGTAGGAAGATGCCCTTGAACCTGGAGATTTGGGACCCATGGGATGGGTACCACGCAGTATTACTTTAAAGGGTCTGCCTTTGCTCACCCAACCTCACCAAACCTCTCAGCCCCAAGAGTGTCCACCCTTATGTCGCAATCAGCTGTGGGTCTAGATATGGTCAATTCAGGTGGCATCACAGCCCCTGAACGAATTTTGTCAGAATTTCTCTCTCTTTCACTGTCTTTGTTTCACGGGTTTTTAAAAGTAATTGATTTTTATAATGGGGTTTAGCTGCTTTTCACTGCTGTCTTTATGCCGCTTTACACCCACTTGACTCACTTACAGAGAGATATCAATACATAGGTTTTAAGATTATTACTAGTCAGATATAATCTTGGGCGGTGAATAGTGGGTGTTGAGTCCAGTTCACTGAGCAAGGAGTAGGTCTTGTCTATTACATATTGGGTTTATGGAACGGTATCTGAGCTAATTTGAAACCCTTGTTTTAGGCATCACCCCACCTCACCTTTCCCGTTAAGCAGCTATAGTGTGTTTTCTAAACGTGTGACTCTGTTCTGTTTTGTAATTCAGTTCAAGTGTAGCGGTTTTTCCATTCCCTCTATAAGTGATATCTTATGGCAAGTGTCTTTTTCTGTGTGACTTATTTCACTTAGAATTGTCGTACCTAAATCCACTCATCATGCTGCTACTAGCCTTATGACGTTGATTTCATGGCTGAGTGATATTCCTTTGTACATAAGGACCACAACTTCTTTATCCATTTTTCTCTTTCCTGGGATATTTAAGGTGTAACGAAGTGGAGGTTCTTGTCAACAGAGCAGCCCTAAACTTTGGGGTGCCTGTGTCTTGCTGATTTTTAGTTTTCCCAATGCATACGCCCATGAGTGGAAGTGCCCTATGCTCTCTAAGCTGTGTTTTTTAGATGTTTCAGGACACACCGTACACTTCTCCAGAGTGGCTGTTGGCAATTTACATCCCGCCCATCAGCGTAGCAAGGCTCCCGTTTCTCCATGGCCTGTCCTGCATTTCTGGTTCTGACGCTTTATTCAGCATGGCCCTTTTGACCGATGCGAAGCGAGACTTCTTTGTAGCGCTGATTTGCTTTTCCAGGTTGCTTGGTTGGCCAAAAAGGGCGTATGCGTTTTTTCCTGAATATATTCAGGAAAAAACGCATACGCCCTTTTTGGCCAAGGGCATCATTGTCGAGGTTTTGCCGCTTTTCCTGTGCTTTAAAGGCGATTCGAATCTACCTCCTGAAATCTGTTTCCTGCAATTCTGCCTTGCTTTCAAATCCTCTTCGTTGCCTTCCTTGAATATATTTGTGGACGAGAGTTATCATTTATAACTCTGCAGGTTTGTGAATTGCAGTGCCCCTGAGCTCCATTTTTCAACTCGCTTTCTTGGGAGCTGGCCGCAAAAGCACAGGATTGCTTCAGGCCCTTTTCGGGTTCCGGGCGGCAGGCTGAGCCTGTGGTTAATTCTTCTTCCTGATGGGAAAATAGAGTGACCTGTGCCTGTCCCAACACCTAGAGCTAGTCTCCCATTGGTTCCCCCTCTTCCCGTTCATCCTCAGGACAAATTGCAACCTGTACGGAACAGGAGGTTAAAGATGCTGATTCTCCAAGGAGGGAGATTGCTAGTAAAGCGGCTGGAATGGCGAACCCGAGCAAAAGGAGATGAGAAATGAGGTGCGTTTTAGAAACATTTCCCGATCACTCGGTGTACCATCTTCTGGGTTTCTCATGCATGTTTTCGGTGTAGGAAGATGCCCTTGAACCTGGAGATTTGGGACCCATGGGATGGGTACCACGCAGTATTACTTCAAAGGGTCTGCGTTTGCTCACCCAACCTCACCAAACCTCTCAGCCCCAAGTGTCCACCCTTATGTCTCAATCAGCTGTGGGTCTGGATATGGTCAATCCAGGTGGCATCACAGCCCCTGAACGAATGATGTAAGAATTTCTCTCTCTTTCACTCTCTTTGTTTCACGGGTTTTTAAAATTAATTGAGTTTTATAATGGGGTTTAGCTGCTTTTCACTGCTGTGTTTAAGCAGCTTTACACCCACTTGGCTCACTTACAGAGAGATATCAATAAATAGGTTTTAAGATTCTTACTAGTCAGATATATTCTTGGGCGGTGAATAGGGGGTGTTGTGTCCGGTTCACTGAGCAAGGAGTAGGTCTTGTCTATTACATATTGGGTTTATGGAACGGTATCTGAGCTAATTTGAAACCCTTGTTTTATGCATCACCCCACCTCAACTTTCCCGTTAGGCAGCCATAGTGTGTTTTCTAAACGTGTGACTCTGTTCTGTTTTGTAATTCAGTTCAAGGGTAGCGGTTTTTACATTCCCTCTATAAGTGATATCATATGATAAGTGTCTTTTTCTGTGTGATTTATTTCACTTAGAATCGTCGTACCTAAATCCACTCATCATGCTGCTACTAGCCTTATGACGTTGATTTCATGGCTGAGTGATATTCCATTGTACATAAGGACCACAACTTCTTTATCCATTTTTCTCTTTCCTGGGATATTTAAGGTGTAACGAAGTGGAGGTTCTTGTCAACAGAGCAGCCCTAAACTTTGGGGTGCTTGTGTCTTGCTGATTTTTAGTTTTCCCAATTTATACGCCCATGAGTGGAAGTGCCCTATGCTCTCTAAGCTGAGTTTTGTAAATGTTTCAGGACACACCGTACACTTCTCCAGAGTGGCTGTTGGCAATTTACATCCCGCCCATCAGCGTAGCAAGGCTCCCGTTTCTCCGTGGCCTGTCCTGCATTTCTGGTTTTGACACTTTATTCAGCATGGCCCTTTTGACCGATGGGAAGCGAGACTTCTTTGTAGCACTGATTTGCCTTTCCAGGTTGCTTGGTTGGCCAAAAAGGGCTTATGCGTTTTTTCCTGAATATATTCAGGAAAAAACGCATACGCCCTTTTTGGCCAAGGACATCATTGTCGAGGTTTTGCCGCTTTTCCTGTGCTTTAAAGGCGATTCGAATCTGCCTCCTGAAATCTGTTTCCTGCAATTCTGCCTTGCTTTCAAATCCTCTTCGTTGCCTTCCTTGAATATATTTGTGGATGAGAGTTATCATTTATAACTCTGCAGGTTTGTGAATTGCAGTGCCCCTGAGCTCCATTTTTCAACTCGCTTTCTTGGGAGCTGGCCGCAAAAGCACAGGATTGCTTCAGGCCCTATTCGGGTTCCGGCGGCAGGCTGAGCCTGTGGTTAATTCTTCTTCCTGATGGGAAAATAGAGTGACCTGTGCCTGTCCCAACACCTAGAGCTAGTCTCCCATTGGTTCCCCCTCTTCCCGTTCATCCTCAGGACAAATTGCAACCTGTACGGAACAGGAGGTTAAAGATGCTGATTCTCCAAGGAGGGAGATTGCTAGTAAAGCGGCTGGAATGGCGAACCCGAGCACAAGGAGATGAGAAATGAGGTGCGTTTTAGAAACATTTCCCGATCACTCGGTGTACCATCTTCTGGGTTTCTCATGCATGTTTTCGGAGTAGGAAGATGCCCTTGAACCTGGAGATTTGGGACCCATGGGATGGGTACCACGCAGTATTACTTCAAAGGGTCTGCGTTTGCTCACCCAACCTCACCAAACCTCTCAGCCCCAAGTGTCCACCCTTATGTCTCAATCAGCTGTGGGTCTGGATATGGTCAATCCAGGTGGCATCACAGCCCCTGAACGAATGATGTAAGAATTTCTCTCTCTTTCACTCTCTTTGTTTCACGGGTTTTTAAAATTAATTGAGTTTTATAATGGGGTTTAGCTGCTTTTCACTGCTGTGTTTAAGCAGCTTTACACTCACTTGACTCACTTACAGAGAGATATCAATAAATAGGTTTTAAGATTCTTACTAGTCAGATATATTCTTGGGCGGTGAATAGGGGGTGTTGTGTCCGGTTCACTGAGCAAGGAGTAGGTCTTGTCTATTACATATTGGGTTTATGGAACGGTATCTGAGCTAATTTGAAACCCTTGTTTTATGCATCACCCCACCTCAACTTTCCCGTTAGGCAGCCATAGTGTGTTTTCTAAACGTGTGACTCTGTTCTGTTTTGTAATTCAGTTCAAGGGTAGCGGTTTTTACATTCCCTCTATAAGTGATATCTTATGATAAGTGTCTTTTTCTGTGTGACTTATTTCACTTAGAATCGTCGTACCTAAATCCACTCATCTTGCTGCTACTAGCCTTATGACGTTGATTTCATGGCTGAGTGATATTCCATTGTACATAAGGACCACAACTTCTTTATCCATTTTTCTCTTTCCTGGGATGTTTAATGTGTAACGAAGTGGAGGTTCTTGTCAACAGAGCAGCCCTAAACTTTGGGGTGCTTGTGTCTTGCTGATTTTTAGTTTTCCCAATTTATACGCCCATGAGTGGAAGTGCCCTATGCTCTCTAAGCTGAGTTTTGTAAATGTTTCAGGACACACCGTACACTTCTCCAGAGTGGCTGTTGGCAATTTACATCCCGCCCATCAGCGTAGCAAGGCTCCCGTTTCTCCGTGGCCTGTCCTGCATTTCTGGTTTTGACATTTTATTCAGCATGGCCCTTTTGACCGATGGGAAGCGAGACTTCTTTGTAGCACTGATTTGCCTTTCCAGGTTGCTTGGTTGGCCAAAAAGGGCGTATGCGTTTTTTCCTGAATATATTCAGGAAAAAACGCATACGCCCTTTTTGGCCAAGGGCATCATTGTCGAGGTTTTGCCGCTTTTCCTGTGCTTTAAAGGCGATTCGAATCTGCCTCCTGAAATCTGTTTCCTGCAATTCTGCCTTGCTTTCAAATCCTCTTCCTTGCCTTCCCTCAATATATTTGTAGACGAGAGTTATCATTTATAACTCTGCAGGGTTGTGAATTGCAGTAACCCTGAGCTCCATTTTTCAACTCGCTCTCTTGGGATCTGGCCACAAATGTGCAGGATTGCTTTAGGCCCTATTCTGCTTCCGGGCGGCAGACTGAGCCTGTGGTTAATTCTTCTTCCTGATGGGAAAATAGAGTGACCTGTGCCTGTCCCAACACCTAGAGCTAGTCTATCATTGGTTCCCCCTCTTCCCGTTCACCCTCAGGACAAATTGCAACCTGTATGGAACAGGAAGTTAAAGGTGCTGATTCTCCAAGGAGGGAGATTGCTAGTAAAGCGGCTGGAATGGCGAACCCGAGCACAAGGAGATGAGAAATGAGGTGCGTTTTAGAAACCTTTCCCGATCACTCGGTGTACCATCTTCTGGGTTTCTCATGCATGTTTTCGATGTAGGAAGATGCCCTTGAACCTGGAGATTTGGGACCCATGGGATGGGTACCACGCAGTATTACTTTAAAGGGTCTGTGTTTGCTCACCCAACCTCACCAAACCTCTCAGCCCCAAGTGTCCACCCTTATGTCTCAATCAGCTGCGGGTCTAGATATGGTCAATCCAGGTGGCATCACAGCCCCTGAACGAATTTTGTAAGAATTTCTCTCTCTTTCACTCTCTTTGTTTCACGGGTTTTTTAAATCAATTGAGTTTTATAATGGGGTTTAGCAGCTTTTAACTGCTGTGTTTATGCAGCTTTACACCCAGTTGACTCACTTACAGAGAGATATCAATACATAGGTTTTAAGATTCTTACTAGTCAGATATATTCTTGGGCCGTGAATAGGGGGTGTTGAGTCCGGTTCACTGAGCAAGGAGTAGGTCTTTTCTATTACATATTGGGTTTATGGAACGGTATCTAAGCTAATTTGAAACCCTTGTTTTATGCATCACCCCACCTCAACTTTCCCGTTAGGCAGCCATAGTGTGTTTTCTAAACGTGTGACTCTGTTCTGTTTTGTAATTCAGTTCAAGGGTAGCGGTTTTTACATTCCCTCTATAAGTGATATCTTATGATAAGTGTCTTTTTCTGTGTGACTTATTTCACTTAGAATCGTCGTACCTAAATCCACTCATCATGCTGCTACTAGCCTTATGACGTTGATTTCATGGCTGAGTGATATTCCATTGTACATAAGGACCACAACTTCTTTATCCATTTTTCTCTTTCCTGGGATGTTTAATGTGTAACGAAGTGGAGGTTCTTGTCAACAGAGCAGCCCTAAACTTTGGGGTGCTTGTGTCTTGCTGATTTTTAGTGTTCCCAATTTATACGCCCATGAGTGGAAGTGCCCTATGCTCTCTAAGCTGAGTATTGTAAATGTTTCAGGACACACCGTACACTTCTCCAGAGTGGCTGTTGGCAATTTACATCCCGCCCATCAGCGTAGCAAGGCTCCCGTTTCTCCGTGGCCTGTCCTGCATTTCTGGTTTTGACACTTTATTCAGCATGGCCCTTTTGACCGATGGGAAGCGAGACATTTTTGTAGCGCTGATTTGCCTTTCCAGGTTGCTTGGTTGGCCAAAAAGGGCGTATGCGTTTTTTCCTGAATATATTCAGGAAAAAACGCATACGCCCTTTTTGGCCAAGGGCATCATTGTCGAGGTTTTGCCGCTTTTCCTGTGCTTTAAATGCGATTCGAATCTGCCTCCTGAAATCTGTTTCCTGCAATTCTGCCTTGCTTTCAAATCCTCTTTGTTGCCTTCCCTCAATATATTTGTAGACGAGAGTTATCATTTATAACTCTGTAGGTTTGTGAATTGCAGTGCCCCTGAGCTCCACTTTTCGACTCGCTTTCTTGTTTGCTGGCAGATAAAGCTCAGGATTGCTTCAGGCCCTATTCTGCTTCCGGGCGGCAGACTGAGCCTGTGGTTAATTCTTCTTCCTGATGGGAAAATAGAGTGACCTGTGCCTGTCCCAACACCTAGAGCTAGTCTCTCACTGGTTCCCCCTCTTCCCGTTCATCCTCAGGACAAATTGCAACCTGTACGGAACAGGAGGTTAAAGGTGCCGATTCTTCAAGGAGGGAGATTGCTAGTAAAGCGGCTGGAATGGCGAACCCGAGCACAAGCAGATGAGAAATGAGGTGCGTTTTAGAAACCTTTCCCGATCACTCGGTGTACCATCTTCTGGGTTTCTCATGCATGTTTTCGATGTAGGAAGATGCCCTTGAACCTGGAGATTTGGGACCCATGGGATGGGTACCACGCAGTATTACTTTAAAGGGTCTGTGTTTGCTCACCCAACCTCACCAAACCTCTCAGCCCCAAGTGTCCACCCTTATGTCTCAATCAGCTGCGGGTCTAGATATGGTCAATCCAGGTGGCATCACAGCCCCTGAACGAATTTTGTAAGAATTTCTCTGTCTTTCACTCTCTTTGTTTCACGGGTTTTTTAAATCAATTGAGTTTTATAATGGGGTTTAGCTGCTTTTAACTGCTGTGTTTATGCAGCTTTACACCCAGTTGACTCACTTACAGAGAGATATCAATACATAGGTTTTAAGATTCTTACTAGTCAGATATATTCTTGGGCCGTGAATAGGGGGTGTTGAGTCCGGTTCACTGAGCAAGGAGTAGGTCTTTTCTATTACATATTGGGTTTATGGAACGGTATCTAAGCTAATTTGAAACCCTTGTTTTATGCATCACCCCACCTCAACTTTCCCGTTAGGCAGCCATAGTGTGTTTTCTAAACGTGTGACTCTGTTCTGTTTTGTAATTCAGTTCAAGAGTAGCGGTTTTTACATTCCCTCTATAAGTGATATCTTATGATAAGTGTCTTTTTCTGTGTGACTTATTTCACTTAGAATCGTCGTACCTAAATCCACTCATCATGCTGCTACTAGCCTTATGACGTTGATTTCATGGCTGAGTGATATTCCATTGTACATAAGGACCACAACTTCTTTATCCATTTTTCTCTTTCCTGGGATGTTTAATGTGTAACGAAGTGGAGGTTCTTGTCAACAGAGCAGCCCTAAACTTTGGGGTGCTTGTGTCTTGCTGATTTTTAGTGTTCCCAATTTATACGCCCATGAGTGGAAGTGCCCTATGCTCTCTAAGCTGAGTATTGTAAATGTTTCAGGACACACCGTACACTTCTCCAGAGTGGCTGTTGGCAATTTACATCCCGCCCATCAGCGTAGCAAGGCTCCCGTTTCTCCGTGGCCTTTCCTGCATTTCTGGTTTTGACACTTTATTCAGCATGGCCCTTTTGACCGATGGGACGCGAGACTTCTTTGTAGCCCTGATTTGCCTTTCCAGGTAGCTTGGTTGGCCAAAAAGGGCGTATGCGTTTTTTCCTGAATATATTCAGGAAAAAACGCATACGCCCTTTTTGGCCAAGGGCATCATTGTCGAGGTTTTGCCTCTTTTCCTGTGCTTTAAAGGCGATTCGAATCTGCCTCCTGAAATCTGTTTCCTGCAATTCTGCCTTGCTTTCAAATCCTCTTTGTTGCCTTCCCTCAATATATTTGTAGACGAGAGTTATCATTTATAACTCTGTAGGTTTGTGAATTGCAGTGCCCCTGAGCTCCACTTTTCGACTCGCTTTCTTGTTTGCTGGCAGAAAAAGCTCAGGATTGCTTCAGGCCCCATTCTGCTTCCGGGCGGCAGACTGAGCCTGTGGTTAATTCTTTTTCCTGATGGGAAAATAGAGTGACCTGTGCCTGTCCCAACACCTAGAGCTAGTCTCTCACTGGTTCCCCCTCTTCCCGTTCATCCTCAGGACAAATTGCAACCTGTACGGAACAGGAGGTTAAAGGTGCCGATTCTTCAAGGAGGGAGATTGCTAGTAAAGCGGCTGGAATGGCGAACCCGAGCACAAGGAGATGAGAAATGAGGTGCGTTTTAGAAACCTTTCCCGATCACTCGGTGTACCATCTTCTGGGTTTCTCATGCATGTTTTCGATGTAGGAAGATGCCCTTGAACCTGGAGATTTGGGACCCATGGGATGGGTACCACGCAGTATTACTTTAAAGGGTCTGCCTTTGCTCACCCAACCTCACCAAACCTCTCAGCCCCAAGAGTGTCCACCCTTATGTCGCAATCAGCTGTGGGTCTAGATATGGTCAATTCAGGTGGCATCACAGCCCCTGAACGAATTTTGTCAGAATTTCTCTCTCTTTCACTGTCTTTGTTTCACGGGTTTTTAAAAGTAATTGATTTTTATAATGGGGTTTAGCTGCTTTTCACTGCTGTCTTTATGCCGCTTTACACCCACTTGACTCACTTACAGAGAGATATCAATACATAGGTTTTAAGATTATTACTAGTCAGATATAATCTTGGGCGGTGAATAGTGGGTGTTGAGTCCAGTTCACTGAGCAAGGAGTAGGTCTTGTCTATTACATATTGGGTTTATGGAACGGTATCTGAGCTAATTTGAAACCCTTGTTTTAGGCATCACCCCACCTCACCTTTCCCGTTAAGCAGCTATAGTGTGTTTTCTAAACGTGTGACTCTGTTCTGTTTTGTAATTCAGTTCAAGTGTAGCGGTTTTTCCATTCCCTCTATAAGTGATATCTTATGGCAAGTGTCTTTTTCTGTGTGACTTATTTCACTTAGAATTGTCGTACCTAAATCCACTCATCATGCTGCTACTAGCCTTATGACGTTGATTTCATGGCTGAGTGATATTCCTTTGTACATAAGGACCACAACTTCTTTATCCATTTTTCTCTTTCCTGGGATATTTAAGGTGTAACGAAGTGGAGGTTCTTGTCAACAGAGCAGCCCTAAACTTTGGGGTGCCTGTGTCTTGCTGATTTTTAGTTTTCCCAATGCATACGCCCATGAGTGGAAGTGCCCTATGCTCTCTAAGCTGTGTTTTTTAGATGTTTCAGGACACACCGTACACTTCTCCAGAGTGGCTGTTGGCAATTTACATCCCGCCCATCAGCGTAGCAAGGCTCCCGTTTCTCCATGGCCTGTCCTGCATTTCTGGTTCTGACGCTTTATTCAGCATGGCCCTTTTGACCGATGCGAAGCGAGACTTCTTTGTAGCGCTGATTTGCTTTTCCAGGTTGCTTGGTTGGCCAAAAAGGGCGTATGCGTTTTTTCCTGAATATATTCAGGAAAAAACGCATACGCCCTTTTTGGCCAAGGGCATCATTGTCGAGGTTTTGCCGCTTTTCCTGTGCTTTAAAGGCGATTCGAATCTACCTCCTGAAATCTGTTTCCTGCAATTCTGCCTTGCTTTCAAATCCTCTTCGTTGCCTTCCTTGAATATATTTGTGGACGAGAGTTATCATTTATAACTCTGCAGGTTTGTGAATTGCAGTGCCCCTGAGCTCCATTTTTCAACTCGCTTTCTTGGGAGCTGGCCGCAAAAGCACAGGATTGCTTCAGGCCCTTTTCGGGTTCCGGGCGGCAGGCTGAGCCTGTGGTTAATTCTTCTTCCTGATGGGAAAATAGAGTGACCTGTGCCTGTCCCAACACCTAGAGCTAGTCTCCCATTGGTTCCCCCTCTTCCCGTTCATCCTCAGGACAAATTGCAACCTGTACGGAACAGGAGGTTAAAGATGCTGATTCTCCAAGGAGGGAGATTGCTAGTAAAGCGGCTGGAATGGCGAACCCGAGCAAAAGGAGATGAGAAATGAGGTGCGTTTTAGAAACATTTCCCGATCACTCGGTGTACCATCTTCTGGGTTTCTCATGCATGTTTTCGGTGTAGGAAGATGCCCTTGAACCTGGAGATTTGGGACCCATGGGATGGGTACCACGCAGTATTACTTCAAAGGGTCTGCGTTTGCTCACCCAACCTCACCAAACCTCTCAGCCCCAAGTGTCCACCCTTATGTCTCAATCAGCTGTGGGTCTGGATATGGTCAATCCAGGTGGCATCACAGCCCCTGAACGAATGATGTAAGAATTTCTCTCTCTTTCACTCTCTTTGTTTCACGGGTTTTTAAAATTAATTGAGTTTTATAATGGGGTTTAGCTGCTTTTCACTGCTGTGTTTAAGCAGCTTTACACCCACTTGGCTCACTTACAGAGAGATATCAATAAATAGGTTTTAAGATTCTTACTAGTCAGATATATTCTTGGGCGGTGAATAGGGGGTGTTGTGTCCGGTTCACTGAGCAAGGAGTAGGTCTTGTCTATTACATATTGGGTTTATGGAACGGTATCTGAGCTAATTTGAAACCCTTGTTTTATGCATCACCCCACCTCAACTTTCCCGTTAGGCAGCCATAGTGTGTTTTCTAAACGTGTGACTCTGTTCTGTTTTGTAATTCAGTTCAAGGGTAGCGGTTTTTACATTCCCTCTATAAGTGATATCATATGATAAGTGTCTTTTTCTGTGTGATTTATTTCACTTAGAATCGTCGTACCTAAATCCACTCATCATGCTGCTACTAGCCTTATGACGTTGATTTCATGGCTGAGTGATATTCCATTGTACATAAGGACCACAACTTCTTTATCCATTTTTCTCTTTCCTGGGATATTTAAGGTGTAACGAAGTGGAGGTTCTTGTCAACAGAGCAGCCCTAAACTTTGGGGTGCTTGTGTCTTGCTGATTTTTAGTTTTCCCAATTTATACGCCCATGAGTGGAAGTGCCCTATGCTCTCTAAGCTGAGTTTTGTAAATGTTTCAGGACACACCGTACACTTCTCCAGAGTGGCTGTTGGCAATTTACATCCCGCCCATCAGCGTAGCAAGGCTCCCGTTTCTCCGTGGCCTGTCCTGCATTTCTGGTTTTGACACTTTATTCAGCATGGCCCTTTTGACCGATGGGAAGCGAGACTTCTTTGTAGCACTGATTTGCCTTTCCAGGTTGCTTGGTTGGCCAAAAAGGGCTTATGCGTTTTTTCCTGAATATATTCAGGAAAAAACGCATACGCCCTTTTTGGCCAAGGACATCATTGTCGAGGTTTTGCCGCTTTTCCTGTGCTTTAAAGGCGATTCGAATCTGCCTCCTGAAATCTGTTTCCTGCAATTCTGCCTTGCTTTCAAATCCTCTTCGTTGCCTTCCTTGAATATATTTGTGGACGAGAGTTATCATTTATAACTCTGCAGGTTTGTGAATTGCAGTGCCCCTGAGCTCCATTTTTCAACTCGCTTTCTTGGGAGCTGGCCGCAAAAGCACAGGATTGCTTCAGGCCCTATTCGGGTTCCGGCGGCAGGCTGAGCCTGTGGTTAATTCTTCTTCCTGATGGGAAAATAGAGTGACCTGTGCCTGTCCCAACACCTAGAGCTAGTCTCCCATTGGTTCCCCCTCTTCCCGTTCATCCTCAGGACAAATTGCAACCTGTACGGAACAGGAGGTTAAAGATGCTGATTCTCCAAGGAGGGAGATTGCTAGTAAAGCGGCTGGAATGGCGAACCCGAGCACAAGGAGATGAGAAATGAGGTGCGTTTTAGAAACATTTCCCGATCACTCGGTGTACCATCTTCTGGGTTTCTCATGCATGTTTTCGGAGTAGGAAGATGCCCTTGAACCTGGAGATTTGGGACCCATGGGATGGGTACCACGCAGTATTACTTCAAAGGGTCTGCGTTTGCTCACCCAACCTCACCAAACCTCTCAGCCCCAAGTGTCCACCCTTATGTCTCAATCAGCTGTGGGTCTGGATATGGTCAATCCAGGTGGCATCACAGCCCCTGAACGAATGATGTAAGAATTTCTCTCTCTTTCACTCTCTTTGTTTCACGGGTTTTTAAAATTAATTGAGTTTTATAATGGGGTTTAGCTGCTTTTCACTGCTGTGTTTAAGCAGCTTTACACTCACTTGACTCACTTACAGAGAGATATCAATAAATAGGTTTTAAGATTCTTACTAGTCAGATATATTCTTGGGCGGTGAATAGGGGGTGTTGTGTCCGGTTCACTGAGCAAGGAGTAGGTCTTGTCTATTACATATTGGGTTTATGGAACGGTATCTGAGCTAATTTGAAACCCTTGTTTTATGCATCACCCCACCTCAACTTTCCCGTTAGGCAGCCATAGTGTGTTTTCTAAACGTGTGACTCTGTTCTGTTTTGTAATTCAGTTCAAGGGTAGCGGTTTTTACATTCCCTCTATAAGTGATATCTTATGATAAGTGTCTTTTTCTGTGTGACTTATTTCACTTAGAATCGTCGTACCTAAATCCACTCATCTTGCTGCTACTAGCCTTATGACGTTGATTTCATGGCTGAGTGATATTCCATTGTACATAAGGACCACAACTTCTTTATCCATTTTTCTCTTTCCTGGGATGTTTAATGTGTAACGAAGTGGAGGTTCTTGTCAACAGAGCAGCCCTAAACTTTGGGGTGCTTGTGTCTTGCTGATTTTTAGTTTTCCCAATTTATACGCCCATGAGTGGAAGTGCCCTATGCTCTCTAAGCTGAGTTTTGTAAATGTTTCAGGACACACCGTACACTTCTCCAGAGTGGCTGTTGGCAATTTACATCCCGCCCATCAGCGTAGCAAGGCTCCCGTTTCTCCGTGGCCTGTCCTGCATTTCTGGTTTTGACATTTTATTCAGCATGGCCCTTTTGACCGATGGGAAGCGAGACTTCTTTGTAGCACTGATTTGCCTTTCCAGGTTGCTTGGTTGGCCAAAAAGGGCGTATGCGTTTTTTCCTGAATATATTCAGGAAAAAACGCATACGCCCTTTTTGGCCAAGGGCATCATTGTCGAGGTTTTGCCGCTTTTCCTGTGCTTTAAAGGCGATTCGAATCTGCCTCCTGAAATCTGTTTCCTGCAATTCTGCCTTGCTTTCAAATCCTCTTCCTTGCCTTCCCTCAATATATTTGTAGACGAGAGTTATCATTTATAACTCTGCAGGGTTGTGAATTGCAGTAACCCTGAGCTCCATTTTTCAACTCGCTCTCTTGGGATCTGGCCACAAATGTGCAGGATTGCTTTAGGCCCTATTCTGCTTCCGGGCGGCAGACTGAGCCTGTGGTTAATTCTTCTTCCTGATGGGAAAATAGAGTGACCTGTGCCTGTCCCAACACCTAGAGCTAGTCTATCATTGGTTCCCCCTCTTCCCGTTCACCCTCAGGACAAATTGCAACCTGTATGGAACAGGAAGTTAAAGGTGCTGATTCTCCAAG
This sequence comes from Eschrichtius robustus, assembly GCF_028021215.1. Lineage (NCBI taxonomy): Eukaryota > Metazoa > Chordata > Mammalia > Artiodactyla > Eschrichtiidae > Eschrichtius > Eschrichtius robustus. The sequence continues at coordinate 67,981,774 of NC_090830.1, read as the reverse complement.
GAGGGAGATTGCTAGTAAAGCGGCTGGAATGGCGAACCCGAGCACAAGGAGATGAGAAATGAGGTGCGTTTTAGAAACCTTTCCCGATCACTCGGTGTACCATCTTCTGGGTTTCTCATGCATGTTTTCGATGTAGGAAGATGCCCTTGAACCTGGAGATTTGGGACCCATGGGATGGGTACCACGCAGTATTACTTTAAAGGGTCTGTGTTTGCTCACCCAACCTCACCAAACCTCTCAGCCCCAAGTGTCCACCCTTATGTCTCAATCAGCTGCGGGTCTAGATATGGTCAATCCAGGTGGCATCACAGCCCCTGAACGAATTTTGTAAGAATTTCTCTCTCTTTCACTCTCTTTGTTTCACGGGTTTTTTAAATCAATTGAGTTTTATAATGGGGTTTAGCAGCTTTTAACTGCTGTGTTTATGCAGCTTTACACCCAGTTGACTCACTTACAGAGAGATATCAATACATAGGTTTTAAGATTCTTACTAGTCAGATATATTCTTGGGCCGTGAATAGGGGGTGTTGAGTCCGGTTCACTGAGCAAGGAGTAGGTCTTTTCTATTACATATTGGGTTTATGGAACGGTATCTAAGCTAATTTGAAACCCTTGTTTTATGCATCACCCCACCTCAACTTTCCCGTTAGGCAGCCATAGTGTGTTTTCTAAACGTGTGACTCTGTTCTGTTTTGTAATTCAGTTCAAGGGTAGCGGTTTTTACATTCCCTCTATAAGTGATATCTTATGATAAGTGTCTTTTTCTGTGTGACTTATTTCACTTAGAATCGTCGTACCTAAATCCACTCATCATGCTGCTACTAGCCTTATGACGTTGATTTCATGGCTGAGTGATATTCCATTGTACATAAGGACCACAACTTCTTTATCCATTTTTCTCTTTCCTGGGATGTTTAATGTGTAACGAAGTGGAGGTTCTTGTCAACAGAGCAGCCCTAAACTTTGGGGTGCTTGTGTCTTGCTGATTTTTAGTGTTCCCAATTTATACGCCCATGAGTGGAAGTGCCCTATGCTCTCTAAGCTGAGTATTGTAAATGTTTCAGGACACACCGTACACTTCTCCAGAGTGGCTGTTGGCAATTTACATCCCGCCCATCAGCGTAGCAAGGCTCCCGTTTCTCCGTGGCCTGTCCTGCATTTCTGGTTTTGACACTTTATTCAGCATGGCCCTTTTGACCGATGGGAAGCGAGACATTTTTGTAGCGCTGATTTGCCTTTCCAGGTTGCTTGGTTGGCCAAAAAGGGCGTATGCGTTTTTTCCTGAATATATTCAGGAAAAAACGCATACGCCCTTTTTGGCCAAGGGCATCATTGTCGAGGTTTTGCCGCTTTTCCTGTGCTTTAAATGCGATTCGAATCTGCCTCCTGAAATCTGTTTCCTGCAATTCTGCCTTGCTTTCAAATCCTCTTTGTTGCCTTCCCTCAATATATTTGTAGACGAGAGTTATCATTTATAACTCTGTAGGTTTGTGAATTGCAGTGCCCCTGAGCTCCACTTTTCGACTCGCTTTCTTGTTTGCTGGCAGATAAAGCTCAGGATTGCTTCAGGCCCTATTCTGCTTCCGGGCGGCAGACTGAGCCTGTGGTTAATTCTTCTTCCTGATGGGAAAATAGAGTGACCTGTGCCTGTCCCAACACCTAGAGCTAGTCTCTCACTGGTTCCCCCTCTTCCCGTTCATCCTCAGGACAAATTGCAACCTGTACGGAACAGGAGGTTAAAGGTGCCGATTCTTCAAGGAGGGAGATTGCTAGTAAAGCGGCTGGAATGGCGAACCCGAGCACAAGCAGATGAGAAATGAGGTGCGTTTTAGAAACCTTTCCCGATCACTCGGTGTACCATCTTCTGGGTTTCTCATGCATGTTTTCGATGTAGGAAGATGCCCTTGAACCTGGAGATTTGGGACCCATGGGATGGGTACCACGCAGTATTACTTTAAAGGGTCTGTGTTTGCTCACCCAACCTCACCAAACCTCTCAGCCCCAAGTGTCCACCCTTATGTCTCAATCAGCTGCGGGTCTAGATATGGTCAATCCAGGTGGCATCACAGCCCCTGAACGAATTTTGTAAGAATTTCTCTGTCTTTCACTCTCTTTGTTTCACGGGTTTTTTAAATCAATTGAGTTTTATAATGGGGTTTAGCTGCTTTTAACTGCTGTGTTTATGCAGCTTTACACCCAGTTGACTCACTTACAGAGAGATATCAATACATAGGTTTTAAGATTCTTACTAGTCAGATATATTCTTGGGCCGTGAATAGGGGGTGTTGAGTCCGGTTCACTGAGCAAGGAGTAGGTCTTTTCTATTACATATTGGGTTTATGGAACGGTATCTAAGCTAATTTGAAACCCTTGTTTTATGCATCACCCCACCTCAACTTTCCCGTTAGGCAGCCATAGTGTGTTTTCTAAACGTGTGACTCTGTTCTGTTTTGTAATTCAGTTCAAGAGTAGCGGTTTTTACATTCCCTCTATAAGTGATATCTTATGATAAGTGTCTTTTTCTGTGTGACTTATTTCACTTAGAATCGTCGTACCTAAATCCACTCATCATGCTGCTACTAGCCTTATGACGTTGATTTCATGGCTGAGTGATATTCCATTGTACATAAGGACCACAACTTCTTTATCCATTTTTCTCTTTCCTGGGATGTTTAATGTGTAACGAAGTGGAGGTTCTTGTCAACAGAGCAGCCCTAAACTTTGGGGTGCTTGTGTCTTGCTGATTTTTAGTGTTCCCAATTTATACGCCCATGAGTGGAAGTGCCCTATGCTCTCTAAGCTGAGTATTGTAAATGTTTCAGGACACACCGTACACTTCTCCAGAGTGGCTGTTGGCAATTTACATCCCGCCCATCAGCGTAGCAAGGCTCCCGTTTCTCCGTGGCCTGTCCTGCATTTCTGGTTTTGACACTTTATTCAGCATGGCCCTTTTGACCGATGGGAAGCGAGACATTTTTGTAGCGCTGATTTGCCTTTCCAGGTTGCTTGGTTGGCCAAAAAGGGCGTATGCGTTTTTTCCTGAATATATTCAGGAAAAAACGCATACGCCCTTTTTGGCCAAGGGCATCATTGTCGAGGTTTTGCCACTTTTCCTGTGCTTTAAAGGCGATTCGAATCTGCCTCCTGAAATCTGTTTCCTGCAATTCTGCCTTGCTTTCAAATCCTCTTTGTTGCCTTCCCTCAATATATTTGTAGACGAGAGTTATCATTTATAACTCTGTAGGTTTGTGAATTGCAGTGCCCCTGAGCTCCACTTTTCGACTCGCTTTCTTGTTTGCTGGCAGATAAAGCTCAGGATTGCTTCAGGCCCTATTCTGCTTCCGGGCGGCAGACTGAGCCTGTGGTTAATTCTTCTTCCTGATGGGAAAATAGAGTGACCTGTGCCTGTCCCAACACCTAGAGCTAGTCTCTCACTGGTTCCCCCTCTTCCCGTTCATCCTCAGGACAAATTGCAACCTGTACGGAACAGGAGGTTAAAGGTGCCGATTCTTCAAGGAGGGAGATTGCTAGTAAAGCGGCTGGAATGGCGAACCCGAGCACAAGCAGATGAGAAATGAGGTGCGTTTTAGAAACCTTTCCCGATCACTCGGTGTACCATCTTCTGGGTTTCTCATGCATGTTTTCGATGTAGGAAGATGCCCTTGAACCTGGAGATTTGGGACCCATGGGATGGGTACCACGCAGTATTACTTTAAAGGGTCTGTGTTTGCTCACCCAACCTCACCAAACCTCGCAGCCCCAAGAGTGTCCACCCATATGTCGCAATCAGCTGTGGGTCTAGATATGGTCAATCCAGGTGGCATCACAGCCCCTGAACGAATTTTGTCAGAATTTCTCTCTCTTTCACTGTCTTTGTTTCACGGGTTTTTAAAAGTAATTGATTTTTATAATGGGGTTTAGCTGCTTTTCACTGCTGTCTTTATGCCGCTTTACACCCACTTGACTCACTTACAGAGAGATATCAATACATAGGTTTTAAGATTATTACTAGTCAGATATAATCTTGGGCGGTGAATAGTGGGTGTTGAGTCCAGTTCTCTGAGCAAGGAGTAGGTCTTGTCTATTACATATTGGGTTTATGGAACGGTATCTGAGCTAATTTGAAACCCTTGTTTTAGGCATCACCCCACCTCACCTTTCCCGTTAAGCAGCTATAGTGTGTTTTCTAAACGTGTGACTCTGTTCTGTTTTGTAATTCAGTTCAAGTGTAGTGGTTTTTCCATTCCCTGTATAAGTGATATCTTATGGCAAGTGTCTTTTTCTGTGTGACTTATTTCACTTAGAATCGTCGTACCTAAATCCACTCATCATGCTGCTACTAGCCTTATGACGTTGATTTCATGGCTGAGTGATATTCCTTTGTACATAAGGACCACAACTTCTTTATCCATTTTTCTCTTTCCTGGGATATTTAAGGTGTAACGAAGTGGAGGTTCTTGTCAACAGAGCAGCCCTAAACTTTGGGGTGCCTGTGTCTTGCTGATTTTTAGGTTTCCCAATGCATACGCCCATGAGTGGAAGTGCCCTATGCTCTCTAAGCTGTGTTTTTTAGATGTTTCAGGACACACCGTACACTTCTCCAGAGTGGCTGTTGGCAATTTACATCCCGCCCATCAGCGTAGCAAGGCTCCCGTTTTTCCATGGCCTGTCCTGCATTTCTGGTTCTGACCCTTTATTCAGCATGGCCCTTTTGACCGATGCGAAGCGAGACTTCTTTGTAGCGCTGATTTGCCTTTCCAGGTTGCTTGGTTGGCCAAAAAGGGCGTATGCGTTTTTTCCTGAATATATTCAGGAAAAAACGCATACGCCCTTTTTGGCCAAGGGCATCATTGTCGAGGTTTTGCCGCTTTTCCTGTGCTTTAAAGGCGATTCGAATCTACCTCCTGAAATCTGTTTCCTGCAATTCTGCCTTGCTTTCAAATCCTCTTCGTTGCCTTCCCTCAATATATTTGTGGACGAGAGTTATCATTTATAACTCTGCAGGTTTGTGAATTGCAGTGCCCCTGAGCTCCATTTTTCAACTCGCTTTCTTGGGAGCTGGCCGCAAAAGCGCAGGATTGCTTCAGGCCCTATTCGGGTTCCGGGCGGCAGGCTGAGCCTGTGGTTAATTCTTCTTCCTGATGGGAAAATAGAGTGACCTGTGCCTGTCCCAACACCTAGAGCTAGTCTCCCATTGGTTCCCCCTCTTCCCGTTCATCCTCAGGACAAATTGCAACCTGTACGGAACAGGAGGTTAAAGATGCTGATTCTCCAAGGAGGGAGATTGCTAGTAAAGCGGCTGGAATGGCGAACCCGAGCACAAGGAGATGAGAAATGAGGTGCGTTTTAGAAACATTTCCCGATCACTCGGTGTACCATCTTCTGGGTTTCTCATGCATGTTTTCGGTGTAGGAAGATGCCCTTGAACCTGGAGATTTGGCACCCATGGGATGGGTACCACGCAGTATTACTTCAAAGGGTCTGCGTTTGCTCACCCAACCTCACCAAACCTCTCAGCCCCAAGTGTCCACCCTTATGTCTCAATCAGCTGTGGGTCTGGATATGGTCAATCCAGGTGGCATCACAGCCCCTGAACGAATGATGTAAGAATTTCTCTCTCTTTCACTCTCTTTGTTTCACGGGTTTTTAAAATTAATTGAGTTTTATAATGGGGTTTAGCTGCTTTTCACTGCTGTGTTTAAGCAGCTTTACACCCACTTGACTCACTTACAGAGAGATATCAATACATAGGTTTTAAGATTCTTACTAGTCAGAAATATTCTTGGGCGGTGAATAGGGGGTGTTGTGTCCGGTTCACTGAGCAAGGAGTAGGTCTTGTCTATTACATATTGGGTTTATGGAACGGTATCTGAGCTAATTTGAAACCCTTGTTTTATGCATCACCCCACCTCACCTTTCCCGTTAGGCAGCCATAGTGTGTTTTCTAAACGTGTGACTCTGTTCTGTTTTGTAATTCAGTTCAAGGGTAGCGGTTTTTACATTCCCTCTATAAGTGATATCTTATGATAAGTGTCTTTTTCTGTGTGACTTATTTCACTTAGAATCGTCGTACCTAAATCCACTCATCATGCTGCTACTAGCCTTATGACGTTGATTTCATGGCTGAGTGATATTCCATTGTACATAAGGACCACAACTTCTTTATCCATTTTTCTCTTTCCTGGGATGTTTAATGTGTAACGAAGTGGAGGTTCTTGTCAACAGAGCAGCCCTAAACTTTGGGGTGCCTGTGTCTTGCTGATTTTTAGTGTTCCCAATTTATACGCCCATGAGTGGAAGTGCCCTATGCTCTCTAAGCTGAGTATTGTAAATGTTTCAGGACACACCGTACACTTCTCCAGAGTGGCTGTTGGCAATTTACATCCCGCCCATCAGCGTAGCAAGGCTCCCGTTTCTCCGTGGCCTGTCCTGCATTTCTGGTTTTGACACTTTATTCAGCATGGCCCTTTTGACCGATGGGAAGCGAGACATTTTTGTAGCGCTGATTTGCCTTTCCAGGTTGCTTGGTTGGCCAAAAAGGGCGTATGCGTTTTTTCCTGAATATATTCAGGAAAAAACGCATACGCCCTTTTTGGCCAAGGGCATCATTGTCGAGGTTTTGCCGCTTTTCCTGTGCTTTAAAGGCGATTCGAATCTGCCTCCTGAAATCTGTTTCCTGCAATTCTGCCTTGCTTTCAAATCCTCTTTGTTGCCTTCCCTCAATATATTTGTAGACGAGAGTTATCATTTATAATTCTGCAGGTTTGTGAATTGCAGTGCCCCTGAGCTCCATTTTTCAACTCGCTCTCTTGGTAGCTGGCCGCAAAAGCGCAGGATTGCTTTAGGCCCTATTCTGCTTCCGGGCGGCAGACTGAGCCTGTGGTTAATTCTTTTTCCTGATGGGAAAATAGAGTGACCTGTGCCTGTCCCAACACCTAGAGCTAGTCTCTCATTGGTTCCCCCTCTTCCCGTTCATCCTCAGGACAAATTGCAACCTGTATGGAACAGGAGGTTAAAGGTCCTGATTCTTCAAGGAGGGAGATTGCTAGTAAAGCGGCTGGAATGGCGAACCCGAGCACAAGGAGATGAGAAATGAGGTGCGTTTTAGAAACCTTTCCCGATCACTCGGTGTACCATCTTCTGGGTTTCTCATGCATGTTTTCGATGTAGGAAGATGCCCTTGAACCTGGAGATTTGTGACCCATGGGATGGGTACCACGCAGTATTACTTTAAAGGGTCTGCGTTTGCTCACCCAACCTCACCAAAACTCTCAGCCCCAAGAGTGTCCACCCTTATGTCTCAATCAGCTGCAGGTCTAGATATGGTCAATCCAGGTGGCATCACAGCCCCTGAACGAATTTTGTAAGAATTTCTCTCTCTTTCACTCTCTTTGTTTCACGGGTTTTTTAAATTAATTGAGTTTTATATTGGGGTTTAGCTGCTTTTAACTGCTGTGTTTATGAAGCTTTACACCCAGTTGACTCACTTACAGAGAGATATCAATACATAGGTTTTAAGATTCTTACTAGTCAGAAATATTCTTGGGCCGTGAATAGGGGGTGTTGAGTCCGGTTCACTGAGCAAGGAGTAGGTCTTTTCTATTACATATTGGGTTTATGGAACGGTATCTGAGCTAATTTGAAACCCTTGTTTTATGCATCACCCCACCTCACCTTTCCCGTTAGGCAGCCATAGTGTGTTTTCTAACCGTGTGACTCTGTTCTGTTTTGTAATTCAGTTCAAGGGTAGCGGTTTTTACATTCCCTCTATAAGTGATATCTTATGATAAGTGTCTTTTTCTGTGTGACTTATTTCACTTAGAATCGTCGTACCTAAATCCACTCATCATGCTGCTACTAGCCTTATGACGTTGATTTCATGGCTGAGTGATATTCCATTGTACATAAGGACCACAACTTCTTTATCCATTTTTCTCTTTCCTGGGATGTTTCAGGTGTAACGAAGTGGAGGTTCTTGTCAACAGAGCAGCCCTAAACTTTGGGGTGCTTGTGTCTTGCTGATTTTTAGTGTTCCCAATTTATACGCCCATGAGTGGAAGTGCCCTATGCTCTCTAAGCTGAGTATCGTAAATGTTTCAGGACACACCGTACACTTCTCCAGAGTGGCTGTTGGCAATTTACATCCCGCCCATCAGCGTAGCAAGGCTCCCGTTTCTCCGTGGCCTGTCCTGCATTTCTGGTTTTGACACTTTATTCAGCATGGCCCTTTTGACCGATGGGAAGCGAGACTTCTTTGTAGCACTGATTTGCCTTTCCAGGTTGCTTGGTTGGCCAAAAAGGGCGTATGCGTTTTTTCCTGAATATATTCAGGAAAAAACGCATACGCCCTTTTTGGCCAAGGGCATCATTGTCGAGGTTTTGCCGCTTTTCCTGTGCTTTAAAGGCGATTCGAATCTGCCTCCTGAAATCTGTTTCCTGCAATTCTGCCTTGCTTTCAAATCCTCTTTGTTGCCTTCCCTCAATATATTTGTAGACGAGAGTTATCATTTATAACTCTGTAGGTTTGTGAATTGCAGTGGCCCTGAGCTCCACTTTTCGACTCGCTTTCTTGTTTGCTGGCAGATAAAGCTCAGGATTGCTTCAGGCCCTATTCTGCTTCCGGGCGGCAGACTGAGCCTGTGGTTAATTCTTCTTCCTGATGGGAAAATAGAGTGACCTGTGCCTGTCCCAACACCTAGGGCTAGTCTCTCAATGGTTCCCCCTCTTCCCGTTCACCCTCAGGACAAATTGCAACCTGTATGGAACAGGAGGTTAAAGGTGCTGATTCTCCAAGGAGGGAGATTGCTAGTAAAGAGGCTGGCATGGCGAAGCCGAGCACAAGGAGATGAGAAATGAGGTGCGTTTTAGAAACCTTTCCCGATCACTCGGTGTACCATCTTCTGGGTTTCTCATGCATGTTTTCGGAGTAGGAAGATGCCCTTGAACCTGGAGATTTGGGACCCATGGGATGGGTACCACGCAGTATTACTTCAAAGGGTCTGCGTTTGCTCACCCAACCTCACCAAACCTCTCAGCCCCAAGTGTCCACCCTTATGTCTCAATCAGCTGTGGGTCTGGATATGGTCAATCCAGGTGGCATCACAGCCCCTGAACGAATGATGTAAGAATTTCTCTCTCTTTCACTCTCTTTGTTTCACGGGTTTTTAAAATTAATTGAGTTTTATAATGGGGTTTAGCTGCTTTTCACTGCTGTGTTTAAGCAGCTTTACACTCACTTGACTCACTTACAGAGAGATATCAATAAATAGGTTTTAAGATTCTTACTAGTCAGATATATTCTTGGGCGGTGAATAGGGGGTGTTGTGTCCGGTTCACTGAGCAAGGAGTAGGTCTTGTCTATTACATATTGGGTTTATGGAACGCTATCTGAGCTAATTTGAAACCCTTGTTTTATGCATCACCCCACCTCAACTTTCCCGTTAGGCAGCCATAGTGTGTTTTCTAAACGTGTGACTCTGTTCTGTTTTGTAATTCAGTTCAAGGGTAGCGGTTTTTACATTCCCTCTATAAGTGATATCTTATGATAAGTGTCTTTTTCTGTGTGACTTATTTCACTTAGAATCGTCGTACCTAAATCCACTCATCTTGCTGCTACTAGCCTTATGACGTTGATTTCATGGCTGAGTGATATTCCTTTGTACATAAGGACCACAACTTCTTTATCCATTTTTCTCTTTCCTGGGATATTTAAGGTGTAACGAAGTGGAGGTTCTTGTCAACAGAGCTGCCCAAAACTTTGGGGTGCTTGTGTCTTGCTGATTTTTAGTTTTCCCAATTTATACGCCCATGAGTGGAAGTGCCCTATGCTCTCTAAGCTGAGTTTTGTAAATGTTTCAGGACACACCGTACACTTCTCCAGAGTGGCTGTTGGCAATTTACATCCCGCCCATCAGCGTAGCAAGGCTCCCGTTTCTCCGTGGCCTGTCCTGCATTTCTGGTTTTGACACTTTATTCAGCATGGCCCTTTTGACCGATGGGAAGCGAGACTTCTTTGTAGCACTGATTTGCCTTTCCAGGTTGCTTGGTTGGCCAAAAAGGGCGTATGCGTTTTTTCCTGAATATATTCAGGAAAAAACGCATACGCCCTTTTTGGCCAAGGGCATCATTGTCGAGGTTTTGCCGCTTTTCCTGTGCTTTAAAGGCGATTCGAATCTGCCTCCTGAAATCTGTTTCCTGCAATTCTGCCTTGCTTTCAAATCCTCTTCCTTGCCTTCCCTCAATATATTTGTAGACGAGAGTTATCATTTATAACTCTGCAGGGTTGTGAATTGCAGTAACCCTGAGCTCCATTTTTCAACTCGCTCTCTTGGGATCTGGCCACAAATGTGCAGGATTGCTTTAGGCCCTATTCTGCTTCCGGGCGGCAGACTGAGCCTGTGGTTAATTCTTCTTCCTGATGGGAAAATAGAGTGACCTGTGCCTGTCCCAACACCTAGAGCTAGTCTATCATTGGTTCCCCCTCTTCCCGTTCACCCTCAGGACAAATTGCAACCTGTATGGAACAGGAAGTTAAAGGTGCTGATTCTCCAAGGAGGGAGATTGCTAGTAAAGCGGCTGGAATGGCGAACCCGAGCACAAGGAGATGAGAAATGAGGTGCGTTTTAGAAACCTTTCCCGATCACTCGGTGTACCATCTTCTGGGTCTCTCATGCATGTTTTCGATGTAGGAAGATGCCCTTGAACCTGGAGATTTGGGACCCATGGGATGGGTACCACGCAGTATTACTTTAAAGGGTCTGTGTTTGCTCACCCAACCTCACCAAACCTCTCAGCCCCAAGTGTCCACCCTTATGTCTCAATCAGCTGCGGGTCTAGATATGGTCAATCCAGGTGGCATCACAGCCCCTGAACGAATTTTGTAAGAATTTCTCTCTCTTTCACTCTCTTTGTTTCACGGGTTTTTTAAATCAATTGAGTTTTATAATGGGGTTTAGCAGCTTTTAACTGCTGTGTTTATGCAGCTTTACACCCAGTTGACTCACTTACAGAGAGATATCAATACATAGGTTTTAAGATTCTTACTAGTCAGATATATTCTTGGGCCGTGAATAGGGGGTGTTGAGTCCGGTTCACTGAGCAAGGAGTAGGTCTTTTCTATTACATATTGGGTTTATGGAACGGTATCTAAGCTAATTTGAAACCCTTGTTTTATGCATCACCCCACCTCAACTTTCCCGTTAGGCAGCCATAGTGTGTTTTCTAAACGTGTGACTCTGTTCTGTTTTGTAATTCAGTTCAAGGGTAGCGGTTTTTACATTCCCTCTATAAGTGATATCTTATGATAAGTGTCTTTTTCTGTGTGACTTATTTCACTTAGAATCGTCGTACCTAAATCCACTCATCATGCTGCTACTAGCCTTATGACGTTGATTTCATGGCTGAGTGATATTCCATTGTACATAAGGACCACGACTTCTTTATCCATTTTTCTCTTTCCTGGGATGTTTAATGTGTAACGAAGTGGAGGTTCTTGTCAACAGAGCAGCCCTAAACTTTGGGGTGCTTGTGTCTTGCTGATTTTTAGTGTTCCCAATTTATACGCCCATGAGTGGAAGTGCCCTATGCTCTCTAAGCTGAGTATTGTAAATGTTTCAGGACACACCGTACACTTCTCCAGAGTGGCTGTTGGCAATTTACATCCCGCCCATCAGCGTAGCAAGGCTCCCGTTTCTCCGTGGCCTGTCCTGCATTTCTGGTTTTGACACTTTATTCAGCATGGCCCTTTTGACCGATGGGAAGCGAGACATTTTTGTAGCGCTGATTTGCCTTTCCAGGTTGCTTGGTTGGCCAAAAAGGGCGTATGCGTTTTTTCCTGAATATATTCAGGAAAAAACGCATACGCCCTTTTTGGCCAAGGGCATCATTGTCGAGGTTTTGCCGCTTTTCCTGTGCTTTAAATGCGATTCGAATCTGCCTCCTGAAATCTGTTTCCTGCAATTCTGCCTTGCTTTCAAATCCTCTTTGTTGCCTTCCGTCAATATATTTGTAGACGAGAGTTATCATTTATAACTCTGTAGGTTTGTGAATTGCAGTGCCCCTGAGCTCCACTTTTCGACTCGCTTTCTTGTTTGCTGGCAGATAAAGCTCAGGATTGCTTCAGGCCCTATTCTGCTTCCGGGCGGCAGACTGAGCCTGTGGTTAATTCTTCTTCCTGATGGGAAAATAGAGTGACCTGTGCCTGTCCCAACACCTAGAGCTAGTCTCTCACTGGTTCCCCCTCTTCCCGTTCATCCTCAGGACAAATTGCAACCTGTACGGAACAGGAGGTTAAAGGTGCCGATTCTTCAAGGAGGGAGATTGCTAGTAAAGCGGCTGGAATGGCGAACCCGAGCACAAGCAGATGAGAAATGAGGTGCGTTTTAGAAACCTTTCCCGATCACTCGGTGTACCATCTTCTGGGTTTCTCATGCATGTTTTCGATGTAGGAAGATGCCCTTGAACCTGGAGATTTGGGACCCATGGGATGGGTACCACGCAGTATTACTTTAAAGGGTCTGTGTTTGCTCACCCAACCTCACCAAACCTCTCAGCCCCAAGTGTCCACCCTTATGTCTCAATCAGCTGCGGGTCTAGATATGGTCAATCCAGGTGGCATCACAGCCCCTGAACGAATTTTGTAAGAATTTCTCTGTCTTTCACTCTCTTTGTTTCACGGGTTTTTTAAATCAATTGAGTTTTATAATGGGGTTTAGCTGCTTTTAACTGCTGTGTTTATGCAGCTTTACACCCAGTTGACTCACTTACAGAGAGATATCAATACATAGGTTTTAAGATTCTTACTAGTCAGATATATTCTTGGGCCGTGAATAGGGGGTGTTGAGTCCGGTTCACTGAGCAAGGAGTAGGTCTTTTCTATTACATATTGGGTTTATGGAACGGTATCTAAGCTAATTTGAAACCCTTGTTTTATGCATCACCCCACCTCAACTTTCCCGTTAGGCAGCCATAGTGTGTTTTCTAAACGTGTGACTCTGTTCTGTTTTGTAATTCAGTTCAAGAGTAGCGGTTTTTACATTCCCTCTATAAGTGATATCTTATGATAAGTGTCTTTTTCTGTGTGACTTATTTCACTTAGAATCGTCGTACCTAAATCCACTCATCATGCTGCTACTAGCCTTATGACGTTGAATTCATGGCTGAGTGATATTCCATTGTACATAAGGACCACAACTTCTTTATCCATTTTTCTCTTTCCTGGGATGTTTAATGTGTAACGAAGTGGAGGTTCTTGTCAACAGAGCAGCCCTAAACTTTGGGGTGCTTGTGTCTTGCTGATTTTTAGTGTTCCCAATTTATACGCCCATGAGTGGAAGTGCCCTATGCTCTCTAAGCTGAGTATTGTAAATGTTTCAGGACACACCGTACACTTCTCCAGAGTGGCTGTTGGCAATTTACATCCCGCCCATCAGCGTAGCAAGGCTCCCGTTTCTCCGTGGCCTGTCCTGCATTTCTGGTTTTGACACTTTATTCAGCATGGCCCTTTTGACCGATGGGAAGCGAGACATTTTTGTAGCGCTGATTTGCCTTTCCAGGTTGCTTGGTTGGCCAAAAAGGGCGTATGCGTTTTTTCCTGAATATATTCAGGAAAAAACGCATACGCCCTTTTTGGCCAAGGGCATCATTGTCGAGGTTTTGCCACTTTTCCTGTGCTTTAAAGGCGATTCGAATCTGCCTCCTGAAATCTGTTTCCTGCAATTCTGCCTTGCTTTCAAATCCTCTTTGTTGCCTTCCCTCAATATATTTGTAGACGAGAGTTATCATTTATAACTCTGTAGGTTTGTGAATTGCAGTGCCCCTGAGCTCCACTTTTCGACTCGCTTTCTTGTTTGCTGGCAGATAAAGCTCAGGATTGCTTCAGGCCCTATTCTGCTTCCGGGCGGCAGACTGAGCCTGTGGTTAATTCTTCTTCCTGATGGGAAAATAGAGTGACCTGTGCCTGTCCCAACACCTAGAGCTAGTCTCTCACTGGTTCCCCCTCTTCCCGTTCATCCTCAGGACAAATTGCAACCTGTACGGAACAGGAGGTTAAAGGTGCCGATTCTTCAAGGAGGGAGATTGCTAGTAAAGCGGCTGGAATGGCGAACCCGAGCACAAGCAGATGAGAAATGAGGTGCGTTTTAGAAACCTTTCCCGATCACTCGGTGTACCATCTTCTGGGTTTCTCATGCATGTTTTCGATGTAGGAAGATGCCCTTGAACCTGGAGATTTGGGACCCATGGGATGGGTACCACGCAGTATTACTTTAAAGGGTCTGTGTTTGCTCACCCAACCTCACCAAACCTCGCAGCCCCAAGAGTGTCCACCCATATGTCGCAATCAGCTGTGGGTCTAGATATGGTCAATCCAGGTGGCATCACAGCCCCTGAACGAATTTTGTCAGAATTTCTCTCTCTTTCACTGTCTTTGTTTCACGGGTTTTTAAAAGTAATTGATTTTTATAATGGGGTTTAGCTGCTTTTCACTGCTGTCTTTATGCCGCTTTACACCCACTTGACTCACTTACAGAGAGATATCAATACATAGGTTTTAAGATTATTACTAGTCAGATATAATCTTGGGCGGTGAATAGTGGGTGTTGAGTCCAGTTCTCTGAGCAAGGAGTAGGTCTTGTCTATTACATATTGGGTTTATGGAACGGTATCTGAGCTAATTTGAAACCCTTGTTTTAGGCATCACCCCACCTCACCTTTCCCGTTAAGCAGCTATAGTGTGTTTTCTAAACGTGTGACTCTGTTCTGTTTTGTAATTCAGTTCAAGTGTAGTGGTTTTTCCATTCCCTGTATAAGTGATATCTTATGGCAAGTGTCTTTTTCTGTGTGACTTATTTCACTTAGAATCGTCGTACCTAAATCCACTCATCATGCTGCTACTAGCCTTATGACGTTGATTTCATGGCTGAGTGATATTCCTTTGTACATAAGGACCACAACTTCTTTATCCATTTTTCTCTTTCCTGGGATATTTAAGGTGTAACGAAGTGGAGGTTCTTGTCAACAGAGCAGCCCTAAACTTTGGGGTGCCTGTGTCTTGCTGATTTTTAGGTTTCCCAATGCATACGCCCATGAGTGGAAGTGCCCTATGCTCTCTAAGCTGTGTTTTTTAGATGTTTCAGGACACACCGTACACTTCTCCAGAGTGGCTGTTGGCAATTTACATCCCGCCCATCAGCGTAGCAAGGCTCCCGTTTCTCCATGGCCTGTCCTGCATTTCTGGTTCTGACCCTTTATTCAGCATGGCCCTTTTGACCGATGCGAAGCGAGACTTCTTTGTAGCGCTGATTTGCCTTTCCAGGTTGCTTGGTTGGCCAAAAAGGGCGTATGCGTTTTTTCCTGAATATATTCAGGAAAAAACGCATACGCCCTTTTTGGCCAAGGGCATCATTGTCGAGGTTTTGCCGCTTTTCCTGTGCTTTAAAGGCGATTCGAATCTACCTCCTGAAATCTGTTTCCTGCAATTCTGCCTTGCTTTCAAATCCTCTTCGTTGCCTTCCCTCAATATATTTGTGGACGAGAGTTATCATTTATAACTCTGCAGGTTTGTGAATTGCAGTGCCCCTGAGCTCCATTTTTCAACTCGCTTTCTTGGGAGCTGGCCGCAAAAGCGCAGGATTGCTTCAGGCCCTATTCGGGTTCCGGGCGGCAGGCTGAGCCTGTGGTTAATTCTTCTTCCTGATGGGAAAATAGAGTGACCTGTGCCTGTCCCAACACCTAGAGCTAGTCTCCCATTGGTTCCCCCTCTTCCCGTTCATCCTCAGGACAAATTGCAACCTGTACGGAACAGGAGGTTAAAGATGCTGATTCTCCAAGGAGGGAGATTTCTAGTAAAGCGGCTGGAATGGCGAACCCGAGCACAAGGAGATGAGAAATGAGGTGCGTTTTAGAAACATTTCCCGATCACTCGGTGTACCATCTTCTGGGTTTCTCATGCATGTTTTCGGTGTAGGAAGATGCCCTTGAACCTGGAGATTTGGCACCCATGGGATGGGTACCACGCAGTATTACTTCAAAGGGTCTGCGTTTGCTCACCCAACCTCACCAAACCTCTCAGCCCCAAGTGTCCACCCTTATGTCTCAATCAGCTGTGGGTCTGGATATGGTCAATCCAGGTGGCATCACAGCCCCTGAACGAATGATGTAAGAATTTCTCTCTCTTTCACTCTCTTTGTTTCACGGGTTTTTAAAATTAATTGAGTTTTATAATGGGGTTTAGCTGCTTTTCACTGCTGTGTTTAAGCAGCTTTACACCCACTTGACTCACTTACAGAGAGATATCAATACATAGGTTTTAAGATTCTTACTAGTCAGAAATATTCTTGGGCGGTGAATAGGGGGTGTTGTGTCCGGTTCACTGAGCAAGGAGTAGGTCTTGTCTATTACATATTGGGTTTATGGAACGGTATCTGAGCTAATTTGAAACCCTTGTTTTATGCATCACCCCACCTCACCTTTCCCGTTAGGCAGCCATAGTGTGTTTTCTAAACGTGTGACTCTGTTCTGTTTTGTAATTCAGTTCAAGGGTAGCGGTTTTTACATTCCCTCTATAAGTGATATGTTATGATAAGTGTCTTTTTCTGTGTGACTTATTTCACTTAGAATCGTCGTACCTAAATCCACTCATCATGCTGCTACTAGCCTTATGACGTTGATTTCATGGCTGAGTGATATTCCATTGTACATAAGGACCACAACTTCTTTATCCATTTTTCTCTTTCCTGGGATGTTTAATGTGTAACGAAGTGGAGGTTCTTGTCAACAGAGCAGCCCTAAACTTTTTGGTGCTTGTGTCTTGCTGATTTTTAGTGTTCCCAATTTATACGCCCATGAGTGGAAGTGCCCTATGCTCTCTAAGCTGAGTATTGTAAATGTTTCAGGACACACCGTACACTTCTCCAGAGTGGCTGTTGGCAATTTACATCCCGCCCATCAGCGTAGCAAGGCTCCCGTTTCTCCGTGGCCTGTCCTGCATTTCTGGTTTTGACACTTTATTCAGCATGGCCCTTTTGACCGATGGGAAGCGAGACATTTTTGTAGCGCTGATTTGCCTTTCCAGGTTGCTTGGTTGGCCAAAAAGGGCGTATGCGTTTTTTCCTGAATATATTCAGGAAAAAACGCATACGCCCTTTTTGGCCAAGGGCATCATTGTCGAGGTTTTGCCGCTTTTCCTGTGCTTTAAAGGCGATTCGAATCTGCCTCCTGAAATCTGTTTCCTGCAATTCTGCCTTGCTTTCAAATCCTCTTTGTTGCCTTCCCTCAATATATTTGTAGACGAGAGTTATCATTTATAATTCTGCAGGTTTGTGAATTGCAGTGCCCCTGAGCTCCATTTTTCAACTCGCTCTCTTGGTAGCTGGCCGCAAAAGCGCAGGATTGCTTTAGGCCCTATTCTGCTTCCGGGCGGCAGACTGAGCCTGTGGTTAATTCTTTTTCCTGATGGGAAAATAGAGTGACCTGTGCCTGTCCCAACACCTAGAGCTAGTCTCTCATTGGTTCCCCCTCTTCCCGTTCATCCTCAGGACAAATTGCAACCTGTATGGAACAGGAGGTTAAAGGTCCTGATTCTTCAAGGAGGGAGATTGCTAGTAAAGCGGCTGGAATGGCGAACCCGAGCACAAGGAGATGAGAAATGAGGTGCGTTTTAGAAACCTTTCCCGATCACTCGGTGTACCATCTTCTGGGTTTCTCATGCATGTTTTCGATGTAGGAAGATGCCCTTGAACCTGGAGATTTGTGACCCATGGGATGGGTACCACGCAGTATTACTTTAAAGGGTCTGCGTTTGCTCACCCAACCTCACCAAAACTCTCAGCCCCAAGAGTGTCCACCCTTATGTCTCAATCAGCTGCAGGTCTAGATATGGTCAATCCAGGTGGCATCACAGCCCCTGAACGAATTTTGTAAGAATTTCTCTCTCTTTCACTCTCTTTGTTTCACGGGTTTTTTAAATTAATTGAGTTTTATATTGGGGTTTAGCTGCTTTTAACTGCTGTGTTTATGAAGCTTTACACCCAGTTGACTCACTTACAGAGAGATATCAATACATAGGTTTTAAGATTCTTACTAGTCAGAAATATTCTTGGGCCGTGAATAGGGGGTGTTGAGTCCGGTTCACTGAGCAAGGAGTAGGTCTTTTCTATTACATATTGGGTTTATGGAACGGTATCTGAGCTAATTTGAAACCCTTGTTTTATGCATCACCCCACCTCACCTTTCCCGTTAGGCAGCCATAGTGTGTTTTCTAACCGTGTGACTCTGTTCTGTTTTGTAATTCAGTTCAAGGGTAGCGGTTTTTACATTCCCTCTATAAGTGATATCTTATGATAAGTGTCTTTTTCTGTGTGACTTATTTCACTTAGAATCGTCGTACCTAAATCCACTCATCATGCTGCTACTAGCCTTATGACGTTGATTTCATGGCTGAGTGATATTCCATTGTACATAAGGACCACAACTTCTTTATCCATTTTTCTCTTTCCTGGGATGTTTCAGGTGTAACGAAGTGGAGGTTCTTGTCAACAGAGCAGCCCTAAACTTTGGGGTGCTTGTGTCTTGCTGATTTTTAGTGTTCCCAATTTATACGCCCATGAGTGGAAGTGCCCTATGCTCTCTAAGCTGAGTATCGTAAATGTTTCAGGACACACCGTACACTTCTCCAGAGTGGCTGTTGGCAATTTACATCCCGCCCATCAGCGTAGCAAGGCTCCCGTTTCTCCGTGGCCTGTCCTGCATTTCTGGTTTTGACACTTTATTCAGCATGGCCCTTTTGACCGATGGGAAGCGAGACTTCTTTGTAGCACTGATTTGCCTTTCCAGGTTGCTTGGTTGGCCAAAAAGGGCGTATGCGTTTTTTCCTGAATATATTCAGGAAAAAACGCATACGCCCTTTTTGGCCAAGGGCATCATTGTCGAGGTTTTGCCGCTTTTCCTGTGCTTTAAAGGCGATTCGAATCTGCCTCCTGAAATCTGTTTCCTGCAATTCTGCCTTGCTTTCAAATCCTCTTTGTTGCCTTCCCTCAATATATTTGTAGACGAGAGTTATCATTTATAACTCTGTAGGTTTGTGAATTGCAGTGGCCCTGAGCTCCACTTTTCGACTCGCTTTCTTGTTTGCTGGCAGATAAAGCTCAGGATTGCTTCAGGCCCTATTCTGCTTCCGGGCGGCAGACTGAGCCTGTGGTTAATTCTTCTTCCTGATGGGAAAATAGAGTGACCTGTGCCTGTCCCAACACCTAGGGCTAGTCTCTCAATGGTTCCCCCTCTTCCCGTTCACCCTCAGGACAAATTGCAACCTGTATGGAACAGGAGGTTAAAGGTGCTGATTCTCCAAGGAGGGAGATTGCTAGTAAAGAGGCTGGCATGGCGAAGCCGAGCACAAGGAGATGAGAAATGAGGTGCGTTTTAGAAACCTTTCCCGATCACTCGGTGTACCATCTTCTGGGTTTCTCATGCATGTTTTCGATGTAGGAAGATGCCCTTGAACCTGGAGATTTAGGACCCATGGGATGGGTACCACGCAGTATTACTTCAAAGGGTCTGCGTTTGCTCACCCAACCTCACCAAACCTCTCAGCCCCAAGTGTCCACCCTTATGTCTCGATCAGCTGCGGGTCTAGATATGGTCAATCCAGGTGGCATCACAGCCCCTGAACGAATTTTGTAAGAATTTCTCTCTCTTTCACTCTCTTTGTTTCACGGGTTTTTAAAATTAATTGAGTTTTATAATGGGGTTTAGCTGCTTTTCATTGCTGCGTTTATGCAGCTTTACACCCACTTGACTCACTTACAGAGAGATATCAATACATAGGTTTTAAGATTCTTACTAGTCAGATATATTCTTGGGCGGTGAATAGTGGGTGTTGAGTCCAGTTCACTGAGCAAGGAGTAGGTCTTGTCTATTACATATTGGGTTTATGGAACGGTATCTGAGCTAATTTGAAACCCTTGTTTTAGGCATCACCCCACCTCACCTTTCCCGTTAAGCAGCTATAGTGTGTTTTCTAAACGTGTGACTCTGTTCTGTTTTGTAATTCAGTTCAAGTGTAGCGGTTTTTCCATTCCCTCTATAAGTGATATCTTATGGCAAGTGTCTTTTTCTGTGTGACTTATTTCACTTAGAATCGTCGTACCTAAATCCACTCATCATGCTGCTACTAGCCTTATGACGTTGATTTCATGGCTGAGTGATATTCCTTTGTACATAAGGACCACAACTTCTTTATCCATTTTTCTCTTTCCTGGGATATTTAAGGTGTCACGAAGTGGAGGTTCTTGTCAACAGAGCAGCCCTAAACTTTGGGGTGCCTGTGTCTTGCTGATTTTTAGTTTTCCCAATGCATACGCCCATGAGTGGAAGTGCCCTATGCTCTCTAAGCTGTGTTTTTTAGATGTTTCAGGACACACCGTACACTTCTCCAGAGTGGCTGTTGGCAATTTACATCCCGCCCATCAGCGTAGCAAGGCTCCCGTTTCTCCATGGCCTGTCCTGCATTTCTGGTTCTGACCCTTTATTCAGCATGGCCCTTTTGACCGATGCGAAGCGAGACTTCTTTGTAGCGCTGAGTTGCCTTTCCAGGTTGCTTGGTTGGCCAAAAAGGGCGTATGCGTTTTTTCCTGAATATATTCAGGAAAAAACGCATACGCCCTTTTTGGCCAAGGGCATCATTGTCGAGGTTTTGCCGCTTTTCCTGTGCTTTAAATGCGATTCGAATCTACCTCCTGAAATCTGTTTCCTGCAATTCTGCCTTGCTTTCAAATCGTCTTCGTTGCCTTCCCTGAATATATTTGTGGGCGAGAGTTATCATTTATAACTCTGCAGGTTTGTGAATTGCAGTGCCCCTGAGCTCCATTTTTCAACTCGCTTTCTTGGGAGCTGGCCGCAAAAGCGCAGGATTGCTTCAGGCCCTATTTGTGTTCCGGGCGGCAGGCTGAGCCTGAGGTTAATTCTTCTTCCTGATGGGAAAATAGAGTGACCTGTGCCTGTCCCAACACTTAGAGCTAGTCTCCCATTGGTTCCCCCTCTTCTCGTTCATCCTCAGGACAAATTGCAACCTGTACGGAACGGGAGGTTAAAGATGCTGATTCTCCAAGGAGGGAGATTGTTAGTAAAGCGGCTGGAATGGCGAACCCGAGCACAAGCAGATGAGAAATGAGGTGCGTTTTAGCAACCTTTCCCGATCACACGGTGTACCATCTTCTGGGTTTCCCATGCATGTTTTCGATGTAGGAAGATGCCCTTGAACCTGGAGATTTGGGACCCATGGGATGGGTACCACGCAGTATTACTTTAAAGGGTCTCCCTTTGCTCACCCAACCTCACCAAACCTCTCAGCCCCAAGAGTGTCCACCCTTATGTCGCAATCAGCTGTGGGTCTAGATATGGTCAATCCAGGTGGCATCACAGCCCCTGAACGAATTTTGTCAGAATTTCTCTCTCTTTCACTGTCTTTGTTTCACGGGTTTTTAAAAGTAATTGATTTTTATAATGGGGTTTAGCTGCTTTTCACTGCTGTCTTTATGCCGCTTTACACCCACTTGACTCACTTACAGAGAGATATCAATACATAGGTTTAAGATTCTTACTAGTCAGATATATTCTTGGGCGGTGAATAGGGGGTGTTGAGTCCAGTTCACTGAGCAAGGAGTAGGTCTTGTCTATTACATATTGGGTTTATGGAACGGTATCTGAGCTAATTTGAAACCCTTGTTTTAGGCACCACCCCACCTCGCCTTTCCCGTTAAGCAGCTATAGTGTGTTTTCTAAACGTGTGACTCTGTTCTGTTTTGTAATTCAGTTCAAGTGTAGCAGTTTTTCCATTCCCTCTATAAGTGATATCTTATGGCAAGTGTCTTTTTCTGTGTGACTTATTTCACTTAGAATTGTCGTACCTAAATCCACTCATCATGCTGCTACTAGCCTTATGACGTTGATTTCATGGCTGAGTGATATTCTTTGTACATAAGGACCACGACTTCTTTATCCATTTTTCTCTTTCCTGGGATATTTAAGGTGTCACGAAGTGGAGGTTCTTGTCAACAGAGCAGCCCTAAACTTTGGGGTGCCTGTGTCTTGCTGATTTTTAGTTTTCCCAATGTATACGCCCATGAGTGGAAGTTCCCTATTCTCTCTAAGCTGTGTTTTTTAGATGTTTCAGGACACACCGTACACTTCTCCAGAGTGGCTGTTGGCAATTTACATCCCGCCCATCAGCGTAGCCAGGCTCCCGTTTCTCCATGGCCTGTCCTGCATTTCTGGTTTTGACCCTTTATTCAGCATGGCCCTTTTGACCGATGCGAAGCGAGACTTCTTTGTAGCGCTGATTTGCCTTTCCAGGTTGCTTGGTTGGCCAAAAAGGGCGCATGTGTTTTTTCCTGAATATATTCAGGAAAAAACGCATACGCCCTTTTTGGCCAAGGGCATCATTGTCGAGGTTTTGCCGCTTTTCCTGTGCTTTAAAGGCGATTCGAATCTACCTCCTGAAATCTGTTTCCTGCAATTCTGCCTTGCTTTCAAATCCTCTTCGTTGCCTTCCCTGAATATATTTGTGGACGAGAGTTATCATCTATAACTCTGCAGGTTTGGGAATTGCAGTGCCCCTGAGCTCCATTTTTCAACTCGCTTTCTTGGGAGCTGGCCGCAAAAGCGCAGGATTGCTTTAGGCCCTATTCGTGTTCCGGGCGGCAGGCTGAGCCTGTGGTTAATTCTTCTTCCTGATGGGAAAATAGAGTGACCTGTGCCTGTCCCAACACCTAGAGCTAGTCTCCCATTGGTTCCCCCTCTTCCCGTTCATCCTCAGGACAAATTGCAACCTGTATGGAACAGGAGGTTAAAGCTGCTGATTCTCCAAAGAGGGAGATTGCTTGTAAAGCGGCTGGAATGGCCAACCCGAGCACAAGCAGATGAGAAATGAGGTGCGTTTTAGCAACCTTTCCCGATCACACGGTGTACCATCTTCTGGGTTTCTCATGCATGTTTTCGATGTAGGAATATGCCCTTGAACCTGGAGATTTGGGACCCATGGGATGGGTACCACGCAGTATTACTTTAAAGGGTCTGCGTTTGCTCACCCAACCTCACCAAACCTCTCAGCCCCAAGAGTGTCCACCCTTATGTCGCAATCAGCTGTGGGTCTAGATATGGTCAATCCAGTTGGCATCACAGCCCCTGAACGAATTTTGTCAGAATTTCTCTCTCTTTCACTGTCTTTGTTTCACGGGTTTTTAAAAGTAATTGATTTTTATAATGGGGTTTAGCAGCTTTTCACTGCTGTCTTTATGCCGCTTTACACCCACTTGACTCACTTACAGAGAGATATCAATACATAGGTTTTAAGATTCTTACTATTCAGATATATTCTTGGGCGGTGAATAGGGGGTGTTGAGTCCAGTTCACTGAGCAAGGAGTAGGTCTTGTCTATTACATATTGGGTTTATGGAACGGTATCTGAGCTAATTTGAAACCCTTGTTTTAGGCATCACCCCACCTCGCCTTTCCCGTTAAGCAGCTATAGTGTGTTTTCTAAACGTGTGACTCTGTTCTGTTTTGTAATTCAGTTCAAGTGTAGCGGTTTTTCCATTCCCTCTATAAGTGATATCTTATGGCAAGTGTCTTTTTCTGTTTGACTTATTTCACTTAGAATCGTCATACCTAAATCCACTCATCATGCTGCTACTAGCCTTATGACGTTGATTTCATGGCTGAGTGATATTCCTTTGTACATAAGGACCACAACTTCTTTATCCATTTTTCTCTTTCCTGGGATATTTAAGGTGTCACGACGTGGAGGTTCTTGTCAACAGAGCAGCCCTAAACTTTGGGGTGCCTGTGTCTTTCTGATTTTTAGTTTTCCCAATGTATACGCCCATGAGTGGAAGTGCCCTATGCTCTCTAAGCTGTGTTTTTTAGATGTTTCAGGACACACTGTACACTTCTCCAGAGTGGCTGTTGGCAATTTACATCCCGCCCATCAGCGTAGCCAGGCTCCCGTTTCTCCATGGCCTCTCCTGCATTTCTGGTTTTGACACTTTATTCAGCATGGCCCTTTTGACCGATGCGAAACGAGACTTCTTGGTAGCGCTGATTTGCCTTTCCAGGTTGCTTGGTTGGCCAAAAAGGGCGCATGTGTTTTTTTCTGAATATATTCAGGAAAAAACACATACGCCCTTTTTGGACAAGGGCATCATTGTCGAGGTTTTGCCGCTTTTCCTGTGCTTTAAAGGCGATTCGAATCTACCTCCTGAAATCTGTTTCCTGCAATTCTGCCTTGCTTTCAAATCCTCTTCGTTGCCTTCCCTGAATATATTTGTGGACGAGAGTTATCATCTATAACTCTGCAGGTTTGGGAATTGCAGTGCCCCTGAGCTCGATTTTTCAACTCGCTTTCTTGGGAGCTGGTCGCAAAAGCGCAGGATTGCTTCAGGCCCTATTTGGGTTCCGGGCGGCAGGCTGAGCCTGTGGTTAATTCTTCTTCCTGATGGGAAAATAGAGTGACCTGTGCCTGTCACAACACTTAGAGCTAGTCTCCCATTGGTTCCCCCTCTTCCCGTTCACCTCAGGACAAATTGCAACCTGTACGGAACGGGAGGTTAAAGATGCTGATTCTGCAAGGAGGCAGATTGCTAGTAAAGCGGCTGGAATGGCGAACCCGAGCACCATCAGACGAGAAATGAGGTGTGTTTTAGCAACCTTTCCCGATCACACGGTGTACCATCTTCTGGGTTTCTCATGCATGTTTTCGATATAGGAAGATGCCCTTGAACCTGGAGATTTGGGACCCCTGGGATGGGTACCACGCAGTATTACTTTAAAGGGTCTGCGTTTGCTCACCCAACCTCACCAAACCTCTCAGCCCCAAGAGTGTCCACCCTTATGTCGCAATCAGCTGTGGGTCTAGATATGGTCAATCCAGGTGGCATCACAGCCCCTGAATGAATTTTGTCAGAATTTCCCTCTCTTTCACGGGTTTTTAAAAGTAATTGATTTTTATAATGGGGTTTAGCAGCTTTTCACTGCTGTCTTTATGCCGCTTTACACCCACTTGACTCACTTACAGAGAGATATCAATACATAGGTTTTAATATTCTTACTAGTCAGATATATTCTTGGGCGGTGAATAGGGGGTGTTGAGTCCAGTTCACTGAGCAAGGAGTAGGTCTTGTCTATTACATATTGGGTTTATGGAACGGTATCTGAGCTAATTTGAAACCCTTGTTTTAGGCATCACCCCACCTCGCCTTTCCCGTTAAGCAGCTATGGTGTGTTTTCTAAACGTGTGACTCTGTTCTGTTTTGTAATTCAGTTCAAGTGTAGCGGTTTTCCATTCCCTCTATAAGTGATATCTTATGGCAAGTGTCTTTTTCTGTGTGACTTATTTCACTTAGAATCGTCGTACCTAAATCCACTCATCATGCTGCTACTAGCCTTATGACGTTGATTTCATGGCTGAGTGATATTCCTTTGTACATAAGGACCACAACTTCTTTATCCACTTTTCTCTTTCCTGGGATATTTAAGGTGTCATGAAGTGGAGGTTCTTGTCAACAGAGCAGCCCTAATCTTTGGGGTGCCTGTGTCTTGCTGATTTTTAGTTTTCCCAATTTATACGCCCATGTGTGGACCTGCCCTATGCTCCCTAAGCTGTGTTTTTTCGATGTTTCAGGACACAACGTACAATTCTCCAGAGTGGCTGTTGGCAATTTACATCCCGCCCATCAGCGTAGCAAGGCTGCCATTTCTCCATGGCCTGTCCTGCATTTCTGGTTTTGACCCTTTATTCAGCATGGCCCTTTTGACCGATGCGAAGCGAGACTTCTTGGTAGCGCTGATTTGCCTTTCCAGGTTGCTTGGTTGGCCAAAAAGGGCGTATGCGTTTTTTCCTGAATATATTCAGGAAAAAACGCATACGCCTTTTTTGACCAAGGGCATCATTGTCGAGGTTTTGCCGCTTTTCCTGTGCTTTAAAGGCGAGTCGAATCTACCTCCTGAAATCTGTTTCCTGCAATTCTGCCTTGCTTTCAAATCCTCTTCGTTGCCTTCCCTGAATATATTTGTGGACGAGAGTTATCATCTATAACTCTGCAGGTTTGGGAATTGCAGTGCCCCTGAGCTCCATTTTTCAACTAGCTTTCTTGGGAGCTGGCCGCAAAAGCGCAGGATTGCTTCAGGCCCTATTCGGGTTCCGGGCGGCAGGCTGAGCCTGTGGTTAATTCTTCTTCCTGATGGGAAAATAGAGTGACCTGTGCCTGTCCCAACACCTAGAGCTAGTCTCCCATTGGTTCCCCCTCTTCCCGTTCATCCTCAGGACAAATTACAACCTGTATGGAACAGGAGGTTAAAGCTGCTGATTCTCCAAGGAGGGAGATTGCTAGTAAAGCGGCTGGAATGGCGAACCCGAGCACAAGGAGATGAGAAATGAGGTGCGTTTTAGCAACCTTTCCCGATCACACGGTGTACCATCTTCTGGGTTTCTCATGCATGTTTTCGATGTAGGAAGATGCCCTTGAACCTGGAGATTTGGGACCCATGGGATGGGTACCACGCAGTATTACTTTAAAGGGTCTGCGTTTGCTCACCCAACCTCACCAAACCTCTCAGCCCCAAGAGTGTCCACCCTTATGTCGCAATCAGCTGTGGGTCTAGATATGGTCAATCCAGGTGGCATCACAGCCCCTGAACGAATTTTGTCAGAATTTCTCTCTCTTTCACTGTCTTTGTTTCACGGGTTTTTAAAAGTAATTGATTTTTATAATGGGGTTTAGCAGCTTTTCACTGCTGTCTTTATGCCGCTTTACACCCACTTGACTCACTTACAGAGAGATATCAATACATAGGTTTTAAGATTCTTACTATTCAGATATATTCTTGGGCGGTGAATAGGGGGTGTTGAGTCCAGTTCACTGAGCAAGGAGTAGGTCTTGTCTATTACATATTGGGTTTATGGAACGGTATCTGAGCTAATTTGAAACCCTTGTTTTAGGCATCACCCCACCTCGCCTTTCCCGTTAAGCAGCTATAGTGTGTTTTCTAAACGTGTGACTCTGTTCTGTTTTGTAATTCAGTTCAAGTGTAGCGGTTTTTCCATTCCCTCTATAAGTGATATCTTATGGCAAGTGTCTTTTTCTGTTTGACTTATTTCACTTAGAATCGTCATACCTAAATCCACTCATCATGCTGCTACTAGCCTTATGACGTTGATTTCATGGCTGAGTGATATTCCTTTGTACATAAGGACCACAACTTCTTTATCCATTTTTCTCTTTCCTGGGATATTTAAGGTGTCACGACGTGGAGGTTCTTGTCAACAGAGCAGCCCTAAACTTTGGGGTGCCTGTGTCTTTCTGATTTTTAGTTTTCCCAATGTATACGCCCATGAGAGGAAGTGCCCTATGCTCTCTAAGCTGTGTTTTTTAGATGTTTCAGGACACACTGTACACTTCTCCAGAGTGGCTGTTGGCAATTTACATCCCGCCCATCAGCGTAGCCAGGCTCCCGTTTCTCCATGGCCTCTCCTGCATTTCTGGTTTTGACACTTTATTCAGCATGGCCCTTTTGACCGATGCGAAACGAGACTTCTTGGTAGCGCTGATTTGCCTTTCCAGGTTGCTTGGTTGGCCAAAAAGGGCGCATGTGTTTTTTCCTGAATATATTCAGGAAAAAACACATACGCCCTTTTTGGACAAGGGCATCATTGTCGAGGTTTTGCCGCTTTTCCTGTGCTTTAAAGGCGATTCGAATCTACCTCCTGAAATCTGTTTCCTGCAATTCTGCCTTGCTTTCAAATCCTCTTCGTTGCCTTCCCTGAATATATTTGTGGACGAGAGTTATCATCTATAACTCTGCAGGTTTGGGAATTGCAGTGCCCCTGAGCTCGATTTTTCAACTCGCTTTCTTGGGAGCTGGTCGCAAAAGCGCAGGATTGCTTCAGGCCCTATTTGGGTTCCGGGCGGCAGGCTGAGCCTGTGGTTAATTCTTCTTCCTGATGGGAAAATAGAGTGACCTGTGCCTGTCACAACACTTAGAGCTAGTCTCCCATTGGTTCCCCCTCTTCCCGTTCACCTCAGGACAAATTGCAACCTGTACGGAACGGGAGGTTAAAGATGCTGATTCTCCAAGGAGGGAGATTGCTAGTAAAGCGGCTGGAATGGCGAACCCGAGCACCATCAGACGAGAAATGAGGTGTGTTTTAGCAACCTTTCCCGATCACACGGTGTACCATCTTCTGGGTTTCTCATGCATGTTTTCGATATAGGAAGATGCCCTTGAACCTGGAGATTTGGGACCCCTGGGATGGGTACCACGCAGTATTACTTTAAAGGGTCTGCGTTTGCTCACCCAACCTCACCAAACCTCTCAGCCCCAAGAGTGTCCACCCTTATGTCGCAATCAGCTGTGGGTCTAGATATGGTCAATCCAGGTGGCATCACAGCCCCTGAATGAATTTTGTCAGAATTTCCCTCTCTTTCACGGGTTTTTAAAAGTAATTGATTTTTATAATGGGGTTTAGCAGCTTTTCACTGCTGTCTTTATGCCGCTTTACACCCACTTGACTCACTTACAGAGAGATATCAATACATAGGTTTTAATATTCTTACTAGTCAGATATATTCTTGGGCGGTGAATAGGGGGTGTTGAGTCCAGTTCACTGAGCAAGGAGTAGGTCTTGTCTATTACATATTGGGTTTATGGAACGGTATCTGAGCTAATTTGAAACCCTTGTTTTAGGCATCACCCCACCTCGCCTTTCCCGTTAAGCAGCTATGGTGTGTTTTCTAAACGTGTGACTCTGTTCTGTTTTGTAATTCAGTTCAAGTGTAGCGGTTTTCCATTCCCTCTATAAGTGATATCTTATGGCAAGTGTCTTTTTCTGTGTGACTTATTTCACTTAGAATCGTCGTACCTAAATCCACTCATCATGCTGCTACTAGCCTTATGACGTTGATTTCATGGCTGAGTGATATTCCTTTGTACATAAGGACCACAACTTCTTTATCCATTTTTCTCTTTCCTGGGATATTTAAGGTGTCATGAAGTGGAGGTTCTTGTCAACAGAGCAGCCCTAATCTTTGGGGTGCCTGTGTCTTGCTGATTTTTAGTTTTCCCAATTTATACGCCCATGTGTGGACCTGCCCTATGCTCCCTAAGCTGTGTTTTTTCGATGTTTCAGGACACAACGTACAATTCTCCAGAGTGGCTGTTGGCAATTTACATCCCGCCCATCAGCGTAGCAAGGCTGCCATTTCTCCATGGCCTGTCCTGCATTTCTGGTTTTGACCCTTTATTCAGCATGGCCCTTTTGACCGATGCGAAGCGAGACTTCTTGGTAGCGCTGATTTGCCTTTCCAGGTTGCTTGGTTGGCCAAAAAGGGCGTATGCGTTTTTTCCTGAATATATTCAGGAAAAAACGCATACGCCTTTTTTGACCAAGGGCATCATTGTCGAGGTTTTGCCGCTTTTCCTGTGCTTTAAAGGCGAGTCGAATCTACCTCCTGAAATCTGTTTCCTGCAATTCTGCCTTGCTTTCAAATCCTCTTCGTTGCCTTCCCTGAATATATTTGTGGACGAGAGTTATCATCTATAACTCTGCAGGTTTGGGAATTGCAGTGCCCCTGAGCTCCATTTTTCAACTAGCTTTCTTGGGAGCTGGCCGCAAAAGCGCAGGATTGCTTCAGGCCCTATTCGGGTTCCGGGCGGCAGGCTGAGCCTGTGGTTAATTCTTCTTCCTGATGGGAAAATAGAGTGACCTGTGCCTGTCCCAACACCTAGAGCTAGTCTCCCATTGGTTCCCCCTCTTCCCGTTCATCCTCAGGACAAATTACAACCTGTATGGAACAGGAGGTTAAAGCTGCTGATTCTCCAAGGAGGGAGATTGCTAGTAAAGCGGCTGGAATGGCGAACCCGAGCACAAGGAGATGAGAAATGAGGTGCGTTTTAGCAACCTTTCCCGATCACACGGTGTACCATCTTCTGGGTTTCTCATGCATGTTTTCGATGTAGGAAGATGCCCTTGAACCTGGAGATTTGGGACCCATGGGATGGGTACCACGCAGTATTACTTTAAAGGGTCTGCGTTTGCTCACCCAACCTCACCAAACCTCTCAGCCCCAAGAGTGTCCACCCTTATGTCGCAATCAGCTGTGGGTCTAGATATGGTCAATCCAGGTGGCATCACAGCCCCTGAACGAATTTTGTCAGAATTTCTCTCTCTTTCACTGTCTTTGTTTCACGGGTTTTTAAAAGTAATTGATTTTTATAATGGGGTTTAGCAGCTTTTCACTGCTGTCTTTATGCCGCTTTACACCCACTTGACTCACTTACAGAGAGATATCAATACATAGGTTTTAAGATTCTTACTATTCAGATATATTCTTGGGCGGTGAATAGGGGGTGTTGAGTCCAGTTCACTGAGCAAGGAGTAGGTCTTGTCTATTACATATTGGGTTTATGGAACGGTATCTGAGCTAATTTGAAACCCTTGTTTTAGGCATCACCCCACCTCGCCTTTCCCGTTAAGCAGCTATAGTGTGTTTTCTAAACGTGTGACTCTGTTCTGTTTTGTAATTCAGTTCAAGTGTAGCGGTTTTTCCATTCCCTCTATAAGTGATATCTTATGGCAAGTGTCTTTTTCTGTTTGACTTATTTCACTTAGAATCGTCATACCTAAATCCACTCATCATGCTGCTACTAGCCTTATGACGTTGATTTCATGGCTGAGTGATATTCCTTTGTACATAAGGACCACAACTTCTTTATCCATTTTTCTCTTTCCTGGGATATTTAAGGTGTCACGACGTGGAGGTTCTTGTCAACAGAGCAGCCCTAAACTTTGGGGTGCCTGTGTCTTTCTGATTTTTAGTTTTCCCAATGTATACGCCCATGAGAGGAAGTGCCCTATGCTCTCTAAGCTGTGTTTTTTAGATGTTTCAGGACACACTGTACACTTCTCCAGAGTGGCTGTTGGCAATTTACATCCCGCCCATCAGCGTAGCCAGGCTCCCGTTTCTCCATGGCCTCTCCTGCATTTCTGGTTTTGACACTTTATTCAGCATGGCCCTTTTGACCGATGCGAAACGAGACTTCTTGGTAGCGCTGATTTGCCTTTCCAGGTTGCTTGGTTGGCCAAAAAGGGCGCATGTGTTTTTTCCTGAATATATTCAGGAAAAAACACATACGCCCTTTTTGGACAAGGGCATCATTGTCGAGGTTTTGCCGCTTTTCCTGTGCTTTAAAGGCGATTCGAATCTACCTCCTGAAATCTGTTTCCTGCAATTCTGCCTTGCTTTCAAATCCTCTTCGTTGCCTTCCCTGAATATATTTGTGGACGAGAGTTATCATCTATAACTCTGCAGGTTTGGGAATTGCAGTGCCCCTGAGCTCGATTTTTCAACTCGCTTTCTTGGGAGCTGGTCGCAAAAGCGCAGGATTGCTTCAGGCCCTATTTGGGTTCCGGGCGGCAGGCTGAGCCTGTGGTTAATTCTTCTTCCTGATGGGAAAATAGAGTGACCTGTGCCTGTCACAACACTTAGAGCTAGTCTCCCATTGGTTCCCCCTCTTCCCGTTCACCTCAGGACAAATTGCAACCTGTACGGAACGGGAGGTTAAAGATGCTGATTCTCCAAGGAGGGAGATTGCTAGTAAAGCGGCTGGAATGGCGAACCCGAGCACCATCAGACGAGAAATGAGGTGTGTTTTAGCAACCTTTCCCGATCACACGGTGTACCATCTTCTGGGTTTCTCATGCATGTTTTCGATATAGGAAGATGCCCTTGAACCTGGAGATTTGGGACCCCTGGGATGGGTACCACGCAGTATTACTTTAAAGGGTCTGCGTTTGCTCACCCAACCTCACCAAACCTCTCAGCCCCAAGAGTGTCCACCCTTATGTCGCAATCAGCTGTGGGTCTAGATATGGTCAATCCAGGTGGCATCACAGCCCCTGAATGAATTTTGTCAGAATTTCCCTCTCTTTCACGGGTTTTTAAAAGTAATTGATTTTTATAATGGGGTTTAGCAGCTTTTCACTGCTGTCTTTATGCCGCTTTACACCCACTTGACTCACTTACAGAGAGATATCAATACATAGGTTTTAATATTCTTACTAGTCAGATATATTCTTGGGCGGTGAATAGGGGGTGTTGAGTCCAGTTCACTGAGCAAGGAGTAGGTCTTGTCTATTACATATTGGGTTTATGGAACGGTATCTGAGCTAATTTGAAACCCTTGTTTTAGGCATCACCCCACCTCGCCTTTCCCGTTAAGCAGCTATGGTGTGTTTTCTAAACGTGTGACTCTGTTCTGTTTTGTAATTCAGTTCAAGTGTAGCGGTTTTCCATTCCCTCTATAAGTGATATCTTATGGCAAGTGTCTTTTTCTGTGTGACTTATTTCACTTAGAATCGTCGTACCTAAATCCACTCATCATGCTGCTACTAGCCTTATGACGTTGATTTCATGGCTGAGTGATATTCCTTTGTACATAAGGACCACAACTTCTTTATCCATTTTTCTCTTTCCTGGGATATTTAAGGTGTCATGAAGTGGAGGTTCTTGTCAACAGAGCAGCCCTAATCTTTGGGGTGCCTGTGTCTTGCTGATTTTTAGTTTTCCCAATTTATACGCCCATGTGTGGACCTGCCCTATGCTCCCTAAGCTGTGTTTTTTCGATGTTTCAGGACACAACGTACAATTCTCCAGAGTGGCTGTTGGCAATTTACATCCCGCCCATCAGCGTAGCAAGGCTGCCATTTCTCCATGGCCTGTCCTGCATTTCTGGTTTTGACCCTTTATTCAGCATGGCCCTTTTGACCGATGCGAAGCGAGACTTCTTGGTAGCGCTGATTTGCCTTTCCAGGTTGCTTGGTTGGCCAAAAAGGGCGTATGCGTTTTTTCCTGAATATATTCAGGAAAAAACGCATACGCCTTTTTTGACCAAGGGCATCATTGTCGAGGTTTTGCCGCTTTTCCTGTGCTTTAAAGGCGAGTCGAATCTACCTCCTGAAATCTGTTTCCTGCAATTCTGCCTTGCTTTCAAATCCTCTTCGTTGCCTTCCCTGAATATATTTGTGGACGAGAGTTATCATCTATAACTCTGCAGGTTTGGGAATTGCAGTGCCCCTGAGCTCCATTTTTCAACTAGCTTTCTTGGGAGCTGGCCGCAAAAGCGCAGGATTGCTTCAGGCCCTATTCGGGTTCCGGGCGGCAGGCTGAGCCTGTGGTTAATTCTTCTTCCTGATGGGAAAATAGAGTGACCTGTGCCTGTCCCAACACCTAGAGCTAGTCTCCCATTGGTTCCCCCTCTTCCCGTTCATCCTCAGGACAAATTGCAACCTGTATGGAACAGGAGGTTAAAGCTGCTGATTCTCCAAGGAGGGAGATTGCTAGTAAAGCGGCTGGAATGGCGAACCCGAGCACAAGGAGATGAGAAATGAGGTGCGTTTTAGCAACCTTTCCCGATCACACGGTGTACCATCTTCTGGGTTTCTCATGCATGTTTTCGATGTAGGAAGATGCCCTTGAACCTGGAGATTTGGGACCCATGGGATGGGTACCACGCAGTATTACTTTAAAGGGTCTGCGTTTGCTCACCCAACCTCACCAAACCTCTCAGCCCCAAGAGTGTCCACCCTTATGTCGCAATCAGCTGTGGGTCTAGATATGGTCAATCCAGGTGGCATCACAGCCCCTGAACGAATTTTGTCAGAATTTCTCTCTCTTTCACTGTCTTTGTTTCACGGGTTTTTAAAAGTAATTGATTTTTATAATGGGGTTTAGCAGCTTTTCACTGCTGTCTTTATGCCGCTTTACACCCACTTGACTCACTTACAGAGAGATATCAATACATAGGTTTTAAGATTCTTACTATTCAGATATATTCTTGGGCGGTGAATAGGGGGTGTTGAGTCCAGTTCACTGAGCAAGGAGTAGGTCTTGTCTATTACATATTGGGTTTATGGAACGGTATCTGAGCTAATTTGAAACCCTTGTTTTAGGCATCACCCCACCTCGCCTTTCCCGTTAAGCAGCTATAGTGTGTTTTCTAAACGTGTGACTCTGTTCTGTTTTGTAATTCAGTTCAAGTGTAGCGGTTTTTCCATTCCCTCTATAAGTGATATCTTATGGCAAGTGTCTTTTTCTGTTTGACTTATTTCACTTAGAATCGTCATACCTAAATCCACTCATCATGCTGCTACTAGCCTTATGACGTTGATTTCATGGCTGAGTGATATTCCTTTGTACATAAGGACCACAACTTCTTTATCCATTTTTCTCTTTCCTGGGATATTTAAGGTGTCACGACG
Organism: Eschrichtius robustus; assembly: GCF_028021215.1. Taxonomy (NCBI): domain Eukaryota; kingdom Metazoa; phylum Chordata; class Mammalia; order Artiodactyla; family Eschrichtiidae; genus Eschrichtius; species Eschrichtius robustus. Next base: position 67,947,468 of record NC_090830.1, on the reverse strand, counting down.
TGGAGGTTCTTGTCAACAGAGCAGCCCTAAACTTTGGGGTGCCTGTGTCTTTCTGATTTTTAGTTTTCCCAATGTATACGCCCATGAGAGGAAGTGCCCTATGCTCTCTAAGCTGTGTTATTTAGATGTTTCAGGACACACTGTACACTTCTCCAGAGTGGCTGTTGGCAATTTACATCCCGCCCATCAGCGTAGCCAGGCTCCCGTTTCTCCATGGCCTCTCCTGCATTTCTGGTTTTGACACTTTATTCAGCATGGCCCTTTTGACCGATGCGAAACGAGACTTCTTGGTAGCGCTGATTTGCCTTTCCAGGTTGCTTGGTTGGCCAAAAAGGGCGCATGTGTTTTTTCCTGAATATATTCAGGAAAAAACACATACGCCCTTTTTGGACAAGGGCATCATTGTCGAGGTTTTGCCGCTTTTCCTGTGCTTTAAAGGCGATTCGAATCTACCTCCTGAAATCTGTTTCCTGCAATTCTGCCTTGCTTTCAAATCCTCTTCGTTGCCTTCCCTGAATATATTTGTGGACGAGAGTTATCATCTATAACTCTGCAGGTTTGGGAATTGCAGTGCCCCTGAGCTCGATTTTTCAACTCGCTTTCTTGGGAGCTGGTCGCAAAAGCGCAGGATTGCTTCAGGCCCTATTTGGGTTCCGGGCGGCAGGCTGAGCCTGTGGTTAATTCTTCTTCCTGATGGGAAAATAGAGTGACCTGTGCCTGTCACAACACTTAGAGCTAGTCTCCCATTGGTTCCCCCTCTTCCCGTTCACCTCAGGACAAATTGCAACCTGTACGGAACGGGAGGTTAAAGATGCTGATTCTCCAAGGAGGGAGATTGCTAGTAAAGCGGCTGGAATGGCGAACCCGAGCACCATCAGACGAGAAATGAGGTGTGTTTTAGCAACCTTTCCCGATCACACGGTGTACCATCTTCTGGGTTTCTCATGCATGTTTTCGATATAGGAAGATGCCCTTGAACCTGGAGATTTGGGACCCCTGGGATGGGTACCACGCAGTATTACTTTAAAGGGTCTGCGTTTGCTCACCCAACCTCACCAAACCTCTCAGCCCCAAGAGTGTCCACCCTTATGTCGCAATCAGCTGTGGGTCTAGATATGGTCAATCCAGGTGGCATCACAGCCCCTGAATGAATTTTGTCAGAATTTCCCTCTCTTTCACGGGTTTTTAAAAGTAATTGATTTTTATAATGGGGTTTAGCAGCTTTTCACTGCTGTCTTTATGCCGCTTTACACCCACTTGACTCACTTACAGAGAGATATCAATACATAGGTTTTAATATTCTTACTAGTCAGATATATTCTTGGGCGGTGAATAGGGGGTGTTGAGTCCAGTTCACTGAGCAAGGAGTAGGTCTTGTCTATTACATATTGGGTTTATGGAACGGTATCTGAGCTAATTTGAAACCCTTGTTTTAGGCATCACCCCACCTCGCCTTTCCCGTTAAGCAGCTATGGTGTGTTTTCTAAACGTGTGACTCTGTTCTGTTTTGTAATTCAGTTCAAGTGTAGCGGTTTTCCATTCCCTCTATAAGTGATATCTTATGGCAAGTGTCTTTTTCTGTGTGACTTATTTCACTTAGAATCGTCGTACCTAAATCCACTCATCATGCTGCTACTAGCCTTATGACGTTGATTTCATGGCTGAGTGATATTCCTTTGTACATAAGGACCACAACTTCTTTATCCATTTTTCTCTTTCCTGGGATATTTAAGGTGTCATGAAGTGGAGGTTCTTGTCAACAGAGCAGCCCTAATCTTTGGGGTGCCTGTGTCTTGCTGATTTTTAGTTTTCCCAATTTATACGCCCATGTGTGGACCTGCCCTATGCTCCCTAAGCTGTGTTTTTTCGATGTTTCAGGACACAACGTACAATTCTCCAGAGTGGCTGTTGGCAATTTACATCCCGCCCATCAGCGTAGCAAGGCTGCCATTTCTCCATGGCCTGTCCTGCATTTCTGGTTTTGACCCTTTATTCAGCATGGCCCTTTTGACCGATGCGAAGCGAGACTTCTTGGTAGCGCTGATTTGCCTTTCCAGGTTGCTTGGTTGGCCAAAAAGGGCGTATGCGTTTTTTCCTGAATATATTCAGGAAAAAACGCATACGCCTTTTTTGACCAAGGGCATCATTGTCGAGGTTTTGCCGCTTTTCCTGTGCTTTAAAGGCGAGTCGAATCTACCTCCTGAAATCTGTTTCCTGCAATTCTGCCTTGCTTTCAAATCCTCTTCGTTGCCTTCCCTGAATATATTTGTGGACGAGAGTTATCATCTATAACTCTGCAGGTTTGGGAATTGCAGTGCCCCTGAGCTCCATTTTTCAACTAGCTTTCTTGGGAGCTGGCCGCAAAAGCGCAGGATTGCTTCAGGCCCTATTCGGGTTCCGGGCGGCAGGCTGAGCCTGTGGTTAATTCTTCTTCCTGATGGGAAAATAGAGTGACCTGTGCCTGTCCCAACACCTAGAGCTAGTCTCCCATTGGTTCCCCCTCTTCCCGTTCATCCTCAGGACAAATTGCAACCTGTATGGAACAGGAGGTTAAAGCTGCTGATTCTCCAAGGAGGGAGATTGCTAGTAAAGCGGCTGGAATGGCGAACCCGAGCACAAGGAGATGAGAAATGAGGTGCGTTTTAGCAACCTTTCCCGATCACACGGTGTACCATCTTCTGGGTTTCTCATGCATGTTTTCGATGTAGGAAGATGCCCTTGAACCTGGAGATTTGGGACCCATGGGATGGGTACCACGCAGTATTACTTTAAAGGGTCTGCGTTTGCTCACCCAACCTCACCAAACCTCTCAGCCCCAAGAGTGTCCACCCTTATGTCGCAATCAGCTGTGGGTCTAGATATGGTCAATCCAGGTGGCATCACAGCCCCTGAACGAATTTTGTCAGAATTTCTCTCTCTTTCACTGTCTTTGTTTCACGGGTTTTTAAAAGTAATTGATTTTTATAATGGGGTTTAGCAGCTTTTCACTGCTGTCTTTATGCCGCTTTACACCCACTTGACTCACTTACAGAGAGATATCAATACATAGGTTTTAAGATTCTTACTATTCAGATATATTCTTGGGCGGTGAATAGGGGGTGTTGAGTCCAGTTCACTGAGCAAGGAGTAGGTCTTGTCTATTACATATTGGGTTTATGGAACGGTATCTGAGCTAATTTGAAACCCTTGTTTTAGGCATCACCCCACCTCGCCTTTCCCGTTAAGCAGCTATAGTGTGTTTTCTAAACGTGTGACTCTGTTCTGTTTTGTAATTCAGTTCAAGTGTAGCGGTTTTTCCATTCCCTCTATAAGTGATATCTTATGGCAAGTGTCTTTTTCTGTTTGACTTATTTCACTTAGAATCGTCATACCTAAATCCACTCATCATGCTGCTACTAGCCTTATGACGTTGATTTCATGGCTGAGTGATATTCCTTTGTACATAAGGACCACAACTTCTTTATCCATTTTTCTCTTTCCTGGGATATTTAAGGTGTCACGACGTGGAGGTTCTTGTCAACAGAGCAGCCCTAAACTTTGGGGTGCCTGTGTCTTTCTGATTTTTAGTTTTCCCAATGTATACGCCCATGAGAGGAAGTGCCCTATGCTCTCTAAGCTGTGTTTTTTAGATGTTTCAGGACACACTGTACACTTCTCCAGAGTGGCTGTTGGCAATTTACATCCCGCCCATCAGCGTAGCCAGGCTCCCGTTTCTCCATGGCCTCTCCTGCATTTCTGGTTTTGACACTTTATTCAGCATGGCCCTTTTGACCGATGCGAAACGAGACTTCTTGGTAGCGCTGATTTGCCTTTCCAGGTTGCTTGGTTGGCCAAAAAGGGCGCATGTGTTTTTTCCTGAATATATTCAGGAAAAAACACATACGCCCTTTTTGGACAAGGGCATCATTGTCGAGGTTTTGCCGCTTTTCCTGTGCTTTAAAGGCGATTCGAATCTACCTCCTGAAATCTGTTTCCTGCAATTCTGCCTTGCTTTCAAATCCTCTTCGTTGCCTTCCCTGAATATATTTGTGGACGAGAGTTATCATCTATAACTCTGCAGGTTTGGGAATTGCAGTGCCCCTGAGCTCGATTTTTCAACTCGCTTTCTTGGGAGCTGGTCGCAAAAGCGCAGGATTGCTTCAGGCCCTATTTGGGTTCCGGGCGGCAGGCTGAGCCTGTGGTTAATTCTTCTTCCTGATGGGAAAATAGAGTGACCTGTGCCTGTCACAACACTTAGAGATAGTCTCCCATTGGTTCCCCCTCTTCCCGTTCACCTCAGGACAAATTGCAACCTGTACGGAACGGGAGGTTAAAGATGCTGATTCTCCAAGGAGGGAGATTGCTAGTAAAGCGGCTGGAATGGCGAACCCGAGCACCATCAGACGAGAAATGAGGTGTGTTTTAGCAACCTTTCCCGATCACACGGTGTACCATCTTCTGGGTTTCTCATGCATGTTTTCGATATAGGAAGATGCCCTTGAACCTGGAGATTTGGGACCCCTGGGATGGGTACCACGCAGTATTACTTTAAAGGGTCTGCGTTTGCTCACCCAACCTCACCAAACCTCTCAGCCCCAAGAGTGTCCACCCTTATGTCGCAATCAGCTGTGGGTCTAGATATGGTCAATCCAGGTGGCATCACAGCCCCTGAATGAATTTTGTCAGAATTTCCCTCTCTTTCACGGGTTTTTAAAAGTAATTGATTTTTATAATGGGGTTTAGCAGCTTTTCACTGCTGTCTTTATGCCGCTTTACACCCACTTGACTCACTTACAGAGAGATATCAATACATAGGTTTTAATATTCTTACTAGTCAGATATATTCTTGGGCGGTGAATAGGGGGTGTTGAGTCCAGTTCACTGAGCAAGGAGTAGGTCTTGTCTATTACATATTGGGTTTATGGAACGGTATCTGAGCTAATTTGAAACCCTTGTTTTAGGCATCACCCCACCTCGCCTTTCCCGTTAAGCAGCTATGGTGTGTTTTCTAAACGTGTGACTCTGTTCTGTTTTGTAATTCAGTTCAAGTGTAGCGGTTTTCCATTCCCTCTATAAGTGATATCTTATGGCAAGTGTCTTTTTCTGTGTGACTTATTTCACTTAGAATCGTCGTACCTAAATCCACTCATCATGCTGCTACTAGCCTTATGACGTTGATTTCATGGCTGAGTGATATTCCTTTGTACATAAGGACCACAACTTCTTTATCCATTTTTCTCTTTCCTGGGATATTTAAGGTGTCATGAAGTGGAGGTTCTTGTCAACAGAGCAGCCCTAATCTTTGGGGTGCCTGTGTCTTGCTGATTTTTAGTTTTCCCAATTTATACGCCCATGTGTGGACCTGCCCTATGCTCCCTAAGCTGTGTTTTTTCGATGTTTCAGGACACAACGTACAATTCTCCAGAGTGGCTGTTGGCAATTTACATCCCGTCCATCAGCGTAGCAAGGCTGCCATTTCTCCATGGCCTGTCCTGCATTTCTGGTTTTGACCCTTTATTCAGCATGGCCCTTTTGACCGATGCGAAGCGAGACTTCTTGGTAGCGCTGATTTGCCTTTCCAGGTTGCTTGGTTGGCCAAAAAGGGCGTATGCGTTTTTTCCTGAATATATTCAGGAAAAAACGCATACGCCTTTTTTGACCAAGGGCATCATTGTCGAGGTTTTGCCGCTTTTCCTGTGCTTTAAAGGCGAGTCGAATCTACCTCCTGAAATCTGTTTCCTGCAATTCTGCCTTGCTTTCAAATCCTCTTCGTTGCCTTCCCTGAATATATTTGTGGACGAGAGTTATCATCTATAACTCTGCAGGTTTGGGAATTGCAGTGCCCCTGAGCTCCATTTTTCAACTAGCTTTCTTGGGAGCTGGCCGCAAAAGCGCAGGATTGCTTCAGGCCCTATTCGGGTTCCGGGCGGCAGGCTGAGCCTGTGGTTAATTCTTCTTCCTGATGGGAAAATAGAGTGACCTGTGCCTGTCCCAACACCTAGAGCTAGTCTCCCATTGGTTCCCCCTCTTCCCGTTCATCCTCAGGACAAATTACAACCTGTATGGAACAGGAGGTTAAAGCTGCTGATTCTCCAAGGAGGGAGATTGCTAGTAAAGCGGCTGGAATGGCGAACCCGAGCACAAGCAGATGAGAAATGAGGTGCGTTTTAGCAACCTTTCCCGATCACACGGTGTACCATCTTCTGGGTTTCTCATGCATGTTTTCGATGTAGGAAGATGCCCTTGAACCTGGAGATTTGGGACCCATGGGATGGGTACCACGCAGTATTACTTTAAAGGGTCTGCGTTTGCTCACCCAACCTCACCAAACCTCTCAGCCCCAAGAGTGTCCACCCTTATGTCGCAATCAGCTGTGGGTCTAGATATGGTCAATCCAGGTGGCATCACAGCCCCTGAACGAATTTTGTAAGAATTTCTCTCTCTTTCACTCTCTTTGTTTTACGGGTTTTTAAAAGTAATTGATTTTTATAATGGGGTTTAGCAGCTTTTCACTGCTGTCTTTATGCCGTTTTACACCCACTTGACTCACTTACAGAGAGATATCAATACATAGGTTTTAAGATTCTTACTAGTCAGATATATTCTTTGGCGGTGAATAGGGGGTGTTGAGTCCAGTTCACTGAGCAAGGAGTAGGTCTTGTCTATTACATATTGGGTTTATGGAACGGTATCTGAGCTAATTTGAAACCCTTGTTGTAGGCATCACCCAACCTCGCCTTTCCCGTTAAGCAGCTATAGTGTGTTTTCTAAACGTGTGACTCTGTTCTGTTTTGTAATTCAGTTCAAGTGTAGCGGTTTTTCCATTCCCTCTATAAGTGATATCTTATGGCAAGTGTCTTTTTCTGTGTGACTTATTTCACTTAGAATCGTCGTACCTAAATCCACTCATCATGCTGCTACTAGCCTTATGACGTTGATTTCATGGCTGAGTGATATTCCTTTGTACATAAGGACCATAACTTCTTTATCCATTTTTCTCTTTCCTGGGATATTTAAGGTGTCACGAAGTGGAGGTTCTTGTCAACAGAGCAGCCCTAAACTTTGGGGTGCCTGTGTCTTGCTGATTTTTAGTTTTCCCAATGTATACGCCCATGAGTGGAAGTGCCCTATGCTCTCTAACCTGTGTTTTTTAGATGTTTCAGGACACACCGTACACTTCTCCAGAGTGGCTGTTGGCAATTTACATCCCGCCCATCAGCGTAGCCAGGCTGCCATTTCTCCATGGCCTGTCCTGCATTTCTGGTTTTGACCCTTTATTCAGCATGGCCCTTTTGACCGATGCGAAGCGAGACTTCTTGGTAGCGCTGATTTGCCTTTCCAGGTTGCTTGTTTGGCCAAAAAGGGCGTATGCGTTTTTTCCTGAATATATTCAGGAAAAAACGCATACGCCCTTTTTGGCCAAGGGCATCATTGTCGAGGTCTTGCCGCTTTTCCTGTGCTTTAAAGGCGATTCGAATCTACCTCCTGAAATCTGTTTCCTGCAATTCTGCCTTGCTTTCAAATCCTCTTCGTTGCCTTCCCTGAATATATTTGTGGACGAGAGTTATCATCTATAACTCTGCAGGTCTGGGAATTGCAGTGCCCCTGAGCTCGATTTTTCAACTCGCTTTCTTGGGAGCTGGTCGCAAAAGCGCAGGATTGCTTCAGGCCCTATTTGGGTTCTGGGCGGCAGGCTGAGCCTGTGGTTAATTCTTCTTCCTGATGGGAAAATAGAGTGACCTGTGCCTGTCACAACACTTAGAGCTAGTCTCCCATTGGTTCCCCCTCTTCCCGTTCACCTCAGGACAAATTGCAACCTGTACGGAACGGGAGGTTAAAGATGCTGATTCTCCAAGGAGGGAGATTGCTAGTAAAGCGGCTGGAATGGCGAACCCGAGCACAAGCAGATGAGAAATGAGGTGCGTTTTAGCAACCTTTCCCGATCACACGGTGTACCATCTTCTGGGTTTCTCATGCATGTTTTCGATATAGGAAGATGCCCTTGAACCTGGAGATTTGGGACCCATGGGATGGGTACCACGCAGTATTACTTTATAGGGTCTGCGTTTGCTCACCCAACCTCACCAAACCTCTCAGCCCCAAGAGTGTCCACCCTTATGTCGCAATCAGCTGTGGGTCTAGATATGGTCAATCCAGGTGGCATCACAGCCCCTGAATGAATTTTGTCAGAATTTCCCTCTCTTTCACGGGTTTTTAAAAGTAATTGATTTTTATAATGGGGTTTAGCTGCTTTTCACTGCTGTCTTTATGCCGCTTTACACCCACTTGACTCACTTACAGAGAGATATCAATACATAGGTTTTAATATTCTTACTAGTCAGATATATTCTTGGGCGGTGAATAGGGGGTGTTGAGTCCAGTTCACTGAGCAAGGAGTAGGTCTTGTCTATTACATATTGGGTTTATGGAACGGTATCTGAGCTAATTTGAAACCCTTGTTTTAGGCATCACCCCACCTCGCCTTTCCCGTTAAGCAGCTATGGTGTGTTTTCTAAACGTGTGACTCTGTTCTGTTTTGTAATTCAGTTCAAGTGTAGCGGTTTTCCATTCCCTCTATAAGTGATATCTTATGGCAAGTGTCTTTTTCTGTGTGACTTATTTCACTTAGAATCGTCGTACCTAAATCCACTCATCATGCTGCTACTAGCCTTATGACGTTGATTTCATGGCTGAGTGATATTCCTTTGTACATAAGGACCACAACTTCTTTATCCATTTTTCTCTTTCCTGGGATATTTAAGGTGTCATGAAGTGGAGGTTCTTGTCAACAGAGCAGCCCTAATCTTTGGGGTGCCTGTGTCTTGCTGATTTTTAGTTTTCCCAATTTATACGCCCATGTGTGGACCTGCCCTATGCTCCCTAAGCTGTGTTTTTTCGATGTTTCAGGACACAACGTACAATTCTCCAGAGTGGCTGTTGGCAATTTACATCCCGCCCATCAGCGTAGCAAGGCTGCCATTTCTCCATGGCCTGTCCTGCATTTCTGGTTTTGACCCTTTATTCAGCATGGCCCTTTTGACCGATGCGAAGCGAGACTTCTTGGTAGCGCTGATTTGCCTTTCCAGGTTGCTTGGTTGGCCAAAAAGGGCATATGCGTTTTTTCCTGAATATATTCAGGAAAAAACGCATACGCCTTTTTTGACCAAGGGCATCATTGTCGAGGTTTTGCCGCTTTTCCTGTGCTTTAAAGGCGAGTCGAATCTACCTCCTGAAATCTGTTTCCTGCAATTCTGCCTTGCTTTCAAATCCTCTTCGTTGCCTTCCCTGAATATATTTGTGGACGAGAGTTATCATCTATAACTCTGCAGGTTTGGGAATTGCAGTGCCCCTGAGCTCCATTTTTCAACTAGCTTTCTTGGGAGCTGGCCGCAAAAGCGCAGGATTGCTTCAGGCCCTATTCGGGTTCCGGGCGGCAGGCTGAGCCTGTGGTTAATTCTTCTTCCTGATGGGAAAATAGAGTGACCTGTGCCTGTCCCAACACCTAGAGCTAGTCTCCCATTGGTTCCCCCTCTTCCCGTTCATCCTCAGGACAAATTGCAACCTGTATGGAACAGGAGGTTAAAGCTGCTGATTCTCCAAGGAGGGAGATTGCTAGTAAAGCGGCTGGAATGGCGAACCCGAGCACAAGGAGATGAGAAATGAGGTGCGTTTTAGCAACCTTTCCCGATCACACGGTGTACCATCTTCTGGGTTTCTCATGCATGTTTTCGATGTAGGAAGATGCCCTTGAACCTGGAGATTTGGGACCCATGGGATGGGTACCACGCAGTATTACTTTAAAGGGTCTGCGTTTGCTCACCCAACCTCACCAAACCTCTCAGCCCCAAGAGTGTCCACCCTTATGTCGCAATCAGCTGTGGGTCTAGATATGGTCAATCCAGGTGGCATCACAGCCCCTGAACGAATTTTGTCAGAATTTCTCTCTCTTTCACTGTCTTTGTTTCACGGGTTTTTAAAAGTAATTGATTTTTATAATGGGGTTTAGCAGCTTTTCACTGCTGTCTTTATGCCGCTTTACACCCACTTGACTCACTTACAGAGAGATATCAATACATAGGTTTTAAGATTCTTACTATTCAGATATATTCTTGGGCGGTGAATAGGGGGTGTTGAGTCCAGTTCACTGAGCAAGGAGTAGGTCTTGTCTATTACATATTGGGTTTATGGAACGGTATCTGAGCTAATTTGAAACCCTTGTTTTAGGCATCACCCCACCTCGCCTTTCCCGTTAAGCAGCTATAGTGTGTTTTCTAAACGTGTGACTCTGTTCTGTTTTGTAATTCAGTTCAAGTGTAGCGGTTTTTCCATTCCCTCTATAAGTGATATCTTATGGCAAGTGTCTTTTTCTGTTTGACTTATTTCACTTAGAATCGTCATACCTAAATCCACTCATCATGCTGCTACTAGCCTTATGACGTTGATTTCATGGCTGAGTGATATTCCTTTGTACATAAGGACCACAACTTCTTTATCCATTTTTCTCTTTCCTGGGATATTTAAGGTGTCACGACGTGGAGGTTCTTGTCAACAGAGCAGCCCTAAACTTTGGGGTGCCTGTGTCTTTCTGATTTTTAGTTTTCCCAATGTATACGCCCATGAGAGGAAGTGCCCTATGCTCTCTAAGCTGTGTTTTTTAGATGTTTCAGGACACACTGTACACTTCTCCAGAGTGGCTGTTGGCAATTTACATCCCGCCCATCAGCGTAGCCAGGCTCCCGTTTCTCCATGGCCTCTCCTGCATTTCTGGTTTTGACACTTTATTCAGCATGGCCCTTTTGACCGATGCGAAACGAGACTTCTTGGTAGCGCTGATTTGCCTTTCCAGGTTGCTTGGTTGGCCAAAAAGGGCGCATGTGTTTTTTCCTGAATATATTCAGGAAAAAACACATGCGCCCTTTTTGGACAAGGGCATCATTGTCGAGGTTTTGCCGCTTTTCCTGTGCTTTAAAGGCGATTCGAATCTACCTCCTGAAATCTGTTTCCTGCAATTCTGCCTTGCTTTCAAATCCTCTTCGTTGCCTTCCCTGAATATATTTGTGGACGAGAGTTATCATCTATAACTCTGCAGGTTTGGGAATTGCAGTGCCCCTGAGCTCGATTTTTCAACTCGCTTTCTTGGGAGCTGGTCGCAAAAGCGCAGGATTGCTTCAGGCCCTATTTGGGTTCCGGGCGGCAGGCTGAGCCTGTGGTTAATTCTTCTTCCTGATGGGAAAATAGAGTGACCTGTGCCTGTCACAACACTTAGAGCTAGTCTCCCATTGGTTCCCCCTCTTCCCGTTCACCTCAGGACAAATTGCAACCTGTACGGAACGGGAGGTTAAAGATGCTGATTCTCCAAGGAGGGAGATTGCTGGTAAAGCGGCTGGAATGGCGAACCCGAGCACCATCAGACGAGAAATGAGGTGTGTTTTAGCAACCTTTCCCGATCACACGGTGTACCATCTTCTGGGTTTCTCATGCATGTTTTCGATATAGGAAGATGCCCTTGAACCTGGAGATTTGGGACCCCTGGGATGGGTACCACGCAGTATTACTTTAAAGGGTCTGCGTTTGCTCACCCAACCTCACCAAACCTCTCAGCCCCAAGAGTGTCCACCCTTATGTCGCAATCAGCTGTGGGTCTAGATATGGTCAATCCAGGTGGCATCACAGCCCCTGAATGAATTTTGTCAGAATTTCCCTCTCTTTCACGGGTTTTTAAAAGTAATTGATTTTTATAATGGGGTTTAGCAGCTTTTCACTGCTGTCTTTATGCCGCTTTACACCCACTTGACTCACTTACAGAGAGATATCAATACATAGGTTTTAATATTCTTACTAGTCAGATATATTCTTGGGCGGTGAATAGGGGGTGTTGAGTCCAGTTCACTGAGCAAGGAGTAGGTCTTGTCTATTACATATTGGGTTTATGGAACGGTATCTGAGCTAATTTGAAACCCTTGTTTTAGGCATCACCCCACCTCGCCTTTCCCGTTAAGCAGCTATGGTGTGTTTTCTAAACGTGTGACTCTGTTCTGTTTTGTAATTCAGTTCAAGTGTAGCGGTTTTCCATTCCCTCTATAAGTGATATCTTATGGCAAGTGTCTTTTTCTGTGTGACTTATTTCACTTAGAATCGTCGTACCTAAATCCACTCATCATGCTGCTACTAGCCTTATGACGTTGATTTCATGGCTGAGTGATATTCCTTTGTACATAAGGACCACAACTTCTTTATCCATTTTTCTCTTTCCTGGGATATTTAAGGTGTCATGAAGTGGAGGTTCTTGTCAACAGAGCAGCCCTAATCTTTGGGGTGCCTGTGTCTTGCTGATTTTTAGTTTTCCCAATTTATACGCCCATGTGTGGACCTGCCCTATGCTCCCTAAGCTGTGTTTTTTCGATGTTTCAGGACACAACGTACAATTCTCCAGAGTGGCTGTTGGCAATTTACATCCCGCCCATCAGCGTAGCAAGGCTGCCATTTCTCCATGGCCTGTCCTGCATTTCTGGTTTTGACCCTTTATTCAGCATGGCCCTTTTGACCGATGCGAAGCGAGACTTCTTGGTAGCGCTGATTTGCCTTTCCAGGTTGCTTGGTTGGCCAAAAAGGGCGTATGCGTTTTTTCCTGAATATATTCAGGAAAAAACGCATACGCCTTTTTTGACCAAGGGCATCATTGTCGAGGTTTTGCCGCTTTTCCTGTGCTTTAAAGGCGAGTCGAATCTACCTCCTGAAATCTGTTTCCTGCAATTCTGCCTTGCTTTCAAATCCTCTTCGTTGCCTTCCCTGAATATATTTGTGGACGAGAGTTATCATCTATAACTCTGCAGGTTTGGGAATTGCAGTGCCCCTGAGCTCCATTTTTCAACTAGCTTTCTTGGGAGCTGGCCGCAAAAGCGCAGGATTGCTTCAGGCCCTATTCGGGTTCCGGGCGGCAGGCTGAGCCTGTGGTTAATTCTTCTTCCTGATGGGAAAATAGAGTGACCTGTGCCTGTCCCAACACCTAGAGCTAGTCTCCCATTGGTTCCCCCTCTTCCCGTTCATCCTCAGGACAAATTACAACCTGTATGGAACAGGAGGTTAAAGCTGCTGATTCTCCAAGGAGGGAGATTGCTATTAAAGCGGCTGGAATGGCGAACCCGAGCACAAGGAGATGAGAAATGAGGTGCGTTTTAGCAACCTTTCCCGATCACACGGTGTACCATCTTCTGGGTTTCTCATGCATGTTTTCGATGTAGGAAGATGCCCTTGAACCTGGAGATTTGGGACCCATGGGATGGGTACCACGCAGTATTACTTTAAAGGGTCTGCGTTTGCTCACCCAACCTCACCAAACCTCTCAGCCCCAAGAGTGTCCACCCTTATGTCGCAATCAGCTGTGGGTCTAGATATGGTCAATCCAGGTGGCATCACAGCCCCTGAACGAATTTTGTCAGAATTTCTCTCTCTTTCACTGTCTTTGTTTTACGGGTTTTTAAAAGTAATTGATTTTTATAATGGGGTTTAGCAGCTTTTCACTGCTGTCTTTATGCCGTTTTACACCCACTTGACTCACTTACAGAGAGATATCAATACATAGGTTTTAAGATTCTTACTAGTCAGATATATTCTTTGGCGGTGAATAGGGGGTGTTGAGTCCAGTTCACTGAGCAAGGAGTAGGTCTTGTCTATTACATATTGGGTTTATGGAACGGTATCTGAGCTAATTTGAAACCCTTGTTGTAGGCATCACCCAACCTCGCCTTTCCCGTTAAGCAGCTATAGTGTGTTTTCTAAACGTGTGACTCTGTTCTGTTTTGTAATTCAGTTCAAGTGTAGCGGTTTTTCCATTCCCTCTATAAGTGATATCTTATGGCAAGTGTCTTTTTCTGTGTGACTTATTTCACTTAGAATCGTCGTACCTAAATCCACTCATCATGCTGCTACTAGCCTTATGACGTTGATTTCATGGCTGAGTGATATTCCTTTGTACATAAGGACCATAACTTCTTTATCCATTTTTCTCTTTCCTGGGATATTTAAGGTGTCACGAAGTGGAGGTTCTTGTCAACAGAGCAGCCCTAAACTTTGGGGTGCCTGTGTCTTGCTGATTTTTAGTTTTCCCAATGTATACGCCCATGAGTGGAAGTGCCCTATGCTCTCTAACCTGTGTTTTTTAGATGTTTCAGGACACACCGTACACTTCTCCAGAGTGGCTGTTGGCAATTTACATCCCGCCCATCAGCGTAGCCAGGCTCCCATTTCTCCATGGCCTGTCCTGCATTTCTGGTTTTGACCCTTTATTCAGCATGGCCCTTTTGACCGATGCGAAGCGAGACTTCTTGGTAGCGCTGATTTGCCTTTCCAGGTTGCTAGTTTGGCCAAAAAGGGCGTATGCGTTTTTTCCTGAATATATTCAGGAAAAAACGCATACGCCCTTTTTGGCCAAGGGCATCATTGTCGAGGTTTTGCCGCTTTTCCTGTGCTTTAAAGGCAAGTCGAATCTACCTCCTGAAATCTGTTTCCTGCAATTCTGCCTTGCTTTCAAATCCTCTTCGTTGCCTTCCCTGAATATATTTGTGGACGAGAGTTATCATCTATAACTCTGCAGGTTTGGGAATTGCAGTGCCCCTGAGCTCGATTTTTCAACTCGCTTTCTTGGGAGCTGGTCGCAAAAGCGCAGGATTGCTTCAGGCCCTATTTGGGTTCCGGGCGGCAGGCTGAGCCTGTGGTTAATTCTTCTTCCTGATGGGAAAATAGAGTGACCTGTGCCTGTCACAACACTTAGAGCTAGTCTCCCATTGGTTCCCCCTCTTCCCGTTCACCTCAGGACAAATTGCAACCTGTACGGAACGGGAGGTTAAAGATGCTGATTCTCCAAGGAGGGAGATTGCTAGTAAAGCGGCTGGAATGGCGAACCCGAGCACAAGCAGATGAGAAATGAGGTGCGTTTTAGCAACCTTTCCCGATCACACGGTGTACCATCTTCTGGGTTTCTCATGCATGTTTTCGATATAGGAAGATGCCCTTGAACCTGGAGATTTGGGACCCATGGGATGGGTACCACGCAGTATTACTTTATAGGGTCTGCGTTTGCTCACCCAACCTCACCAAACCTCTCAGCCCCAAGAGTGTCCACCCTTATGTCGCAATCAGCTGTGGGTCTAGATATGGTCAATCCAGGTGGCATCACAGCCCCTGAATGAATTTTGTCAGAATTTCCCTCTCTTTCACGGGTTTTTAAAAGTAATTGATTTTTATAATGGGGTTTAGCAGCTTTTCACTGCTGTCTTTATGCCGCTTTACACCCACTTGACTCACTTACAGAGAGATATCAATACATAGGTTTTAATATTCTTACTAGTCAGATATATTCTTGGGCGGTGAATAGGGGGTGTTGAGTCCAGTTCACTGAGCAAGGAGTAGGTCTTGTCTATTACATATTGGGTTTATGGAACGGTATCTGAGCTAATTTGAAACCCTTGTTTTAGGCATCACCCCACCTCGCCTTTCCCGTTAAGCAGCTATGGTGTGTTTTCTAAACGTGTGACTCTGTTCTGTTTTGTAATTCAGTTCAAGTGTAGCGGTTTTCCATTCCCTCTATAAGTGATATCTTATGGCAAGTGTCTTTTTCTGTGTGACTTATTTCACTTAGAATCGTCGTACCTAAATCCACTCATCATGCTGCTACTAGCCTTATGACGTTGATTTCATGGCTGAGTGATATTCCTTTGTACATAAGGACCACAACTTCTTTATCCATTTTTCTCTTTCCTGGGATATTTAAGGTGTCATGAAGTGGAGGTTCTTGTCAACAGAGCAGCCCTAATCTTTGGGGTGCCTGTGTCTTGCTGATTTTTAGTTTTCCCAATTTATACGCCCATGTGTGGACCTGCCCTATGCTCCCTAAGCTGTGTTTTTTCGATGTTTCAGGACACAACGTACAATTCTCCAGAGTGGCTGTTGGCAATTTACATCCCGCCCATCAGCGTAGCAAGGCTGCCATTTCTCCATGGCCTGTCCTGCATTTCTGGTTTTGACCCTTTATTCAGCATGGCCCTTTTGACCGATGCGAAGCGAGACTTCTTGGTAGCGCTGATTTGCCTTTCCAGGTTGCTTGGTTGGCCAAAAAGGGCGTATGCGTTTTTTCCTGAATATATTCAGGAAAAAACGCATACGCCTTTTTTGACCAAGGGCATCATTGTCGAGGTTTTGCCGCTTTTCCTGTGCTTTAAAGGCGAGTCGAATCTACCTCCTGAAATCTGTTTCCTGCAATTCTGCCTTGCTTTCAAATCCTCTTCGTTGCCTTCCCTGAATATATTTGTGGACGAGAGTTATCATCTATAACTCTGCAGGTTTGTGAATTGCAGTGCCCCTGAGCTCCATTTTTCAACTAGCTTTCTTGGGAGCTGGCCGCAAAAGCGCAGGATTGCTTCAGGCCCTATTCGGGTTCCGGGCGGCAGGCTGAGCCTGTGGTTAATTCTTCTTCCTGATGGGAAAATAGAGTGACCTGTGCCTGTCCCAACACCTAGAGCTAGTCTCCCATTGGTTCCCCCTCTTCCCGTTCATCCTCAGGACAAATTACAACCTGTATGGAACAGGAGGTTAAAGCTGCTGATTCTCCAAGGAGGGAGATTGCTAGTAAAGCGGCTGGAATGGCGAACCCGAGCACAAGGAGATGAGAAATGAGGTGCGTTTTAGCAACCTTTCCCGATCACACGGTGTACCATCTTCTGGGTTTCTCATGCATGTTTTCGATGTAGGAAGATGCCCTTGAACCTGGAGATTTGGGACCCATGGGATGGGTACCACGCAGTATTACTTTAAAGGGTCTGCGTTTGCTCACCCAACCTCACCAAACCTCTCAGCCCCAAGAGTGTCCACCCTTATGTCGCAATCATCTGTGGGTCTAGATATGGTCAATCCAGGTGGCATCACAGCCCCTGAACGAATTTTGTCAGAATTTCTCTCTCTTTCACTGTCTTTGTTTTACGGGTTTTTAAAAGTAATTGATTTTTATAATGGGGTTTAGCAGCTTTTCACTGCTGTCTTTATGCCGCTTTACACCCACTTGACTCACTTACAGAGAGATATCAATACATAGGTTTTAAGATTCTTACTAGTCAGATATATTCTTTGGCGGTGAATAGGGGGTGTTGAGTCCAGTTCACTGAGCAAGGAGTAGGTCTTGTCTATTACATATTGGGTTTATGGAACGGTATCTGAGCTAATTTGAAACCCTTGTTGTAGGCATCACCCCACCTCGCCTTTCCCGTTAAGCAGCTATAGTGTGTTTTCTAAACGTGTGACTCTGTTCTGTTTTGTAATTCAGTTCAAGTGTAGCGGTTTTTCCATTCCCTCTATAAGTGATATCTTATGGCAAGTGTCTTTTTCTGTGTGACTTATTTCACTTAGAATCGTCGTACCTAAATCCACTCATCATGCTGCTACTAGCCTTATGACGTTGATTTCATGGCTGAGTGATATTCCTTTGTACATAAGGACCATAACTTCTTTATCCATTTTTCTCTTTCCTGGGATATTTAAGGTGTCACGAAGTGGAGGTTCTTGTCAACAGAGCAGCCCTAAACTTTGGGGTGCCTGTGTCTTGCTGATTTTTAGTTTTCCCAATGTATACGCCCATGAGTGGGAGTGCCCTATGCTCTCTAACCTGTGTTTTTTAGATGTTCCAGGACACACCGTACACTTCTCCAGAGTGGCTGTTGGCAATTTACATCCCGCCCATCAGCGTAGCCAGGCTCCCATTTCTCCATGGCCTGTCCTGCATTTCTGGTTTTGACCCTTTATTCAGCATGGCCCTTTTGACCGATGCGAAGCGAGACTTCTTGGTAGCGCTGATTTGCCTTTCCAGGTTGCTTGGTTGGCCAAAAAGGGCGTATGCGTTTTTTCCTGAATATATTCAGGAAAAAACGCATACGCCCTTTTTGGCCAAGGGCATCATTGTCGAGGTTTTGCCGCTTTTCCTGTGCTTTAAAGGCGATTCGAATCTACCTCCTGAAATCTGTTTCCTGCAATTCTGCCTTGCTTTCAAATCCTCTTCGTTGCCTTCCCTGAATATATTTGTGGACGAGAGTTATCATCTATAACTCTGCAGGTTTGTGAATTGCAGTGCCCCTGAGCTCCATTTTTCAACTCGCTTTCTTGGGAGCTGGCCGCAAAAGCGCAGGATTGCTTCAGGCCCTATTCGGGTTCCGGGCGGCAGGCTGAGCCTGTGGTTAATTCTTCTTCCTGATGGGAAAATAGAGTGACCTGTGCCTGTCCCAACACCTAGAGCTAGTCTCCCATTGGTTCCCCCTCTTCCCGTTCATCCTCAGGACAAATTGCAACCTGTCCGGAACAGGAGGTTAAAGCTGCTGATTCTCCAAGGAGGGAGATTGCTAGTAAAGCGGCTGGAATGGCGAACCCGAGCACAAGCAGATGAGAAATGAGGTGCGTTTTAGCAACCTTTCCCGATCACACGGTGTACCATCTTCTGGGTTTCTCATGCATGTTTTCGATATAGGAAGATGCCCTTGAACCTGGAGATTTGGGACCCCTGGGATGGGTACCACGCAGTATTACTTTAAAGGGTCTGCGTTTGCTCACCCAACCTCACCAAACCTCTCAGCCCCAAGAGTGTCCACCCTTATGTCGCAATCAGCTGTGGGTCTAGATATGGTCAATCCAGGTGGCATCACAGCCCCTGAATGAATTTTGTCAGAATTTCCCTCTCTTTCACGGGTTTTTAAAAGTAATTGATTTTTATAATGGGGTTTAGCAGCTTTTCACTGCTGTCTTTATGCCGCTTTACACCCACTTGACTCACTTACAGAGAGATATCAATACATAGGTTTTAATATTCTTACTAGTCAGATATATTCTTGGGCGGTGAATAGGGGGTGTTGAGTCCAGTTCACTGAGCAAGGAGTAGGTCTTGTCTATTACATATTGGGTTTATGGAACGGTATCTGAGCTAATTTGAAACCCTTGTTTTAGGCATCACCCCACCTCGCCTTTCCCGTTAAGCAGCTATGGTGTGTTTTCTAAACGTGTGACTCTGTTCTGTTTTGTAATTCAGTTCAAGTGTAGCGGTTTTCCATTCCCTCTATAAGTGATATCTTATGGCAAGTGTCTTTTTCTGTGTGACTTATTTCACTTAGAATCGTCGTACCTAAATCCACTCATCATGCTGCTACTAGCCTTATGACGTTGATTTCATGGCTGAGTGATATTCCTTTGTACATAAGGACCACAACTTCTTTATCCATTTTTCTCTTTCCTGGGATATTTAAGGTGTCATGAAGTGGAGGTTCTTGTCAACAGAGCAGCCCTAATCTTTGGGGTGCCTGTGTCTTGCTGATTTTTAGTTTTCCCAATTTATACGCCCATGTGTGGACCTGCCCTATGCTCCCTAAGCTGTGTTTTTTCGATGTTTCAGGACACAACGTACAATTCTCCAGAGTGGCTGTTGGCAATTTACATCCCGTCCATCAGCGTAGCAAGGCTGCCATTTCTCCATGGCCTGTCCTGCATTTCTGGTTTTGACCCTTTATTCAGCATGGCCCTTTTGACCGATGCGAAGCGAGACTTCTTGGTAGCGCTGATTTGCCTTTCCAGGTTGCTTGGTTGGCCAAAAAGGGCGTATGCGTTTTTTCCTGAATATATTCAGGAAAAAACGCATACGCCTTTTTTGACCAAGGGCATCATTGTCGAGGTTTTGCCGCTTTTCCTGTGCTTTAAAGGCGAGTCGAATCTACCTCCTGAAATCTGTTTCCTGCAATTCTGCCTTGCTTTCAAATCCTCTTCGTTGCCTTCCCTGAATATATTTGTGGACGAGAGTTATCATCTATAACTCTGCAGGTTTGGGAATTGCAGTGCCCCTGAGCTCCATTTTTCAACTAGCTTTCTTGGGAGCTGGCCGCAAAAGCGCAGGATTGCTTCAGGCCCTATTCGGGTTCCGGGCGGCAGGCTGAGCCTGTGGTTAATTCTTCTTCCTGATGGGAAAATAGAGTGACCTGTGCCTGTCCCAACACCTAGAGCTAGTCTCCCATTGGTTCCCCCTCTTCCCGTTCATCCTCAGGACAAATTACAACCTGTATGGAACAGGAGGTTAAAGCTGCTGATTCTCCAAGGAGGGAGATTGCTAGTAAAGTGGCTGGAATGGCGAACCCGAGCACAAGCAGATGAGAAATGAGGTGCGTTTTAGCAACCTTTCCCGATCACACGGTGTACCATCTTCTGGGTTTCTCATGCATGTTTTCGATGTAGGAAGATGCCCTTGAACCTGGAGATTTGGGACCCATGGGATGGGTACCACGCAGTATTACTTTAAAGGGTCTGCGTTTGCTCACCCAACCTCACCAAACCTCTCAGCCCCAAGAGTGTCCACCCTTATGTCGCAATCAGCTGTGGGTCTAGATATGGTCAATCCAGGTGGCATCACAGCCCCTGAACGAATTTTGTAAGAATTTCTCTCTCTTTCACTCTCTTTGTTTTACGGGTTTTTAAAAGTAATTGATTTTTATAATGGGGTTTAGCAGCTTTTCACTGCTGTCTTTATGCCGTTTTACACCCACTTGACTCACTTACAGAGAGATATCAATACATAGGTTTTAAGATTCTTACTAGTCAGATATATTCTTTGGCGGTGAATAGGGGGTGTTGAGTCCAGTTCACTGAGCAAGGAGTAGGTCTTGTCTATTACATATTGGGTTTATGGAACGGTATCTGAGCTAATTTGAAACCCTTGTTGTAGGCATCACCCAACCTCGCCTTTCCCGTTAAGCAGCTATAGTGTGTTTTCTAAACGTGTGACTCTGTTCTGTTTTGTAATTCAGTTCAAGTGTAGCGGTTTTTCCATTCCCTCTATAAGTGATATCTTATGGCAAGTGTCTTTTTCTGTGTGACTTATTTCACTTAGAATCGTCGTACCTAAATCCACTCATCATGCTGCTACTAGCCTTATGACGTTGATTTCATGGCTGAGTGATATTCCTTTGTACATAAGGACCATAACTTCTTTATCCATTTTTCTCTTTCCTGGGATATTTAAGGTGTCACGAAGTGGAGGTTCTTGTCAACAGAGCAGCCCTAAACTTTGGGGTGCCTGTGTCTTGCTGATTTTTAGTTTTCCCAATGTATACGCCCATGAGTGGAAGTGCCCTATGCTCTCTAACCTGTGTTTTTTAGATGTTTCAGGACACACCGTACACTTCTCCAGAGTGGCTGTTGGCAATTTACATCCCGCCCATCAGCGTAGCCAGGCTGCCATTTCTCCATGGCCTGTCCTGCATTTCTGGTTTTGACCCTTTATTCAGCATGGCCCTTTTGACCGATGCGAAGCGAGACTTCTTGGTAGCGCTGATTTGCCTTTCCAGGTTGCTTGTTTGGCCAAAAAGGGCGTATGCGTTTTTTCCTGAATATATTCAGGAAAAAACGCATACGCCCTTTTTGGCCAAGGGCATCATTGTCGAGGTCTTGCCGCTTTTCCTGTGCTTTAAAGGCGATTCGAATCTACCTCCTGAAATCTGTTTCCTGCAATTCTGCCTTGCTTTCAAATCCTCTTCGTTGCCTTCCCTGAATATATTTGTGGACGAGAGTTATCATCTATAACTCTGCAGGTCTGGGAATTGCAGTGCCCCTGAGCTCGATTTTTCAACTCGCTTTCTTGGGAGCTGGTCGCAAAAGCGCAGGATTGCTTCAGGCCCTATTTGGGTTCTGGGCGGCAGGCTGAGCCTGTGGTTAATTCTTCTTCCTGATGGGAAAATAGAGTGACCTGTGCCTGTCACAACACTTAGAGCTAGTCTCCCATTGGTTCCCCCTCTTCCCGTTCACCTCAGGACAAATTGCAACCTGTACGGAACGGGAGGTTAAAGATGCTGATTCTCCAAGGAGGGAGATTGCTAGTAAAGCGGCTGGAATGGCGAACCCGAGCACAAGCAGATGAGAAATGAGGTGCGTTTTAGCAACCTTTCCCGATCACACGGTGTACCATCTTCTGGGTTTCTCATGCATGTTTTCGATATAGGAAGATGCCCTTGAACCTGGAGATTTGGGACCCATGGGATGGGTACCACGCAGTATTACTTTATAGGGTCTGCGTTTGCTCACCCAACCTCACCAAACCTCTCAGCCCCAAGAGTGTCCACCCTTATGTCGCAATCAGCTGTGGGTCTAGATATGGTCAATCCAGGTGGCATCACAGCCCCTGAATGAATTTTGTCAGAATTTCCCTCTCTTTCACGGGTTTTTAAAAGTAATTGATTTTTATAATGGGGTTTAGCAGCTTTTCACTGCTGTCTTTATGCCGCTTTACACCCACTTGACTCACTTACAGAGAGATATCAATACATAGGTTTTAATATTCTTACTAGTCAGATATATTCTTGGGCGGTGAATAGGGGGTGTTGAGTCCAGTTCACTGAGCAAGGAGTAGGTCTTGTCTATTACATATTGGGTTTATGGAACGGTATCTGAGCTAATTTGAAACCCTTGTTTTAGGCATCACCCCACCTCGCCTTTCCCGTTAAGCAGCTATGGTGTGTTTTCTAAACGTGTGACTCTGTTCTGTTTTGTAATTCAGTTCAAGTGTAGCGGTTTTCCATTCCCTCTATAAGTGATATCTTATGGCAAGTGTCTTTTTCTGTGTGACTTATTTCACTTAGAATCGTCGTACCTAAATCCACTCATCATGCTGCTACTAGCCTTATGACGTTGATTTCATGGCTGAGTGATATTCCTTTGTACATAAGGACCACAACTTCTTTATCCATTTTTCTCTTTCCTGGGATATTTAAGGTGTCATGAAGTGGAGGTTCTTGTCAACAGAGCAGCCCTAATCTTTGGGGTGCCTGTGTCTTGCTGATTTTTAGTTTTCCCAATTTATACGCCCATGTGTGGACCTGCCCTATGCTCCCTAAGCTGTGTTTTTTCGATGTTTCAGGACACAACGTACAATTCTCCAGAGTGGCTGTTGGCAATTTACATCCCGCCCATCAGCGTAGCAAGGCTGCCATTTCTCCATGGCCTGTCCTGCATTTCTGGTTTTGACCCTTTATTCAGCATGGCCCTTTTGACCGATGCGAAGCGAGACTTCTTGGTAGCGCTGATTTGCCTTTCCAGGTTGCTTGGTTGGCCAAAAAGGGCGTATGCGTTTTTTCCTGAATATATTCAGGAAAAAACGCATACGCCTTTTTTGACCAAGGGCATCATTGTCGAGGTTTTGCCGCTTTTCCTGTGCTTTAAAGGCGAGTCGAATCTACCTCCTGAAATCTGTTTCCTGCAATTCTGCCTTGCTTTCAAATCCTCTTCGTTGCCTTCCCTGAATATATTTGTGGACGAGAGTTATCATCTATAACTCTGCAGGTTTGTGAATTGCAGTGCCCCTGAGCTCCATTTTTCAACTAGCTTTCTTGGGAGCTGGCCGCAAAAGCGCAGGATTGCTTCAGGCCCTATTCGGGTTCCGGGCGGCAGGCTGAGCCTGTGGTTAATTCTTCTTCCTGATGGGAAAATAGAGTGACCTGTGCCTGTCCCAACACCTAGAGCTAGTCTCCCATTGGTTCCCCCTCTTCCCGTTCATCCTCAGGACAAATTACAACCTGTATGGAACAGGAGGTTAAAGCTGCTGATTCTCCAAGGAGGGAGATTGCTATTAAAGCGGCTGGAATGGCGAACCCGAGCACAAGGAGATGAGAAATGAGGTGCGTTTTAGCAACCTTTCCCGATCACACGGTGTACCATCTTCTGGGTTTCTCATGCATGTTTTCGATGTAGGAAGATGCCCTTGAACCTGGAGATTTGGGACCCATGGGATGGGTACCACGCAGTATTACTTTAAAGGGTCTGCGTTTGCTCACCCAACCTCACCAAACCTCTCAGCCCCAAGAGTGTCCACCCTTATGTCGCAATCAGCTGTGGGTCTAGATATGGTCAATCCAGGTGGCATCACAGCCCCTGAACGAATTTTGTCAGAATTTCTCTCTCTTTCACTGTCTTTGTTTTACGGGTTTTTAAAAGTAATTGATTTTTATAATGGGGTTTAGCAGCTTTTCACTGCTGTCTTTATGCCGTTTTACACCCACTTGACTCACTTACAGAGAGATATCAATACATAGGTTTTAAGATTCTTACTAGTCAGATATATTCTTTGGCGGTGAATAGGGGGTGTTGAGTCCAGTTCACTGAGCAAGGAGTAGGTCTTGTCTATTACATATTGGGTTTATGGAACGGTATCT
Organism: Eschrichtius robustus; assembly: GCF_028021215.1. Taxonomy (NCBI): domain Eukaryota; kingdom Metazoa; phylum Chordata; class Mammalia; order Artiodactyla; family Eschrichtiidae; genus Eschrichtius; species Eschrichtius robustus. Next base: position 67,923,274 of record NC_090830.1, on the reverse strand, counting down.
GAGCTAATTTGAAACCCTTGTTGTAGGCATCACCCAACCTCGCCTTTCCCGTTAAGCAGCTATAGTGTGTTTTCTAAACGTGTGACTCTGTTCTGTTTTGTAATTCAGTTCAAGTGTAGCGGTTTTTCCATTCCCTCTATAAGTGATATCTTATGGCAAGTGTCTTTTTCTGTGTGACTTATTTCACTTAGAATCGTCGTACCTAAATCCACTCATCATGCTGCTACTAGCCTTATGACGTTGATTTCATGGCTGAGTGATATTCCTTTGTACATAAGGACCATAACTTCTTTATCCATTTTTCTCTTTCCTGGGATATTTAAGGTGTCACGAAGTGGAGGTTCTTGTCAACAGAGCAGCCCTAAACTTTGGGGTGCCTGTGTCTTGCTGATTTTTAGTTTTCCCAATGTATACGCCCATGAGTGGAAGTGCCCTATGCTCTCTAACCTGTGTTTTTTAGATGTTTCAGGACACACCGTACACTTCTCCAGAGTGGCTGTTGGCAATTTACATCCCGCCCATCAGCGTAGCCAGGCTCCCATTTCTCCATGGCCTGTCCTGCATTTCTGGTTTTGACCCTTTATTCAGCATGGCCCTTTTGACCGATGCGAAGCGAGACTTCTTGGTAGCGCTGATTTGCCTTTCCAGGTTGCTAGTTTGGCCAAAAAGGGCGTATGCGTTTTTTCCTGAATATATTCAGGAAAAAACGCATACGCCCTTTTTGGCCAAGGGCATCATTGTCGAGGTTTTGCCGCTTTTCCTGTGCTTTAAAGGCAAGTCGAATCTACCTCCTGAAATCTGTTTCCTGCAATTCTGCCTTGCTTTCAAATCCTCTTCGTTGCCTTCCCTGAATATATTTGTGGACGAGAGTTATCATCTATAACTCTGCAGGTTTGGGAATTGCAGTGCCCCTGAGCTCGATTTTTCAACTCGCTTTCTTGGGAGCTGGTCGCAAAAGCGCAGGATTGCTTCAGGCCCTATTTGGGTTCCGGGCGGCAGGCTGAGCCTGTGGTTAATTCTTCTTCCTGATGGGAAAATAGAGTGACCTGTGCCTGTCACAACACTTAGAGCTAGTCTCCCATTGGTTCCCCCTCTTCCCGTTCACCTCAGGACAAATTGCAACCTGTACGGAACGGGAGGTTAAAGATGCTGATTCTCCAAGGAGGGAGATTGCTAGTAAAGCGGCTGGAATGGCGAACCCGAGCACAAGCAGATGAGAAATGAGGTGCGTTTTAGCAACCTTTCCCGATCACACGGTGTACCATCTTCTGGGTTTCTCATGCATGTTTTCGATATAGGAAGATGCCCTTGAACCTGGAGATTTGGGACCCATGGGATGGGTACCACGCAGTATTACTTTATAGGGTCTGCGTTTGCTCACCCAACCTCACCAAACCTCTCAGCCCCAAGAGTGTCCACCCTTATGTCGCAATCAGCTGTGGGTCTAGATATGGTCAATCCAGGTGGCATCACAGCCCCTGAATGAATTTTGTCAGAATTTCCCTCTCTTTCACGGGTTTTTAAAAGTAATTGATTTTTATAATGGGGTTTAGCAGCTTTTCACTGCTGTCTTTATGCCGCTTTACACCCACTTGACTCACTTACAGAGAGATATCAATACATAGGTTTTAATATTCTTACTAGTCAGATATATTCTTGGGCGGTGAATAGGGGGTGTTGAGTCCAGTTCACTGAGCAAGGAGTAGGTCTTGTCTATTACATATTGGGTTTATGGAACGGTATCTGAGCTAATTTGAAACCCTTGTTTTAGGCATCACCCCACCTCGCCTTTCCCGTTAAGCAGCTATGGTGTGTTTTCTAAACGTGTGACTCTGTTCTGTTTTGTAATTCAGTTCAAGTGTAGCGGTTTTCCATTCCCTCTATAAGTGATATCTTATGGCAAGTGTCTTTTTCTGTGTGACTTATTTCACTTAGAATCGTCGTACCTAAATCCACTCATCATGCTGCTACTAGCCTTATGACGTTGATTTCATGGCTGAGTGATATTCCTTTGTACATAAGGACCACAACTTCTTTATCCATTTTTCTCTTTCCTGGGATATTTAAGGTGTCATGAAGTGGAGGTTCTTGTCAACAGAGCAGCCCTAATCTTTGGGGTGCCTGTGTCTTGCTGATTTTTAGTTTTCCCAATTTATACGCCCATGTGTGGACCTGCCCTATGCTCCCTAAGCTGTGTTTTTTCGATGTTTCAGGACACAACGTACAATTCTCCAGAGTGGCTGTTGGCAATTTACATCCCGCCCATCAGCGTAGCAAGGCTGCCATTTCTCCATGACCTGTCCTGCATTTCTGGTTTTGACCCTTTATTCAGCATGGCCCTTTTGACCGATGCGAAGCGAGACTTCTTGGTAGCGCTGATTTGCCTTTCCAGGTTGCTTGGTTGGCCAAAAAGGGCGTATGCGTTTTTTCCTGAATATATTCAGGAAAAAACGCATACGCCTTTTTTGACCAAGGGCATCATTGTCGAGGTTTTGCCGCTTTTCCTGTGCTTTAAAGGCGAGTCGAATCTACCTCCTGAAATCTGTTTCCTGCAATTCTGCCTTGCTTTCAAATCCTCTTCGTTGCCTTCCCTGAATATATTTGTGGACGAGAGTTATCATCTATAACTCTGCAGGTTTGTGAATTGCAGTGCCCCTGAGCTCCATTTTTCAACTAGCTTTCTTGGGAGCTGGCCGCAAAAGCGCAGGATTGCTTCAGGCCCTATTCGGGTTCCGGGCGGCAGGCTGAGCCTGTGGTTAATTCTTCTTCCTGATGGGAAAATAGAGTGACCTGTGCCTGTCCCAACACCTAGAGCTAGTCTCCCATTGGTTCCCCCTCTTCCCGTTCATCCTCAGGACAAATTACAACCTGTATGGAACAGGAGGTTAAAGCTGCTGATTCTCCAAGGAGGGAGATTGCTAGTAAAGCGGCTGGAATGGCGAACCCGAGCACAAGGAGATGAGAAATGAGGTGCGTTTTAGCAACCTTTCCCGATCACACGGTGTACCATCTTCTGGGTTTCTCATGCATGTTTTCGATGTAGGAAGATGCCCTTGAACCTGGAGATTTGGGACCCATGGGATGGGTACCACGCAGTATTACTTTAAAGGGTCTGCGTTTGCTCACCCAACCTCACCAAACCTCTCAGCCCCAAGAGTGTCCACCCTTATGTCGCAATCAGCTGTGGGTCTAGATATGGTCAATCCAGGTGGCATCACAGCCCCTGAATGAATTTTGTCAGAATTTCCCTCTCTTTCACGGGTTTTTAAAAGTAATTGATTTTTATAATGGGGTTTAGCAGCTTTTCACTGCTGTCTTTATGCCGCTTTACACCCACTTGACTCACTTACAGAGAGATATCAATACATAGGTTTTAATATTCTTACTAGTCAGATATATTCTTGGGCGGTGAATAGGGGGTGTTGAGTCCAGTTCACTGAGCAAGGAGTAGGTCTTGTCTATTACATATTGGGTTTATGGAACGGTATCTGAGCTAATTTGAAACCCTTGTTTTAGGCATCACCCCACCTCGCCTTTCCCGTTAAGCAGCTATGGTGTGTTTTCTAAACGTGTGACTCTGTTCTGTTTTGTAATTCAGTTCAAGTGTAGCGGTTTTCTATTCCCTCTATAAGTGATATCTTATGGCAAGTGTCTTTTTCTGTGTGACTTATTTCACTTAGAATCGTCGTACCTAAATCCACTCATCATGCTGCTACTAGCCTTATGACGTTGATTTCATGGCTGAGTGATATTCCTTTGTACATAAGGACCACAACTTCTTTATCCATTTTTCTCTTTCCTGGGATGTTTAATGTGTAACGAAGTGGAGGTTCTTGTCAACAGAGCAGCCCTAATCTTTGGGGTGCCTGTGTCTTGCTGATTTTTAGTTTTCCCAATTTATACGCCCATGAGTGGACCTGCCCTATGCTCCCTAAGCTGTGTTTTTTCGATGTTTCAGGACACAACGTACAATTCTCCAGAGTGGCTGTTGGCAATTTACATCCCGCCCATCAGCGTAGCAAGGCTCCCGTTTCTCCATGGCCTGTCCTGCATTTCTGGTTTTGACCCCTTATTCAGCATGGCCCTTTTGACCGATGCGAAGCGAGACTTCTTGGTAGCGCTGATTTGCCTTTCCAGGTTGCTTGGTTGGCCAAAAAGGGCGTATGCGTTTTTTCCTGAATATATTCAGGAAAAAACGCATACGCCTTTTTTGACCAAGGGCATCATTGTCGAGGTTTTGCCGCTTTTCCTGTGCTTTAAAGGCGAGTCGAATCTACCTCCTGAAATCTGTTTCCTGCAATTCTGCCTTGCTTTCAAATCCTCTTCGTTGCCTTCCCTGAATATATTTGTGGACGAGAGTTATCATCTATAACTCTGCAGGTTTGGGAATTGCAGTGCCCCTGAGCTCCATTTTTCAACTAGCTTTCTTGGGAGCTGGCCGCAAAAGCGCAGGATTGCTTCAGGCCCTATTCGGGTTCCGGGCGGCAGGCTGAGCCTGTGGTTAATTCTTCTTCCTGATGGGAAAATAGAGTGACCTGTGCCTGTCCCAACACCTAGAGCTAGTCTCCCATTGGTTCCCCCTCTTCCCGTTCATCCTCAGGACAAATTACAACCTGTATGGAACAGGAGGTTAAAGGTGCTGATTCTCCAAGGAGGGAGATTGCTAGTAAAGCGGCTGGAATGGCGAACCCGAGCACAAGGAGATGAGAAATGAGGTGCGTTTTAGCAACCTTTCCCGATCACACGGTGTACCATCTTCTGGGTTTCTCATGCATGTTTTCGATGTAGGAAGATGCCCTTGAACCTGGAGATTTGGGACCCATGGGATGGGTACCACGCAGTATTACTTTAAAGGGTCTGCGTTTGCTCACCCAACCTCACCAAAACTCTCAGCCCCAAGAGTGTCCACCCTTATGTCGCAATCAGCTGTGGGTCTAGATATGGTCAATCCAGGTGGCATCACAGCCCCTGAACGAATTTTGTCAGAATTTCTCTCTCTTTCACTCTCTTTGTTTTACGGGTTTTTAAAAGTAATTGATTTTTATAATGGGGTTTAGCAGCTTTTCACTGCTGTCTTTATGCCGTTTTACACCCACTTGACTCACTTACAGAGAGATATCAATACATAGGTTTTAAGATTCTTACTAGTCAGATATATTCTTTGGCGGTGAATAGGGGGTGTTGAGTCCAGTTCACTGAGCAAGGAGTAGGTCTTGTCTATTACATATTGGGTTTATGGAACGGTATCTGAGCTAATTTGAAACCCTTGTTGTAGGCATCACCCAACCTCGCCTTTCCCGTTAAGCAGCTATAGTGTGTTTTCTAAACGTGTGACTCTGTTCTGTTTTGTAATTCAGTTCAAGTGTAGCGGTTTTTCCATTCCCTCTATAAGTGATATCTTATGGCAAGTGTCTTTTTCTGTGTGACTTATTTCACTTAGAATCGTCGTACCTAAATCCACTCATCATGCTGCTACTAGCCTTATGACGTTGATTTCATGGCTGAGTGATATTCCTTTGTACATAAGGACCATAACTTCTTTATCCATTTTTCTCTTTCCTGGGATATTTAAGGTGTCACGAAGTGGAGGTTCTTGTCAACAGAGCAGCCCTAAACTTTGGGGTGCCTGTGTCTTGCTGATTTTTAGTTTTCCCAATGTATACGCCCATGAGTGGAAGTGCCCTATGCTCTCTAACCTGTGTTTTTTAGATGTTTCAGGACACACCGTACACTTCTCCAGAGTGGCTGTTGGCAATTTACATCCCGCCCATCAGCGTAGCCAGGCTCCCATTTCTCCATGGCCTGTCCTGCATTTCTGGTTTTGACCCTTTATTCAGCATGGCCCTTTTGACCGATGCGAAGCGAGACTTCTTGGTAGCGCTGATTTGCCTTTCCAGGTTGCTTGTTTGGCCAAAAAGGGCGTATGCGTTTTTTCCTGAATATATTCAGGAAAAAACGCATACGCCCTTTTTGGCCAAGGGCATCATTGTCGAGGTTTTGCCGCTTTTCCTGTGCTTTAAAGGCGAGTCGAATCTACCTCCTGAAATCTGTTTCCTGCAATTCTGCCTTGCTTTCAAATCCTCTTCGTTGCCTTCCCTGAATATATTTGTGGACGAGAGTTATCATCTATAACTCTGCAGGTTTGGGAATTGCAGTGCCCCTGAGCTCGATTTTTCAACTCGCTTTCTTGGGAGCTGGTCTCAAAAGCGCAGGATTGCTTCAGGCCCTATTTGGGTTCCGGGCGGCAGGCTGAGCCTGTGGTTAATTCTTCTTCCTGATGGGAAAATAGAGTGACCTGTGCCTGTCACAACACTTAGAGCTAGTCACCCATTGGTTCCCCCTCTTCCCGTTCACCTCAGGACAAATTGCAACCTGTACGGAATGGGAGGTTAAAGATGCTGATTCTCCAAGGAGGGAGGTTGCTAGTAAAGCGGCTGGAATGGCGAACCCGAGCACAAGCAGATGAGAAATGAGGTGCGTTTTAGCAACCTTTCCCGATCACACGGTGTACCATCTTCTGGGTTTCTCATGCATGTTTTCGATATAGGAAGATGCCCTTGAACCTGGAGATTTGGGACCCATGGGATGGGTACCACGCAGTATTACTTTAAAGGGTCTGCGTTTGCTCACCCAACCTCACCAAAACTCTCAGCCCCAAGAGTGTCCACCCTTATGTCGCAATCAGCTGTGGGTCTAGATATGGTCAATCCAGGTGGCATCACAGCCCCTGAATGAATTTTGTCAGAATTTCCCTCTCTTTCACGGGTTTTTAAAAGTAATTGATTTTTATAATGGGGTTTAGCAGCTTTTCACTGCTGTCTTTATGCCGCTTTACACCCACTTGACTCACTTACAGAGAGATATCAATACATAGGTTTTAATATTCTTACTAGTCAGATATATTCTTGGGCGGTGAATAGGGGGTGTTGAGTCCAGTTCACTGAGCAAGGAGTAGGTCTTGTCTATTACATATTGGGTTTATGGAACGGTATCTGAGCTAATTTGAAACCCTTGTTTTAGGCATCACCCCACCTCGCCTTTCCCGTTAAGCAGCTATGGTGTGTTTTCTAAACGTGTGACTCTGTTCTGTTTTGTAATTCAGTTCAAGTGTAGCGGTTTTCTATTCCCTCTATAAGTGATATCTTATGGCAAGTGTCTTTTTCTGTGTGACTTATTTCACTTAGAATCGTCGTACCTAAATCCACTCATCATGCTGCTACTAGCCTTATGACGTTGATTTCATGGCTGAGTGATATTCCTTTGTACATAAGGACCACAACTTCTTTATCCATTTTTCTCTTTCCTGGGATATTTAAGGTGTCATGAAGTGGAGGTTCTTGTCAACAGAGCAGCCCTAAACTTTGGGGTGCCTGTGTCTTGCTGATTTTTAGTTTTCCCAATGTATACGCCCATGAGTGGAAGTGCCCTATGCTCTCTAAGCTGTGTTTTTTAGATATTTCAGGACACACCGTACATTCCTCCAGAGTGGCTGTTGGCAATTTACATCCCGACCATCAGCGTAGCAAGGCTCCCGTTTCTCCATGGCCTGTCCTGCATTTCTGGTTTTGACCCTTTATTCAGCATGGCCCTTTTGACCGATGCGAAGCGAGACTTCTTGGTAGCGCTGATTTGCCTTTCCAGGTTGCTTGGTTGGCCAAAAAGGGCGTATGCGTTTTTTCCTGAATATATTCAGGAAAAAACGCATACGCCCTTTTTGACCAAGGGCATCATTGTCGAGGTTTTGCCGCTTTTCCTGTGCTTTAAAGGCCATTCGAATCTACCTCCTGAAATCTGTTTCCTGCAATTCTGCCTTGCTTTCAAATCCTCTTCCTTGCCTTCCCTGAATATATTTGTGGACGAGAGTTATCATCTATAACTCTGCAGGTTTGTGAATTGCAGTGCCCCTGAGCTCCATTTTTCAACTCGCTTTCTTGGGAGCTGGCCGCAAAAGCGTAGGATTGCTTCAGGCCCTATTCGGTTTCCGGGCGGCAGGCTGAGCCTTTGGTTAATTCTTCTTCCTGATGGGAAAATAGAGTGACCTGTGCCTGTCCCAACACCTAGAGCTAGTCTCCCATTGGTTCCCCCTCTTCCCGTTCACCCTCAGGACAAATTGCAACCTGTATGGAACAGGAGGTTAAAGCTGCTGATTCTCCAAGGAGGGAGATTGCTAGTAAAGCGGCTGGAATGGCGAACCCGAGCACAAGCAGATGAGAAATGAGGTGCGTTTTAGCAACCTTTCCATATCACACGGTGTACCATATTCTGGGTTTCTCATGCATGTTTTCGATGTAGGAAGATGCCGTTGAACCTGGAGATTTGGGACCCATTGGATGGGTACCACGCAGTATTACTTTAAAGGGTCTGCGTTTGCTCACCCAACCTCACCAAACCTCTCAGCCCCAAGAGTGTCCACCCTTATGTCGCAATCAGCTGTGGGTCTAGATATGGTCAATCCAGGTGGCATCACAGCCCCTGAACGAATTTTGTCAGAATTTCTCTCTCTTTCACTGTCTTTGTTTCACGGGTTTTTAAAAGTAATTGATTTTTATAATGGGGTTTAGCTGCTTTTCACTGCTGTCTTTATGCCGCTTTACACCCACTTGACTCACTTACAGAGAGATATCAATACATAGGTTTAAGATTCTTACTAGTCAGATATATTCTTGGGCGGTGAATAGGGGGTGTTGAGTCCAGTTCACTGAGCAAGGAGTAGGTCTTGTCTATTACATATTGGGTTTATGGAACTGTATCTGAGCTAATTTGAAACCCTTGTTTTAGGCATCACCCCACCTCGCCTTTCCCGTTAAGCAGCTATAGTGTGTTTTCTAAACGTGTGACTCTGTTCTGTTTTGTAATTCAGTTCAAGTGTAGCGGTTTTTCCATTCCCTCTATAAGTGATATCTTATGGCAAGTGTCTTTTTCTGTGTGACTTATTTCACTTAGAATCGTCGTACCTAAATCCACTCATCATGCTGCTACTAGCCTTATGACGTTGATTTCATGGCTGAGTGATATTCCTTTGTACATAAGGACCACAACTTCTTTATCCATTTTTCTCTTTCCTGGGATATTTAAGGTGTCACGAAGTGGAGGTTCTTGTCAACAGAGCAGCCCTAAACTTTGGGGTGCCTGTGTCTTGCTGATTTTTAGTTTTCCCAATGTATACGCCCATGAGTAGAAGTGCCCTATGCTCTCTAACCTGTGTTTTTTAAATGTTTCAGGACACACCGTACACTTCTCCAGAGTGGCTGTTGGCAATTTACATCACGCCCATCAGCGTAGCCAGGCTCCCGTTTCTCCATGGCCTGTCCTGCATTTCTGGTTTTGACCCTTTATTCAGCATGGCCCTTTTGACCGATGCGAAGCGAGACTTCTTGGTAGCGCTGATTTGCCTTTCCAGGTTGCTTGGTTGGCCAAAAAGGGCGTATGCGTTTTTTCCTGAATATATTCAGGAAAAAACGCATACGCCCTTTTTGGCCAAGGGCATCATTGTCGAGGTTTTGCCGCTTTTCCTGTGCTTTAAAGGCGATTCGAATCTACCTCCTGAAATCTGTTTCTGCAATTCTGCCTTGCTTTCAAATCCTCTTCGTTGCCTTCCCTGAATATATTTGTGGACGAGAGTTATCATCTATAAGTCTGCAGGTTTGGGAATTGCAGTGCCCCTGAGCTCCATTTTTCAACTCGCTTTCTTGGGAGCTGGCCGCAAAAGCGCAGGATTGCTTCAGGCCCTATTCGGGTTGTGGGCGGCAGGCTGAGCCTGTGGTTAATTCTTCTTCCTGATGGGAAAATAGAGTGACCTGTGCCTGTCCCAAAACCTAGAGCTAGTCTCCCATTGGTTCCCCCTCTTCCCGTTCATCCTCTGGACAAATTGCAACCTGTACGGAACAAGAGGTTAAAGCTGCTGATTCTCCAAGGAGGGAGATTGCTAGTAAAGCGGCTGGAATGGCGAACCCGAGCACAAGCAGATGAGAAATGAGGTGCGTTTTAGCAACCTTTCCCGATCACACGGTGTACCATCTTCTGGGTTTCTCATGCATGTTTTCGATGTAGGCAGATGCCCTTGAACCTGGAGATTTGGGACCCATGGGATGGGTACCACGCAGTATGACTTTAAAGGGTCTGCGTTTGCTCACCAAACCTCTCAGCCCCAAGAGTGTCCACCCTTATGTCGCAATCAGCTGTGGGTCTAGATATGGTCAATACAGGTGGCATCACAGCCCCTGAACGAATTTTGTCAGAATTTCTCTATCTTTCACTGTCTTTGTTTCATGGGTTTTTAAAAGTAATTGATTTTTATAATGGGGTTTAGCTGCTTTTCACTGCTGTCTTTATGCCGCTTTACACCCACTTGACTCACTTACAGAGAGATATCAATACATAGGTTTTAAGATTCTTACTAGTCAGATATATTCTTGGGCGGTGAATAGGGGGTGTTGAGTCCAGTTCCCTGAGCAAGGAGTAGGTCTTGTATATTACGTATTGGGTTTATGGAACGGTATCTGAGCTATTTTGAAACCCTTGTTTTAGGCATCACCCCACCTCACCTTTCCCGTTAGGCAGCCATAGTGTGTTTTCTAACCGTGTGACTCTGTTCTGTTTTGTAATTCAGTTCAAGGGTAGCGGTTTTTACATTCCCTCTATGAGTGATAACTTACGATAAGTGTCTTTTTCTGTGTGACTTATTTCACTTAGAATCGTCGTACCTAAATCCACTCATCATGCTGCTACTAGCCTTATGACGTTGACTTCATGGCTGAGTGATATTCCATTGTACATAAGGACCACAACTTCTTTATCCATTTTTCCCTTTCCTGTGATATTTAAGGTGTAACGAAGTGGAGGTTCTTGTCAACAGAGCAGCCCTAAACTTTGGGGTGCTTGTGTCTTGCTGATTTTTAGTTTTCCCAATTTATACGCCCATGAGTGGAAGTGGCCTATGCTCTCTAAGCTGAGTTTTGTAAATGTTTCAGGACACACCGTACACTTCTCCAGAGTGGCTGTTGGCAATTTACATCCCGCCCATCAGCGTAGCAAGGCTCCCGTTTCTCCGTGGCCTGTCCTGCATTTCTGGTTTTGACACTTTATTCAGCATGGCCCTTTTGACCGATGGGAAGCGAGACTTCTTTGTAGCGCTGATTTGCCTTTCCAGGTTGCTTGGTTGGCCAAAAGGGGCGTATGTGTTTTTTCCTGAATATATTCAGGAAAAAACGCATACACCCTTTTTGGCCAAGGGCATCATTGTCGAGGTTTTGCCGCTTTTCCTGTGCTTTAAAGGCGATTCGAATCTGCCTCCTGAAATCTGTTTCCTGCAATTCTGCCTTGCTTTCAAATCCTCTTTGTTGCCTTCCCTCAATATATTTGTAGACGAGAGTTATCATTTATAAGTCGCAGGTTTGTGAATTGCAGTGCCCCTGAGCTCCATTTTTCAACTCGCTCTCTTGGGAGCTGGCCGCAAAAGCGCAGGATTGCTTTAGGCCCTATTCTGCTTCCGGGCGGCAGACTGAGCCTGTGGTTAATTCTTCTTCCTGATGGGAAAATAGAGTGACCTGTGCCTGTCCCAACACCTAGAGCTAGTCTCTCATTGGTTCCCCCTCTTCCCGTTCACCCTCAGGACAAATTGCAACCTGTATGGAACAGGAGGTTAAAGGTGCTGATTCTCCAAGGAGGGAGATTGCTAGTAAAGCGGCTGGAATGGCGAATCCGAGCACAAGGAGATGAGAAATGAGGTGCGTTTTAGCAACCTTTCCCAATCACTCGGTGGACCATCTTCTGGGTTTCTCATGCATGTTTTCGATGTAGGCAGATGCCCTTGAACCTGGAGATTTGGGACCCATGGGATGGGTACCACGCAGTATTACTTTAAAGCGTCTGCGTTTGCTCAGCCAACCTCACCAAACCTCTCAGCCCCAAGAGTGTCCACCCTTATGTCGCAATCAGCTGTGGGTCTAGATATGGTCAATACAGGTGGCATCACAGCCCCTGAACGAATTTTGTCAGAATTTCTCTATCTTTCACTGTCTTTGTTTCATGGGTTTTTAAAGGTAATTGATTTTTATAATGGGGTTTAGCTGCTTTTCACTGCTGTCTTTATGCCGCTTTACACCCACTTGACTCACTTACAGAGAGATATCAATACATAGGTTTTAAGATTCTTACTAGTCAGATATATTCTTGGGCGGTGAATAGGGGGTGTTGAGTCCAGTTCCCTGAGCAAGGAGTAGGTCTTGTATATTACGTATTGGGTTTATGGAACGGTATCTGAGCTATTTTGAAACCCTTGTTTTAGGCATCACCCCACCTCACCTTTCCCGTTAGGCAGCCATAGTGTGTTTTCTAACCGTGTGACTCTGTTCTGTTTTGTAATTCAGTTCAAGGGTAGCGGTTTTTACATTCCCTCTATGAGTGATAACTTACGATAAGTGTCTTTTTCTGTGTGACTTATTTCACTTAGAATCGTCGTACCTAAATCCACTCATCATGCTGCTACTAGCCTTATGACGTTGACTTCATGGCTGAGTGATATTCCATTGTACATAAGGACCACAACTTCTTTATCCATTTTTCCCGTTCCTGGGATATTTAAGGTGTAACGAAGTGGAGGTTCTTGTCAACAGTGCAGCCCTAAACTTTGGGGTGCTTTTGTCTTGCTGATTTTTAGTTTTCCCAATTTATACGCCCATGAGTGGAAGTGGCCTATGCTCTCTAAGCTGAGTTTTGTAAATGTTTCAGGACACACCGTACACTTCTCCAGAGTGGCTGTTGGCAATTTACATCCCGCCTATCAGCGTAGCAAGGCTCCCGTTTCTCCGTGGCCTGTCCTGCATTTCTGGTTTTGACACTTTTTTCAGCATGGCCCTTTTGACCGATGGGAAGCGAGACTTCTTTGTAGCGCTGATTTGCCTTTCCAGGTTGATTGGTTGGCCAAAAAGGGCGTATGCGTTTTTTTCCTGAATATATTCAGGAAAAAACGCATACGCCCTTTTTGGCCAAGGGCATCATTGTCGAGGTTTTGCCGCTTTTCCTGTGCTTTAAAGGCGATTCGAATCTGCCTCCTGAAATCTGTTTCCTGCAATTCTGCCTTGCTTTCAAATCCTCTTTGTTGCCTTCCCTCAATATATTTGTAGACGAGAGTTATCATTTATAAGTCTGCAGGTTTGTGAATTGCAGTGCCCCTGAGCTCCATTTTTCAACTCGCTCTCTTGGGAGCTGGCCGCAAAAGCGCAGGATTGCTTTAGGCCCTATTCTGCTTCCGGGCGGCAGACTGAGCCTGTGGTTAATTCTTCTTCCTGATGGGAAAATAGAGTGACCTGTGCCTGTCCCAACACCTAGAGCTAGTCTCTCATTGGTTCCCCCTCTTCCCGTTCATCCTCAGGACAAATTGCAACCTGTATGGAACAGGAGGTTAAAGGTGCTGATTCTCCAAGGAGGGAGATTGCTAGTAAAGCGGCTGGAATGGCGAATCCGAGCACAAGGAGATGAGAAATGAGGTGCGTTTTAGCAACCTTTCCCGATCACTCGGTGGACCATCTTCTGGGTTTCTCATGCATGTTTTCGATGTAGGCAGATGCCCTTGAACCTGGAGATTTGGGACCCATGGGATGGGTACCACGCAGTATTACTTTAAAGCGTCTGCGTTTGCTCAGCCAACCTCACCAAACCTCTCAGCCCCAAGAGTGTCCACCCTTATGTCTCAATCAGCTGCAGGTCTAGATATGGTCAATCCAGGTGGCATCACAGCCCCTGAACGAATTTTGTCAGAATTTCTCTCTCTTTCACTGTCTTTGTTTCACGGGTTTTTAAAATTAATTGAGTTTTATAATGGGGTTTAGCTGCTTTTCACTGCTGTGTTTATGCAGTTTTACACCCACTTGACTCACTTACAGAGAGATATCAATACATAGGTTTTAAGATTCTTACTAGTCAGATATATTCTTGGGCGGTGAATAGGGGGTGTTGAGTCCAGTTCCCTGAGCAAGGAGTAGGTCTTGTCTATTACATATTGGGTTTATGGAACGGTATCTGAGCTAATTTGAAACCCTTGTTTTATGCATCACCCCACCTCGCCTTTCCCGTTAAGCAGCTATAGTGTGTTTTCTAAACGTGTGACTCTGTTCCGTTTTGTAATTCAGTTCAAGTGTAGCGGTTTTTCCATTCCCTCTATAAGTGATATCTTATGGCAAGTGTCTTTTTCTGTGTGACTTATTTCACTTAGAATCATCGTACCTAAATCCACTCATCATGCTGCTATTAGCCTTATGACGTTGATTTCATGGCTGAGTGATATTCCTTTGTACATAAGGACCACAACTTCTTTATCCATTTTTCTCTTTCCTGGGATATTTAAGGTGTCACGAAGTGGAGGTTCTTGTCAACAGAGCAGCCCTAAACTTTGGGGTGCCTGTGTCTTGCTGATTTTTAGTTTTCCCAATGTATACGCCCATGAGTGGAAGTGCCCTATGCTCTCTAAGCTGTGTTTTTTAGATGTTTCAGGACACACCGTACACTTCTCCAGAGTGGCTGTTGGCAATTTACATCCTGACCATCAGCGTAGCCAGGCTCCCGTTTCTCAATGGCCTGTCCTGCATTTCTGGTTTTGACCCTTTATTCAGCATGGTCCTTTTGACCGATGCGAAGCGAGACTTCTTGGTAGCGCTGATTTGCCTTTCCAGGTTGCTTGGTTGGCCAAAAAGGGCCTATGCGTTTTTTCCTGAATATATTCAGGAAAAAACGCATACGCCCTTTTTGACCAAGGGCATCATTGTCGAGGTCTTGCCGCTTTTCCTGTGCTTTAAAGGCGATTCGAATCTACCTCCTGAAATCTGTTTCCTGCAATTCTGACTTGCTTTCAAATCCTCTTCGTTGCCTTCACTGAATATATTTGTGGACGAGAGTTATCATCTATAACTCTGCAGGTTTGGGAATTGCAGTGCCCCTGAGCTCCATTTTTCAACTCGCTCTCTTGGGAGCTGGCCGCAAAAGCGCAGGATTGCTTCAGGCCCTATTCTGCTTCCGGGCGGCAGACTGAGCCTGAGGTTAATTCTTCTTCCTGATGGGAAAATAGAGTGACCTGTGCCTGTCCCAACACCTAGGGCTAGTCTCTTATTGTTTCCCCCTCTTCCCGTTCACCCTCAGGACAAATTGCAACCTGTATGGAACAGGAGGTTAAAGGTGCTGATTCTCCAAGGAGGGAGATTGCTAGTAAAGCGGCTGGAATGGCGAACCCGAGCACAAGGAGATGAGAAATGAGGTGCGTTTTAGAAACCTTTCCCGATCACTCGGTGTACCATCTTCTGGGTTTCTCATGCATTTTTTCGATGTAGGAAGATGCCCTTGAACCTGGAGATTTGGGACCCATGGGATCGGTACCACGCAGTATGACTTTAAAGGGTCTGCGTTTGCTCACCCAACCTCACCAAACCTCTCAGCCCCAAGAGTGTCCACCCTTATGTCGCAATCAGCTGTGGGTCTAGATATGGTCAATCCAGGTGGCATCACAGCCCCTGAACGAATTTTGTCAGAATTTCTCTATCTTTCACTGTCTTTGTTTCATGGGTTTTTAAAAGTAATTGATTTTTATAATGGGGTTTAGCTGCTTTTCACTGCTGTCTTTATGCCGCTTTACACCCACTTGACTCACTTACAGAGAGATATCAATACATAGGTTTTAAATTCTTACTAGTCAGATATATTCCTGGGCGGTGAATAGGGGGTGTTGAGTCCAGTTCCCTGAGCAAGGAGTAGGTCTTGTATATTACGTATTGGGTTTATGGAACGGTATCTGAGCTATTTTGAAACCCTTGTTTTAGGCATCACCCCACCTCACCTTTCCCGTTAGGCAGCCATAGTGTGTTTTCTAACCGTGTGACTCTGTTCTGTTTTGTAATTCAGTTCAAGGGTAGCGGTTTTTACATTCCCTCTATGAGTGATAACTTACGATAAGTGTCTTTTTCTGTGTGACTTATTTCACTTAGAATCGTCGTACCTAAATCCACTCATCATGCTGCTACTAGCCTTATGACGTTGACTTCATGGCTGAGTGATATTCCATTGTACATAAGGACCACAACTTCTTTATCCATTTTTCCCTTTCCTGGGATATTTAAGGTGTAACGAAGTGGAGGTTCTTGTCAACAGAGCAGCCCTAAACTTTGGGGTGCTTGTGTCTTGCTGATTTTTAGTTTTCCCAATTTATACGCCCATGAGTGGAAGTGGCCTATGCTCTCTAAGCTGAGTTTTGTAAATGTTTCAGGACACACCATACACTTCTCCAGAGTGGCTGTTGGCAATTTACATCCCGCCCATCAGCGTAGCAAGGCTCCCGTTTCTCCGTGGCCTGTCCTGCATTTCTGGTTTTGACACTTTATTCAGCATGGCCCTTTTGACCGATGGGAAGCGAGACTTCTTTGTAGCGCTGATTTGCCTTTCCAGGTTGCTTGGTTGGCCAAAAGGGGCGTATGTGTTTTTTCCTGAATATATTCAGGAAAAAACGCATACGCCCTTTTTGACCAAGGGCATCATTGTCGAGGTCTTGCCGCTTTTCCTGTGCTTTAAAGGCGATTCGAATCTACCTCCTGAAATCTGTTTCCTGCAATTCTGACTTGCTTTCAAATCCTCTTCGTTGCCTTCACTGAATATATTTGTGGACGAGAGTTATCATCTATAACTCTGCAGGTTTGGGAATTGCAGTGCCCCTGAGCTCCATTTTTCAACTCGCTCTCTTGGGAGCTGGCCGCAAAAGCGCAGGATTGCTTTAGGCCCTATTCTGCTTCCGGGCGGCAGACTGAGCCTGTGGTTAATTCTTCTTCCTGATGGGAAAATAGAGTGACCTGTGCCTGTCCCAACACCTAGGGCTAGTCTCTCATTGGTTCCCCCTCTTCCCGTTCATCCTCAGGACAAATTGCAACCTGTACGGAACAAGAGGTTAAAGCTGCTGATTCTCCAAGGAGGGAGATTGCTAGTAAAGCGGCTGGAATGGCGAACCCGAGCACAAGCAGATGAGAAATGAGGTGCGTTTTAGCAACCTTTCCCGATCACACGGTGTACCATCTTCTGGGTTTCTCATGCATGTTTTCGATGTAGGCAGATGCCCTTGAACCTGGAGATTTGGGACCCATGGGATGGGTACCACGCAGTATGACTTTAAAGGGTCTGCGTTTGCTCACCCAACCTCACCAAACCTCTCAGCCCCAAGAGTGTCCACCCTTATGTCGCAATCAGCTGTGGGTCTAGATATGGTCAATCCAGGTGGCATCACAGCCCCTGAACGAATTTTGTCAGAATTTCTCTATCTTTCACTGTCTTTGTTTCATGGGTTTTTAAAAGTAATTGATTTTTATAATGGGGTTTAGCTGCTTTTCACTGCTGTCTTTATGCCGCTTTACACCCACTTGACTCACTTACAGAGAGATATCAATACATAGGTTTTAAGATTCTTACTAGTCAGATATATTCTTGGGCGGTGAATAGGGGGTGTTGAGTCCAGTTCCCTGAGCAAGGAGTAGGTCTTGTATATTACGTATTGGGTTTATGGAACGGTATCTGAGCTATTTTGAAACCCTTGTTTTAGGCATCACCCCACCTCACCTTTCCCGTTAGGCAGCCATAGTGTGTTTTCTAACCGTGTGACTCTGTTCTGTTTTGTAATTCAGTTCAAGGGTAGCGGTTTTTACATTCCCTCTATGAGTGATAACTTACGATAAGTGTCTTTTTCTGTGTGACTTATTTCACTTAGAATCGTCGTACCTAAATCCACTCATCATGCTGCTACTAGCCTTATGACGTTGACTTCATGGCTGAGTGATATTCCATTGTACATAAGGACCACAACTTCTTTATCCATTTTTCCCGTTCCTGGGATATTTAAGGTGTCACGAAGTGGAGGTTCTTGTCAACAGAGCAGCCCTAAACTTTGGGGTGCTTGTGTCTTGCTGATTTTTAGTTTTCCCAATTTATACGCCCAAGAGTGGAAGTGGCCTATGCTCTCTAAGCTGAGTTTTGTAAATGTTTCAGGACACACCGTACACTTCTCCAGAGTGGCTGTTGGCAATTTACATCCCGCCTATCAGCGTAGCAAGGCTCCCGTTTCTCCGTGGCCTGTCCTGCATTTCTGGTTTTGACACTTTATTCAGCATGGCCCTTTTGACCGATGGGAAGCGAGACTTCTTTGTAGCGCTGATTTGCCTTTCCAGGTTGATTGGTTGGCCAAAAAGGGCGTATGCGTTTTTTTCCTGAATATATTCAGGAAAAAACGCATACGCCCTTTTTGGCCAAGGGCATCATTGTCGAGGTTTTGCCGCTTTTCCTGTGCTTTAAAGGCGATTCGAATCTGCCTCCTGAAATCTGTTTCCTGCAATTCTGCCTTGCTTTCAAATCCTCTTTGTTGCCTTCCCTCAATATATTTGTAGACGAGAGTTATCATTTATAAGTCTGCAGGTTTGTGAATTGCAGTGCCCCTGAGCTCCATTTATCAACTCGCTCTCTTGGGAGCTGGCCGCAAAAGCGCAGGATTGCTTTAGGCCCTATTCTGCTTCCGGGCGGCAGACTGAGCCTGTGGTTAATTCTTCTTCCTGATGGGAAAATAGAGTGACCTGTGCCTGTCCCAACACCTAGAGCTAGTCTCTCATTGGTTCCCCCTCTTCCCGTTCATCCTCAGGACAAATTGCAACCTGTATGGAACAGGAGGTTAAAGGTGCTGATTCTCCAAGGAGGGAGATTGCTAGTAAAGCGGCTGGAATGGCGAATCCGAGCACAAGGAGATGAGAAATGAGGTGCGTTTTAGCAACCTTTCCCGATCACTCGGTGGACCATCTTCTGGGTTTCTCATGCATGTTTTCGATGTAGGCAGATGCCCTTGAACCTGGAGATTTGGGACCCATGGGATGGGTACCACGCAGTATTACTTTAAAGCGTCTGCGTTTGCTCAGCCAACCTCACCAAACCTCTCAGCCCCAAGAGTGTCCACCCTTATGTCTCAATCAGCTGCAGGTCTAGATATGGTCAATCCAGGTGGCATCACAGCCCCTGAACGAATTTTGTCAGAATTTCTCTCTCTTTCACTGTCTTTGTTTCACGGGTTTTTAAAATTAATTGAGTTTTATAATGGGGTTTAGCTGCTTTTCACTGCTGTGTTTATGCAGCTTTACACCCACTTGACTCACTTACAGAGAGATATCAATACATAGGTTTTAAGATTCTTACTAGTCAGATATATTCTTGGGCGGTGAATAGGGGGTGTTGAGTCCAGTTCCCTGAGCAAGGAGTAGGTCTTGTCTATTACATATTGGGTTTATGGAACGGTATCTGAGCTAATTTGAAACCCTTGTTTTATGCATCACCCCACCTCGCCTTTCCCGTTAAGCAGCTATAGTGTGTTTTCTAAACGTGTGACTCTGTTCCGTTTTGTAATTCAGTTCAAGTGTAGCGGTTTTTCCATTCCCTCTATAAGTGATATCTTATGGCAAGTGTCTTTTTCTGTGTGACTTATTTCACTTAGAATCATCGTACCTAAATCCACTCATCATGCTGCTACTAGCCTTATGACGTTGATTTCATGGCTGAGTGATATTCCTTTGTACATAAGGACCACAACTTATTTATCCATTTTTCTCTTTCCTGGGATATTTAAGGTGTCACGAAGTGGAGGTTCTTGTCAACAGAGCAGCCCTAAACTTTGGGGTGCCTGTGTCTTGCTGATTTTTAGTTTTCCCAATGTATACGCCCATGAGTGGAAGTGCCCTATACTCTCTAAGCTGTGTTTTTTAGATGTTTCAGGACACACCGTACACTTCTCCAGAGTGGCTGTTGGCAATTTACATCCTGACCATCAGCGTAGCCAGGCTCCCGTTTCTCAATGGCCTGTCCTGCATTTCTGGTTTTGACCCTTTATTCAGCATGGTCCTTTTGACCGATGCGAAGCGAGACTTCTTGTTAGCGCTGATTTGCCTTTCCAGGTTGCTTGGTTGGCCAAAAAGGGCCTATGCGTTTTTTCCTGAATATATTCAGGAAAAAACGCATACGCCCTTTTTGACCAAGGGCATCATTGTCGAGGTCTTGCCGCTTTTCCTGTGCTTTAAAGGCGATTCGAATCTACCTCCTGAAATCTGTTTCCTGCAATTCTGACTTGCTTTCAAATCCTCTTCGTTGCCTTCACTGAATATATTTGTGGACGAGAGTTATCATCTATAACTCTGCAGGTTTGGGAATTGCAGTGCCCCTGAGCTCCATTTTTCAACTCGCTCTCTTGGGAGCTGGCCGCAAAAGCGCAGGATTGCTTCAGGCCCTATTCTGCTTCCGGGCGGCAGACTGAGCCTGAGGTTAATTCTTCTTCCTGATGGGAAAATAGAGTGACCTGTGCCTGTCCCAACACCTAGGGCTAGTCTCTCATTGTTTCCCCCTCTTCCCGTTCACCCTCAGGACAAATTGCAACCTGTATGGAACAGGAGGTTAAAGGTGCTGATTCTCCAAGGAGGGAGATTGCTAGTAAAGCGGCTGGAATGGCGAACCCGAGCACAAGGAGATGAGAAATGAGGTGCGTTTTAGAAACCTTTCCCGATCACTCGGTGTACCATCTTCTGGGTTTCTCATGCATTTTTTCGATGTAGGAAGATGCCCTTGAACCTGGAGATTTGGGACCCATGGGATGGGTACCACGCAGTATTACTTTAAAGGGTCTGCGTTTGCTCACCCAACCTCACCAAACCTCTCAGCCCCAAGAATGTCCACCCGTATGTCGCAATCAGCTGTGGGTCAAGATATGGTCAATCCAGGTGGCATCACAGCCCCTGAACGAATTTTGTCAGAATTTCTCTCTCTTTCACTGTCTTTGTTTCACGGGTTTTTAAAAGTAATTGATTTTTATAATGGGGTTTAGCTGCTTTTCACTGCTGTCTTTATGCCGCTTTACACCCACTTGACTCACTTACAGAGAGATATCAATACATAGGTTTAAGATTCTTACTAGTCAGATATATTCTTGGGCGGTGAATAGGGGGTGTTGAGTCCAGTTCACTGAGCAAGGAGTAGGTCTTGTCTATTACATATTGGGTTTATGGAACGGTATCTGAGCTAATTTGAAACCCTTGTTTTAGGCATCACCCCACCTCGCCTTTCCCGTTAAGCAGCTATAGTGTGTTTTCTAAACGTGTGACTCTGTTCTGTTTTGTAATTCAGTTCAAGTGTAGCGGTTTTTCCATTCCCTCTATAAGTGATATCTTATGGCAAGTGTCTTTTTCTGTGTGACTTATTTCACTTAGAATCGTCGTACCTAAATCCACTCATCATGCTGCTACTAGCCTTATGACGTTGATTACATGGCTGAGTGATATTCCTTTGTACATAAGGACCACAACTTCTTTATCCATTTTTCTCTTTCCTGGGATATTTAAGGTGTCACGAAGTGGAGGTTCTTGTCAACAGAGCAGCCCTTAACTTTGGGGTGCCTGTGTCTTGCTGATTTTTAGTTTTCCCAATGTATACGCCCATGAGTAGAAGTGCCCTATGCTCTCTAACCTGTGTTTTTTAAATGTTTCAGGACACACCGTACACTTCTCCAGAGTGGCTGTTGGCAATTTACATCACGCCCATCAGCGTAGCCAGGCTCCCGTTTCTCCATGGCCTGTCCTGCATTTCTGGTTTTGACCCTTTATTCAGCATGGCCCTTTTGACCGATGCGAAGCGAGACTTCTTGGTAGCGCTGATTTGCTTTTCCAGGTTGCTTGGTTGGCCAAAAAGGGCGTATGCGTTTTTTCCTGAATATATTCAGGAAAAAACGCATACGCCCTTTTTGGCCAAGGGCATCATTGTCGAGGTTTTGCCGCTTTTCCTGTGCTTTAAAGGCGATTCGAATCTACCTCCTGAAATCTTTTTCTGCAATTCTGCCTTGCTTTCAAATCCTCTTCGTTGCCTTCCCTGAATATATTTGTGGACGAGAGTTATCATCTATAACTCTGCAGGTTTGGGAATTGCAGTGCCCCTGAGCTCCATTTTTCAACTCGCTTTCTTGGGAGCTGGCCGCAAAAGCGCAGGATTGCTTCAGGCCCTATTCGGGTTGTGGGCGGCAGGCTGAGCCTGTGGTTAATTCTTCTTCCTGATGGGAAAATAGAGTGACCTGTGCCTGTCCCAACACCTAGAGCTAGTCTCCCATTGGTTCCCCCTCTTCCCGTTCATCCTCAGGACAAATTGCAACCTGGACGGAACTAGAGGTTAAAGCTGCTGATTCTCCAAGGAGGGAGATTGCTAGTAAAGCGGCTGGAATGGCGAACCCGAGCACAAGCAGATGAGAAATGAGGTGCGTTTTAGCAACCTTTCCCGATCACACGGTGTACCATCTTCTGGGTTTCTCATGCATGTTTTCGATGTAGGCAGATGCCCTTGAACCTGGAGATTTGGGACCCATGGGATGGGTACCACGCAGTATGACTTTAAAGGGTCTGCGTTTGCTCACCCAACCTCACCAAACCTCTCAGCCCCAAGAGTGTCCACCCTTATGTCGCAATCAGCTGTGGGTCTAGATATGGTCAATCCAGGTGGCATCACAGCCCCTGAACGAATTTTGTCAGAATTTCTCTATCTTTCACTGTCTTTGTTTCATGGGTTTTTAAAAGTAATTGATTTTTATAATGGGGTTTAGCTGCTTTTCACTGCTGTCTTTATGCCGCTTTACACCCACTTGACTCACTTACAGAGAGATATCAATACATAGGTTTTAAGATTCTTACTAGTCAGATATATTCTTGGGCGGTGAATAGGGGGTGTTGAGTCCAGTTCCCTGAGCAAGGAGTAGGTCTTGTCTATTACGTATTGGGTTTATGGAACGGTATCTGAGCTATTTTGAAACCCTTGTTTTAGGCATCACCCCACCTCACCTTTCCCGTTAGGCAGCCATAGTGTGTTTTCTAACCGTGTGACACTGTTCTGTTTTGTAATTCAGTTCAAGGGTAGCGGTTTTTACATTCCCTCTATGAGTGATAACTTACGATAAGTGTCTTTTTCTGTGTGACTTATTTCACTTAGAATCGTCGTACCTAAATCCACTCATCATGCTGCTACTAGCCTTATGACGTTGACTTCATGGCTGAGTGATATTCCATTGTACATAAGGACCACAACTTCTTTATCCATTTTTCCCTTTCCTGGGATATTTAAGGTGTAACGAAGTGGAGGTTCTTGTCAACAGAGCAGCCCTAAACTTTGGGGTGCTTGTGTCTTGCTGATTTTTAGTTTTCCCAATTTATACGCCCATGAGTGGAAGTGGCCTATGCTCTCTAAGCTGAGTTTTGTAAATGTTTCAGGACACACCGTACACTTCTCCAGAGTGGCTGTTGGCAATTTACATCCCGCCCATCAGCGTAGCAAGGCTCCCGTTTCTCCGTGGCCTGTCCTGCATTTCTGGTTTTGACACTTTATTCAGCATGGCCCTTTTGACCGATGGGAAGCGAGACTTCTTTGTAGCGCTGATTTGCCTTTCCAGATTGCTTGGTTGGCCAAAAAGGGCGTATGTGTTTTTTCCTGAATATATTCAGGAAAAAACACATACACCCTTTTTGGCCAAGGGCATCATTGTCGAGGTTTTGCCGCTTTTCCTGTGCTTTAAAGGCGATTCGAATCTGCCTCCTGAAATCTGTTTCCTGCAATTCTGCCTTGCTTTCAAATCCTCTTTGTTGCCTTCCCTCAATATATTTGTAGACGAGAGTTATCATTTATAAGTCTGCAGGTTTGTGAATTGCAGTGCCCCTGAGCTCCATTTTTCAACTCGCTCTCTTGGGAGCTGGCCGCAAAAGCGCAGGATTGCTTTAGGCCCTATTCTGCTTCCGGGCGGCAGACTGAGCCTGTGGTTAATTCTTCTTCCTGATGGGAAAATAGAGTGACCTGTGCCTGTCCCAAAACCTAGAGCTAGTCTCTCATTGGTTCCCCCTCTTCCCGTTCATCCTCAGGACAAATTGCAACCTGTATGGAACAGGAGGTTAAAGGTGCTGATTCTCCAAGGAGGGAGATTGCTAGTAAAGCGGCTGGAATGGCGAATCCGAGCACAAGGAGATGAGAAATGAGGTGCGTTTTAGCAACCTTTCCCGATCACTCGGTGGACCATCTTCTGGGTTTCTCATGCATGTTTTCGATGTAGGCAGATGCCCTTGAACCTGGAGATTTGGGACCCATGGGATGGGTACCACGCAGTATTACTTTAAAGCGTCTGCGTTTGCTCAGCCAACCGCACCAAACCTCTCAGGCCCAAGAATGTCCAGCCTTATGTCGCAATCAGTTGTGGGTCTAGATATGGTCAATCCAGGTGGCATCACAGCCCCTGAACGAATTTTGTCAGAATTTCTCTCTCTTTCACTGTCTTTGTTTCACGGGTTTTTAAAAGTAATTGATTTTTATAATGGGGTTTAGCTGCTTTTCACTGCTGTCTTTATGCCGCTTTACACCCACTTGACTCACTTACAGAGAGATATCAATACATAGGTTTAAGATTCTTACTAGTCAGATATATTCTTGGGCGGTGAATAGGGGGTGTTGAGTCCAGTTCACTGAGCAAGGAGTAGGTCTTGTCTATTACATATTGGGTTTATGGAACGGTATCTGAGCTAATTTGAAACCCTTGTTTTAGGCATCACCCCACCTCACCTTTCCCGTTAAGCAGCTATAGTGTGTTTTCTAAACGTGTGACTCTGTTCTGTTTTGTAATTCAGTTCAAGTGTAGCG
Source organism: Eschrichtius robustus (assembly GCF_028021215.1). Lineage (NCBI taxonomy): Eukaryota > Metazoa > Chordata > Mammalia > Artiodactyla > Eschrichtiidae > Eschrichtius > Eschrichtius robustus. The sequence continues at coordinate 67,898,575 of NC_090830.1, read as the reverse complement.
GTTTTTCCATTCCCTCTATAAGTGATATCTTATGGCAAGTGTCTTTTTCTGTGTGACTTATTTCACTTAGAATCGTCGTACCTAAATCCACTCATCATGCTGCTACTAGCCTTATGACGTTGATTACATGGCTGAGTGATATTCCTTTGTACATAAGGACCACAACTTCTTTATCCATTTTTCTCTTTCCTGGGATATTTAAGGTGTCACGAAGTGGAGGTTCTTGTCAACAGAGCAGCCCTAAACTTTGGGGTGCCTGTGTCTTGCTGATTTTTAGTTTTCCCAATGTATACGCCCATGAGTAGAAGTGCCCTATGCTCTCTAACCTGTGTTTTTTAAATGTTTCAGGACACACCGTACACTTCTCCAGAGTGGCTGTTGGCAATTTACATCACGCCCATCAGTGTAGCCAGGCTCCCGTTTCTCCATGGCCTGTCCTGCATTTCTGGTTTTGACCCTTTATTCAGCATGGCCCTTTTGACCGATGCGAAGCGAGACTTCTTGGTAGCGCTGATTTGCCTTTCCAGGTTGCTTGGTTGGCCAAAAAGGGCGTATGCGTTTTTTCCTGAATATATTCAGGAAAAAACGCATACGCCCTTTTTGGCCAAGGGCATCATTGTCGAGGTTTTGCCGCTTTTCCTGTGCTTTAAAGGCGATTCGAATCTACCTCCTGAAATCTTTTTCTGCAATTCTGCCTTGCTTTCAAATCCTCTTCGTTGCCTTCCCTGAATATATTTGTGGACGAGAGTTATCATCTATAACTCTGCAGGTTTGGGAATTGCAGTGCCCCTGAGCTCCATTTTTCAACTCGCTTTCTTGGGAGCTGGCCGCAAAAGCGCAGGATTGCTTCAGGCCCTATTGGGGTTGTGGGCGGCAGGCTGAGCCTGTGGTTAATTCTTCTTCCTGATGGGAAAATAGAGTGACCTGTGCCTGTCCCAACACCTAGAGCTAGTCTCCCATTGGTTCCCCCTCTTCCCGTTCATCCTCAGGACAAATTGCAACCTGGACGGAACAAGAGGTTAAAGCTGCTGATTCTCCAAGGAGGGAGATTGCTAGTAAAGCGGCTGGAATGGCGAACCCGAGCACAAGCAGATGAGAAATGAGGTGCGTTTTAGCAACCTTTCCCGATCACACGGTGTACCATCTTCTGGGTTTCTCATGCATGTTTTCGATGTAGGCAGATGCCCTTGAACCTGGAGATTTGGGACCCATGGGATGGGTACCACGCAGTATGACTTTAAAGGGTCTGCGTTTGCTCACCCAACCTCACCAAACCTCTCAGCCCCAAGAGTGTCCACCCTTATGTCGCAATCAGCTGTGGGTCTAGATATGGTCAATCCAGGTGGCATCACAGCCCCTGAACGAATTTTGTCAGAATTTCTCTATCTTTCACTGTCTTTGTTTCATGGGTTTTTAAAAGTAATTGATTTTTATAATGGGGTTTAGCTGCTTTTCACTGCTGTCTTTATGCCGCTTTACACCCACTTGACTCACTTACAGAGAGATATCAATACATAGGTTTTAAGATTCTTACTAGTCAGATATATTCTTGGGCGGTGAATAGGGGGTGTTGAGTCCAGTTCCCTGAGCAAGGAGTAGGTCTTGTCTATTACGTATTGGGTTTATGGAACGGTATCTGAGCTATTTTGAAACCCTTGTTTTAGGCATCACCCCACCTCACCTTTCCCGTTAGGCAGCCATAGTGTGTTTTCTAACCGTGTGACTCTGTTCTGTTTTGTAATTCAGTTCAAGGGTAGCGGTTTTTACATTCCCTCTATGAGTGATAACTTACGATAAGTGTCTTTTTCTGTGTGACTTATTTCACTTAGAATCGTCGTACCTAAATCCACTCATCATGCTGCTACTAGCCTTATGACGTTGACTTCATGGCTGAGTGATATTCCATTGTACATAAGGACCACAACTTCTTTATCCATTTTTCCCTTTCCTGGGATATTTAAGGTGTAACGAAGTGGAGGTTCTTGTCAACAGAGCAGCCCTAAACTTTGGGGTGCTTGTGTCTTGCTGATTTTTAGTTTTCCCAATTTATACGCCCATGAGTGGAAGTGGCCTATGCTCTCTAAGCTGAGTTTTGTAAATGTTTCAGGACACACCGTACACTTCTCCAGAGTGGCTGTTGGCAATTTACATCCCGCCTATCAGCGTAGCAAGGCTCCCGTTTCTCCGTGGCCTGTCCTGCATTTCTGGTTTTGACACTTTATTCAGCATGGCCCTTTTGACCGATGGGAAGCGAGACTTCTTTGTAGCGCTGATTTGCCTTTCCAGATTGCTTGGTTGGCCAAAAAGGGCGTATGTGTTTTTTCCTGAATATATTCAGGAAAAAACGCATACACCCTTTTTGGCCAAGGGCATCATTGTCGAGGTTTTGCCGCTTTTCCTGTGCTTTAAAGGCGATTCGAATCTGCCTCCTGAAATCTGTTTCCTGCAATTCTGCCTTGCTTTCAAATCCTCTTTGTTGCCTTCCCTCAATATATTTGTAGACGAGAGTTATCATTTATAAGTCTGCAGGTTTGTGAATTGCAGTGCCCCTGAGCTCCATTTTTCAACTCGCTCTCTTGGGAGCTGGCCGCAAAAGCGCAGGATTGCTTTAGGCCCTATTCTGCTTCCGGGCGGCAGACTGAGCCTGTGGTTAATTCTTCTTCCTGATGGGAAAATAGAGTGACCTGTGCCTGTCCCAAAACCTAGAGCTAGTCTCTCATTGGTTCCCCCTCTTCCCGTTCATCCTCAGGACAAATTGCAACCTGTATGGAACAGGAGGTTAAAGGTGCTGATTCTCCAAGGAGGGAGATTGCTAGTAAAGCGGCTGGAATGGCGAATCCGAGCACAAGGAGATGAGAAATGAGGTGCGTTTTAGCAACCTTTCCCGATCACTCGGTGGACCATCTTCTGGGTTTCTCATGCATGTTTTCGATGTAGGCAGATGCCCTTGAACCTGGAGATTTGGGACCCATGGGATGGGTACCACGCAGTATTACTTTAAAGCGTCTGCGTTTGCTCAGCCAACCTCACCAAACCTCTCAGCCCCAAGAATGTCCAGCCTTATGTCGCAATCAGCTGTGGGTCTAGATATGGTCAATCCAGGTGGCATCACAGCCCCTGAACGAATTTTGTCAGAATTTCTCTCTCTTTCACTGTCTTTGTTTCACGGGTTTTTAAAAGTAATTGATTTTTATAATGGGGTTTAGCTGCTTTTCACTGCTGTCTTTATGCCGCTTTACACCCACTTGACTCACTTACAGAGAGATATCAATACATAGGTTTAAGATTCTTACTAGTCAGATATATTCTTGGGCGGTGAATAGGGGGTGTTGAGTCCAGTTCACTGAGCAAGGAGTAGGTCTTGTCTATTACATATTGGGTTTATGGAACGGTATCTGAGCTAATTTGAAACCCTTGTTTTAGGCATCACCCCACCTCACCTTTCCCGTTAAGCAGCTATAGTGTGTTTTCTAAACGTGTGACTCTGTTCTGTTTTGTAATTCAGTTCAAGTGTAGCGGTTTTTCCATTCCCTCTATAAGTGATATCTTATGGCAAGTGTCTTTTTCTGTGTGACTTATTTCACTTAGAATCGTCGTACCTAAATCCACTCATCATGCTGCTACTAGCCTTATGACGTTGATTACATGGCTGAGTGATATTCCTTTGTACATAAGGACCACAACTTCTTTATCCATTTTTCTCTTTCCTGGGATATTTAAGGTGTCACGAAGTGGAGGTTCTTGTCAACAGAGCAGCCCTAAACTTTGGGGTGCCTGTGTCTTGCTGATTTTTAGTTTTCCCAATGTATACGCCCATGAGTAGAAGTGCCCTATGCTCTCTAACCTGTGTTTTTTAAATGTTTCAGGACACACCGTACACTTCTCCAGAGTGGCTGTTGGCAATTTACATCACGCCCATCAGTGTAGCCAGGCTCCCGTTTCTCCATGGCCTGTCCTGCATTTCTGGTTTTGACCCTTTATTCAGCATGGCCCTTTTGACCGATGCGAAGCGAGACTTCTTTGTAGCGCTGATTTGCCTTTCCAGGTTGATTGGTTGGCCAAAAAGGGCGTATGTGTTTTTTCCTGAATATATTCAGGAAAAAACGCATACACCCTTTTTGGCCAAGGGCATCATTGTCGAGGTTTTTCCTGTGCTTTAAAGGCGATTCGAATCTACCTCCTGAAATCTGTTTCTGCAATTCTGCCTTGCTTTCAAATCCTCTTCGTTGCCTTCCCTGAATATATTTGTGGACGAGAGTTATCATCTATAAGTCTGCAGGTTTGGGAATTGCAGTGCCCCTGAGCTCCATTTTTCAACTCGCTTTCTTGGGAGCTGGCCGCAAAAGCGCAGGATTGCTTCAGGCCCTATTCGGGTTGTGGGCGGCAGGCTGAGCCTGTGGTTAATTCTTCTTCCTGATGGGAAAATAGAGTGACCTGTGCCTGTCCCAACACCTAGAGCTAGTCTCCCATTGGTTCCCCCTCTTCCCGTTCATCCTCTGGACAAATTGCAACCTGTACGGAACAAGAGGTTAAAGCTGCTGATTCTCCAAGGAGGGAGATTGCTAGTAAAGCGGCTGGAATGGCGAACCCGAGCACAAGCAGATGAGAAATGAGGTGCGTTTTAGCAACCTTTCCCGATCACACGGTGTACCATCTTCTGGGTTTCTCATGCATGTTTTCGATGTAGGCAGATGCCCTTGAACCTGGAGATTTGGGACCCATGGGATGGGTACCACGCAGTATGACTTTAAAGGGTCTGCGTTTGCTCACCAAACCTCTCAGCCCCAAGAGTGTCCACCCTTATGTCGCAATCAGCTGTGGGTCTAGATATGGTCAATCCAGGTGGCATCACAGCCCCTGAACGAATTTTGTCAGAATTTCTCTATCTTTCACTGTCTTTGTTTCATGGGTTTTTAAAAGTAATTGATTTTTATAATGGGGTTTAGCTGCTTTTCACTGCTGTCTTTATGCCGCTTTACACCCACTTGACTCACTTACAGAGAGATATCAATACATAGGTTTTAAGATTCTTACTAGTCAGATATATTCTTGGGCGGTGAATAGGGGGTGTTGAGTCCAGTTCCCTGAGCAAGGAGTAGGTCTTGTATATTACGTATTGGGTTTATGGAACGGTATCTGAGCTATTTTGAAACCCTTGTTTTAGGCATCACCCCACCTCACCTTTCCCGTTAGGCAGCCATAGTGTGTTTTCTAACCGTGTGACTCTGTTCTGTTTTGTAATTCAGTTCAAGGGTAGCGGTTTTTACATTCCCTCTATGAGTGATAACTTACGATAAGTGTCTTTTTCTGTGTGACTTATTTCACTTAGAATCGTCGTACCTAAATCCACTCATCATGCTGCTACTAGCCTTATGACGTTGACTTCATGGCTGAGTGATATTCCATTGTACATAAGGACCACAACTTCTTTATCCATTTTTCCCGTTCCTGGGATATTTAAGGTTTCACGAAGTGGAGGTTCTTGTCAACAGAGCAGCCCTAAACTTTGGGGTGCTTGTGTCTTGCTGATTTTTAGTTTTCCCAATTTATACGCCCATGAGTGGAAGTGGCCTATGCTCTCTAAGCTGAGTTTTGTAAATGTTTCAGGACACACCGTACACTTCTCCAGAGTGGCTGTTGGCAATTTACATCCCGCCTATCAGCGTAGCAAGGCTCCCGTTTCTCCGTGGCCTGTCCTGCATTTCTGGTTTTGACACTTTATTCAGCATGGCCCTTTTGACCGATGGGAAGCGAGACTTCTTTGTAGCGCTGATTTGCCTTTCCAGGTTGATTGGTTGGCCAAAAAGGGCGTATGCGTTTTTTTCCTGAATATATTCAGGAAAAAACGCATACGCCCTTTTTGGCCAAGGGCATCATTGTCGAGGTTTTGCCGCTTTTCCTGTGCTTTAAAGGCGATTCGAATCTGCCTCCTGAAATCTGTTTCCTGCAATTCTGCCTTGCTTTCAAATCCTCTTTGTTGCCTTCCCTCAATATATTTGTAGACGAGAGTTATCATTTATAAGTCTGCAGGTTTGTGAATTGCAGTGCCCCTGAGCTCCATTTTTCAACTCGCTCTCTTGGGAGCTGGCCGCAAAAGCGCAGGATTGCTTTAGGCCCTATTCTGCTTCCGGGCGGCAGACTGAGCCTGTGGTTAATTCTTCTTCCTGATGGGAAAATAGAGTGACCTGTGCCTGTCCCAACACCTAGAGCTAGTCTCTCATTGGTTCCCCCTCTTCCCGTTCATCCTCAGGACAAATTGCAACCTGTATGGAACAGGAGGTTAAAGGTGCTGATTCTACAAGGAGGGAGATTGCTAGTAAAGCGGCTGGAATGGCGAATCCGAGCACAAGGAGATGAGAAATGAGGTGCGTTTTAGCAACCTTTCCCGATCACTCGGTGGACCATCTTCTGGGTTTCTCATGCATGTTTTCGATGTAGGCAGATGCCCTTGAACCTGGAGATTTGGGACCCATGGGATGGGTACCACGCAGTATTACTTTAAAGCGTCTGCGTTTGCTCAGCCAACCTCACCAAACCTCTCAGCCCCAAGAGTGTCCACCCTTATGTCTCAATCAGCTGCAGGTCTAGATATGGTCAATCCAGGTGTTATCACAGCCCCTGAACGAATTTTGTCAGAATTTCTCTCTCTTTCACTGTCTTTGTTTCACGGGTTTTAAAATTAATTGAGTTTTATAATGGGGTTTAGCTGCTTTTCACTGCTGTGTTTATGCAGCTTTACACCCACTTGACTCACTTACAGAGAGATATCAATACATAGGTTTTAAGATTATTACTAGTCAGATATATTCTTGGGCGGTGAATAGGGGGTGTTGAGTCCAGTTCCCTGAGCAAGGAGTAGGTCTTGTCTATTACATATTGGGTTTATGGAACGGTATCTGAGCTAATTTGAAACCCTTGTTTTAGGCATCACCCCACCTCGCCTTTCCCGTTAAGCAGCTATAGTGTGTTTTCTAAACGTGTGACTCTGTTCCGTTTTGTAATTCAGTTCAAGTGTAGCGGTTTTTCCATTCCCTCTATAAGTGATATCTTATGGCAAGTGTCTTTTTCTGTGTGACTTATTTCACTTAGAATCATCGTACCTAAATCCACTCATCATGCTGCTACTAGCCTTATGACGTTGATTTCATGGCTGAGTGATATTCCTTTGTACATAAGGACCACAACTTCTTTATCCATTTTTCTCTTTCCTGGGATATTTAAGGTGTCACGAAGTGGAGGTTCTTGTCAACAGAGCAGCCCTTAACTTTGGGGTGCCTGTGTCTTGCTGATTTTTATTTTTCCCAATGTATACGCCCATGAGTGGAAGTGTCCTATGCTCTCTAAGCTGTGTTTTTTAGATGTTTCAGGACACACCGTACACTTCTCCAGAGTGGCTGTTGGCAATTTACATCCTGACCATCAGCGTAGCCAGGCTCCCGTTTCTCAATGGCCTGTCCTGCATTTCTGGTTTTGACCCTTTATTCAGCATGGTCCTTTTGACCGATGTGAAGCGAGACTTCTTGGTAGCGCTGATTTGCCTTTCAGGTTGCTTGGTTGGCCAAAAAGTGCCTATGCGTTTTTTCCTGAATATATTCAGGAAAAAAGCATACGCCTTTTTGACCAAGGGCATCATTGTCGAGGTCTTGCCGCTTTTCCTGTGCTTTAAAGGCGATTCGAATCTACCTCCTGAAATCTGTTTCCTGCAATTCTGACTTGCTTTCAAATCCTCTTCGTTGCCTTCACTGAATATATTTGTGGACGAGAGTTATCATCTATAACTCTGCAGGTTTGGGAATTGCAGTGCCCCTGAGCTCCATTTTTCAACTCGCTCTCTTGGGAGCTGGCCGCAAAAGCGCAGGATTGCTTCAGGCCCTATTCTGCTTCCGGGCGGCAGACTGAGCCTGAGGTTAATTCTTCTTCCTGATGGGAAAATAGAGTGACCTGTGCCTGTCCCAACACCTAGGGCTAGTCTCTCATTGTTTCCCCCTCTTCCCGTTCACCCTCAGGACAAATTGCAACCTGTATGGAACAGGAGGTTAAAGGTGCTGATTCTCCAAGGAGGGAGATTGCTAGTAAAGCGGCTGGAATGGCGAACCCGAGCACAAGGAGATGAGAAATGAGGTGCGTTTTAGAAACCTTTCCCGATCACTCGGTGTACCATCTTCTGGGTTTCTCATGCATGTTTTCGATGTAGGAAGATGCCCTTGAACCTGGAGATTTGGGACCCATGGGATGGGTACCACGCAGTATTACTTTAAAGGGTCTGCGTTTGCTCACCCAACCTCACCAAACCTCTCAGCCCCAAGAATGTCCACCCTTATGTCGCAATCAGCTGTGGGCCTAGATATGGTCAATCCAGGGGGCATCACAGCCCCTGAACGAATTTTGTAAGAATTTCTCTCTCTTTCACTGTCTTTGTTTCACGGGTTTTTAAAAGTAATTGATTTTTATAATGGGGTTTAGCTGCTTTTCACTGCTGTCTTTATGTCGCTTTACACCCACTTGACTCACTTACAGAGAGATATCAATACATAGGTTTAAGATTCTTACTAGTCAGATATATTCTTGGGCGGTGAATAGCGGGTGTTGAGTCCAGTTCACTGAGCAAGGAGTAGGTCTTGTCTATTACATATTGGGTTTATGGAACGGTATCTGAGCTAATTTGAAACCCTTGTTTTAGGCATCACCCCACCTCGCCTTTCCCGTTAAGCAGCTATAGTGTGTTTTCTAAACGTGTGACTCTGTTCTGTTTTGTAATTCAGTTCAAGTGTAGCGGTTTTTCCATTCCCTCTATAAGTGATATCTTATGGCAAGTGTCTTTTTCTGTGTGACTTATTTCACTTAGAATCGTCGTACCTAAATCCACTCATCATGCTGCTACTAGCCTTATGACGTTGATTTCATGGCTGAGTGATATTCCTTTGTACATAAGGACCACAACTTATTTATCCATTTTTCTCTTTCCTGGGATATTTAAGGTGTCACGAAGTGGAGGTTCTTGTCAACAGAGCAGCCCTAAACTTTGGGGTGCCTGTGTCTTGCTGATTTTAGTTTTCCCAATGTATACGCCCATGAGTGGAAGTGTCCTATGCTCTCTAAGCTGTGTTTTTTAGATGTTTCAGGACACACCGTACACTTCTCCAGAGTGGCTGTTGGCAATTTACATCCTGACCATCAGCGTAGCCAGGCTCCCGTTTCTCAATGGCCTGTCCTGCATTTCTGGTTTTAACCCTTTATTCAGCATGGTCCTTTTGACCGATGCGAAGCGAGACTTCTTGGTAGCGCTGATTTGCCTTTCCAGGTTGCTTGGTTGGCCAAAAAGGGCCTATGCGTTTTTTCCTGAATATATTCAGGAAAAAACGCATACGCCCTTTTTGACCAAGGGCATCATTGTCGAGGTCTTGCCGCTTTTCCTGTGCTTTAAAGGCGATTCGAATCTACCTCCTGAAATCTGTTTCCTGCAATTCTGCCTTGCTTTCAAATCCTCTTCGTTGCCTTCCCTGAATATATTTGTGGACGAGAGTTATCATCTATAACTCTGCAGGTTTGGGAATTGCAGTGCCCCTGAGCTCCATTTTTCAACTCGCTCTCTTGGGAGCTGGCCGCAAAAGCGCAGGATTGCTTCAGGCCCTATTCTGCTTCCGGGCGGCAGACTGAGCCTGAGGTTAATTCTTCTTCCTGATGGGAAAATAGAGTGACCTGTGCCTGTCCCAACACCTAGGGCTAGTCTCTCATTGTTTCCCCCTCTTCCCGTTCACCCTCAGGACAAATTGCAACCTGTATGGAACAGGAGGTTAAAGGTGCTGATTCTCCAAGGAGGGAGATTGCTAGTAAAGCGGCTGGAATGGCGAACCCGAGCACAAGGAGATGAGAAATGAGGTGCGTTTTAGAAACCTTTCCCGATCACTCGGTGTACCATCTTCTGGGTTTCTCATGCATGTTTTCGATGTAGGAAGATGCCCTTGAACCTGGAGATTTGGGACCCATGGGATGGGTACCACGCAGTATTACTTTAAAGGGTCTGCGTTTGCTCACCCAACCTCACCAAACCTCTCAGCCCCAAGAATGTCCACCCTTATGTCGCAATCAGCTGTGGGTCTAGATATGGTCAATCCAGGTGGCATCACAGCCCCTGAACGAATTTTGTCAGAATTTCTCTCTCTTTCACTGTCTTTGTTTCACGGGTTTTTAAAAGTAATTGATTTTTATAATGGGGTTTAGCTGCTTTTCACTGCTGTCTTTATGCCGCTTTACACCCACTTGACTCACTTACAGAGAGATATCAATACATAGGTTTAAGATTCTTACTAGTCAGATATATTCTTGGGCGGTGAATAGGGGGTGTTGAGTCCAGTTCCCTGAGCAAGGAGTAGGTCTTGTCTATTACATATTGGGTTTATGGAACGGTATCTGAGCTAATTTGAAACCCTTGTTTTAGGCATCACCCCACCTCGCCTTTCCCGTTAAGCAGCTATAGTGTGTTTTCTAAACGTGTGACTCTGTTCTGTTTTGTAATTCAGTTCAAGGGTAGCGGTTTTTACATTCCCTCTATGAGTGATAACTTACGATAAGTGTCTTTTTCTGTGTGACTTATTTCACTTAGAATCGTCGTACCTAAATCCACTCATCATTCTGCTACTAGCCTTATGACGTTGACTTCATGGCTGAGTGATATTCCATTGTACATAAGGACCACAACTTCTTTATCCATTTTTCCCGTTCCTGGGATATTTAACGTGTAACGAAGTGGAGGTTCTTGTCAACAGAGCAGCCCTAAACTTTGGGGTGCTTGTGTCTTGCTGATTTTTAGTTTTCCCAATTTATACGCCCATGAGTGGAAGTGGCCTATGCTCTCTAAGCTGAGTTTTGTAAATGTTTCAGGACACACCGTACACTTCTCCAGAGTGGCTGTTGGCAATTTACATCCCGCCTATCAGCGTAGCAAGGCTCCCGTTTCTCCGTGGCCTGTCCTGCATTTCTGGTTTTGACACTTTATTCAGCATGGCCCTTTTGACCGATGGGAAGCGAGACTTCTTTGTAGCGCTGATTTGCCTTTCCAGGTTGATTGGTTGGCCAAAAAGGGCGTATGCGTTTTTTTCCTGAATATATTCAGGAAAAAACGCATACGCCCTTTTTGGCCAAGGGCATCATTGTCGAGGTTTTGCCGCTTTTCCTGTGCTTTAAAGGCGATTCGAATCTGCCTCCTGAAATCTGTTTCCTGCAATTCTGCCTTGCTTTCAAATCCTCTTTGTTGCCTTCCCTCAATATATTTGTAGACGAGAGTTATCATTTATAAGTCTGCAGGTTTGTGAATTGCAGTGCCCCTGAGCTCCATTTTTCAACTCGCTCTCTTGGGAGCTGGCCGCAAAAGCGCAGGATTGCTTTAGGCCCTATTCTGCTACCGGGCGGCAGACTGAGCCTGTGGTTAATTCTTCTTCCTGATGGGAAAATAGAGTGACCTGTGCCTGTCCCAACACCTAGAGCTAGTCTCTCATTGGTTCCCCCTCTTCCCGTTCATCCTCAGGACAAATTGCAACCTGTATGGAACAGGAGGTTAAAGGTGCTGATTCTCCAAGGAGGGAGATTGCTAGTAAAGCGGCTGGAATGGCGAATCCGAGCACAAGGAGATGAGAAATGAGGTGCGTTTTAGCAACCTTTCCCGATCACTCGGTGGACCATCTTCTGGGTTTCTCATGCATGTTTTCGATGTAGGCAGATGCCCTTGAACCTGGAGATTTGGGACCCATGGGATGGGTACCACGCAGTATTACTTTAAAGCGTCTGCGTTTGCTCAGCCAACCTCACCAAACCTCTCAGCCCCAAGAGTGTCCACCCTTATGTCTCAATCAGCTGCAGGTCTAGATATGGTCAATCCAGGTGGCATCACAGCCCCTGAACGAATTTTGTCAGAATTTCTCTCTCTTTCACTGTCTTTGTTTCACGGGTTTTTAAAATTAATTGAGTTTTATAATGGGGTTTAGCTGCTTTTCACTGCTGTGTTTATGCAGCTTTACACCCACTTGACTCACTTACAGAGAGATATCAATACATAGGTTTTAAGATTCTTACTAGTCAGATATATTCTTGGGCGGTGAATAGGGGGTGTTGAGTCCAGTTCCCTGAGCAAGGAGTAGGTCTTGTCTATTACATATTGGGTTTATGGAACGGTATCTGAGCTAATTTGAAACCCTTGTTTTATGCATCACCCCACCTCGCCTTTCCCGTTAAGCAGCTATAGTGTGTTTTCTAAACGTGTGACTCTGTTCCGTTTTGTAATTCAGTTCAAGTGTAGCGGTTTTTCCATTCCTTCTATAAGTGATATCTTATGGCAAGTGTCTTTTTCTGTGTGACTTATTTCACTTAGAATCATCGTACCTAAATCCACTCATCATGCTGCTACTAGCCTTATGACGTTGATTTCATGGCTGAGTGATATTCCTTTGTACATAAGGACCACAACTTCTTTATCCATTTTTCTCTTTCCTGGGATATTTAAGGTGTCACGAAGTGGAGGTTCTTGTCAACAGAGCAGCCCTAAACTTTGGGGTGCCTGTGTCTTGCTGATTTTTAGTTTTCCCAATGTATACGCCCATGAGTGGAAGTGTCCTATGCTCTCTAAGCTGTGTTTTTTAGATGTTTCAGGACACACCGTACACTTCTCCAGAGTGGCTGTTGGCAATTTACATCCTGACCATCAGCGTAGCCAGGCTCCCGTTTCTCAATGGCCTGTCCTGCATTTCTGGTTTTGACACTTTATTCAGCATGTCCCTTTTGACCGATGGGAAGCGAGACTTCTTTGTAGCGCTGATTTTCCTTTCCAGGTTGCTTGGTTGGCCAAAAAGGGCGTATGCGTTTTTTCCTGAATATATTCAGTAAAAAACGCATACGCCCTTTTTGGCCAAGGGCATCATTGTCGAGGTTTTGCCGCTTTTCCTGTGCTTTAAAGGCGATTCGAATCTGCCTCCTGAAATCTGTTTCCTGCAATTCTGCCTTGCTTTCAAATCCTCTTTGTTGCCTTCCCTCAATATATTTGTAGACGAGAGTTATCATTTATAAGTCAGCAGGTTTGTGAATTGCAGTGCGCCTGATCTCCATTTTTCAACTCGCTCTCTTGGGAGCTGGCCGCAAAAGCGCAGGATTGCTTTAGGCCCTATTCTGCTTCCGGGCGGCAGACTGAGCCTGTGGTTAATTCTTCTTCCTGATGGGAAAATAGAGTGACCTGTGCCTTTCCCAACACCTAGAGCTAGTCTCCCATTGGTTCCCCCTCTTCCCGTTCATCCTCAGGACAAATTGCAACCTGTATGGAACAGGAGGTTAAAGCTGCTGATTCTCCAAGGAGGGAGATTGCTAGTAAAGCGGCTGGAATGGCGAACCCGAGCACAAGCAGATGAGAAATGAGGTGCGTTTTAGCAACCTTTCCGTATCACACGGTGTACCATCTTCTGGGTTTCTCATGCATGTTTTCGATGTAGGAAGATGCCGTTGAACCTGGAGATTTGGGACCCATGGGATGGGTACCACACAGTATTACTTTAAAGGGTCTGCGTTTGCTCACCCAACCTCAGCAAACCTCTCAGCCCCAAGAGTGTCCACCCTTATGTCGCAATCAGCTGTGGGTCTAGATATGGTCAATCCAGGTGGCATCACAGCCCCTGAACGAATTTTGTCAGAATTTCTCTATCTTTCACTGTCTTTGTTTCATGGGTTTTTAAAAGTAATTGATTTTTATAATGGGGTTTAGCTGCTTTTCACTGCTGTCTTTATGCCGCTTTACACCCACTTGACTCACTTACAGAGAGATATCAATACATAGGTTTTAAGATTCTTACTAGTCAGATATATTCTTGGGCGGTGAATAGGGGGTGTTGAGTCCAGTTCCCTGAGCAAGGAGTAGGTCTTGTATATTACGTATTGGGTTTATGGAACGGTATCTGAGCTATTTTGAAACCCTTGTTTTAGGCATCACCCCACCTCACCTTTCCCGTTAGGCAGCCATAGTGTGTTTTCTAACCGTGTGACTCTGTTCTGTTTTGTAATTCAGTTCAAGGGTAGCGGTTTTTACATTCCCTCTATGAGTGATAACTTACGATAAGTGTCTTTTTCTGTGTGACTTATTTCACTTAGAATCGTCGTACCTAAATCCACTCATCATGCTGCTACTAGCCTTATGACGTTGACTTCATGGCTGAGTGATATTCCATTGTACATAAGGACCACAACTTCTTTATCCATTTTTCCCGTTCCTGGGATATTTAAGGTGTCACGAAGTGGAGGTTCTTGTCAACAGAGCAGCCCTAAACTTTGGGGTGCCTGTGTCTTGCTGATTTTTAGTTTTCCCAATGTATACGCCCATGAGTGGAAGTGTCCTATGCTCTCTAAGCTGTGTTTTTTAGATGTTTCAGGACACACCGTACACTTCTCCAGAGTGGCTGTTGGCAATTTACGTCCTGACCATCAGCGTAGCCAGGCTCCCGTTTCTCAATGGCCTGTCCTGCATTTCTGGTTTTGACCCTTTATTCAGCATGGTCCTTTTGACCGATGCGAAGCGAGACTTCTTGGTAGCGCTGATTTGCCTTTCAGGTTGCTTGGTTGGCCAAAAAGGGCCTATGCGTTTTTTCCTGAATATATTCAGGAAAAAACGCATACGCCCTTTTTGACCAAGGGCATCATTGTCGAGGTCTTGCCGCTTTTCCTGTGCTTTAAAGGCGATTCGAATCTACCTCCTGAAATCTGTTTCCTGCAATTCTGACTTGCTTTCAAATCCTCTTCGTTGCCTTCACTGAATATATTTGTGGACGAGAGTTATCATCTATAACTCTGCAGGTTTGGGAATTGCAGTGCCCCTGAGCTCCATTTTTCAACTCGCTCTCTTGGGAGCTGGCCGCAAAAGCGCAGGATTGCTTCAGGCCCTATTCTGCTTCCGGGCGGCAGACTGAGCCTGAGGTTAATTCTTCTTCCTGATGGGAAAATAGAGTGACCTGTGCCTGTCCCAACACCTAGGGCTAGTCTCTCATTGTTTCCCCCTCTTCCCGTTCACCCTCAGGACAAATTGCAACCTGTATGGAACAGGAGGTTAAAGGTGCTGATTCTCCAAGGAGGGAGATTGCTAGTAAAGCGGCTGGAATGGCGAACCCGAGCACAAGGAGATGAGAATTGAGGTGCGTTTTAGAAACCTTTCCCGATCACTCGGTGTACCATCTTCTTGGTTTCTCATGCATGTTTTCGATGTAGGAAGATGCCCTTGAACCTGGAGATTTGGGACCCATGGGATGGGTACCACGCAGTATTACTTTAAAGGGTCTGCGTTTGCTCACCCAACCTCACCAAACCTCTCAGCCCCAAGAATGTCCACCCTTATGTCGCAATCAGCTGTGGGCCTAGATATGGTCAATCCAGGTGGCATCACAGCCCCTGAACGAATTTTGTAAGAATTTCTCTCTCTTTCACTGTCTTTGTTTCACGGGTTTTTAAAAGTAATTGATTTTTATAATGGGGTTTAGCTGCTTTTCACTGCTGTCTTTATGTCGCTTTACACCCACTTGACTCACTTACAGAGAGATATCAATACATAGGTTTAAGATTCTTACTAGTCAGATATATTCTTGGGCGGTGAATAGGGGGTGTTGAGTCCAGTTCACTGAGCAAGGAGTAGGTCTTGTCTATTACATATTGGGTTTATGGAACGGTATCTGAGCTAATTTGAAACCCTTGTTTTAGGCATCACCCCACCTCGCCTTTCCCGTTAAGCAGCTATAGTGTGTTTTCTAAACGTGTGACTCTGTTCTGTTTTGTAATTCAGTTCAAGTGTAGCGGTTTTTCCATTCCCTCTATAAGTGATATCTTATGGCAAGTGTCTTTTTCTGTGTGACTTATTTCACTTAGAATCGTCGTACCTAAATCCACTCATCATGCTGCTACTAGCCTTATGACGTTGATTTCATGGCTGAGTGATATTCCTTTGTACATAAGGACCACAACTTATTTATCCATTTTTCTCTTTCCTGGGATATTTAAGGTGTCACGAAGTGGAGGTTCTTGTCAACAGAGCAGCCCTAAACTTTGGGGTGCCTGTGTCTTGCTGATTTTTAGTTTTCCCAATGTATACGCCCATGAGTGGAAGTGCCCTATGCTCTCTAAGCTGTGTTTTTTAGATGTTTCAGGACACACCGTACACTTCTCCAGAGTGGCTGTTGGCAATTTACATCCTGACCATCAGCGTAGCCAGGCTCCCGTTTCTCAATGGCCAGTCCTGCATTTCTGGTTTTAACCCTTTATTCAGCATGGTCCTTTTGACCGATGCGAAGCGAGACTTCTTGGTAGCGCTGATTTGCCTTTCCAGGTTGCTTGGTTGGCCAAAAAGGGCCTATGCGTTTTTTCCTGAATATATTCAGGAAAAAACGCATACGCCCTTTTTGACCAAGGGCATCATTGTCGAGGTCTTGCCGCTTTTCCTGTGCTTTAAAGGCGATTCGAATCTACCTCCTGAAATCTGTTTCCTGCAATTCTGACTTGCTTTCAAATCCTCTTCGTTGCCTTCACTGAATATATTTGTGGACGAGAGTTATCATCTATAACTCTGCAGGTTTGGGAATTGCAGTGCCCCTGAGCTCCATTTTTCAACTCGCTCTCTTGGGAGCTGGCCGCAAAAGCGCAGGATTGCTTCAGGCCCTATTCTGCTTCCGGGCGGCAGACTGAGCCTGAGGTTAATTCTTCTTCCTGATGGGAAAATAGAGTGACCTGTGCCTGTCCCAACACCTAGGGCTAGTCTCTCATTGTTTCCCCCTCTTCCCGTTCACCCTCAGGACAAATTGCAACCTGTATGGAACAGGAGGTTAAAGGTGCTGATTCTCCAAGGAGGGAGATTGCTAGTAAAGCGGCTGGAATGGCGAACCCGAGCACAAGGAGATGAGAAATGAGGTGCGTTTTAGAAACCTTTCCCGATCACTCGGTGTACCATCTTCTGGGTTTCTCATGCATGTTTTCGATGTAGGAAGATGCCCTTGAACCTGGAGATTTGGGACCCATGGGATGGGTACCACGCAGTATTACTTTAAAGGGTCTGCGTTTGCTCACCCAACCTCACCAAACCTCTCAGCCCCAAGAATGTCCACCCTTATGTCGCAATCAGCTGTGGGTCTAGATATGGTCAATCCAGGTGGCATCACAGCCCCTGAACGAATTTTGTCAGAATTTCTCTCTCTTTCACTGTCTTTGTTTCACGGGTTTTTAAAAGTAATTGATTTTTATAATGGGGTTTAGCTGCTTTTCACTGCTGTCTTTATGCCGCTTTACACCCACTTGACTCACTTACAGAGAGATATCAATACATAGGTTTAAGATTCTTACTAGTCAGATATATTCTTGGGCGGTGAATAGGGGGTGTTGAGTCCAGTTCACTGAGCAAGGAGTAGGTCTTGTCTATTACATATTGGGTTTATGGAACGGTATCTGAGCTAATTTGAAACCCTTGTTTTAGGCATCACCCCACCTCGCCTTTCCCGTTAAGCAGCTATAGTGTGTTTTCTAAACGTGTGACTCTGTTCTGTTTTGTAATTCAGTTCAAGTGTAGCGGTTTTTCCATTCCCTCTATAAGTGATATCTTATGGCAAGTGTCTTTTTCTGTGTGACTTATTTCACTTAGAATCGTCGTACCTAAATCCACTCATCATGCTGCTACTAGCCTTATGACGTTGATTTCATGGCTGAGTGATATTCCTGTGTACATAAGGACCACAACTTCTTTATCCATTTTTCTCTTTCCTGGGATATTTAAGGTGTCACGAAGTGGAGGTTCTTGTCAACAGAGCAGCCCTAAACTTTGGGGTGCCTGTGTCTTGCTGATTTTTAGTTTTCCCAATGTATACGCCCATGAGTAGAAGTGCCCTATGCTCTCTAACCTGTGTTTTTTAAATGTTTCAGGACACACCGTACACTTCTCCAGAGTGGCTGTTGGCAATTTACATCACGCCCATCAGCGTAGCCAGGCTCCCGTTTCTCCATGGCCTGTCCTGCATTTCTGGTTTTGACCCTTTATTCAGCATGGCCCTTTTGACCGATGCGAAGCGAGACTTCTTGGTAGCGCTGATTTGCCTTTCCAGGTTGCTTGGTTGGCCAAAAAGGGCGTATGCGTTTTTTCCTGAATATATTCAGGAAAAAACGCATACGCCCTTTTTGGCCAAGGGCATCATTGTCGAGGTTTTGCCGCTTTTCCTGTGCTTTAAAGGCGATTCGAATCTACCTCCTGAAATCTGTTTCTGCAATTCTGCCTTGCTTTCAAATCCTCTTCGTTGCCTTCCCTGAATATATTTGTGGACGAGAGTTATCATCTATAACTCTGCAGGTTTGGGAATTGCAGTGCCCCTGAGCTCCATTTTTCAACTCGCTTTCTTGGGAGCTGGCCGCAAAAGCGCAGGATTGCTTCAGGCCCTATTCGGGTTGTGGGCGGCAGGCTGAGCCTGTGGTTAATTCTTCTTCCTGATGGGAAAATAGAGTGACCTGTGCCTGTCCCAACACCTAGAGCTAGTCTCCCATTGGTTCCCCCTCTTCCCGTTCATCCTCAGGACAAATTGCAACCTGTACGGAACAAGAGGTTAAAGCTGCTGATTCTCCAAGGAGGGAGATTGCTAGTAAAGCAGCTGGAATGGCGAACCCGAGCACAAGCAGATGAGAAATGAGGTGCGTTTTAGCAACCTTTCCCGATCACACGGTGTACCATCTTCTGGGTTTCTCATGCATGTTTTCGATGTAGGCAGATGCCCTTGAACCTGGAGATTTGGGACCCATGGGATGGGTACCACGCAGTATGACTTTAAAGGGTCTGCGTTTGCTCACCCAACCTCACCAAACCTCTCAGCCCCAAGAGTGTCCACCCTTATGTCGCAATCAGCTGTGGGTCTAGATATGGTCAATCCAGGTGGCATCACAGCCCCTGAACGAATTTTGTCAGAATTTCTCTATCTTTCACTGTCTTTGTTTCATGGGTTTTTAAAAGTAATTGATTTTTATAATGGGGTTTAGCTGCTTTTCACTGCTGTCTTTATGCCGCTTTACACCCACTTGACTCACTTACAGAGAGATATCAATACATAGGTTTTAAGATTCTTACTAGTCAGATATATTCTTGGGCGGTGAATAGGGGGTGTTGAGTCCAGTTCCCTGAGCAAGGAGTAGGTCTTGTATATTACGTATTGGGTTTATGGAACGGTATCTGAGCTATTTTGAAACCCTTGTTTTAGGCATCACCCCACCTCACCTTTCCCGTTAGGCAGCCATAGTGTGCTTTCTAACCGTGTGACTCTCTTCTGTTTTGTAATTCAGTTCAAGGGTAGCGGTTTTTACATTCCCTCTATGAGTGATAACTTACGATAAGTGTCTTTTTCTGTGTGACTTATTTCACTTAGAATCGTCGTACCTAAATCCACTCATCATGCTGCTACTAGCCTTATGACGTTGACTTCATGGCTGAGTGATATTCCATTGTACATAAGGACCACAACTTCTTTATCCATTTTTCCCGTTCCTGGGATATTTAAGGTTTCACGAAGTGGAGGTTCTTGTCAACAGAGCAGCCCTAAACTTTGGGGTGCTTGTGTCTTGCTGATTTTTAGTTTTCCCAATTTATACGCCCATGAGTGGAAGTGGCCTATGCTCTCTAAGCTGAGTTTTGTAAATGTTTCAGGACACACCGTACACTTCTCCAGAGTGGCTGTTGGCAATTTACATCCCGCCTATCAGCGTAGCAAGGCTCCCGTTTCTCCGTGGCCTGTCCTGCATTTCTGGTTTTGACACTTTATTCAGCATGGCCCTTTTGACCGATGGGAAGCGAGACTTCTTTGTAGCGCTGATTTGCCTTTCCAGGTTGATTGGTTGGCCAAAAAGGGCGTATGCGTTTTTTTCCTGAATATATTCAGGAAAAAACGCATACGCCCTTTTTGGCCAAGGGCATCATTGTCGAGGTTTTGCCGCTTTTCCTGTGCTTTAAAGGCGATTCGAATCTGCCTCCTGAAATCTGTTTCCTGCAATTCTGCCTTGCTTTCAAATCCTCTTTGTTGCCTTCCCTCAATATATTTGTAGACGAGAGTTATCATTTATAAGTCTGCAGGTTTGTGAATTGCAGTGCCCCTGAGCTCCATTTTTCAACTCGCTCTCTTGGGAGCTGGCCGCAAAAGCGCAGGATTGCTTTAGGCCCTATTCTGCTTCCGGGCGGCAGACTGAGCCTGTGGTTAATTCTTCTTCCTGATGGGAAAATAGAGTGACCTGTGCCTGTCCCAACACCTAGAGCTAGTCTCTCATTGGTTCCCCCTCTTCCCGTTCATCCTCAGGACAAATTGCAACCTGTATGGAACAGGAGGTTAAAGGTGCTGATTCTACAAGGAGGGAGATTGCTAGTAAAGCGGCTGGAATGGCGAATCCGAGCACAAGGAGATGAGAAATGAGGTGCGTTTTAGCAACCTTTCCCGATCACTCGGTGGACCATCTTCTGGGTTTCTCATGCATGTTTTCGATGTAGGCAGATGCCCTTGAACCTGGAGATTTGGGACCCATGGGATGGGTACCACGCAGTATTACTTTAAAGCGTCTGCGTTTGCTCAGCCAACCTCACCAAACCTCTCAGCCCCAAGAGTGTCCACCCTTATGTCTCAATCAGCTGCAGGTCTAGATATGGTCAATCCAGGTGGCATCACAGCCCCTGAACGAATTTTGTCAGAATTTCTCTCTCTTTCACTGTCTTTGTTTCACGGGTTTTTAAAATTAATTGAGTTTTATAATGGGGTTTAGCTGCTTTTCACTGCTGTGTTTATGCAGCTTTACACCCACTTGACTCACTTACAGAGAGATATCAATACATAGGTTTTAAGATTATTACTAGTCAGATATATTCTTGGGCGGTGAATAGGGGGTGTTGAGTCCAGTTCCCTGAGCAAGGAGTAGGTCTTGTCTATTACATATTGGGTTTATGGAACGGTATCTGAGCTAATTTGAAACCCTTGTTTTAGGCATCACCCCACCTCGCCTTTCCCGTTAAGCAGCTATAGTGTGTTTTCTAAACGTGTGACTCTGTTCCGTTTTGTAATTCAGTTCAAGTGTAGCGGTTTTTCCATTCCCTCTATAAGTGATATCTTATGGCAAGTGTCTTTTTCTGTGTGACTTATTTCACTTAGAATCATCGTACCTAAATCCACTCATCATGCTGCTACTAGCCTTATGACGTTGATTTCATGGCTGAGTGATATTCCTTTGTACATAAGGACCACAACTTCTTTATCCATTTTTCTCTTTCCTGGGATATTTAAGGTGTCACGAAGTGGAGGTTCTTGTCAACAGAGCAGCCCTTAACTTTGGGGTGCCTGTGTCTTGCTGATTTTTATTTTTCCCAATGTATACGCCCATGAGTGGAAGTGTCCTATGCTCTCTAAGCTGTGTTTTTTAGATGTTTCAGGACACACCGTACACTTCTCCAGAGTGGCTGTTGGCAATTTACATCCTGACCATCAGCGTAGCCAGGCTCCCGTTTCTCAATGGCCTGTCCTGCATTTCTGGTTTTGACCCTTTATTCAGCATGGTCCTTTTGACCGATGTGAAGCGAGACTTCTTGGTAGCGCTGATTTGCCTTTCAGGTTGCTTGGTTGGCCAAAAAGGGCCTATGCGTTTTTTCCTGAATATATTCAGGAAAAAAGCATACGCCCTTTTTGACCAAGGGCATCATTGTCGAGGTCTTGCCGCTTTTCCTGTGCTTTAAAGGCGATTCGAATCTACCTCCTGAAATCTGTTTCCTGCAATTCTGACTTGCTTTCAAATCCTCTTCGTTGCCTTCACTGAATATATTTGTGGACGAGAGTTATCATCTATAACTCTGCAGGTTTGGGAATTGCAGTGCCCCTGAGCTCCATTTTTCAACTCGCTCTCTTGGGAGCTGGCCGCAAAAGCGCAGGATTGCTTCAGGCCCTATTCTGCTTCCGGGCGGCAGACTGAGCCTGAGGTTAATTCTTCTTCCTGATGGGAAAATAGAGTGACCTGTGCCTGTCCCAACACCTAGGGCTAGTCTCTCATTGTTTCCCCCTCTTCCCGTTCACCCTCAGGACAAATTGCAACCTGTATGGAACAGGAGGTTAAAGGTGCTGATTCTCCAAGGAGGGAGATTGCTAGTAAAGCGGCTGGAATGGCGAACCCGAGCACAAGGAGATGAGAAATGAGGTGCGTTTTAGAAACCTTTCCCGATCACTCGGTGTACCATCTTCTGGGTTTCTCATGCATGTTTTCGATGTAGGAAGATGCCCTTGAACCTGGAGATTTGGGACCCATGGGATGGGTACCACGCAGTATTACTTTAAAGGGTCTGCGTTTGCTCACCCAACCTCACCAAACCTCTCAGCCCCAAGAATGTCCACCCTTATGTCGCAATCAGCTGTGGGCCTAGATATGGTCAATCCAGGGGGCATCACAGCCCCTGAACGAATTTTGTAAGAATTTCTCTCTCTTTCACTGTCTTTGTTTCACGGGTTTTTAAAAGTAATTGATTTTTATAATGGGGTTTAGCTGCTTTTCACTGCTGTCTTTATGTCGCTTTACACCCACTTGACTCACTTACAGAGAGATATCAATACATAGGTTTAAGATTCTTACTAGTCAGATATATTCTTGGGCGGTGAATAGCGGGTGTTGAGTCCAGTTCACTGAGCAAGGAGTAGGTCTTGTCTATTACATATTGGGTTTATGGAACGGTATCTGAGCTAATTTGAAACCCTTGTTTTAGGCATCACCCCACCTCGCCTTTCCCGTTAAGCAGCTATAGTGTGTTTTCTAAACGTGTGACTCTGTTCTGTTTTGTAATTCAGTTCAAGTGTAGCGGTTTTTCCATTCCCTCTATAAGTGATATCTTATGGCAAGTGTCTTTTTCTGTGTGACTTATTTCACTTAGAATCGTCGTACCTAAATCCACTCATCATGCTGCTACTAGCCTTATGACGTTGATTTCATGGCTGAGTGATATTCCTTTGTACATAAGGACCACAACTTATTTATCCATTTTTCTCTTTCCTGGGATATTTAAGGTGTCACGAAGTGGAGGTTCTTGTCAACAGAGCAGCCCTAAACTTTGGGGTGCCTGTGTCTTGCTGATTTTTAGTTTTCCCAATGTATACGCCCATGAGTGGAAGTGTCCTATGCTCTCTAAGCTGTGTTTTTTAGATGTTTCAGGACACACCGTACACTTCTCCAGAGTGGCTGTTGGCAATTTACATCCTGACCATCAGCGTAGCCAGGCTCCCGTTTCTCAATGGCCTGTCCTGCATTTCTGGTTTTAACCCTTTATTCAGCATGGTCCTTTTGACCGATGCGAAGCGAGACTTCTTGGTAGCGCTGATTTGCCTTTCCAGGTTGCTTGGTTGGCCAAAAAGGGCCTATGCGTTTTTTCCTGAATATATTCAGGAAAAAACGCATACGCCCTTTTTGACCAAGGGCATCATTGTCGAGGTCTTGCCGCTTTTCCTGTGCTTTAAAGGCGATTCGAATCTACCTCCTGAAATCTGTTTCCTGCAATTCTGCCTTGCTTTCAAATCCTCTTCGTTGCCTTCCCTGAATATATTTGTGGACGAGAGTTATCATCTATAACTCTGCAGGTTTGGGAATTGCAGTGCCCCTGAGCTCCATTTTTCAACTCGCTCTCTTGGGAGCTGGCCGCAAAAGCGCAGGATTGCTTCAGGCCCTATTCTGCTTCCGGGCGGCAGACTGAGCCTGAGGTTAATTCTTCTTCCTGATGGGAAAATAGAGTGACCTGTGCCTGTCCCAACACCTAGGGCTAGTCTCTCATTGTTTCCCCCTCTTCCCGTTCACCCTCAGGACAAATTGCAACCTGTATGGAACAGGAGGTTAAAGGTGCTGATTATCCAAGGAGGGAGATTGCTAGTAAAGCGGCTGGAATGGCGAACCCGAGCACAAGGAGATGAGAAATGAGGTGCGTTTTAGAAACCTTTCCCGATCACTCGGTGTACCATCTTCTGGGTTTCTCATGCATGTTTTCGATGTAGGAAGATGCCCTTGAACCTGGAGATTTGGGACCCATGGGATGGGTACCACGCAGTATTACTTTAAAGGGTCTGCGTTTGCTCACCCAACCTCACCAAACCTCTCAGCCCCAAGAATGTCCACCCTTATGTCGCAATCAGCTGTGGGTCTAGATATGGTCAATCCAGGTGGCATCACAGCCCCTGAACGAATTTTGTCAGAATTTCTCTCTCTTTCACTGTCTTTGTTTCACGGGTTTTTAAAAGTAATTGATTTTTATAATGGGGTTTAGCTGCTTTTCACTGCTGTCTTTATGCCGCTTTACACCCACTTGACTCACTTACAGAGAGATATCAATACATAGGTTTAAGATTCTTACTAGTCAGATATATTCTTGGGCGGTGAATAGGGGGTGTTGAGTCCAGTTCCCTGAGCAAGGAGTAGGTCTTGTCTATTACATATTGGGTTTATGGAACGGTATCTGAGCTAATTTGAAACCCTTGTTTTAGGCATCACCCCACCTCGCCTTTCCCGTTAAGCAGCTATAGTGTGTTTTCTAAACGTGTGACTCTGTTCTGTTTTGTAATTCAGTTCAAGGGTAGCGGTTTTTACATTCCCTCTATGAGTGATAACTTACGATAAGTGTCTTTTTCTGTGTGACTTATTTCACTTAGAATCGTCGTACCTAAATCCACTCATCATTCTGCTACTAGCCTTATGACGTTGACTTCATGGCTGAGTGATATTCCATTGTACATAAGGACCACAACTTCTTTATCCATTTTTCCCGTTCCTGGGATATTTAACGTGTAACGAAGTGGAGGTTCTTGTCAACAGAGCAGCCCTAAACTTTGGGGTGCTTGTGTCTTGCTGATTTTTAGTTTTCCCAATTTATACGCCCATGAGTGGAAGTGGCCTATGCTCTCTAAGCTGAGTTTTGTAAATGTTTCAGGACACACCGTACACTTCTCCAGAGTGGCTGTTGGCAATTTACATCCCGCCTATCAGCGTAGCAAGGCTCCCGTTTCTCCGTGGCCTGTCCTGCATTTCTGGTTTTGACACTTTATTCAGCATGGCCCTTTTGACCGATGGGAAGCGAGACTTCTTTGTAGCGCTGATTTGCCTTTCCAGGTTGATTGGTTGGCCAAAAAGGGCGTATGCGTTTTTTTCCTGAATATATTCAGGAAAAAACGCATACGCCCTTTTTGGCCAAGGGCATCATTGTCGAGGTTTTGCCGCTTTTCCTGTGCTTTAAAGGCGATTCGAATCTGCCTCCTGAAATCTGTTTCCTGCAATTCTGCCTTGCTTTCAAATCCTCTTTGTTGCCTTCCCTCAATATATTTGTAGACGAGAGTTATCATTTATAAGTCTGCAGGTTTGTGAATTGCAGTGCCCCTGAGCTCCATTTTTCAACTCGCTCTCTTGGGAGCTGGCCGCAAAAGCGCAGGATTGCTTTAGGCCCTATTCTGCTACCGGGCGGCAGACTGAGCCTGTGGTTAATTCTTCTTCCTGATGGGAAAATAGAGTGACCTGTGCCTGTCCCAACACCTAGAGCTAGTCTCTCATTGGTTCCCCCTCTTCCCGTTCATCCTCAGGACAAATTGCAACCTGTATGGAACAGGAGGTTAAAGGTGCTGATTCTCCAAGGAGGGAGATTGCTAGTAAAGCGGCTGGAATGGCGAATCCGAGCACAAGGAGATGAGAAATGAGGTGCGTTTTAGCAACCTTTCCCGATCACTCGGTGGACCATCTTCTGGGTTTCTCATGCATGTTTTCGATGTAGGCAGATGCCCTTGAACCTGGAGATTTGGGACCCATGGGATGGGTACCACGCAGTATTACTTTAAAGCGTCTGCGTTTGCTCAGCCAACCTCACCAAACCTCTCAGCCCCAAGAGTGTCCACCCTTATGTCTCAATCAGCTGCAGGTCTAGATATGGTCAATCCAGGTGGCATCACAGCCCCTGAACGAATTTTGTCAGAATTTCTCTCTCTTTCACTGTCTTTGTTTCACGGGTTTTTAAAATTAATTGAGTTTTATAATGGGGTTTAGCTGCTTTTCACTGCTGTGTTTATGCAGCTTTACACCCACTTGACTCACTTACAGAGAGATATCAATACATAGGTTTTAAGATTCTTACTAGTCAGATATATTCTTGGGCGGTGAATAGGGGGTGTTGAGTCCAGTTCCCTGAGCAAGGAGTAGGTCTTGTCTATTACATATTGGGTTTATGGAACGGTATCTGAGCTAATTTGAAACCCTTGTTTTATGCATCACCCCACCTCGCCTTTCCCGTTAAGCAGCTATAGTGTGTTTTCTAAACGTGTGACTCTGTTCCGTTTTGTAATTCAGTTCAAGTGTAGCGGTTTTTCCATTCCTTCTATAAGTGATATCTTATGGCAAGTGTCTTTTTCTGTGTGACTTATTTCACTTAGAATCATCGTACCTAAATCCACTCATCATGCTGCTACTAGCCTTATGACGTTGATTTCATGGCTGAGTGATATTCCTTTGTACATAAGGACCACAACTTCTTTATCCATTTTTCTCTTTCCTGGGATATTTAAGGTGTCACGAAGTGGAGGTTCTTGTCAACAGAGCAGCCCTAAACTTTGGGGTGCCTGTGTCTTGCTGATTTTTAGTTTTCCCAATGTATACGCCCATGAGTGGAAGTGTCCTATGCTCTCTAAGCTGTGTTTTTTAGATGTTTCAGGACACACCGTACACTTCTCCAGAGTGGCTGTTGGCAATTTACATCCTGACCATCAGCGTAGCCAGGCTCCCGTTTCTCAATGGCCTGTCCTGCATTTCTGGTTTTGACACTTTATTCAGCATGTCCCTTTTGACCGATGGGAAGCGAGACTTCTTTGTAGCGCTGATTTTCCTTTCCAGGTTGCTTGGTTGGCCAAAAAGGGCGTATGCGTTTTTTCCTGAATATATTCAGTAAAAAACGCATACGCCCTTTTTGGCCAAGGGCATCATTGTCGAGGTTTTGCCGCTTTTCCTGTGCTTTAAAGGCGATTCGAATCTGCCTCCTGAAATCTGTTTCCTGCAATTCTGCCTTGCTTTCAAATCCTCTTTGTTGCCTTCCCTCAATATATTTGTAGACGAGAGTTATCATTTATAAGTCAGCAGGTTTGTGAATTGCAGTGCGCCTGATCTCCATTTTTCAACTCGCTCTCTTGGGAGCTGGCCGCAAAAGCGCAGGATTGCTTTAGGCCCTATTCTGCTTCCGGGCGGCAGACTGAGCCTGTGGTTAATTCTTCTTCCTGATGGGAAAATAGAGTGACCTGTGCCTTTCCCAACACCTAGAGCTAGTCTCCCATTGGTTCCCCCTCTTCCCGTTCATCCTCAGGACAAATTGCAACCTGTATGGAACAGGAGGTTAAAGCTGCTGATTCTCCAAGGAGGGAGATTGCTAGTAAAGCGGCTGGAATGGCGAACCCGAGCACAAGCAGATGAGAAATGAGGTGCGTTTTAGCAACCTTTCCGTATCACACGGTGTACCATCTTCTGGGTTTCTCATGCATGTTTTCGATGTAGGAAGATGCCGTTGAACCTGGAGATTTGGGACCCATGGGATGGGTACCACACAGTATTACTTTAAAGGGTCTGCGTTTGCTCACCCAACCTCAGCAAACCTCTCAGCCCCAAGAGTGTCCACCCTTATGTCGCAATCAGCTGTCTGTCTAGATATGGTCAATCCAGGTGGCATCACAGCCCCTGAACGAATTTTGTCAGAATTTCTCTCTCTTTCACTGTCTTTGTTTCACGGGTTTTTAAAAGTAATTGATTTTTATAATGGGGTTTAGCTGCTTTTCACTGCTGTCTTTATGCCGCTTTACACCCACTTGACTCACTTACAGAGAGATATCAATACATAGGTTTAAGATTCTTACTAGTCAGATATATTCTTGGGCGGTGAATAGGGGGTGTTGAGTCCAGTTCACTGAGCAAGGAGTCGGTCTTGTCTATTACATATTGGGTTTATGGAACGGTATATGAGCTAATTTGAAACCCTTGTTTTAGGCATCACCCCACCTCGCCTTTCCCGTTAAGCAGCTATAGTGTGTTTTCTAAACGTGTGACTCTGTTCCGTTTTGTAATTTAGTTCAAGTGTAGCGGTTTTTCCATTCCCTGTATAAGTGATATCTTACGGCAAGTGTCTTTTTCTGTGTGACTTATTTCATTTAGAATCATCGTACCTAAATCCACTCATCATGCTGCTACTAGCCTTATGACGTTGATTTCATGGCTGAGTGATATTCCTTTGTACATAAGGACCACAACTTCTTTATCCATTTTTCTCTTTCCTGGGATATTTAAGGTGTCACGAAGTGGAGGTTCTTGTCAACAGAGCAGCCCTAAACTTTGGGGTGCCTGTGTCTTGCTGATTTTTAGTTTTCCCAATGTATACGCCCATGAGTGGAAGTGCCCTATGCTCTCTAACCTGTGTTTTTTAGATGTATCAGGACACACCGTACACTTCTCCAGAGTGGCTGTTGGCAATTTACATCCCGCCCATCAGCGTAGCCAGGCTCCCGTTTCTCCATAGCCTGTCCTGCATTTCTGGTTTTGACCCTTTATTCAGCATGGCCCTTTTGACCGATTCGAAGCGAGACTTCTTGGTAGCGCTGATTTGCCTTTCCAGGTTGCTTGGTTGGCCAAAAAGGGCGTATGCGTTTTTTCCTGAATATATTCAGGAAAAAACGCATACGCCCTTTTTGACCAAGGGCATCATTGTCGATGTTTTGCCGCTTTTCCTGTGCTTTAAAGGCGATTCGAATCTACCTCCTGAAATCTGTTTCCTGCAATTCTGTCTTGCTTTCAAATCCTCTTCGTTGCCTTCACTGAATATATTTGTGGACGAGAGTTATCATCTATAACTCTGCAGGTTTGTGAATTGCAGTGCGCCTGATCTCCATTTTTCAACTCGCTCTCTTGGGAGCTGGCCGCAAAAGCGCAGGATTGCTTCAGGCCCTATTCTGCTTCCGGGCGGCAGACTGAGCCTGAGGTTAATTCTTCTTCCTGATGGGAAAATAGAGTGACCTGTGCCTGTCCCAACACCTAGGGCTAGTCTCTCATTGTTTCCCCCTCTTCCCGTTCACCCTCAGGACAAATTGCAACCTGTATGGAACAGGAGGTTAAAGGTGCTGATTCTCCAAGGAGGGAGATTGCTAGTAAAGCGGCTGGAATGGCGAACCCGAGCACAAGGAGATGAGAAATGAGGTGCGTTTTAGAAACCTTTCCCGATCACTCGGTGTACCATCTTCTGGGTTTCTCATGCATGTTTTCGATGTAGGAAGATGCCCTTGAACCTGGAGATTTGGGACCCATGGGATGGGTACCACGCAGTATTACTTTAAAGGGTCTGCGTTTGCTCACCCAACCTCTCCAAACCTCTCAGCCCCAAGAATGTCCACCCTTATGTCGCAATCAGCTGTGGGCCTAGATATGGTCAATCCAGGTGGCATCACAGCCCCTGAACGAATTTTGTAAGAATTTCTCTCTCTTTCACTGTCTTTGTTTCACGGGTTTTTAAAAGTAATTGATTTTTATAATGGGGTTTAGCTGCTTTTCACTGCTGTCTTTATGTCGCTTTACACCCACTTGACTCACTTACAGAGAGATATCAATACATAGGTTTAAGATTCTTACTAGTCAGATATATTCTTGGGCGGTGAATAGGGGGTGTTGAGTCCAGTTCACTGAGCAAGGAGTAGGTCTTGTCTATTACATATTGGGTTTATGGAACGGTATCTGAGCTAATTTGAAACCCTTGTTTTAGGCATCACCCCACCTCGCCTTTCCCGTTAAGCAGCTATAGTGTGTTTTCTAAACGTGTGACTCTGTTCTGTTTTGTAATTCAGTTCAAGTGTAGCGGTTTTTCCATTCCCTCTATAAGTGATATCTTATGGCAAGTGTCTTTTTCTGTGTGACTTATTTCACTTAGAATCGTCGTACCTAAATCCACTCATCATGCTGCTACTAGCCTTATGACGTTGATTTCATGGCTGAGTGATATTCCTTTGTACATAAGGACCACAACTTATTTATCCATTTTTCTCTTTCCTGGGATATTTAAGGTGTCACGAAGTGGAGGTTCTTGTCAACAGAGCAGCCCTAAACTTTGGGGTGCCTGTGTCTTGCTGATTTTTAGTTTTCCCAATGTATACGCCCATGAGTGGAAGTGTCCTATGCTCTCTAAGCTGTGTTTTTTAGATGTTTCAGGACACACCGTACACTTCTCCAGAGTGGCTGTTGGCAATTTACATCCTGACCATCAGCGTAGCCAGGCTCCCGTTTCTCAATGGCCTGTCCTGCATTTCTGGTTTTAACCCTTTATTCAGCATGGTCCTTTTGACCGATGCGAAGCGAGACTTCTTGGTAGCGCTGATTTGCCTTTCCAGGTTGCTTGGTTGGCCAAAAAGGGCCTATGCGTTTTTTCCTGAATATATTCAGGAAAAAACGCATACGCCCTTTTTGACCAAGGGCATCATTGTCGAGGTCTTGCCGCTTTTCCTGTGCTTTAAAGGCGATTCGAATCTACCTCCTGAAATCTGTTTCCTGCAATTCTGACTTGCTTTCAAATCCTCTTCGTTGCCTTCACTGAATATATTTGTGGACGAGAGTTATCATCTATAACTCTGCAGGTTTGGGAATTGCAGTGCCCCTGAGCTCCATTTTTCAACTCGCTCTCTTGGGAGCTGGCCGCAAAAGCGCAGGATTGCTTCAGGCCCTATTCTGCTTCCGGGCGGCAGACTGAGCCTGAGGTTAATTCTTCTTCCTGATGGGAAAATAGAGTGACCTGTGCCTGTCCCAACACCTAGGGCTAGTCTCTCATTGTTTCCCCCTCTTCCCGTTCACCCTCAGGACAAATTGCAACCTGTATGGAACAGGAGGTTAAAGGTGCTGATTCTCCAAGGAGGGAGATTGCTAGTAAAGCGGCTGGAATGGCGAACCCGAGCACAAGGAGATGAGAAATGAGGTGCGTTTTAGAAACCTTTCCCGATCACTCGGTGTACCATCTTCTGGGTTTCTCATGCATGTTTTCGATGTAGGAAGATGCCCTTGAACCTGGAGATTTGGGACCCATGGGATGGGTACCACGCAGTATTACTTTAAAGGGTCTGCGTTTGCTCACCCAACCTCACCAAACCTCTCAGCCCCAAGAATGTCCACCCTTATGTCGCAATCAGCTGTGGGTCTAGATATGGTCAATCCAGGTGGCATCACAGCCCCTGAACGAATTTTGTCAGAATTTCTCTCTCTTTCACTGTCTTTGTTTCACGGGTTTTTAAAAGTAATTGATTTTTATAATGGGGTTTAGCTGCTTTTCACTGCTGTCTTTATGCCGCTTTACACCCACTTGACTCACTTACAGAGAGATATCAATACATAGGTTTAAGATTCTTACTAGTCAGATATATTCTTGGGCGGTGAATAGGGGGTGTTGAGTCCAGTTCACTGAGCAAGGAGTAGGTCTTGTCTATTACATATTGGGTTTATGGAACGGTATCTGAGCTAATTTGAAACCCTTGTTTTAGGCATCACCCCACCTCACCTTTCCCGTTAAGCAGCTATAGTGTGTTTTCTAAACGTGTGACTCTGTTCTGTTTTGTAATTCAGTTCAAGTGTAGCGGTTTTTCCATTCCCTCTATAAGTGATATCTTATGGCAAGTGTCTTTTTCTGTGTGACTTATTTCACTTAGAATCGTCGTACCTAAATCCACTCATCATGCTGCTACTAGCCTTATGACGTTGATTTCATGGCTGAGTGATATTCCTTTGTACATAAGGACCACAACTTCTTTATCCATTTTTCTCTTTCCTGGGATATTTAAGGTGTCACGAAGTGGAGGTTCTTGTCAACAGAGCAGCCCTAAACTTTGGGGTGCCTGTGTCTTGCTGATTTTTAGTTTTCCCAATGTATACGCCCATGAGTAGAAGTGCCCTATGCTCTCTAACCTGTGTTTTTTAAATGTTTCAGGACACACCGTACACTTCTCCAGAGTGGCTGTTGGCAATTTACATCACGCCCATCAGCGTAGCCAGGCTCCCGTTTCTCCATGGCCTGTCCTGCATTTCTGGTTTTGACCCTTTATTCAGCATGGCCCTTTTGACCGATGCGAAGCGAGACTTCTTGGTAGCGCTGATTTGCCTTTCCAGGTTGCTTGGTTGGCCAAAAAGGGCGTATGCGTTTTTTCCTGAATATATTCAGGAAAAAACGCATACGCCCTTTTTGGCCAAGGGCATCATTGTCGAGGTTTTGCCGCTTTTCCTGTGCTTTAAAGGCGATTCGAATCTGCCTCCTGAAATCTGTTTCCTGCAATTCTGCCTTGCTTTCAAATCCTCTTCGTTGCCTTCCCTGAATATATTTGTGGACGAGAGTTATCATCTATAACTCTGCAGGTTTGGGAATTGCAGTGCCCCTGAGCTCCATTTTTCAACTCGCTTTCTTGGGAGCTGGCCGCAAAAGCGCAGGATTGCTTCAGGCCCTATTCGGGTTGTGGGCGGCAGGCTGAGCCTGTGGTTAATTCTTCTTCCTGATGGGAAAATAGAGTGACCTGTGCCTGTCCCAACACCTAGAGCTAGTCTCCCATTGGTTCCCCCTCTTCCCGTTCATCCTCAGGACAAATTGCAACCTGTACGGAACAAGAGGTTAAAGCTGCTGATTCTCCAAGGAGGGAGATTGCTAGTAAAGCGGCTGGAATGGCGAACCCGAGCACAAGCAGATGAGAAATGAGGTGCGTTTTAGCAACCTTTCCCGATCACACGGTGTACCATCTTCTGGGTTTCTCATGCATGTTTTCGATGTAGGCAGATGCCCTTGAACCTGGAGATTTGGGACCCATGGGATGGGTACCACGCAGTATGACTTTAAAGGGTCTGCGTTTGCTCACCCAACCTCACCAAACCTCTCAGCCCCAAGAGTGTCCACCCTTATGTCGCAATCAGCTGTGGGTCTAGATATGGTCAATCCAGGTGGCATCACAGCCCCTGAACGAATTTTGTCAGAATTTCTCTATCTTTCACTGTCTTTGTTTCATGGGTTTTTAAAAGTAATTGATTTTTATAATGGGGTTTAGCTGCTTTTCACTGCTGTCTTTATGCCGCTTTACACCCACTTGACTCACTTACAGAGAGATATCAATACATAGGTTTTAAGATTCTTACTAGTCAGATATATTCTTGGGCGGTGAATAGGGGGTGTTGAGTCCAGTTCCCTGAGCAAGGATTAGGTCTTGTATATTACGTATTGGGTTTATGGAACGGTATCTGAGCTATTTTGAAACCCTTGTTTTAGGCATCACCCCACCTCACCTTTCCCGTTAGGCAGCCATAGTGTGTTTTCTAACCGTGTGACTCTGTTCTGTTTTGTAATTCAGTTCAAGGGTAGCGGTTTTTACATTCCCTCTAGGAGTGATAACTTACGATAAGTGTCTTTTTCTGTGTGACTTATTTCACTTAGAATCGTCGTACCTAAATCCACTCATCATGCTGCTACTAGCCTTATGACGTTGACTTCATGGCTGAGTGATATTCCATTGTACATAAGGACCACAACTTCTTTATCCATTTTTCCCGTTCCTGGGATATTTAAGGTGTCACGAAGTGGAGGTTCTTGTCAACAGAGCAGCCCTAAACTTTGTGGTGCTTGTGTCTTGCTGATTTTTAGTTTTCCCAATTTATACGCCCATGAGTGGAAGTGGCCTATGCTCTCTAAGCTGAGTTTTGTAAATGTTTCAGGACACACCGTACACTTCTCCAGAGTGGCTGTTGGCAATTTACATCCCGCCTATCAGCGTAGCAAGGCTCCCGTTTCTCCGTGGCCTGTCCTGCATTTCTGGTTTTGACACTTTATTCAGCATGGCCCTTTTGACCGATGGGAAGCGAGACTTCTTTGTAGCGCTGATTTGCCTTTCCAGGTTGATTGGTTGGCCAAAAAGGGCGTATGCGTTTTTTTCCTGAATATATTCAGGAAAAAACGCATACGCCCTTTTTGGCCAAGGGCATCATTGTCGAGGTTTTGCCGCTTTTCCTGTGCTTTAAAGGCGATTCGAATCTGCCTCCTGAAATCTGTTTCCTGCAATTCTGCCTTGCTTTCAAATCCTCTTTGTTGCCTTCCCTCAATATATTTGTAGACGAGAGTTATCATTTATAAGTCTGCAGGTTTGTGAATTGCAGTGCCCCTGAGCTCCATTTTTCAACTCGCTCTCTTGGGAGCTGGCCGCAAAAACGCAGGATTGCTTTAGGCCCTATTCTGCTTCCGGGCGGCAGACTGAGCCTGTGGTTAATTCTTCTTCCTGATGGGAAAATAGAGTGACCTGTGCCTGTCCCAACACCTAGAGCTAGTCTCTCATTGGTTCCCCCTCTTCCCGTTCATCCTCAGGACAAATTGCAACCTGTATGGAACAGGAGGTTAAAGGTGCTGATTCTACAAGGAGGGAGATTGCTAGTAAAGCGGCTGGAATGGCGAATCCGAGCACAAGGAGATGAGAAATGAGGTGCGTTTTAGCAACCTTTCCCGATCACTCGGTGGACCATCTTCTGGGTTTCTCATGCATGTTTTCGATGTAGGCAGATGCCCTTGAACCTGGAGATTTGGGACCCATGGGATGGGTACCACGCAGTATTACTTTAAAGCGTCTGCGTTTGCTCAGCCAACCTCACCAAACCTCTCAGCCCCAAGAGTGTCCACCCTTATGTCTCAATCAGCTGCAGGCTAGATATGGTCAATCCAGGTGGCATCACAGCCCCTGAACGAATTTTGTCAGAATTTCTCTATCTTTCACTGTCTTTGTTTCATGGGTTTTTAAAAGTAATTGATTTTTATAATGGGGTTTAGCTGCTTTTCACTGCTGTCTTTATGCCGCTTTACACCCACTTGACTCACTTACAGAGAGATATCAATACATAGGTTTTAAGATTCTTACTAGTCAGATATATTCTTGGGCGGTGAATAGGGGGTGTTGAGTCCAGTTCCCTGAGCAAGGAGTAGGTCTTGTATATTACGTATTGGGTTTATGGAACGGTATCTGAGCTATTTTGAAACCCTTGTTTTAGGCATCACCCCACCTCACCTTTCCCGTTAGGCAGCCATAGTGTGTTTTCTAACCGTGTGACTCTGTTCTGTTTTGTAATTCAGTTCAAGGGTAGCGGTTTTTACATTCCCTCTAGGAGTGATAACTTACGATAAGTGTCTTTTTCTGTGTGACTTATTTCACTTAGAATCGTCGTACCTAAATCCACTCATCATGCTGCTACTAGCCTTATGACGTTGACTTCATGGCTGAGTGATATTCCATTGTACATAAGGACCACAACTTCTTTATCCATTTTTCCCGTTCCTGGGATATTTAAGGTGTCACGAAGTGGAGGTTCTTGTCAACAGAGCAGCCCTAAACTTTGGGGTGCTTGTGTCTTGCTGATTTTTAGTTTTCCCAATTTATACGCCCATGAGTGGAAGTGGCCTATGCTCTCTAAGCTGAGTTTTGTAAATGTTTCAGGACACACCGTACACTTCTCCAGAGTGGCTGTTGGCAATTTACATCCCGCCTATCAGCGTAGCAAGGCTCCCGTTTCTCCGTGGCCTGTCCTGCATTTCTGGTTTTGACACTTTATTCAGCATGGCCCTTTTGACCGATGGGAAGCGAGACTTCTTTGTAGCGCTGATTTGCCTTTCCAGGTTGATTGGTTGGCCAAAAAGGGCGTATGCGTTTTTTTCCTGAATATATTCAGGAAAAAACGCATACGCCCTTTTTGGCCAAGGGCATCATTGTCGAGGTTTTGCCGCTTTTCCTGTGCTTTAAAGGCGATTCGAATCTGCCTCCTGAAATCTGTTTCCTGCAATTCTGCCTTGCTTTCAAATCCTCTTTGTTGCCTTCCCTCAATATATTTGTAGACGAGAGTTATCATTTATAAGTCTGCAGGTTTGTGAATTGCAGTGCCCCTGAGCTCCATTTTTCAACTCGCTCTCTTGGGAGCTGGCCGCAAAAGCGCAGGATTGCTTTAGGCCCTATTCTGCTTCCGGGCGGCAGACTGAGCCTGTGGTTAATTCTTCTTCCTGATGGGAAAATAGAGTGACCTGTGCCTGTCCCAACACCTAGAGCTAGTCTCTCATTGGTTCCCCCTCTTCCCGTTCATCCTCAGGACAAATTGCAACCTGTATGGAACAGGAGGTTAAAGGTGCTGATTCTCCAAGGAGGGAGATTGCTAGTAAAGCGGCTGGAATGGCGAATCCGAGCACAAGGAGATGAGAAATGAGGTGCGTTTTAGCAACCTTTCCCGATCACTCGGTGGACCATCTTCTGGGTTTCTCATGCATGTTTTCGATGTAGGCAGATGCCCTTGAACCTGGAGATTTGGGACCCATGGGATGGGTACCACGCAGTATTACTTTAAAGCGTCTGCGTTTGCTCAGCCAACCTCACCAAACCTCTCAGCCCCAAGAGTGTCCACCCTTATGTCTCAATCAGCTGCAGGTCTAGATATGGTCAATCCAGGTGGCATCACAGCCCCTGAACGAATTTTGTCAGAATTTCTCTCTCTTTCACTGTCTTTGTTTCACGGGTTTTTAAAATTAATTGAGTTTTATAATGGGGTTTAGCTGCTTTTCACTGCTGTGTTTATGCAGCTTTACACCCACTTGACTCACTTACAGAGAGATATCAATACATAGGTTTTAAGATTCTTACTAGTCAGATATATTCTTGGGCGGTGAATAGGGGGTGTTGAGTCCAGTTCCCTGAGCAAGGAGTAGGTCTTGTCTATTACATATTGGGTTTATGGAACGGTATCTGAGCTAATTTGAAACCCTTGTTTTATGCATCACCCCACCTCGCCTTTCCCGTTAAGCAGCTATAGTGTGTTTTCTAAACGTGTGACTCTGTTCCGTTTTGTAATTCAGTTCAAGTGTAGCGGTTTTTCCATTCCTTCTATAAGTGATATCTTATGGCAAGTGTCTTTTTCTGTGTGACTTATTTCACTTAGAATCATCGTACCTAAATCCACTCATCATGCTGCTACTAGCCTTATGACGTTGATTTCATGGCTGAGTGATATTCCTTTGTACATAAGGACCACAACTTCTTTATCCATTTTTCCCGTTCCTGGGATATTTAAGGTGTCACGAAGTGGAGGTTCTTGTCAACAGAGCAGCCCTAAACTTTGGGGTGCCTGTGTCTTGCTGATTTTTAGTTTTCCCAATGTATACGCCCATGAGTGGAAGTGTCCTATGCTCTCTAAGCTGTGTTTTTTAGATGTTTCAGGACACACCGTACACTTCTCCAGAGTGGCTGTTGGCAATTTACATCCTGACCATCAGCGTAGCCAGGCTCCCGTTTCTCAATGGCCTGTCCTGCATTTCTGGTTTTGACACTTTATTCAGCATGGCCCTTTTGACCGATGGGAAGCGAGACTTCTTTGTAGCGCTGATTTTCCTTTCCAGGTTGCTTGGTTGGCCAAAAAGGGCGTATGCGTTTTTTCCTGAATATATTCAGTAAAAAACGCATACGCCCTTTTTGGCCAAGGGCATCATTGTCGAGGTTTTGCCGCTTTTCCTGTGCTTTAAAGGCGATTCGAATCTGCCTCCTGAAATCTGTTTCCTGCAATTCTGCCTTGCTTTCAAATCCTCTTTGTTGCCTTCCCTCAATATATTTGTAGACGAGAGTTATCATTTATAAGTCAGCAGGTTTGTGAATTGCAGTGCGCCTGATCTCCATTTTTCAACTCGCTCTCTTGGGAGCTGGCCGCAAAAGCGCAGGATTGCTTTAGGCCCTATTCTGCTTCCGGGCGGCAGACTGAGCCTGTGGTTAATTCTTCTTCCTGATGGGAAAATAGAGTGACCTGTGCCTTTCCCAACACCTAGAGCTAGTCTCCCATTGGTTCCCCCTCTTCCCGTTCATCCTCAGGACAAATTGCAACCTGTATGGAACAGGAGGTTAAAGCTGCTGATTCTCCAAGGAGGGAGATTGCTAGTAAAGCGGCTGGAATGGCGAACCCGAGCACAAGCAGATGAGAAATGAGGTGCGTTTTAGCAACCTTTCCCGATCACACGGTGTACCATCTTCTGGGTTTCTCATGCATGTTTTCGATGTAGGCAGATGCCCTTGAACCTGGAGATTTGGGACCCATGGGATGGGTACCACGCAGTATGACTTTAAAGGGTCTGCGTTTGCTCACCCAACCTCACCAAACCTCTCAGCCCCAAGAGTGTCCACCCTTATGTCGCAATCAGCTGTGGGTCTAGATATGGTCAATCCAGGTGGCATCACAGCCCCTGAACGAATTTTGTCAGAATTTCTCTATCTTTCACTGTCTTTGTTTCATGGGTTTTTAAAAGTAATTGATTTTTATAATGGGGTTTAGCTGCTTTTCACTGCTGTCTTTATGCCGCTTTACACCCACTTGACTCACTTACAGAGAGATATCAATACATAGGTTTTAAGATTCTTACTAGTCAGATATATTCTTGGGCGGTGAATAGGGGGTGTTGAGTCCAGTTCACTGAGCAAGGAGTAGGTCTTGTCTATTACATATTGGGTTTATGGAACGGTATCTGAGCTAATTTGAAACCCTTGTTTTAGGCATCACCCCACCTCACCTTTCCCGTTAAGCAGCTATAGTGTGTTTTCTAAACGTGTGACTCTGTTCTGTTTTGTAATTCAGTTCAAGTGTAGCGGTTTTTCCATTCCCTCTATAAGTGATATCTTATGGCAAGTGTCTTTTTCTGTGTGACTTATTTCACTTAGAATCGTCGTACCTAAATCCACTCATCATGCTGCTACTAGCCTTATGACGTTGATTTCATGGCTGAGTGATATTCCTTTGTACATAAGGACCACAACTTCTTTATCCATTTTTCTCTTTCCTGGGATATTTAAGGTGTCACGAAGTGGAGGTTCTTGTCAACAGAGCAGCCCTAAACTTTGGGGTGCCTGTGTCTTGCTGATTTATAGTTTTCCCAATGTATACGCCCATGAGTAGAAGTGCCCTATGCTCTCTAACCTGTGTTTTTTAAATGTTTCAGGACACACCGTACACTTCTCCAGAGTGGCTGTTGGCAATTTACATCACGCCCATCAGCGTAGCCAGGCTCCCGTTTCTCCATGGCCTGTCCTGCATTTCTGGTTTTGACCCTTTATTCAGCATGGCCCTTTTGACCGATGCGAAGCGAGACTTCTTGGTAGCGCTGATTTGCCTTTCCAGGTTGCTTGGTTGGCCAAAAAGGGCGTATGCGTTTTTTCCTGAATATATTCAGGAAAAAACGCATACGCCCTTTTTGGCCAAGGGCATCATTGTCGAGGTTTTGCCGCTTTTCCTGTGCTTTAAAGGCGATTCGAATCTGCCTCCTGAAATATGTTTCCTGCAATTCTGCCTTGCTTTCAAATCCTCTTCGTTGCCTTCCCTGAATATATTTGTGGACGAGAGTTATCATCTATAACTCTGCAGGTTTGGGAATTGCAGTGCCCCTGAGCTCCATTTTTCAACTCGCTTTCTTGGGAGCTGGCCGCAAAAGCGCAGGATTGCTTCAGGCCCTATTCGGGTTGTGGGCGGCAGGCTGAGCCTGTGGTTAATTCTTCTTCCTGATGGGAAAATAGAGTGACCTGTGCCTGTCCCAACACCTAGAGCTAGTCTCCCATTGGTTCCCCCTCTTCCCGTTCATCCTCAGGACAAATGGCAACCTGTACGGAACAAGAGGTTAAAGCTGCTGATTCTCCAAGGAGGGAGATTGCTAGTAAAGCGGCTGGAATGGCGAACCCGAGCACAAGCAGATGAGAAATGAGGTGCGTTTTAGCAACCTTTCCCGATCACACGGTGTACCATCTTCTGGGTTTCTCATGCATGTTTTCGATGTAGGCAGATGCCCTTGAACCTGGAGATTTGGGACCCATGGGATGGGTACCACGCAGTATGACTTTAAAGGGTCTGCGTTTGCTCACCCAACCTCACCAAACCTCTCAGCCCCAAGAGTGTCCACCCTTATGTCGCAATCAGCTGTGGGTCTAGATATGGTCAATCCAGGTGGCATCACAGCCCCTGAACGAATTTTGTCAGAATTTCTCTATCTTTCACTGTCTTTGTTTCATGGGTTTTTAAAAGTAATTGATTTTTATAATGGGGTTTAGCTGCTTTTCACTGCTGTCTTTATGCCGCTTTACACCCACTTGACTCACTTACAGAGAGATATCAATACATAGGTTTTAAGATTCTTACTAGTCAGATATATTCTTGGGCGGTGAATAGGGGGTGTTGAGTCCAGTTCCCTGAGCAAGGAGTAGGTCTTGTATATTACGTATTGGGTTTATGGAACGGTATCTGAGCTATTTTGAAACCCTTGTTTTAGGCATCACCCCACCTCACCTTTCCCGTTAGGCAGCCATAGTGTGTTTTCTAACCGTGTGACTCTGTTCTGTTTTGTAATTCAGTTCAAGGGTAGCGGTTTTTACATTCCCTCTAGGAGTGATAACTTACGATAAGTGTCTTTTTCTGTGTGACTTATTTCACTTAGAATTGTCGTACCTAAATCCACTCATCATGCTGCTACTAGCCTTATGACGTTGACTTCATGGCTGAGTGATATTCCATTGTACATAAGGACCACAACTTCTTTATCCATTTTTCCCGTTCCTGGGATATTTAAGGTGTCACGAAGTGGAGGTTCTTGTCAACAGAGCAGCCCTAAACTTTGTGGTGCTTGTGTCTTGCTGATTTTTAGTTTTCCCAATTTATACGCCCATGAGTGGAAGTGGCCTATGCTCTCTAAGCTGAGTTTTGTAAATGTTTCAGGACACACCGTACAGTTCTCCAGAGTGGCTGTTGGCAATTTACATCCCGCCTATCAGCGTAGCAAGGCTCCCGTTTCTCCGTGGCCTGTCCTGCATTTCTGGTTTTGACACTTTATTCAGCATGGCCCTTTTGACCGATGGGAAGCGAGACTTCTTTGTAGCGCTGATTTGCCTTTCCAGGTTGATTGGTTGGCCAAAAAGGGCGTATGCGTTTTTTTCCTGAATATATTCAGGAAAAAACGCATACGCCCTTTTTGGCCAAGGGCATCATTGTCGAGGTTTTGCCGCTTTTCCTGTGCTTTAAAGGCGATTCGAATCTGCCTCCTGAAATCTGTTTCCTGCAATTCTGCCTTGCTTTCAAATCCTCTTTGTTGCCTTCCCTCAATATATTTGTAGACGAGAGTTATCATTTATAAGTCTGCAGGTTTGTGAATTGCAGTGCCCCTGAGCTCCATTTTTCAACTCGCTCTCTTGGGAGCTGGCCGCAAAAGCGCAGGATTGCTTTAGGCCCTATTCTGCTTCCGGGCGGCAGACTGAGCCTGTGGTTAATTCTTCTTCCTGATGGGAAAATAGAGTGACCTGTGCCTGTCCCAACACCTAGAGCTAGTCTCTCATTGGTTCCCCCTCTTCCCGTTCATCCTCAGGACAAATTGCAACCTGTATGGAACAGGAGGTTAAAGGTGCTGATTCTCCAAGGAGGGAGATTGCTAGTAAAGCGGCTGGAATGGCGAATCCGAGCACAAGGAGATGAGAAATGAGGTGCGTTTTAGCAACCTTTCCCGATCACTCGGTGGACCATCTTCTGGGTTTCTCATTCATGTTTTCGATGTAGGCAGATGCCCTTGAACCTGGAGATTTGGGACCCATGGGATGGGTACCACGCAGTATTACTTTAAAGCGTCTGCGTTTGCTCAGCCAACCTCACCAAACCTCTCAGCCCCAAGAGTGTCCACCCTTATGTCTCAATCAGCTGCAGGTCTAGATATGGTCAATCCAGGTGGCATCACAGCCCCTGAACGAATTTTGTCAGAATTTCTCTCTCTTTCACTGTCTTTGTTTCACGGGTTTTTAAAATTAATTGAGTTTTATAATGGGGTTTAGCTGCTTTTCACTGCTGTGTTTATGCAGCTTTACACCCACTTGACTCACTTACAGAGAGATATCAATACATAGGTTTTAAGATTCTTACTAGTCAGATATATTCTTGGGCGGTGAATAGGGGGTGTTGAGTCCAGTTCCCTGAGCAAGGAGTAGGTCTTGTCTATTACATATTGGGTTTATGGAACGGTATCTGAGCTAATTTGAAACCCTTGTTTTATGCATCACCCCACCTCACCTTTCCCGTTAAGCAGCTATAGTGTGTTTTCTAAACGTGTGACTCTGTTCCGTTTTGTAATTCAGTTCAAGTGTAGCGGTTTTTATATTTCCCTCTATAAGTGATATCTTATGGCAAGTGTCTTTTTCTGTGTGACTTATTTCACTTAGAATCATCGTACCTAAATCCACTCATCATGCTGCTACTAGCCTTATGACGTTGATTTCATGGCTGAGTGATATTCCTTTGTACATAAGGACCACAACTTCTTTATCCATTTTTCTCTTTCCTGGGATATTTAAGGTGTCACGAAGTGGAGGTTCTTGTCAACAGAGCAGCCCTAAACTTTGGGGTGCCTGTGTCTTGCTGATTTTTAGTTTTCCCAATGTATACGCCCATGAGTGGAAGTGTCCTATGCTCTCTAAGCTGTGTTTTTTAGATGTTTCAGGACACACCGTACACTTCTCCAGAGTGGCTGTTGGCAATTTACATCCTGACCATCAGCGTAGCCAGGCTCCCGTTTCTCAATGGCCTGTCCTGCATTTCTGGTTTTGACCCTTTATTCAGCATGGTCCTTTTGACCGATGCGAAGCGAGACTTCTTGGTAGCGCTGATTTGCCTTTCAGGTTGCTTGGTTGGCCAAAAAGGGCCTATGCGTTTTTTCCTGAATATATTCAGGAAAAAACGCATACGCCCTTTTTGACCAAGGGCATCATTGTCGAGGTCTTGCCGCTTTTCCTGTGCTTTAAAGGCGATTCGAATCTACCTCCTGAAATCTGTTTCCTGCAATTCTGACTTGCTTTCAAATCCTCTTCGTTGCCTTCACTGAATATATTTGTGGACGAGAGTTATCATCTATAACTCTGCAGGTTTGGGAATTGCAGTGCCCCTGAGCTCCATTTTTCAACTCGCTCTCTTGGGAGCTGGCCGCAAAAGCGCAGGATTGCTTCAGGCCCTATTCTGCTTCCGGGCGGCAGACTGAGCCTGAGGTTAATTCTTCTTCCTGATGGGAAAATAGAGTGACCTGTGCCTGTCCCAACACCTAGGGCTAGTCTCTCATTGTTTCCCCCTCTTCCCGTTCACCCTCAGGACAAATTGCAACCTGTATGGAACAGGAGGTTAAAGGTGCTGATTCTCCAAGGAGGGAGATTGCTAGTAAAGCGGCTGGAATGGCGAACCCGAGCACAAGGAGATGAGAAATGAGGTGCGTTTTAGAAACCTTTCCCGATCACTCGGTGTACCATCTTCTGGGTTTCTCATGCATGTTTTCGATGTAGGAAGATGCCCTTGAACCTGGAGATTTGGGACCCATGGGATGGGTACCACGCAGTATTACTTTAAAGGGTCTGCGTTTGCTCACCCAACCTCTCCAAACCTCTCAGCCCCAAGAATGTCCACCCTTATGTCGCAATCAGCTGTGGGCCTAGATATGGTCAATCCAGGTGGCATCACAGCCCCTGAACGAATTT
This sequence comes from Eschrichtius robustus, assembly GCF_028021215.1. Classification (NCBI taxonomy): domain Eukaryota; kingdom Metazoa; phylum Chordata; class Mammalia; order Artiodactyla; family Eschrichtiidae; genus Eschrichtius; species Eschrichtius robustus. Next base: position 67,854,998 of record NC_090830.1, on the reverse strand, counting down.
TGTAAGAATTTCTCTCTCTTTCACTGTCTTTGTTTCACGGGTTTTTAAAAGTAATTGATTTTTATAATGGGGTTTAGCTGCTTTTCACTGCTGTCTTTATGTCGCTTTACACCCACTTGACTCACTTACAGAGAGATTTCAATACATAGGTTTAAGATTCTTACTAGTCAGATATATTCTTGGGCGGTGAATAGGGGGTGTTGAGTCCAGTTCACTGAGCAAGGAGTAGGTCTTGTCTATTACATATTGGGTTTATGGAACGGTATCTGAGCTAATTTGAAACCCTTGTTTTAGGCATCACCCCACCTCGCCTTTCCCGTTAAGCAGCTATAGTGTGTTTTCTAAACGTGTGACTCTGTTCTGTTTTGTAATTCAGTTCAAGTGTAGCGGTTTTTCCATTCCCTCTATAAGTGATATCTTATGGCAAGTGTCTTTTTCTGTGTGACTTATTTCACTTAGAATCGTCGTACCTAAATCCACTCATCATGCTGCTACTAGCCTTATGACGTTGATTTCATGGCTGAGTGATATTCCTTTGTACATAAGGACCACAACTTCTTTATCCATTTTTCTCTTTCCTGGGATATTTAAGGTGTCACGAAGTGGAGGTTCTTGTCAACAGAGCAGCCCTAAACTTTGGGGTGCCTGTGTCTTGCTGATTTATAGTTTTCCCAATGTATACGCCCATGAGTAGAAGTGCCCTATGCTCTCTAACCTGTGTTTTTTAAATGTTTCAGGACACACCGTACACTTCTCCAGAGTGGCTGTTGGCAATTTACATCACGCCCATCAGCGTAGCCAGGCTCCCGTTTCTCCATGGCCTGTCCTGCATTTCTGGTTTTGACCCTTTATTCAGCATGGCCCTTTTGACCGATGCGAAGCGAGACTTCTTGGTAGCGCTGATTTGCCTTTCCAGGTTGCTTGGTTGGCCAAAAAGGGCGTATGCGTTTTTTCCTGAATATATTCAGGAAAAAACGCATACGCCCTTTTTGGCCAAGGGCATCATTGTCGAGGTTTTGCCGCTTTTCCTGTGCTTTAAAGGCGATTCGAATCTGCCTCCTGAAATATGTTTCCTGCAATTCTGCCTTGCTTTCAAATCCTCTTCGTTGCCTTCCCTGAATATATTTGTGGACGAGAGTTATCATCTATAACTCTGCAGGTTTGGGAATTGCAGTGCCCCTGAGCTCCATTTTTCAACTCGCTTTCTTGGGAGCTGGCCGCAAAAGCGCAGGATTGCTTCAGGCCCTATTCGGGTTGTGGGCGGCAGGCTGAGCCTGTGGTTAATTCTTCTTCCTGATGGGAAAATAGAGTGACCTGTGCCTGTCCCAACACCTAGAGCTAGTCTCCCATTGGTTCCCCCTCTTCCCGTTCATCCTCAGGACAAATGGCAACCTGTACGGAACAAGAGGTTAAAGCTGCTGATTCTCCAAGGAGGGAGATTGCTAGTAAAGCGGCTGGAATGGCGAACCCGAGCACAAGCAGATGAGAAATGAGGTGCGTTTTAGCAACCTTTCCCGATCACACGGTGTACCATCTTCTGGGTTTCTCATGCATGTTTTCGATGTAGGCAGATGCCCTTGAACCTGGAGATTTGGGACCCATGGGATGGGTACCACGCAGTATGACTTTAAAGGGTCTGCGTTTGCTCACCCAACCTCACCAAACCTCTCAGCCCCAAGAGTGTCCACCCTTATGTCGCAATCAGCTGTGGGTCTAGATATGGTCAATCCAGGTGGCATCACAGCCCCTGAACGAATTTTGTCAGAATTTCTCTATCTTTCACTGTCTTTGTTTCATGGGTTTTTAAAAGTAATTGATTTTTATAATGGGGTTTAGCTGCTTTTCACTGCTGTCTTTATGCCGCTTTACACCCACTTGACTCACTTACAGAGAGATATCAATACATAGGTTTTAAGATTCTTACTAGTCAGATATATTCTTGGGCGGTGAATAGGGGGTGTTGAGTCCAGTTCCCTGAGCAAGGAGTAGGTCTTGTATATTACGTATTGGGTTTATGGAACGGTATCTGAGCTATTTTGAAACCCTTGTTTTAGGCATCACCCCACCTCACCTTTCCCGTTAGGCAGCCATAGTGTGTTTTCTAACCGTGTGACTCTGTTCTGTTTTGTAATTCAGTTCAAGGGTAGCGGTTTTTACATTCCCTCTAGGAGTGATAACTTACGATAAGTGTCTTTTTCTGTGTGACTTATTTCACTTAGAATCGTCGTACCTAATTCCCTCATCATGCTGCTACTAGCCTTATGACGTTGACTTCATGGCTGAGTGATATTCCATTGTACATAAGGACCACAACTTCTTTATCCATTTTTCCCGTTCCTGGGATATTTAAGGTGTAACGAAGTGGAGGTTCTTGTCAACAGAGCAGCCCTAAACTTTGTGGTGCTTGTGTCTTGCTGATTTTTAGTTTTCCCAATTTATACGCCCATGAGTGGAAGTGGCCTATGCTCTCTAAGCTGAGTTTTGTAAATGTTTCAGGACACACCGTACACTTCTCCAGAGTGGCTGTTGGCAATTTACATCCCGCCTATCAGCGTAGCAAGGCTCCCGTTTCTCCGTGGCCTGTCCTGATTTCTGGTTTTGACACTTTATTCAGCATGGCCCTTTTGACCGATGGGAAGCGAGACTTCTTTGTAGCGCTGATTTGCCTTTCCAGGTTGATTGGTTGGCCAAAAAGGGCGTATGCGTTTTTTTCCTGAATATATTCAGGAAAAAACGCATACGCCCTTTTTGGCCAAGGGCATCATTGTCGAGGTTTTGCCGCTTTTCCTGTGCTTTAAAGGCGATTCGAATCTGCCTCCTGAAATCTGTTTCCTGCAATTCTGCCTTGCTTTCAAATCCTCTTTGTTGCCTTCCCTCAATATATTTGTAGACGAGAGTTATCATTTATAAGTCTGCAGGTTTGTGAATTGCAGTGCCCCTGAGCTCCATTTTTCAACTCGCTCTCTTGGGAGCTGGCCGCAAAAGCGCAGGATTGCTTTAGGCCCTATTCTGCTTCCGGGCGGCAGACTGAGCCTGTGGTTAATTCTTCTTCCTGATGGGAAAATAGAGTGACCTGTGCCTGTCCCAACACCTAGAGCTAGTCTCTCATTGGTTCCCCCTCTTCCCGTTCATCCTCAGGACAAATTGCAACCTGTATGGAACAGGAGGTTAAAGGTGCTGATTCTCCAAGGAGGGAGATTGCTAGTAAAGCGGCTGGAATGGCGAATCCGAGCACAAGGAGATGAGAAATGAGGTGCGTTTTAGCAACCTTTCCCGATCACTCGGTGGACCATCTTCTGGGTTTCTCATGCATGTTTTCGATGTAGGCAGATGCCCTTGAACCTGGAGATTTGGGACCCATGGGATGGGTACCACGCAGTATTACTTTAAAGCGTCTGCGTTTGCTCAGCCAACCCCACCAAACCTCTCAGCCCCAAGAGTGTCCACCCTTATGTCTCAATCAGCTGCAGGTCTAGATATGGTCAATCCAGGTGGCATCACAGCCCCTGAACGAATTTTGTCAGAATTTCTCTCTCTTTCACTGTCTTTGTTTCACGGGTTTTTAAAATTAATTGAGTTTTATAATGGGGTTTAGCTGCTTTTCACTGCTGTGTTTATGCAGCTTTACACCCACTTGACTCACTTACAGAGAGATATCAATACATAGGTTTTAAGATTCTTACTAGTCAGATATATTCTTGGGCGGTGAATAGGGGGTGTTGAGTCCAGTTCCCTGAGCAAGGAGTAGGTCTTGTCTATTACATATTGGGTTTATGGAACGGTATCTGAGCTAATTTGAAACCCTTGTTTTATGCATCACCCCACCTCACCTTTCCCGTTAAGCAGCTATAGTGTGTTTTCTAAACGTGTGACTCTGTTCCGTTTTGTAATTCAGTTCAAGTGTAGCGGTTTTTATATTTCCCTCTATAAGTGATATCTTATGGCAAGTGTCTTTTTCTGTGTGACTTATTTCACTTAGAATCATCGTACCTAAATCCACTCATCATGCTGCTACTAGCCTTATGACGTTGATTTCATGGCTGAGTGATATTCCTTTGTACATAAGGACCACAACTTCTTTATCCATTTTTCTCTTTCCTGGGATATTTAAGGTGTCACGAAGTGGAGGTTCTTGTCAACAGAGCAGCCCTAAACTTTGGGGTGCCTGTGTCTTGCTGATTTTTAGTTTTCCCAATGTATACGCCCATGAGTGGAAGTGTCCTATGCTCTCTAAGCTGTGTTTTTTAGATGTTTCAGGACACACCGTACACTTCTCCAGAGTGGCTGTTGGCAATTTACATCCTGACCATCAGCGTAGCCAGGCTCCCGTTTCTCAATGGCCTGTCCTGCATTTCTGGTTTTGACCCTTTATTCAGCATGGTCCTTTTGACCGATGCGAAGCGAGACTTCTTGGTAGCGCTGATTTGCCTTTCAGGTTGCTTGGTTGGCCAAAAAGGGCCTATGCGTTTTTTCCTGAATATATTCAGGAAAAAACGCATACGCCCTTTTTGACCAAGGGCATCATTGTCGAGGTCTTGCCGCTTTTCCTGTGCTTTAAAGGCGATTCGAATCTACCTCCTGAAATCTGTTTCCTGCAATTCTGACTTGCTTTCAAATCCTCTTCGTTGCCTTCACTGAATATATTTGTGGACGAGAGTTATCATCTATAACTCTGCAGGTTTGGGAATTGCAGTGCCCCTGAGCTCCATTTTTCAACTCGCTCTCTTGGGAGCTGGCCGCAAAAGCGCAGGATTGCTTCAGGCCCTATTCTGCTTCCGGGCGGCAGACTGAGCCTGAGGTTAATTCTTCTTCCTGATGGGAAAATAGAGTGACCTGTGCCTGTCCCAACACCTAGGGCTAGTCTCTCATTGTTTCCCCCTCTTCCCGTTCACCCTCAGGACAAATTGCAACCTGTATGGAACAGGAGGTTAAAGGTGCTGATTCTCCAAGGAGGGAGATTGCTAGTAAAGCGGCTGGAATGGCGAACCCGAGCACAAGGAGATGAGAAATGAGGTGCGTTTTAGAAACCTTTCCCGATCACTCGGTGTACCATCTTCTGGGTTTCTCATGCATGTTTTCGATGTAGGAAGATGCCCTTGAACCTGGAGATTTGGGACCCATGGGATGGGTACCACGCAGTATTACTTTAAAGGGTCTGCGTTTGCTCACCCAACCTCTCCAAACCTCTCAGCCCCAAGAATGTCCACCCTTATGTCGCAATCAGCTGTGGGCCTAGATATGGTCAATCCAGGTGGCATCACAGCCCCTGAACGAATTTTGTAAGAATTTCTCTCTCTTTCACTGTCTTTGTTTCACGGGTTTTTAAAAGTAATTGATTTTTATAATGGGGTTTAGCTGCTTTTCACTGCTGTCTTTATGTCGCTTTACACCCACTTGACTCACTTACAGAGAGATTTCAATACATAGGTTTAAGATTCTTACTAGTCAGATATATTCTTGGGCGGTGAATAGGGGGTGTTGAGTCCAGTTCACTGAGCAAGGAGTAGGTCTTGTCTATTACATATTGGGTTTATGGAACGGTATCTGAGCTAATTTGAAACCCTTGTTTTAGGCATCACCCCACCTCGCCTTTCCCGTTAAGCAGCTATAGTGTGTTTTCTAAACGTGTGACTCTGTTCTGTTTTGTAATTCAGTTCAAGTGTAGCGGTTTTTCCATTCCCTCTATAAGTGATATCTTATGGCAAGTGTCTTTTTCTGTGTGACTTATTTCACTTAGAATCGTCGTACCTAAATCCACTCATCATGCTGCTACTAGCCTTATGACGTTGATTTCATGGCTGAGTGATATTCCTTTGTACATAAGGACCACAACTTCTTTATCCATTTTTCTCTTTCCTGGGATATTTAAGGTGTCACGAAGTGGAGGTTCTTGTCAACAGAGCAGCCCTAAACTTTGGGGTGCCTGTGTCTTGCTGATTTATAGTTTTCCCAATGTATACGCCCATGAGTAGAAGTGCCCTATGCTCTCTAACCTGTGTTTTTTAAATGTTTCAGGACACACCGTACACTTCTCCAGAGTGGCTGTTGGCAATTTACATCACGCCCATCAGCGTAGCCAGGCTCCCGTTTCTCCATGGCCTGTCCTGCATTTCTGGTTTTGACCCTTTATTCAGCATGGCCCTTTTGACCGATGCGAAGCGAGACTTCTTGGTAGCGCTGATTTGCCTTTCCAGGTTGCTTGGTTGGCCAAAAAGGGCGTATGCGTTTTTTCCTGAATATATTCAGGAAAAAACGCATACGCCCTTTTTGGCCAAGGGCATCATTGTCGAGGTTTTGCCGCTTTTCCTGTGCTTTAAAGGCGATTCGAATCTGCCTCCTGAAATATGTTTCCTGCAATTCTGCCTTGCTTTCAAATCCTCTTCGTTGCCTTCCCTGAATATATTTGTGGACGAGAGTTATCATCTATAACTCTGCAGGTTTGGGAATTGCAGTGCCCCTGAGCTCCATTTTTCAACTCGCTTTCTTGGGAGCTGGCCGCAAAAGCGCAGGATTGCTTCAGGCCCTATTCGGGTTGTGGGCGGCAGGCTGAGCCTGTGGTTAATTCTTCTTCCTGATGGGAAAATAGAGTGACCTGTGCCTGTCCCAACACCTAGAGCTAGTCTCCCATTGGTTCCCCCTCTTCCCGTTCATCCTCAGGACAAATGGCAACCTGTACGGAACAAGAGGTTAAAGCTGCTGATTCTCCAAGGAGGGAGATTGCTAGTAAAGCGGCTGGAATGGCGAACCCGAGCACAAGCAGATGAGAAATGAGGTGCGTTTTAGCAACCTTTCCCGATCACACGGTGTACCATCTTCTGGGTTTCTCATGCATGTTTTCGATGTAGGCAGATGCCCTTGAACCTGGAGATTTGGGACCCATGGGATGGGTACCACGCAGTATGACTTTAAAGGGTCTGCGTTTGCTCACCCAACCTCACCAAACCTCTCAGCCCCAAGAGTGTCCACCCTTATGTCGCAATCAGCTGTGGGTCTAGATATGGTCAATCCAGGTGGCATCACAGCCCCTGAACGAATTTTGTCAGAATTTCTCTATCTTTCACTGTCTTTGTTTCATGGGTTTTTAAAAGTAATTGATTTTTATAATGGGGTTTAGCTGCTTTTCACTGCTGTCTTTATGCCGCTTTACACCCACTTGACTCACTTACAGAGAGATATCAATACATAGGTTTTAAGATTCTTACTAGTCAGATATATTCTTGGGCGGTGAATAGGGGGTGTTGAGTCCAGTTCCCTGAGCAAGGAGTAGGTCTTGTATATTACGTATTGGGTTTATGGAACGGTATCTGAGCTATTTTGAAACCCTTGTTTTAGGCATCACCCCACCTCACCTTTCCCGTTAGGCAGCCATAGTGTGTTTTCTAACCGTGTGACTCTGTTCTGTTTTGTAATTCAGTTCAAGGGTAGCGGTTTTTACATTCCCTCTAGGAGTGATAACTTACGATAAGTGTCTTTTTCTGTGTGACTTATTTCACTTAGAATCGTCGTACCTAAATCCACTCATCATGCTGCTACTAGCCTTATGACGTTGACTTCATGGCTGAGTGATATTCCATTGTACATAAGGACCACAACTTCTTTATCCATTTTTCCCGTTCCTGGGATATTTAAGGTGTAACGAAGTGGAGGTTCTTGTCAACAGAGCAGCCCTAAACTTTGTGGTGCTTGTGTCTTGCTGATTTTTAGTTTTCCCAATTTATACGCCCATGAGTGGAAGTGGCCTATGCTCTCTAAGCTGAGTTTTGTAAATGTTTCAGGACACACCGTACACTTCTCCAGAGTGGCTGTTGGCAATTTACATCCCGCCTATCAGCGTAGCAAGGCTCCCGTTTCTCCGTGGCCTGTCCTGCATTTCTGGTTTTGACACTTTATTCAGCATGGCCCTTTTGACCGATGGGAAGCGAGACTTCTTTGTAGCGCTGATTTGCCTTTCCAGGTTGATTGGTTGGCCAAAAAGGGCGTATGCGTTTTTTTCCTGAATATATTCAGGAAAAAACGCATACGCCCTTTTTGGCCAAGGGCATCATTGTCGAGGTTTTGCCGCTTTTCCTGTGCTTTAAAGGCGATTCGAATCTGCCTCCTGAAATCTGTTTCCTGCAATTCTGCCTTGCTTTCAAATCCTCTTTGTTGCCTTCCCTCAATATATTTGTAGACGAGAGTTATCATTTATAAGTCTGCAGGTTTGTGAATTGCAGTGCCCCTGAGCTCCATTTTTCAACTCGCTCTCTTGGGAGCTGGCCGCAAAAGCGCAGGATTGCTTTAGGCCCTATTCTGCTTCCGGGCGGCAGACTGAGCCTGTGGTTAATTCTTCTTCCTGATGGGAAAATAGAGTGACCTGTGCCTGTCCCAACACCTAGAGCTAGTCTCTCATTGGTTCCCCCTCTTCCCGTTCATCCTCAGGACAAATTGCAACCTGTATGGAACAGGAGGTTAAAGGTGCTGATTCTCCAAGGAGGGAGATTGCTAGTAAAGCGGCTGGAATGGCGAATCCGAGCACAAGGAGATGAGAAATGAGGTGCGTTTTAGCAACCTTTCCCGATCACTCGGTGGACCATCTTCTGGGTTTCTCATGCATGTTTTCGATGTAGGCAGATGCCCTTGAACCTGGAGATTTGGGACCCATGGGATGGGTACCACGCAGTATTACTTTAAAGCGTCTGCGTTTGCTCAGCCAACCTCACCAAACCTCTCAGCCCCAAGAGTGTCCACCCTTATGTCTCAATCAGCTGCAGGTCTAGATATGGTCAATCCAGGTGGCATCACAGCCCCTGAACGAATTTTGTCAGAATTTCTCTCTCTTTCACTGTCTTTGTTTCACGGGTTTTTAAAATTAATTGAGTTTTATAATGGGGTTTAGCTGCTTTTCACTGCTGTGTTTATGCAGCTTTACACCCACTTGACTCACTTACAGAGAGATATCAATACATAGGTTTTAAGATTCTTACTAGTCAGATATATTCTTGGGCGGTGAATAGGGGGTGTTGAGTCCAGTTCCCTGAGCAAGGAGTAGGTCTTGTCTATTACATATTGGGTTTATGGAACGGTATCTGAGCTAATTTGAAACCCTTGTTTTATGCATCACCCCACCTCACCTTTCCCGTTAAGCAGCTATAGTGTGTTTTCTAAACGTGTGACTCTGTTCCGTTTTGTAATTCAGTTCAAGTGTAGCGGTTTTTATATTTCCCTCTATAAGTGATATCTTATGGCAAGTGTCTTTTTCTGTGTGACTTATTTCACTTAGAATCATCGTACCTAAATCCACTCATCATGCTGCTACTAGCCTTATGACGTTGATTTCATGGCTGAGTGATATTCCTTTGTACATAAGGACCACAACTTCTTTATCCATTTTTCTCTTTCCTGGGATATTTAAGGTGTCACGAAGTGGAGGTTCTTGTCAACAGAGCAGCCCTAAACTTTGGGGTGCCTGTGTCTTGCTGATTTTTAGTTTTCCCAATGTATACGCCCATGAGTGGAAGTGTCCTATGCTCTCTAAGCTGTGTTTTTTAGATGTTTCAGGACACACCGTACACTTCTCCAGAGTGGCTGTTGGCAATTTACATCCTGACCATCAGCGTAGCCAGGCTCCCGTTTCTCAATGGCCTGTCCTGCATTTCTGGTTTTGACCCTTTATTCAGCATGGTCCTTTTGACCGATGCGAAGCGAGACTTCTTGGTAGCGCTGATTTGCCTTTCAGGTTGCTTGGTTGGCCAAAAAGGGCCTATGCGTTTTTTCCTGAATATATTCAGGAAAAAACGCATACGCCCTTTTTGACCAAGGGCATCATTGTCGAGGTCTTGCCGCTTTTCCTGTGCTTTAAAGGCGATTCGAATCTACCTCCTGAAATCTGTTTCCTGCAATTCTGACTTGCTTTCAAATCCTCTTCGTTGCCTTCACTGAATATATTTGTGGACGAGAGTTATCATCTATAACTCTGCAGGTTTGGGAATTGCAGTGTCCCTGAGCTCCATTTTTCAACTCGCTCTCTTGGGAGCTGGCCGCAAAAGCGCAGGATTGCTTCAGGCCCTATTCTGCTTCCGGGCGGCAGACTGAGCCTGAGGTTAATTCTTCTTCCTGATGGGAAAATAGAGTGACCTGTGCCTGTCCCAACACCTAGGGCTAGTCTCTCATTGTTTCCCCCTCTTCCCGTTCACCCTCAGGACAAATTGCAACCTGTATGGAACAGGAGGTTAAAGGTGCTGATTCTCCAAGGAGGGAGATTGCTAGTAAAGCGGCTGGAATGGCGAACCCGAGCACAAGGAGATGAGAAATGAGGTGCGTTTTAGAAACCTTTCCCGATCACTCGGTGTACCATCTTCTGGGTTTCTCATGCATGTTTTCGATGTAGGAAGATGCCCTTGAACCTGGAGATTTGGGACCCATGGGATGGGTACCACGCAATATTACTTTAAAGGGTCTGCGTTTGCTCACCCAACCTCTCCAAACCTCTCAGCCCCAAGAATGTCCACCCTTATGTCGCAATCAGCTGTGGGCCTAGATATGGTCAATCCAGGTGGCATCACAGCCCCTGAACGAATTTTGTAAGAATTTCTCTCTCTTTCACTGTCTTTGTTTCACGGGTTTTTAAAAGTAATTGATTTTTATAATGGGGTTTAGCTGCTTTTCACTGCTGTCTTTATGTCGCTTTACACCCACTTGACTCACTTACAGAGAGATTTCAATACATAGGTTTAAGATTCTTACTAGTCAGATATATTCTTGGGCGGTGAATAGGGGGTGTTGAGTCCAGTTCACTGAGCAAGGAGTAGGTCTTGTCTATTACATATTGGGTTTATGGAACGGTATCTGAGCTAATTTGAAACCCTTGTTTTAGGCATCACCCCACCTCGCCTTTCCCGTTAAGCAGCTATAGTGTGTTTTCTAAACGTGTGACTCTGTTCTGTTTTGTAATTCAGTTCAAGTGTAGCGGTTTTTCCATTCCCTCTATAAGTGATATCTTATGGCAAGTGTCTTTTTCTGTGTGACTTATTTCACTTAGAATCGTCGTACCTAAATCCACTCATCATGCTGCTACTAGCCTTATGACGTTGATTTCATGGCTGAGTGATATTCCTTTGTACATAAGGACCACAACTTATTTATCCATTTTTCTCTTTCCTGGGATATTTAAGGTGTCACGAAGTGGAGGTTCTTGTCAACAGAGCAGCCCTAAACTTTGGGGTGCCTGTGTCTTGCTGATTTTTAGTTTTCCCAATGTATACGCCCATGAGTGGAAGTGTCCTATGCTCTCTAAGCTGTGTTTTTTAGATGTTTCAGGACACACCGTACACTTCTCCAGAGTGGCTGTTGGCAATTTACATCCTGACCATCAGCGTAGCCAGGCTCCCGTTTCTCAATGGCCTGTCCTGCATTTCTGGTTTTAACCCTTTATTCAGCATGGTCCTTTTGACCGATGCGAAGCGAGACTTCTTGGTAGCGCTGATTTGCCTTTCCAGGTTGCTTGGTTGGCCAAAAAGGGCCTATGCGTTTTTTCCTGAATATATTCAGGAAAAAACGCATACGCCCTTTTTGACCAAGGGCATCATTGTCGAGGTCTTGCCGCTTTTCCTGTGCTTTAAAGGCGATTCGAATCTACCTCCTGAAATCTGTTTCCTGCAATTCTGACTTGCTTTCAAATCCTCTTCGTTGCCTTCACTGAATATATTTGTGGACGAGAGTTATCATCTATAACTCTGCAGGTTTGGGAATTGCAGTGCGCCTGATCTCCATTTTTCAACTCGCTCTCTTGGGAGCTGGCCGCAAAAGCGCAGGATTGCTTCAGGCCCTATTCTGCTTCCGGGCGGCAGACTGAGCCTGAGGTTAATTCTTCTTCCTGATGGGAAAATAGAGTGACCTGTGCCTGTCCCAACACCTAGGGCTAGTCTCTCATTGTTTCCCCCTCTTCCCGTTCACCCTCAGGACAAATTGCAACCTGTATGGAACAGGAGGTTAAAGGTGCTGATTCTCCAAGGAGGGAGATTGCTAGTAAAGCGGCTGGAATGGCGAACCCGAGCACAAGGAGATGAGAAATGAGGTGCGTTTTAGAAACCTTTCCCGATCACTCGGTGTACCATCTTCTGGGTTTCTCATGCATGTTTTCGATGTAGGAAGATGCCCTTGAACCTGGAGATTTGGGACCCATGGGATGGGTACCACGCAGTATTACTTTAAAGGGTCTGCGTTTGCTCACCCAACCTCACCAAACCTCTCAGCCCCAAGAATGTCCACCCTTATGTCGCAATCAGCTGTGGGTCTAGATATGGTCAATCCAGGTGGCATCACAGCCCCTGAACGAATTTTGTCAGAATTTCTCTCTCTTTCACTGTCTTTGTTTCACGGGTTTTTAAAAGTAATTGATTTTTATAATGGGGTTTAGCTGCTTTTCACTGCTGTCTTTATGCCACTTTACACCCACTTGACTCACTTACAGAGAGATATCAATACATAGGTTTAAGATTCTTACTAGTCAGATATATTCTTGGGCGGTGAATAGGGGGTGTTGAGTCCAGTTCACTGAGCAAGGAGTAGGTCTTGTCTATTACATATTGGGTTTATGGAACGGTATCTGAGCTAATTTGAAACCCTTGTTTTAGGCATCACCCCACCTCGCCTTTCCCGTTAAGCAGCTATAGTGTGTTTTCTAAACGTGTGACTCTGTTCTGTTTTGTAATTCAGTTCAAGTGTAGCGGTTTTTCCATTCCCTCTATAAGTGATATCTTATGGCAAGTGTCTTTTTCTGTGTGACTTATTTCACTTAGAATCGTCGTACCTAAATCCACTCATCATGCTGCTACTAGCCTTATGACATTGATTTCATGGCTGAGTGATATTCCTTTGTACATAAGGACCACAACTTCTTTATCCATTTTTCTCTTTCCTGGGATATTTAAGGTGTCACGAAGTGGAGGTTCTTGTCAACAGAGCAGCCCTAAACTTTGGGGTGCCTGTGTCTTGCTGATTTTTAGTTTTCCCAATGTATACGCCCATGAGTGGAAGTGGCCTATGCTCTCTAAGCTGAGTTTTGTAAATGTTTCAGGACACACCGTACACTTCTCCAGAGTGGCTGTTGGCAATTTACATCCCGCCCATCAGCGTAGCCAGGCTCCCGTTTCTCCATGGCCTGTCCTGCATTTCTGGTTTTGACCCTTTATTCAGCATGGCCCTTTTGACCGATGCGAAGCGAGACTTCTTGGTAGCGCTGATTTGCCTTTCCAGGTTGCTTGGTTGGCCAAAAAGGGCGTATGTGTTTTTTCCTGAATATATTCAGGAAAAAACGCATACACCCTTTTTGGCCAAGGGCATCATTGTCGAGGTTTTGCCGCTTTTCCTGTGCTTTAAAGGCGATTCGAATCTGCCTCCTGAAATCTGTTTCCTGCAATTCTGCCTTGCTTTCAAATCCTCTTTGTTGCCTTCCCTCAATATATTTGTAGACGAGAGTTATCATTTATAAGTTGCAGGTTTGTGAATTGCAGTGCCCCTGAGCTCCATTTTTCAACTCGCTCTCTTGGGAGCTGGCCGCAAAAGCGCAGGATTGCTTTAGGCCCTATTCTGCTTCCGGGCGGCAGACTGAGCCTGTGGTTAATTCTTCTTCCTGATGGGAAAATAGAGTGACCTGTGCCTGTCCCAACACCTAGGGCTAGTCTCTCATTGGTTCCCCTCTTCCCGTTCATCCTCAGAACAAATTGCAACCTGTACGGAACAAGTGGTTAAAGCTGCTGATTCTCCAAGGAGGGAGATTGCTAGTAAAGCGGCTGGAATGGCGAACCCGAGCACAAGCAGATGAGAAATGAGGTGCGTTTTAGCAACCTTTCCCGATCACACGGTGTACCATCTTCTGGGTTTCTCATGCATGTTTTCGATGTAGGCAGATGCCCTTGAACCTGGAGATTTGGGACCCATGGGATGGGTACCACGCAGTATGACTTTAAAGGGTCTGCGTTTGCTCACCCAACCTCACCAAACCTCTCAGCCCCAAGAGTGTCCACCCTTATGTCGCAATCAGCTGTGGGTCTAGATATGGTCAATCCAGGTGGCATCACAGCCCCTGAACGAATTTTGTCAGAATTTCTCTATCTTTCACTGTCTTTGTTTCATGGGTTTTTAAAAGTAATTGATTTTTATAATGGGGTTTAGCTGCTTTTCACTGCTGTCTTTATGCCGCTTTACACCCACTTGACTCACTTACAGAGAGATATCAATACATAGGTTTTAAGATTCTTACTAGTCAGATATATTCTTGGGCGGTGAATAGGGGGTGTTGAGTCCAGTTCCCTGAGCAAGGAGTAGGTCTTGTATATTACGTATTGGGTTTATGGAACGGTATCTGAGCTATTTTGAAACCCTTGTTTTAGGCATCACCCCACCTCACCTTTCCCGTTAGGCAGCCATAGTGTGTTTTCTAACCGTGTGACTCTGTTCTGTTTTGTAATTCAGTTCAAGGGTAGCGGTTTTTACATTCCCTCTAGGAGTGATAACTTACGATAAGTGTCTTTTTCTGTGTGACTTATTTCACTTAGAATCGTCGTACCTAAATCCACTCATCATGCTGCTACTAGCCTTATGACGTTGACTTCATGGCTGAGTGATATTCCATTGTACATAAGGACCACAACTTCTTTATCCATTTTTCCCGTTCCTGGGATATTTAAGGTGTAACGAAGTGGAGGTTCTTGTCAACAGAGCAGCCCTAAACTTTGGGGTGCTTGTGTCTTGCTGATTTTTAGTTTTCCCAATTTATACGCCCATGAGTGGAAGTGGCCTATGCTCTCTAAGCTGAGTTTTGTAAATGTTTCAGGACACACCGTACACTTCTCCAGAGTGGCTGTTGGCAATTTACATCCCGCCTATCAGCGTAGCAAGGCTCCCGTTTCTCCGTGGCCTGTCCTGCATTTCTGGTTTTGACACTTTATTCAGCATGGCCCTTTTGACCGATGGGAAGCGAGACTTCTTTGTAGCGCTGATTTGCCTTTCCAGGTTGATTGGTTGGCCAAAAAGGGCGTATGCGTTTTTTTCCTGAATATATTCAGGAAAAAACGCATACGCCCTTTTTGGCCAAGGGCATCATTGTCGAGGTTTTGCCGCTTTTCCTGTGCTTTAAAGGCGATTCGAATCTGCCTCCTGAAATCTGTTTCCTGCAATTCTGCCTTGCTTTCAAATCCTCTTTGTTGCCTTCCCTCAATATATTTGTAGACGAGAGTTATCATTTATAAGTCTGCAGGTTTGTGAATTGCAGTGCCCCTGAGCTCCATTTTTCAACTCGCTCTCTTGGGAGCTGGCCGCAAAAGCGCAGGATTGCTTTAGGCCCTATTCTGCTACCGGGCGGCAGACTGAGCCTGTGGTTAATTCTTCTTCCTGATGGGAAAATAGAGTGACCTGTGCCTGTCCCAACACCTAGAGCTAGTCTCTCATTGGTTCCCCCTCTTCCCGTTCATCCTCAGGACAAATTGCAACCTGTATGGAACAGGAGGTTAAAGGTGCTGATTCTCCAAGGAGGGAGATTGCTAGTAAAGCGGCTGGAATGGCGAATCCGAGCACAAGGAGATGAGAAATGAGGTGCGTTTTAGCAACCTTTCCCGATCACTCGGTGGACCATCTTCTGGGTTTCTCATGCATGTTTTCGATGTAGGCAGATGCCCTTGAACCTGGAGATTTGGGACCCATGGGATGGGTACCACGCAGTATTACTTTAAAGCGTCTGCGTTTGCTCAGCCAACCTCACCAAACCTCTCAGCCCCAAGAGTGTCCACCCTTATGTCTCAATCAGCTGCAGGTCTAGATATGGTCAATCCAGGTGGCATCACAGCCCCTGAACGAATTTTGTCAGAATTTCTCTCTCTTTCACTGTCTTTGTTTCACGGGTTTTTAAAATTAATTGAGTTTTATAATGGGGTTTAGCTGCTTTTCACTGCTGTGTTTATGCAGCTTTACACCCACTTGACTCACTTACAGAGAGATATCAATACATAGGTTTTAAGATTCTTACTAGTCAGATATATTCTTGGGCGGTGAATAGGGGGTGTTGAGTCCAGTTCCCTGAGCAAGGAGTAGGTCTTGTCTATTACATATTGGGTTTATGGAACGGTATCTGAGCTAATTTGAAACCCTTGTTTTATGCATCACCCCACCTCGCCTTTCCCGTTAAGCAGCTATAGTGTGTTTTCTAAACGTGTGACTCTGTTCCGTTTTGTAATTCAGTTCAAGTGTAGCGGTTTTTCCATTCCTTCTATAAGTGATATCTTATGGCAAGTGTCTTTTTCTGTGTGACTTATTTCACTTAGAATCATCGTACCTAAATCCACTCATCATGCTGCTACTAGCCTTATGACGTTGATTTCATGGCTGAGTGATATTCCTTTGTACATAAGGACCACAACTTCTTTATCCATTTTTCCCGTTCCTGGGATATTTAAGGTGTCACGAAGTGGAGGTTCTTGTCAACAGAGCAGCCCTAAACTTTGGGGTGCCTGTGTCTTGCTGATTTTTAGTTTTCCCAATGTATACGCCCATGAGTGGAAGTGTCCTATGCTCTCTAAGCTGTGTTTTTTAGATGTTTCAGGACACACCGTACACTTCTCCAGAGTGGCTGTTGGCAATTTACATCCTGACCATCAGCGTAGCCAGGCTCCCGTTTCTCAATGGCCTGTCCTGCATTTCTGGTTTTGACACTTTATTCAGCATGGCCCTTTTGACCGATGGGAAGCGAGACTTCTTTGTAGCGCTGATTTTCCTTTCCAGGTTGCTTGGTTGGCCAAAAAGGGCGTATGCGTTTTTTCCTGAATATATTCAGTAAAAAACGCATACGCCCTTTTTGGCCAAGGGCATCATTGTCGAGGTTTTGCCGCTTTTCCTGTGCTTTAAAGGCGATTCGAATCTGCCTCCTGAAATCTGTTTCCTGCAATTCTGCCTTGCTTTCAAATCCTCTTTGTTGCCTTCCCTCAATATATTTGTAGACGAGAGTTATCATTTATAAGTCAGCAGGTTTGTGAATTGCAGTGCGCCTGATCTCCATTTTTCAACTCGCTCTCTTGGGAGCTGGCCGCAAAAGCGCAGGATTGCTTTAGGCCCTATTCTGCTTCCGGGCGGCAGACTGAGCCTGTGGTTAATTCTTCTTCCTGATGGGAAAATAGAGTGACCTGTGCCTTTCCCAACACCTAGAGCTAGTCTCCCATTGGTTCCCCCTCTTCCCGTTCATCCTCAGGACAAATTGCAACCTGTATGGAACAGGAGGTTAAAGCTGCTGATTCTCCAAGGAGGGAGATTGCTAGTAAAGCGGCTGGAATGGCGAACCCGAGCACAAGCAGATGAGAAATGAGGTGCGTTTTAGCAACCTTTCTGTATCACACGGTGTACCATCTTCTGGGTTTCTCATGCATGTTTTCGATGTAGGAAGATGCCGTTGAACCTGGAGATTTGGGACCCATGGGATGGGTACCACGCAGTATTACTTTAAAGGGTCTGCGTTTGCTCACCCAACCTCAGCAAACCTCTCAGCCCCAAGAGTGTCCACCCTTATGTCGCAATCAGCTGTGGGTCTAGATATGGTCAATCCAGGTGGCATCACAGCCCCTGAACGAATTTTGTCAGAATTTCTCTCTCTTTCACTGTCTTTGTTTCACGGGTTTTTAAAAGTAATTGATTTTTATAATGGGGTTTAGCTGCTTTTCACTGCTGTCTTTATGCCGCTTTACACCCACTTGACTCACTTACAGAGAGATATCAATACATAGGTTTAAGATTCTTACTAGTCAGATATATTCTTGGGCGGTGAATAGGGGGTGTTGAGTCCAGTTCACTGAGCAAGGAGTCGGTCTTGTCTATTACATATTGGGTTTATGGAACGGTATCTGAGCTAATTTGAAACCCTTGTTTTAGGCATCACCCCACCTCGCCTTTCCCGTTAAGCAGCTATAGTGTGTTTTCTAAACGTGTGACTCTGTTCCGTTTTGTAATTTAGTTCAAGTGTAGCGGTTTTTCCATTCCCTGTATAAGTGATATCTTACGGCAAGTGTCTTTTTCTGTGTGACTTATTTCATTTAGAATCATCGTACCTAAATCCACTCATCATGCTGCTACTAGCCTTATGACGTTGATTTCATGGCTGAGTGATATTCCTTTGTACATAAGGACCACAACTTCTTTATCCATTTTTCTCTTTCCTGGGATATTTAAGGTGTCACGAAGTGGAGGTTCTTGTCAACAGAGCAGCCCTAAACTTTGGGGTGCCTGTGTCTTGCTGATTTTTAGTTTTCCCAATGTATACGCCCATGAGTGGAAGTGCCCTATGCTCTCTAACCTGTGTTTTTTAGATGTATCAGGACACACCGTACACTTCTCCAGAGTGGCTGTTGGCAATTTACATCCCGCCCATCAGCGTAGCCAGGCTCCCGTTTCTCCATAGCCTGTCCTGCATTTCTGGTTTTGACCCTTTATTCAGCATGGCCCTTTTGACCGATTCGAAGCGAGACTTCTTGGTAGCGCTGATTTGCCTTTCCAGGTTGCTTGGTTGGCCAAAAAGGGCGTATGCGTTTTTTCCTGAATATATTCAGGAAAAAACGCATACGCCCTTTTTGACCAAGGGCATCATTGTCGAGGTTTTGCCGCTTTTCCTGTGCTTTAAAGGCGATTCGAATCTACCTCCTGAAATCTGTTTCCTGCAATTCTGTCTTGCTTTCAAATCCTCTTCGTTGCCTTCACTGAATATATTTGTGGACGAGAGTTATCATCTATAACTCTGCAGGTTTGTGAATTGCAGTGCGCCTGATCTCCATTTTTCAACTCGCTCTCTTGGGAGCTGGCCGCAAAAGCGCAGGATTGCTTCAGGCCCTATTCTGCTTCCGGGCGGCAGACTGAGCCTGAGGTTAATTCTTCTTCCTGATGGGAAAATAGAGTGACCTGTGCCTGTCCCAACACCTAGGGCTAGTCTCTCATTGTTTCCCCCTCTTCCCGTTCACCCTCAGGACAAATTGCAACCTGTATGGAACAGGAGGTTAAAGGTGCTGATTCTCCAAGGAGGGAGATTGCTAGTAAAGCGGCTGGAATGGCGAACCCGAGCACAAGGAGATGAGAAATGAGGTGCGTTTTAGAAACCTTTCCCGATCACTCGGTGTACCATCTTCTGGGTTTCTCATGCATGTTTTCGATGTAGGAAGATGCCCTTGAACCTGGAGATTTGGGACCCATGGGATGGGTACCACGCAGTATTACTTTAAAGGGTCTGCGTTTGCTCACCCAACCTCTCCAAACCTCTCAGCCCCAAGAATGTCCACCCTTATGTCGCAATCAGCTGTGGGCCTAGATATGGTCAATCCAGGTGGCATCACAGCCCCTGAACGAATTTTGTAAGAATTTCTCTCTCTTTCACTGTCTTTGTTTCACGGGTTTTTAAAAGTAATTGATTTTTATAATGGGGTTTAGCTGCTTTTCACTGCTGTCTTTATGTCGCTTTACACCCACTTGACTCACTTACAGAGAGATATCAATACATAGGTTTAAGATTCTTACTAGTCAGATATATTCTTGGGCGGTGAATAGGGGGTGTTGAGTCCAGTTCACTGAGCAAGGAGTAGGTCTTGTCTATTACATATTGGGTTTATGGAACGGTATCTGAGCTAATTTGAAACCCTTGTTTTAGGCATCACCCCACCTCGCCTTTCCCGTTAAGCAGCTATAGTGTGTTTTCTAAACGTGTGACTCTGTTCTGTTTTGTAATTCAGTTCAAGTGTAGCGGTTTTTCCATTCCCTCTATAAGTGATTTCTTATGGCAAGTGTCTTTTTCTGTGTGACTTATTTCACTTAGAATCGTCGTACCTAAATCCACTCATCATGCTGCTACTAGCCTTATGACGTTGATTTCATGGCTGAGTGATATTCCTTTGTACATAAGGACCACAACTTATTTATCCATTTTTCTCTTTCCTGGGATATTTAAGGTGTCACGAAGTGGAGGTTCTTGTCAACAGAGCAGCCCTAAACTTTGGGGTGCCTGTGTCTTGCTGATTTTTAGTTTTCCCAATGTATACGCCCATGAGTGGAAGTGTCCTATGCTCTCTAAGCTGTGTTTTTTAGATGTTTCAGGACACACCGTACACTTCTCCAGAGTGGCTGTTGGCAATTTACATCCTGACCATCAGCGTAGCCAGGCTCCCGTTTCTCAATGGCCTGTCCTGCATTTCTGGTTTTAACCCTTTATTCAGCATGGTCCTTTTGACCGATGCGAAGCGAGACTTCTTGGTAGCGCTGATTTGCCTTTCCAGGTTGCTTGGTTGGCCAAAAAGGGCGTATGCGTTTTTTCCTGAATATATTCAGGAAAAAACGCATACGCCCTTTTTGACCAAGGGCATCATTGTCGAGGTCTTGCCGCTTTTCCTGTGCTTTAAAGGCGATTCGAATCTACCTCCTGAAATCTGTTTCCTGCAATTCTGACTTGCTTTCAAATCCTCTTCGTTGCCTTCACTGAATATATTTGTGGACGAGAGTTATCATCTATAACTCTGCAGGTTTGGGAATTGCAGTGCCCCTGAGCTCCATTTTTCAACTCGCTCTCTTGGGAGCTGGCCGCAAAAGCGCAGGATTGCTTCAGGCCCTATTCTGCTTCCGGGCGGCAGACTGAGCCTGAGGTTAATTCTTCTTCCTGATGGGAAAATAGAGTGACCTGTGCCTGTCCCAACACCTAGGGCTAGTCTCTCATTGTTTCCCCCTCTTCCCGTTCACCCTCAGGACAAATTGCAACCTGTATGGAACAGGAGGTTAAAGGTGCTGATTCTCCAAGGAGGGAGATTGCTAGTAAAGCGGCTGGAATGGCGAACCCGAGCACAAGGAGATGAGAAATGAGGTGCGTTTTAGAAACCTTTCCCGATCACTCGGTGTACCATCTTCTGGGTTTCTCATGCATGTTTTCGATGTAGGAAGATGCCCTTGAACCTGGAGATTTGGGACCCATGGGATGGGTACCACGCAGTATTACTTTAAAGGGTCTGCGTTTGCTCACCCAACCTCACCAAACCTCTCAGCCCCAAGAATGTCCACCCTTATGTCGCAATCAGCTGTGGGTCTAGATATGGTCAATCCAGGTGGCATCACAGCCCCTGAACGAATTTTGTCAGAATTTCTCTCTCTTTCACTGTCTTTGTTTCACGGGTTTTTAAAAGTAATTGATTTTTATAATGGGGTTTAGCTGCTTTTCACTGCTGTCTTTATGCCGCTTTACACCCACTTGACTCACTTACAGAGAGATATCAATACATAGGTTTAAGATTCTTACTAGTCAGATATATTCTTGGGCGGTGAATAGGGGGTGTTGAGTCCAGTTCACTGAGCAAGGAGTAGGTCTTGTCTATTACATATTGGGTTTATGGAACGGTATCTGAGCTAATTTGAAACCCTTGTTTTAGGCATCACCCCACCTCACCTTTCCCGTTAAGCAGCTATAGTGTGTTTTCTAAACGTGTGACTCTGTTCTGTTTTGTAATTCAGTTCAAGTGTAGCGGTTTTTCCATTCCCTCTATAAGTGATATCTTATGGCAAGTGTCTTTTTCTGTGTGACTTATTTCACTTAGAATCGTCGTACCTAAATCCACTCATCATGCTGCTACTAGCCTTATGACGTTGATTTCATGGCTGAGTGATATTCCTTTGTACATAAGGACCACAACTTCTTTATCCATTTTTCTCTTTCCTGGGATATTTAAGGTGTCACGAAGTGGAGGTTCTTGTCAACAGAGCAGCCCTAAACTTTGGGGTGCCTGTGTGTTGCTGATTTTTAGTTTTCCCAATGTATACGCCCATGAGTAGAAGTGCCCTATGCTCTCTAACCTGTGTTTTTTAAATGTTTCAGGACACACCGTACACTTCTCCAGAGTGGCTGTTGGCAATTTACATCCCGCCCATCAGCGTAGCCAGGCTCCCGTTTCTCCATGGCCTGTCCTGCATTTCTGGTTTTGACCCTTTATTCAGCATGGCCCTTTTGACCGATGCGAAGCGAGACTTCTTGGTAGCGCTGATTTGCCTTTCCAGGTTGCTTGGTTGGCCAAAAAGGGCGTATGCGTTTTTTCCTGAATATATTCAGGAAAAAACGCATACGCCCTTTTTGGCCAAGGGCATCATTGTCGAGGTTTTGCCGCTTTTCCTGTGCTTTAAAGGCGATTCGAATCTGCCTCCTGAAATCTGTTTCCTGCAATTCTGCCTTGCTTTCAAATCCTCTTCGTTGCCTTCCCTGAATATATTTGTGGACGAGAGTTATCATCTATAACTCTGCAGGTTTGGGAATTGCAGTGCCCCTGAGCTCCATTTTTCAACTCGCTTTCTTGGGAGCTGGCCGCAAAAGCGCAGGATTGCTTCAGGCCCTATTCGGGTTGTGGGCGGCAGGCTGAGCCTGTGGTTAATTCTTCTTCCTGATGGGAAAATAGAGTGACCTGTGCCTGTCCCAACACCTAGAGCTAGTCTCCCATTGGTTCCCCCTCTTCCCGTTCATCCTCAGGACAAATTGCAACCTGTACGGAACAAGAGGTTAAAGCTGCTGATTCTCCAAGGAGGGAGATTGCTAGTAAAGCGGCTGGAATGGCGAACCCGAGCACAAGCAGATGAGAAATGAGGTGCGTTTTAGCAACCTTTCCCGATCACACGGTGTACCATCTTCTGGGTTTCTCATGCATGTTTTCGATGTAGGCAGATGCCCTTGAACCTGGAGATTTGGGACCCATGGGATGGGTACCACGCAGTATGACTTTAAAGGGTCTGCGTTTGCTCACCCAACCTCACCAAACCTCTCAGCCCCAAGAGTGTCCACCCTTATGTCGCAATCAGCTGTGGGTCTAGATATGGTCAATCCAGGTGGCATCACAGCCCCTGAACGAATTTTGTCAGAATTTCTCTATCTTTCACTGTCTTTGTTTCATGGGTTTTTAAAAGTAATTGATTTTTATAATGGGGTTTAGCTGCTTTTCACTGCTGTCTTTATGCCGCTTTACACCCACTTGACTCACTTACAGAGAGATATCAATACATAGGTTTTAAGATTCTTACTAGTCAGATATATTCTTGGGCGGTGAATAGGGGGTGTTGAGTCCAGTTCCCTGAGCAAGGAGTAGGTCTTGTATATTACGTATTGGGTTTATGGAACGGTATCTGAGCTATTTTGAAACCCTTGTTTTAGGCATCACCCCACCTCACCTTTCCCGTTAGGCAGCCATAGTGTGTTTTCTAACCGTGTGACTCTGTTCTGTTTTGTAATTCAGTTCAAGGGTAGCGGTTTTTACATTCCCTCTAGGAGTGATAACTTACGATAAGTGTCTTTTTCTGTGTGACTTATTTCACTTAGAATCGTCGTACCTAAATCCACTCATCATGCTGCTACTAGCCTTATGACGTTGACTTCATGGCTGAGTGATATTCCATTGTACATAAGGACCACAACTTCTTTATCCATTTTTCCCGTTCCTGGGATATTTAAGGTGTCACGAAGTGGAGGTTCTTGTCAACAGAGCAGCCCTAAACTTTGGGGTGCTTGTGTCTTGCTGATTTTTAGTTTTCCCAATTTATATGCCCATGAGTGGAAGTGGCCTATGCTCTCTAAGCTGAGTTTTGTAAATGTTTCAGGACACACCGTACACTTCTCCAGAGTGGCTGTTGGCAATTTACATCCCGCCTATCAGCGTAGCAAGGCTCCCGTTTCTCCGTGGCCTGTCCTGCATTTCTGGTTTTGACACTTTATTCAGCATGGCCCTTTTGACCGATGGGAAGCGAGACTTCTTTGTAGCGCTGATTTGCCTTTCCAGGTTGATTGGTTGGCCAAAAAGGGCGTATGCGTTTTTTTCCTGAATATATTCAGGAAAAAACGCATACGCCCTTTTTGGCCAAGGGCATCATTGTCGAGGTTTTGCCGCTTTTCCTGTGCTTTAAAGGCGATTCGAATCTGCCTCCTGAAATCTGTTTCCTGCAATTCTGCCTTGCTTTCAAATCCTCTTTGTTGCCTTCCCTCAATATATTTGTAGACGAGAGTTATCATTTATAAGTCTGCAGGTTTGTGAATTGCAGTGCCCCTGAGCTCCATTTTTCAACTCGCTCTCTTGGGAGCTGGCCGCAAAAGCGCAGGATTGCTTTAGGCCCTATTCTGCTTCCGGGCGGCAGACTGAGCCTGTGGTTAATTCTTCTTCCTGATGGGAAAATAGAGTGACCTGTGCCTGTCCCAACACCTAGAGCTAGTCTCTCATTGGTTCCCCCTCTTCCCGTTCATCCTCAGGACAAATTGCAACCTGTATGGAACAGGAGGTTAAAGGTGCTGATTCTACAAGGAGGGAGATTGCTAGTAAAGCGGCTGGAATGGCGAATCCGAGCACAAGGAGATGAGAAATGAGGTGCGTTTTAGCAACCTTTCCCGATCACTCGGTGGACCATCTTCTGGGTTTCTCATGCATGTTTTCGATGTAGGCAGATGCCCTTGAACCTGGAGATTTGGGACCCATGGGATGGGTACCACGCAGTATTACTTTAAAGCGTCTGCGTTTGCTCAGCCAACCTCACCAAACCTCTCAGCCCCAAGAGTGTCCACCCTTATGTCTCAATCAGCTGCAGGTCTAGATATGGTCAATCCAGGTGGCATCACAGCCCCTGAACGAATTTTGTCAGAATTTCTCTCTCTTTCACTGTCTTTGTTTCACGGGTTTTTAAAATTAATTGAGTTTTATAATGGGGTTTAGCTGCTTTTCACTGCTGTGTTTATGCAGCTTTACACCCACTTGACTCACTTACAGAGAGATATCAATACATAGGTTTTAAGATTCTTACTAGTCAGATATATTCTTGGGCGGTGAATAGGGGGTGTTGAGTCCAGTTCCCTGAGCAAGGAGTAGGTCTTGTCTATTACATATTGGGTTTATGGAACGGTATCTGAGCTAATTTGAAACCCTTGTTTTATGCATCACCCCACCTCACCTTTCCCGTTAAGCAGCTATAGTGTGTTTTCTAAACGTGTGACTCTGTTCCGTTTTGTAATTCAGTTCAAGTGTAGCGGTTTTTATATTTCCCTCTATAAGTGATATCTTATGGCAAGTGTCTTTTTCTGTGTGACTTATTTCACTTAGAATCATCGTACCTAAATCCACTCATCATGCTGCTACTAGCCTTATGACGTTGATTTCATGGCTGAGTGATATTCCTTTGTACATAAGGACCACAACTTCTTTATCCATTTTTCTCTTTCCTGGGATATTTAAGGTGTCACGAAGTGGAGGTTCTTGTCAACAGAGCAGCCCTAAACTTTGGGGTGCCTGTGTCTTGCTGATTTTTAGTTTTCCCAATGTATACGCCCATGAGTGGAAGTGTCCTATGCTCTCTAAGCTGTGTTTTTTAGATGTTTCAGGACACACCGTACACTTCTCCAGAGTGGCTGTTGGCAATTTACATCCTGACCATCAGCGTAGCCAGGCTCCCGTTTCTCAATGGCCTGTCCTGCATTTCTGGTTTTGACCCTTTATTCAGCATGGTCCTTTTGACCGATGCGAAGCGAGACTTCTTGGTAGCGCTGATTTGCCTTTCAGGTTGCTTGGTTGGCCAAAAAGGGCCTATGCGTTTTTTCCTGAATATATTCAGGAAAAAACGCATACGCCCTTTTTGACCAAGGGCATCATTGTCGAGGTCTTGCCGCTTTTCCTGTGCTTTAAAGGCGATTCGAATCTACCTCCTGAAATCTGTTTCCTGCAATTCTGACTTGCTTTCAAATCCTCTTCGTTGCCTTCACTGAATATATTTGTGGACGAGAGTTATCATCTATAACTCTGCAGGTTTGGGAATTGCAGTGCCCCTGAGCTCCATTTTTCAACTCGCTCTCTTGGGAGCTGGCCGCAAAAGCGCAGGATTGCTTCAGGCCCTATTCTGCTTCCGGGCGGCAGACTGAGCCTGAGGTTAATTCTTCTTCCTGATGGGAAAATAGAGTGACCTGTGCCTGTCCCAACACCTAGGGCTAGTCTCTCATTGTTTCCCCCTCTTCCCGTTCACCCTCAGGACAAATTGCAACCTGTATGGAACAGGAGGTTAAAGGTGCTGATTCTCCAAGGAGGGAGATTGCTAGTAAAGCGGCTGGAATGGCGAACCCGAGCACAAGGAGATGAGAAATGAGGTGCGTTTTAGAAACCTTTCCCGATCACTCGGTGTACCATCTTCTGGGTTTCTCATGCATGTTTTCGATGTAGGAAGATGCCCTTGAACCTGGAGATTTGGGACCCATGGGATGGGTACCACGCAGTATTACTTTAAAGGGTCTGCGTTTGCTCACCCAACCTCTCCAAACCTCTCAGCCCCAAGAATGTCCACCCTTATGTCGCAATCAGCTGTGGGCCTAGATATGGTCAATCCAGGTGGCATCACAGCCCCTGAACGAATTTTGTAAGAATTTCTCTCTCTTTCACTGTCTTTGTTTCACGGGTTTTTAAAAGTAATTGATTTTTATAATGGGGTTTAGCTGCTTTTCACTGCTGTCTTTATGTCGCTTTACACCCACTTGACTCACTTACAGAGAGATTTCAATACATAGGTTTAAGATTCTTACTAGTCAGATATATTCTTGGGCGGTGAATAGGGGGTGTTGAGTCCAGTTCACTGAGCAAGGAGTAGGTCTTGTCTATTACATATTGGGTTTATGGAACGGTATCTGAGCTAATTTGAAACCCTTGTTTTAGGCATCACCCCACCTCGCCTTTCCCGTTAAGCAGCTATAGTGTGTTTTCTAAACGTGTGACTCTGTTCTGTTTTGTAATTCAGTTCAAGTGTAGCGGTTTTTCCATTCCCTCTATAAGTGATATCTTATGGCAAGTGTCTTTTTCTGTGTGACTTATTTCACTTAGAATCGTCGTACCTAAATCCACTCATCATGCTGCTACTAGCCTTATGACGTTGATTTCATGGCTGAGTGATATTCCTTTGTACATAAGGACCACAACTTATTTATCCATTTTTCTCTTTCCTGGGATATTTAAGGTGTCACGAAGTGGAGGTTCTTGTCAACAGAGCAGCCCTAAACTTTGGGGTGCCTGTGTCTTGCTGATTTTTAGTTTTCCCAATGTATACGCCCATGAGTGGAAGTGTCCTATGCTCTCTAAGCTGTGTTTTTTAGATGTTTCAGGACACACCGTACACTTCTCCAGAGTGGCTGTTGGCAATTTACATCCTGACCATCAGCGTAGCCAGGCTCCCGTTTCTCAATGGCCTGTCCTGCATTTCTGGTTTTAACCCTTTATTCAGCATGGTCCTTTTGACCGATGCGAAGCGAGACTTCTTGGTAGCGCTGATTTGCCTTTCCAGGTTGCTTGGTTGGCCAAAAAGGGCCTATGCGTTTTTTCCTGAATATATTCAGGAAAAAACGCATACGCCCTTTTTGACCAAGGGCATCATTGTCGAGGTCTTGCCGCTTTTCCTGTGCTTTAAAGGCGATTCGAATCTACCTCCTGAAATCTGTTTCCTGCAATTCTGACTTGCTTTCAAATCCTCTTCGTTGCCTTCACTGAATATATTTGTGGACGAGAGTTATCATCTATAACTCTGCAGGTTTGGGAATTGCAGTGCCCCTGAGCTCCATTTTTCAACTCGCTCTCTTGGGAGCTGGCCGCAAAAGCGCAGGATTGCTTCAGGCCCTATTCTGCTTCCGGGCGGCAGACTGAGCCTGAGGTTAATTCTTCTTCCTGATGGGAAAATAGAGTGACCTGTGCCTGTCCCAACACCTAGGGCTAGTCTCTCATTGTTTCCCCCTCTTCCCGTTCACCCTCAGGACAAATTGCAACCTGTATGGAACAGGAGGTTAAAGGTGCTGATTCTCCAAGGAGGGAGATTGCTAGTAAAGCGGCTGGAATGGCGAACCCGAGCACAAGGAGATGAGAAATGAGGTGCGTTTTAGAAACCTTTCCCGATCACTCGGTGTACCATCTTCTGGGTTTCTCATGCATGTTTTCGATGTAGGAAGATGCCCTTGAACCTGGAGATTTGGGACCCATGGGATGGGTACCACGCAGTATTACTTTAAAGGGTCTGCGTTTGCTCACCCAACCTCACCAAACCTCTCAGCCCCAAGAATGTCCACCCTTATGTCGCAATCAGCTGTGGGTCTAGATATGGTCAATCCAGGTGGCATCACAGCCCCTGAACGAATTTTGTCAGAATTTCTCTCTCTTTCACTGTCTTTGTTTCACGGGTTTTTAAAAGTAATTGATTTTTATAATGGGGTTTAGCTGCTTTTCACTGCTGTCTTTATGCCGCTTTACACCCACTTGACTCACTTACAGAGAGATATCAATACATAGGTTTAAGATTCTTACTAGTCAGATATATTCTTGGGCGGTGAATAGGGGGTGTTGAGTCCAGTTCACTGAGCAAGGAGTAGGTCTTGTCTATTACATATTGGGTTTATGGAACGGTATCTGAGCTAATTTGAAACCCTTGTTTTAGGCATCACCCCACCTCGCCTTTCCCGTTAAGCAGCTATAGTGTGTTTTCTAAACGTGTGACTCTGTTCTGTTTTGTAATTCAGTTCAAGTGTAGCGGTTTTTCCATTCCCTCTATAAGTGATATCTTATGGCAAGTGTCTTTTTCTGTGTGACTTATTTCACTTAGAATCGTCGTACCTAAATCCACTCATCATGCTGCTACTAGCCTTATGACGTTGATTTCATGGCTGAGTGATATTCCTTTGTACATAAGGACCACAACTTCTTTATCCATTTTTCTCTTTCCTGGGATATTTAAGGTGTCACGAAGTGGAGGTTCTTGTCAACAGAGCAGCCCTAAACTTTGGGGTGCCTGTGTCTTGCTGATTTTTAGTTTTCCCAATGTATACGCCCATGAGTGGAAGTGGCCTATGCTCTCTAAGCTGAGTTTTGTAAATGTTTCAGGACACACCGTACACTTCTCCAGAGTGGCTGTTGGCAATTTACATCCCGCCCATCAGCGTAGCCAGGCTCCCGTTTCTCCATGGCCTGTCCTGCATTTCTGGTTTTGACCCTTTATTCAGCATGGCCCTTTTGACCGATGCGAAGCGAGACTTCTTGGTAGCGCTGATTTGCCTTTCCAGGTTGCTTGGTTGGCCAAAAAGGGCGTATGTGTTTTTTCCTGAATATATTCAGGAAAAAACGCATACACCCTTTTTGGCCAAGGGCATCATTGTCGAGGTTTTGCCGCTTTTCCTGTGCTTTAAAGGCGATTCGAATCTGCCTCCTGAAATCTGTTTCCTGCAATTCTGCCTTGCTTTCAAATCCTCTTTGTTGCCTTCCCTCAATATATTTGTAGACGAGAGTTATCATTTATAAGTTGCAGGTTTGTGAATTGCAGTGCCCCTGAGCTCCATTTTTCAACTCGCTCTCTTGGGAGCTGGCCGCAAAAGCGCAGGATTGCTTTAGGCCCTATTCTGCTTCCGGGCGGCAGACTGAGCCTGTGGTTAATTCTTCTTCCTGATGGGAAAATAGAGTGACCTGTGCCTGTCCCAACACCTAGGGCTAGTCTCTCATTGGTTCCCCTCTTCCCGTTCATCCTCAGGACAAATTGCAACCTGTACGGAACAAGTGGTTAAAGCTGCTGATTCTCCAAGGAGGGAGATTGCTAGTAAAGCGGCTGGAATGGCGAACCCGAGCACAAGCAGATGAGAAATGAGGTGCGTTTTAGCAACCTTTCCCGATCACACGGTGTACCATCTTCTGGGTTTCTCATGCATGTTTTCGATGTAGGCAGATGCCCTTGAACCTGGAGATTTGGGACCCATGGGATGGGTACCACGCAGTATGACTTTAAAGGGTCTGCGTTTGCTCACCCAACCTCACCAAACCTCTCAGCCCCAAGAGTGTCCACCCTTATGTCGCAATCAGCTGTGGGTCTAGATATGGTCAATCCAGGTGGCATCACAGCCCCTGAACGAATTTTGTCAGAATTTCTCTATCTTTCACTGTCTTTGTTTCATGGGTTTTTAAAAGTAATTGATTTTTATAATGGGGTTTAGCTGCTTTTCACTGCTGTCTTTATGCCGCTTTACACCCACTTGACTCACTTACAGAGAGATATCAATACATAGGTTTTAAGATTCTTACTAGTCAGATATATTCTTGGGCGGTGAATAGGGGGTGTTGAGTCCAGTTCCCTGAGCAAGGAGTAGGTCTTGTCTATTACATATTGGGTTTATGGAACGGTATCTGAGCTAATTTGAAACCCTTGTTTTATGCATCACCCCACCTCACCTTTCCCGTTAAGCAGCTATAGTGTGTTTTCTAAACGTGTGACTCTGTTCCGTTTTGTAATTCAGTTCAAGTGTAGCGGTTTTTATATTTCCCTCTATAAGTGATATCTTATGGCAAGTGTCTTTTTCTGTGTGACTTATTTCACTTAGAATCATCGTACCTAAATCCACTCATCATGCTGCTACTAGCCTTATGACGTTGATTTCATGGCTGAGTGATATTCCTTTGTACATAAGGACCACAACTTCTTTATCCATTTTTCTCTTTCCTGGGATATTTAAGGTGTCACGAAGTGGAGGTTCTTGTCAACAGAGCAGCCCTAAACTTTGGGGTGCCTGTGTCTTGCTGATTTTTAGTTTTCCCAATGTATACGCCCATGAGTGGAAGTGTCCTATGCTCTCTAAGCTGTGTTTTTTAGATGTTTCAGGACACACCGTACACTTCTCCAGAGTGGCTGTTGGCAATTTACATCCTGACCATCAGCGTAGCCAGGCTCCCGTTTCTCAATGGCCTGTCCTGCATTTCTGGTTTTGACCCTTTATTCAGCATGGTCCTTTTGACCGATGCGAAGCGAGACTTCTTGGTAGCGCTGATTTGCCTTTCAGGTTGCTTGGTTGGCCAAAAAGGGCCTATGCGTTTTTTCCTGAATATATTCAGGAAAAAACGCATACGCCCTTTTTGACCAAGGGCATCATTGTCGAGGTCTTGCCGCTTTTCCTGTGCTTTAAAGGCGATTCGAATCTACCTCCTGAAATCTGTTTCCTGCAATTCTGACTTGCTTTCAAATCCTCTTCGTTGCCTTCACTGAATATATTTGTGGACGAGAGTTATCATCTATAACTCTGCAGGTTTGGGAATTGCAGTGCCCCTGAGCTCCATTTTTCAACTCGCTCTCTTGGGAGCTGGCCGCAAAAGCGCAGGATTGCTTCAGGCCCTATTCTGCTTCCGGGCGGCAGACTGAGCCTGAGGTTAATTCTTCTTCCTGATGGGAAAATAGAGTGACCTGTGCCTGTCCCAACACCTAGGGCTAGTCTCTCATTGTTTCCCCCTCTTCCCGTTCACCCTCAGGACAAATTGCAACCTGTATGGAACAGGAGGTTAAAGGTGCTGATTCTCCAAGGAGGGAGATTGCTAGTAAAGCGGCTGGAATGGCGAACCCGAGCACAAGGAGATGAGAAATGAGGTGCGTTTTAGAAACCTTTCCCGATCACTCGGTGTACCATCTTCTGGGTTTCTCATGCATGTTTTCGATGTAGGAAGATGCCCTTGAACCTGGAGATTTGGGACCCATGGGATGGGTACCACGCAGTATTACTTTAAAGGGTCTGCGTTTGCTCACCCAACCTCTCCAAACCTCTCAGCCCCAAGAATGTCCACCCTTATGTCGCAATCAGCTGTGGGCCTAGATATGGTCAATCCAGGTGGCATCACAGCCCCTGAACGAATTTTGTAAGAATTTCTCTCTCTTTCACTGTCTTTGTTTCACGGGTTTTTAAAAGTAATTGATTTTTATAATGGGGTTTAGCTGCTTTTCACTGCTGTCTTTATGTCGCTTTACACCCACTTGACTCACTTACAGAGAGATTTCAATACATAGGTTTAAGGTTCTTACTAGTCAGATATATTCTTGGGCGGTGAATAGGGGGTGTTGAGTCCAGTTCACTGAGCAAGGAGTAGGTCTTGTCTATTACATATTGGGTTTATGGAACGGTATCTGAGCTAATTTGAAACCCTTGTTTTAGGCATCACCCCACCTCGCCTTTCCCGTTAAGCAGCTATAGTGTGTTTTCTAAACGTGTGACTCTGTTCTGTTTTGTAATTCAGTTCAAGTGTAGCGGTTTTTCCATTCCCTCTATAAGTGATATCTTATGGCAAGTGTCTTTTTCTGTGTGACTTATTTCACTTAGAATCGTCGTACCTAAATCCACTCATCATGCTGCTACTAGCCTTATGACGTTGATTTCATGGCTGAGTGATATTCCTTTGTACATAAGGACCACAACTTATTTATCCATTTTTCTCTTTCCTGGGATATTTAAGGTGTCACGAAGTGGAGGTTCTTGTCAACAGAGCAGCCCTAAACTTTGGGGTGCCTGTGTCTTGCTGATTTTTAGTTTTCCCAATGTATACGCCCATGAGTGGAAGTGTCCTATGCTCTCTAAGCTGTGTTTTTTAGATGTTTCAGGACACACCGTACACTTCTCCAGAGTGGCTGTTGGCAATTTACATCCTGACCATCAGCGTAGCCAGGCTCCCGTTTCTCAATGGCCTGTCCTGCATTTCTGGTTTTAACCCTTTATTCAGCATGGTCCTTTTGACCGATGCGAAGCGAGACTTCTTGGTAGCGCTGATTTGCCTTTCCAGGTTGCTTGGTTGGCCAAAAAGGGCCTATGCGTTTTTTCCTGAATATATTCAGGAAAAAACGCATACGCCCTTTTTGACCAAGGGCATCATTGTCGAGGTCTTGCCGCTTTTCCTGTGCTTTAAAGGCGATTCGAATCTACCTCCTGAAATCTGTTTCCTGCAATTCTGACTTGCTTTCAAATCCTCTTCGTTGCCTTCACTGAATATATTTGTGGACGAGAGTTATCATCTATAACTCTGCAGGTTTGGGAATTGCAGTGCCCCTGAGCTCCATTTTTCAACTCGCTCTCTTGGGAGCTGGCCGCAAAAGCGCAGGATTGCTTCAGGCCCTATTCTGCTTCCGGGCGGCAGACTGAGCCTGAGGTTAATTCTTCTTCCTGATGGGAAAATAGAGTGACCTGTGCCTGTCCCAACACCTAGGGCTAGTCTCTCATTGTTTCCCCCTCTTCCCGTTCACCCTCAGGACAAATTGCAACCTGTATGGAACAGGAGGTTAAAGGTGCTGATTCTCCAAGGAGGGAGATTGCTAGTAAAGCGGCTGGAATGGCGAACCCGAGCACAAGGAGATGAGAAATGAGGTGCGTTTTAGAAACCTTTCCCGATCACTCGGTGTACCATCTTCTGGGTTTCTCATGCATGTTTTCGATGTAGGAAGATGCCCTTGAACCTGGAGATTTGGGACCCATGGGATGGGTACCACGCAGTATTACTTTAAAGGGTCTGCGTTTGCTCACCCAACCTCACCAAACCTCTCAGCCCCAAGAATGTCCACCCTTATGTCGCAATCAGCTGTGGGTCTAGATATGGTCAATCCAGGTGGCATCACAGCCCCTGAACGAATTTTGTCAGAATTTCTCTCTCTTTCACTGTCTTTGTTTCACGGGTTTTTAAAAGTAATTGATTTTTATAATGGGGTTTAGCTGCTTTTCACTGCTGTCTTTATGCCGCTTTACACCCACTTGACTCACTTACAGAGAGATATCAATACATAGGTTTAAGATTCTTACTAGTCAGATATATTCTTGGGCGGTGAATAGGGGGTGTTGAGTCCAGTTCACTGAGCAAGGAGTAGGTCTTGTCTATTACATATTGGGTTTATGGAACGGTATCTGAGCTAATTTGAAACCCTTGTTTTAGGCATCACCCCACCTCGCCTTTCCCGTTAAGCAGCTATAGTGTGTTTTCTAAACGTGTGACTCTGTTCTGTTTTGTAATTCAGTTCAAGTGTAGCGGTTTTTCCATTCCCTCTATAAGTGATATCTTATGGCAAGTGTCTTTTTCTGTGTGACTTATTTCACTTAGAATCGTCGTACCTAAATCCACTCATCATGCTGCTACTAGCCTTATGACATTGATTTCATGGCTGAGTGATATTCCTTTGTACATAAGGACCACAACTTCTTTATCCATTTTTCTCTTTCCTGGGATATTTAAGGTGTCACGAAGTGGAGGTTCTTGTCAACAGAGCAGCCCTAAACTTTGGGGTGCCTGTGTCTTGCTGATTTTTAGTTTTCCCAATGTATACGCCCATGAGTGGAAGTGGCCTATGCTCTCTAAGCTGAGTTTTGTAAATGTTTCAGGACACACCGTACACTTCTCCAGAGTGGCTGTTGGCAATTTACATCCCGCCCATCAGCGTAGCCAGGCTCCCGTTTCTCCATGGCCTGTCCTGCATTTCTGGTTTTGACCCTTTATTCAGCATGGCCCTTTTGACCGATGCGAAGCGAGACTTCTTGGTAGCGCTGATTTGCCTTTCCAGGTTGCTTGGTTGGCCAAAAAGGGCGTATGTGTTTTTTCCTGAATATATTCAGGAAAAAACGCATACACCCTTTTTGGCCAAGGGCATCATTGTCGAGGTTTTGCCGCTTTTCCTGTGCTTTAAAGGCGATTCGAATCTGCCTCCTGAAATCTGTTTCCTGCAATTCTGCCTTGCTTTCAAATCCTCTTTGTTGCCTTCCCTCAATATATTTGTAGACGAGAGTTATCATTTATAAGTTGCAGGTTTGTGAATTGCAGTGCCCCTGAGCTCCATTTTTCAACTCGCTCTCTTGGGAGCTGGCCGCAAAAGCGCAGGATTGCTTTAGGCCCTATTCTGCTTCCGGGCGGCAGACTGAGCCTGTGGTTAATTCTTCTTCCTGATGGGAAAATAGAGTGACCTGTGCCTGTCCCAACACCTAGGGCTAGTCTCTCATTGGTTCCCCTCTTCCCGTTCATCCTCAGGACAAATTGCAACCTGTACGGAACAAGTGGTTAAAGCTGCTGATTCTCCAAGGAGGGAGATTGCTAGTAAAGCGGCTGGAATGGCGAACCCGAGCACAAGCAGATGAGAAATGAGGTGCGTTTTAGCAACCTTTCCCGATCACACGGTGTACCATCTTCTGGGTTTCTCATGCATGTTTTCGATGTAGGCAGATGCCCTTGAACCTGGAGATTTGGGACCCATGGGATGGGTACCACGCAGTATGACTTTAAAGGGTCTGCGTTTGCTCACCCAACCTCACCAAACCTCTCAGCCCCAAGAGTGTCCACCCTTATGTCGCAATCAGCTGTGGGTCTAGATATGGTCAATCCAGGTGGCATCACAGCCCCTGAACGAATTTTGTCAGAATTTCTCTATCTTTCACTGTCTTTGTTTCATGGGTTTTTAAAAGTAATTGATTTTTATAATGGGGTTTAGCTGCTTTTCACTGCTGTCTTTATGCCGCTTTACACCCACTTGACTCACTTACAGAGAGATATCAATACATAGGTTTTAAGATTCTTACTAGTCAGATATATTCTTGGGCGGTGAATAGGGGGTGTTGAGTCCAGTTCCCTGAGCAAGGAGTAGGTCTTGTATATTACGTATTGGGTTTATGGAACGGTATCTGAGCTATTTTGAAACCCTTGTTTTAGGCATCACCCCACCTCACCTTTCCCGTTAGGCAGCCATAGTGTGTTTTCTAACCGTGTGACTCTGTTCTGTTTTGTAATTCAGTTCAAGGGTAGCGGTTTTTACATTCCCTCTAGGAGTGATAACTTACGATAAGTGTCTTTTTCTGTGTGACTTATTTCACTTAGAATCGTCGTACCTAAATCCACTCATCATGCTGCTACTAGCCTTATGACGTTGACTTCATGGCTGAGTGATATTCCATTGTACATAAGGACCACAACTTCTTTATCCATTTTTCCCGTTCCTGGGATATTTAAGGTGTCACGAAGTGGAGGTTCTTGTCAACAGAGCAGCCCTAAACTTTGGGGTGCTTGTGTCTTGCTGATTTTTAGTTTTCCCAATTTATACGCCCATGAGTGGAAGTGGCCTATGCTCTCTAAGCTGAGTTTTGTAAATGTTTCAGGACACACCGTACACTTCTCCAGAGTGGCTGTTGGCAATTTACATCCCGCCTATCAGCGTAGCAAGGCTCCCGTTTCTCCGTGGCCTGTCCTGCATTTCTGGTTTTGACACTTTATTCAGCATGGCCCTTTTGACCGATGGGAAGCGAGACTTCTTTGTAGCGCTGATTTGCCTTTCCAGGTTGATTGGTTGGCCAAAAAGGGCGTATGCGTTTTTTTCCTGAATATATTCAGGAAAAAACGCATACGCCCTTTTTGGCCAAGGGCATCATTGTCGAGGTTTTGCCGCTTTTCCTGTGCTTTAAAGGCGATTCGAATCTGCCTCCTGAAATCTGTTTCCTGCAATTCTGCCTTGCTTTCAAATCCTCTTTGTTGCCTTCCCTCAATATATTTGTAGACGAGAGTTATCATTTATAAGTCTGCAGGTTTGTGAATTGCAGTGCCCCTGAGCTCCATTTTTCAACTCGCTCTCTTGGGAGCTGGCCGCAAAAGCGCAGGATTGCTTTAGGCCCTATTCTGCTACCGGGCGGCAGACTGAGCCTGTGGTTAATTCTTCTTCCTGATGGGAAAATAGAGTGACCTGTGCCTGTCCCAACACCTAGAGCTAGTCTCTCATTGGTTCCCCCTCTTCCCGTTCATCCTCAGGACAAATTGCAACCTGTATGGAACAGGAGGTTAAAGGTGCTGATTCTCCAAGGAGGGAGATTGCTAGTAAAGCGGCTGGAATGGCGAATCCGAGCACAAGGAGATGAGAAATGAGGTGCGTTTTAGCAACCTTTCCCGATCACTCGGTGGACCATCTTCTGGGTTTCTCATGCATGTTTTCGATGTAGGCAGATGCCCTTGAACCTGGAGATTTGGGACCCATGGGATGGGTACCACGCAGTATTACTTTAAAGCGTCTGCGTTTGCTCAGCCAACCTCACCAAACCTCTCAGCCCCAAGAGTGTCCACCCTTATGTCTCAATCAGCTGCAGGTCTAGATATGGTCAATCCAGGTGGCATCACAGCCCCTGAACGAATTTTGTCAGAATTTCTCTCTCTTTCACTGTCTTTGTTTCACGGGTTTTTAAAATTAATTGAGTTTTATAATGGGGTTTAGCTGCTTTTCACTGCTGTGTTTATGCAGCTTTACACCCACTTGACTCACTTACAGAGAGATATCAATACATAGGTTTTAAGATTCTTACTAGTCAGATATATTCTTGGGCGGTGAATAGGGGGTGTTGAGTCCAGTTCCCTGAGCAAGGAGTAGGTCTTGTCTATTACATATTGGGTTTATGGAACGGTATCTGAGCTAATTTGAAACCCTTGTTTTATGCATCACCCCACCTCGCCTTTCCCGTTAAGCAGCTATAGTGTGTTTTCTAAACGTGTGACTCTGTTCCGTTTTGTAATTCAGGTCAAGTGTAGCGGTTTTTCCATTCCTTCTATAAGTGATATCTTATGGCAAGTGTCTTTTTCTGTGTGACTTATTTCACTTAGAATCATCGTACCTAAATCCACTCATCATGCTGCTACTAGCCTTATGACGTTGATTTCATGGCTGAGTGATATTCCTTTGTACATAAGGACCACAACTTCTTTATCCATTTTTCTCTTTCCTGGGATATTTAAGGTGTCACGAAGTGGAGGTTCTTGTCAACAGAGCAGCCCTAAACTTTGGGGTGCCTGTGTCTTGCTGATTTTTAGTTTTCCCAATGTATACGCCCATGAGTGGAAGTGTCCTATGCTCTCTAAGCTGTGTTTTTTAGATGTTTCAGGACACACCGTACACTTCTCCAGAGTGGCTGTTGGCAATTTACATCCTGACCATCAGCGTAGCCAGGCTCCCGTTTCTCAATGGCCTGTCCTGCATTTCTGGTTTTGACACTTTATTCAGCATGGCCCTTTTGACCGATGGGAAGCGAGACTTCTTTGTAGCGCTGATTTTCCTTTCCAGGTTGCTTGGTTGGCCAAAAAGGGCGTATGCGTTTTTTCCTGAATATATTCAGTAAAAAACGCATACGCCCTTTTTGGCCAAGGGCATCATTGTCGAGGTTTTGCCGCTTTTCCTGTGCTTTAAAGGCGATTCGAATCTGCCTCCTGAAATCTGTTTCCTGCAATTCTGCCTTGCTTTCAAATCCTCTTTGTTGCCTTCCCTCAATATATTTGTAGACGAGAGTTATCATTTATAAGTCAGCAGGTTTGTGAATTGCAGTGCGCCTGATCTCCATTTTTCAACTCGCTCTCTTGGGAGCTGGCCGCAAAAGCGCAGGATTGCTTTAGGCCCTATTCTGCTTCCGGGCGGCAGACTGAGCCTGTGGTTAATTCTTCTTCCTGATGGGAAAATAGAGTGACCTGTGCCTTTCCCAACACCTAGAGCTAGTCTCCCATTGGTTCCCCCTCTTCCCGTTCATCCTCAGGACAAATTGCAACCTGTATGGAACAGGAGGTTAAAGCTGCTGATTCTCCAAGGAGGGAGATTGCTAGTAAAGCGGCTGGAATGGCGAACCCGAGCACAAGCAGATGAGAAATGAGGTGCGTTTTAGCAACCTTTCCGTATCACACGGTGTACCATCTTCTGGGTTTCTCATGCATGTTTTCGATGTAGGAAGATGCCGTTGAACCTGGAGATTTGGGACCCATGGGATGGGTACCACACAGTATTACTTTAAAGGGTCTGCGTTTGCTCACCCAACCTCAGCAAACCTCTCAGCCCCAAGAGTGTCCACCCTTATGTCGCAATCAGCTGTGGGTCTAGATATGGTCAATCCAGGTGGCATCACAGCCCCTGAACGAATTTTGTCAGAATTTCTCTCTCTTTCACTGTCTTTGTTTCACGGGTTTTTAAAAGTAATTGATTTTTATAATGGGGTTTAGCTGCTTTTCACTGCTGTCTTTATGCCGCTTTACACCAACTTGACTCACTTACAGAGAGATATCAATACATAGGTTTAAGATTCTTACTAGTCAGATATATTCTTGGGCGGTGAATAGGGGGTGTTGAGTCCAGTTCACTGAGCAAGGAGTCTGTCTTGTCTATTACATATTGGGTTTATGGAACGGTATCTGAGCTAATTTGAAACCCTTGTTTTAGGCATCACCCCACCTCGCCTTTCCCGTTAAGCAGCTATAGTGTGTTTTCTAAACGTGTGACTCTGTTCCGTTTTGTAATTTAGTTCAAGTGTAGCGGTTTTTCCATTCCCTGTATAAGTGATATCTTACGGCAAGTGTCTTTTTCTGTGTGACTTATTTCATTTAGAATCATCGTACCTAAATCCACTCATCATGCTGCTACTAGCCTTATGACGTTGATTTCATGGCTGAGTGATATTCCTTTGTACATAAGGACCACAACTTCTTTATCCATTTTTCTCTTTCCTGGGATATTTAAGGTGTCACGAAGTGGAGGTTCTTGTCAACAGAGCAGCCCTAAACTTTGGGGTGCCTGTGTCTTGCTGATTTTTAGTTTTCCCAATGTATACGCCCATGAGTGGAAGTGCCCTATGCTCTCTAACCTGTGTTTTTTAGATGTATCAGGACACACCGTACACTTCTCCAGAGTGGCTGTTGGCAATTTACATCCCGCCCATCAGCGTAGCCAGGCTCCCGTTTCTCCATAGCCTGTCCTGCATTTCTGGTTTTGACCCTTTATTCAGCATGGCCCTTTTGACCGATTCGAAGCGAGACTTCTTGGTAGCGCTGATTTGCCTTTCCAGGTTGCTTGGTTGGCCAAAAAGGGCGTATGCGTTTTTTCCTGAATATATTCAGGAAAAAACGCATACGCCCTTTTTGACCAAGGGCATCATTGTCGAGGTCTTGCCGCTTTTCCTGTGCTTTAAAGGCGATTCGAATCTACCTCCTGAAATCTGTTTCCTGCAATTCTGACTTGCTTTCAAATCCTCTTCGTTGCCTTCACTGAATATATTTGTGGACGAGAGTTATCATCTATAACTCTGCAGGTTTGGGAATTGCAGTGCCCCTGAGCTCCATTTTTCAACTCGCTCTCTTGGGAGCTGGCCGCAAAAGCGCAGGATTGCTTCAGGCCCTATTCTGCTTCCGGGCGGCAGACTGAGCCTGAGGTTAATTCTTCTTCCTGATGGGAAAATAGAGTGACCTGTGCCTGTCCCAACACCTAGGGCTAGTCTCTCATTGTTTCCCCCTCTTCCCGTTCACCCTCAGGACAAATTGCAACCTGTATGGAACAGGAGGTTAAAGGTGCTGATTCTCCAAGGAGGGAGATTGCTAGTAAAGCGGCTGGAATGGCGAACCCGAGCACAAGGAGATGAGAAATGAGGTGCGTTTTAGAAACCTTTCCCGATCACTCGGTGTACCATCTTCTGGGTTTCTCATGCATGTTTTCGATGTAGGAAGATGCCCTTGAACCTGGAGATTTGGGACCCATGGGATGGGTACCACGCAGTATTACTTTAAAGGGTCTGCGTTTGCTCACCCAACCTCACCAAACCTCTCAGCCCCAAGAATGTCCACCCTTATGTCGCAATCAGCTGTGGGTCTAGATATGGTCAATCCAGGTGGCATCACAGCCCCTGAACGAATTTTGTCAGAATTTCTCTCTCTTTCACTGTCTTTGTTTCACGGGTTTTTAAAAGTAATTGATTTTTATAATGGGGTTTAGCTGCTTTTCACTGCTGTCTTTATGCCGCTTTACACCCACTTGACTCACTTACAGAGAGATATCAATACATAGGTTTAAGATTCTTACTAGTCAGATATATTCTTGGGCGGTGAATAGGGGGTGTTGAGTCCAGTTCACTGAGCAAGGAGTAGGTCTTGTCTATTACATATTGGGTTTATGGAACGGTATCTGAGCTAATTTGAAACCCTTGTTTTAGGCATCACCCCACCTCACCTTTCCCGTTAAGCAGCTATAGTGTGTTTTCTAAACGTGTGACTCTGTTCTGTTTTGTAATTCAGTTCAAGTGTAGCGGTTTTTCCATTCCCTCTATAAGTGATATCTTATGGCAAGTGTCTTTTTCTGTGTGACTTATTTCACTTAGAATCGTCGTACCTAAATCCACTCATCATGCTGCTACTAGCCTTATGACGTTGATTTCATGGCTGAGTGATATTCCTTTGTACATAAGGACCACAACTTCTTTATCCATTTTTCTCTTTCCTGGGATATTTAAGGTGTCACGAAGTGGAGGTTCTTGTCAACAGAGCAGCCCTAAACTTTGGGGTGCCTGTGTCTTGCTGATTTTTAGTTTTCCCAATGTATACGCCCATGAGTAGAAGTGCCCTATGCTCTCTAACCTGTGTTTTTTAAATGTTTCAGGACACACCGTACACTTCTCCAGAGTGGCTGTTGGCAATTTACATCACGCCCATCAGCGTAGCCAGGCTCCCGTTTCTCCATGGCCTGTCCTGCATTTCTGGTTTTGACCCTTTATTCAGCATGGCCCTTTTGACCGATGCGAAGCGAGACTTCTTGGTAGCGCTGATTTGCCTTTCCAGGTTGCTTGGTTGGCCAAAAAGGGCGTATGCGTTTTTTCCTGAATATATTCAGGAAAAAACGCATACGCCCTTTTTGGCCAAGGGCATCATTGTCGAGGTTTTGCCGCTTTTCCTGTGCTTTAAAGGCGATTCGAATCTGCCTCCTGAAATCTGTTTCCTGCAATTCTGCCTTGCTTTCAAATCCTCTTCGTTGCCTTCCCTGAATATATTTGTGGACGAGAGTTATCATCTATAACTCTGCAGGTTTGGGAATTGCAGTGCCCC
Source organism: Eschrichtius robustus (assembly GCF_028021215.1). Taxonomy (NCBI): domain Eukaryota; kingdom Metazoa; phylum Chordata; class Mammalia; order Artiodactyla; family Eschrichtiidae; genus Eschrichtius; species Eschrichtius robustus. The sequence goes on along the minus strand of NC_090830.1, from coordinate 67,813,353 downwards.
TGAGCTCCATTTTTCAACTCGCTTTCTTGGGAGCTGGCCGCAAAAGCGCAGGATTGCTTCAGGCCCTATTCGGGTTGTGGGCGGCAGGCTGAGCCTGTGGTTAATTCTTCTTCCTGATGGGAAAATAGAGTGACCTGTGCCTGTCCCAACACCTAGAGCTAGTCTCCCATTGGTTCCCCCTCTTCCCGTTCATCCTCAGGACAAATTGCAACCTGTACGGAACAAGAGGTTAAAGCTGCTGATTCTCCAAGGAGGGAGATTGCTAGTAAAGCGGCTGGAATGGCGAACCCGAGCACAAGCAGATGAGAAATGAGGTGCGTTTTAGCAACCTTTCCCGATCACACGGTGTACCATCTTCTGGGTTTCTCATGCATGTTTTCGATGTAGGCAGATGCCCTTGAACCTGGAGATTTGGGACCCATGGGATGGGTACCACGCAGTATGACTTTAAAGGGTCTGCGTTTGCTCACCCAACCTCACCAAACCTCTCAGCCCCAAGAGTGTCCACCCTTATGTCGCAATCAGCTGTGGGTCTAGATATGGTCAATCCAGGTGGCATCACAGCCCCTGAACGAATTTTGTCAGAATTTCTCTATCTTTCACTGTCTTTGTTTCATGGGTTTTTAAAAGTAATTGATTTTTATAATGGGGTTTAGCTGCTTTTCACTGCTGTCTTTATGCCGCTTTACACCCACTTGACTCACTTACAGAGAGATATCAATACATAGGTTTTAAGATTCTTACTAGTCAGATATATTCTTGGGCGGTGAATAGGGGGTGTTGAGTCCAGTTCCCTGAGCAAGGAGTAGGTCTTGTATATTACGTATTGGGTTTATGGAACGGTATCTGAGCTATTTTGAAACCCTTGTTTTAGGCATCACCCCACCTCACCTTTCCCGTTAGGCAGCCATAGTGTGTTTTCTAACCGTGTGACTCTGTTCTGTTTTGTAATTCAGTTCAAGGGTAGCGGTTTTTACATTCCCTCTAGGAGTGATAACTTACGATAAGTGTCTTTTTCTGTGTGACTTATTTCACTTAGAATCGTCGTACCTAAATCCACTCATCATGCTGCTACTAGCCTTATGACGTTGACTTCATGGCTGAGTGATATTCCATTGTACATAAGGACCACAACTTCTTTATCCATTTTTCCCGTTCCTGGGATATTTAAGGTGTCACGAAGTGGAGGTTCTTGTCAACAGAGCAGCCCTAAACTTTGTGGTGCTTGTGTCTTGCTGATTTTTAGTTTTCCCAATTTATACGCCCATGAGTGGAAGTGGCCTATGCTCTCTAAGCTGAGTTTTGTAAATGTTTCAGGACACACCGTACACTTCTCCAGAGTGGCTGTTGGCAATTTACATCCCGCCTATCAGCGTAGCAAGGCTCCCGTTTCTCCGTGGCCTGTCCTGCATTTCTGGTTTTGACACTTTATTCAGCATGGCCCTTTTGACCGATGGGAAGCGAGACTTCTTTGTAGCGCTGATTTGCCTTTCCAGGTTGATTGGTTGGCCAAAAAGGGCGTATGCGTTTTTTTCCTGAATATATTCAGGAAAAAACGCATACGCCCTTTTTGGCCAAGGGCATCATTGTCGAGGTTTTGCCGCTTTTCCGGTGCTTTAAAGGCGATTCGAATCTGCCTCCTGAAATCTGTTTCCTGCAATTCTGCCTTGCTTTCAAATCCTCTTTGTTGCCTTCCCTCAATATATTTGTAGACGAGAGTTATCATTTATAAGTCTGCAGGTTTGTGAATTGCAGTGCCCCTGAGCTCCATTTTTCAACTCGCTCTCTTGGGAGCTGGCCGCAAAAGCGCAGGATTGCTTTAGGCCCTATTCTGCTTCCGGGCGGCAGACTGAGCCTGTGGTTAATTCTTCTTCCTGATGGGAAAATAGAGTGACCTGTGCCTGTCCCAACACCTAGAGCTAGTCTCTCATTGGTTCCCCCTCTTCCCGTTCATCCTCAGGACAAATTGCAACCTGTATGGAACAGGAGGTTAAAGGTGCTGATTCTACAAGGAGGGAGATTGCTAGTAAAGCGGCTGGAATGGCGAATCCGAGCACAAGGAGATGAGAAATGAGGTGCGTTTTAGCAACCTTTCCCGATCACTCGGTGGACCATCTTCTGGGTTTCTCATGCATGTTTTCGATGTAGGCAGATGCCCTTGAACCTGGAGATTTGGGACCCATGGGATGGGTACCACGCAGTATTACTTTAAAGCGTCTGCGTTTGCTCAGCCAACCTCACCAAACCTCTCAGCCCCAAGAGTGTCCACCCTTATGTCTCAATCAGCTGCAGGTCTAGATATGGTCAATCCAGGTGGCATCACAGCCCCTGAACGAATTTTGTCAGAATTTCTCTCTCTTTCACTGTCTTTGTTTCACGGGTTTTTAAAATTAATTGAGTTTTATAATGGGGTTTAGCTGCTTTTCACTGCTGTGTTTATGCAGCTTTACACCCACTTGACTCACTTACAGAGAGATATCAATACATAGGTTTTAAGATTCTTACTAGTCAGATATATTCTTGGGCGGTGAATAGGGGGTGTTGAGTCCAGTTCCCTGAGCAAGGAGTAGGTCTTGTCTATTACATATTGGGTTTATGGAACGGTATCTGAGCTAATTTGAAACCCTTGTTTTATGCATCACCCCACCTCACCTTTCCCGTTAAGCAGCTATAGTGTGTTTTCTAAACGTGTGACTCTGTTCCGTTTTGTAATTCAGTTCAAGTGTAGCGGTTTTTATATTTCCCTCTATAAGTGATATCTTATGGCAAGTGTCTTTTTCTGTGTGACTTATTTCACTTAGAATCATCGTACCTAAATCCACTCATCATGCTGCTACTAGCCTTATGACGTTGATTTCATGGCTGAGTGATATTCCTTTGTACATAAGGACCACAACTTCTTTATCCATTTTTCTCTTTCCTGGGATATTTAAGGTGTCACGAAGTGGAGGTTCTTGTCAACAGAGCAGCCCTAAACTTTGGGGTGCCTGTGTCTTGCTGATTTTTAGTTTTCCCAATGTATACGCCCATGAGTGGAAGTGTCCTATGCTCTCTAAGCTGTGTTTTTTAGATGTTTCAGGACACACCGTACACTTCTCCAGAGTGGCTGTTGGCAATTTACATCCTGACCATCAGCGTAGCCAGGCTCCCGTTTCTCAATGGCCTGTCCTGCATTTCTGGTTTTGACCCTTTATTCAGCATGGTCCTTTTGACCGATGCGAAGCGAGACTTCTTGGTAGCGCTGATTTGCCTTTCAGGTTGCTTGGTTGGCCAAAAAGGGCCTATGCGTTTTTTCCTGAATATATTCAGGAAAAAACGCATACGCCCTTTTTGACCAAGGGCATCATTGTCGAGGTCTTGCCGCTTTTCCTGTGCTTTAAAGGCGATTCGAATCTACCTCCTGAAATCTGTTTCCTGCAATTCTGACTTGCTTTCAAATCCTCTTCGTTGCCTTCACTGAATATATTTGTGGACGAGAGTTATCATCTATAACTCTGCAGGTTTGGGAATTGCAGTGCCCCTGAGCTCCATTTTTCAACTCGCTCTCTTGGGAGCTGGCCGCAAAAGCGCAGGATTGCTTCAGGCCCTATTCTGCTTCCGGGCGGCAGACTGAGCCTGAGGTTAATTCTTCTTCCTGATGGGAAAATAGAGTGACCTGTGCCTGTCCCAACACCTAGGGCTAGTCTCTCATTGTTTCCCCCTCTTCCCGTTCACCCTCAGGACAAATTGCAACCTGTATGGAACAGGAGGTTAAAGGTGCTGATTCTCCAAGGAGGGAGATTGCTAGTAAAGCGGCTGGAATGGCGAACCCGAGCACAAGGAGATGAGAAATGAGGTGCGTTTTAGAAACCTTTCCCGATCACTCGGTGTACCATCTTCTGGGTTTCTCATGCATGTTTTCGATGTAGGAAGATGCCCTTGAACCTGGAGATTTGGGACCCATGGGATGGGTACCACGCAGTATTACTTTAAAGGGTCTGCGTTTGCTCACCCAACCTCTCCAAACCTCTCAGCCCCAAGAATGTCCACCCTTATGTCGCAATCAGCTGTGGGCCTAGATATGGTCAATCCAGGTGGCATCACAGCCCCTGAACGAATTTTGTAAGAATTTCTCTCTCTTTCACTGTCTTTGTTTCACGGGTTTTTAAAAGTAATTGATTTTTATAATGGGGTTTAGCTGCTTTTCACTGCTGTCTTTATGTCGCTTTACACCCACTTGACTCACTTACAGAGAGATTTCAATACATAGGTTTAAGATTCTTACTAGTCAGATATATTCTTGGGCGGTGAATAGGGGGTGTTGAGTCCAGTTCACTGAGCAAGGAGTAGGTCTTGTCTATTACATATTGGGTTTATGGAACGGTATCTGAGCTAATTTGAAACCCTTGTTTTAGGCATCACCCCACCTCGCCTTTCCCGTTAAGCAGCTATAGTGTGTTTTCTAAACGTGTGACTCTGTTCTGTTTTGTAATTCAGTTCAAGTGTAGCGGTTTTTCCATTCCCTCTATAAGTGATATCTTATGGCAAGTGTCTTTTTCTGTGTGACTTATTTCACTTAGAATCGTCGTACCTAAATCCACTCATCATGCTGCTACTAGCCTTATGACGTTGATTTCATGGCTGAGTGATATTCCTTTGTACATAAGGACCACAACTTATTTATCCATTTTTCTCTTTCCTGGGATATTTAAGGTGTCACGAAGTGGAGGTTCTTGTCAACAGAGCAGCCCTAAACTTTGGGGTGCCTGTGTCTTGCTGATTTTTAGTTTTCCCAATGTATACGCCCATGAGTGGAAGTGTCCTATGCTCTCTAAGCTGTGTTTTTTAGATGTTTCAGGACACACCGTACACTTCTCCAGAGTGGCTGTTGGCAATTTACATCCTGACCATCAGCGTAGCCAGGCTCCCGTTTCTCAATGGCCTGTCCTGCATTTCTGGTTTTAACCCTTTATTCAGCATGGTCCTTTTGACCGATGCGAAGCGAGACTTCTTGGTAGCGCTGATTTGCCTTTCCAGGTTGCTTGGTTGACCAAAAAGGGCCTATGCGTTTTTTCCTGAATATATTCAGGAAAAAACGCATACGCCCTTTTTGACCAAGGGCATCATTGTCGAGGTCTTGCCGCTTTTCCTGTGCTTTAAAGGCGATTCGAATCTACCTCCTGAAATCTGTTTCCTGCAATTCTGACTTGCTTTCAAATCCTCTTCGTTGCCTTCACTGAATATATTTGTGGACGAGAGTTATCATCTATAACTCTGCAGGTTTGGGAATTGCAGTGCCCCTGAGCTCCATTTTTCAACTCGCTCTCTTGGGAGCTGGCCGCAAAAGCGCAGGATTGCTTCAGGCCCTATTCTGCTTCCGGGCGGCAGACTGAGCCTGAGGTTAATTCTTCTTCCTGATGGGAAAATAGAGTGACCTGTGCCTGTCCCAACACCTAGGGCTAGTCTCTCATTGTTTCCCCCTCTTCCCGTTCACCCTCAGGACAAATTGCAACCTGTATGGAACAGGAGGTTAAAGGTGCTGATTCTCCAAGGAGGGAGATTGCTAGTAAAGCGGCTGGAATGGCGAACCCGAGCACAAGGAGATGAGAAATGAGGTGCGTTTTAGAAACCTTTCCCGATCACTCGGTGTACCATCTTCTGGGTTTCTCATGCATGTTTTCGATGTAGGAAGATGCCCTTGAACCTGGAGATTTGGGACCCATGGGATGGGTACCACGCAGTATTACTTTAAAGGGTCTGCGTTTGCTCACCCAACCTCTCCAAACCTCTCAGCCCCAAGAATGTCCACCCTTATGTCGCAATCAGCTGTGGGCCTAGATATGGTCAATCCAGGTGGCATCACAGCCCCTGAACGAATTTTGTAAGAATTTCTCTCTCTTTCACTGTCTTTGTTTCACGGGTTTTTAAAAGTAATTGATTTTTATAATGGGGTTTAGCTGCTTTTCACTGCTGTCTTTATGTCGCTTTACACCCACTTGACTCACTTACAGAGAGATTTCAATACATAGGTTTAAGATTCTTACTAGTCAGATATATTCTTGGGCGGTGAATAGGGGGTGTTGAGTCCAGTTCACTGAGCAAGGAGTAGGTCTTGTCTATTACATATTGGGTTTATGGAACGGTATCTGAGCTAATTTGAAACCCTTGTTTTAGGCATCACCCCACCTCGCCTTTCCCGTTAAGCAGCTATAGTGTGTTTTCTAAACGTGTGACTCTGTTCTGTTTTGTAATTCAGTTCAAGTGTAGCGGTTTTTCCATTCCCTCTATAAGTGATATCTTATGGCAAGTGTCTTTTTCTGTGTGACTTATTTCACTTAGAATCGTCGTACCTAAATCCACTCATCATGCTGCTACTAGCCTTATGACGTTGATTTCATGGCTGAGTGATATTCCTTTGTACATAAGGACCACAACTTCTTTATCCATTTTTCTCTTTCCTGGGATATTTAAGGTGTCACGAAGTGGAGGTTCTTGTCAACAGAGCAGCCCTAAACTTTGGGGTGCCTGTGTCTTGCTGATTTTTAGTTTTCCCAATGTATACGCCCATGAGTAGAAGTGCCCTATGCTCTCTAACCTGTGTTTTTTAAATGTTTCAGGACACACCGTACACTTCTCCAGAGTGGCTGTTGGCAATTTACATCACGCCCATCAGCGTAGCCAGGCTCCCGTTTCTCCATGGCCTGTCCTGCATTTCTGGTTTTGACCCTTTATTCAGCATGGCCCTTTTGACCGATGCGAAGCGAGACTTCTTGGTAGCGCTGATTTGCCTTTCCAGGTTGCTTGGTTGGCCAAAAAGGGCGTATGCGTTTTTTCCTGAATATATTCAGGAAAAAACGCATACGCCCTTTTTGGCCAAGGGCATCATTGTCGAGGTTTTGCCGCTTTTCCTGTGCTTTAAAGGCGATTCGAATCTGCCTCCTGAAATCTGTTTCCTGCAATTCTGCCTTGCTTTCAAATCCTCTTCGTTGCCTTCCCTGAATATATTTGTGGACGAGAGTTATCATCTATAACTCTGCAGGTTTGGGAATTGCAGTGCCCCTGAGCTCCATTTTTCAACTCGCTTTCTTGGGAGCTGGCCGCAAAAGCGCAGGATTGCTTCAGGCCCTATTCGGGTTGTGGGCGGCAGGCTGAGCCTGTGGTTAATTCTTCTTCCTGATGGGAAAATAGAGTGACCTGTGCCTGTCCCAACACCTAGAGCTAGTCTCCCATTGGTTCCCCCTCTTCCCGTTCATCCTCAGGACAAATTGCAACCTGTACGGAACAAGAGGTTAAAGCTGCTGATTCTCCAAGGAGGGAGATTGCTAGTAAAGCGGCTGGAATGGCGAACCCGAGCACAAGCAGATGAGAAATGAGGTGCGTTTTAGCAACCTTTCCCGATCACACGGTGTACCATCTTCTGGGTTTCTCATGCATGTTTTCGATGTAGGCAGATGCCCTTGAACCTGGAGATTTGGGACCCATGGGATGGGTACCACGCAGTATGACTTTAAAGGGTCTGCGTTTGCTCACCCAACCTCACCAAACCTCTCAGCCCCAAGAGTGTCCACCCTTATGTCGCAATCAGCTGTGGGTCTAGATATGGTCAATCCAGGTGGCATCACAGCCCCTGAACGAATTTTGTCAGAATTTCTCTATCTTTCACTGTCTTTGTTTCATGGGTTTTTAAAAGTAATTGATTTTTATAATGGGGTTTAGCTGCTTTTCACTGCTGTCTTTATGCCGCTTTACACCCACTTGACTCACTTACAGAGAGATATCAATACATAGGTTTTAAGATTCTTACTAGTCAGATATATTCTTGGGCGGTGAATAGGGGGTGTTGAGTCCAGTTCCCTGAGCAAGGAGTAGGTCTTGTATATTACGTATTGGGTTTATGGAACGGTATCTGAGCTATTTTGAAACCCTTGTTTTAGGCATCACCCCACCTCACCTTTCCCGTTAGGCAGCCATAGTGTGTTTTCTAACCGTGTGACTCTGTTCTGTTTTGTAATTCAGTTCAAGGGTAGCGGTTTTTACATTCCCTCTAGGAGTGATAACTTACGATAAGTGTCTTTTTCTGTGTGACTTATTTCACTTAGAATCGTCGTACCTAAATCCACTCATCATGCTGCTACTAGCCTTATGACGTTGACTTCATGGCTGAGTGATATTCCATTGTACATAAGGACCACAACTTCTTTATCCATTTTTCCCGTTCCTGGGATATTTAAGGTGTCACGAAGTGGAGGTTCTTGTCAACAGAGCAGCCCTAAACTTTGTGGTGCTTGTGTCTTGCTGATTTTTAGTTTTCCCAATTTATACGCCCATGAGTGGAAGTGGCCTATGCTCTCTAAGCTGAGTTTTGTAAATGTTTCAGGACACACCGTACACTTCTCCAGAGTGGCTGTTGGCAATTTACATCCCGCCTATCAGCGTAGCAAGGCTCCCGTTTCTCCGTGGCCTGTCCTGCATTTCTGGTTTTGACACTTTATTCAGCATGGCCCTTTTGACCGATGGGAAGCGAGACTTCTTTGTAGCGCTGATTTGCCTTTCCAGGTTGATTGGTTGGCCAAAAAGGGCGTATGCGTTTTTTTCCTGAATATATTCAGGAAAAAACGCATACGCCCTTTTTGGCCAAGGGCATCATTGTCGAGGTTTTGCCGCTTTTCCGGTGCTTTAAAGGCGATTCGAATCTGCCTCCTGAAATCTGTTTCCTGCAATTCTGCCTTGCTTTCAAATCCTCTTTGTTGCCTTCCCTCAATATATTTGTAGACGAGAGTTATCATTTATAAGTCTGCAGGTTTGTGAATTGCAGTGCCCCTGAGCTCCATTTTTCAACTCGCTCTCTTGGGAGCTGGCCGCAAAAGCGCAGGATTGCTTTAGGCCCTATTCTGCTTCCGGGCGGCAGACTGAGCCTGTGGTTAATTCTTCTTCCTGATGGGAAAATAGAGTGACCTGTGCCTGTCCCAACACCTAGAGCTAGTCTCTCATTGGTTCCCCCTCTTCCCGTTCATCCTCAGGACAAATTGCAACCTGTATGGAACAGGAGGTTAAAGGTGCTGATTCTACAAGGAGGGAGATTGCTAGTAAAGCGGCTGGAATGGCGAATCCGAGCACAAGGAGATGAGAAATGAGGTGCGTTTTAGCAACCTTTCCCGATCACTCGGTGGACCATCTTCTGGGTTTCTCATGCATGTTTTCGATGTAGGCAGATGCCCTTGAACCTGGAGATTTGGGACCCATGGGATGGGTACCACGCAGTATTACTTTAAAGCGTCTGCGTTTGCTCAGCCAACCTCACCAAACCTCTCAGCCCCAAGAGTGTCCACCCTTATGTCTCAATCAGCTGCAGGTCTAGATATGGTCAATCCAGGTGGCATCACAGCCCCTGAACGAATTTTGTCAGAATTTCTCTCTCTTTCACTGTCTTTGTTTCACGGGTTTTTAAAATTAATTGAGTTTTATAATGGGGTTTAGCTGCTTTTCACTGCTGTGTTTATGCAGCTTTACACCCACTTGACTCACTTACAGAGAGATATCAATACATAGGTTTTAAGATTCTTACTAGTCAGATATATTCTTGGGCGGTGAATAGGGGGTGTTGAGTCCAGTTCCCTGAGCAAGGAGTAGGTCTTGTCTATTACATATTGGGTTTATGGAACGGTATCTGAGCTAATTTGAAACCCTTGTTTTATGCATCACCCCACCTCACCTTTCCCGTTAAGCAGCTATAGTGTGTTTTCTAAACGTGTGACTCTGTTCCGTTTTGTAATTCAGTTCAAGTGTAGCGGTTTTTATATTTCCCTCTATAAGTGATATCTTATGGCAAGTGTCTTTTTCTGTGTGACTTATTTCACTTAGAATCATCGTACCTAAATCCACTCATCATGCTGCTACTAGCCTTATGACGTTGATTTCATGGCTGAGTGATATTCCTTTGTACATAAGGACCACAACTTCTTTATCCATTTTTCTCTTTCCTGGGATATTTAAGGTGTCACGAAGTGGAGGTTCTTGTCAACAGAGCAGCCCTAAACTTTGGGGTGCCTGTGTCTTGCTGATTTTTAGTTTTCCCAATGTATACGCCCATGAGTGGAAGTGTCCTATGCTCTCTAAGCTGTGTTTTTTAGATGTTTCAGGACACACCGTACACTTCTCCAGAGTGGCTGTTGGCAATTTACATCCTGACCATCAGCGTAGCCAGGCTCCCGTTTCTCAATGGCCTGTCCTGCATTTCTGGTTTTGACCCTTTATTCAGCATGGTCCTTTTGACCGATGCGAAGCGAGACTTCTTGGTAGCGCTGATTTGCCTTTCAGGTTGCTTGGTTGGCCAAAAAGGGCCTATGCGTTTTTTCCTGAATATATTCAGGAAAAAACGCATACGCCCTTTTTGACCAAGGGCATCATTGTCGAGGTCTTGCCGCTTTTCCTGTGCTTTAAAGGCGATTCGAATCTACCTCCTGAAATCTGTTTCCTGCAATTCTGACTTGCTTTCAAATCCTCTTCGTTGCCTTCACTGAATATATTTGTGGACGAGAGTTATCATCTATAACTCTGCAGGTTTGGGAATTGCAGTGCCCCTGAGCTCCATTTTTCAACTCGCTCTCTTGGGAGCTGGCCGCAAAAGCGCAGGATTGCTTCAGGCCCTATTCTGCTTCCGGGCGGCAGACTGAGCCTGAGGTTAATTCTTCTTCCTGATGGGAAAATAGAGTGACCTGTGCCTGTCCCAACACCTAGGGCTAGTCTCTCATTGTTTCCCCCTCTTCCCGTTCACCCTCAGGACAAATTGCAACCTGTATGGAACAGGAGGTTAAAGGTGCTGATTCTCCAAGGAGGGAGATTGCTAGTAAAGCGGCTGGAATGGCGAACCCGAGCACAAGGAGATGAGAAATGAGGTGCGTTTTAGAAACCTTTCCCGATCACTCGGTGTACCATCTTCTGGGTTTCTCATGCATGTTTTCGATGTAGGAAGATGCCCTTGAACCTGGAGATTTGGGACCCATGGGATGGGTACCACGCAGTATTACTTTAAAGGGTCTGCGTTTGCTCACCCAACCTCTCCAAACCTCTCAGCCCCAAGAATGTCCACCCTTATGTCGCAATCAGCTGTGGGCCTAGATATGGTCAATCCAGGTGGCATCACAGCCCCTGAACGAATTTTGTAAGAATTTCTCTCTCTTTCACTGTCTTTGTTTCACGGGTTTTTAAAAGTAATTGATTTTTATAATGGGGTTTAGCTGCTTTTCACTGCTGTCTTTATGTCGCTTTACACCCACTTGACTCACTTACAGAGAGATTTCAATACATAGGTTTAAGATTCTTACTAGTCAGATATATTCTTGGGCGGTGAATAGGGGGTGTTGAGTCCAGTTCACTGAGCAAGGAGTAGGTCTTGTCTATTACATATTGGGTTTATGGAACGGTATCTGAGCTAATTTGAAACCCTTGTTTTAGGCATCACCCCACCTCGCCTTTCCCGTTAAGCAGCTATAGTGTGTTTTCTAAACGTGTGACTCTGTTCTGTTTTGTAATTCAGTTCAAGTGTAGCGGTTTTTCCATTCCCTCTATAAGTGATATCTTATGGCAAGTGTCTTTTTCTGTGTGACTTATTTCACTTAGAATCGTCGTACCTAAATCCACTCATCATGCTGCTACTAGCCTTATGACGTTGATTTCATGGCTGAGTGATATTCCTTTGTACATAAGGACCACAACTTATTTATCCATTTTTCTCTTTCCTGGGATATTTAAGGTGTCACGAAGTGGAGGTTCTTGTCAACAGAGCAGCCCTAAACTTTGGGGTGCCTGTGTCTTGCTGATTTTTAGTTTTCCCAATGTATACGCCCATGAGTGGAAGTGTCCTATGCTCTCTAAGCTGTGTTTTTTAGATGTTTCAGGACACACCGTACACTTCTCCAGAGTGGCTGTTGGCAATTTACATCCTGACCATCAGCGTAGCCAGGCTCCCGTTTCTCAATGGCCTGTCCTGCATTTCTGGTTTTAACCCTTTATTCAGCATGGTCCTTTTGACCGATGCGAAGCGAGACTTCTTGGTAGCGCTGATTTGCCTTTCCAGGTTGCTTGGTTGGCCAAAAAGGGCCTATGCGTTTTTTCCTGAATATATTCAGGAAAAAACGCATACGCCCTTTTTGACCAAGGGCATCATTGTCGAGGTCTTGCCGCTTTTCCTGTGCTTTAAAGGCGATTCGAATCTACCTCCTGAAATCTGTTTCCTGCAATTCTGACTTGCTTTCAAATCCTCTTCGTTGCCTTCACTGAATATATTTGTGGACGAGAGTTATCATCTATAACTCTGCAGGTTTGGGAATTGCAGTGCCCCTGAGCTCCATTTTTCAACTCGCTCTCTTGGGAGCTGGCCGCAAAAGCGCAGGATTGCTTCAGGCCCTATTCTGCTTCCGGGCGGCAGACTGAGCCTGAGGTTAATTCTTCTTCCTGATGGGAAAATAGAGTGACCTGTGCCTGTCCCAACACCTAGGGCTAGTCTCTCATTGTTTCCCCCTCTTCCCGTTCACCCTCAGGACAAATTGCAACCTGTATGGAACAGGAGGTTAAAGGTGCTGATTCTCCAAGGAGGGAGATTGCTAGTAAAGCGGCTGGAATGGCGAACCCGAGCACAAGGAGATGAGAAATGAGGTGCGTTTTAGAAACCTTTCCCGATCACTCGGTGTACCATCTTCTGGGTTTCTCATGCATGTTTTCGATGTAGGAAGATGCCCTTGAACCTGGAGATTTGGGACCCATGGGATGGGTACCACGCAGTATTACTTTAAAGGGTCTGCGTTTGCTCACCCAACCTCTCCAAACCTCTCAGCCCCAAGAATGTCCACCCTTATGTCGCAATCAGCTGTGGGTCTAGATATGGTCAATCCAGGTGGCATCACAGCCCCTGAACGAATTTTGTCAGAATTTCTCTCTCTTTCACTGTCTTTGTTTCACGGGTTTTTAAAAGTAATTGATTTTTATAATGGGGTTTAGCTGCTTTTCACTGCTGTCTTTATGCCGCTTTACACCCACTTGACTCACTTACAGAGAGATATCAATACATAGGTTTAAGATTCTTACTAGTCAGATATATTCTTGGGCGGTGAATAGGGGGTGTTGAGTCCAGTTCACTGAGCAAGGAGTAGGTCTTGTCTATTACATATTGGGTTTATGGAACGGTATCTGAGCTAATTTGAAACCCTTGTTTTAGGCATCACCCCACCTCGCCTTTCCCGTTAAGCAGCTATAGTGTGTTTTCTAAACGTGTGACTCTGTTCTGTTTTGTAATTCAGTTCAAGTGTAGCGGTTTTTCCATTCCCTCTATAAGTGATATCTTATGGCAAGTGTCTTTTTCTGTGTGACTTATTTCACTTAGAATCGTCGTACCTAAATCCACTCATCATGCTGCTACTAGCCTTATGACATTGATTTCATGGCTGAGTGATATTCCTTTGTACATAAGGACCACAACTTCTTTATCCATTTTTCTCTTTCCTGGGATATTTAAGGTGTCACGAAGTGGAGGTTCTTGTCAACAGAGCAGCCCTAAACTTTGGGGTGCCTGTGTCTTGCTGATTTTTAGTTTTCCCAATGTATACGCCCATGAGTGGAAGTGGCCTATGCTCTCTAAGCTGAGTTTTGTAAATGTTTCAGGACACACCGTACACTTCTCCAGAGTGGCTGTTGGCAATTTACATCCCGCCCATCAGCGTAGCCAGGCTCCCGTTTCTCCATGGCCTGTCCTGCATTTCTGGTTTTGACCCTTTATTCAGCATGGCCCTTTTGACCGATGCGAAGCGAGACTTCTTGGTAGCGCTGATTTGCCTTTCCAGGTTGCTTGGTTGGCCAAAAAGGGCGTATGTGTTTTTTCCTGAATATATTCAGGAAAAAACGCATACACCCTTTTTGGCCAAGGGCATCATTGTCGAGGTTTTGCCGCTTTTCCTGTGCTTTAAAGGCGATTCGAATCTGCCTCCTGAAATCTGTTTCCTGCAATTCTGCCTTGCTTTCAAATCCTCTTTGTTGCCTTCCCTCAATATATTTGTAGACGAGAGTTATCATTTATAAGTTGCAGGTTTGTGAATTGCAGTGCCCCTGAGCTCCATTTTTCAACTCGCTCTCTTGGGAGCTGGCCGCAAAAGCGCAGGATTGCTTTAGGCCCTATTCTGCTTCCGGGCGGCAGACTGAGCCTGTGGTTAATTCTTCTTCCTGATGGGAAAATAGAGTGACCTGTGCCTGTCCCAACACCTAGGGCTAGTCTCTCATTGGTTCCCCTCTTCCCGTTCATCCTCAGGACAAATTGCAACCTGTACGGAACAAGTGGTTAAAGCTGCTGATTCTCCAAGGAGGGAGATTGCTAGTAAAGCGGCTGGAATGGCGAACCCGAGCACAAGCAGATGAGAAATGAGGTGCGTTTTAGCAACCTTTCCCGATCACACGGTGTACCATCTTCTGGGTTTCTCATGCATGTTTTCGATGTAGGCAGATGCCCTTGAACCTGGAGATTTGGGACCCATGGGATGGGTACCACGCAGTATGACTTTAAAGGGTCTGCGTTTGCTCACCCAACCTCACCAAACCTCTCAGCCCCAAGAGTGTCCACCCTTATGTCGCAATCAGCTGTGGGTCTAGATATGGTCAATCCAGGTGGCATCACAGCCCCTGAACGAATTTTGTCAGAATTTCTCTATCTTTCACTGTCTTTGTTTCATGGGTTTTTAAAAGTAATTGATTTTTATAATGGGGTTTAGCTGCTTTTCACTGCTGTCTTTATGCCGCTTTACACCCACTTGACTCACTTACAGAGAGATATCAATACATAGGTTTTAAGATTCTTACTAGTCAGATATATTCTTGGGCGGTGAATAGGGGGTGTTGAGTCCAGTTCCCTGAGCAAGGAGTAGGTCTTGTATATTACGTATTGGGTTTATGGAACGGTATCTGAGCTATTTTGAAACCCTTGTTTTAGGCATCACCCCACCTCACCTTTCCCGTTAGGCAGCCATAGTGTGTTTTCTAACCGTGTGACTCTGTTCTGTTTTGTAATTCAGTTCAAGGGTAGCGGTTTTTACATTCCCTCTAGGAGTGATAACTTACGATAAGTGTCTTTTTCTGTGTGACTTATTTCACTTAGAATCGTCGTACCTAAATCCCCTCATCATGCTGCTACTAGCCTTATGACGTTGACTTCATGGCTGAGTGATATTCCATTGTACATAAGGACCACAACTTCTTTATCCATTTTTCCCGTTCCTGGGATATTTAAGGTGTCACGAAGTGGAGGTTCTTGTCAACAGAGCAGCCCTAAACTTTGGGGTGCTTGTGTCTTGCTGATTTTTAGTTTTCCCAATTTATACGCCCATGAGTGGAAGTGGCCTATGCTCTCTAAGCTGAGTTTTGTAAATGTTTCAGGACACACCGTACACTTCTCCAGAGTGGCTGTTGGCAATTTACATCCCGCCTATCAGCGTAGCAAGGCTCCCGTTTCTCCGTGGCCTGTCCTGCATTTCTGGTTTTGACACTTTATTCAGCATGGCCCTTTTGACCGATGGGAAGCGAGACTTCTTTGTAGCGCTGATTTGCCTTTCCAGGTTGATTGGTTGGCCAAAAAGGGCGTATGCGTTTTTTTCCTGAATATATTCAGGAAAAAACGCATACGCCCTTTTTGGCCAAGGGCATCATTGTCGAGGTTTTGCCGCTTTTCCTGTGCTTTAAAGGCGATTCGAATCTGCCTCCTGAAATCTGTTTCCTGCAATTCTGCCTTGCTTTCAAATCCTCTTTGTTGCCTTCCCTCAATATATTTGTAGACGAGAGTTATCATTTATAAGTCTGCAGGTTTGTGAATTGCAGTGCCCCTGAGCTCCATTTTTCAACTCGCTCTCTTGGGAGCTGGCCGCAAAAGCGCAGGATTGCTTTAGGCCCTATTCTGCTACCGGGCGGCAGACTGAGCCTGTGGTTAATTCTTCTTCCTGATGGGAAAATAGAGTGACCTGTGCCTGTCCCAACACCTAGAGCTAGTCTCTCATTGGTTCCCCCTCTTCCCGTTCATCCTCAGGACAAATTGCAACCTGTATGGAACAGGAGGTTAAAGGTGCTGATTCTCCAAGGAGGGAGATTGCTAGTAAAGCGGCTGGAATGGCGAATCCGAGCACAAGGAGATGAGAAATGAGGTGCGTTTTAGCAACCTTTCCCGATCACTCGGTGGACCATCTTCTGGGTTTCTCATGCATGTTTTCGATGTAGGCAGATGCCCTTGAACCTGGAGATTTGGGACCCATGGGATGGGTACCACGCAGTATTACTTTAAAGCGTCTGCGTTTGCTCAGCCAACCTCACCAAACCTCTCAGCCCCAAGAGTGTCCACCCTTATGTCTCAATCAGCTGCAGGTCTAGATATGGTCAATCCAGGTGGCATCACAGCCCCTGAACGAATTTTGTCAGAATTTCTCTCTCTTTCACTGTCTTTGTTTCACGGGTTTTTAAAATTAATTGAGTTTTATAATGGGGTTTAGCTGCTTTTCACTGCTGTGTTTATGCAGCTTTACACCCACTTGACTCACTTACAGAGAGATATCAATACATAGGTTTTAAGATTCTTACTAGTCAGATATATTCTTGGGCGGTGAATAGGGGGTGTTGAGTCCAGTTCCCTGAGCACGGAGTAGGTCTTGTCTATTACATATTGGGTTTATGGAACGGTATCTGAGCTAATTTGAAACCCTTGTTTTATGCATCACCCCACCTCGCCTTTCCCGTTAAGCAGCTATAGTGTGTTTTCTAAACGTGTGACTCTGTTCCGTTTTGTAATTCAGTTCAAGTGTAGCGGTTTTTCCATTCCTTCTATAAGTGATATCTTATGGCAAGTGTCTTTTTCTGTGTGACTTATTTCACTTAGAATCATCGTACCTAAATCCACTCATCATGCTGCTACTAGCCTTATGACGTTGATTTCATGGCTGAGTGATATTCCTTTGTACATAAGGACCACAACTTCTTTATCCATTTTTCTCTTTCCTGGGATATTTAAGGTGTCACGAAGTGGAGGTTCTTGTCAACAGAGCAGCCCTAAACTTTGGGGTGCCTGTGTCTTGCTGATTTTTAGTTTTCCCAATGTATACGCCCATGAGTGGAAGTGTCCTATGCTCTCTAAGCTGTGTTTTTTAGATGTTTCAGGACACACCGTACACTTCTCCAGAGTGGCTGTTGGCAATTTACATCCTGACCATCAGCGTAGCCAGGCTCCCGTTTCTCAATGGCCTGTCCTGCATTTCTGGTTTTGACACTTTATTCAGCATGGCCCTTTTGACCGATGGGAAGCGAGACTTCTTTGTAGCGCTGATTTTCCTTTCCAGGTTGCTTGGTTGGCCAAAAAGGGCGTATGCGTTTTTTCCTGAATATATTCAGTAAAAAACGCATACGCCCTTTTTGGCCAAGGGCATCATTGTCGAGGTTTTGCCGCTTTTCCTGTGCTTTAAAGGCGATTCGAATCTGCCTCCTGAAATCTGTTTCCTGCAATTCTGCCTTGCTTTCAAATCCTCTTTGTTGCCTTCCCTCAATATATTTGTAGACGAGAGTTATCATTTATAAGTCAGCAGGTTTGTGAATTGCAGTGCGCCTGATCTCCATTTTTCAACTCGCTCTCTTGGGAGCTGGCCGCAAAAGCGCAGGATTGCTTTAGGCCCTATTCTGCTTCCGGGCGGCAGACTGAGCCTGTGGTTAATTCTTCTTCCTGATGGGAAAATAGAGTGACCTGTGCCTTTCCCAACACCTAGAGCTAGTCTCCCATTGGTTCCCCCTCTTCCCGTTCATCCTCAGGACAAATTGCAACCTGTATGGAACAGGAGGTTAAAGCTGCTGATTCTCCAAGGAGGGAGATTGCTAGTAAAGCGGCTGGAATGGCGAACCCGAGCACAAGCAGATGAGAAATGAGGTGCGTTTTAGCAACCTTTCCGTATCACACGGTGTACCATCTTCTGGGTTTCTCATGCATGTTTTCGATGTAGGAAGATGCCGTTGAACCTGGAGATTTGGGACCCATGGGATGGGTACCACACAGTATTACTTTAAAGGGTCTGCGTTTGCTCACCCAACCTTAGCAAACCTCTCAGCCCCAAGAGTGTCCACCCTTATGTCGCAATCAGCTGTGGGTCTAGATATGGTCAATCCAGGTGGCATCACAGCCCCTGAACGAATTTTGTCAGAATTTCTCTCTCTTTCACTGTCTTTGTTTCACGGGTTTTTAAAAGTAATTGATTTTTATAATGGGGTTTAGCTGCTTTTCACTGCTGTCTTTATGCCGCTTTACACCCACTTGACTCACTTACAGAGAGATATCAATACATAGGTTTAAGATTCTTACTAGTCAGATATATTCTTGGGCGGTGAATAGGGGGTGTTGAGTCCAGTTCACTGAGCAAGGAGTCGGTCTTGTCTATTACATATTGGGTTTATGGAACGGTATCTGAGCTAATTTGAAACCCTTGTTTTAGGCATCACCCCACCTCGCCTTTCCCGTTAAGCAGCTATAGTGTGTTTTCTAAACGTGTGACTCTGTTCCGTTTTGTAATTTAGTTCAAGTGTAGCGGTTTTTCCATTCCCTGTATAAGTGATATCTTACGGCAAGTGTCTTTTTCTGTGTGACTTATTTCATTTAGAATCATCGTACCTAAATCCACTCATCATGCTGCTACTAGCCTTATGACGTTGATTTCATGGCTGAGTGATATTCCTTTGTACATAAGGACCACAACTTCTTTATCCATTTTTCTCTTTCCTGGGATATTTAAGGTGTCACGAAGTGGAGGTTCTTGTCAACAGAGCAGCCCTAAACTTTGGGGTGCCTGTGTCTTGCTGATTTTTAGTTTTCCCAATGTATACGCCCATGAGTGGAAGTGCCCTATGCTCTCTAACCTGTGTTTTTTAGATGTATCAGGACACACCGTACACTTCTCCAGAGTGGCTGTTGGCAATTTACATCCCGCCCATCAGCGTAGCCAGGCTCCCGTTTCTCCATAGCCTGTCCTGCATTTCTGGTTTTGACCCTTTATTCAGCATGGCCCTTTTGACCGATTCGAAGCGAGACTTCTTGGTAGCGCTGATTTGCCTTTCCAGGTTGCTTGGTTGGCCAAAAAGGGGGTATGCGTTTTTTCCTGAATATATTCAGGAAAAAACGCATACGCCCTTTTTGACCAAGGGCATCATTGTCGAGGTTTTGCCGCTTTTCCTGTGCTTTAAAGGCGATTCGAATCTACCTCCTGAAATCTGTTTCCTGCAATTCTGTCTTGCTTTCAAATCCTCTTCGTTGCCTTCACTGAATATATTTGTGGACGAGAGTTATCATCTATAACTCTGCAGGTTTGTGAATTGCAGTGCGCCTGATCTCCATTTTTCAACTCGCTCTCTTGGGAGCTGGCCGCAAAAGCGCAGGATTGCTTCAGGCCCTATTCTGCTTCCGGGCGGCAGACTGAGCCTGAGGTTAATTCTTCTTCCTGATGGGAAAATAGAGTGACCTGTGCCTGTCCCAACACCTAGGGCTAGTCTCTCATTGTTTCCCCCTCTTCCCGTTCACCCTCAGGACAAATTGCAACCTGTATGGAACAGGAGGTTAAAGGTGCTGATTCTCCAAGGAGGGAGATTGCTAGTAAAGCGGCTGGAATGGCGAACCCGAGCACAAGGAGATGAGAAATGAGGTGCGTTTTAGAAACCTTTCCCGATCACTCGGTGTACCATCTTCTGGGTTTCTCATGCATGTTTTCGATGTAGGAAGATGCCCTTGAACCTGGAGATTTGGGACCCATGGGATGGGTACCACGCAGTATTACTTTAAAGGGTCTGCCTTTGCTCACCCAACCTCTCCAAACCTCTCAGCCCCAAGAATGTCCACCCTTATGTCGCAATCAGCTGTGGGCCTAGATATGGTCAATCCAGGTGGCATCACAGCCCCTGAACGAATTTTGTAAGAATTTCTCTCTCTTTCACTGTCTTTGTTTCACGGGTTTTTAAAAGTAATTGATTTTTATAATGGGGTTTAGCTGCTTTTCACTGCTGTCTTTATGTCGCTTTACACCCACTTGACTCACTTACAGAGAGATATCAATACATAGGTTTAAGATTCTTACTAGTCAGATATATTCTTGGGCGGTGAATAGGGGGTGTTGAGTCCAGTTCACTGAGCAAGGAGTAGGTCTTGTCTATTACATATTGGGTTTATGGAACGGTATCTGAGCTAATTTGAAACCCTTGTTTTAGGCATCACCCCACCTCGCCTTTCCCGTTAAGCAGCTATAGTGTGTTTTCTAAACGTGTGACTCTGTTCTGTTTTGTAATTCAGTTCAAGTGTAGCGGTTTTTCCATTCCCTCTATAAGTGATATCTTATGGCAAGTGTCTTTTTCTGTGTGACTTATTTCACTTAGAATCGTCGTACCTAAATCCACTCATCATGCTGCTACTAGCCTTATGACGTTGATTTCATGGCTGAGTGATATTCCTTTGTACATAAGGACCACAACTTATTTATCCATTTTTCTCTTTCCTGGGATATTTAAGGTGTCACGAAGTGGAGGTTCTTGTCAACAGAGCAGCCCTAAACTTTGGGGTGCCTGTGTCTTGCTGATTTTTAGTTTTCCCAATGTATACGCCCATGAGTGGAAGTGTCCTATGCTCTCTAAGCTGTGTTTTTTAGATGTTTCAGGACACACCGTACACTTCTCCAGAGTGGCTGTTGGCAATTTACATCCTGACCATCAGCGTAGCCAGGCTCCCGTTTCTCAATGGCCTGTCCTGCATTTCTGGTTTTAACCCTTTATTCAGCATGGTCCTTTTGACCGATGCGAAGCGAGACTTCTTGGTAGCGCTGATTTGCCTTTCCAGGTTGCTTGGTTGGCCAAAAAGGGCCTATGCGTTTTTTCCTGAATATATTCAGGAAAAAACGCATACGCCCTTTTTGACCAAGGGCATCATTGTCGAGGTCTTGCCGCTTTTCCTGTGCTTTAAAGGCGATTCGAATCTACCTCCTGAAATCTGTTTCCTGCAATTCTGACTTGCTTTCAAATCCTCTTCGTTGCCTTCACTGAATATATTTGTGGACGAGAGTTATCATCTATAACTCTGCAGGTTTGGGAATTGCAGTGCCCCTGAGCTCCATTTTTCAACTCGCTCTCTTGGGAGCTGGCCGCAAAAGCGCAGGATTGCTTCAGGCCCTATTCTGCTTCCGGGCGGCAGACTGAGCCTGAGGTTAATTCTTCTTCCTGATGGGAAAATAGAGTGACCTGTGCCTGTCCCAACACCTAGGGCTAGTCTCTCATTGTTTCCCCCTCTTCCCGTTCACCCTCAGGACAAATTGCAACCTGTATGGAACAGGAGGTTAAAGGTGCTGATTCTCCAAGGAGGGAGATTGCTAGTAAAGCGGCTGGAATGGCGAACCCGAGCACAAGGAGATGAGAAATGAGGTGCGTTTTAGAAACCTTTCCCGATCACTCGGTGTACCATCTTCTGGGTTTCTCATGCATGTTTTCGATGTAGGAAGATGCCCTTGAACCTGGAGATTTGGGACCCATGGGATGGGTACCAAGCAGTATTACTTTAAAGGGTCTGCGTTTGCTCACCCAACCTCACCAAACCTCTCAGCCCCAAGAATGTCCACCCTTATGTCGCAATCAGCTGTGGGTCTAGATATGGTCAATCCAGGTGGCATCACAGCCCCTGAACGAATTTTGTCAGAATTTCTCTCTCTTTCACTGTCTTTGTTTCACGGGTTTTTAAAAGTAATTGATTTTTATAATGG
This sequence comes from Eschrichtius robustus, assembly GCF_028021215.1. NCBI lineage: Eukaryota > Metazoa > Chordata > Mammalia > Artiodactyla > Eschrichtiidae > Eschrichtius > Eschrichtius robustus. The sequence continues at coordinate 67,791,589 of NC_090830.1, read as the reverse complement.
GGTTTAGCTGCTTTTCACTGCTGTCTTTATGCCGCTTTACACCCACTTGACTCACTTACAGAGAGATATCAATACATAGGTTTAAGATTCTTACTAGTCAGATATATTCTTGGGCGGTGAATAGGGGATGTTGAGTCCAGTTCACTGAGCAAGGAGTAGGTCTTGTCTATTACATATTGGGTTTATGGAACGGTATCTGAGCTAATTTGAAACCCTTGTTTTAGGCATCACCCCACCTCACCTTTCCCGTTAAGCAGCTATAGTGTGTTTTCTAAACGTGTGACTCTGTTCTGTTTTGTAATTCAGTTCAAGTGTAGCGGTTTTTCCATTCCCTCTATAAGTGATATCTTATGGCAAGTGTCTTTTTCTGTGTGACTTATTTCACTTAGAATCGTCGTACCTAAATCCACTCATCATGCTGCTACTAGCCTTATGACGTTGATTTCATGGCTGAGTGATATTCCTTTGTACATAAGGACCACAACTTCTTTATCCATTTTTCTCTTTCCTGGGATATTTAAGGTGTCACGAAGTGGAGGTTCTTGTCAACAGAGCAGCCCTAAACTTTGGGGTGCCTGTGTCTTGCTGATTTTTAGTTTTCCCAATGTATACGCCCATGAGTAGAAGTGCCCTATGCTCTCTAACCTGTGTTTTTTAAATGTTTCAGGACACACCGTACACTTCTCCAGAGTGGCTGTTGGCAATTTACATCACGCCCATCAGCGTAGCCAGGCTCCCGTTTCTCCATGGCCTGTCCTGCATTTCTGGTTTTGACCCTTTATTCAGCATGGCCCTTTTGACCGATGCGAAGCGAGACTTCTTGGTAGCGCTGATTTGCCTTTCCAGGTTGCTTGGTTGGCCAAAAAGGGCATATGCGTTTTTTCCTGAATATATTCAGGAAAAAACGCATACGCCCTTTTTGGCCAAGGGCATCATTGTCGAGGTTTTGCCGCTTTTCCTGTGCTTTAAAGGCGATTCGAATCTGCCTCCTGAAATCTGTTTCCTGCAATTCTGCCTTGCTTTCAAATCCTCTTCGTTGCCTTCCCTGAATATATTTGTGGACGAGAGTTATCATCTATAACTCTGCAGGTTTGGGAATTGCAGTGCCCCTGAGCTCCATTTTTCAACTCGCTTTCTTGGGAGCTGGCCGCAAAAGCGCAGGATTGCTTCAGGCCCTATTCGGGTTGTGGGCGGCAGGCTGAGCCTGTGGTTAATTCTTCTTCCTGATGGGAAAATAGAGTGACCTGTGCCTGTCCCAACACCTAGAGCTAGTCTCCCATTGGTTCCCCCTCTTCCCGTTCATCCTCAGGACAAATTGCAACCTGTACGGAACAAGAGGTTAAAGCTGCTGATTCTCCAAGGAGGGAGATTGCTAGTAAAGCGGCTGGAATGGCGAACCCGAGCACAAGCAGATGAGAAATGAGGTGCGTTTTAGCAACCTTTCCCGATCACACGGTGTACCATCTTCTGGGTTTCTCATGCATGTTTTCGATGTAGGCAGATGCCCTTGAACCTGGAGATTTGGGACCCATGGGATGGGTACCACGCAGTATGACTTTAAAGGGTCTGCATTTGCTCACCCAACCTCACCAAACCTCTCAGCCCCAAGAGTGTCCACCCTTATGTCGCAATCAGCTGTGGGTCTAGATATGGTCAATCCAGGTGGCATCACAGCCCCTGAACGAATTTTGTCAGAATTTCTCTATCTTTCACTGTCTTTGTTTCATGGGTTTTTAAAAGTAATTGATTTTTATAATGGGGTTTAGCTGCTTTTCACTGCTGTCTTTATGCCGCTTTACACCCACTTGACACACTTACAGAGAGATATCAATACATAGGTTTTAAGATTCTTACTAGTCAGATATATTCTTGGGCGGTGAATAGGGGGTGTTGAGTCCAGTTCCCTGAGCAAGGAGTAGGTCTTGTATATTACGTATTGGGTTTATGGAACGGTATCTGAGCTATTTTGAAACCCTTGTTTTAGGCATCACCCCACCTCACCTTTCCCGTTAGGCAGCCATAGTGTGTTTTCTAACCGTGTGACTCTGTTCTGTTTTGTAATTCAGTTCAAGGGTAGCGGTTTTTACATTCCCTCTAGGAGTGATAACTTACGATAAGTGTCTTTTTCTGTGTGACTTATTTCACTTAGAATCGTCGTACCTAAATCCACTCATCATGCTGCTACTAGCCTTATGACGTTGACTTCATGGCTGAGTGATATTCCATTGTACATAAGGACCACAACTTCTTTATCCATTTTTCCCGTTCCTGGGATATTTAAGGTGTCACGAAGTGGAGGTTCTTGTCAACAGAGCAGCCCTAAACTTTGTGGTGCTTGTGTCTTGCTGATTTTTAGTTTTCCCAATTTATACGCCCATGAGTGGAAGTGGCCTATGCTCTCTAAGCTGAGTTTTGTAAATGTTTCAGGACACACCGTACACTTCTCCAGAGTGGCTGTTGGCAATTTACATCCCGCCTATCAGCGTAGCAAGGCTCCCGTTTCTCCGTGGCCTGTCCTGCATTTCTGGTTTTGACACTTTATTCAGCATGGCCCTTTTGACCGATGGGAAGCGAGACTTCTTTGTAGCGCTGATTTGCCTTTCCAGGTTGATTGGTTGGCCAAAAAGGGCGTATGCGTTTTTTTCCTGTATATATTCAGGAAAAAACGCATACGCCCTTTTTGGCCAAGGGCATCATTGTCGAGGTTTTGCCGCTTTTCCTGTGCTTTAAAGGCGATTCGAATCTGCCTCCTGAAATCTGTTTCCTGCAATTCTGCCTTGCTTTCAAATCCTCTTTGTTGCCTTCCCTCAATATATTTGTAGACGAGAGTTATCATTTATAAGTCTGCAGGTTTGTGAATTGCAGTGCCCCTGAGCTCCATTTTTCAACTCGCTCTCTTGGGAGCTGGCCGCAAAAGCGCAGGATTGCTTTAGGCCCTATTCTGCTTCCGGGCGGCAGACTGAGCCTGTGGTTAATTCTTCTTCCTGATGGGAAAATAGAGTGACCTGTGCCTGTCCCAACACCTAGAGCTAGTCTCTCATTGGTTCCCCCTCTTCCCGTTCATCCTCAGGACAAATTGCAACCTGTATGGAACAGGAGGTTAAAGGTGCTGATTCTACAAGGAGGGAGATTGCTAGTAAAGCGGCTGGAATGGCGAATCCGAGCACAAGGAGATGAGAAATGAGGTGCGTTTTAGCAACCTTTCCCGATCACTCGGTGGACCATCTTCTGGGTTTCTCATGCATGTTTTCGATGTAGGCAGATGCCCTTGAACCTGGAGATTTGGGACCCATGGGATGGGTACCACGCAGTATTACTTTAAAGCGTCTGCGTTTGCTCAGCCAACCTCACCAAACCTCTCAGCCCCAAGAGTGTCCACCCTTATGTCTCAATCAGCTGCAGGTCTAGATATGGTCAATCCAGGTGGCATCACAGCCCCTGAACGAATTTTGTCAGAATTTCTCTCTCTTTCACTGTCTTTGTTTCACGGGTTTTTAAAATTAATTGAGTTTTATAATGGGGTTTAGCTGCTTTTCACTGCTGTGTTTATGCAGCTTTACACCCACTTGACTCACTTACAGAGAGATATCAATACATAGGTTTTAAGATTCTTACTAGTCAGATATATTCTTGGGCGGTGAATAGGGGGTGTTGAGTCCAGTTCCCTGAGCAAGGAGTAGGTCTTGTCTATTACATATTGGGTTTATGGAACGGTATCTGAGCTAATTTGAAACCCTTGTTTTATGCATCACCCCACCTCACCTTTCCCGTTAAGCAGCTATAGTGTGTTTTCTAAACGTGTGACTCTGTTCCGTTTTGTAATTCAGTTCAAGTGTAGCGGTTTTTATATTTCCCTCTATAAGTGATATCTTATGGCAAGTGTCTTTTTCTGTGTGACTTATTTCACTTAGAATCATCGTACCTAAATCCACTCATCATGCTGCTACTAGCCTTATGACGTTGATTTCATGGCTGAGTGATATTCCTTTGTACATAAGGACCACAACTTCTTTATCCATTTTTCTCTTTCCTGGGATATTTAAGGTGTCACGAAGTGGAGGTTCTTGTCAACAGAGCAGCCCTAAACTTTGGGGTGCCTGTGTCTTGCTGATTTTTAGTTTTCCCAATGTATACGCCCATGAGTGGAAGTGTCCTATGCTCTCTAAGCTGTGTTTTTTAGATGTTTCAGGACACACCGTACACTTCTCCAGAGTGGCTGTTGGCAATTTACATCCTGACCATCAGCGTAGCCAGGCTCCCGTTTCTCAATGGCCTGTCCTGCATTTCTGGTTTTGACCCTTTATTCAGCATGGTCCTTTTGACCGATGCGAAGCGAGACTTCTTGGTAGCGCTGATTTGCCTTTCAGGTTGCTTGGTTGGCCAAAAAGGGCCTATGCGTTTTTTCCTGAATATATTCAGGAAAAAACGCATAGGCCCTTTTTGACCAAGGGCATCATTGTCGAGGTCTTGCCGCTTTTCCTGTGCTTTAAAGGCGATTCGAATCTACCTCCTGAAATCTGTTTCCTGCAATTCTGACTTGCTTTCAAATCCTCTTCGTTGCCTTCACTGAATATATTTGTGGACGAGAGTTATCATCTATAACTCTGCAGGTTTGGGAATTGCAGTGCCCCTGAGCTCCATTTTTCAACTCGCTCTCTTGGGAGCTGGCCGCAAAAGCGCAGGATTGCTTCAGGCCCTATTCTGCTTCCGGGCGGCAGACTGAGCCTGAGGTTAATTCTTCTTCCTGATGGGAAAATAGAGTGACCTGTGCCTGTCCCAACACCTAGGGCTAGTCTCTCATTGTTTCCCCCTCTTCCCGTTCACCCTCAGGACAAATTGCAACCTGTATGGAACAGGAGGTTAAAGGTGCTGATTCTCCAAGGAGGGAGATTGCTAGTAAAGCGGCTGGAATGGCGAACCCGAGCACAAGGAGATGAGAAATGAGGTGCGTTTTAGAAACCTTTCCCGATCACTCGGTGTACCATCTTCTGGGTTTCTCATGCATGTTTTCGATGTAGGAAGATGCCCTTGAACCTGGAGATTTGGGACCCATGGGATGGGTACCACGCAGTATTACTTTAAAGGGTCTGCGTTTGCTCACCCAACCTCTCCAAACCTCTCAGCCCCAAGAATGTCCACCCTTATGTCGCAATCAGCTGTGGGCCTAGATATGGTCAATCCAGGTGGCATCACAGCCCCTGAACGAATTTTGTAAGAATTTCTCTCTCTTTCACTGTCTTTGTTTCACGGGTTTTTAAAAGTAATTGATTTTTATAATAGGGTTTAGCTGCTTTTCACTGCTGTCTTTATGTCGCTTTACACCCACTTGACTCACTTACAGAGAGATTTCAATACATAGGTTTAAGATTCTTACTAGTCAGATATATTCTTGGGCGGTGAATAGGGGGTGTTGAGTCCAGTTCACTGAGCAAGGAGTAGGTCTTGTCTATTACATATTGGGTTTATGGAACGGTATCTGAGCTAATTTGAAACCCTTGTTTTAGGCATCACCCCACCTCGCCTTTCCCGTTAAGCAGCTATAGTGTGTTTTCTAAACGTGTGACTCTGTTCTGTTTTGTAATTCAGTTCAAGTGTAGCGGTTTTTCCATTCCCTCTATAAGTGATATCTTATGGCAAGTGTCTTTTTCTGTGTGACTTATTTCACTTAGAATCGTCGTACCTAAATCCACTCATCATGCTGCTACTAGCCTTATGACGTTGATTTCATGGCTGAGTGATATTCCTTTGTACATAAGGACCACAACTTATTTATCCATTTTTCTCTTTCCTGGGATATTTAAGGTGTCACGAAGTGGAGGTTTTTGTCAACAGAGCAGCCCTAAACTTTGGGGTGCCTGTGTCTTGCTGATTTTTAGTTTTCCCAATGTATACGCCCATGAGTGGAAGTGTCCTATGCTCTCTAAGCTGTGTTTTTTAGATGTTTCAGGACACACCGTACACTTCTCCAGAGTGGCTGTTGGCAATTTACATCCTGACCATCAGCGTAGCCAGGCTCCCGTTTCTCAATGGCCTGTCCTGCATTTCTGGTTTTAACCCTTTATTCAGCATGGTCCTTTTGACCGATGCGAAGCGAGACTTCTTGGTAGCGCTGATTTGCCTTTCCAGGTTGCTTGGTTGGCCAAAAAGGGCCTATGCGTTTTTTCCTGAATATATTCAGGAAAAAACGCATACGCCCTTTTTGACCAAGGGCATCATTGTCGAGGTCTTGCCGCTTTTCCTGTGCTTTAAAGGCGATTCGAATCTACCTCCTGAAATCTGTTTCCTGCAATTCTGACTTGCTTTCAAATCCTCTTCGTTGCCTTCACTGAATATATTTGTGGACGAGAGTTATCATCTATAACTCTGCAGGTTTGGGAATTGCAGTGCCCCTGAGCTCCATTTTTCAACTCGCTCTCTTGGGAGCTGGCCGCAAAAGCGCAGGATTGCTTCAGGCCCTATTCTGCTTCCGGGCGGCAGACTGAGCCTGAGGTTAATTCTTCTTCCTGATGGGAAAATAGAGTGACCTGTGCCTGTCCCAACACCTAGGGCTAGTCTCTCATTGTTTCCCCCTCTTCCCGTTCACCCTCAGGACAAATTGCAACCTGTATGGAACAGGAGGTTAAAGGTGCTGATTCTCCAAGGAGGGAGATTGCTAGTAAAGCGGCTGGAATGGCGAACCCGAGCACAAGGAGATGAGAAATGAGGTGCGTTTTAGAAACCTTTCCCGATCACTCGGTGTACCATCTTCTGGGTTTCTCATGCATGTTTTCGATGTAGGAAGATGCCCTTGAACCTGGAGATTTGGGACCCATGGGATGGGTACCACGCAGTATTACTTTAAAGGGTCTGCGTTTGCTCACCCAACCTCACCAAACCTCTCAGCCCCAAGAATGTCCACCCTTATGTCGCAATCAGCTGTGGGTCTAGATATGGTCAATCCAGGTGGCATCACAGCCCCTGAACGAATTTTGTCAGAATTTCTCTCTCTTTCACTGTCTTTGTTTCACGGGTTTTTAAAAGTAATTGATTTTTATAATGGGGTTTAGCTGCTTTTCACTGCTGTCTTTATGCCGCTTTACACCCACTTGACTCACTTACAGAGAGATATCAATACATAGGTTTAAGATTCTTACTAGTCAGATATATTCTTGGGCGGTGAATAGGGGGTGTTGAGTCCAGTTCACTGAGCAAGGAGTAGGTCTTGTCTATTACATATTGGGTTTATGGAACGGTATCTGAGCTAATTTGAAACCCTTGTTTTAGGCATCACCCCACCTCGCCTTTCCCGTTAAGCAGCTATAGTGTGTTTTCTAAACGTGTGACTCTGTTCTGTTTTGTAATTCAGTTCAAGTGTAGCGGTTTTTCCATTCCCTCTATAAGTGATATCTTATGGCAAGTGTCTTTTTCTGTGTGACTTATTTCACTTAGAATCGTCGTACCTAAATCCACTCATCATGCTGCTACTAGCCTTATGACATTGATTTCATGGCTGAGTGATATTCCTTTGTACATAAGGACCACAACTTCTTTATCCATTTTTCTCTTTCCTGGGATATTTAAGGTGTCACGAAGTGGAGGTTCTTGTCAACAGAGCAGCCCTAAACTTTGTGGTGCCTGTGTCTTGCTGATTTTTAGTTTTCCCAATGTATACGCCCATGAGTGGAAGTGGCCTATGCTCTCTAAGCTGAGTTTTGTAAATGTTTCAGGACACACCGTACACTTCTCCAGAGTGGCTGTTGGCAATTTACATCCCGCCCATCAGCGTAGCCAGGCTCCCGTTTCTCCATGGCCTGTCCTGCATTTCTGGTTTTGACCCTTTATTCAGCATGGCCCTTTTGACCGATGCGAAGCGAGACTTCTTGGTAGCGCTGATTTGCCTTTCCAGGTTGCTTGGTTGGCCAAAAAGGGCGTATGTGTTTTTTCCTGAATATATTCAGGAAAAAACGCATACACCCTTTTTGGCCAAGGGCATCATTGTCGAGGTTTTGCCGCTTTTCCTGTGCTTTAAAGGCGATTCGAATCTGCCTCCTGAAATCTGTTTCCTGCAATTCTGCCTTGCTTTCAAATCCTCTTTGTTGCCTTCCCTCAATATATTTGTAGACGAGAGTTATCATTTATAAGTTGCAGGTTTGTGAATTGCAGTGCCCCTGAGCTCCATTTTTCAACTCGCTCTCTTGGGAGCTGGCCGCAAAAGCGCAGGATTGCTTTAGGCCCTATTCTGCTTCCGGGCGGCAGACTGAGCCTGTGGTTAATTCTTCTTCCTGATGGGAAAATAGAGTGACCTGTGCCTGTCCCAACACCTAGGGCTAGTCTCTCATTGGTTCCCCTCTTCCCGTTCATCCTCAGGACAAATTGCAACCTGTACGGAACAAGTGGTTAAAGCTGCTGATTCTCCAAGGAGGGAGATTGCTAGTAAAGCGGCTGGAATGGCGAACCCGAGCACAAGCAGATGAGAAATGAGGTGCGTTTTAGCAACCTTTCCCGATCACACGGTGTACCATCTTCTGGGTTTCTCATGCATGTTTTCGATGTAGGCAGATGCCCTTGAACCTGGAGATTTGGGACCCATGGGATGGGTACCACGCAGTATGACTTTAAAGGGTCTGCGTTTGCTCACCCAACCTCACCAAACCTCTCAGCCCCAAGAGTGTCCACCCTTATGTCGCAATCAGCTGTGGGTCTAGATATGGTCAATCCAGGTGGCATCACAGCCCCTGAACGAATTTTGTCAGAATTTCTCTATCTTTCACTGTCTTTGTTTCATGGGTTTTTAAAAGTAATTGATTTTTATAATGGGGTTTAGCTGCTTTTCACTGCTGTCTTTATGCCGCTTTACACCCACTTGACTCACTTACAGAGAGATATCAATACATAGGTTTTAAGATTCTTACTAGTCAGATATATTCTTGGGCGGTGAATAGGGGGTGTTGAGTCCAGTTCCCTGAGCAAGGAGTAGGTCTTGTATATTACGTATTGGGTTTATGGAACGGTATCTGAGCTATTTTGAAACCCTTGTTTTAGGCATCACCCCACCTCACCTTTCCCGTTAGGCAGCCATAGTGTGTTTTCTAACCGTGTGACTCTGTTCTGTTTTGTAATTCAGTTCAAGGGTAGCGGTTTTTACATTCCCTCTAGGAGTGATAACTTACGATAAGTGTCTTTTTCTGTGTGACTTATTTCACTTAGAATCGTCGTACCTAAATCCACTCATCATGCTGCTACTAGCCTTATGACGTTGACTTCATGGCTGAGTGATATTCCATTGTACATAAGGACCACAACTTCTTTATCCATTTTTCCCGTTCCTGGGATATTTAAGGTGTAACGAAGTGGAGGTTCTTGTCAACAGAGCAGCCCTAAACTTTGGGGTGCTTGTGTCTTGCTGATTTTTAGTTTTCCCAATTTATACGCCCATGAGTGGAAGTGGCCTATGCTCTCTAAGCTGAGTTTTGTAAATGTTTCAGGACACACCGTACACTTCTCCAGAGTGGCTGTTGGCAATTTACATCCCGCCTATCAGCGTAGCAAGGCTCCCGTTTCTCCGTGGCCTGTCCTGCATTTCTGGTTTTGACACTTTATTCAGCATGGCCCTTTTGACCGATGGGAAGCGAGACTTCTTTGTAGCGCTGATTTGCCTTTCCAGGTTGATTGGTTGGCCAAAAAGGGCGTATGCGTTTTTTTCCTGAATATATTCAGGAAAAAACGCATACGCCCTTTTTGGCCAAGGGCATCATTGTCGAGGTTTTGCCGCTTTTCCTGTGCTTTAAAGGCGATTCGAATCTGCCTCCTGAAATCTGTTTCCTGCAATTCTGCCTTGCTTTCAAATCCTCTTTGTTGCCTTCCCTCAATATATTTGTAGACGAGAGTTATCATTTATAAGTCTGCAGGTTTGTGAATTGCAGTGCCCCTGAGCTCCATTTTTCAACTCGCTCTCTTGGGAGCTGGCCGCAAAAGCGCAGGATTGCTTTAGGCCCTATTCTTCTACCGGGCGGCAGACTGAGCCTGTGGTTAATTCTTCTTCCTGATGGGAAAATAGAGTGACCTGTGCCTGTCCCAACACCTAGAGCTAGTCTCTCATTGGTTCCCCCTCTTCCCGTTCATCCTCAGGACAAATTGCAACCTGTATGGAACAGGAGGTTAAAGGTGCTGATTCTCCAAGGAGGGAGATTGCTAGTAAAGCGGCTGGAATGGCGAATCCGAGCACAAGGAGATGAGAAATGAGGTGCGTTTTAGCAACCTTTCCCGATCACTCGGTGGACCATCTTCTGGGTTTCTCATGCATGTTTTCGATGTAGGCAGATGCCCTTGAACCTGGAGATTTGGGACCCATGGGATGGGTACCACGCAGTATTACTTTAAAGCGTCTGCGTTTGCTCAGCCAACCTCACCAAACCTCTCAGCCCCAAGAGTGTCCACCCTTATGTCTCAATCAGCTGCAGGTCTAGATATGGTCAATCCAGGTGGCATCACAGCCCCTGAACGAATTTTGTCAGAATTTCTCTCTCTTTCACTGTCTTTGTTTCACGGGTTTTTAAAATTAATTGAGTTTTATAATGGGGTTTAGCTGCTTTTCACTGCTGTGTTTATGCAGCTTTACACCCACTTGACTCACTTACAGAGAGATATCAATACATAGGTTTTAAGATTCTTACTAGTCAGATATATTCTTGGGCGGTGAATAGGGGGTGTTGAGTCCAGTTCCCTGAGCAAGGAGTAGGTCTTGTCTATTACATATTGGGTTTATGGAACGGTATCTGAGCTAATTTGAAACCCTTGTTTTATGCATCACCCCACCTCGCCTTTCCCGTTAAGCAGCTATAGTGTGTTTTCTAAACGTGTGACTCTGTTCCGTTTTGTAATTCAGTTCAAGTGTAGCGGTTTTTCCATTCCTTCTATAAGTGATATCTTATGGCAAGTGTCTTTTTCTGTGTGACTTATTTCACTTAGAATCATCGTACCTAAATCCACTCATCATGCTGCTACTAGCCTTATGACGTTGATTTCATGGCTGAGTGATATTCCTTTGTACATAAGGACCACAACTTCTTTATCCATTTTTCTCTTTCCTGGGATATTTAAGGTGTCACGAAGTGGAGGTTCTTGTCAACAGAGCAGCCCTAAACTTTGGGGTGCCTGTGTCTTGCTGATTTTTAGTTTTCCCAATGTATACGCCCATGAGTGGAAGTGTCCTATGCTCTCTAAGCTGTGTTTTTTAGATGTTTCAGGACACACCGTACACCTCTCCAGAGTGGCTGTTGGCAATTTACATCCTGACCATCAGCGTAGCCAGGCTCCCGTTTCTCAATGGCCTGTCCTGCATTTCTGGTTTTGACACTTTATTCAGCATGGCCCTTTTGACCGATGGGAAGCGAGACTTCTTTGTAGCGCTGATTTTCCTTTCCAGGTTGCTTGGTTGGCCAAAAAGGGCGTATGCGTTTTTTCCTGAATATATTCAGGAAAAAACGCATACGCCCTTTTTGGCCAAGGGCATCATTGTCGAGGTTTTGCCGCTTTTCCTGTGCTTTAAAGGCGATTCGAATCTGCCTCCTGAAATCTGTTTCCTGCAATTCTGCCTCGCTTTCAAATCCTCTTTGTTGCCTTCCCTCAATATATTTGTAGACGAGAGTTATCATTTATAAGTCAGCAGGTTTGTGAATTGCAGTGCGCCTGATCTCCATTTTTCAACTCGCTCTCTTGGGAGTTGGCCGCAAAAGCGCAGGATTGCTTTAGGCCCTATTCTGCTTCCGGGCGGCAGACTGAGCCTGTGGTTAATTCTTCTTCCTGATGGGAAAATAGAGTGACCTGTGCCTTTCCCAACACCTAGAGCTAGTCTCCCATTGGTTCCCCCTCTTCCCGTTCATCCTCAGGACAAATTGCAACCTGTATGGAACAGGAGGTTAAAGCTGCTGATTCTCCAAGGAGGGAGATTGCTAGTAAAGCGGCTGGAATGGCGAACCCGAGCACAAGCAGATGAGAAATGAGGTGCGTTTTAGCAACCTTTCCGTATCACACGGTGTACCATCTTCTGGGTTTCTCATGCATGTTTTCGATGTAGGAAGATGCCGTTGAACCTGGAGATTTGGGACCCATGGGATGGGTACCACACAGTATTACTTTAAAGGGTCTGCGTTTGCTCACCCAACCTCAGCAAACCTCTCAGCCCCAAGAGTGTCCACCCTTATGTCGCAATCAGCTGTGGGTCTAGATATGGTCAATCCAGGTGGCATCACAGCCCCTGAACGAATTTTGTCAGAATTTCTCTCTCTTTCACTGTCTTTGTTTCACGGGTTTTTAAAAGTAATTGATTTTTATAATGGGGTTTAGCTGCTTTTCACTGCTGTCTTTATGCCGCTTTACACCCACTTGACTCACTTACAGAGAGATATCAATACATAGGTTTAAGATTCTTACTAGTCAGATATATTCTTGGGCGGTGAATAGGGGGTGTTGAGTCCAGTTCACTGAGCAAGGAGTCGGTCTTGTCTATTACATATTGGGTTTATGGAACGGTATCTGAGCTAATTTGAAACCCTTGTTTTAGGCATCACCCCACCTCGCCTTTCCCGTTAAGCAGCTATAGTGTGTTTTCTAAACGTGTGACTCTGTTCCGTTTTGTAATTTAGTTCAAGTGTAGCGGTTTTTCCATTCCCTGTATAAGTGATATCTTACGGCAAGTGTCTTTTTCTGTGTGACTTATTTCATTTAGAATCATCGTACCTAAATCCACTCATCATGCTGCTACTAGCCTTATGACGTTGATTTCATGGCTGAGTGATATTCCTTTGTACATAAGGACCACAACTTCTTTATCCATTTTTCTCTTTCCTGGGATATTTAAGGTGTCACGAAGTGGAGGTTCTTGTCAACAGAGCAGCCCTAAACTTTGGGGTGCCTGTGTCTTGCTGATTTTTAGTTTTCCCAATGTATACGCCCATGAGTGGAAGTGCCCTATGCTCTCTAACCTGTGTTTTTTAGATGTATCAGGACACACCGTACACTTCTCCAGAGTGGCTGTTGGCAATTTACATCCCGCCCATCAGCGTAGCCAGGCTCCCGTTTCTCCATAGCCTGTCCTGCATTTCTGGTTTTGACCCTTTATTCAGCATGGCCCTTTTGACCGATTCGAAGCGAGACTTCTTGGTAGCGCTGATTTGCCTTTCCAGGTTGCTTGGTTGGCCAAAAAGGGCGTATGCGTTTTTTCCTGAATATATTCAGGAAAAAACGCATACGCCCTTTTTGACCAAGGGCATCATTGTCGAGGTTTTGCCGCTTTTCCTGTGCTTTAAAGGCGATTCGAATCTACCTCCTGAAATCTGTTTCCTGCAATTCTGTCTTGCTTTCAAATCCTCTTCGTTGCCTTCACTGAATATATTTGTGGACGAGAGTTATCATCTATAACTCTGCAGGTTTGTGAATTGCAGTGCGCCTGATCTCCATTTTTCAACTCGCTCTCTTGGGAGCTGGCCGCAAAAGCGCAGGATTGCTTCAGGCCCTATTCTGCTTCCGGGCGGCAGAGTGAGCCTGAGGTTAATTCTTCTTCCTGATGGGAAAATAGAGTGACCTGTGCCTGTCCCAACACCTAGGGCTAGTCTCTCATTGTTTCCCCCTCTTCCCGTTCACCCTCAGGACAAATTGCAACCTGTATGGAACAGGAGGTTAAAGGTGCTGATTCTCCAAGGAGGGAGATTGCTAGTAAAGCGGCTGGAATGGCGAACCCGAGCACAAGCAGATGAGAAATGAGGTGCGTTTTAGAAACCTTTCCCGATCACTCGGTGTACCATCTTCTGGGTTTCTCATGCATGTTTTCGATGTAGGAAGATGCCCTTGAACCTGGAGATTTGGGACCCATGGGATGGGTACCACGCAGTATTACTTTAAAGGGTCTGCGTTTGCTCACCCAACCTCTCCAAACCTCTCAGCCCCAAGAATGTCCACCCTTATGTCGCAATCAGCTGTGGGCCTAGATATGGTCAATCCAGGTGGCATCACAGCCCCTGAACGAATTTTGTAAGAATTTCTCTCTCTTTCACTGTCTTTGTTTCACGGGTTTTTAAAAGTAATTGATTTTTATAATGGGGTTTAGCTGCTTTTCACTGCTGTCTTTATGTCGCTTTACACCCACTTGACTCACTTACAGAGAGATTTCAATACATAGGTTTAAGATTCTTACTAGTCAGATATATTCTTGGGCGGTGAATAGGGGGTGTTGAGTCCAGTTCACTGAGCAAGGAGTAGGTCTTGTCTATTACATATTGGGTTTATGGAACGGTATCTGAGCTAATTTGAAACCCTTGTTTTAGGCATCACCCCACCTCGCCTTTCCCGTTAAGCAGCTATAGTGTGTTTTCTAAACGTGTGACTCTGTTCTGTTTTGTAATTCAGTTCAAGTGTAGCGGTTTTTCCATTCCCTCTATAAGTGATATCTTATGGCAAGTGTCTTTTTCTGTGTGACTTATTTCACTTAGAATCGTCGTACCTAAATCCACTCATCATGCTGCTACTAGCCTTATGACGTTGATTTCATGGCTGAGTGATATTCCTTTGTACATAAGGACCACAACTTATTTATCCATTTTTCTCTTTCCTGGGATATTTAAGGTGTCACGAAGTGGAGGTTCTTGTCAACAGAGCAGCCCTAAACTTTGGGGTGCCTGTGTCTTGCTGATTTTTAGTTTTCCCAATGTATACGCCCATGAGTGGAAGTGTCCTATGCTCTCTAAGCTGTGTTTTTTAGATGTTTCAGGACACACCGTACACTTCTCCAGAGTGGCTGTTGGCAATTTACATCCTGACCATCAGCGTAGCCAGGCTCCCGTTTCTCAATGGCCTGTCCTGCATTTCTGGTTTTAACCCTTTATTCAGCATGGTCCTTTTGACCGATGCGAAGCGAGACTTCTTGGTAGCGCTGATTTGCCTTTCCAGGTTGCTTGGTTGGCCAAAAAGGGCCTATGCGTTTTTTCCTGAATATATTCAGGAAAAAACGCATACGCCCTTTTTGACCAAGGGCATCATTGTCGAGGTCTTGCCGCTTTTCCTGTGCTTTAAAGGCGATTCGAATCTACCTCCTGAAATCTGTTTCCTGCAATTCTGACTTGCTTTCAAATCCTCTTCGTTGCCTTCACTGAATATATTTGTGGACGAGAGTTATCATCTATAACTCTGCAGGTTTGGGAATTGCAGTGCCCCTGAGCTCCATTTTTCAACTCGCTCTCTTGGGAGCTGGCCGCAAAAGCGCAGGATTGCTTCAGGCCCTATTCTGCTTCCGGGCGGCAGACTGAGCCTGAGGTTAATTCTTCTTCCTGATGGGAAAATAGAGTGACCTGTGCCTGTCCCAACACCTAGGGCTAGTCTCTCATTGTTTCCCCCTCTTCCCGTTCACCCTCAGGACAAATTGCAACCTGTATGGAACAGGAGGTTAAAGGTGCTGATTCTCCAAGGAGGGAGATTGCTAGTAAAGCGGCTGGAATGGCGAACCCGAGCACAAGGAGATGAGAAATGAGGTGCGTTTTAGAAACCTTTCCCGATCACTCGGTGTACCATCTTCTGGGTTTCTCATGCATGTTTTCGATGTAGGAAGATGCCCTTGAACCTGGAGATTTGGGACCCATGGGATGGGTACCACGCAGTATTACTTTAAAGGGTCTGCGTTTGCTCACCCAACCTCTCCAAACCTCTCAGCCCCAAGAATGTCCACCCTTATGTCGCAATCAGCTGTGGGCCTAGATATGGTCAATCCAGGTGGCATCACAGCCCCTGAACGAATTTTGTAAGAATTTCTCTCTCTTTCACTGTCTTTGTTTCACGGGTTTTTAAAAGTAATTGATTTTTATAATGGGGTTTAGCTGCTTTTCACTGCTGTCTTTATGTCGCTTTACACCCACTTGACTCACTTACAGAGAGATATCAATACATAGGTTTAAGATTCTTACTAGTCAGATATATTCTTGGGCGGTGAATAGGGGGTGTTGAGTCCAGTTCACTGAGCAAGGAGTAGGTCTTGTCTATTACATATTGGGTTTATGGAACGGTATCTGAGCTAATTTGAAACCCTTGTTTTAGGCATCACCCCACCTCGCCTTTCCCGTTAAGCAGCTATAGTGTGTTTTCTAAACGTGTGACTCTGTTCTGTTTTGTAATTCAGTTCAAGTGTAGCGGTTTTTCCATTCCCTCTATAAGTGATTTCTTATGGCAAGTGTCTTTTTCTGTGTGACTTATTTCACTTAGAATCGTCGTACCTAAATCCACTCATCATGCTGCTACTAGCCTTATGACGTTGATTTCATGGCTGAGTGATATTCCTTTGTACATAAGGACCACAACTTATTTATCCATTTTTCTCTTTCCTGGGATATTTAAGGTGTCACGAAGTGGAGGTTCTTGTCAACAGAGCAGCCCTAAACTTTGGGGTGCCTGTGTCTTGCTGATTTTTAGTTTTCCCAATGTATACGCCCATGAGTGGAAGTGTCCTATGCTCTCTAAGCTGTGTTTTTTAGATGTTTCAGGACACACCGTACACTTCTCCAGAGTGGCTGTTGGCAATTTACATCCTGACCATCAGCGTAGCCAGGCTCCCGTTTCTCAATGGCCTGTCCTGCATTTCTGGTTTTAACCCTTTATTCAGCATGGTCCTTTTGACCGATGCGAAGCGAGACTTCTTGGTAGCGCTGATTTGCCTTTCCAGGTTGCTTGGTTGGCCAAAAAGGGCGTATGCGTTTTTTCCTGAATATATTCAGGAAAAAACGCATACGCCCTTTTTGACCAAGGGCATCATTGTCGAGGTCTTGCCGCTTTTCCTGTGCTTTAAAGGCGATTCGAATCTACCTCCTGAAATCTGTTTCCTGCAATTCTGCCTCGCTTTCAAATCCTCTTTGTTGCCTTCCCTCAATATATTTGTAGACGAGAGTTATCATTTATAAGTCAGCAGGTTTGTGAATTGCAGTGCGCCTGATCTCCATTTTTCAACTCGCTCTCTTGGGAGTTGGCCGCAAAAGCGCAGGATTGCTTTAGGCCCTATTCTGCTTCCGGGCGGCAGACTGAGCCTGTGGTTAATTCTTCTTCCTGATGGGAAAATAGAGTGACCTGTGCCTTTCCCAACACCTAGAGCTAGTCTCCCATTGGTTCCCCCTCTTCCCGTTCATCCTCAGGACAAATTGCAACCTGTATGGAACAGGAGGTTAAAGCTGCTGATTCTCCAAGGAGGGAGATTGCTAGTAAAGCGGCTGGAATGGCGAACCCGAGCACAAGCAGATGAGAAATGAGGTGCGTTTTAGCAACCTTTCCGTATCACACGGTGTACCATCTTCTGGGTTTCTCATGCATGTTTTCGATGTAGGAAGATGCCGTTGAACCTGGAGATTTGGGACCCATGGGATGGGTACCACACAGTATTACTTTAAAGGGTCTGCGTTTGCTCACCCAACCTCAGCAAACCTCTCAGCCCCAAGAGTGTCCACCCTTATGTCGCAATCAGCTGTGGGTCTAGATATGGTCAATCCAGGTGGCATCACAGCCCCTGAACGAATTTTGTCAGAATTTCTCTCTCTTTCACTGTCTTTGTTTCACGGGTTTTTAAAAGTAATTGATTTTTATAATGGGGTTTAGCTGCTTTTCACTGCTGTCTTTATGCCGCTTTACACCCACTTGACTCACTTACAGAGAGATATCAATACATAGGTTTAAGATTCTTACTAGTCAGATATATTCTTGGGCGGTGAATAGGGGGTGTTGAGTCCAGTTCACTGAGCAAGGAGTCGGTCTTGTCTATTACATATTGGGTTTATGGAACGGTATCTGAGCTAATTTGAAACCCTTGTTTTAGGCATCACCCCACCTCGCCTTTCCCGTTAAGCAGCTATAGTGTGTTTTCTAAACGTGTGACTCTGTTCCGTTTTGTAATTTAGTTCAAGTGTAGCGGTTTTTCCATTCCCTGTATAAGTGATATCTTACGGCAAGTGTCTTTTTCTGTGTGACTTATTTCATTTAGAATCATCGTACCTAAATCCACTCATCATGCTGCTACTAGCCTTATGACGTTGATTTCATGGCTGAGTGATATTCCTTTGTACATAAGGACCACAACTTCTTTATCCATTTTTCTCTTTCCTGGGATATTTAAGGTGTCACGAAGTGGAGGTTCTTGTCAACAGAGCAGCCCTAAACTTTGGGGTGCCTGTGTCTTGCTGATTTTTAGTTTTCCCAATGTATACGCCCATGAGTGGAAGTGCCCTATGCTCTCTAACCTGTGTTTTTTAGATGTATCAGGACACACCGTACACTTCTCCAGAGTGGCTGTTGGCAATTTACATCCCGCCCATCAGCGTAGCCAGGCTCCCGTTTCTCCATAGCCTGTCCTGCATTTCTGGTTTTGACCCTTTATTCAGCATGGCCCTTTTGACCGATTCGAAGCGAGACTTCTTGGTAGCGCTGATTTGCCTTTCCAGGTTGCTTGGTTGGCCAAAAAGGGCGTATGCGTTTTTTCCTGAATATATTCAGGAAAAAACGCATACGCCCTTTTTGACCAAGGGCATCATTGTCGAGGTTTTGCCGCTTTTCCTGTGCTTTAAAGGCGATTCGAATCTACCTCCTGAAATCTGTTTCCTGCAATTCTGTCTTGCTTTCAAATCCTCTTCGTTGCCTTCACTGAATATATTTGTGGACGAGAGTTATCATCTATAACTCTGCAGGTTTGTGAATTGCAGTGCGCCTGATCTCCATTTTTCAACTCGCTCTCTTGGGAGCTGGCCGCAAAAGCGCAGGATTGCTTCAGGCCCTATTCTGCTTCCGGGCGGCAGAGTGAGCCTGAGGTTAATTCTTCTTCCTGATGGGAAAATAGAGTGACCTGTGCCTGTCCCAACACCTAGGGCTAGTCTCTCATTGTTTCCCCCTCTTCCCGTTCACCCTCAGGACAAATTGCAACCTGTATGGAACAGGAGGTTAAAGGTGCTGATTCTCCAAGGAGGGAGATTGCTAGTAAAGCGGCTGGAATGGCGAACCCGAGCACAAGCAGATGAGAAATGAGGTGCGTTTTAGAAACCTTTCCCGATCACTCGGTGTACCATCTTCTGGGTTTCTCATGCATGTTTTCGATGTAGGAAGATGCCCTTGAACCTGGAGATTTGGGACCCATGGGATGGGTACCACGCAGTATTACTTTAAAGGGTCTGCGTTTGCTCACCCAACCTCTCCAAACCTCTCAGCCCCAAGAATGTCCACCCTTATGTCGCAATCAGCTGTGGGCCTAGATATGGTCAATCCAGGTGGCATCACAGCCCCTGAACGAATTTTGTAAGAATTTCTCTCTCTTTCACTGTCTTTGTTTCACGGGTTTTTAAAAGTAATTGATTTTTATAATGGGGTTTAGCTGCTTTTCACTGCTGTCTTTATGTCGCTTTACACCCACTTGACTCACTTACAGAGAGATTTCAATACATAGGTTTAAGATTCTTACTAGTCAGATATATTCTTGGGCGGTGAATAGGGGGTGTTGAGTCCAGTTCACTGAGCAAGGAGTAGGTCTTGTCTATTACATATTGGGTTTATGGAACGGTATCTGAGCTAATTTGAAACCCTTGTTTTAGGCATCACCCCACCTCGCCTTTCCCGTTAAGCAGCTATAGTGTGTTTTCTAAACGTGTGACTCTGTTCTGTTTTGTAATTCAGTTCAAGTGTAGCGGTTTTTCCATTCCCTCTATAAGTGATATCTTATGGCAAGTGTCTTTTTCTGTGTGACTTATTTCACTTAGAATCGTCGTACCTAAATCCACTCATCATGCTGCTACTAGCCTTATGACGTTGATTTCATGGCTGAGTGATATTCCTTTGTACATAAGGACCACAACTTATTTATCCATTTTTCTCTTTCCTGGGATATTTAAGGTGTCACGAAGTGGAGGTTCTTGTCAACAGAGCAGCCCTAAACTTTGGGGTGCCTGTGTCTTGCTGATTTTTAGTTTTCCCAATGTATACGCCCATGAGTGGAAGTGTCCTATGCTCTCTAAGCTGTGTTTTTTAGATGTTTCAGGACACACCGTACACTTCTCCAGAGTGGCTGTTGGCAATTTACATCCTGACCATCAGCGTAGCCAGGCTCCCGTTTCTCAATGGCCTGTCCTGCATTTCTGGTTTTAACCCTTTATTCAGCATGGTCCTTTTGACCGATGCGAAGCGAGACTTCTTGGTAGCGCTGATTTGCCTTTCCAGGTTGCTTGGTTGGCCAAAAAGGGCCTATGCGTTTTTTCCTGAATATATTCAGGAAAAAACGCATACGCCCTTTTTGACCAAGGGCATCATTGTCGAGGTCTTGCCGCTTTTCCTGTGCTTTAAAGGCGATTCGAATCTACCTCCTGAAATCTGTTTCCTGCAATTCTGACTTGCTTTCAAATCCTCTTCGTTGCCTTCACTGAATATATTTGTGGACGAGAGTTATCATCTATAACTCTGCAGGTTTGGGAATTGCAGTGCCCCTGAGCTCCATTTTTCAACTCGCTCTCTTGGGAGCTGGCCGCAAAAGCGCAGGATTGCTTCAGGCCCTATTCTGCTTCCGGGCGGCAGACTGAGCCTGAGGTTAATTCTTCTTCCTGATGGGAAAATAGAGTGACCTGTGCCTGTCCCAACACCTAGGGCTAGTCTCTCATTGTTTCCCCCTCTTCCCGTTCACCCTCAGGACAAATTGCAACCTGTATGGAACAGGAGGTTAAAGGTGCTGATTCTCCAAGGAGGGAGATTGCTAGTAAAGCGGCTGGAATGGCGAACCCGAGCACAAGGAGATGAGAAATGAGGTGCGTTTTAGAAACCTTTCCCGATCACTCGGTGTACCATCTTCTGGGTTTCTCATGCATGTTTTCGATGTAGGAAGATGCCCTTGAACCTGGAGATTTGGGACCCATGGGATGGGTACCACGCAGTATTACTTTAAAGGGTCTGCGTTTGCTCACCCAACCTCACCAAACCTCTCAGCCCCAAGAATGTCCACCCTTATGTCGCAATCAGCTGTGGGTCTAGATATGGTCAATCCAGGTGGCATCACAGCCCCTGAACGAATTTTGTCAGAATTTCTCTCTCTTTCACTGTCTTTGTTTCACGGGTTTTTAAAAGTAATTGATTTTTATAATGGGGTTTAGCTGCTTTTCACTGCTGTCTTTATGCCGCTTTACACCCACTTGACTCACTTACAGAGAGATATCAATACATAGGTTTAAGATTCTTACTAGTCAGATATATTCTTGGGCGGTGAATAGGGGGTGTTGAGTCCAGTTCACTGAGCAAGGAGTAGGTCTTGTCTATTACATATTGGGTTTATGGAACGGTATCTGAGCTAATTTGAAACCCTTGTTTTAGGCATCACCCCACCTCACCTTTCCCGTTAAGCAGCTATAGTGTGTTTTCTAAACGTGTGACTCTGTTCTGTTTTGTAATTCAGTTCAAGTGTAGCGGTTTTTCCATTCCCTCTATAAGTGATATCTTATGGCAAGTGTCTTTTTCTGTGTGACTTATTTCACTTAGAATCGTCGTACCTAAATCCACTCATCATGCTGCTACTAGCCTTATGACGTTGATTTCATGGCTGAGTGATATTCCTTTGTACATAAGGACCACAACTTCTTTATCCATTTTTCTCTTTCCTGGGATATTTAAGGTGTCACGAAGTGGAGGTTCTTGTCAACAGAGCAGCCCTAAACTTTGGGGTGCCTGTGTCTTGCTGATTTTTAGTTTTCCCAATGTATACGCCCATGAGTAGAAGTGCCCTATGCTCTCTAACCTGTGTTTTTTAAATGTTTCAGGACACACCGTACACTTCTCCAGAGTGGCTGTTGGCAATTTACATCACGCCCATCAGCGTAGCCAGGCTCCCGTTTCTCCATGGCCTGTCCTGCATTTCTGGTTTTGACCCTTTATTCAGCATGGCCCTTTTGACCGATGCGAAGCGAGACTTCTTGGTAGCGCTGATTTGCCTTTCCAGGTTGCTTGGTTGGCCAAAAAGGGCGTATGCGTTTTTTCCTGAATATATTCAGGAAAAAACGCATACGCCCTTTTTGGCCAAGGGCATCATTGTCGAGGTTTTGCCGCTTTTCCTGTGCTTTAAAGGCGATTCGAATCTGCCTCCTGAAATCTGTTTCCTGCAATTCTGCCTTGCTTTCAAATCCTCTTCGTTGCCTTCCCTGAATATATTTGTGGACGAGAGTTATCATCTATAACTCTGCAGGTTTGGGAATTGCAGTGCCCCTGAGCTCCATTTTTCAACTCGCTTTCTTGGGAGCTGGCCGCAAAAGCGCAGGATTGCTTCAGGCCCTATTCGCCTTGTGGGCGGCAGGCTGAGCCTGTGGTTAATTCTTCTTCCTGATGGGAAAATAGAGTGACCTGTGCCTGTCCCAACACCTAGAGCTAGTCTCCCATTGGTTCCCCCTCTTCCCGTTCATCCTCAGGACAAATGGCAACCTGTACGGAACAAGAGGTTAAAGCTGCTGATTCTCCAAGGAGGGAGATTGCTAGTAAAGCGGCTGGAATGGCGAACCCGAGCACAAGCAGATGAGAAATGAGGTGCGTTTTAGCAACCTTTCCCGATCACACGGTGTACCATCTTCTGGGTTTCTCATGCATGTTTTCGATGTAGGCAGATGCCCTTGAACCTGGAGATTTGGGACCCATGGGATGGGTACCACGCAGTATGACTTTAAAGGGTCTGCGTTTGCTCACCCAACCTCACCAAACCTCTCAGCCCCAAGAGTGTCCACCCTTATGTCGCAATCAGCTGTGGGTCTAGATATGGTCAATCCAGGTGGCATCACAGCCCCTGAACGAATTTTGTCAGAATTTCTCTATCTTTCACTGTCTTTGTTTCATGGGTTTTTAAAAGTAATTGATTTTTATAATGGGGTTTAGCTGCTTTTCACTGCTGTCTTTATGCCGCTTTACACCCACTTGACTCACTTACAGAGAGATATCAATACATAGGTTTTAAGATTCTTACTAGTCAGATATATTCTTGGGCGGTGAATAGGGGGTGTTGAGTCCAGTTCCCTGAGCAAGGAGTAGGTCTTGTATATTACGTATTGGGTTTATGGAACGGTATCTGAGCTATTTTGAAACCCTTGTTTTAGGCATCACCCCACCTCACCTTTCCCGTTAGGCAGCCATAGTGTGTTTTCTAACCGTGTGACTCTGTTCTGTTTTGTAATTCAGTTCAAGGGTAGCGGTTTTTACATTCCCTCTAGGAGTGATAACTTACGATAAGTGTCTTTTTCTGTGTGACTTATTTCACTTAGAATCGTCGTACCTAAATCCACTCATCATGCTGCTACTAGCCTTATGACGTTGACTTCATGGCTGAGTGATATTCCATTGTACATAAGGACCACAACTTCTTTATCCATTTTTCCCGTTCCTGGGATATTTAAGGTGTCACGAAGTGGAGGTTCTTGTCAACAGAGCAGCCCTAAACTTTGGGGTGCTTGTGTCTTGCTGATTTTTAGTTTTCCCAATTTATACGCCCATGAGTGGAAGTGGCCTATGCTCTCTAAGCTGAGTTTTGTAAATGTTTCAGGACACACCGTACACTTCTCCAGAGTGGCTGTTGGCAATTTACATCCCGCCTATCAGCGTAGCAAGGCTCCCGTTTCTCCGTGGCCTGTCCTGCATTTCTGGTTTTGACACTTTATTCAGCATGGCCCTTTTGACCGATGGGAAGCGAGACTTCTTTGTAGCGCTGATTTGCCTTTCCAGGTTGATTGGTTGGCCAAAAAGGGCGTATGCGTTTTTTTCCTGAATATATTCAGGAAAAAACGCATACGCCCTTTTTGGCCAAGGGCATCATTGTCGAGGTTTTGCCGCTTTTCCTGTGCTTTAAAGGCGATTCGAATCTGCCTCCTGAAATCTGTTTCCTGCAATTCTGCCTTGCTTTCAAATCCTCTTTGCTGCCTTCCCTCAATATATTTGTAGACGAGAGTTATCATTTATAAGTCTGCAGGTTTGTGAATTGCAGTGCCCCTGAGCTCCATTTTTCAACTCGCTCTCTTGGGAGCTGGCCGCAAAAGCGCAGGATTGCTTTAGGCCCTATTCTGCTTCCGGGCGGCAGACTGAGCCTGTGGTTAATTCTTCTTCCTGATGGGAAAATAGAGTGACCTGTGCCTGTCCCAACACCTAGAGCTAGTCTCTCATTGGTTCCCCCTCTTCCCGTTCATCCTCAGGACAAATTGCAACCTGTATGGAACAGGAGGTTAAAGGTGCTGATTCTCCAAGGAGGGAGATTGCTAGTAAAGCGGCTGGAATGGCGAATCCGAGCACAAGGAGATGAGAAATGAGGTGCGTTTTAGCAACCTTTCCCGATCACTCGGTGGACCATCTTCTGGGTTTCTCATGCATGTTTTCGATGTAGGCAGATGCCCTTGAACCTGGAGATTTGGGACCCATGGGATGGGTACCACGCAGTATTACTTTAAAGCGTCTGCGTTTGCTCAGCCAACCTCACCAAACCTCTCAGCCCCAAGAGTGTCCACCCTTATGTCTCAATCAGCTGCAGGTCTAGATATGGTCAATCCAGGTGGCATCACAGCCCCTGAACGAATTTTGTCAGAATTTCTCTCTCTTTCACTGTCTTTGTTTCACGGGTTTTTAAAATTAATTGAGTTTTATAATGGGGTTTAGCTGCTTTTCACTGCTGTGTTTATGCAGCTTTACACCCACTTGACTCACTTACAGAGAGATATCAATACATAGGTTTTAAGATTCTTACTAGTCAGATATATTCTTGGGCGGTGAATAGGGGGTGTTGAGTCCAGTTCCCTGAGCAAGGAGTAGGTCTTGTCTATTACATATTGGGTTTATGGAACGGTATCTGAGCTAATTTGAAACCCTTGTTTTATGCATCACCCCACCTCACCTTTCCCGTTAAGCAGCTATAGTGTGTTTTCTAAACGTGTGACTCTGTTCCGTTTTGTAATTCAGTTCAAGTGTAGCGGTTTTTATATTTCCCTCTATAAGTGATATCTTATGGCAAGTGTCTTTTTCTGTGTGACTTATTTCACTTAGAATCATCGTACCTAAATCCACTCATCATGCTGCTACTAGCCTTATGACGTTGATTTCATGGCTGAGTGATATTCCTTTGTACATAAGGACCACAACTTCTTTATCCATTTTTCTCTTTCCTGGGATATTTAAGGTGTCACGAAGTGGAGGTTCTTGTCAACAGAGCAGCCCTAAACTTTGGGGTGCCTGTGTCTTGCTGATTTTTAGTTTTCCCAATGTATACGCCCATGAGTGGAAGTGTCCTATGCTCTCTAAGCTGTGTTTTTTAGATGTTTCAGGACACACCGTACACTTCTCCAGAGTGGCTGTTGGCAATTTACATCCTGACCATCAGCGTAGCCAGGCTCCCGTTTCTCAATGGCCTGTCCTGCATTTCTGGTTTTGACCCTTTATTCAGCATGGTCCTTTTGACCGATGCGAAGCGAGACTTCTTGGTAGCGCTGATTTGCCTTTCAGGTTGCTTGGTTGGCCAAAAAGGGCCTATGCGTTTTTTCCTGAATATATTCAGGAAAAAACGCATACGCCCTTTTTGACCAAGGGCATCATTGTCGAGGTCTTGCCGCTTTTCCTGTGCTTTAAAGGCGATTCGAATCTACCTCCTGAAATCTGTTTCCTGCAATTCTGACTTGCTTTCAAATCCTCTTCGTTGCCTTCACTGAATATATTTGTGGACGAGAGTTATCATCTATAACTCTGCAGGTTTGGGAATTGCAGTGCCCCTGAGCTCCATTTTTCAACTCGCTCTCTTGGGAGCTGGCCGCAAAAGCGCAGGATTGCTTCAGGCCCTATTCTGCTTCCGGGCGGCAGACTGAGCCTGAGGTTAATTCTTCTTCCTGATGGGAAAATAGAGTGACCTGTGCCTGTCCCAACACCTAGGGCTAGTCTCTCATTGTTTCCCCCTCTTCCCGTTCACCCTCAGGACAAATTGCAACCTGTATGGAACAGGAGGTTAAAGGTGCTGATTCTCCAAGGAGGGAGATTGCTAGTAAAGCGGCTGGAATGGCGAACCCGAGCACAAGGAGATGAGAAATGAGGTGCGTTTTAGAAACCTTTCCCGATCACTCGGTGTACCATCTTCTGGGTTTCTCATGCATGTTTTCGATGTAGGAAGATGCCCTTGAACCTGGAGATTTGGGACCCATGGGATGGGTACCACGCAGTATTACTTTAAAGGGTCTGCGTTTGCTCACCCAACCTCTCCAAACCTCTCAGCCCCAAGAATGTCCACCCTTATGTCGCAATCAGCTGTGGGCCTAGATATGGTCAATCCAGGTGGCATCACAGCCCCTGAACGAATTTTGTAAGAATTTCTCTCTCTTTCACTGTCTTTGTTTCACGGGTTTTTAAAAGTAATTGATTTTTATAATGGGGTTTAGCTGCTTTTCACTGCTGTCTTTATGTCGCTTTACACCCACTTGACTCACTTACAGAGAGATTTCAATACATAGGTTTAAGATTCTTACTAGTCAGATATATTCTTGGGCAGTGAATAGGGGGTGTTGAGTCCAGTTCACTGAGCAAGGAGTAGGTCTTGTCTATTACATATTGGGTTTATGGAACGGTATCTGAGCTAATTTGAAACCCTTGTTTTAGGCATCACCCCACCTCGCCTTTCCCGTTAAGCAGCTATAGTGTGTTTTCTAAACGTGTGACTCTGTTCTGTTTTGTAATTCAGTTCAAGTGTAGCGGTTTTTCCATTCCCTCTATAAGTGATATCTTATGGCAAGTGTCTTTTTCTGTGTGACTTATTTCACTTAGAATCGTCGTACCTAAATCCACTCATCATGCTGCTACTAGCCTTATGACATTGATTTCATGGCTGAGTGATATTCCTTTGTACATAAGGACCACAACTTATTTATCCATTTTTCTCTTTCCTGGGATATTTAAGGTGTCACGAAGTGGAGGTTCTTGTCAACAGAGCAGCCCTAAACTTTGGGGTGCCTGTGTCTTGCTGATTTTTAGTTTTCCCAATGTATACGCCCATGAGTGGAAGTGTCCTATGCTCTCTAAGCTGTGTTTTTTAGATGTTTCAGGACACACCGTACACTTCTCCAGAGTGGCTGTTGGCAATTTACATCCTGACCATCAGCGTAGCCAGGCTCCCGTTTCTCAATGGCCTGTCCTGCATTTCTGGTTTTAACCCTTTATTCAGCATGGTCCTTTTGACCGATGCGAAGCGAGACTTCTTGGTAGCGCTGATTTGCCTTTCCAGGTTGCTTGGTTGGCCAAAAAGGGCCTATGCGTTTTTTCCTGAATATATTCAGGAAAAAACGCATACGCCCTTTTTGACCAAGGGCATCATTGTCGAGGTCTTGCCGCTTTTCCTGTGCTTTAAAGGCGATTCGAATCTACCTCCTGAAATCTGTTTCCTGCAATTCTGACTTGCTTTCAAATCCTCTTCGTTGCCTTCACTGAATATATTTGTGGACGAGAGTTATCATCTATAACTCTGCAGGTTTGTGAATTGCAGTGCCCCTGAGCTCCATTTTTCAACTCGCTCTCTTGGGAGCTGGCCGCAAAAGCGCAGGATTGCTTTAGGCCCTATTCTGCTTCCGGGCGGCAGACTGAGCCTGTGGTTAATTCTTCTTCCTGATGGGAAAATAGAGTGACCTGTGCCTGTCCCAACACCTAGGGCTAGTCTCTCATTGGTTCCCCTCTTCCCGTTCATCCTCAGGACAAATTGCAACCTGTACGGAACAAGTGGTTAAAGCTGCTGATTCTCCAAGGAGGGAGATTGCTAGTAAAGCGGCTGGAATGGCGAACCCGAGCACAAGCAGATGAGAAATGAGGTGCGTTTTAGCAACCTTTCCCGATCACACGGTGTACCATCTTCTGGGTTTCTCATGCATGTTTTCGATGTAGGCAGATGCCCTTGAACCTGGAGATTTGGGACCCATGGGATGGGTACCACGCAGTATGACTTTAAAGGGTCTGCGTTTGCTCACCCAACCTCACCAAACCTCTCAGCCCCAAGAGTGTCCACCCTTATGTCGCAATCAGCTGTGGGTCTAGATATGGTCAATCCAGGTGGCATCACAGCCCCTGAACGAATTTTGTCAGAATTTCTCTATCTTTCACTGTCTTTGTTTCATGGGTTTTTAAAAGTAATTGATTTTTATAATGGGGTTTAGCTGCTTTTCACTGCTGTCTTTATGCCGCTTTACACCCACTTGACTCACTTACAGAGAGATATCAATACATAGGTTTTAAGATTCTTACTAGTCAGATATATTCTTGGGCGGTGAATAGGGGGTGTTGAGTCCAGTTCCCTGAGCAAGGAGTAGGTCTTGTATATTACGTATTGGGTTTATGGAACGGTATCTGAGCTATTTTGAAACCCTTGTTTTAGGCATCACCCCACCTCACCTTTCCCGTTAGGCAGCCATAGTGTGTTTTCTAACCGTGTGACTCTGTTCTGTTTTGTAATTCAGTTCAAGGGTAGCGGTTTTTACATTCCCTCTAGGAGTGATAACTTACGATAAGTGTCTTTTTCTGTGTGACTTATTTCACTTAGAATCGTCGTACCTAAATCCACTCATCATGCTGCTACTAGCCTTATGACGTTGACTTCATGGCTGAGTGATATTCCATTGTACATAAGGACCACAACTTCTTTATCCATTTTTCCCGTTCCTGGGATATTTAAGGTGTCACGAAGTGGAGGTTCTTGTCAACAGAGCAGCCCTAAACTTTGGGGTGCTTGTGTCTTGCTGATTTTTAGTTTTCCCAATTTATACGCCCATGAGTGGAAGTGGCCTATGCTCTCTAAGCTGAGTTTTGTAAATGTTTCAGGACACACCGTACACTTCTCCAGAGTGGCTGTTGGCAATTTACATCCCGCCTATCAGCGTAGCAAGGCTCCCGTTTCTCCGTGGCCTGTCCTGCATTTCTGGTTTTGACACTTTATTCAGCATGGCCCTTTTGACCGATGGGAAGCGAGACTTCTTTGTAGCGCTGATTTGCCTTTCCAGGTTGATTGGTTGGCCAAAAAGGGCGTATGCGTTTTTTTCCTGAATATATTCAGGAAAAAACGCATACGCCCTTTTTGGCCAAGGGCATCATTGTCGAGGTTTTGCCGCTTTTCCTGTGCTTTAAAGGCGATTCGAATCTGCCTCCTGAAATCTGTTTCCTGCAATTCTGCCTTGCTTTCAAATCCTCTTTGTTGCCTTCCCTCAATATATTTGTAGACGAGAGTTATCATTTATAAGTCTGCAGGTTTGTGAATTGCAGTGCCCCTGAGCTCCATTTTTCAACTCGCTCTCTTGGGAGCTGGCCGCAAAAGCGCAGGATTGCTTTAGGCCCTATTCTGCTTCCGGGCGGCAGACTGAGCCTGTGGTTAATTCTTCTTCCTGATGGGAAAATAGAGTGACCTGTGCCTGTCCCAACACCTAGGGCTAGTCTCTCATTGGTTCCCCTCTTCCCGTTCATCCTCAGGACAAATTGCAACCTGTACGGAACAAGTGGTTAAAGCTGCTGATTCTCCAAGGAGGGAGATTGCTAGTAAAGCGGCTGGAATGGCGAATCCGAGCACAAGGAGATGAGAAATGAGGTGCGTTTTAGCAACCTTTCCCGATCACTCGGTGGACCATCTTCTGGGTTTCTCATGCATGTTTTCGATGTAGGCAGATGCCCTTGAACCTGGAGATTTGGGACCCATGGGATGGGTACCACGCAGTATTACTTTAAAGCGTCTGCGTTTGCTCAGCCAACCTCACCAAACCTCTCAGCCCCAAGAGTGTCCACCCTTATGTCTCAATCAGCTGCAGGTCTAGATATGGTCAATCCAGGTGGCATCACAGCCCCTGAACGAATTTTGTCAGAATTTCTCTCTCTTTCACTGTCTTTGTTTCACGGGTTTTTAAAATTAATTGAGTTTTATAATGGGGTTTAGCTGCTTTTCACTGCTGTGTTTATGCAGCTTTACACCCACTTGACTCACTTACAGAGAGATATCAATACATAGGTTTTAAGATTCTTACTAGTCAGATATATTCTTGGGCGGTGAATAGGGGGTGTTGAGTCCAGTTCCCTGAGCAAGGAGTAGGTCTTGTCTATTACATATTGGGTTTATGGAACGGTATCTGAGCTAATTTGAAACCCTTGTTTTATGCATCACCCCACCTCGCCTTTCCCGTTAAGCAGCTATAGTGTGTTTTCTAAACGTGTGACTCTGTTCCGTTTTGTAATTCAGTTCAAGTGTAGCGGTTTTTCCATTCCTTCTATAAGTGATATCTTATGGCAAGTGTCTTTTTCTGTGTGACTTATTTCACTTAGAATCATCGTACCTAAATCCACTCATCATGCTGCTACTAGCCTTATGACGTTGATTTCATGGCTGAGTGATATTCCTTTGTACATAAGGACCACAACTTCTTTATCCATTTTTCTCTTTCCTGGGATATTTAAGGTGTCACGAAGTGGAGGTTCTTGTCAACAGAGCAGCCCTAAACTTTGGGGTGCCTGTGTCTTGCTGATTTTTAGTTTTCCCAATGTATACGCCCATGAGTGGAAGTGTCCTATGCTCTCTAAGCTGTGTTTTTTAGATGTTTCAGGACACACCGTACACTTCTCCAGAGTGGCTGTTGGCAATTTACATCCTGACCATCAGCGTAGCCAGGCTCCCGTTTCTCAATGGCCTGTCCTGCATTTCTGGTTTTGACACTTTATTCAGCATGGCCCTTTTGACCGATGGGAAGCGAGACTTCTTTGTAGCGCTGATTTTCCTTTCCAGGTTGCTTGGTTGGCCAAAAAGGGCGTATGCGTTTTTTCCTGAATATATTCAGGAAAAAACGCATACGCCCTTTTTGGCCAAGGGCATCATTGTCGAGGTTTTGCCGCTTTTCCTGTGCTTTAAAGGCGATTCGAATCTGCCTCCTGAAATCTGTTTCCTGCAATTCTGCCTTGCTTTCAAATCCTCTTTGTTGCCTTCCCTCAATATATTTGTAGACGAGAGTTATCATTTATAAGTCAGCAGGTTTGTGAATTGCAGTGCGCCTGATCTCCATTTTTCAACTCGCTCTCTTGGGAGCTGGCCGCAAAAGCGCAGGATTGCTTTAGGCCCTATTCTGCTTCCGGGCGGCAGACTGAGCCTGTGGTTAATTCTTCTTCCTGATGGGAAAATAGAGTGACCTGTGCCTTTCCCAACACCTAGAGCTAGTCTCCCATTGGTTCCCCCTCTTCCCGTTCATCCTCAGGACAAATTGCAACCTGTATGGAACAGGAGGTTAAAGCTGCTGATTCTCCAAGGAGGGAGATTGCTAGTAAAGCGGCTGGAATGGCGAACCCGAGCACAAGCAGATGAGAAATGAGGTGCGTTTTAGCAACCTTTCCATATCACACGGTGTACCATCTTCTGGGTTTCTCATGCATGTTTTCGATGTAGGAAGATGCCGTTGAACCTGGAGATTTGGGACCCATGGGATGGGTACCACACAGTATTACTTTAAAGGGTCTGCGTTTGCTCACCCAACCTCAGCAAACCTCTCAGCCCCAAGAGTGTCCACCCTTATGTCGCAATCAGCTGTGGGTCTAGATATGGTCAATCCAGGTGGCATCACAGCCCCTGAACGAATTTTGTCAGAATTTCTCTCTCTTTCACTGTCTTTGTTTCACGGGTTTTTAAAAGTAATTGATTTTTATAATGGGGTTTAGCTGCTTTTCACTGCTGTCTTTATGCCGCTTTACACCCACTTGACTCACTTACAGAGAGATATCAATACATAGGTTTAAGATTCTTACTAGTCAGATATATTCTTGGGCGGTGAATAGGGGGTGTTGAGTCCAGTTCACTGAGCAAGGAGTCGGTCTTGTCTATTACATATTGGGTTTATGGAACGGTATCTGAGCTAATTTGAAACCCTTGTTTTAGGCATCACCCCACCTCGCCTTTCCCGTTAAGCAGCTATAGTGTGTTTTCTAAACGTGTGACTCTGTTCCGTTTTGTAATTTAGTTCAAGTGTAGCGGTTTTTCCATTCCCTGTATAAGTGATATCTTACGGCAAGTGTCTTTTTCTGTGTGACTTATTTCATTTAGAATCATCGTACCTAAATCCACTCATCATGCTGCTACTAGCCTTATGACGTTGATTTCATGGCTGAGTGATATTCCTTTGTACATAAGGACCACAACTTCTTTATCCATTTTTCTCTTTCCTGGGATATTTAAGGTGTCACGAAGTGGAGGTTCTTGTCAACAGAGCAGCCCTAAACTTTGGGGTGCCTGTGTCTTGCTGATTTTTAGTTTTCCCAATGTATACGCCCATGAGTGGAAGTGCCCTATGCTCTCTAACCTGTGTTTTTTAGATGTATCAGGACACACCGTACACTTCTCCAGAGTGGCTGTTGGCAATTTACATCCCACCCATCAGCGTAGCCAGGCTCCCGTTTCTCCATAGCCTGTCCTGCATTCCTGGTTTTGACCCTTTATTCAGCATGGCCCTTTTGACCGATTCGAAGCGAGACTTCTTGGTAGCGCTGATTTGCCTTTCCAGGTTGCTTGGTTGGCCAAAAAGGGCGTATGCGTTTTTTCCTGAATATATTCAGGAAAAAACGCATACGCCCTTTTTGACCAAGGGCATCATTGTCGAGGTTTTGCCGCTTTTCCTGTGCTTTAAAGGCGATTCGAATCTACCTCCTGAAATCTGTTTCCTGCAATTCTGTCTTGCTTTCAAATCCTCTTCGTTGCCTTCACTGAATATATTTGTGGACGAGAGTTATCATCTATAACTCTGCAGGTTTGTGAATTGCAGTGCGCCTGATCTCCATTTTTCAACTCGCTCTCTTGGGAGCTGGCCGCAAAAGCGCAGGATTGCTTCAGGCCCTATTCTGCTTCCGGGCGGCAGACTGAGCCTGAGGTTAATTCTTCTTCCTGATGGGAAAATAGAGTGACCTGTGCCTGTCCCAACACCTAGGGCTAGTCTCTCATTGTTTCCCCCTCTTCCCGTTCACCCTCAGGACAAATTGCAACCTGTATGGAACAGGAGGTTAAAGGTGCTGATTCTCCAAGGAGGGAGATTGCTAGTAAAGCGGCTGGAATGGCGAACCCGAGCACAAGCAGATGAGAAATGAGGTGCGTTTTAGAAACCTTTCCCGATCACTCGGTGTACCATCTTCTGGGTTTCTCATGCATGTTTTCGATGTAGGAAGATGCCCTTGAACCTGGAGATTTGGGACCCATGGGATGGGTACCACGCAGTATTACTTTAAAGGGTCTGCGTTTGCTCACCCAACCTCTCCAAACCTCTCAGCCCCAAGAATGTCCACCCTTATGTCGCAATCAGCTGTGGGCCTAGATATGGTCAATCCAGGTGGCATCACAGCCCCTGAACGAATTTTGTAAGAATTTCTCTCTCTTTCACTGTCTTTGTTTCACGGGTTTTTAAAAGTAATTGATTTTTATAATGGGGTTTAGCTGCTTTTCACTGCTGTCTTTATGTCGCTTTACACCCACTTGACTCACTTACAGAGAGATATCAATACATAGGTTTAAGATTCTTACTAGTCAGATATATTCTTGGGCGGTGAATAGGGGGTGTTGAGTCCAGTTCACTGAGCAAGGAGTAGGTCTTGTCTATTACATATTGGGTTTATGGAACGGTATCTGAGCTAATTTGAAACCCTTGTTTTAGGCATCACCCCACCTCGCCTTTCCCGTTAAGCAGCTATAGTGTGTTTTCTAAACGTGTGACTCTGTTCTGTTTTGTAATTCAGTTCAAGTGTAGCGGTTTTTCCATTCCCTCTATAAGTGATATCTTATGGCAAGTGTCTTTTTCTGTGTGACTTATTTCACTTAGAATCGTCGTACCTAAATCCACTCATCATGCTGCTACTAGCCTTATGACGTTGACTTCATGGCTGAGTGATATTCCATTGTACATAAGGACCACAACTTCTTTATCCATTTTTCCCGTTCCTGGGATATTTAAGGTGTAACGAAGTGGAGGTTCTTGTCAACAGAGCAGCCCTAAACTTTGTGGTGCTTGTGTCTTGCTGATTTTTAGTTTTCCCAATTTATACGCCCATGAGTGGAAGTGGCCTATGCTCTCTAAGCTGAGTTTTGTAAATGTTTCAGGACACACCGTACACTTCTCCAGAGTGGCTGTTGGCAATTTACATCCCGCCTATCAGCGTAGCAAGGCTCCCGTTTCTCCGTGGCCTGTCCTGCATTTCTGGTTTTGACACTTTATTCAGCATGGCCCTTTTGACCGATGGGAAGCGAGACTTCTTTGTAGCGCTGATTTGCCTTTCCAGGTTGATTGGTTGGCCAAAAAGGGCGTATGCGTTTTTTTCCTGAATATATTCAGGAAAAAACGCATACGCCCTTTTTGGCCAAGGGCATCATTGTCGAGGTTTTGCCGCTTTTCCTGTGCTTTAAAGGCGATTCGAATCTGCCTCCTGAAATCTGTTTCCTGCAATTCTGCCTTGCTTTCAAATCCTCTTTGTTGCCTTCCCTCAATATATTTGTAGACGAGAGTTATCATTTATAAGTCTGCAGGTTTGTGAATTGCAGTGCCCCTGAGCTCCATTTTTCAACTCGCTCTCTTGGGAGCCGGCCGCAAAAGCGCAGGATTGCTTTAGGCCCTATTCTGCTACCGGGCGGCAGACTGAGCCTGTGGTTAATTCTTCTTCCTGATGGGAAAATAGAGTGACCTGTGCCTGTCCCAACACCTAGAGCTAGTCTCTCATTGGTTCCCCCTCTTCCCGTTCATCCTCAGGACAAATTGCAACCTGTATGGAACAGGAGGTTAAAGGTGCTGATTCTCCAAGGAGGGAGATTGCTAGTAAAGCGGCTGGAATGGCGAATCCGAGCACAAGGAGATGAGAAATGAGGTGCGTTTTAGCAACCTTTCCCGATCACTCGGTGGACCATCTTCTGGGTTTCTCATGCATGTTTTCGATGTAGGCAGATGCCCTTGAACCTGGAGATTTGGGACCCATGGGATGGGTACCACGCAGTATTACTTTAAAGCGTCTGCGTTTGCTCAGCCAACCTCACCAAACCTCTCAGCCCCAAGAGTGTCCACCCTTATGTCTCAATCAGCTGCAGGTCTAGATATGGTCAATCCAGGTGGCATCACAGCCCCTGAACGAATTTTGTCAGAATTTCTCTCTCTTTCACTGTCTTTGTTTCACGGGTTTTTAAAATTAATTGAGTTTTATAATGGGGTTTAGCTGCTTTTCACTGCTGTGTTTATGCAGCTTTACACCCACTTGACTCACTTACAGAGAGATATCAATACATAGGTTTTAAGATTCTTACTAGTCAGATATATTCTTGGGCGGTGAATAGGGGGTGTTGAGTCCAGTTCCCTGAGCAAGGAGTAGGTCTTGTCTATTACATATTGGGTTTATGGAACGGTATCTGAGCTAATTTGAAACCCTTGTTTTATGCATCACCCCACCTCGCCTTTCCCGTTAAGCAGCTATAGTGTGTTTTCTAAACGTGTGACTCTGTTCCGTTTTGTAATTCAGTTCAAGTGTAGCGGTTTTTCCATTCCTTCTATAAGTGATATCTTATGGCAAGTGTCTTTTTCTGTGTGACTTATTTCACTTAGAATCATCGTACCTAAATCCACTCATCATGCTGCTACTAGCCTTATGACGTTGATTTCATGGCTGAGTGATATTCCTTTGTACATAAGGACCACAACTTCTTTATCCATTTTTCTCTTTCCTGGGATATTTAAGGTGTCACGAAGTGGAGGTTCTTGTCAACAGAGCAGCCCTAAACTTTGGGGTGCCTGTGTCTTGCTGATTTTTAGTTTTCCCAATGTATACGCCCATGAGTGGAAGTGTCCTATGCTCTCTAAGCTGTGTTTTTTAGATGTTTCAGGACACACCGTACACTTCTCCAGAGTGGCTGTTGGCAATTTACATCCTGACCATCAGCGTAGCCAGGCTCCCGTTTCTCAATGGCCTGTCCTGCATTTCTGGTTTTGACACTTTATTCAGCATGGCCCTTTTGACCGATGGGAAGCGAGACTTCTTTGTAGCGCTGATTTTCCTTTCCAGGTTGCTTGGTTGGCCAAAAAGGGCGTATGCGTTTTTTCCTGAATATATTCAGGAAAAAACGCATACGCCCTTTTTGGCCAAGGGCATCATTGTCGAGGTTTTGCCGCTTTTCCTGTGCTTTAAAGGCGATTCGAATCTGCCTCCTGAAATCTGTTTCCTGCAATTCTGCCTTGCTTTCAAATCCTCTTTGTTGCCTTCCCTCAATATATTTGTAGACGAGAGTTATCATTTATAAGTCAGCAGGTTTGTGAATTGCAGTGCGCCTGATCTCCATTTTTCAACTCGCTCTCTTGGGAGCTGGCCGCAAAAGCGCAGGATTGCTTTAGGCCCTATTCTGCTTCCGGGCGGCAGACTGAGCCTGTGGTTAATTCTTCTTCCTGATGGGAAAATAGAGTGACCTGTGCCTTTCCCAACACCTAGAGCTAGTCTCCCATTGGTTCCCCCTCTTCCCGTTCATCCTCAGGACAAATTGCAACCTGTATGGAACAGGAGGTTAAAGCTGCTGATTCTCCAAGGAGGGAGATTGCTAGTAAAGCGGCTGGAATGGCGAACCCGAGCACAAGCAGATGAGAAATGAGGTGCGTTTTAGCAACCTTTCCGTATCACACGGTGTACCATCTTCTGGGTTTCTCATGCATGTTTTCGATGTAGGAAGATGCCGTTGAACCTGGAGATTTGGGACCCATGGGATGGGTACCACACAGTATTACTTTAAAGGGTCTGCGTTTGCTCACCCAACCTCAGCAAACCTCTCAGCCCCAAGAGTGTCCACCCTTATGTCGCAATCAGCTGTGGGTCTAGATATGGTCAATCCAGGTGGCATCACAGCCCCTGAACGAATTTTGTCAGAATTTCTCTCTCTTTCACTGTCTTTGTTTCACGGGTTTTTAAAAGTAATTGATTTTTATAATGGGGTTTAGCTGCTTTTCACTGCTGTCTTTATGCCGCTTTACACCCACTTGACTCACTTACAGAGAGATATCAATACATAGGTTTAAGATTCTTACTAGTCAGATATATTCTTGGGCGGTGAATAGGGGGTGTTGAGTCCAGTTCACTGAGCAAGGAGTCGGTCTTGTCTATTACATATTGGGTTTATGGAACGGTATCTGAGCTAATTTGAAACCCTTGTTTTAGGCATCACCCCACCTCGCCTTTCCCGTTAAGCAGCTATAGTGTGTTTTCTAAACGTGTGACTCTGTTCCGTTTTGTAATTTAGTTCAAGTGTAGCGGTTTTTCCATTCCCTGTATAAGTGATATCTTACGGCAAGTGTCTTTTTCTGTGTGACTTATTTCATTTAGAATCATCGTACCTAAATCCACTCATCATGCTGCTACTAGCCTTATGACGTTGATTTCATGGCTGAGTGATATTCCTTTGTACATAAGGACCACAACTTCTTTATCCATTTTTCTCTTTCCTGGGATATTTAAGGTGTCACGAAGTGGAGGTTCTTGTCAACAGAGCAGCCCTAAACTTTGGGGTGCCTGTGTCTTGCTGATTTTTAGTTTTCCCAATGTATACGCCCATGAGTGGAAGTGCCCTATGCTCTCTAACCTGTGTTTTTTAGATGTATCAGGACACACCGTACACTTCTCCAGAGTGGCTGTTGGCAATTTACATCCCGCCCATCAGCGTAGCCAGGCTCCCGTTTCTCCATAGCCTGTCCTGCATTTCTGCTTTTGACCCTTTATTCAGCATGGCCCTTTTGACCGATTCGAAGCGAGACTTCTTGGTAGCGCTGATTTGCCTTTCCAGGTTGCTTGGTTGGCCAAAAAGGGCGTATGCGTTTTTTCCTGAATATATTCAGGAAAAAACGCATACGCCCTTTTTGACCAAGGGCATCATTGTCGAGGTTTTGCCGCTTTTCCTGTGCTTTAAAGGCGATTCGAATCTACCTCCTGAAATCTGTTTCCTGCAATTCTGTCTTGCTTTCAAATCCTCTTCGTTGCCTTCACTGAATATATTTGTGGACGAGAGTTATCATCTATAACTCTGCAGGTTTGTGAATTGCAGTGCGCCTGATCTCCATTTTTCAACTCGCTCTCTTGGGAGCTGGCCGCAAAAGCGCAGGATTGCTTCAGGCCCTATTCTGCTTCCGGGCGGCAGACTGAGCCTGAGGTTAATTCTTCTTCCTGATGGGAAAATAGAGTGACCTGTGCCTGTCCCAACACCTAGGGCTAGTCTCTCATTGTTTCCCCCTCTTCCCGTTCACCCTCAGGACAAATTGCAACCTGTATGGAACAGGAGGTTAAAGGTGCTGATTCTCCAAGGAGGGAGATTGCTAGTAAAGCGGCTGGAATGGCGAACCCGAGCACAAGCAGATGAGAAATGAGGTGCGTTTTAGAAACCTTTCCCGATCACTCGGTGTACCATCTTCTGGGTTTCTCATGCATGTTTTCGATGTAGGAAGATGCCCTTGAACCTGGAGATTTGGGACCCATGGGATGGGTACCACGCAGTATTACTTTAAAGGGTCTGCGTTTGCTCACCCAACCTCTCCAAACCTCTCAGCCCCAAGAATGTCCACCCTTATGTCGCAATCAGCTGTGGGCCTAGATATGGTCAATCCAGGTGGCATCACAGCCCCTGAACGAATTTTGTAAGAATTTCTCTCTCTTTCACTGTCTTTGTTTCACGGGTTTTTAAAAGTAATTGATTTTTATAATGGGGTTTAGCTGCTTTTCACTGCTGTCTTTATGTCGCTTTACACCCACTTGACTCACTTACAGAGAGATATCAATACATAGGTTTAAGATTCTTACTAGTCAGATATATTCTTGGGCGGTGAATAGGGGGTGTTGAGTCCAGTTCACTGAGCAAGGAGTAGGTCTTGTCTATTACATATTGGGTTTATGGAACGGTATCTGAGCTAATTTGAAACCCTTGTTTTAGGCATCACCCCACCTCGCCTTTCCCGTTAAGCAGCTATAGTGTGTTTTCTAAACGTGTGACTCTGTTCTGTTTTGTAATTCAGTTCAAGGGTAGCGGTTTTTACATTCCCTCTAGGAGTGATAACTTACGATAAGTGTCTTTTTCTGTGTGACTTATTTCACTTAGAATCGTCGTACCTAAATCCACTCATCATGCTGCTACTAGCCTTATGACGTTGACTTCATGGCTGAGTGATATTCCATTGTACATAAGGACCACAACTTCTTTATCCATTTTTCCCGTTCCTGGGATATTTAAGGTGTCACGAAGTGGAGGTTCTTGTCAACAGAGCAGCCCTAAACTTTGGGGTGCTTGTGTCTTGCTGATTTTTAGTTTTCCCAATTTATACGCCCATGAGTGGAAGTGGCCTATGCTCTCTAAGCTGAGTTTTGTAAATGTTTCAGGACACACCGTACACTTCTCCAGAGTGGCTGTTGGCAATTTACATCCCGCCTATCAGCGTAGCAAGGCTCCCGTTTCTCCGTGGCCTGTCCTGCATTTCTGGTTTTGACACTTTATTCAGCATGGCCCTTTTGACCGATGGGAAGCGAGACTTCTTTGTAGCGCTGATTTGCCTTTCCAGGTTGATTGGTTGGCCAAAAAGGGCGTATGCGTTTTTTTCCTGAATATATTCAGGAAAAAACGCATACGCCCTTTTTGGCCAAGGGCATCATTGTCGAGGTTTTGCCGCTTTTCCTGTGCTTTAAAGGCGATTCGAATCTGCCTCCTGAAATCTGTTTCCTGCAATTCTGCCTTGCTTTCAAATCCTCTTTGTTGCCTTCCCTCAATATATTTGTAGACGAGAGTTATCATTTATAAGTCTGCAGGTTTGTGAATTGCAGTGCCCCTGAGCTCCATTTTTCAACTCGCTCTCTTGGGAGCTGGCCGCAAAAGCGCAGGATTGCTTTAGGCCCTATTCTGCTACCGGGCGGCAGACTGAGCCTGTGGTTAATTCTTCTTCCTGATGGGAAAATAGAGTGACCTGTGCCTGTCCCAACACCTAGAGCTAGTCTCTCATTGGTTCCCCCTCTTCCCGTTCATCCTCAGGACAAATTGCAACCTGTATGGAACAGGAGGTTAAAGGTGCTGATTCTCCAAGGAGGGAGATTGCTAGTAAAGCGGCTGGAATGGCGAATCCGAGCACAAGGAGATGAGAAATGAGGTGCGTTTTAGCAACCTTTCCCGATCACTCGGTGGACCATCTTCTGGGTTTCTCATGCATGTTTTCGATGTAGGCAGATGCCCTTGAACCTGGAGATTTGGGACCCATGGGATGGGTACCACGCAGTATTACTTTAAAGCGTCTGCGTTTGCTCAGCCAACCTCACCAAACCTCTCAGCCCCAAGAGTGTCCACCCTTATGTCTCAATCAGCTGCAGGTCTAGATATGGTCAATCCAGGTGGCATCACAGCCCCTGAACGAATTTTGTCAGAATTTCTCTCTCTTTCACTGTCTTTGTTTCACGGGTTTTTAAAATTAATTGAGTTTTATAATGGGGTTTAGCTGCTTTTCACTGCTGTGTTTATGCAGCTTTACACCCACTTGACTCACTTACAGAGAGATATCAATACATAGGTTTTAAGATTCTTACTAGTCAGATATATTCTTGGGCGGTGAATAGGGGGTGTTGAGTCCAGTTCCCTGAGCAAGGAGTAGGTCTTGTCTATTACATATTGGGTTTATGGAACGGTATCTGAGCTAATTTGAAACCCTTGTTTTATGCATCACCCCACCTCGCCTTTCCCGTTAAGCAGCTATAGTGTGTTTTCTAAACGTGTGACTCTGTTCCGTTTTGTAATTCAGTTCAAGTGTAGCGGTTTTTCCATTCCTTCTATAAGTGATATCTTATGGCAAGTGTCTTTTTCTGTGTGACTTATTTCACTTAGAATCATCGTACCTAAATCCACTCATCATGCTGCTACTAGCCTTATGACGTTGATTTCATGGCTGAGTGATATTCCTTTGTACATAAGGACCACAACTTCTTTATCCATTTTTCTCTTTCCTGGGATATTTAAGGTGTCACGAAGTGGAGGTTCTTGTCAACAGAGCAGCCCTAAACTTTGGGGTGCCTGTGTCTTGCTGATTTTTAGTTTTCCCAATGTATACGCCCATGAGTGGAAGTGTCCTATGCTCTCTAAGCTGTGTTTTTTAGATGTTTCAGGACACACCGTACACTTCTCCAGAGTGGCTGTTGGCAATTTACATCCTGACCATCAGCGTAGCCAGGCTCCCGTTTCTCAATGGCCTGTCCTGCATTTCTGGTTTTGACACTTTATTCAGCATGGCCCTTTTGACCGATGGGAAGCGAGACTTCTTTGTAGCGCTGATTTTCCTTTCCAGGTTGCTTGGTTGGCCAAAAAGGGCGTATGCGTTTTTTCCTGAATATATTCAGGAAAAAACGCATACGCCCTTTTTGGCCAAGGGCATCATTGTCGAGGTTTTGCCGCTTTTCCTGTGCTTTAAAGGCGATTCGAATCTGCCTCCTGAAATCTGTTTCCTGCAATTCTGCCTTGCTTTCAAATCCTCTTTGTTGCCTTCCCTCAATATATTTGTAGACGAGAGTTATCATTTATAAGTCAGCAGGTTTGTGAATTGCAGTGCGCCTGATCTCCATTTTTCAACTCGCTCTCTTGGGAGCTGGCCGCAAAAGCGCAGGATTGCTTTAGGCCCTATTCTGCTTCCGGGCGGCAGACTGAGCCTGTGGTTAATTCTTCTTCCTGATGGGAAAATAGAGTGACCTGTGCCTTTCCCAACACCTAGAGCTAGTCTCCCATTGGTTCCCCCTCTTCCCGTTCATCCTCAGGACAAATTGCAACCTGTATGGAACAGGAGGTTAAAGCTGCTGATTCTCCAAGGAGGGAGATTGCTAGTAAAGCGGCTGGAATGGCGAACCCGAGCACAAGCAGATGAGAAATGAGGTGCGTTTTAGCAACCTTTCCGTATCACACGGTGTACCATCTTCTGGGTTTCTCATGCATGTTTTCGATGTAGGAAGATGCCGTTGAACCTGGAGATTTGGGACCCATGGGATGGGTACCACACAGTATTACTTTAAAGGGTCTGCGTTTGCTCACCCAACCTCAGCAAACCTCTCAGCCCCAAGAGTGTCCACCCTTATGTCGCAATCAGCTGTGGGTCTAGATATGGTCAATCCAGGTGGCATCACAGCCCCTGAACGAATTTTGTCAGAATTTCTCTCTCTTTCACTGTCTTTGTTTCACGGGTTTTTAAAAGTAATTGATTTTTATAATGGGGTTTAGCTGCTTTTCACTGCTGTCTTTATGCCGCTTTACACCCACTTGACTCACTTACAGAGAGATATCAATACATAGGTTTAAGATTCTTACTAGTCAGATATATTCTTGGGCGGTGAATAGGGGGTGTTGAGTCCAGTTCACTGAGCAAGGAGTCGGTCTTGTCTATTACATATTGGGTTTATGGAACGGTATCTGAGCTAATTTGAAACCCTTGTTTTAGGCATCACCCCACCTCGCCTTTCCCGTTAAGCAGCTATAGTGTGTTTTCTAAACGTGTGACTCTGTTCCGTTTTGTAATTTAGTTCAAGTGTAGCGGTTTTTCCATTCCCTGTATAAGTGATATCTTACGGCAA
This sequence comes from Eschrichtius robustus, assembly GCF_028021215.1. Lineage (NCBI taxonomy): Eukaryota > Metazoa > Chordata > Mammalia > Artiodactyla > Eschrichtiidae > Eschrichtius > Eschrichtius robustus. Next base: position 67,749,004 of record NC_090830.1, on the reverse strand, counting down.
GTGTCTTTTTCTGTGTGACTTATTTCATTTAGAATCATCGTACCTAAATCCACTCATCATGCTGCTACTAGCCTTATGACGTTGATTTCATGGCTGAGTGATATTCCTTTGTACATAAGGACCACAACTTCTTTATCCATTTTTCTCTTTCCTGGGATATTTAAGGTGTCACGAAGTGGAGGTTCTTGTCAACAGAGCAGCCCTAAACTTTGGGGTGCCTGTGTCTTGCTGATTTTTAGTTTTCCCAATGTATACGCCCATGAGTGGAAGTGCCCTATGCTCTCTAACCTGTGTTTTTTAGATGTATCAGGACACACCGTACACTTCTCCAGAGTGGCTGTTGGCAATTTACATCCCGCCCATCAGCGTAGCCAGGCTCCCGTTTCTCCATAGCCTGTCCTGCATTTCTGCTTTTGACCCTTTATTCAGCATGGCCCTTTTGACCGATTCGAAGCGAGACTTCTTGGTAGCGCTGATTTGCCTTTCCAGGTTGCTTGGTTGGCCAAAAAGGGCGTATGCGTTTTTTCCTGAATATATTCAGGAAAAAACGCATACGCCCTTTTTGACCAAGGGCATCATTGTCGAGGTTTTGCCGCTTTTCCTGTGCTTTAAAGGCGATTCGAATCTACCTCCTGAAATCTGTTTCCTGCAATTCTGTCTTGCTTTCAAATCCTCTTCGTTGCCTTCACTGAATATATTTGTGGACGAGAGTTATCATCTATAACTCTGCAGGTTTGTGAATTGCAGTGCGCCTGATCTCCATTTTTCAACTCGCTCTCTTGGGAGCTGGCCGCAAAAGCGCAGGATTGCTTCAGGCCCTATTCTGCTTCCGGGCGGCAGACTGAGCCTGAGGTTAATTCTTCTTCCTGATGGGAAAATAGAGTGACCTGTGCCTGTCCCAACACCTAGGGCTAGTCTCTCATTGTTTCCCCCTCTTCCCGTTCACCCTCAGGACAAATTGCAACCTGTATGGAACAGGAGGTTAAAGGTGCTGATTCTCCAAGGAGGGAGATTGCTAGTAAAGCGGCTGGAATGGCGAACCCGAGCACAAGCAGATGAGAAATGAGGTGCGTTTTAGAAACCTTTCCCGATCACTCGGTGTACCATCTTCTGGGTTTCTCATGCATGTTTTCGATGTAGGAAGATGCCCTTGAACCTGGAGATTTGGGACCCATGGGATGGGTACCACGCAGTATTACTTTAAAGGGTCTGCGTTTGCTCACCCAACCTCTCCAAACCTCTCAGCCCCAAGAATGTCCACCCTTATGTCGCAATCAGCTGTGGGCCTAGATATGGTCAATCCAGGTGGCATCACAGCCCCTGAACGAATTTTGTAAGAATTTCTCTCTCTTTCACTGTCTTTGTTTCACGGGTTTTTAAAAGTAATTGATTTTTATAATGGGGTTTAGCTGCTTTTCACTGCTGTCTTTATGTCGCTTTACACCCACTTGACTCACTTACAGAGAGATATCAATACATAGGTTTAAGATTCTTACTAGTCAGATATATTCTTGGGCGGTGAATAGGGGGTGTTGAGTCCAGTTCACTGAGCAAGGAGTAGGTCTTGTCTATTACATATTGGGTTTATGGAACGGTATCTGAGCTAATTTGAAACCCTTGTTTTAGGCATCACCCCACCTCGCCTTTCCCGTTAAGCAGCTATAGTGTGTTTTCTAAACGTGTGACTCTGTTCTGTTTTGTAATTCAGTTCAAGTGTAGCGGTTTTTCCATTCCCTCTATAAGTGATATCTTATGGCAAGTGCCTTTTTCTGTGTGACTTATTTCACTTAGAATCGTCGTACCTAAATCCACTCATCATGCTGCTACTAGCCTTATGACGTTGACTTCATGGCTGAGTGATATTCCATTGTACATAAGGACCACAACTTCTTTATCCATTTTTCCCGTTCCTGGGATATTTAAGGTGTAACGAAGTGGAGGTTCTTGTCAACAGAGCAGCCCTAAACTTTGTGGTGCTTGTGTCTTGCTGATTTTTAGTTTTCCCAATTTATACGCCCATGAGTGGAAGTGGCCTATGCTCTCTAAGCTGAGTTTTGTAAATGTTTCAGGACACACCGTACACTTCTCCAGAGTGGCTGTTGGCAATTTACATCCCGCCTATCAGCGTAGCAAGGCTCCCGTTTCTCCGTGGCCTGTCCTGCATTTCTGGTTTTGACACTTTATTCAGCATGGCCCTTTTGACCGATGGGAAGCGAGACTTCTTTGTAGCGCTGATTTGCCTTTCCAGGTTGATTGGTTGGCCAAAAAGGGCGTATGCGTTTTTTTCCTGAATATATTCAGGAAAAAACGCATACGCCCTTTTTGGCCAAGGGCATCATTGTCGAGGTTTTGCCGCTTTTCCTGTGCTTTAAAGGCGATTCGAATCTGCCTCCTGAAATCTGTTTCCTGCAATTCTGCCTTGCTTTCAAATCCTCTTTGTTGCCTTCCCTCAATATATTTGTAGACGAGAGTTATCATTTATAAGTCTGCAGGTTTGTGAATTGCAGTGCCCCTGAGCTCCATTTTTCAACTCGCTCTCTTGGGAGCCGGCCGCAAAAGCGCAGGATTGCTTTAGGCCCTATTCTGCTACCGGGCGGCAGACTGAGCCTGTGGTTAATTCTTCTTCCTGATGGGAAAATAGAGTGACCTGTGCCTGTCCCAACACCTAGAGCTAGTCTCTCATTGGTTCCCCCTCTTCCCGTTCATCCTCAGGACAAATTGCAACCTGTATGGAACAGGAGGTTAAAGGTGCTGATTCTCCAAGGAGGGAGATTGCTAGTAAAGCGGCTGGAATGGCGAATCCGAGCACAAGGAGATGAGAAATGAGGTGCGTTTTAGCAACCTTTCCCGATCACTCGGTGGACCATCTTCTGGGTTTCTCATGCATGTTTTCGATGTAGGCAGATGCCCTTGAACCTGGAGATTTGGGACCCATGGGATGGGTACCACGCAGTATTACTTTAAAGCGTCTGCGTTTGCTCAGCCAACCTCACCAAACCTCTCAGCCCCAAGAGTGTCCACCCTTATGTCTCAATCAGCTGCAGGTCTAGATATGGTCAATCCAGGTGGCATCACAGCCCCTGAACGAATTTTGTCAGAATTTCTCTCTCTTTCACTGTCTTTGTTTCACGGGTTTTTAAAATTAATTGAGTTTTATAATGGGGTTTAGCTGCTTTTCACTGCTGTGTTTATGCAGCTTTACACCCACTTGACTCACTTACAGAGAGATATCAATACATAGGTTTTAAGATTCTTACTAGTCAGATATATTCTTGGGCGGTGAATAGGGGGTGTTGAGTCCAGTTCCCTGAGCAAGGAGTAGGTCTTGTCTATTACATATTGGGTTTATGGAACGGTATCTGAGCTAATTTGAAACCCTTGTTTTATGCATCACCCCACCTCGCCTTTCCCGTTAAGCAGCTATAGTGTGTTTTCTAAACGTGTGACTCTGTTCCGTTTTGTAATTCAGTTCAAGTGTAGCGGTTTTTCCATTCCTTCTATAAGTGATATCTTATGGCAAGTGTCTTTTTCTGTGTGACTTATTTCACTTAGAATCATCGTACCTAAATCCACTCATCATGCTGCTACTAGCCTTATGACGTTGATTTCATGGCTGAGTGATATTCCTTTGTACATAAGGACCACAACTTCTTTATCCATTTTTCTCTTTCCTGGGATATTTAAGGTGTCACGAAGTGGAGGTTCTTGTCAACAGAGCAGCCCTAAACTTTGGGGTGCCTGTGTCTTGCTGATTTTTAGTTTTCCCAATGTATACGCCCAAGAGTGGAAGTGTCCTATGCTCTCTAAGCTGTGTTTTTTAGATGTTTCAGGACACACCGTACACTTCTCCAGAGTGGCTGTTGGCAATTTACATCCTGACCATCAGCGTAGCCAGGCTCCCGTTTCTCAATGGCCTGTCCTGCATTTCTGGTTTTGACACTTTATTCAGCATGGCCCTTTTGACCGATGGGAAGCGAGACTTCTTTGTAGCGCTGATTTTCCTTTCCAGGTTGCTTGGTTGGCCAAAAAGGGCGTATGCGTTTTTTCCTGAATATATTCAGGAAAAAACGCATACGCCCTTTTTGGCCAAGGGCATCATTGTCGAGGTTTTGCCGCTTTTCCTGTGCTTTAAAGGCGATTCGAATCTGCCTCCTGAAATCTGTTTCCTGCAATTCTGCCTTGCTTTCAAATCCTCTTTGTTGCCTTCCCTCAATATATTTGTAGACGAGAGTTATCATTTATAAGTCAGCAGGTTTGTGAATTGCAGTGCGCCTGATCTCCATTTTTCAACTCGCTCTCTTGGGAGCTGGCCGCAAAAGCGCAGGATTGCTTTAGGCCCTATTCTGCTTCCGGGCGGCAGACTGAGCCTGTGGTTAATTCTTCTTCCTGATGGGAAAATAGAGTGACCTGTGCCTTTCCCAACACCTAGAGCTAGTCTCCCATTGGTTCCCCCTCTTCCCGTTCATCCTCAGGACAAATTGCAACCTGTATGGAACAGGAGGTTAAAGCTGCTGATTCTCCAAGAAGGGAGATTGCTAGTAAAGCGGCTGGAATGGCGAACCCGAGCACAAGCAGATGAGAAATGAGGTGCGTTTTAGCAACCTTTCCATATCACACGGTGTACCATCTTCTGGGTTTCTCATGCATGTTTTCGATGTAGGAAGATGCCGTTGAACCTGGAGATTTGGGACCCATGGGATGGGTACCACACAGTATTACTTTAAAGGGTCTGCGTTTGCTCACCCAACCTCAGCAAACCTCTCAGCCCCAAGAGTGTCCACCCTTATGTCGCAATCAGCTGTGGGTCTAGATATGGTCAATCCAGGTGGCATCACAGCCCCTGAACGAATTTTGTCAGAATTTCTCTCTCTTTCACTGTCTTTGTTTCACGGGTTTTTAAAAGTAATTGATTTTTATAATGGGGTTTAGCTGCTTTTCACTGCTGTCTTTATGCCGCTTTACACCCACTTGACTCACTTACAGAGAGATATCAATACATAGGTTTAAGATTCTTACTAGTCAGATATATTCTTGGGCGGTGAATAGGGGGTGTTGAGTCCAGTTCACTGAGCAAGGAGTCGGTCTTGTCTATTACATATTGGGTTTATGGAACGGTATCTGAGCTAATTTGAAACCCTTGTTTTAGGCATCACCCCACCTCGCCTTTCCCGTTAAGCAGCTATAGTGTGTTTTCTAAACGTGTGACTCTGTTCCGTTTTGTAATTTAGTTCAAGTGTAGCGGTTTTTCCATTCCCTGTATAAGTGATATCTTACGGCAAGTGTCTTTTTCTGTGTGACTTATTTCATTTAGAATCATCGTACCTAAATCCACTCATCATGCTGCTACTAGCCTTATGACGTTGATTTCATGGCTGAGTGATATTCCTTTGTACATAAGGACCACAACTTCTTTATCCATTTTTCTCTTTCCTGGGATATTTAAGGTGTCACGAAGTGGAGGTTCTTGTCAACAGAGCAGCCCTAAACTTTGGGGTGCCTGTGTCTTGCTGATTTTTAGTTTTCCCAATGTATACGCCCATGAGTGGAAGTGCCCTATGCTCTCTAACCTGTGTTTTTTAGATGTATCAGGACACACCGTACACTTCTCCAGAGTGGCTGTTGGCAATTTACATCCCGCCCATCAGCGTAGCCAGGCTCCCGTTTCTCCATAGCCTGTCCTGCATTTCTGCTTTTGACCCTTTATTCAGCATGGCCCTTTTGACCGATTCGAAGCGAGACTTCTTGGTAGCGCTGATTTGCCTTTCCAGGTTGCTTGGTTGGCCAAAAAGGGCGTATGCGTTTTTTCCTGAATATATTCAGGAAAAAACGCATACGCCCTTTTTGACCAAGGGCATCATTGTCGAGGTTTTGCCGCTTTTCCTGTGCTTTAAAGGCGATTCGAATCTACCTCCTGAAATCTGTTTCCTGCAATTCTGTCTTGCTTTCAAATCCTCTTCGTTGCCTTCACTGAATATATTTGTGGACGAGAGTTATCATCTATAACTCTGCAGGTTTGTGAATTGCAGTGCGCCTGATCTCCATTTTTCAACTCGCTCTCTTGGGAGCTGGCCGCAAAAGCGCAGGATTGCTTCAGGCCCTATTCTGCTTCCGGGCGGCAGACTGAGCCTGAGGTTAATTCTTCTTCCTGATGGGAAAATAGAGTGACCTGTGCCTGTCCCAACACCTAGGGCTAGTCTCTCATTGTTTCCCCCTCTTCCCGTTCACCCTCAGGACAAATTGCAACCTGTATGGAACAGGAGGTTAAAGGTGCTGATTCTCCAAGGAGGGAGATTGCTAGTAAAGCGGCTGGAATGGCGAACCCGAGCACAAGCAGATGAGAAATGAGGTGCGTTTTAGAAACCTTTCCCGATCACTCGGTGTACCATCTTCTGGGTTTCTCATGCATGTTTTCGATGTAGGAAGATGCCCTTGAACCTGGAGATTTGGGACCCATGGGATGGGTACCACGCAGTATTACTTTAAAGGGTCTGCGTTTGCTCACCCAACCTCTCCAAACCTCTCAGCCCCAAGAATGTCCACCCTTATGTCGCAATCAGCTGTGGGCCTAGATATGGTCAATCCAGGTGGCATCACAGCCCCTGAACGAATTTTGTAAGAATTTCTCTCTCTTTCACTGTCTTTGTTTCACGGGTTTTTAAAAGTAATTGATTTTTATAATGGGGTTTAGCTGCTTTTCACTGCTGTCTTTATGTCGCTTTACACCCACTTGACTCACTTACAGAGAGATATCAATACATAGGTTTAAGATTCTTACTAGTCAGATATATTCTTGGGCGGTGAATAGGGGGTGTTGAGTCCAGTTCACTGAGCAAGGAGTAGGTCTTGTCTATTACATATTGGGTTTATGGAACGGTATCTGAGCTAATTTGAAACCCTTGTTTTAGGCATCACCCCACCTCGCCTTTCCCGTTAAGCAGCTATAGTGTGTTTTCTAAACGTGTGACTCTGTTCTGTTTTGTAATTCAGTTCAAGTGTAGCGGTTTTTCCATTCCCTCTATAAGTGATATCTTATGGCAAGTGTCTTTTTCTGTGTGACTTATTTCACTTAGAATCGTCGTACCTAAATCCACTCATCATGCTGCTACTAGCCTTATGACGTTGACTTCATGGCTGAGTGATATTCCATTGTACATAAGGACCACAACTTCTTTATCCATTTTTCCCGTTCCTGGGATATTTAAGGTGTAACGAAGTGGAGGTTCTTGTCAACAGAGCAGCCCTAAACTTTGTGGTGCTTGTGTCTTGCTGATTTTTAGTTTTCCCAATTTATACGCCCATGAGTGGAAGTGGCCTATGCTCTCTAAGCTGAGTTTTGTAAATGTTTCAGGACACACCGTACACTTCTCCAGAGTGGCTGTTGGCAATTTACATCCCGCCTATCAGCGTAGCAAGGCTCCCGTTTCTCCGTGGCCTGTCCTGCATTTCTGGTTTTGACACTTTATTCAGCATGGCCCTTTTGACCGATGGGAAGCGAGACTTCTTTGTAGCGCTGATTTGCCTTTCCAGGTTGATTGGTTGGCCAAAAAGGGCGTATGCGTTTTTTTCCTGAATATATTCAGGAAAAAACGCATACGCCCTTTTTGGCCAAGGGCATCATTGTCGAGGTTTTGCCGCTTTTCCTGTGCTTTAAAGGCGATTCGAATCTGCCTCCTGAAATCTGTTTCCTGCAATTCTGCCTTGCTTTCAAATCCTCTTTGTTGCCTTCCCTCAATATATTTGTAGACGAGAGTTATCATTTATAAGTCTGCAGGTTTGTGAATTGCAGTGCCCCTGAGCTCCATTTTTCAACTCGCTCTCTTGGGAGCCGGCCGCAAAAGCGCAGGATTGCTTTAGGCCCTATTCTGCTACCGGGCGGCAGACTGAGCCTGTGGTTAATTCTTCTTCCTGATGGGAAAATAGAGTGACCTGTGCCTGTCCCAACACCTAGAGCTAGTCTCTCATTGGTTCCCCCTCTTCCCGTTCATCCTCAGGACAAATTGCAACCTGTATGGAACAGGAGGTTAAAGGTGCTGATTCTCCAAGGAGGGAGATTGCTAGTAAAGCGGCTGGAATGGCGAATCCGAGCACAAGGAGATGAGAAATGAGGTGCGTTTTAGCAACCTTTCCCGATCACTCGGTGGACCATCTTCTGGGTTTCTCATGCATGTTTTCGATGTAGGCAGATGCCCTTGAACCTGGAGATTTGGGACCCATGGGATGGGTACCACGCAGTATTACTTTAAAGCGTCTGCGTTTGCTCAGCCAACCTCACCAAACCTCTCAGCCCCAAGAGTGTCCACCCTTATGTCTCAATCAGCTGCAGGTCTAGATATGGTCAATCCAGGTGGCATCACAGCCCCTGAACGAATTTTGTCAGAATTTCTCTCTCTTTCACTGTCTTTGTTTCACGGGTTTTTAAAATTAATTGAGTTTTATAATGGGGTTTAGCTGCTTTTCACTGCTGTGTTTATGCAGCTTTACACCCACTTGACTCACTTACAGAGAGATATCAATACATAGGTTTTAAGATTCTTACTAGTCAGATATATTCTTGGGCGGTGAATAGGGGGTGTTGAGTCCAGTTCCCTGAGCAAGGAGTAGGTCTTGTCTATTACATATTGGGTTTATGGAACGGTATCTGAGCTAATTTGAAACCCTTGTTTTATGCATCACCCCACCTCGCCTTTCCCGTTAAGCAGCTATAGTGTGTTTTCTAAACGTGTGACTCTGTTCCGTTTTGTAATTCAGTTCAACTGTAGCGGTTTTTCCATTCCTTCTATAAGTGATATCTTATGGCAAGTGTCTTTTTCTGTGTGACTTATTTCACTTAGAATCATCGTACCTAAATCCACTCATCATGCTGCTACTAGCCTTATGACGTTGATTTCATGGCTGAGTGATATTCCTTTGTACATAAGGACCACAACTTCTTTATCCATTTTTCTCTTTCCTGGGATATTTAAGGTGTCACGAAGTGGAGGTTCTTGTCAACAGAGCAGCCCTAAACTTTGGGGTGCCTGTGTCTTGCTGATTTTTAGTTTTCCCAATGTATACGCCCATGAGTGGAAGTGTCCTATGCTCTCTAAGCTGTGTTTTTTAGATGTTTCAGGACACACCGTACACTTCTCCAGAGTGGCTGTTGGCAATTTACATCCTGACCATCAGCGTAGCCAGGCTCCCGTTTCTCAATGGCCTGTCCTGCATTTCTGGTTTTGACACTTTATTCAGCATGGCCCTTTTGACCGATGGGAAGCGAGACTTCTTTGTAGCGCTGATTTTCCTTTCCAGGTTGCTTGGTTGGCCAAAAAGGGCGTATGCGTTTTTTCCTGAATATATTCAGGAAAAAACGCATACGCCCTTTTTGGCCAAGGGCATCATTGTCGAGGTTTTGCCGCTTTTCCTGTGCTTTAAAGGCGATTCGAATCTGCCTCCTGAAATCTGTTTCCTGCAATTCTGCCTTGCTTTCAAATCCTCTTTGTTGCCTTCCCTCAATATATTTGTAGACGAGAGTTATCATTTATAAGTCAGCAGGTTTGTGAATTGCAGTGCGCCTGATCTCCATTTTTCAACTCGCTCTCTTGGGAGCTGGCCACAAAAGCGCAGGATTGCTTTAGGCCCTATTCTGCTTCCGGGCGGCAGACTGAGCCTGTGGTTAATTCTTCTTCCTGATGGGAAAATAGAGTGACCTGTGCCTTTCCCAACACCTAGAGCTAGTCTCCCATTGGTTCCCCCTCTTCCCGTTCATCCTCAGGACAAATTGCAACCTGTATGGAACAGGAGGTTAAAGCTGCTGATTCTCCAAGGAGGGAGATTGCTAGTAAAGCGGCTGGAATGGCGAACCCGAGCACAAGCAGATGAGAAATGAGGTGCGTTTTAGCAACCTTTCCGTATCACACGGTGTACCATCTTCTGGGTTTCTCATGCATGTTTTCGATGTAGGAAGATGCCGTTGAACCTGGAGATTTGGGACCCATGGGATGGGTACCACACAGTATTACTTTAAAGGGTCTGCGTTTGCTCACCCAACCTCAGCAAACCTCTCAGCCCCAAGAGTGTCCACCCTTATGTCGCAATCAGCTGTGGGTCTAGATATGGTCAATCCAGGTGGCATCACAGCCCCTGAACGAATTTTGTCAGAATTTCTCTCTCTTTCACTGTCTTTGTTTCACGGGTTTTTAAAAGTAATTGATTTTTATAATGGGGTTTAGCTGCTTTTCACTGCTGTCTTTATGCCGCTTTACACCCACTTGACTCACTTACAGAGAGATATCAATACATAGGTTTAAGATTCTTACTAGTCAGATATATTCTTGGGCGGTGAATAGGGGGTGTTGAGTCCAGTTCACTGAGCAAGGAGTCGGTCTTGTCTATTACATATTGGGTTTATGGAACGGTATCTGAGCTAATTTGAAACCCTTGTTTTAGGCATCACCCCACCTCGCCTTTCCCGTTAAGCAGCTATAGTGTGTTTTCTAAACGTGTGACTCTGTTCTGTTTTGTAATTCAGTTCAAGTGTAGCGGTTTTTCCATTCCCTCTATAAGTGATATCTTATGGCAAGTGTCTTTTTCTGTGTGACTTATTTCACTTAGAATCGTCGTACCTAAATCCACTCATCATGCTGCTACTAGCCTTATGACGTTGACTTCATGGCTGAGTGATATTCCATTGTACATAAGGACCACAACTTCTTTATCCATTTTTCCCGTTCCTGGGATATTTAAGGTGTAACGAAGTGGAGGTTCTTGTCAACAGAGCAGCCCTAAACTTTGTGGTGCTTGTGTCTTGCTGATTTTTAGTTTTCCCAATTTATACGCCCATGAGTGGAAGTGGCCTATGCTCTCTAAGCTGAGTTTTGTAAATGTTTCAGGACACACCGTACACTTCTCCAGAGTGGCTGTTGGCAATTTACATCCCGCCTATCAGCGTAGCAAGGCTCCCGTTTCTCCGTGGCCTGTCCTGCATTTCTGGTTTTGACACTTTATTCAGCATGGCCCTTTTGACCGATGGGAAGCGAGACTTCTTTGTAGCGCTGATTTGCCTTTCCAGGTTGATTGGTTGGCCAAAAAGGGCGTATGCGTTTTTTTCCTGAATATATTCAGGAAAAAACGCATACGCCCTTTTTGGCCAAGGGCATCATTGTCGAGGTTTTGCCGCTTTTCCTGTGCTTTAAAGGCGATTCGAATCTGCCTCCTGAAATCTGTTTCCTGCAATTCTGCCTTGCTTTCAAATCCTCTTTGTTGCCTTCCCTCAATATATTTGTAGACGAGAGTTATCATTTATAAGTCTGCAGGTTTGTGAATTGCAGTGCCCCTGAGCTCCATTTTTCAACTCGCTCTCTTGGGAGCTGGCCGCAAAAGCGCAGGATTGCTTTAGGCCCTATTCTGCTACCGGGCGGCAGACTGAGCCTGTGGTTAATTCTTCTTCCTGATGGGAAAATAGAGTGACCTGTGCCTGTCCCAACACCTAGAGCTAGTCTCTCATTGGTTCCCCCTCTTCCCGTTCATCCTCAGGACAAATTGCAACCTGTATGGAACAGGAGGTTAAAGGTGCTGATTCTCCAAGGAGGGAGATTGCTAGTAAAGCGGCTGGAATGGCGAATCCGAGCACAAGGAGATGAGAAATGAGGTGCGTTTTAGCAACCTTTCCCGATCACTCGGTGGACCATCTTCTGGGTTTCTCATGCATGTTTTCGATGTAGGCAGATGCCCTTGAACCTGGAGATTTGGGACCCATGGGATGGGTACCACGCAGTATTACTTTAAAGCGTCTGCGTTTGCTCAGCCAACCTCACCAAACCTCTCAGCCCCAAGAGTGTCCACCCTTATGTCTCAATCAGCTGCAGGTCTAGATATGGTCAATCCAGGTGGCATCACAGCCCCTGAACGAATTTTGTCAGAATTTCTCTCTCTTTCACTGTCTTTGTTTCACGGGTTTTTAAAATTAATTGAGTTTTATAATGGGGTTTAGCTGCTTTTCACTGCTGTGTTTATGCAGCTTTACACCCACTTGACTCACTTACAGAGAGATATCAATACATAGGTTTTAAGATTCTTACTAGTCAGATATATTCTTGGGCGGTGAATAGGGGGTGTTGAGTCCAGTTCCCTGAGCAAGGAGTAGGTCTTGTCTATTACATATTGGGTTTATGGAACGGTATCTGAGCTAATTTGAAACCCTTGTTTTATGCATCACCCCACCTCGCCTTTCCCGTTAAGCAGCTATAGTGTGTTTTCTAAACGTGTGACTCTGTTCCGTTTTGTAATTCAGTTCAAGTGTAGCGGTTTTTCCATTCCTTCTATAAGTGATATCTTATGGCAAGTGTCTTTTTCTGTGTGACTTATTTCACTTAGAATCATCGTACCTAAATCCACTCATCATGCTGCTACTAGCCTTATGACGTTGATTTCATGGCTGAGTGATATTCCTTTGTACATAAGGACCACAACTTCTTTATCCATTTTTCTCTTTCCTGGGATATTTAAGGTGTCACGAAGTGGAGGTTCTTGTCAACAGAGCAGCCCTAAACTTTGGGGTGCCTGTGTCTTGCTGATTTTTAGTTTTCCCAATGTATACGCCCAAGAGTGGAAGTGTCCTATGCTCTCTAAGCTGTGTTTTTTAGATGTTTCAGGACACACCGTACACTTCTCCAGAGTGGCTGTTGGCAATTTACATCCTGACCATCAGCGTAGCCAGGCTCCCGTTTCTCAATGGCCTGTCCTGCATTTCTGGTTTTGACACTTTATTCAGCATGGCCCTTTTGACCGATGGGAAGCGAGACTTCTTTGTAGCGCTGATTTTCCTTTCCAGGTTGCTTGGTTGGCCAAAAAGGGCGTATGCGTTTTTTCCTGAATATATTCAGGAAAAAACGCATACGCCCTTTTTGGCCAAGGGCATCATTGTCGAGGTTTTGCCGCTTTTCCTGTGCTTTAAAGGCGATTCGAATCTGCCTCCTGAAATCTGTTTCCTGCAATTCTGCCTTGCTTTCAAATCCTCTTTGTTGCCTTCCCTCAATATATTTGTAGACGAGAGTTATCATTTATAAGTCAGCAGGTTTGTGAATTGCAGTGCGCCTGATCTCCATTTTTCAACTCGCTCTCTTGGGAGCTGGCCGCAAAAGCGCAGGATTGCTTTAGGCCCTATTCTGCTTCCGGGCGGCAGACTGAGCCTGTGGTTAATTCTTCTTCCTGATGGGAAAATAGAGTGACCTGTGCCTTTCCCAACACCTAGAGCTAGTCTCCCATTGGTTCCCCCTCTTCCCGTTCATCCTCAGGACAAATTGCAACCTGTATGGAACAGGAGGTTAAAGCTGCTGATTCTCCAAGAAGGGAGATTGCTAGTAAAGCGGCTGGAATGGCGAACCCGAGCACAAGCAGATGAGAAATGAGGTGCGTTTTAGCAACCTTTCCATATCACACGGTGTACCATCTTCTGGGTTTCTCATGCATGTTTTCGATGTAGGAAGATGCCGTTGAACCTGGAGATTTGGGACCCATGGGATGGGTACCACACAGTATTACTTTAAAGGGTCTGCGTTTGCTCACCCAACCTCAGCAAACCTCTCAGCCCCAAGAGTGTCCACCCTTATGTCGCAATCAGCTGTGGGTCTAGATATGGTCAATCCAGGTGGCATCACAGCCCCTGAACGAATTTTGTCAGAATTTCTCTCTCTTTCACTGTCTTTGTTTCACGGGTTTTTAAAAGTAATTGATTTTTATAATGGGGTTTAGCTGCTTTTCACTGCTGTCTTTATGCCGCTTTACACCCACTTGACTCACTTACAGAGAGATATCAATACATAGGTTTAAGATTCTTACTAGTCAGATATATTCTTGGGCGGTGAATAGGGGGTGTTGAGTCCAGTTCACTGAGCAAGGAGTCGGTCTTGTCTATTACATATTGGGTTTATGGAACGGTATCTGAGCTAATTTGAAACCCTTGTTTTAGGCATCACCCCACCTCGCCTTTCCCGTTAAGCAGCTATAGTGTGTTTTCTAAACGTGTGACTCTGTTCCGTTTTGTAATTTAGTTCAAGTGTAGCGGTTTTTCCATTCCCTGTATAAGTGATATCTTACGGCAAGTGTCTTTTTCTGTGTGACTTATTTCATTTAGAATCATCGTACCTAAATCCACTCATCATGCTGCTACTAGCCTTATGACGTTGATTTCATGGCTGAGTGATATTCCTTTGTACATAAGGACCACAACTTCTTTATCCATTTTTCTCTTTCCTGGGATATTTAAGGTGTCACGAAGTGGAGGTTCTTGTCAACAGAGCAGCCCTAAACTTTGGGGTGCCTGTGTCTTGCTGATTTTTAGTTTTCCCAATGTATACGCCCATGAGTGGAAGTGCCCTATGCTCTCTAACCTGTGTTTTTTAGATGTATCAGGACACACCGTACACTTCTCCAGAGTGGCTGTTGGCAATTTACATCCCGCCCATCAGCGTAGCCAGGCTCCCGTTTCTCCATAGCCTGTCCTGCATTTCTGCTTTTGACCCTTTATTCAGCATGGCCCTTTTGACCGATTCGAAGCGAGACTTCTTGGTAGCGCTGATTTGCCTTTCCAGGTTGCTTGGTTGGCCAAAAAGGGCGTATGCGTTTTTTCCTGAATATATTCAGGAAAAAACGCATACGCCCTTTTTGACCAAGGGCATCATTGTCGAGGTTTTGCCGCTTTTCCTGTGCTTTAAAGGCGATTCGAATCTACCTCCTGAAATCTGTTTCCTGCAATTCTGTCTTGCTTTCAAATCCTCTTCGTTGCCTTCACTGAATATATTTGTGGACGAGAGTTATCATCTATAACTCTGCAGGTTTGTGAATTGCAGTGCGCCTGATCTCCATTTTTCAACTCGCTCTCTTGGGAGCTGGCCGCAAAAGCGCAGGATTGCTTCAGGCCCTATTCTGCTTCCGGGCGGCAGACTGAGCCTGAGGTTAATTCTTCTTCCTGATGGGAAAATAGAGTGACCTGTGCCTGTCCCAACACCTAGGGCTAGTCTCTCATTGTTTCCCCCTCTTCCCGTTCACCCTCAGGACAAATTGCAACCTGTATGGAACAGGAGGTTAAAGGTGCTGATTCTCCAAGGAGGGAGATTGCTAGTAAAGCGGCTGGAATGGCGAACCCGAGCACAAGCAGATGAGAAATGAGGTGCGTTTTAGAAACCTTTCCCGATCACTCGGTGTACCATCTTCTGGGTTTCTCATGCATGTTTTCGATGTAGGAAGATGCCCTTGAACCTGGAGATTTGGGACCCATGGGATGGGTACCACGCAGTATTACTTTAAAGGGTCTGCGTTTGCTCACCCAACCTCTCCAAACCTCTCAGCCCCAAGAATGTCCACCCTTATGTCGCAATCAGCTGTGGGCCTAGATATGGTCAATCCAGGTGGCATCACAGCCCCTGAACGAATTTTGTAAGAATTTCTCTCTCTTTCACTGTCTTTGTTTCACGGGTTTTTAAAAGTAATTGATTTTTATAATGGGGTTTAGCTGCTTTTCACTGCTGTCTTTATGTCGCTTTACACCCACTTGACTCACTTACAGAGAGATATCAATACATAGGTTTAAGATTCTTACTAGTCAGATATATTCTTGGGCGGTGAATAGGGGGTGTTGAGTCCAGTTCACTGAGCAAGGAGTAGGTCTTGTCTATTACATATTGGGTTTATGGAACGGTATCTGAGCTAATTTGAAACCCTTGTTTTAGGCATCACCCCACCTCGCCTTTCCCGTTAAGCAGCTATAGTGTGTTTTCTAAACGTGTGACTCTGTTCTGTTTTGTAATTCAGTTCAAGTGTAGCGGTTTTTCCATTCCCTCTATAAGTGATATCTTATGGCAAGTGTCTTTTTCTGTGTGACTTATTTCACTTAGAATCGTCGTACCTAAATCCACTCATCATGCTGCTACTAGCCTTATGACGTTGACTTCATGGCTGAGTGATATTCCATTGTACATAAGGACCACAACTTCTTTATCCATTTTTCCCGTTCCTGGGATATTTAAGGTGTAACGAAGTGGAGGTTCTTGTCAACAGAGCAGCCCTAAACTTTGTGGTGCTTGTGTCTTGCTGATTTTTAGTTTTCCCAATTTATACGCCCATGAGTGGAAGTGGCCTATGCTCTCTAAGCTGAGTTTTGTAAATGTTTCAGGACACACCGTACACTTCTCCAGAGTGGCTGTTGGCAATTTACATCCCGCCTATCAGCGTAGCAAGGCTCCCGTTTCTCCGTGGCCTGTCCTGCATTTCTGGTTTTGACACTTTATTCAGCATGGCCCTTTTGACCGATGGGAAGCGAGACTTCTTTGTAGCGCTGATTTGCCTTTCCAGGTTGATTGGTTGGCCAAAAAGGGCGTATGCGTTTTTTTCCTGAATATATTCAGGAAAAAACGCATACGCCCTTTTTGGCCAAGGGCATCATTGTCGAGGTTTTGCCGCTTTTCCTGTGCTTTAAAGGCGATTCGAATCTGCCTCCTGAAATCTGTTTCCTGCAATTCTGCCTTGCTTTCAAATCCTCTTTGTTGCCTTCCCTCAATATATTTGTAGACGAGAGTTATCATTTATAAGTCTGCAGGTTTGTGAATTGCAGTGCCCCTGAGCTCCATTTTTCAACTCGCTCTCTTGGGAGCCGGCCGCAAAAGCGCAGGATTGCTTTAGGCCCTATTCTGCTACCGGGCGGCAGACTGAGCCTGTGGTTAATTCTTCTTCCTGATGGGAAAATAGAGTGACCTGTGCCTGTCCCAACACCTAGAGCTAGTCTCTCATTGGTTCCCCCTCTTCCCGTTCATCCTCAGGACAAATTGCAACCTGTATGGAACAGGAGGTTAAAGGTGCTGATTCTCCAAGGAGGGAGATTGCTAGTAAAGCGGCTGGAATGGCGAATCCGAGCACAAGGAGATGAGAAATGAGGTGCGTTTTAGCAACCTTTCCCGATCACTCGGTGGACCATCTTCTGGGTTTCTCATGCATGTTTTCGATGTAGGCAGATGCCCTTGAACCTGGAGATTTGGGACCCATGGGATGGGTACCACGCAGTATTACTTTAAAGCGTCTGCGTTTGCTCAGCCAACCTCACCAAACCTCTCAGCCCCAAGAGTGTCCACCCTTATGTCTCAATCAGCTGCAGGTCTAGATATGGTCAATCCAGGTGGCATCACAGCCCCTGAACGAATTTTGTCAGAATTTCTCTCTCTTTCACTGTCTTTGTTTCACGGGTTTTTAAAATTAATTGAGTTTTATAATGGGGTTTAGCTGCTTTTCACTGCTGTGTTTATGCAGCTTTACACCCACTTGACTCACTTACAGAGAGATATCAATACATAGGTTTTAAGATTCTTACTAGTCAGATATATTCTTGGGCGGTGAATAGGGGGTGTTGAGTCCAGTTCCCTGAGCAAGGAGTAGGTCTTGTCTATTACATATTGGGTTTATGGAACGGTATCTGAGCTAATTTGAAACCCTTGTTTTATGCATCACCCCACCTCGCCTTTCCCGTTAAGCAGCTATAGTGTGTTTTCTAAACGTGTGACTCTGTTCCGTTTTGTAATTCAGTTCAAGTGTAGCGGTTTTTCCATTCCTTCTATAAGTGATATCTTATGGCAAGTGTCTTTTTCTGTGTGACTTATTTCACTTAGAATCATCGTACCTAAATCCACTCATCATGCTGCTACTAGCCTTATGACGTTGATTTCATGGCTGAGTGATATTCCTTTGTACATAAGGACCACAACTTCTTTATCCATTTTTCTCTTTCCTGGGATATTTAAGGTGTCACGAAGTGGAGGTTCTTGTCAACAGAGCAGCACTAAACTTTGGGGTGCCTGTGTCTTGCTGATTTTTAGTTTTCCCAATGTATACGCCCATGAGTGGAAGTGTCCTATGCTCTCTAAGCTGTGTTTTTTAGATGTTTCAGGACACACCGTACACTTCTCCAGAGTGGCTGTTGGCAATTTACATCCTGACCATCAGCGTAGCCAGGCTCCCGTTTCTCAATGGCCTGTCCTGCATTTCTGGTTTTGACACTTTATTCAGCATGGCCCTTTTGACCGATGGGAAGCGAGACTTCTTTGTAGCGCTGATTTTCCTTTCCAGGTTGCTTGGTTGGCCAAAAAGGGCGTATGCGTTTTTTCCTGAATATATTCAGGAAAAAACGCATACGCCCTTTTTGGCCAAGGGCATCATTGTCGAGGTTTTGCCGCTTTTCCTGTGCTTTAAAGGCGATTCGAATCTGCCTCCTGAAATCTGTTTCCTGCAATTCTGCCTTGCTTTCAAATCCTCTTTGTTGCCTTCCCTCAATATATTTGTAGACGAGAGTTATCATTTATAAGTCAGCAGGTTTGTGAATTGCAGTGCGCCTGATCTCCATTTTTCAACTCGCTCTCTTGGGAGCTGGCCACAAAAGCGCAGGATTGCTTTAGGCCCTATTCTGCTTCCGGGCGGCAGACTGAGCCTGTGGTTAATTCTTCTTCCTGATGGGAAAATAGAGTGACCTGTGCCTTTCCCAACACCTAGAGCTAGTCTCCCATTGGTTCCCCCTCTTCCCGTTCATCCTCAGGACAAATTGCAACCTGTATGGAACAGGAGGTTAAAGCTGCTGATTCTCCAAGGAGGGAGATTGCTAGTAAAGCGGCTGGAATGGCGAACCCGAGCACAAGCAGATGAGAAATGAGGTGCGTTTTAGCAACCTTTCCGTATCACACGGTGTACCATCTTCTGGGTTTCTCATGCATGTTTTCGATGTAGGAAGATGCCGTTGAACCTGGAGATTTGGGACCCATGGGATGGGTACCACACAGTATTACTTTAAAGGGTCTGCGTTTGCTCACCCAACCTCAGCAAACCTCTCAGCCCCAAGAGTGTCCACCCTTATGTCGCAATCAGCTGTGGGTCTAGATATGGTCAATCCAGGTGGCATCACAGCCCCTGAACGAATTTTGTCAGAATTTCTCTCTCTTTCACTGTCTTTGTTTCACGGGTTTTTAAAAGTAATTGATTTTTATAATGGGGTTTAGCTGCTTTTCACTGCTGTCTTTATGCCGCTTTACACCCACTTGACTCACTTACAGAGAGATATCAATACATAGGTTTAAGATTCTTACTAGTCAGATATATTCTTGGGCGGTGAATAGGGGGTGTTGAGTCCAGTTCACTGAGCAAGGAGTCGGTCTTGTCTATTACATATTGGGTTTATGGAACGGTATCTGAGCTAATTTGAAACCCTTGTTTTAGGCATCACCCCACCTCGCCTTTCCCGTTAAGCAGCTATAGTGTGTTTTCTAAACGTGTGACTCTGTTCCGTTTTGTAATTTAGTTCAAGTGTAGCGGTTTTTCCATTCCCTGTATAAGTGATATCTTACGGCAAGTGTCTTTTTCTGTGTGACTTATTTCATTTAGAATCATCGTACCTAAATCCACTCATCATGCTGCTACTAGCCTTATGACGTTGATTTCATGGCTGAGTGATATTCCTTTGTACATAAGGACCACAACTTCTTTATCCATTTTTCTCTTTCCTGGGATATTTAAGGTGTCACGAAGTGGAGGTTCTTGTCAACAGAGCAGCCCTAAACTTTGGGGTGCCTGTGTCTTGCTGATTTTTAGTTTTCCCAATGTATACGCCCATGAGTGGAAGTGCCCTATGCTCTCTAACCTGTGTTTTTTAGATGTATCAGGACACACCGTACACTTCTCCAGAGTGGCTGTTGGCAATTTACATCCCGCCCATCAGCGTAGCCAGGCTCCCGTTTCTCCATAGCCTGTCCTGCATTTCTGCTTTTGACCCTTTATTCAGCATGGCCCTTTTGACCGATTCGAAGCGAGACTTCTTGGTAGCGCTGATTTGCCTTTCCAGGTTGCTTGGTTGGCCAAAAAGGGCGTATGCGTTTTTTCCTGAATATATTCAGGAAAAAACGCATACGCCCTTTTTGACCAAGGGCATCATTGTCGAGGTTTTGCCGCTTTTCCTGTGCTTTAAAGGCGATTCGAATCTACCTCCTGAAATCTGTTTCCTGCAATTCTGTCTTGCTTTCAAATCCTCTTCGTTGCCTTCACTGAATATATTTGTGGACGAGAGTTATCATCTATAACTCTGCAGGTTTGTGAATTGCAGTGCGCCTGATCTACATTTTTCAACTCGCTCTCTTGGGAGCTGGCCGCAAAAGCGCAGGATTGCTTCAGGCCCTATTCTGCTTCCGGGCGGCAGACTGAGCCTGAGGTTAATTCTTCTTCCTGATGGGAAAATAGAGTGACCTGTGCCTGTCCCAACACCTAGGGCTAGTCTCTCATTGTTTCCCCCTCTTCCCGTTCACCCTCAGGACAAATTGCAACCTGTATGGAACAGGAGGTTAAAGGTGCTGATTCTCCAAGGAGGGAGATTGCTAGTAAAGCGGCTGGAATGGCGAACCCGAGCACAAGCAGATGAGAAATGAGGTGCGTTTTAGAAACCTTTCCCGATCACTCGGTGTACCATCTTCTGGGTTTCTCATGCATGTTTTCGATGTAGGAAGATGCCCTTGAACCTGGAGATTTGGGACCCATGGGATGGGTACCACGCAGTATTACTTTAAAGGGTCTGCGTTTGCTCACCCAACCTCTCCAAACCTCTCAGCCCCAAGAATGTCCACCCTTATGTCGCAATCAGCTGTGGGCCTAGATATGGTCAATCCAGGTGGCATCACAGCCCCTGAACGAATTTTGTAAGAATTTCTCTCTCTTTCACTGTCTTTGTTTCACGGGTTTTTAAAAGTAATTGATTTTTATAATGGGGTTTAGCTGCTTTTCACTGCTGTCTTTATGTCGCTTTACACCCACTTGACTCACTTACAGAGAGATATCAATACATAGGTTTAAGATTCTTACTAGTCAGATATATTCTTGGGCGGTGAATAGGGGGTGTTGAGTCCAGTTCACTGAGCAAGGAGTAGGTCTTGTCTATTACATATTGGGTTTATGGAACGGTATCTGAGCTAATTTGAAACCCTTGTTTTAGGCATCACCCCACCTCGCCTTTCCCGTTAAGCAGCTATAGTGTGTTTTCTAAACGTGTGACTCTGTTCTGTTTTGTAATTCAGTTCAAGTGTAGCGGTTTTTCCATTCCCTCTATAAGTGATATCTTATGGCAAGTGTCTTTTTCTGTGTGACTTATTTCACTTAGAATCGTCGTACCTAAATCCACTCATCATGCTGCTACTAGCCTTATGACGTTGACTTCATGGCTGAGTGATATTCCATTGTACATAAGGACCACAACTTCTTTATCCATTTTTCCCGTTCCTGGGATATTTAAGGTGTAACGAAGTGGAGGTTCTTGTCAACAGAGCAGCCCTAAACTTTGTGGTGCTTGTGTCTTGCTGATTTTTAGTTTTCCCAATTTATACGCCCATGAGTGGAAGTGGCCTATGCTCTCTAAGCTGAGTTTTGTAAATGTTTCAGGACACACCGTACACTTCTCCAGAGTGGCTGTTGGCAATTTACATCCCGCCTATCAGCGTAGCAAGGCTCCCGTTTCTCCGTGGCCTGTCCTGCATTTCTGGTTTTGACACTTTATTCAGCATGGCCCTTTTGACCGATGGGAAGCGAGACTTCTTTGTAGCGCTGATTTCCCTTTCCAGGTTGATTGGTTGGCCAAAAAGGGCGTATGCGTTTTTTTCCTGAATATATTCAGGAAAAAACGCATACGCCCTTTTTGGCCAAGGGCATCATTGTCGAGGTTTTGCCGCTTTTCCTGTGCTTTAAAGGCGATTCGAATCTGCCTCCTGAAATCTGTTTCCTGCAATTCTGCCTTGCTTTCAAATCCTCTTTGTTGCCTTCCCTCAATATATTTGTAGACGAGAGTTATCATTTATAAGTCTGCAGGTTTGTGAATTGCAGTGCCCCTGAGCTCCATTTTTCAACTCGCTCTCTTGGGAGCCGGCCGCAAAAGCGCAGGATTGCTTTAGGCCCTATTCTGCTACCGGGCGGCAGACTGAGCCTGTGGTTAATTCTTCTTCCTGATGGGAAAATAGAGTGACCTGTGCCTGTCCCAACACCTAGAGCTAGTCTCTCATTGGTTCCCCGTCTTCCCGTTCACCCTCAGTTCAAATTGCCACCTGTATGGAACAGGAGGTTAAAGGTGCTGATTCTCCAAGGAGGGAGATTGCTAGTAAAGCGGCTGGAATGGCGAACCCGAGCACAAGAAGACGAGAAATGAGGTGCGTTTTAGAAACCTTTCCCAATCACTCGGTGGACCGTCTTCTGGGTTTCTCATGCATGTTTTCGATGTAGGAAGATGCCCTTGAACCTGGAGATTTGGGACCCATGGGATGGGTACCATGCAGTATTACTTTAAAGCGTCTGCGTTTGCTCAGCCAACCTCACCAAACCTCTCAGCCCCAAGAGTGTCCACCCTTATGTCTCAATCAGCTGCAGGTCTAGATATGGTCAATCCAGGTGGCATCACAGCCCCTGAACGAATTTTGTCAGAATTTCTCTCTCTTTCACTGTCTTTGTTTCACGGGTTTTTAAAATTAATTGAGTTTTATAATGGGGTTTAGCTGCTTTTCACTGCTGTGTTTATGCAGCTTTACACCCACTTGACTCACTTACAGAGAGATATCAATACATAGGTTTTAAGATTCTTACTAGTCAGATATATTCTTGGGCGGTGAATAGGGGGTGTTGAGTCCAGTTCCCTGAGCAAGGAGTAGGTCTTGTCTATTACATATTGGGTTTATGGAACGGTATCTGAGCTAATTTGAAACCCTTGTTTTATGCATCACCCCACCTCGCCTTTCCCGTTAAGCAGCTATAGTGTGTTTTCTAAACGTGTGACTCTGTTCCGTTTTGTAATTCAGTTCAAGTGTAGCGGTTTTTCCATTCCTTCTATAAGTGATATCTTATGGCAAGTGTCTTTTTCTGTGTGACTTATTTCACTTAGAATCATCGTACCTAAATCCACTCATCATGCTGCTACTAGCCTTATGACGTTGATTTCATGGCTGAGTGATATTCCTTTGTACATAAGGACCACAACTTCTTTATCCATTTTTCTCTTTCCTGGGATATTTAAGGTGTCACGAAGTGGAGGTTCTTGTCAACAGAGCAGCCCTAAACTTTGGGGTGCCTGTGTCTTGCTGATTTTTAGTTTTCCCAATGTATACGCCCATGAGTGGAAGTGTCCTATGCTCTCTAAGCTCTGTTTTTTAGATGTTTCAGGACACACCGTACACTTCTCCAGAGTGGCTGTTGGCAATTTACATCCTGACCATCAGCGTAGCCAGGCTCCCGTTTCTCAATGGCCTGTCCTGCATTTCTGGTTTTGACCCTTTATTCAGCATGGCCCTTTTGACCGATGGGAAGCGAGACTTCTTTGTAGCGCTGATTTTCCTTTCCAGGTTGCTTGGTTGGCCAAAAAGGGCGTATGCGTTTTTTCCTGAATATATTCAGGAAAAAACGCATACGCCCTTTTTGGCCAAGGGCATCATTGTCGAGGTTTTGCCGCTTTTCCTGTGCTTTAAAGGCGATTCGAATCTGCCTCCTGAAATCTGTTTCCTGCAATTCTGCCTTGCTTTCAAATCCTCTTTGTTGCCTTCCCTCAATATATTTGTAGACGAGAGTTATCATTTATAAGTCAGCAGGTTTGTGAATTGCAGTGCGCCTGATCTCCATTTTTCAACTCGCTCTCTTGGGAGCTGGCCGCAAAAGCGCAGGATTGCTTTAGGCCCTATTCTGCTTCCGGGCGGCAGACTGAGCCTGTGGTTAATTCTTCTTCCTGATGGGAAAATAGAGTGACCTGTGCCTTTCCCAACACCTAGAGCTAGTCTCCCATTGGTTCCCCCTCTTCCCGTTCATCCTCAGGACAAATTGCAACCTGTATGGAACAGGAGGTTAAAGCTGCTGATTCTCCAAGGAGGGAGATTGCTAGTAAAGCGGCTGGAATGGCGAACCCGAGCACAAGCAGATGAGAAATGAGGTGCGTTTTAGCAACCTTTCCGTATCACACGGTGTACCATCTTCTGGGTTTCTCATGCATGTTTTCGATGTAGGAAGATGCCGTTGAACCTGGAGATTTGGGACCCATGGGATGGGTACCACACAGTATTACTTTAAAGGGTCTGCGTTTGCTCACCCAACCTCAGCAAACCTCTCAGCCCCAAGAGTGTCCACCCTTATGTCGCAATCAGCTGTGGGTCTAGATATGGTCAATCCAGGTGGCATCACAGCCCCTGAACGAATTTTGTCAGAATTTCTCTCTCTTTCACTGTCTTTGTTTCACGGGTTTTTAAAAGTAATTGATTTTTATAATGGGGTTTAGCTGCTTTTCACTGCTGTCTTTATGCCGCTTTACACCCACTTGACTCACTTACAGAGAGATATCAATACATAGGTTTAAGATTCTTACTAGTCAGATATATTCTTGGGCGGTGAATAGGGGGTGTTGAGTCCAGTTCACTGAGCAAGGAGTCGGTCTTGTCTATTACATATTGGGTTTATGGAACGGTATCTGAGCTAATTTGAAACCCTTGTTTTAGGCATCACCCCACCTCGCCTTTCCCGTTAAGCAGCTATAGTGTGTTTTCTAAACGTGTGACTCTGTTCCGTTTTGTAATTTAGTTCAAGTGTAGCGGTTTTTCCATTCCCTGTATAAGTGATATCTTACGGCAAGTGTCTTTTTCTGTGTGACTTATTTCATTTAGAATCATCGTACCTAAATCCACTCATCATGCTGCTACTAGCCTTATGACGTTGATTTCATGGCTGAGTGATATTCCTTTGTACATAAGGACCACAACTTCTTTATCCATTTTTCTCTTTCCTGGGATATTTAAGGTGTCACGAAGTGGAGGTTCTTGTCAACAGAGCAGCCCTAAACTTTGGGGTGCCTGTGTCTTGCTGATTTTTAGTTTTCCCAATGTATACGCCCATGAGTGGAAGTGCCCTATGCTCTCTAACCTGTGTTTTTTAGATGTATCAGGACACACCGTACACTTCTCCAGAGTGGCTGTTGGCAATTTACATCCCGCCCATCAGCGTAGCCAGGCTCCCGTTTCTCCATAGCCTGTCCTGCATTTCTGCTTTTGACCCTTTATTCAGCATGGCCCTTTTGACCGATTCGAAGCGAGACTTCTTGGTAGCGCTGATTTGCCTTTCCAGGTTGCTTGGTTGGCCAAAAAGGGCCTATGCGTTTTTTCCTGAATATATTCAGGAAAAAACGCATACGCCCTTTTTGACCAAGGGCATCATTGTCGAGGTTTTGCCGCTTTTCCTGTGCTTTAAAGGCGATTCGAATCTACCTCCTGAAATCTGTTTCCTGCAATTCTGTCTTGCTTTCAAATCCTCTTCGTTGCCTTCACTGAATATATTTGTGGACGAGAGTTATCATCTATAACTCTGCAGGTTTGTGAATTGCAGTGCGCCTGATCTCCATTTTTCAACTCGCTCTCTTGGGAGCTGGCCGCAAAAGCGCAGGATTGCTTCAGGCCCTATTCTGC
This sequence comes from Eschrichtius robustus, assembly GCF_028021215.1. Classification (NCBI taxonomy): domain Eukaryota; kingdom Metazoa; phylum Chordata; class Mammalia; order Artiodactyla; family Eschrichtiidae; genus Eschrichtius; species Eschrichtius robustus. Next base: position 67,723,541 of record NC_090830.1, on the reverse strand, counting down.
TTCCGGGCGGCAGACTGAGCCTGAGGTTAATTCTTCTTCCTGATGGGAAAATAGAGTGACCTGTGCCTGTCCCAACACCTAGGGCTAGTCTCTCATTGTTTCCCCCTCTTCCCGTTCACCCTCAGGACAAATTGCAACCTGTATGGAACAGGAGGTTAAAGGTGCTGATTCTCCAAGGAGGGAGATTGCTAGTAAAGCGGCTGGAATGGCGAACCCGAGCACAAGGAGATGAGAAATGAGGTGCGTTTTAGAAACCTTTCCCGATCACTCGGTGTACCATCTTCTGGGTTTCTCATGCATGTTTTCGATGTAGGAAGATGCCCTTGAACCTGGAGATTTGGGACCCATGGGATGGGTACCACGCAGTATTACTTTAAAGGGTCTGCGTTTGCTCACCCAACCTCTCCAAACCTCTCAGCCCCAAGAATGTCCACCCTTATGTCGCAATCAGCTGTGGGCCTAGATATGGTCAATCCAGGTGGCATCACAGCCCCTGAACGAATTTTGTAAGAATTTCTCTCTCTTTCACTGTCTTTGTTTCACGGGTTTTTAAAAGTAATTGATTTTTATAATGGGGTTTAGCTGCTTTTCACTGCTGTCTTTATGTCGCTTTACACCCACTTGACTCACTTACAGAGAGATATCAATACATAGGTTTAAGATTCTTACTAGTCAGATATATTCTTGGGCGGTGAATAGGGGGTGTTGAGTCCAGTTCACTGAGCAAGGAGTAGGTCTTGTCTATTACATATTGGGTTTATGGAACGGTATCTGAGCTAATTTGAAACCCTTGTTTTAGGCATCACCCCACCTCGCCTTTCCCGTTAAGCAGCTATAGTGTGTTTTCTAAACGTGTGACTCTGTTCTGTTTTGTAATTCAGTTCAAGTGTAGCGGTTTTTCCATTCCCTCTATAAGTGATATCTTATGGCAAGTGTCTTTTTCTGTGTGACTTATTTCACTTAGAATCGTCGTACCTAAATCCACTCATCATGCTGCTACTAGCCTTATGACGTTGATTTCATGGCTGAGTGATATTCCTTTGTACATAAGGACCACAACTTATTTATCCATTTTTCTCTTTCCTGGGATATTTAAGGTGTCACGAAGTGGAGGTTCTTGTCAACAGAGCAGCCCTAAACTTTGGGGTGCCTGTGTCTTGCTGATTTTTAGTTTTCCCAATGTATACGCCCATGAGTGGAAGTGTCCTATGCTCTCTAAGCTGTGTTTTTTAGATGTTTCAGGACACACCGTACACTTCTCCAGAGTGGCTGTTGGCAATTTACATCCTGACCATCAGCGTAGCCAGGCTCCCGTTTCTCAATGGCCTGTCCTGCATTTCTGGTTTTAACACTTTATTCAGCATGGTCCTTTTGACCGATGCGAAGCGAGACTTCTTGGTAGCGCTGATTTGCCTTTCCAGGTTGCTTGGTTGGCCAAAAAGGGCCTATGCGTTTTTTCCTGAATATATTCAGGAAAAAACGCATACGCCCTTTTTGACCAAGGGCATCATTGTCGAGGTCTTGCCGCTTTTCCTGTGCTTTAAAGGCGATTCGAATCTACCTCCTGAAATCTGTTTCCTGCAATTCTGACTTGCTTTCAAATCCTCTTCGTTGCCTTCACTGAATATATTTGTGGACGAGAGTTATCATCTATAACTCTGCAGGTTTGGGAATTGCAGTGCCCCTGAGCTCCATTTTTCAACTCGCTCTCTTGGGAGCTGGCCGCAAAAGCGCAGGATTGCTTCAGGCCCTATTCTGCTTCCGGGCGGCAGACTGAGCCTGAGGTTAATTCTTCTTCCTGATGGGAAAATAGAGTGACCTGTGCCTGTCCCAACACCTAGGGCTAGTCTCTCATTGTTTCCCCCTCTTCCCGTTCAACCTCAGGACAAATTGCAACCTGTATGGAACAGGAGGTTAAAGGTGCTGATTCTCCAAGGAGGGAGATTGCTAGTAAAGCGGCTGGAATGGCGAACCCGAGCACAAGGAGATGAGAAATGAGGTGCGTTTTAGAAACCTTTCCCGATCACTCGGTGTACCATCTTCTGGGTTTCTCATGCATGTTTTCGATGTAGGAAGATGCCCTTGAACCTGGAGATTTGGGACCCATGGGATGGGTACCACGCAGTATTACTTTAAAGGGTCTGCGTTTGCTCACCCAACCTCACCAAACCTCTCAGCCCCAAGAATGTCCACCCTTATGTCGCAATCAGCTGTGGGTCTAGATATGGTCAATCCAGGTGGCATCACAGCCCCTGAACGAATTTTGTCAGAATTTCTCTCTCTTTCACTGTCTTTGTTTCACGGGTTTTTAAAAGTAATTGATTTTTATAATGGGGTTTAGCTGCTTTTCACTGCTGTCTTTATGCCGCTTTACACCCACTTGACTCACTTACAGAGAGATATCAATACATAGGTTTAAGATTCTTACTAGTCAGATATATTCTTGGGCGGTGAATAGGGGGTGTTGAGTCCAGTTCACTGAGCAAGGAGTAGGTCTTGTCTATTACATATTGGGTTTATGGAACGGTATCTGAGCTAATTTGAAACCCTTGTTTTAGGCATCACCCCACCTCACCTTTCCCGTTAAGCAGCTATAGTGTGTTTTCTAAACGTGTGACTCTGTTCTGTTTTGTAATTCAGTTCAAGTGTAGCGGTTTTTCCATTCCCTCTATAAGTGATATCTTATGGCAAGTGTCTTTTTCTGTGTGACTTATTTCACTTAGAATCGTCGTACCTAAATCCACTCATCATGCTGCTACTAGCCTTATGACGTTGATTTCATGGCTGAGTGATATTCCTTTGTACATAAGGACCACAACTTCTTTATCCATTTTTCTCTTTCCTGGGATATTTAAGGTGTCACGAAGTGGAGGTTCTTGTCAACAGAGCAGCCCTAAACTTTGGGGTGCCTGTGTCTTGCTGATTTTTAGTTTTCCCAATGTATACGCCCATGAGTGGAAGTGTCCTATGCTCTCTAAGCTGTGTTTTTTAGATGTTTCAGGACACACCGTACACTTCTCCAGAGTGGCTGTTGGCAATTTACATCCTGACCATCAGCGTAGCCAGGCTCCCGTTTCTCAATGGCCTGTCCTGCATTTCTGGTTTTGACACTTTATTCAGCATGTCCCTTTTGACCGATGGGAAGCGAGACTTCTTTGTAGCGCTGATTTTCCTTTCCAGGTTGCTTGGTTGGCCAAAAAGGGCGTATGCGTTTTTTCCTGAATATATTCAGTAAAAAACGCATACGCCCTTTTTGGCCAAGGGCATCATTGTCGAGGTTTTGCCGCTTTTCCTGTGCTTTAAAGGCGATTCGAATCTGCCTCCTGAAATCTGTTTCCTGCAATTCTGCCTTGCTTTCAAATCCTCTTTGTTGCCTTCCCTCAATATATTTGTAGACGAGAGTTATCATTTATAAGTCAGCAGGTTTGTGAATTGCAGTGCGCCTGATCTCCATTTTTCAACTCGCTCTCTTGGGAGCTGGCCGCAAAAGCGCAGGATTGCTTTAGGCCCTATTCTGCTTCCGGGCGGCAGACTGAGCCTGTGGTTAATTCTTCTTCCTGATGGGAAAATAGAGTGACCTGTGCCTTTCCCAACACCTAGAGCTAGTCTCCCATTGGTTCCCCCTCTTCCCGTTCATCCTCAGGACAAATTGCAACCTGTATGGAACAGGAGGTTAAAGCTGCTGATTCTCCAAGGAGGGAGATTGCTAGTAAAGCGGCTGGAATGGCGAACCCGAGCACAAGCAGATGAGAAATGAGGTGCGTTTTAGCAACCTTTCCGTATCACACGGTGTACCATCTTCTGGGTTTCTCATGCATGTTTTCGATGTAGGAAGATGCCGTTGAACCTGGAGATTTGGGACCCATGGGATGGGTACCACACAGTATTACTTTAAAGGGTCTGCGTTTGCTCACCCAACCTCAGCAAACCTCTCAGCCCCAAGAGTGTCCACCCTTATGTCGCAATCAGCTGTGGGTCTAGATATGGTCAATCCAGGTGGCATCACAGCCCCTGAACGAATTTTGTCAGAATTTCTCTCTCTTTCACTGTCTTTGTTTCACGGGTTTTAAAAGTAATTGATTTTTATAATGGGGTTTAGCTGCTTTTCACTGCTGTCTTTATGCCGCTTTACACCCACTTGACTCACTTACAGAGAGATATCAATACATAGGTTTAAGATTCTTACTAGTCAGATATATTCTTGGGCGGTGAATAGGGGGTGTTGAGTCCAGTTCACTGAGCAAGGAGTCGGTCTTGTCTATTACATATTGGGTTTATGGAACGGTATCTGAGCTAATTTGAAACCCTTGTTTTAGGCATCACCCCACCTCGCCTTTCCCGTTAAGCAGCTATAGTGTGTTTCTAAACGTGTGACTCTGTTCCGTTTTGTAATTTAGTTCAAGTGTAGCGGTTTTTCCATTCCCTGTATAAGTGATATCTTACGGCAAGTGTCTTTTTCTGTGTGACTTATTTCATTTAGAATCATCGTACCTAAATCCACTCATCATGCTGCTACTAGCCTTATGACGTTGATTTCATGGCTGAGTGATATTCCTTTGTACATAAGGACCACAACTTCTTTATCCATTTTTCTCTTCCTGGGATATTTAAGGTGTCACGAAGTGGAGGTTCTTGTCAACAGAGCAGCCCTAAACTTTGGGGTGCCTGTGTCTTGCTGATTTTTAGTTTTCCCAATGTATACGCCCATGAGTGGAAGTGCCCTATGCTCTCTAACCTGTGTTTTTTAGATGTATCAGGACACACCGTACACTTCTCCAGAGTGGCTGTTGGCAATTTACATCCCCGCCCATCAGCGTAGCCAGGCTCCCGTTTCTCCATAGCCTGTCCTGCATTTCTGGTTTTGACCCTTTATTCAGCATGGCCCTTTTGACCGATGCGAAGCGAGGACTTCTTGGTAGCGCTGATTTGCCTTTCCAGGTTGCTTGGTTGGCCAAAAAGGGCGTATGCGTTTTTTCCTGATATATTCAGGAAAAAACGCATACGCCCTTTTTGGCCAAGGGCATCATTGTCGAGGTTTTGCCGCTTTTCCTGTGCTTTAAAGGCGATTCGAATCTGCCTCCTGAAATCTGTTTCCTGCAATTCTGCCTTGCTTTCAAATCCTCTTCGTTGCCTTCCCTGAATATATTTGTGGACGAGAGTTATCATCTATAACTCTGCAGGTTTGGGAATTGCAGTGCCCCTGAGCTCCATTTTTCAACTCGCTTTCTTGGGAGCTGGCCGCAAAAGCGCAGGATTGCTTCAGGCCCTATTCGGGTTGTGGGCGGCAGGCTGAGCCTGTGGTTAATTCTTCTTCCTGATGGGAAAATAGAGTGACCTGTGCCTGTCCCAACACCTAGAGCTAGTCTCCCATTGGTTCCCCCTCTTCCCGTTCATCCTCAGGACAAATTGCAACCTGTACGGAACAAGAGGTTAAAGCTGCTGATTCTCCAAGGAGGAGATTGCTAGTAAAGCGGCTGGAATGGCGAACCCGAGCACAAGCAGATGAGAAATGAGGTGCGTTTTAGCAACCTTTCCCGATCACACGGTGTACCATCTTCTGGGTTTCTCATGCATGTTTTCGATGTAGGCAGATGCCCTTGAACCTGGAGATTTGGGACCCATGGGATGGGTACCACGCAGTATGACTTTAAAGGGTCTGCGTTTGCTCACCCAACCTCACCAAACCTCTCAGCCCCAAGAGTGTCCACCCTTATGTCGCAATCAGCTGTGGGTCTAGATATGGTCAATCCAGGTGGCATCACAGCCCCTGAACGAATTTTGTCAGAATTTCTCTATCTTTCACTGTCTTTGTTTCATGGGTTTTTAAAAGTAATTGATTTTTATAATGGGGTTTAGCTGCTTTTCACTGCTGTCTTTATGCCGCTTTACACCCACTTGACTCACTTACAGAGAGATATCAATACATAGGTTTTAAGATTCTTACTAGTCAGATATATTCTTGGGCGGTGAATAGGGGGTGTTGAGTCCAGTTCCCTGAGCAAGGAGTAGGTCTTGTATATTACGTATTGGGTTTATGGAACGGTATCTGAGCTATTTTGAAACCCTTGTTTTAGGCATCACCCCACCTCACCTTTCCCGTTAGGCAGCCATAGTGTGTTTTCTAACCGTGTGACTCTGTTCTGTTTTGTAATTCAGTTCAAGGGTAGCGGTTTTTACATTCCCTCTAGGAGTGATAACTTACGATAAGTGTCTTTTTCTGTGTGACTTATTTCACTTAGAATCGTCGTACCTAAATCCACTCATCATGCTGCTACTAGCCTTATGACGTTGACTTCATGGCTGAGTGATATTCCATTGTACATAAGGACCACAACTTCTTTATCCATTTTTCCCGTTCCTGGGATATTTAAGGTGTCACGAAGTGGAGGTTCTTGTCAACAGAGCAGCCCTAAACTTTGGGGTGCTTGTGTCTTGCTGATTTTTAGTTTTCCCAATTTATATGCCCATGAGTGGAAGTGGCCTATGCTCTCTAAGCTGAGTTTTGTAAATGTTTCAGGACACACCGTACACTTCTCCAGAGTGGCTGTTGGCAATTTACATCCCGCCTATCAGCGTAGCAAGGCTCCCGTTTCTCCGTGGCCTGTCCTGCATTTCTGGTTTTGACACTTTATTCAGCATGGCCCTTTTGACCGATGGGAAGCGAGACTTCTTTGTAGCGCTGATTTGCCTTTCCAGGTTGATTGGTTGGCCAAAAAGGGCGTATGCGTTTTTTTCCTGAATATATTCAGGAAAAAACGCATACGCCCTTTTTGGCCAAGGGCATCATTGTCGAGGTTTTGCCGCTTTTCCTGTGCTTTAAAGGCGATTCGAATCTGCCTCCTGAAATCTGTTTCCTGCAATTCTGCCTTGCTTTCAAATCCTCTTTGTTGCCTTCCCTCAATATATTTGTAGACGAGAGTTATCATTTATAAGTCTGCAGGTTTGTGAATTGCAGTGCCCCTGAGCTCCATTTTTCAACTCGCTCTCTTGGGAGCTGGCCGCAAAAGCGCAGGATTGCTTTAGGCCCTATTCTGCTTCCGGGCGGCAGACTGAGCCTGTGGTTAATTCTTCTTCCTGATGGGAAAATAGAGTGACCTGTGCCTGTCCCAACACCTAGAGCTAGTCTCTCATTGGTTCCCCCTCTTCCCGTTCATCCTCAGGACAAATTGCAACCTGTATGGAACAGGAGGTTAAAGGTGCTGATTCTACAAGGAGGGAGATTGCTAGTAAAGCGGCTGGAATGGCGAATCCGAGCACAAGGAGATGAGAAATGAGGTGCGTTTTAGCAACCTTTCCCGATCACTCGGTGGACCATCTTCTGGGTTTCTCATGCATGTTTTCGATGTAGGCAGATGCCCTTGAACCTGGAGATTTGGGACCCATGGGATGGGTACCACGCAGTATTACTTTAAAGCGTCTGCGTTTGCTCAGCCAACCTCACCAAACCTCTCAGGCCCAAGAGTGTCCACCCTTATGTCTCAATCAGCTGCAGGTCTAGATATGGTCAATCCAGGTGGCATCACAGCCCCTGAACGAATTTTGTCAGAATTTCTCTCTCTTTCACTGTCTTTGTTTCACGGGTTTTTAAAATTAATTGAGTTTTATAATGGGGTTTAGCTGCTTTTCACTGCTGTGTTTATGCAGCTTTACACCCACTTGACTCACTTACAGAGAGATATCAATACATAGGTTTTAAGATTCTTACTAGTCAGATATATTCTTGGGCGGTGAATAGGGGGTGTTGAGTCCAGTTCCCTGAGCAAGGAGTAGGTCTTGTCTATTACATATTGGGTTTATGGAACGGTATCTGAGCTAATTTGAAACCCTTGTTTTATGCATCACCCCACCTCACCTTTCCCGTTAAGCAGCTATAGTGTGTTTTCTAAACGTGTGACTCTGTTCCGTTTTGTAATTCAGTTCAAGTGTAGCGGTTTTTATATTTCCCTCTATAAGTGATATCTTATGGCAAGTGTCTTTTTCTGTGTGACTTATTTCACTTAGAATCATCGTACCTAAATCCACTCATCATGCTGCTACTAGCCTTATGACGTTGATTTCATGGCTGAGTGATATTCCTTTGTACATAAGGACCACAACTTCTTTATCCATTTTTCTCTTTCCTGGGATATTTAAGGTGTCACGAAGTGGAGGTTCTTGTCAACAGAGCAGCCCTAAACTTTGGGGTGCCTGTGTCTTGCTGATTTTTAGTTTTCCCAATGTATACGCCCATGAGTGGAAGTGTCCTATGCTCTCTAAGCTGTGTTTTTTAGATGTTTCAGGACACACCGTACACTTCTCCAGAGTGGCTGTTGGCAATTTACATCCTGACCATCAGCGTAGCCAGGCTCCCGTTTCTCAATGGCCTGTCCTGCATTTCTGGTTTTGACCCTTTATTCAGCATGGTCCTTTTGACCGATGCGAAGCGAGACTTCTTGGTAGCGCTGATTTGCCTTTCAGGTTGCTTGGTTGGCCAAAAAGGGCCTATGCGTTTTTTCCTGAATATATTCAGGAAAAAACGCATACGCCCTTTTTGACCAAGGGCATCATTGTCGAGGTCTTGCCGCTTTTCCTGTGCTTTAAAGGCGATTCGAATCTACCTCCTGAAATCTGTTTCCTGCAATTCTGACTTGCTTTCAAATCCTCTTCGTTGCCTTCACTGAATATATTTGTGGACGAGAGTTATCATCTATAACTCTGCAGGTTTGGGAATTGCAGTGCCCCTGAGCTCCATTTTTCAACTCGCTCTCTTGGGAGCTGGCCGCAAAAGCGCAGGATTGCTTCAGGCCCTATTCTGCTTCCGGGCGGCAGACTGAGCCTGAGGTTAATTCTTCTTCCTGATGGGAAAATAGAGTGACCTGTGCCTGTCCCAACACCTAGGGCTAGTCTCTCATTGTTTCCCCCTCTTCCCGTTCACCCTCAGGACAAATTGCAACCTGTATGGAACAGGAGGTTAAAGGTGCTGATTCTCCAAGGAGGGAGATTGCTAGTAAAGCGGCTGGAATGGCGAACCCGAGCACAAGGAGATGAGAAATGAGGTGCGTTTTAGAAACCTTTCCCGATCACTCGGTGTACCATCTTCTGGGTTTCTCATGCATGTTTTCGATGTAGGAAGATGCCCTTGAACCTGGAGATTTGGGACCCATGGGATGGGTACCACGCAGTATTACTTTAAAGGGTCTGCGTTTGCTCACCCAACCTCTCCAAACCTCTCAGCCCCAAGAATGTCCACCCTTATGTCGCAATCAGCTGTGGGCCTAGATATGGTCAATCCAGGTGGCATCACAGCCCCTGAACGAATTTTGTAAGAATTTCTCTCTCTTTCACTGTCTTTGTTTCACGGGTTTTTAAAAGTAATTGATTTTTATAATGGGGTTTAGCTGCTTTTCACTGCTGTCTTTATGTCGCTTTACACCCACTTGACTCACTTACAGAGAGATTTCAATACATAGGTTTAAGATTCTTACTAGTCAGATATATTCTTGGGCGGTGAATAGGGGGTGTTGAGTCCAGTTCACTGAGCAAGGAGTAGGTCTTGTCTATTACATATTGGGTTTATGGAACGGTATCTGAGCTAATTTGAAACCCTTGTTTTAGGCATCACCCCACCTCGCCTTTCCCGTTAAGCAGCTATAGTGTGTTTTCTAAACGTGTGACTCTGTTCTGTTTTGTAATTCAGTTCAAGTGTAGCGGTTTTTCCATTCCCTCTATAAGTGATATCTTATGGCAAGTGTCTTTTTCTGTGTGACTTATTTCACTTAGAATCGTCGTACCTAAATCCACTCATCATGCTGCTACTAGCCTTATGACGTTGATTTCATGGCTGAGTGATATTCCTTTGTACATAAGGACCACAACTTATTTATCCATTTTTCTCTTTCCTGGGATATTTAAGGTGTCACGAAGTGGAGGTTCTTGTCAACAGAGCAGCCCTAAACTTTGTGGTGCTTGTGTCTTGCTGATTTTTAGTTTTCCCAATTTATACGCCCATGAGTGGAAGTGGCCTATGCTCTCTAAGCTGAGTTTTGTAAATGTTTCAGGACACACCGTACACTTCTCCAGAGTGGCTGTTGGCAATTTACATCCCGCCTATCAGCGTAGCAAGGCTCCCGTTTCTCCGTGGCCTGTCCTGCATTTCTGGTTTTGACACTTTATTCAGCATGGCCCTTTTGACCGATGGGAAGCGAGACTTCTTTGTAGCGCTGATTTCCCTTTCCAGGTTGATTGGTTGGCCAAAAAGGGCGTATGCGTTTTTTTCCTGAATATATTCAGGAAAAAACGCATACGCCCTTTTTGGCCAAGGGCATCATTGTCGAGGTTTTGCCGCTTTTCCTGTGCTTTAAAGGCGATTCGAATCTGCCTCCTGAAATCTGTTTCCTGCAATTCTGCCTTGCTTTCAAATCCTCTTTGTTGCCTTCCCTCAATATATTTGTAGACGAGAGTTATCATTTATAAGTCTGCAGGTTTGTGAATTGCAGTGCCCCTGAGCTCCATTTTTCAACTCGCTCTCTTGGGAGCCGGCCGCAAAAGCGCAGGATTGCTTTAGGCCCTATTCTGCTACCGGGCGGCAGACTGAGCCTGTGGTTAATTCTTCTTCCTGATGGGAAAATAGAGTGACCTGTGCCTGTCCCAACACCTAGAGCTAGTCTCTCATTGGTTCCCCGTCTTCCCGTTCACCCTCAGTTCAAATTGCCACCTGTATGGAACAGGAGGTTAAAGGTGCTGATTCTCCAAGGAGGGAGATTGCTAGTAAAGCGGCTGGAATGGCGAACCCGAGCACAAGAAGACGAGAAATGAGGTGCGTTTTAGAAACCTTTCCCAATCACTCGGTGGACCGTCTTCTGGGTTTCTCATGCATGTTTTCGATGTAGGAAGATGCCCTTGAACCTGGAGATTTGGGACCCATGGGATGGGTACCATGCAGTATTACTTTAAAGCGTCTGCGTTTGCTCAGCCAACCTCACCAAACCTCTCAGCCCCAAGAGTGTCCACCCTTATGTCTCAATCAGCTGCAGGTCTAGATATGGTCAATCCAGGTGGCATCACAGCCCCTGAACGAATTTTGTCAGAATTTCTCTCTCTTTCACTGTCTTTGTTTCACGGGTTTTTAAAATTAATTGAGTTTTATAATGGGGTTTAGCTGCTTTTCACTGCTGTGTTTATGCAGCTTTACACCCACTTGACTCACTTACAGAGAGATATCAATACATAGGTTTTAAGATTCTTACTAGTCAGATATATTCTTGGGCGGTGAATAGGGGGTGTTGAGTCCAGTTCCCTGAGCAAGGAGTAGGTCTTGTCTATTACATATTGGGTTTATGGAACGGTATCTGAGCTAATTTGAAACCCTTGTTTTATGCATCACCCCACCTCGCCTTTCCCGTTAAGCAGCTATAGTGTGTTTTCTAAACGTGTGACTCTGTTCCGTTTTGTAATTCAGTTCAAGTGTAGCGGTTTTTCCATTCCTTCTATAAGTGATATCTTATGGCAAGTGTCTTTTTCTGTGTGACTTATTTCACTTAGAATCATCGTACCTAAATCCACTCATCATGCTGCTACTAGCCTTATGACGTTGATTTCATGGCTGAGTGATATTCCTTTGTACATAAGGACCACAACTTCTTTATCCATTTTTCTCTTTCCTGGGATATTTAAGGTGTCACGAAGTGGAGGTTCTTGTCAACAGAGCAGCCCTAAACTTTGGGGTGCCTGTGTCTTGCTGATTTTTAGTTTTCCCAATGTATACGCCCATGAGTGGAAGTGTCCTATGCTCTCTAAGCTCTGTTTTTTAGATGTTTCAGGACACACCGTACACTTCTCCAGAGTGGCTGTTGGCAATTTACATCCTGACCATCAGCGTAGCCAGGCTCCCGTTTCTCAATGGCCTGTCCTGCATTTCTGGTTTTGACACTTTATTCAGCATGGCCCTTTTGACCGATGGGAAGCGAGACTTCTTTGTAGCGCTGATTTTCCTTTCCAGGTTGCTTGGTTGGCCAAAAAGGGCGTATGCGTTTTTTCCTGAATATATTCAGGAAAAAACGCATACGCCCTTTTTGGCCAAGGGCATCATTGTCGAGGTTTTGCCGCTTTTCCTGTGCTTTAAAGGCGATTCGAATCTGCCTCCTGAAATCTGTTTCCTGCAATTCTGCCTTGCTTTCAAATCCTCTTTGTTGCCTTCCCTCAATATATTTGTAGACGAGAGTTATCATTTATAAGTCAGCAGGTTTGTGAATTGCAGTGCGCCTGATCTCCATTTTTCAACTCGCTCTCTTGGGAGCTGGCCGCAAAAGCGCAGGATTGCTTTAGGCCCTATTCTGCTTCCGGGCGGCAGACTGAGCCTGTGGTTAATTCTTCTTCCTGATGGGAAAATAGAGTGACCTGTGCCTTTCCCAACACCTAGAGCTAGTCTCCCATTGGTTCCCCCTCTTCCCGTTCATCCTCAGGACAAATTGCAACCTGTATGGAACAGGAGGTTAAAGCTGCTGATTCTCCAAGGAGGGAGATTGCTAGTAAAGCGGCTGGAATGGCGAACCCGAGCACAAGCAGATGAGAAATGAGGTGCGTTTTAGCAACCTTTCCGTATCACACGGTGTACCATCTTCTGGGTTTCTCATGCATGTTTTCGATGTAGGAAGATGCCGTTGAACCTGGAGATTTGGGACCCATGGGATGGGTACCACACAGTATTACTTTAAAGGGTCTGCGTTTGCTCACCCAACCTCAGCAAACCTCTCAGCCCCAAGAGTGTCCACCCTTATGTCGCAATCAGCTGTGGGTCTAGATATGGTCAATCCAGGTGGCATCACAGCCCCTGAACGAATTTTGTCAGAATTTCTCTCTCTTTCACTGTCTTTGTTTCACGGGTTTTTAAAAGTAATTGATTTTTATAATGGGGTTTAGCTGCTTTTCACTGCTGTCTTTATGCCGCTTTACACCCACTTGACTCACTTACAGAGAGATATCAATACATAGGTTTAAGATTCTTACTAGTCAGATATATTCTTGGGCGGTGAATAGGGGGTGTTGAGTCCAGTTCACTGAGCAAGGAGTCGGTCTTGTCTATTACATATTGGGTTTATGGAACGGTATCTGAGCTAATTTGAAACCCTTGTTTTAGGCATCACCCCACCTCGCCTTTCCCGTTAAGCAGCTATAGTGTGTTTTCTAAACGTGTGACTCTGTTCCGTTTTGTAATTTAGTTCAAGTGTAGCGGTTTTTCCATTCCCTGTATAAGTGATATCTTACGGCAAGTGTCTTTTTCTGTGTGACTTATTTCATTTAGAATCATCGTACCTAAATCCACTCATCATGCTGCTACTAGCCTTATGACATTGATTTCATGGCTGAGTGATATTCCTTTGTACATAAGGACCACAACTTCTTTATCCATTTTTCTCTTTCCTGGGATATTTAAGGTGTCACGAAGTGGAGGTTCTTGTCAACAGAGCAGCCCTAAACTTTGGGGTGCCTGTGTCTTGCTGATTTTTAGTTTTCCCAATGTATACGCCCATGAGTGGAAGTGCCCTATGCTCTCTAACCTGTGTTTTTTAGATGTATCAGGACACACCGTACACTTCTCCAGAGTGGCTGTTGGCAATTTACATCCCGCCCATCAGCGTAGCCAGGCTCCCGTTTCTCCATAGCCTGTCCTGCATTTCTGCTTTTGACCCTTTATTCAGCATGGCCCTTTTGACCGATTCGAAGCGAGACTTCTTGGTAGCGCTGATTTGCCTTTCCAGGTTGCTTGGTTGGCCAAAAAGGGCGTATGCGTTTTTTCCTGAATATATTCAGGAAAAAACGCATACGCCCTTTTTGACCAAGGGCATCATTGTCGAGGTTTTGCCGCTTTTCCTGTGCTTTAATGGCGATTCGAATCTACCTCCTGAAATCTGTTTCCTGCAATTCTGTCTTGCTTTCAAATCCTCTTCGTTGCCTTCACTGAATATATTTGTGGACGAGAGTTATCATCTATAACTCTGCAGGTTTGTGAATTGCAGTGCGCCTGATCTCCATTTTTCAACTCGCTCTCTTGGGAGCTGGCCGCAAAAGCGCAGGATTGCTTCAGGCCCTATTCTGCTTCCGGGCGGCAGACTGAGCCTGAGGTTAATTCTTCTTCCTGATGGGAAAATAGAGTGACCTGTGCCTGTCCCAACACCTAGGGCTAGTCTCTCATTGTTTCCCCCTCTTCCCGTTCACCCTCAGGACAAATTGCAACCTGTATGGAACAGGAGGTTAAAGGTGCTGATTCTCCAAGGAGGGAGATTGCTAGTAAAGCGGCTGGAATGGCGAACCCGAGCACAAGCAGATGAGAAATGAGGTGCGTTTTAGAAACCTTTCCCGATCACTCGGTGTACCATCTTCTGGGTTTCTCATGCATGTTTTCGATGTAGGAAGATGCCCTTGAACCTGGAGATTTGGGACCCATGGGATGGGTACCACGCAGTATTACTTTAAAGGGTCTGCGTTTGCTCACCCAACCTCTCCAAACCTCTCAGCCCCAAGAATGTCCACCCTTATGTCGCAATCAGCTGTGGGCCTAGATATGGTCAATCCAGGTGGCATCACAGCCCCTGAACGAATTTTGTAAGAATTTCTCTCTCTTTCACTGTCTTTGTTTCACGGGTTTTTAAAAGTAATTGATTTTTATAATGGGGTTTAGCTGCTTTTCACTGCTGTCTTTATGTCGCTTTACACCCACTTGACTCACTTACAGAGAGATATCAATACATAGGTTTAAGATTCTTACTAGTCAGATATATTCTTGGGCGGTGAATAGGGGGTGTTGAGTCCAGTTCACTGAGCAAGGAGTAGGTCTTGTCTATTACATATTGGGTTTATGGAACGGTATCTGAGCTAATTTGAAACCCTTGTTTTAGGCATCACCCCACCTCGCCTTTCCCGTTAAGCAGCTATAGTGTGTTTTCTAAACGTGTGACTCTGTTCTGTTTTGTAATTCAGTTCAAGTGTAGCGGTTTTTCCATTCCCTCTATAAGTGATATCTTATGGCAAGTGTCTTTTTCTGTGTGACTTATTTCACTTAGAATCGTCGTACCTAAATCCACTCATCATGCTGCTACTAGCCTTATGACGTTGACTTCATGGCTGAGTGATATTCCATTGTACATAAGGACCACAACTTCTTTATCCATTTTTCCCGTTCCTGGGATATTTAAGGTGTAACGAAGTGGAGGTTCTTGTCAACAGAGCAGCCCTAAACTTTGTGGTGCTTGTGTCTTGCTGATTTTTAGTTTTCCCAATTTATACGCCCATGAGTGGAAGTGGCCTATGCTCTCTAAGCTGAGTTTTGTAAATGTTTCAGGACACACCGTACACTTCTCCAGAGTGGCTGTTGGCAATTTACATCCCGCCTATCAGCGTAGCAAGGCTCCCGTTTCTCCGTGGCCTGTCCTGCATTTCTGGTTTTGACACTTTATTCAGCATGGCCCTTTTGACCGATGGGAAGCGAGACTTCTTTGTAGCGCTGATTTCCCTTTCCAGGTTGATTGGTTGGCCAAAAAGGGCGTATGCGTTTTTTTCCTGAATATATTCAGGAAAAAACGCATACGCCCTTTTTGGCCAAGGGCATCATTGTCGAGGTTTTGCCGCTTTTCCTGTGCTTTAAAGGCGATTCGAATCTGCCTCCTGAAATCTGTTTCCTGCAATTCTGCCTTGCTTTCAAATCCTCTTTGTTGCCTTCCCTCAATATATTTGTAGACGAGAGTTATCATTTATAAGTCTGCAGGTTTGTGAATTGCAGTGCCCCTGAGCTCCATTTTTCAACTCGCTCTCTTGGGAGCCGGCCGCAAAAGCGCAGGATTGCTTTAGGCCCTATTCTGCTACCGGGCGGCAGACTGAGCCTGTGGTTAATTCTTCTTCCTGATGGGAAAATAGAGTGACCTGTGCCTGTCCCAACACCTAGAGCTAGTCTCTCATTGGTTCCCCGTCTTCCCGTTCACCCTCAGTTCAAATTGCCACCTGTATGGAACAGGAGGTTAAAGGTGCTGATTCTCCAAGGAGGGAGATTGCTAGTAAAGCGGCTGGAATGGCGAACCCGAGCACAAGAAGACGAGAAATGAGGTGCGTTTTAGAAACCTTTCCCAATCACTCGGTGGACCGTCTTCTGGGTTTCTCATGCATGTTTTCGATGTAGGAAGATGCCCTTGAACCTGGAGATTTGGGACCCATGGGATGGGTACCATGCAGTATTACTTTAAAGCGTCTGCGTTTGCTCAGCCAACCTCACCAAACCTCTCAGCCCCAAGAGTGTCCA
The DNA here is from genome assembly GCF_028021215.1 of Eschrichtius robustus. Lineage (NCBI taxonomy): Eukaryota > Metazoa > Chordata > Mammalia > Artiodactyla > Eschrichtiidae > Eschrichtius > Eschrichtius robustus. The sequence continues at coordinate 67,707,274 of NC_090830.1, read as the reverse complement.
CCCTTATGTCTCAATCAGCTGCAGGTCTAGATATGGTCAATCCAGGTGGCATCACAGCCCCTGAACGAATTTTGTCAGAATTTCTCTCTCTTTCACTGTCTTTGTTTCACGGGTTTTTAAAATTAATTGAGTTTTATAATGGGGTTTAGCTGCTTTTCACTGCTGTGTTTATGCAGCTTTACACCCACTTGACTCACTTACAGAGAGATATCAATACATAGGTTTTAAGATTCTTACTAGTCAGATATATTCTTGGGCGGTGAATAGGGGGTGTTGAGTCCAGTTCCCTGAGCAAGGAGTAGGTCTTGTCTATTACATATTGGGTTTATGGAACGGTATCTGAGCTAATTTGAAACCCTTGTTTTATGCATCACCCCACCTCGCCTTTCCCGTTAAGCAGCTATAGTGTGTTTTCTAAACGTGTGACTCTGTTCCGTTTTGTAATTCAGTTCAAGTGTAGCGGTTTTTCCATTCCTTCTATAAGTGATATCTTATGGCAAGTGTCTTTTTCTGTGTGACTTATTTCACTTAGAATCATCGTACCTAAATCCACTCATCATGCTGCTACTAGCCTTATGACGTTGATTTCATGGCTGAGTGATATTCCTTTGTACATAAGGACCACAACTTCTTTATCCATTTTTCTCTTTCCTGGGATATTTAAGGTGTCACGAAGTGGAGGTTCTTGTCAACAGAGCAGCCCTAAACTTTGGGGTGCCTGTGTCTTGCTGATTTTTAGTTTTCCCAATGTATACGCCCATGAGTGGAAGTGTCCTATGCTCTCTAAGCTGTGTTTTTTAGATGTTTCAGGACACACCGTACACTTCTCCAGAGTGGCTGTTGGCAATTTACATCCTGACCATCAGCGTAGCCAGGCTCCCGTTTCTCAATGGCCTGTCCTGCATTTCTGGTTTTGACACTTTATTCAGCATGGCCCTTTTGACCGATGGGAAGCGAGACTTCTTTGTAGCGCTGATTTTCCTTTCCAGGTTGCTTGGTTGGCCAAAAAGGGCGTATGCGTTTTTTCCTGAATATATTCAGGAAAAAACGCATACGCCCTTTTTGGCCAAGGGCATCATTGTCGAGGTTTTGCCGCTTTTCCTGTGCTTTAAAGGCGATTCGAATCTGCCTCCTGAAATCTGTTTCCTGCAATTCTGCCTTGCTTTCAAATCCTCTTTGTTGCCTTCCCTCAATATATTTGTAGACGAGAGTTATCATTTATAAGTCAGCAGGTTTGTGAATTGCAGTGCGCCTGATCTCCATTTTTCAACTCGCTCTCTTGGGAGCTGGCCGCAAAAGCGCAGGATTGCTTTAGGCCCTATTCTGCTTCCGGGCGGCAGACTGAGCCTGTGGTTAATTCTTCTTCCTGATGGGAAAATAGAGTGACCTGTGCCTTTCCCAACACCTAGAGCTAGTCTCCCATTGGTTCCCCCTCTTCCCGTTCATCCTCAGGACAAATTGCAACCTGTATGGAACAGGAGGTTAAAGCTGCTGATTCTCCAAGGAGGGAGATTGCTAGTAAAGCGGCTGGAATGGCGAACCCGAGCACAAGCAGATGAGAAATGAGGTGCGTTTTAGCAACCTTTCCGTATCACACGGTGTACCATCTTCTGGGTTTCTCATGCATGTTTTCGATGTAGGAAGATGCCGTTGAACCTGGAGATTTGGGACCCATGGGATGGGTACCACACAGTATTACTTTAAAGGGTCTGCGTTTGCTCACCCAACCTCAGCAAACCTCTCAGCCCCAAGAGTGTCCACCCTTATGTCGCAATCAGCTGTGGGTCTAGATATGGTCAATCCAGGTGGCATCACAGCCCCTGAACGAATTTTGTCAGAATTTCTCTCTCTTTCACTGTCTTTGTTTCACGGGTTTTTAAAAGTAATTGATTTTTATAATGGGGTTTAGCTGCTTTTCACTGCTGTCTTTATGCCGCTTTACACCCACTTGACTCACTTACAGAGAGATATCAATACATAGGTTTAAGATTCTTACTAGTCAGATATATTCTTGGGCGGTGAATAGGGGGTGTTGAGTCCAGTTCACTGAGCAAGGAGTCGGTCTTGTCTATTACATATTGGGTTTATGGAACGGTATCTGAGCTAATTTGAAACCCTTGTTTTAGGCATCACCCCACCTCGCCTTTCCCGTTAAGCAGCTATAGTGTGTTTTCTAAACGTGTGACTCTGTTCCGTTTTGTAATTTAGTTCAAGTGTAGCGGTTTTTCCATTCCCTGTATAAGTGATATCTTACGGCAAGTGTCTTTTTCTGTGTGACTTATTTCATTTAGAATCATCGTACCTAAATCCACTCATCATGCTGCTACTAGCCTTATGACGTTGATTTCATGGCTGAGTGATATTCCTTTGTACATAAGGACCACAACTTCTTTATCCATTTTTCTCTTTCCTGGGATATTTAAGGTGTCACGAAGTGGAGGTTCTTGTCAACAGAGCAGCCCTAAACTTTGGGGTGCCTGTGTCTTGCTGATTTTTAGTTTTCCCAATGTATACGCCCATGAGTGGAAGTGCCCTATGCTCTCTAACCTGTGTTTTTTAGATGTATCAGGACACACCGTACACTTCTCCAGAGTGGCTGTTGGCAATTTACATCCCGCCCATCAGCGTAGCCAGGCTCCCGTTTCTCCATAGCCTGTCCTGCATTTCTGCTTTTGACCCTTTATTCAGCATGGCCCTTTTGACCGATTCGAAGCGAGACTTCTTGGTAGCGCTGATTTGCCTTTCCAGGTTGCTTGGTTGGCCAAAAAGGGCGTATGCGTTTTTTCCTGAATATATTCAGGAAAAAACGCATACGCCCTTTTTGACCAAGGGCATCATTGTCGAGGTTTTGCCGCTTTTCCTGTGCTTTAAAGGCGATTCGAATCTACCTCCTGAAATCTGTTTCCTGCAATTCTGTCTTGCTTTCAAATCCTCTTCGTTGCCTTCACTGAATATATTTGTGGACGAGAGTTATCATCTATAACTCTGCAGGTTTGTGAATTGCAGTGCGCCTGATCTCCATTTTTCAACTCGCTCTCTTGGGAGCTGGCCGCAAAAGCGCAGGATTGCTTCAGGCCCTATTCTGCTTCCGGGCGGCAGACTGAGCCTGAGGTTAATTCTTCTTCCTGATGGGAAAATAGAGTGACCTGTGCCTGTCCCAACACCTAGGGCTAGTCTCTCATTGTTTCCCCCTCTTCCCGTTCACCCTCAGGACAAATTGCAACCTGTATGGAACAGGAGGTTAAAGGTGCTGATTCTCCAAGGAGGGAGATTGCTAGTAAAGCGGCTGGAATGGCGAACCCGAGCACAAGGAGATGAGAAATGAGGTGCGTTTTAGAAACCTTTCCCGATCACTCGGTGTACCATCTTCTGGGTTTCTCATGCATGTTTTCGATGTAGGAAGATGCCCTTGAACCTGGAGATTTGGGACCCATGGGATGGGTACCACGCAGTATTACTTTAAAGGGTCTGCGTTTGCTCACCCAACCTCTCCAAACCTCTCAGCCCCAAGAATGTCCACCCTTATGTCGCAATCAGCTGTGGGCCTAGATATGGTCAATCCAGGTGGCATCACAGCCCCTGAACGAATTTTGTAAGAATTTCTCTCTCTTTCACTGTCTTTGTTTCACGGGTTTTTAAAAGTAATTGATTTTTATAATGGGGTTTAGCTGCTTTTCACTGCTGTCTTTATGTCGCTTTACACCCACTTGACTCACTTACAGAGAGATATCAATACATAGGTTTAAGATTCTTACTAGTCAGATATATTCTTGGGCGGTGAATAGGGGGTGTTGAGTCCAGTTCACTGAGCAAGGAGTAGGTCTTGTCTATTACATATTGGGTTTATGGAACGGTATCTGAGCTAATTTGAAACCCTTGTTTTAGGCATCACCCCACCTCGCCTTTCCCGTTAAGCAGCTATAGTGTGTTTTCTAAACGTGTGACTCTGTTCTGTTTTGTAATTCAGTTCAAGTGTAGCGGTTTTTCCATTCCCTCTATAAGTGATATCTTATGGCAAGTGTCTTTTTCTGTGTGACTTATTTCACTTAGAATCGTCGTACCTAAATCCACTCATCATGCTGCTACTAGCCTTATGACGTTGATTTCATGGCTGAGTGATATTCCTTTGTACATAAGGACCACAACTTATTTATCCATTTTTCTCTTTCCTGGGATATTTAAGGTGTCACGAAGTGGAGGTTCTTGTCAACAGAGCAGCCCTAAACTTTGGGGTGCCTGTGTCTTGCTGATTTTTAGTTTTCCCAATGTATACGCCCATGAGTGGAAGTGTCCTATGCTCTCTAAGCTGTGTTTTTTAGATGTTTCAGGACACACCGTACACTTCTCCAGAGTGGCTGTTGGCAATTTACATCCTGACCATCAGCGTAGCCAGGCTCCCGTTTCTCAATGGCCTGTCCTGCATTTCTGGTTTTAACACTTTATTCAGCATGGTCCTTTTGACCGATGCGAAGCGAGACTTCTTGGTAGCGCTGATTTGCCTTTCCAGGTTGCTTGGTTGGCCAAAAAGGGCCTATGCGTTTTTTCCTGAATATATTCAGGAAAAAACGCATACGCCCTTTTTGACCAAGGGCATCATTGTCGAGGTCTTGCCGCTTTTCCTGTGCTTTAAAGGCGATTCGAATCTACCTCCTGAAATCTGTTTCCTGCAATTCTGACTTGCTTTCAAATCCTCTTCGTTGCCTTCACTGAATATATTTGTGGACGAGAGTTATCATCTATAACTCTGCAGGTTTGGGAATTGCAGTGCCCCTGAGCTCCATTTTTCAACTCGCTCTCTTGGGAGCTGGCCGCAAAAGCGCAGGATTGCTTCAGGCCCTATTCTGCTTCCGGGCGGCAGACTGAGCCTGAGGTTAATTCTTCTTCCTGATGGGAAAATAGAGTGACCTGTGCCTGTCCCAACACCTAGGGCTAGTCTCTCATTGTTTCCCCCTCTTCCCGTTCACCCTCAGGACAAATTGCAACCTGTATGGAACAGGAGGTTAAAGGTGCTGATTCTCCAAGGAGGGAGATTGCTAGTAAAGCGGCTGGAATGGCGAACCCGAGCACAAGGAGATGAGAAATGAGGTGCGTTTTAGAAACCTTTCCCGATCACTCGGTGTACCATCTTCTGGGTTTCTCATGCATGTTTTCGATGTAGGAAGATGCCCTTGAACCTGGAGATTTGGGACCCATGGGATGGGTACCACGCAGTATTACTTTAAAGGGTCTGCGTTTGCTCACCCAACCTCACCAAACCTCTCAGCCCCAAGAATGTCCACCCTTATGTCGCAATCAGCTGTGGGTCTAGATATGGTCAATCCAGGTGGCATCACAGCCCCTGAACGAATTTTGTCAGAATTTCTCTCTCTTTCACTGTCTTTGTTTCACGGGTTTTTAAAAGTAATTGATTTTTATAATGGGGTTTAGCTGCTTTTCACTGCTGTCTTTATGCCGCTTTACACCCACTTGACTCACTTACAGAGAGATATCAATACATAGGTTTAAGATTCTTACTAGTCAGATATATTCTTGGGCGGTGAATAGGGGGTGTTGAGTCCAGTTCACTGAGCAAGGAGTAGGTCTTGTCTATTACATATTGGGTTTATGGAACGGTATCTGAGCTAATTTGAAACCCTTGTTTTAGGCATCACCCCACCTCACCTTTCCCGTTAAGCAGCTATAATGTGTTTTCTAAACGTGTGACTCTGTTCTGTTTTGTAATTCAGTTCAAGTGTAGCGGTTTTTCCATTCCCTCTATAAGTGATATCTTATGGCAAGTGTCTTTTTCTGTGTGACTTATTTCACTTAGAATCGTCGTACCTAAATCCACTCATCATGCTGCTACTAGCCTTATGACGTTGATTTCATGGCTGAGTGATATTCCTTTGTACATAAGGACCACAACTTCTTTATCCATTTTTCTCTTTCCTGGGATATTTAAGGTGTCACGAAGTGGAGGTTCTTGTCAACAGAGCAGCCCTAAACTTTGGGGTGCCTGTGTCTTGCTGATTTTTAGTTTTCCCAATGTATACGCCCATGAGTGGAAGTGTCCTATGCTCTCTAAGCTGTGTTTTTTAGATGTTTCAGGACACACCGTACACTTCTCCAGAGTGGCTGTTGGCAATTTACATCCTGACCATCAGCGTAGCCAGGCTCCCGTTTCTCAATGGCCTGTCCTGCATTTCTGGTTTTGACACTTTATTCAGCATGTCCCTTTTGACCGATGGGAAGCGAGACTTCTTTGTAGCGCTGATTTTCCTTTCCAGGTTGCTTGGTTGGCCAAAAAGGGCGTATGCGTTTTTTCCTGAATATATTCAGTAAAAAACGCATACGCCCTTTTTGGCCAAGGGCATCATTGTCGAGGTTTTGCCGCTTTTCCTGTGCTTTAAAGGCGATTCGAATCTGCCTCCTGAAATCTGTTTCCTGCAATTCTGCCTTGCTTTCAAATCCTCTTTGTTGCCTTCCCTCAATATATTTGTAGACGAGAGTTATCATTTATAAGTCAGCAGGTTTGTGAATTGCAGTGCGCCTGATCTCCATTTTTCAACTCGCTCTCTTGGGAGCTGGCCGCAAAAGCGCAGGATTGCTTTAGGCCCTATTCTGCTTCCGGGCGGCAGACTGAGCCTGTGGTTAATTCTTCTTCCTGATGGGAAAATAGAGTGACCTGTGCCTTTCCCAACACCTAGAGCTAGTCTCCCATTGGTTCCCCCTCTTCCCGTTCATCCTCAGGACAAATTGCAACCTGTATGGAACAGGAGGTTAAAGCTGCTGATTCTCCAAGGAGGGAGATTGCTAGTAAAGCGGCTGGAATGGCGAACCCGAGCACAAGCAGATGAGAAATGAGGTGCGTTTTAGCAACCTTTCCGTATCACACGGTGTACCATCTTCTGGGTTTCTCATGCATGTTTTCGATGTAGGAAGATGCCGTTGAACCTGGAGATTTGGGACCCATGGGATGGGTACCACACAGTATTACTTTAAAGGGTCTGCGTTTGCTCACCCAACCTCAGCAAACCTCTCAGCCCCAAGAGTGTCCACCCTTATGTCGCAATCAGCTGTGGGTCTAGATATGGTCAATCCAGGTGGCATCACAGCCCCTGAACGAATTTTGTCAGAATTTCTCTCTCTTTCACTGTCTTTGTTTCACGGGTTTTTAAAAGTAATTGATTTTTATAATGGGGTTTAGCTGCTTTTCACTGCTGTCTTTATGCCGCTTTACACCCACTTGACTCACTTACAGAGAGATATCAATACATAGGTTTAAGATTCTTACTAGTCAGATATATTCTTGGGCGGTGAATAGGGGGTGTTGAGTCCAGTTCACTGAGCAAGGAGTCGGTCTTGTCTATTACATATTGGGTTTATGGAACGGTATCTGAGCTAATTTGAAACCCTTGTTTTAGGCATCACCCCACCTCGCCTTTCCCGTTAAGCAGCTATAGTGTGTTTTCTAAACGTGTGACTCTGTTCCGTTTTGTAATTTAGTTCAAGTGTAGCGGTTTTTCCATTCCCTGTATAAGTGATATCTTACGGCAAGTGTCTTTTTCTGTGTGACTTATTTCATTTAGAATCATCGTACCTAAATCCACTCATCATGCTGCTACTAGCCTTATGACGTTGATTTCATGGCTGAGTGATATTCCTTTGTACATAAGGACCACAACTTCTTTATCCATTTTTCTCTTTCCTGGGATATTTAAGGTGTCACGAAGTGGAGGTTCTTGTCAACAGAGCAGCCCTAAACTTTGGGGTGCCTGTGTCTTGCTGATTTTTAGTTTTCCCAATGTATACGCCCATGAGTGGAAGTGCCCTATGCTCTCTAACCTGTGTTTTTTAGATGTATCAGGACACACCGTACACTTCTCCAGAGTGGCTGTTGGCAATTTACATCCCGCCCATCAGCGTAGCCAGGCTCCCGTTTCTCCATAGCCTGTCCTGCATTTCTGGTTTTGACCCTTTATTCAGCATGGCCCTTTTGACCGATGCGAAGCGAGACTTCTTGGTAGCGCTGATTTGCCTTTCCAGGTTGCTTGGTTGGCCAAAAAGGGCGTATGCGTTTTTTCCTGAATATATTCAGGAAAAAACGCATACGCCCTTTTTGGCCAAGGGCATCATTGTCGAGGTTTTGCCGCTTTTCCTGTGCTTTAAAGGCGATTCGAATCTGCCTCCTGAAATCTGTTTCCTGCACTTCTGCCTTGCTTTCAAATCCTCTTCGTTGCCTTCCCTGAATATATTTGTGGACGAGAGTTATCATCTATAACTCTGCAGGTTTGGGAATTGCAGTGCCCCTGAGCTCCATTTTTCAACTCGCTTTCTTGGGAGCTGGCCGCAAAAGCGCAGGATTGCTTCAGGCCCTATTCGGGTTGTGGGCGGCAGGCTGAGCCTGTGGTTAATTCTTCTTCCTGATGGGAAAATAGAGTGACCTGTGCCTGTCCCAACACCTAGAGCTAGTCTCCCATTGGTTCCCCCTCTTCCCGTTCATCCTCAGGACAAATTGCAACCTGTACGGAACAAGAGGTTAAAGCTGCTGATTCTCCAAGGAGGGAGATTGCTAGTAAAGCGGCTGGAATGGCGAACCCGAGCACAAGCAGATGAGAAATGAGGTGCGTTTTAGCAACCTTTCCCGATCACACGGTGTACCATCTTCTGGGTTTCTCATGCATGTTTTCGATGTAGGCAGATGCCCTTGAACCTGGAGATTTGGGACCCATGGGATGGGTACCACGCAGTATGACTTTAAAGGGTCTGCGTTTGCTGACCCAACCTCACCAAACCTCTCAGCCCCAAGAGTGTCCACCCTTATGTCGCAATCAGCTGTGGGTCTAGATATGGTCAATCCAGGTGGCATCACAGCCCCTGAACGAATTTTGTCAGAATTTCTCTATCTTTCACTGTCTTTGTTTCATGGGTTTTTAAAAGTAATTGATTTTTATAATGGGGTTTAGCTGCTTTTCACTGCTGTCTTTATGCCGCTTTACACCCACTTGACTCACTTACAGAGAGATATCAATACATAGGTTTTAAGATTCTTACTAGTCAGATATATTCTTGGGCGGTGAATAGGGGGTGTTGAGTCCAGTTCCCTGAGCAAGGAGTAGGTCTTGTATATTACGTATTGGGTTTATGGAACGGTATCTGAGCTATTTTGAAACCCTTGTTTTAGGCATCACCCCACCTCACCTTTCCCGTTAGGCAGCCATAGTGTGTTTTCTAACCGTGTGACTCTGTTCTGTTTTGTAATTCAGTTCAAGGGTAGCGGTTTTTACATTCCCTCTAGGAGTGATAACTTACGATAAGTGTCTTTTTCTGTGTGACTTATTTCACTTAGAATCGTCGTACCTAAATCCACTCATCATGCTGCTACTAGCCTTATGACGTTGACTTCATGGCTGAGTGATATTCCATTGTACATAAGGACCACAACTTCTTTATCCATTTTTCCCGTTCCTGGGATATTTAAGGTGTCACGAAGTGGAGGTTCTTGTCAACAGAGCAGCCCTAAACTTTGGGGTGCTTGTGTCTTGCTGATTTTTAGTTTTCCCAATTTATATGCCCATGAGTGGAAGTGGCCTATGCTCTCTAAGCTGAGTTTTGTAAATGTTTCAGGACACACCGTACACTTCTCCAGAGTGGCTGTTGGCAATTTACATCCCGCCTATCAGCGTAGCAAGGCTCCCGTTTCTCCGTGGCCTGTCCTGCATTTCTGGTTTTGACACTTTATTCAGCATGGCCCTTTTGACCGATGGGAAGCGAGACTTCTTTGTAGCGCTGATTTGCCTTTCCAGGTTGATTGGTTGGCCAAAAAGGGCGTATGCGTTTTTTTCCTGAATATATTCAGGAAAAAACGCATACGCCCTTTTTGGCCAAGGGCATCATTGTCGAGGTTTTGCCGCTTTTCCTGTGCTTTAAAGGCGATTCGAATCTGCCTCCTGAAATCTGTTTCCTGCAATTCTGCCTTGCTTTCAAATCCTCTTTGTTGCCTTCCCTCAATATATTTGTAGACGAGAGTTATCATTTATAAGTCTGCAGGTTTGTGAATTGCAGTGCCCCTGAGCTCCATTTTTCAACTCGCTCTCTTGGGAGCTGGCCGCAAAAGCGCAGGATTGCTTTAGGCCCTATTCTGCTTCCGGGCGGCAGACTGAGCCTGTGGTTAATTCTTCTTCCTGATGGGAAAATAGAGTGACCTGTGCCTGTCCCAACACCTAGAGCTAGTCTCTCATTGGTTCCCCCTCTTCCCGTTCATCCTCAGGACAAATTGCAACCTGTATGGAACAGGAGGTTAAAGGTGCTGATTCTACAAGGAGGGAGATTGCTAGTAAAGCGGCTGGAATGGCGAATCCGAGCACAAGGAGATGAGAAATGAGGTGCGTTTTAGCAACCTTTCCCGATCACTCGGTGGACCATCTTCTGGGTTTCTCATGCATGTTTTCGATGTAGGCAGATGCCCTTGAACCTGGAGATTTGGGACCCATGGGATGGGTACCACGCAGTATTACTTTAAAGCGTCTGCGTTTGCTCAGCCAACCTCACCAAACCTCTCAGGCCCAAGAGTGTCCACCCTTATGTCTCAATCAGCTGCAGGTCTAGATATGGTCAATCCAGGTGGCATCACAGCCCCTGAACGAATTTTGTCAGAATTTCTCTCTCTTTCACTGTCTTTGTTTCACGGGTTTTTAAAATTAATTGAGTTTTATAATGGGGTTTAGCTGCTTTTCACTGCTGTGTTTATGCAGCTTTACACCCACTTGACTCACTTACAGAGAGATATCAATACATAGGTTTTAAGATTCTTACTAGTCAGATATATTCTTGGGCGGTGAATAGGGGGTGTTGAGTCCAGTTCCCTGAGCAAGGAGTAGGTCTTGTCTATTACATATTGGGTTTATGGAACGGTATCTGAGCTAATTTGAAACCCTTGTTTTATGCATCACCCCACCTCACCTTTCCCGTTAAGCAGCTATAGTGTGTTTTCTAAACGTGTGACTCTGTTCCGTTTTGTAATTCAGTTCAAGTGTAGCGGTTTTTATATTTCCCTCTATAAGTGATATCTTATGGCAAGTGTCTTTTTCTGTGTGACTTATTTCACTTAGAATCATCGTACCTAAATCCACTCATCATGCTGCTACTAGCCTTATGACGTTGATTTCATGGCTGAGTGATATTCCTTTGTACATAAGGACCACAACTTCTTTATCCATTTTTCTCTTTCCTGGGATATTTAAGGTGTCACGAAGTGGAGGTTCTTGTCAACAGAGCAGCCCTAAACTTTGGGGTGCCTGTGTCTTGCTGATTTTTAGTTTTCCCAATGTATACGCCCATGAGTGGAAGTGTCCTATGCTCTCTAAGCTGTGTTTTTTAGATGTTTCAGGACACACCGTACACTTCTCCAGAGTGGCTGTTGGCAATTTACATCCTGACCATCAGCGTAGCCAGGCTCCCGTTTCTCAATGGCCTGTCCTGCATTTCTGGTTTTGACCCTTTATTCAGCATGGTCCTTTTGACCGATGCGAAGCGAGACTTCTTGGTAGCGCTGATTTGCCTTTCAGGTTGCTTGGTTGGCCAAAAAGGGCCTATGCGTTTTTTCCTGAATATATTCAGGAAAAAACGCATACGCCCTTTTTGACCAAGGGCATCATTGTCGAGGTCTTGCCGCTTTTCCTGTGCTTTAAAGGCGATTCGAATCTACCTCCTGAAATCTGTTTCCTGCAATTCTGACTTGCTTTCAAATCCTCTTCGTTGCCTTCACTGAATATATTTGTGGACGAGAGTTATCATCTATAACTCTGCAGGTTTGGGAATTGCAGTGCCCCTGAGCTCCATTTTTCAACTCGCTCTCTTGGGAGCTGGCCGCAAAAGCGCAGGATTGCTTCAGGCCCTATTCTGCTTCCGGGCGGCAGACTGAGCCTGAGGTTAATTCTTCTTCCTGATGGGAAAATAGAGTGACCTGTGCCTGTCCCAACACCTAGGGCTAGTCTCTCATTGTTTCCCCCTCTTCCCGTTCACCCTCAGGACAAATTGCAACCTGTATGGAACAGGAGGTTAAAGGTGCTGATTCTCCAAGGAGGGAGATTGCTAGTAAAGCGGCTGGAATGGCGAACCCGAGCACAAGGAGATGAGAAATGAGGTGCGTTTTAGAAACCTTTCCCGATCACTCGGTGTACCATCTTCTGGGTTTCTCATGCATGTTTTCGATGTAGGAAGATGCCCTTGAACCTGGAGATTTGGGACCCATGGGATGGGTACCACGCAGTATTACTTTAAAGGGTCTGCGTTTGCTCACCCAACCTCTCCAAACCTCTCAGCCCCAAGAATGTCCACCCTTATGTCGCAATCAGCTGTGGGCCTAGATATGGTCAATCCAGGTGGCATCACAGCCCCTGAACGAATTTTGTAAGAATTTCTCTCTCTTTCACTGTCTTTGTTTCACGGGTTTTTAAAAGTAATTGATTTTTATAATGGGGTTTAGCTGCTTTTCACTGCTGTCTTTATGTCGCTTTACACCCACTTGACTCACTTACAGAGAGATTTCAATACATAGGTTTAAGATTCTTACTAGTCAGATATATTCTTGGGCGGTGAATAGGGGGTGTTGAGTCCAGTTCACTGAGCAAGGAGTAGGTCTTGTCTATTACATATTGGGTTTATGGAACGGTATCTGAGCTAATTTGAAACCCTTGTTTTAGGCATCACCCCACCTCGCCTTTCCCGTTAAGCAGCTATAGTGTGTTTTCTAAACGTGTGACTCTGTTCTGTTTTGTAATTCAGTTCAAGTGTAGCGGTTTTTCCATTCCCTCTATAAGTGATATCTTATGGCAAGTGTCTTTTTCTGTGTGACTTATTTCACTTAGAATCGTCGTACCTAAATCCACTCATCATGCTGCTACTAGCCTTATGACGTTGATTTCATGGCTGAGTGATATTCCTTTGTACATAAGGACCACAACTTATTTATCCATTTTTCTCTTTCCTGGGATATTTAAGGTGTCACGAAGTGGAGGTTCTTGTCAACAGAGCAGCCCTAAACTTTGGGGTGCCTGTGTCTTGCTGATTTTTAGTTTTCCCAATGTATACGCCCATGAGTGGAAGTGTCCTATGCTCTCTAAGCTGTGTTTTTTAGATGTTTCAGGACACACCGTACACTTCTCCAGAGTGGCTGTTGGCAATTTACATCCTGACCATCAGCGTAGCCAGGCTCCCGTTTCTCAATGGCCTGTCCTGCATTTCTGGTTTTAACCCTTTATTCAGCATGGTCCTTTTGACCGATGCGAAGCGAGACTTCTTGGTAGCGCTGATTTGCCTTTCCAGGTTGCTTGGTTGGCCAAAAAGGGCCTATGCGTTTTTTCCTGAATATATTCAGGAAAAAACGCATACGCCCTTTTTGACCAAGGGCATCATTGTCGAGGTCTTGCCGCTTTTCCTGTGCTTTAAAGGCGATTCGAATCTACCTCCTGAAATCTGTTTCCTGCAATTCTGACTTGCTTTCAAATCCTCTTCGTTGCCTTCACTGAATATATTTGTGGACGAGAGTTATCATCTATAACTCTGCAGGTTTGGGAATTGCAGTGCCCCTGAGCTCCATTTTTCAACTCGCTCTCTTGGGAGCTGGCCGCAAAAGCGCAGGATTGCTTCAGGCCCTATTCTGCTTCCGGGCGGCAGACTGAGCCTGAGGTTAATTCTTCTTCCTGATGGGAAAATAGAGTGACCTGTGCCTGTCCCAACACCTAGGGCTAGTCTCTCATTGTTTCCCCCTCTTCCCGTTCACCCTCAGGACAAATTGCAACCTGTATGGAACAGGAGGTTAAAGGTGCTGATTCTCCAAGGACGGAGATTGCTAGTAAAGCGGCTGGAATGGCGAACCCGAGCACAAGGAGATGAGAAATGAGGTGCGTTTTAGAAACCTTTCCCGATCACTCGGTGTACCATCTTCTGGGTTTCTCATGCATGTTTTCGATGTAGGAAGATGCCCTTGAACATGGAGATTTGGGACCCATGGGATGGGTACCACGCAGTATTACTTTAAAGGGTCTGCGTTTGCTCACCCAACCTCACCAAACCTCTCAGCCCCAAGAATGTCCACCCTTATGTCGCAATCAGCTGTGGGTCTAGATATGGTCAATCCAGGTGGCATCACAGCCCCTGAACGAATTTTGTCAGAATTTCTCTCTCTTTCACTGTCTTTGTTTCACGGGTTTTTAAAAGTAATTGATTTTTATAATGGGGTTTAGCTGCTTTTCACTGCTGTCTTTATGCCGCTTTACACCCACTTGACTCACTTACAGAGAGATATCAATACATAGGTTTAAGATTCTTACTAGTCAGATATATTCTTGGGCGGTGAATAGGGGGTGTTGAGTCCAGTTCACTGAGCAAGGAGTAGGTCTTGTCTATTACATATTGGGTTTATGGAACGGTATCTGAGCTAATTTGAAACCCTTGTTTTAGGCATCACCCCACCTCGCCTTTCCCGTTAAGCAGCTATAGTGTGTTTTCTAAACGTGTGACTCTGTTCTGTTTTGTAATTCAGTTCAAGTGTAGCGGTTTTTCCATTCCCTCTATAAGTGATATCTTATGGCAAGTGTCTTTTTCTGTGTGACTTATTTCACTTAGAATCGTCGTACCTAAATCCACTCATCATGCTGCTACTAGCCTTATGACATTGATTTCATGGCTGAGTGATATTCCTTTGTACATAAGGACCACAACTTCTTTATCCATTTTTCTCTTTCCTGGGATATTTAAGGTGTCACGAAGTGGAGGTTCTTGTCAACAGAGCAGCCCTAAACTTTGGGGTGCCTGTGTCTTGCTGATTTTTAGTTTTCCCAATGTATACGCCCATGAGTGGAAGTGGCCTATGCTCTCTAAGCTGAGTTTTGTAAATGTTTCAGGACACACCGTACACTTCTCCAGAGTGGCTGTTGGCAATTTACATCCCGCCCATCAGCGTAGCCAGGCTCCCGTTTCTCCATGGCCTGTCCTGCATTTCTGGTTTTGACCCTTTATTCAGCATGGCCCTTTTGACCGATGCGAAGCGAGACTTCTTGGTAGCGCTGATTTGCCTTTCCAGGTTGCTTGGTTGGCCAAAAAGGGCGTATGTGTTTTTTCCTGAATATATTCAGGAAAAAACGCATACACCCTTTTTGGCCAAGGGCATCATTGTCGAGGTTTTGCCGCTTTTCCTGTGCTTTAAAGGCGATTCGAATCTGCCTCCTGAAATCTGTTTCCTGCAATTCTGCCTTGCTTTCAAATCCTCTTTGTTGCCTTCCCTCAATATATTTGTAGACGAGAGTTATCATTTATAAGTTGCAGGTTTGTGAATTGCAGTGCCCCTGAGCTCCATTTTTCAACTCGCTCTCTTGGGAGCTGGCCGCAAAAGCGCAGGATTGCTTTAGGCCCTATTCTGCTTCCGGGCGGCAGACTGAGCCTGTGGTTAATTCTTCTTCCTGATGGGAAAATAGAGTGACCTGTGCCTGTCCCAACACCTAGGGCTAGTCTCTCATTGGTTCCCCTCTTCCCGTTCATCCTCAGGACAAATTGCAACCTGTACGGAACAAGTGGTTAAAGCTGCTGATTCTCCAAGGAGGGAGATTGCTAGTAAAGCGGCTGGAATGGCGAACCCGAGCACAAGCAGATGAGAAATGAGGTGCGTTTTAGCAACCTTTCCCGATCACACGGTGTACCATCTTCTGGGTTTCTCATGCATGTTTTCGATGTAGGCAGATGCCCTTGAACCTGGAGATTTGGGACCCATGGGATGGGTACCACGCAGTATGACTTTAAAGGGTCTGCGTTTGCTCACCCAACCTCACCAAACCTCTCAGCCCCAAGAGTGTCCACCCTTATGTCGCAATCAGCTGTGGGTCTAGATATGGTCAATCCAGGTGGCATCACAGCCCCTGAACGAATTTTGTCAGAATTTCTCTATCTTTCACTGTCTTTGTTTCATGGGTTTTTAAAAGTAATTGATTTTTATAATGGGGTTTAGCTGCTTTTCACTGCTGTCTTTATGCCGCTTTACACCCACTTGACTCACTTACAGAGAGATATCAATACATAGGTTTTAAGATTCTTACTAGTCAGATATATTCTTGGGCGGTGAATAGGGGGTGTTGAGTCCAGTTCCCTGAGCAAGGAGTAGGTCTTGTATATTACGTATTGGGTTTATGGAACGGTATCTGAGCTATTTTGAAACCCTTGTTTTAGGCATCACCCCACCTCACCTTTCCCGTTAGGCAGCCATAGTGTGTTTTCTAACCGTGTGACTCTGTTCTGTTTTGTAATTCAGTTCAAGGGTAGCGGTTTTTACATTCCCTCTAGGAGTGATAACTTACGATAAGTGTCTTTTTCTGTGTGACTTATTTCACTTAGAATCGTCGTACCTAAATCCACTCATCATGCTGCTACTAGCCTTATGACGTTGACTTCATGGCTGAGTGATATTCCATTGTACATAAGGACCACAACTTCTTTATCCATTTTTCCCGTTCCTGGGATATTTAAGGTGTCACGAAGTGGAGGTTCTTGTCAACAGAGCAGCCCTAAACTTTGGGGTGCTTGTGTCTTGCTGATTTTTAGTTTTCCCAATTTATACGCCCATGAGTGGAAGTGGCCTATGCTCTCTAAGCTGAGTTTTGTAAATGTTTCAGGACACACCGTACACTTCTCCAGAGTGGCTGTTGGCAATTTACATCCCGCCTATCAGCGTAGCAAGGCTCCCGTTTCTCCGTGGCCTGTCCTGCATTTCTGGTTTTGACACTTTATTCAGCATGGCCCTTTTGACCGATGGGAAGCGAGACTTCTTTGTAGCGCTGATTTGCCTTTCCAGGTTGATTGGTTGGCCAAAAAGGGCGTATGCGTTTTTTTCCTGAATATATTCAGGAAAAAACGCATACGCCCTTTTTGGCCAAGGGCATCATTGTCGAGGTTTTGCCGCTTTTCCTGTGCTTTAAAGGCGATTCGAATCTGCCTCCTGAAATCTGTTTCCTGCAATTCTGCCTTGCTTTCAAATCCTCTTTGTTGCCTTCCCTCAATATATTTGTAGACGAGAGTTATCATTTATAAGTCTGCAGGTTTGTGAATTGCAGTGCCCCTGAGCTCCATTTTTCAACTCGCTCTCTTGGGAGCCGGCCGCAAAAGCGCAGGATTGCTTTAGGCCCTATTCTGCTACCGGGCGGCAGACTGAGCCTGTGGTTAATTCTTCTTCCTGATGGGAAAATAGAGTGACCTGTGCCTGTCCCAACACCTAGAGCTAGTCTCTCATTGGTTCCCCGTCTTCCCGTTCACCCTCAGTTCAAATTGCCACCTGTATGGAACAGGAGGTTAAAGGTGCTGATTCTCCAAGGAGGGAGATTGCTAGTAAAGCGGCTGGAATGGCGAACCCGAGCACAAGAAGACGAGAAATGAGGTGCGTTTTAGAAACCTTTCCCAATCACTCGGTGGACCGTCTTCTGGGTTTCTCATGCATGTTTTCGATGTAGGAAGATGCCCTTGAACCTGGAGATTTGGGACCCATGGGATGGGTACCATGCAGTATTACTTTAAAGCGTCTGCGTTTGCTCAGCCAACCTCACCAAACCTCTCAGCCCCAAGAGTGTCCACCCTTATGTCTCAATCAGCTGCAGGTCTAGATATGGTCAATCCAGGTGGCATCACAGCCCCTGAACGAATTTTGTCAGAATTTCTCTCTCTTTCACTGTCTTTGTTTCACGGGTTTTTAAAATTAATTGAGTTTTATAATGGGGTTTAGCTGCTTTTCACTGCTGTGTTTATGCAGCTTTACACCCACTTGACTCACTTACAGAGAGATATCAATACATAGGTTTTAAGATTCTTACTAGTCAGATATATTCTTGGGCGGTGAATAGGGGGTGTTGAGTCCAGTTCCCTGAGCAAGGAGTAGGTCTTGTCTATTACATATTGGGTTTATGGAACGGTATCTGAGCTAATTTGAAACCCTTGTTTTATGCATCACCCCACCTCGCCTTTCCCGTTAAGCAGCTATAGTGTGTTTTCTAAACGTGTGACTCTGTTCCGTTTTGTAATTCAGTTCAAGTGTAGCGGTTTTTCCATTCCTTCTATAAGTGATATCTTATGGCAAGTGTCTTTTTCTGTGTGACTTATTTCACTTAGAATCATCGTACCTAAATCCACTCATCATGCTGCTACTAGCCTTATGACGTTGATTTCATGGCTGAGTGATATTCCTTTGTACATAAGGACCACAACTTCTTTATCCATTTTTCTCTTTCCTGGGATATTTAAGGTGTCACGAAGTGGAGGTTCTTGTCAACAGAGCAGCCCTAAACTTTGGGGTGCCTGTGTCTTGCTGATTTTTAGTTTTCCCAATGTATACGCCCATGAGTGGAAGTGTCCTATGCTCTCTAAGCTCTGTTTTTTAGATGTTTCAGGACACACCGTACACTTCTCCAGAGTGGCTGTTGGCAATTTACATCCTGACCATCAGCGTAGCCAGGCTCCCGTTTCTCAATGGCCTGTCCTGCATTTCTGGTTTTGACACTTTATTCAGCATGGCCCTTTTGACCGATGGGAAGCGAGACTTCTTTGTAGCGCTGATTTTCCTTTCCAGGTTGCTTGGTTGGCCAAAAAGGGCGTATGCGTTTTTTCCTGAATATATTCAGGAAAAAACGCATACGCCCTTTTTGGCCAAGGGCATCATTGTCGAGGTTTTGCCGCTTTTCCTGTGCTTTAAAGGCGATTCGAATCTGCCTCCTGAAATCTGTTTCCTGCAATTCTGCCTTGCTTTCAAATCCTCTTTGTTGCCTTCCCTCAATATATTTGTAGACGAGAGTTATCATTTATAAGTCAGCAGGTTTGTGAATTGCAGTGCGCCTGATCTCCATTTTTCAACTCGCTCTCTTGGGAGCTGGCCGCAAAAGCGCAGGATTGCTTTAGGCCCTATTCTGCTTCCGGGCGGCAGACTGAGCCTGTGGTTAATTCTTCTTCCTGATGGGAAAATAGAGTGACCTGTGCCTTTCCCAACACCTAGAGCTAGTCTCCCATTGGTTCCCCCTCTTCCCGTTCATCCTCAGGACAAATTGCAACCTGTATGGAACAGGAGGTTAAAGCTGCTGATTCTCCAAGGAGGGAGATTGCTAGTAAAGCGGCTGGAATGGCGAACCCGAGCACAAGCAGATGAGAAATGAGGTGCGTTTTAGCAACCTTTCCGTATCACACGGTGTACCATCTTCTGGGTTTCTCATGCATGTTTTCGATGTAGGAAGATGCCGTTGAACCTGGAGATTTGGGACCCATGGGATGGGTACCACACAGTATTACTTTAAAGGGTCTGCGTTTGCTCACCCAACCTCAGCAAACCTCTCAGCCCCAAGAGTGTCCACCCTTATGTCGCAATCAGCTGTGGGTCTAGATATGGTCAATCCAGGTGGCATCACAGCCCCTGAACGAATTTTGTCAGAATTTCTCTCTCTTTCACTGTCTTTGTTTCACGGGTTTTTAAAAGTAATTGATTTTTATAATGGGGTTTAGCTGCTTTTCACTGCTGTCTTTATGCCGCTTTACACCCACTTGACTCACTTACAGAGAGATATCAATACATAGGTTTAAGATTCTTACTAGTCAGATATATTCTTGGGCGGTGAATAGGGGGTGTTGAGTCCAGTTCACTGAGCAAGGAGTCGGTCTTGTCTATTACATATTGGGTTTATGGAACGGTATCTGAGCTAATTTGAAACCCTTGTTTTAGGCATCACCCCACCTCGCCTTTCCCGTTAAGCAGCTATAGTGTGTTTTCTAAACGTGTGACTCTGTTCCGTTTTGTAATTTAGTTCAAGTGTAGCGGTTTTTCCATTCCCTGTATAAGTGATATCTTACGGCAAGTGTCTTTTTCTGTGTGACTTATTTCATTTAGAATCATCGTACCTAAATCCACTCATCATGCTGCTACTAGCCTTATGACGTTGATTTCATGGCTGAGTGATATTCCTTTGTACATAAGGACCACAACTTCTTTATCCATTTTTCTCTTTCCTGGGATATTTAAGGTGTCACGAAGTGGAGGTTCTTGTCAACAGAGCAGCCCTAAACTTTGGGGTGCCTGTGTCTTGCTGATTTTTAGTTTTCCCAATGTATACGCCCATGAGTGGAAGTGCCCTATGCTCTCTAACCTGTGTTTTTTAGATGTATCAGGACACACCGTACACTTCTCCAGAGTGGCTGTTGGCAATTTACATCCCGCCCATCAGCGTAGCCAGGCTCCCGTTTCTCCATAGCCTGTCCTGCATTTCTGCTTTTGACCCTTTATTCAGCATGGCCCTTTTGACCGATTCGAAGCGAGACTTCTTGGTAGCGCTGATTTGCCTTTCCAGGTTGCTTGGTTGGCCAAAAAGGGCGTATGCGTTTTTTCCTGAATATATTCAGGAAAAAACGCATACGCCCTTTTTGACCAAGGGCATCATTGTCGAGGTTTTGCCGCTTTTCCTGTGCTTTAAAGGTGATTCGAATCTACCTCCTGAAATCTGTTTCCTGCAATTCTGTCTTGCTTTCAAATCCTCTTCGTTGCCTTCACTGAATATATTTGTGGACGAGAGTTATCATCTATAACTCTGCAGGTTTGTGAATTGCAGTGCGCCTGATCTCCATTTTTCAACTCGCTCTCTTGGGAGCTGGCCGCAAAAGCGCAGGATTGCTTCAGGCCCTATTCTGCTTCCGGGCGGCAGACTGAGCCTGAGGTTAATTCTTCTTCCTGATGGGAAAATAGAGTGACCTGTGCCTGTCCCAACACCTAGGGCTAGTCTCTCATTGTTTCCCCCTCTTCCCGTTCACCCTCAGGACAAATTGCAACCTGTATGGAACAGGAGGTTAAAGGTGCTGATTCTCCAAGGAGGGAGATTGCTAGTAAAGCGGCTGGAATGGCGAACCCGAGCACAAGGAGATGAGAAATGAGGTGCGTTTTAGAAACCTTTCCCGATCACTCGGTGTACCATCTTCTGGGTTTCTCATGCATGTTTTCGATGTAGGAAGATGCCCTTGAACCTGGAGATTTGGGACCCATGGGATGGGTACCACGCAGTATTACTTTAAAGGGTCTGCGTTTGCTCACCCAACCTCTCCAAACCTCTCAGCCCCAAGAATGTCCACCCTTATGTCGCAATCAGCTGTGGGCCTAGATATGGTCAATCCAGGTGGCATCACAGCCCCTGAACGAATTTTGTAAGAATTTCTCTCTCTTTCACTGTCTTTGTTTCACGGGTTTTTAAAAGTAATTGATTTTTATAATGGGGTTTAGCTGCTTTTCACTGCTGTCTTTATGTCGCTTTACACCCACTTGACTCACTTACAGAGAGATATCAATACATAGGTTTAAGATTCTTACTAGTCAGATATATTCTTGGGCGGTGAATAGGGGGTGTTGAGTCCAGTTCACTGAGCAAGGAGTAGGTCTTGTCTATTACATATTGGGTTTATGGAACGGTATCTGAGCTAATTTGAAACCCTTGTTTTAGGCATCACCCCACCTCGCCTTTCCCGTTAAGCAGCTATAGTGTGTTTTCTAAACGTGTGACTCTGTTCTGTTTTGTAATTCAGTTCAAGTGTAGCGGTTTTTCCATTCCCTCTATAAGTGATATCTTATGGCAAGTGTCTTTTTCTGTGTGACTTATTTCACTTAGAATCGTCGTACCTAAATCCACTCATCATGCTGCTACTAGCCTTATGACGTTGATTTCATGGCTGAGTGATATTCCTTTGTACATAAGGACCACAACTTATTTATCCATTTTTCTCTTTCCTGGGATATTTAAGGTGTCACGAAGTGGAGGTTCTTGTCAACAGAGCAGCCCTAAACTTTGGGGTGCCTGTGTCTTGCTGATTTTTAGTTTTCCCAATGTATACGCCCATGAGTGGAAGTGTCCTATGCTCTCTAAGCTGTGTTTTTTAGATGTTTCAGGACACACCGTACACTTCTCCAGAGTGGCTGTTGGCAATTTACATCCTGACCATCAGCGTAGCCAGGCTCCCGTTTCTCAATGGCCTGTCCTGCATTTCTGGTTTTAACACTTTATTCAGCATGGTCCTTTTGACCGATGCGAAGCGAGACTTCTTGGTAGCGCTGATTTGCCTTTCCAGGTTGCTTGGTTGGCCAAAAAGGGCCTATGCGTTTTTTCCTGAATATATTCAGGAAAAAACGCATACGCCCTTTTTGACCAAGGGCATCATTGTCGAGGTCTTGCCGCTTTTCCTGTGCTTTAAAGGCGATTCGAATCTACCTCCTGAAATCTGTTTCCTGCAATTCTGACTTGCTTTCAAATCCTCTTCGTTGCCTTCACTGAATATATTTGTGGACGAGAGTTATCATCTATAACTCTGCAGGTTTGGGAATTGCAGTGCCCCTGAGCTCCATTTTTCAACTCGCTCTCTTGGGAGCTGGCCGCAAAAGCGCAGGATTGCTTCAGGCCCTATTCTGCTTCCGGGCGGCAGACTGAGCCTGAGGTTAATTCTTCTTCCTGATGGGAAAATAGAGTGACCTGTGCCTGTCCCAACACCTAGGGCTAGTCTCTCATTGTTTCCCCCTCTTCCCGTTCACCCTCAGGACAAATTGCAACCTGTATGGAACAGGAGGTTAAAGGTGCTGATTCTCCAAGGAGGGAGATTGCTAGTAAAGTGGCTGGAATGGCGAACCCGAGCACAAGGAGATGAGAAATGAGGTGCGTTTTAGAAACCTTTCCCGATCACTCGGTGTACCATCTTCTGGGTTTCTCATGCATGTTTTCGATGTAGGAAGATGCCCTTGAACCTGGAGATTTGGGACCCATGGGATGGGTACCACGCAGTATTACTTTAAAGGGTCTGCGTTTGCTCACCCAACCTCACCAAACCTCTCAGCCCCAAGAATGTCCACCCTTATGTCGCAATCAGCTGTGGGTCTAGATATGGTCAATCCAGGTGGCATCACAGCCCCTGAACGAATTTTGTCAGAATTTCTCTCTCTTTCACTGTCTTTGTTTCACGGGTTTTTAAAAGTAATTGATTTTTATAATGGGGTTTAGCTGCTTTTCACTGCTGTCTTTATGCCGCTTTACACCCACTTGACTCACTTACAGAGAGATATCAATACATAGGTTTAAGATTCTTACTAGTCAGATATATTCTTGGGCGGTGAATAGGGGGTGTTGAGTCCAGTTCACTGAGCAAGGAGTAGGTCTTGTCTATTACATATTGGGTTTATGGAACGGTATCTGAGCTAATTTGAAACCCTTGTTTTAGGCATCACCCCACCTCACCTTTCCCGTTAAGCAGCTATAGTGTGTTTTCTAAACGTGTGACTCTGTTCTGTTTTGTAATTCAGTTCAAGTGTAGCGGTTTTTCCATTCCCTCTATAAGTGATATCTTATGGCAAGTGTCTTTTTCTGTGTGACTTATTTCACTTAGAATCGTCGTACCTAAATCCACTCATCATGCTGCTACTAGCCTTATGACGTTGATTTCATGGCTGAGTGATATTCCTTTGTACATAAGGACCACAACTTCTTTATCCATTTTTCTCTTTCCTGGGATATTTAAGGTGTCACGAAGTGGAGGTTCTTGTCAACAGAGCAGCCCTAAACTTTGGGGTGCCTGTGTCTTGCTGATTTTTAGTTTTCCCAATGTATACGCCCATGAGTAGAAGTGCCCTATGCTCTCTAACCTGTGTTTTTTAAATGTTTCAGGACACACCGTACACTTCTCCAGAGTGGCTGTTGGCAATTTACATCACGCCCATCAGCGTAGCCAGGCTCCCGTTTCTCCAAGGCCTGTCCTGCATTTCTGGTTTTGACCCTTTATTCAGCATGGCCCTTTTGACCGATGCGAAGCGAGACTTCTTGGTAGCGCTGATTTGCCTTTCCAGGTTGCTTGGTTGGCCAAAAAGGGCGTATGCGTTTTTTCCTGAATATATTCAGGAAAAAACGCATACGCCCTTTTTGGCCAAGGGCATCATTGTCGAGGTTTTGCCGCTTTTCCTGTGCTTTAAAGGCGATTCGAATCTGCCTCCTGAAATCTGTTTCCTGCAATTCTGCCTTGCTTTCAAATCCTCTTCGTTGCCTTCCCTGAATATATTTGTGGACGAGAGTTATCATCTATAACTCTGCAGGTTTGGGAATTGCAGTGCCCCTGAGCTCCATTTTTCAACTCGCTTTCTTGGGAGCTGGCCGCAAAAGCGCAGGATTGCTTCAGGCCCTATTCGGGTTGTGGGCGGCAGGCTGAGCCTGTGGTTAATTCTTCTTCCTGATGGGAAAATAGAGTGACCTGTGCCTGTCCCAACACCTAGAGCTAGTCTCCCATTGGTTCCCCCTCTTCCCGTTCATCCTCAGGACAAATTGCAACCTGTACGGAACAAGAGGTTAAAGCTGCTGATTCTCCAAGGAGGGAGATTGCTAGTAAAGCGGCTGGAATGGCGAACCCGAGCACAAGCAGATGAGAAATGAGGTGCGTTTTAGCAACCTTTCCCGATCACACGGTGTACCATCTTCTGGGTTTCTCATGCATGTTTTCGATGTAGGCAGATGCCCTTGAACTTGGAGATTTGGGACCCATGGGATGGGTACCACGCAGTATGACTTTAAAGGGTCTGCGTTTGCTCACCCAACCTCACCAAACCTCTCAGCCCCAAGAGTGTCCACCCTTATGTCGCAATCAGCTGTGGGTCTAGATATGGTCAATCCAGGTGGCATCACAGCCCCTGAACGAATTTTGTCAGAATTTCTCTATCTTTCACTGTCTTTGTTTCATGGGTTTTTAAAAGTAATTGATTTTTATAATGGGGTTTAGCTGCTTTTCACTGCTGTCTTTATGCCGCTTTACACCCACTTGACTCACTTACAGAGAGATATCAATACATAGGTTTTAAGATTCTTACTAGTCAGATATATTCTTGGGCGGTGAATAGGGGGTGTTGAGTCCAGTTCCCTGAGCAAGGAGTAGGTCTTGTATATTACGTATTGGGTTTATGGAACGGTATCTGAGCTATTTTGAAACCCTTGTTTTAGGCATCACCCCACCTCACCTTTCCCGTTAGGCAGCCATAGTGTGTTTTCTAACCGTGTGACTCTGTTCTGTTTTGTAATTCAGTTCAAGGGTAGCGGTTTTTACATTCCCTCTAGGAGTGATAACTTACGATAAGTGTCTTTTTCTGTGTGACTTATTTCACTTAGAATCGTCGTACCTAAATCCACTCATCATGCTGCTACTAGCCTTATGACGTTGACTTCATGGCTGAGTGATATTCCATTGTACATAAGGACCACAACTTCTTTATCCATTTTTCCCGTTCCTGGGATATTTAAGGTGTCACGAAGTGGAGGTTCTTGTCAACAGAGCAGCCCTAAACTTTGTGGTGCTTGTGTCTTGCTGATTTTTAGTTTTCCCAATTTATACGCCCATGAGTGGAAGTGGCCTATGCTCTCTAAGCTGAGTTTTGTAAATGTTTCAGGACACACCGTACACTTCTCCAGAGTGGCTGTTGACAATTTACATCCCGCCTATCAGCGTAGCAAGGCTCCCGTTTCTCCGTGGCCTGTCCTGCATTTCTGGTTTTGACACTTTATTCAGCATGGCCCTTTTGACCGATGGGAAGCGAGACTTCTTTGTAGCGCTGATTTGCCTTTCCAGGTTGATTGGTTGGCCAAAAAGGGCGTATGCGTTTTTTTCCTGAATATATTCAGGAAAAAACGCATACGCCCTTTTTGGCCAAGGGCATCATTGTCGAGGTTTTGCCGCTTTTCCTGTGCTTTAAAGGCGATTCGAATCTGCCTCCTGAAATCTGTTTCCTGCAATTCTGCCTTGCTTTCAAATCCTCTTTGTTGCCTTCCCTCAATATATTTGTAGACGAGAGTTATCATTTATAAGTCTGCAGGTTTGTGAATTGCAGTGCCCCTGAGCTCCATTTTTCAACTCGCTCTCTTGGGAGCTGGCCGCAAAAGCGCAGGATTGCTTTAGGCCCTATTCTGCTTCCGGGCGGCAGACTGAGCCTGTGGTTAATTCTTCTTCCTGATGGGAAAATAGAGTGACCTGTGCCTGTCCCAACACCTAGAGCTAGTCTCTCATTGGTTCCCCCTCTTCCCGTTCATCCTCAGGACAAATTGCAACCTGTATGGAACAGGAGGTTAAAGGTGCTGATTCTACAAGGAGGGAGATTGCTAGTAAAGCGGCTGGAATGGCGAATCCGAGCACAAGGAGATGAGAAATGAGGTGCGTTTTAGCAACCTTTCCCGATCACTCGGTGGACCATCTTCTGGGTTTCTCATGCATGTTTTCGATGTAGGCAGATGCCCTTGAACCTGGAGATTTGGGACCCATGGGATGGGTACCACGCAGTATTACTTTAAAGCGTCTGCGTTTGCTCAGCCAACCTCACCAAACCTCTCAGGCCCAAGAGTGTCCACCCTTATGTCTCAATCAGCTGCAGGTCTAGATATGGTCAATCCAGGTGGCATCACAGCCCCTGAACGAATTTTGTCAGAATTTCTCTCTCTTTCACTGTCTTTGTTTCACGGGTTTTTAAAATTAATTGAGTTTTATAATGGGGTTTAGCTGCTTTTCACTGCTGTGTTTATGCAGCTTTACACCCACTTGACTCACTTACAGAGAGATATCAATACATAGGTTTTAAGATTCTTACTAGTCAGATATATTCTTGGGCGGTGAATAGGGGGTGTTGAGTCCAGTTCCCTGAGCAAGGAGTAGGTCTTGTCTATTACATATTGGGTTTATGGAACGGTATCTGAGCTAATTTGAAACCCTTGTTTTATGCATCACCCCACCTCACCTTTCCCGTTAAGCAGCTATAGTGTGTTTTCTAAACGTGTGACTCTGTTCCGTTTTGTAATTCAGTTCAAGTGTAGCGGTTTTTATATTTCCCTCTATAAGTGATATCTTATGGCAAGTGTCTTTTTCTGTGTGACTTATTTCACTTAGAATCATCGTACCTAAATCCACTCATCATGCTGCTACTAGCCTTATGACGTTGATTTCATGGCTGAGTGATATTCCTTTGTACATAAGGACCACAACTTCTTTATCCATTTTTCTCTTTCCTGGGATATTTAAGGTGTCACGAAGTGGAGGTTCTTGTCAACAGAGCAGCCCTAAACTTTGGGGTGCCTGTGTCTTGCTGATTTTTAGTTTTCCCAATGTATACGCCCATGAGTGGAAGTGTCCTATGCTCTCTAAGCTGTGTTTTTTAGATGTTTCAGGACACACCGTACACTTCTCCAGAGTGGCTGTTGGCAATTTACATCCTGACCATCAGCGTAGCCAGGCTCCCGTTTCTCAATGGCCTGTCCTGCATTTCTGGTTTTGACCCTTTATTCAGCATGGTCCTTTTGACCGATGCGAAGCGAGACTTCTTGGTAGCGCTGATTTGCCTTTCAGGTTGCTTGGTTGGCCAAAAAGGGCCTATGCGTTTTTTCCTGAATATATTCAGGAAAAAACGCATACGCCCTTTTTGACCAAGGGCATCATTGTCGAGGTCTTGCCGCTTTTCCTGTGCTTTAAAGGCGATTCGAATCTACCTCCTGAAATCTGTTTCCTGCAATTCTGACTTGCTTTCAAATCCTCTTCGTTGCCTTCACTGAATATATTTGTGGACGAGAGTTATCATCTATAACTCTGCAGGTTTGGGAATTGCAGTGCCCCTGAGCTCCATTTTTCAACTCGCTCTCTTGGGAGCTGGCCGCAAAAGCGCAGGATTGCTTCAGGCCCTATTCTGCTTCCGGGCGGCAGACTGAGCCTGAGGTTAATTCTTCTTCCTGATGGGAAAATAGAGTGACCTGTGCCTGTCCCAACACCTAGGGCTAGTCTCTCATTGTTTCCCCCTCTTCCCGTTCACCCTCAGGACAAATTGCAACCTGTATGGAACAGGAGGTTAAAGGTGCTGATTCTCCAAGGAGGGAGATTGCTAGTAAAGCGGCTGGAATGGCGAACCCGAGCACAAGGAGATGAGAAATGAGGTGCGTTTTAGAAACCTTTCCCGATCACTCGGTGTACCATCTTCTGGGTTTCTCATGCATGTTTTCGATGTAGGAAGATGCCCTTGAACCTGGAGATTTGGGACCCATGGGATGGGTACCACGCAGTATTACTTTAAAGGGTCTGCGTTTGCTCACCCAACCTCTCCAAACCTCTCAGCCCCAAGAATGTCCACCCTTATGTCGCAATCAGCTGTGGGCCTAGATATGGTCAATCCAGGTGGCATCACAGCCCCTGAACGAATTTTGTAAGAATTTCTCTCTCTTTCACTGTCTTTGTTTCACGGGTTTTTAAAAGTAATTGATTTTTATAATGGGGTTTAGCTGCTTTTCACTGCTGTCTTTATGTCGCTTTACACCCACTTGACTCACTTACAGAGAGATTTCAATACATAGGTTTAAGATTCTTACTAGTCAGATATATTCTTGGGCGGTGAATAGGGGGTGTTGAGTCCAGTTCACTGAGCAAGGAGTAGGTCTTGTCTATTACATATTGGGTTTATGGAACGGTATCTGAGCTAATTTGAAACCCTTGTTTTAGGCATCACCCCACCTCGCCTTTCCCGTTAAGCAGCTATAGTGTGTTTTCTAAACGTGTGACTCTGTTCTGTTTTGTAATTCAGTTCAAGTGTAGCGGTTTTTCCATTCCCTCTATAAGTGATATCTTATGGCAAGTGTCTTTTTCTGTGTGACTTATTTCACTTAGAATCGTCGTACCTAAATCCACTCATCATGCTGCTACTAGCCTTATGACGTTGATTTCATGGCTGAGTGATATTCCTTTGTACATAAGGACCACAACTTATTTATCCATTTTTCTCTTTCCTGGGATATTTAAGGTGTCACGAAGTGGAGGTTCTTGTCAACAGAGCAGCCCTAAACTTTGGGGTGCCTGTGTCTTGCTGATTTTTAGTTTTCCCAATGTATACGCCCATGAGTGGAAGTGTCCTATGCTCTCTAAGCTGTGTTTTTTAGATGTTTCAGGACACACCGTACACTTCTCCAGAGTGGCTGTTGGCAATTTACATCCTGACCATCAGCGTAGCCAGGCTCCCGTTTCTCAATGGCCTGTCCTGCATTTCTGGTTTTAACCCTTTATTCAGCATGGTCCTTTTGACCGATGCGAAGCGAGACTTCTTGGTAGCGCTGATTTGCCTTTCCAGGTTGCTTGGTTGGCCAAAAAGGGCCTATGCGTTTTTTCCTGAATATATTCAGGAAAAAACGCATACGCCCTTTTTGACCAAGGGCATCATTGTCGAGGTCTTGCCGCTTTTCCTGTGCTTTAAAGGCGATTCGAATCTACCTCCTGAAATCTGTTTCCTGCAATTCTGACTTGCTTTCAAATCCTCTTCGTTGCCTTCACTGAATATATTTGTGGACGAGAGTTATCATCTATAACTCTGCAGGTTTGGGAATTGCAGTGCCCCTGAGCTCCATTTTTCAACTCGCTCTCTTGGGAGCTGGCCGCAAAAGCGCAGGATTGCTTCAGGCCTTATTCTGCTTCCGGGCGGCAGACTGAGCCTGAGGTTAATTCTTCTTCCTGATGGGAAAATAGAGTGACCTGTGCCTGTCCCAACACCTAGGGCTAGTCTCTCATTGTTTCCCCCTCTTCCCGTTCACCCTCAGGACAAATTGCAACCTGTATGGAACAGGAGGTTAAAGGTGCTGATTCTCCAAGGAGGGAGATTGCTAGTAAAGCGGCTGGAATGGCGAACCCGAGCACAAGGAGATGAGAAATGAGGTGCGTTTTAGAAACCTTTCCCGATCACTCGGTGTACCATCTTCTGGGTTTCTCATGCATGTTTTCGATGTAGGAAGATGCCCTTGAACCTGGAGATTTGGGACCCATGGGATGGGTACCACGCAGTATTACTTTAAAGGGTCTGCGTTTGCTCACCCAACCTCACCAAACCTCTCAGCCCCAAGAATGTCCACCCTTATGTCGCAATCAGCTGTGGGTCTAGATATGGTCAATCCAGGTGGCATCACAGCCCCTGAACGAATTTTGTCAGAATTTCTCTCTCTTTCACTGTCTTTGTTTCACGGGTTTTTAAAAGTAATTGATTTTTATAATGGGGTTTAGCTGCTTTTCACTGCTGTCTTTATGCCGCTTTACACCCACTTGACTCACTTACAGAGAGATATCAATACATAGGTTTAAGATTCTTACTAGTCAGATATATTCTTGGGCGGTGAATAGGGGGTGTTGAGTCCAGTTCACTGAGCAAGGAGTAGGTCTTGTCTATTACATATTGGGTTTATGGAACGGTATCTGAGCTAATTTGAAACCCTTGTTTTAGGCATCACCCCACCTCGCCTTTCCCGTTAAGCAGCTATAGTGTGTTTTCTAAACGTGTGACTCTGTTCTGTTTTGTAATTCAGTTCAAGTGTAGCGGTTTTTCCATTCCCTCTATAAGTGATATCTTATGGCAAGTGTCTTTTTCTGTGTGACTTATTTCACTTAGAATCGTCGTACCTAAATCCACTCATCATGCTGCTACTAGCCTTATGACATTGATTTCATGGCTGAGTGATATTCCTTTGTACATAAGGACCACAACTTCTTTATCCATTTTTCTCTTTCCTGGGATATTTAAGGTGTCACGAAGTGGAGGTTCTTGTCAACAGAGCAGCCCTAAACTTTGGGGTGCCTGTGTCTTGCTGATTTTTAGTTTTCCCAATGTATACGCCCATGAGTGGAAGTGGCCTATGCTCTCTAAGCTGAGTTTTGTAAATGTTTCAGGACACACCGTACACTTCTCCAGAGTGGCTGTTGGCAATTTACATCCCGCCCATCAGCGTAGCCAGGCTCCCGTTTCTCCATGGCCTGTCCTGCATTTCTGGTTTTGACCCTTTATTCAGCATGGCCCTTTTGACCGATGCGAAGCGAGACTTCTTGGTAGCGCTGATTTGCCTTTCCAGGTTGATTGGTTGGCCAAAAAGGGCGTATGCGTTTTTTCCTGAATATATTCAGGAAAAAACGCATACACCCTTTTTGGCCAAGGGCATCATTGTCGAGGTTTTGCCGCTTTTCCTGTGCTTTAAAGGCGATTCGAATCTGCCTCCTGAAATCTGTTTCCTGCAATTCTGCCTTGCTTTCAAATCCTCTTTGTTGCCTTCCCTCAATATATTTGTAGACGAGAGTTATCATTTATAAGTTGCAGGTTTGTGAATTGCAGTGCCCCTGAGCTCCATTTTTCAACTCGCTCTCTTGGGAGCTGGCCGCAAAAGCGCAGGATTGCTTTAGGCCCTATTCTGCTTCCGGGCGGCAGACTGAGCCTGTGGTTAATTCTTCTTCCTGATGGGAAAATAGAGTGACCTGTGCCTGTCCCAACACCTAGGGCTAGTCTCTCATTGGTTCCCCTCTTCCCGTTCATCCTCAGGACAAATTGCAACCTGTACGGAACAAGTGGTTAAAGCTGCTGATTCTCCAAGGAGGGAGATTGCTAGTAAAGCGGCTGGAATGGCGAACCCGAGCACAAGCAGATGAGAAATGAGGTGCGTTTTAGCAACCTTTCCCGATCACACGGTGTACCATCTTCTGGGTTTCTCATGCATGTTTTCGATGTAGGCAGATGCCCTTGAACCTGGAGATTTGGGACCCATGGGATGGGTACCACGCAGTATGACTTTAAAGGGTCTGCGTTTGCTCACCCAACCTCACCAAACCTCTCAGCCCCAAGAGTGTCCACCCTTATGTCGCAATCAGCTGTGGGTCTAGATATGGTCAATCCAGGTGGCATCACAGCCCCTGAACGAATTTTGTCAGAATTTCTCTATCTTTCACTGTCTTTGTTTCATGGGTTTTTAAAAGTAATTGATTTTTATAATGGGGTTTAGCTGCTTTTCACTGCTGTCTTTATGCCGCTTTACACCCACTTGACTCACTTACAGAGAGATATCAATACATAGGTTTTAAGATTCTTACTAGTCAGATATATTCTTGGGCGGTGAATAGGGGGTGTTGAGTCCAGTTCCCTGAGCAAGGAGTAGGTCTTGTATATTACGTATTGGGTTTATGGAACGGTATCTGAGCTATTTTGAAACCCTTGTTTTAGGCATCACCCCACCTCACCTTTCCCGTTAGGCAGCCATAGTGTGTTTTCTAACCGTGTGACTCTGTTCTGTTTTGTAATTCAGTTCAAGGGTAGCGGTTTTTACATTCCCTCTAGGAGTGATAACTTACGATAAGTGTCTTTTTCTGTGTGACTTATTTCACTTAGAATCGTCGTACCTAAATCCACTCATCATGCTGCTACTAGCCTTATGACGTTGACTTCATGGCTGAGTGATATTCCATTGTACATAAGGACCACAACTTCTTTATCCATTTTTCCCGTTCCTGGGATATTTAAGGTGTCACGAAGTGGAGGTTCTTGTCAACAGAGCAGCCCTAAACTTTGGGGTGCTTGTGTCTTGCTGATTTTTAGTTTTCCCAATTTATACGCCCATGAGTGGAAGTGGCCTATGCTCTCTAAGCTGAGTTTTGTAAATGTTTCAGGACACACCGTACACTTCTCCAGAGTGGCTGTTGGCAATTTACATCCCGCCTATCAGCGTAGCAAGGCTCCCGTTTCTCCGTGGCCTGTCCTGCATTTCTGGTTTTGACACTTTATTCAGCATGGCCCTTTTGACCGATGGGAAGCGAGACTTCTTTGTAGCGCTGATTTGCCTTTCCAGGTTGATTGGTTGGCCAAAAAGGGCGTATGCGTTTTTTTCCTGAATATATTCAGGAAAAAACGCATACGCCCTTTTTGGCCAAGGGCATCATTGTCGAGGTTTTGCCGCTTTTCCTGTGCTTTAAAGGCGATTCGAATCTGCCTCCTGAAATCTGTTTCCTGCAATTCTGCCTTGCTTTCAAATCCTCTTTGTTGCCTTCCCTCAATATATTTGTAGACGAGAGTTATCATTTATAAGTCTGCAGGTTTGTGAATTGCAGTGCCCCTGAGCTCCATTTTTCAACTCGCTCTCTTGGGAGCTGGCCGCAAAAGCGCAGGATTGCTTTAGGCCCTATTCTGCTTCCGGGCGGCAGACTGAGCCTGTGGTTAATTCTTCTTCCTGATGGGAAAATAGAGTGACCTGTGCCTGTCCCAACACCTAGAGCTAGTCTCTCATTGGTTCCCCCTCTTCCCGTTCATCCTCAGGACAAATTGCAACCTGTATGGAACAGGAGGTTAAAGGTGCTGATTCTACAAGGAGGGAGATTGCTAGTAAAGCGGCTGGAATGGCGAATCCGAGCACAAGGAGATGAGAAATGAGGTGCGTTTTAGCAACCTTTCCCGATCACTCGGTGGACCATCTTCTGGGTTTCTCATGCATGTTTTCGATGTAGGCAGATGCCCTTGAACCTGGAGATTTGGGACCCATGGGATGGGTACCACGCAGTATTACTTTAAAGCGTCTGCGTTTGCTCAGCCAACCTCACCAAACCTCTCAGGCCCAAGAGTGTCCACCCTTATGTCTCAATCAGCTGCAGGTCTAGATATGGTCAATCCAGGTGGCATCACAGCCCCTGAACGAATTTTGTCAGAATTTCTCTCTCTTTCACTGTCTTTGTTTCACGGGTTTTTAAAATTAATTGAGTTTTATAATGGGGTTTAGCTGCTTTTCACTGCTGTGTTTATGCAGCTTTACACCCACTTGACTCACTTACAGAGAGATATCAATACATAGGTTTTAAGATTCTTACTAGTCAGATATATTCTTGGGCGGTGAATAGGGGGTGTTGAGTCCAGTTCCCTGAGCAAGGAGTAGGTCTTGTCTATTACATATTGGGTTTATGGAACGGTATCTGAGCTAATTTGAAACCCTTGTTTTATGCATCACCCCACCTCACCTTTCCCGTTAAGCAGCTATAGTGTGTTTTCTAAACGTGTGACTCTGTTCCGTTTTGTAATTCAGTTCAAGTGTAGCGGTTTTTATATTTCCCTCTATAAGTGATATCTTATGGCAAGTGTCTTTTTCTGTGTGACTTATTTCACTTAGAATCATCGTACCTAAATCCACTCATCATGCTGCTACTAGCCTTATGACGTTGATTTCATGGCTGAGTGATATTCCTTTGTACATAAGGACCACAACTTCTTTATCCATTTTTCTCTTTCCTGGGATATTTAAGGTGTCACGAAGTGGAGGTTCTTGTCAACAGAGCAGCCCTAAACTTTGGGGTGCCTGTGTCTTGCTGATTTTTAGTTTTCCCAATGTATACGCCCATGAGTGGAAGTGTCCTATGCTCTCTAAGCTGTGTTTTTTAGATGTTTCAGGACACACCGTACACTTCTCCAGAGTGGCTGTTGGCAATTTACATCCTGACCATCAGCGTAGCCAGGCTCCCGTTTCTCAATGGCCTGTCCTGCATTTCTGGTTTTGACCCTTTATTCAGCATGGTCCTTTTGACCGATGCGAAGCGAGACTTCTTGGTAGCGCTGATTTGCCTTTCAGGTTGCTTGGTTGGCCAAAAAGGGCCTATGCGTTTTTTCCTGAATATATTCAGGAAAAAACGCATACGCCCTTTTTGGCCAAGGGCATCATTGTCGAGGTTTTGCCGCTTTTCCTGTGCTTTAAAGGCGATTCGAATCTGCCTCCTGAAATCTGTTTCCTGCAATTCTGCCTTGCTTTCAAATCCTCTTTGTTGCCTTCCCTCAATATATTTGTAGACGAGAGTTATCATTTATAAGTCAGCAGGTTTGTGAATTGCAGTGCGCCTGATCTCCATTTTTCAACTCGCTCTCTTGGGAGCTGGCCGCAAAAGCGCAGGATTGCTTTAGGCCCTATTCTGCTTCCGGGCGGCAGACTGAGCCTGTGGTTAATTCTTCTTCCTGATGGGAAAATAGAGTGACCTGTGCCTGTCCCAACACCTAGGGCTAGTCTCTCATTGGTTCCCCTCTTCCCGTTCATCCTCAGGACAAATTGCAACCTGTACGGAACAAGTGGTTAAAGCTGCTGATTCTCCAAGGAGGGAGATTGCTAGTAAAGCGGCTGGAATGGCGAACCCGAGCACAAGCAGATGAGAAATGAGGTGCGTTTTAGCAACCTTTCCCGATCACACAGTGTACCATCTTCTGGGTTTCTCATGCATGTTTTCGATGTAGGCAGATGCCCTTGAACCTGGAGATTTGGGACCCATGGGATGGGTACCACGCAGTATGACTTTAAAGGGTCTGCGTTTGCTCACCCAACCTCACCAAACCTCTCAGCCCCAAGAGTGTCCACCCTTATGTCGCAATCAGCTGTGGGTCTAGATATGGTCAATCCAGGTGGCATCACAGCCCCTGAACGAATTTTGTCAGAATTTCTCTATCTTTCACTGTCTTTGTTTCATGGGTTTTTAAAAGTAATTGATTTTTATAATGGGGTTTAGCTGCTTTTCACTGCTGTCTTTATGCCGCTTTACACCCACTTGACTCACTTACAGAGAGATATCAATACATAGGTTTTAAGATTCTTACTAGTCAGATATATTCTTGGGCGGTGAATAGGGGGTGTTGAGTCCAGTTCCCTGAGCAAGGAGTAGGTCTTGTATATTACGTATTGGGTTTATGGAACGGTATCTGAGCTATTTTGAAACCCTTGTTTTAGGCATCACCCCACCTCACCTTTCCCGTTAGGCAGCCATAGTGTGTTTTCTAACCGTGTGACTCTGTTCTGTTTTGTAATTCAGTTCAAGGGTAGCGGTTTTTACATTCCCTCTAGGAGTGATAACTTACGATAAGTGTCTTTTTCTGTGTGACTTATTTCACTTAGAATCGTCGTACCTAAATCCACTCATCATGCTGCTACTAGCCTTATGACGTTGACTTCATGGCTGAGTGATATTCCATTGTACATAAGGACCACAACTTCTTTATCCATTTTTCCCGTTCCTGGGATATTTAAGGTGTCACGAAGTGGAGGTTCTTGTCAACAGAGCAGCCCTAAACTTTGGGGTGCTTGTGTCTTGCTGATTTTTAGTTTTCCCAATTTATACGCCCATGAGTGGAAGTGGCCTATGCTCTCTAAGCTGAGTTTTGTAAATGTTTCAGGACACACCGTACACTTCTCCAGAGTGGCTGTTGGCAATTTACATCCCGCCTATCAGCGTAGCAAGGCTCCCGTTTCTCCGTGGCCTGTCCTGCATTTCTGGTTTTGACACTTTATTCAGCATGGCCCTTTTGACCGATGGGAAGCGAGACTTCTTTGTAGCGCTGATTTGCCTTTCCAGGTTGATTGGTTGGCCAAAAAGGGCGTATGCGTTTTTTTCCTGAATATATTCAGGAAAAAACGCATACGCCCTTTTTGGCCAAGGGCATCATTGTCGAGGTTTTGCCGCTTTTCCTGTGCTTTAAAGGCGATTCGAATCTGCCTCCTGAAATCTGTTTCCTGCAATTCTGCCTTGCTTTCAAATCCTCTTTGTTGCCTTCCCTCAATATATTTGTAGACGAGAGTTATCATTTATAAGTCTGCAGGTTTGTGAATTGCAGTGCCCCTGAGCTCCATTTTTCAACTCGCTCTCTTGGGAGCTGGCCGCAAAAGCGCAGGATTGCTTTAGGCCCTATTCTGCTTCCGGGCGGCAGACTGAGCCTGTGGTTAATTCTTCTTCCTGATGGGAAAATAGAGTGACCTGTGCCTGTCCCAACACCTAGAGCTAGTCTCTCATTGGTTCCCCCTCTTCCCGTTCATCCTCAGGACAAATTGCAACCTGTATGGAACAGGAGGTTAAAGGTGCTGATTCTACAAGGAGGGAGATTGCTAGTAAAGCGGCTGGAATGGCGAATCCGAGCACAAGGAGATGAGAAATGAGGTGCGTTTTAGCAACCTTTCCCGATCACTCGGTGGACCATCTTCTGGGTTTCTCATGCATGTTTTCGATGTAGGCAGATGCCCTTGAACCTGGAGATTTGGGACCCATGGGATGGGTACCACGCAGTATTACTTTAAAGCGTCTGCGTTTGCTCAGCCAACCTCACCAAACCTCTCAGGCCCAAGAGTGTCCACCCTTATGTCTCAATCAGCTGCAGGTCTAGATATGGTCAATCCAGGTGGCATCACAGCCCCTGAACGAATTTTGTCAGAATTTCTCTCTCTTTCACTGTCTTTGTTTCACGGGTTTTTAAAATTAATTGAGTTTTATAATGGGGTTTAGCTGCTTTTCACTGCTGTGTTTATGCAGCTTTACACCCACTTGACTCACTTACAGAGAGATATCAATACATAGGTTTTAAGATTCTTACTAGTCAGATATATTCTTGGGCGGTGAATAGGGGGTGTTGAGTCCAGTTCCCTGAGCAAGGAGTAGGTCTTGTCTATTACATATTGGGTTTATGGAACGGTATCTGAGCTAATTTGAAACCCTTGTTTTATGCATCACCCCACCTCACCTTTCCCGTTAAGCAGCTATAGTGTGTTTTCTAAACGTGTGACTCTGTTCCGTTTTGTAATTCAGTTCAAGTGTAGCGGTTTTTATATTTCCCTCTATAAGTGATATCTTATGGCAAGTGTCTTTTTCTGTGTGACTTATTTCACTTAGAATCATCGTACCTAAATCCACTCATCATGCTGCTACTAGCCTTATGACGTTGATTTCATGGCTGAGTGATATTCCTTTGTACATAAGGACCACAACTTCTTTATCCATTTTTCTCTTTCCTGGGATATTTAAGGTGTCACGAAGTGGAGGTTCTTGTCAACAGAGCAGCCCTAAAATTTGGGGTGCCTGTGTCTTGCTGATTTTTAGTTTTCCCAATGTATACGCCCATGAGTGGAAGTGTCCTATGCTCTCTAAGCTGTGTTTTTTAGATGTTTCAGGACACACCGTACACTTCTCCAGAGTGGCTGTTGGCAATTTACATCCTGACCATCAGCGTAGCCAGGCTCCCGTTTCTCAATGGCCTGTCCTGCATTTCTGGTTTTGACCCTTTATTCAGCATGGTCCTTTTGACCGATGCGAAGCGAGACTTCTTGGTAGCGCTGATTTGCCTTTCAGGTTGCTTGGTTGGCCAAAAAGGGCCTATGCGTTTTTTCCTGAATATATTCAGGAAAAAACGCATACGCCCTTTTTGACCAAGGGCATCATTGTCGAGGTCTTGCCGCTTTTCCTGTGCTTTAAAGGCGATTCGAATCTACCTCCTGAAATCTGTTTCCTGCAATTCTGACTTGCTTTCAAATCCTCTTCGTTGCCTTCACTGAATATATTTGTGGACGAGAGTTATCATCTATAACTCTGCAGGTTTGGGAATTGCAGTGCCCCTGAGCTCCATTTTTCAACTCGCTCTCTTGGGAGCTGGCCGCAAAAGCGCAGGATTGCTTCAGGCCCTATTCTGCTTCCGGGCGGCAGACTGAGCCTGAGGTTAATTCTTCTTCCTGATGGGAAAATAGAGTGACCTGTGCCTGTCCCAACACCTAGGGCTAGTCTCTCATTGTTTCCCCCTCTTCCCGTTCACCCTCAGGACAAATTGCAACCTGTATGGAACAGGAGGTTAAAGGTGCTGATTCTCCAAGGAGGGAGATTGCTAGTAAAGCGGCTGGAATGGCGAACCCGAGCACAAGGAGATGAGAAATGAGGTGCGTTTTAGAAACCTTTCCCGATCACTCGGTGTACCATCTTCTGGGTTTCTCATGCATGTTTTCGATGTAGGAAGATGCCCTTGAACCTGGAGATTTGGGACCCATGGGATGGGTACCACGCAGTATTACTTTAAAGGGTCTGCGTTTGCTCACCCAACCTCTCCAAACCTCTCAGCCCCAAGAATGTCCACCCTTATGTCGCAATCAGCTGTGGGCCTAGATATGGTCAATCCAGGTGGCATCACAGCCCCTGAACGAATTTTGTAAGAATTTCTCTCTCTTTCACTGTCTTTGTTTCACGGGTTTTTAAAAGTAATTGATTTTTATAATGGGGTTTAGCTGCTTTTCACTGCTGTCTTTATGTCGCTTTACACCCACTTGACTCACTTACAGAGAGATTTCAATACATAGGTTTAAGATTCTTACTAGTCAGATATATTCTTGGGCGGTGAATAGGGGGTGTTGAGTCCAGTTCACTGAGCAAGGAGTAGGTCTTGTCTATTACATATTGGGTTTATGGAACGGTATCTGAGCTAATTTGAAACCCTTGTTTTAGGCATCACCCCACCTCGCCTTTCCCGTTAAGCAGCTATAGTGTGTTTTCTAAACGTGTGACTCTGTTCTGTTTTGTAATTCAGTTCAAGTGTAGCGGTTTTTCCATTCCCTCTATAAGTGATATCTTATGGCAAGTGTCTTTTTCTGTGTGACTTATTTCACTTAGAATCGTCGTACCTAAATCCACTCATCATGCTGCTACTAGCCTTATGACGTTGATTTCATGGCTGAGTGATATTCCTTTGTACATAAGGACCACAACTTATTTATCCATTTTTCTCTTTCCTGGGATATTTAAGGTGTCACGAAGTGGAGGTTCTTGTCAACAGAGCAGCCCTAAACTTTGGGGTGCCTGTGTCTTGCTGATTTTTAGTTTTCCCAATGTATACGCCCATGAGTGGAAGTGTCCTATGCTCTCTAAGCTGTGTTTTTTAGATGTTTCAGGACACACCGTACACTTCTCCAGAGTGGCTGTTGGCAATTTACATCCTGACCATCAGCGTAGCCAGGCTCCCGTTTCTCAATGGCCTGTCCTGCATTTCTGGTTTTAACCCTTTATTCAGCATGGTCCTTTTGACCGATGCGAAGCGAGACTTCTTGGTAGCGCTGATTTGCCTTTCCAGGTTGCTTGGTTGGCCAAAAAGGGCCTATGCGTTTTTTCCTGAATATATTCAGGAAAAAACGCATACGCCCTTTTTGACCAAGGGCATCATTGTCGAGGTCTTGCCGCTTTTCCTGTGCTTTAAAGGCGATTCGAATCTACCTCCTGAAATCTGTTTCCTGCAATTCTGACTTGCTTTCAAATCCTCTTCGTTGCCTTCACTGAATATATTTGTGGACGAGAGTTATCATCTATAACTCTGCAGGTTTGGGAATTGCAGTGCCCCTGAGCTCCATTTTTCAACTCGCTCTCTTGGGAGCTGGCCGCAAAAGCGCAGGATTGCTTCAGGCCCTATTCTGCTTCCGGGCGGCAGACTGAGCCTGAGGTTAATTCTTCTTCCTGATGGGAAAATAGAGTGACCTGTGCCTGTCCCAACACCTAGGGCTAGTCTCTCATTGTTTCCCCCTCTTCCCGTTCACCCTCAGGACAAATTGCAACCTGTATGGAACAGGAGGTTAAAGGTGCTGATTCTCCAAGGAGGGAGATTGCTAGTAAAGCGGCTGGAATGGCGAACCCGAGCACAAGGAGATGAGAAATGAGGTGCGTTTTAGAAACCTTTCCCGATCACTCGGTGTACCATCTTCTGGGTTTCTCATGCATGTTTTCGATGTAGGAAGATGCCCTTGAACCTGGAGATTTGGGACCCATGGGATGGGTACCACGCAGTATTACTTTAAAGGGTCTGCGTTTGCTCACCCAACCTCACCAAACCTCTCAGCCCCAAGAATGTCCACCCTTATGTCGCAATCAGCTGTGGGTCTAGATATGGTCAATCCAGGTGGCATCACAGCCCCTGAACGAATTTTGTCAGAATTTCTCTCTCTTTCACTGTCTTTGTTTCACGGGTTTTTAAAAGTAATTGATTTTTATAATGGGGTTTAGCTGCTTTTCACTGCTGTCTTTATGCCGCTTTACACCCACTTGACTCACTTACAGAGAGATATCAATACATAGGTTTAAGATTCTTACTAGTCAGATATATTCTTGGGCGGTGAATAGGGGGTGTTGAGTCCAGTTCACTGAGCAAGGAGTAGGTCTTGTCTATTACATATTGGGTTTATGGAACGGTATCTGAGCTAATTTGAAACCCTTGTTTTAGGCATCACCCCACCTCGCCTTTCCCGTTAAGCAGCTATAGTGTGTTTTCTAAACGTGTGACTCTGTTCTGTTTTGTAATTCAGTTCAAGTGTAGCGGTTTTTCCATTCCCTCTATAAGTGATATCTTATGGCAAGTGTCTTTTTCTGTGTGACTTATTTCACTTAGAATCGTCGTACCTAAATCCACTCATCATGCTGCTACTAGCCTTATGACATTGATTTCATGGCTGAGTGATATTCCTTTGTACATAAGGACCACAACTTCTTTATCCATTTTTCTCTTTCCTGGGATATTTAAGGTGTCACGAAGTGGAGGTTCTTGTCAACAGAGCAGCCCTAAACTTTGGGGTGCCTGTGTCTTGCTGATTTTTAGTTTTCCCAATGTATACGCCCATGAGTGGAAGTGGCCTATGCTCTCTAAGCTGAGTTTTGTAAATGTTTCAGGACACACCGTACACTTCTCCAGAGTGGCTGTTGGCAATTTACATCCCGCCCATCAGCGTAGCCAGGCTCCCGTTTCTCCATGGCCTGTCCTGCATTTCTGGTTTTGACCCTTTATTCAGCATGGCCCTTTTGACCGATGCGAAGCGAGACTTCTTGGTAGCGCTGATTTGCCTTTCCAGGTTGCTTGGTTGGCCAAAAAGGGCGTATGTGTTTTTTCCTGAATATATTCAGGAAAAAACGCATACACCCTTTTTGGCCAAGGGCATCATTGTCGAGGTTTTGCCGCTTTTCCTGTGCTTTAAAGGCGATTCGAATCTGCCTCCTGAAATCTGTTTCCAGCAATTCTGCCTTGCTTTCAAATCCTCTTTGTTGCCTTCCCTCAATATATTTGTAGACGAGAGTTATCATTTATAAGTTGCAGGTTTGTGAATTGCAGTGCCCCTGAGCTCCATTTTTCAACTCGCTCTCTTGGGAGCTGGCCGCAAAAGCGCAGGATTGCTTTAGGCCCTATTCTGCTTCCGGGCGGCAGACTGAGCCTGTGGTTAATTCTTCTTCCTGATGGGAAAATAGAGTGACCTGTGCCTGTCCCAACACCTAGGGCTAGTCTCTCATTGGTTCCCCTCTTCCCGTTCATCCTCAGGACAAATTGCAACCTGTACGGAACAAGT
Organism: Eschrichtius robustus; assembly: GCF_028021215.1. Lineage (NCBI taxonomy): Eukaryota > Metazoa > Chordata > Mammalia > Artiodactyla > Eschrichtiidae > Eschrichtius > Eschrichtius robustus. Next base: position 67,665,329 of record NC_090830.1, on the reverse strand, counting down.
GGTTAAAGCTGCTGATTCTCCAAGGAGGGAGATTGCTAGTAAAGCGGCTGGAATGGCGAACCCGAGCACAAGCAGATGAGAAATGAGGTGCGTTTTAGCAACCTTTCCCGATCACACGGTGTACCATCTTCTGGGTTTCTCATGCATGTTTTCGATGTAGGCAGATGCCCTTGAACCTGGAGATTTGGGACCCATGGGATGGGTACCACGCAGTATGACTTTAAAGGGTCTGCGTTTGCTCACCCAACCTCACCAAACCTCTCAGCCCCAAGAGTGTCCACCCTTATGTCGCAATCAGCTGTGGGTCTAGATATGGTCAATCCAGGTGGCATCACAGCCCCTGAACGAATTTTGTCAGAATTTCTCTATCTTTCACTGTCTTTGTTTCATGGGTTTTTAAAAGTAATTGATTTTTATAATGGGGTTTAGCTGCTTTTCACTGCTGTCTTTATGCCGCTTTACACCCACTTGACTCACTTACAGAGAGATATCAATACATAGGTTTTAAGATTCTTACTAGTCAGATATATTCTTGGGCGGTGAATAGGGGGTGTTGAGTCCAGTTCCCTGAGCAAGGAGTAGGTCTTGTATATTACGTATTGGGTTTATGGAACGGTATCTGAGCTATTTTGAAACCCTTGTTTTAGGCATCACCCCACCTCACCTTTCCCGTTAGGCAGCCATAGTGTGTTTTCTAACCGTGTGACTCTGTTCTGTTTTGTAATTCAGTTCAAGGGTAGCGGTTTTTACATTCCCTCTAGGAGTGATAACTTACGATAAGTGTCTTTTTCTGTGTGACTTATTTCACTTAGAATCGTCGTACCTAAATCCACTCATCATGCTGCTACTAGCCTTATGACGTTGACTTCAAGGCTGAGTGATATTCCATTGTACATAAGGACCACAACTTCTTTATCCATTTTTCCCGTTCCTGGGATATTTAAGGTGTCACGAAGTGGAGGTTCTTGTCAACAGAGCAGCCCTAAACTTTGGGGTGCTTGTGTCTTGCTGATTTTTAGTTTTCCCAATTTATACGCCCATGAGTGGAAGTGGCCTATGCTCTCTAAGCTGAGTTTTGTAAATGTTTCAGGACACACCGTACACTTCTCCAGAGTGGCTGTTGGCAATTTACATCCCGCCTATCAGCGTAGCAAGGCTCCCGTTTCTCCGTGGCCTGTCCTGCATTTCTGGTTTTGACACTTTATTCAGCATGGCCCTTTTGACCGATGGGAAGCGAGACTTCTTTGTAGCGCTGATTTGCCTTTCCAGGTTGATTGGTTGGCCAAAAAGGGCGTATGCGTTTTTTTCCTGAATATATTCAGGAAAAAACGCATACGCCCTTTTTGGCCAAGGGCATCATTGTCGAGGTTTTGCCGCTTTTCCTGTGCTTTAAAGGCGATTCGAATCTGCCTCCTGAAATCTGTTTCCTGCAATTCTGCCTTGCTTTCAAATCCTCTTTGTTGCCTTCCCTCAATATATTTGTAGACGAGAGTTATCATTTATAAGTCTGCAGGTTTGTGAATTGCAGTGCCCCTGAGCTCCATTTTTCAACTCGCTCTCTTGGGAGCTGGCCGCAAAAGCGCAGGATTGCTTTAGGCCCTATTCTGCTACCGGGCGGCAGACTGAGCCTGTGGTTAATTCTTCTTCCTGATGGGAAAATAGAGTGACCTGTGCCTGTCCCAACACCTAGAGCTAGTCTCTCATTGGTTCCCCCTCTTCCCGTTCATCCTCAGGACAAATTGCAACCTGTATGGAACAGGAGGTTAAAGGTGCTGATTCTCCAAGGAGGGAGATTGCTAGTAAAGCGGCTGGAATGGCGAATCCGAGCACAAGGAGATGAGAAATGAGGTGCGTTTTAGCAACCTTTCCCGATCACTCGGTGGACCATCTTCTGGGTTTCTCATGCATGTTTTCGATGTAGGCAGATGCCCTTGAACCTGGAGATTTGGGACCCATGGGATGGGTACCACGCAGTATTACTTTAAAGCGTCTGCGTTTGCTCAGCCAACCTCACCAAACCTCTCAGCCCCAAGAGTGTCCACCCTTATGTCTCAATCAGCTGCAGGTCTAGATATGGTCAATCCAGGTGGCATCACAGCCCCTGAACGAATTTTGTCAGAATTTCTCTCTCTTTCACTGTCTTTGTTTCACGGGTTTTTAAAATTAATTGAGTTTTATAATGGGGTTTAGCTGCTTTTCACTGCTGTGTTTATGCAGCTTTACACCCACTTGACTCACTTACAGAGAGATATCAATACATAGGTTTTAAGATTCTTACTAGTCAGATATATTCTTGGGCGGTGAATAGGGGGTGTTGAGTCCAGTTCCCTGAGCAAGGAGTAGGTCTTGTCTATTACATATTGGGTTTATGGAACGGTATCTGAGCTAATTTGAAACCCTTGTTTTATGCATCACCCCACCTCGCCTTTCCCGTTAAGCAGCTATAGTGTGTTTTCTAAACGTGTGACTCTGTTCCGTTTTGTAATTCAGTTCAAGTGTAGCGGTTTTTCCATTCCTTCTATAAGTGATATCTTATGGCAAGTGTCTTTTTCTGTGTGACTTATTTCACTTAGAATCATCGTACCTAAATCCACTCATCATGCTGCTACTAGCCTTATGACGTTGATTTCATGGCTGAGTGATATTCCTTTGTACATAAGGACCACAACTTCTTTATCCATTTTTCTCTTTCCTGGGATATTTAAGGTGTCACGAAGTGGAGGTTCTTGTCAACAGAGCAGCCCTAAACTTTGGGGTGCCTGTGTCTTGCTGATTTTTAGTTTTCCCAATGTATACGCCCATGAGTGGAAGTGTCCTATGCTCTCTAAGCTGTGTTTTTTAGATGTTTCAGGACACACCGTACACTTCTCCAGAGTGGCTGTTGGCAATTTACATCCTGACCATCAGCGTAGCCAGGCTCCCGTTTCTCAATGGCCTGTCCTGCATTTCTGGTTTTGACACTTTATTCAGCATGTCCCTTTTGACCGATGGGAAGCGAGACTTCTTTGTAGCGCTGATTTTCCTTTCCAGGTTGCTTGGTTGGCCAAAAAGGGCGTATGCGTTTTTTCCTGAATATATTCAGTAAAAAACGCATACGCCCTTTTTGGCCAAGGGCATCATTGTCGAGGTTTTGCCGCTTTTCCTGTGCTTTAAAGGCGATTCGAATCTGCCTCCTGAAATCTGTTTCCTGCAATTCTGCCTTGCTTTCAAATCCTCTTTGTTGCCTTCCCTCAATATATTTGTAGACGAGAGTTATCATTTATAAGTCAGCAGGTTTGTGAATTGCAGTGCGCCTGATCTCCATTTTTCAACTCGCTCTCTTGGGAGCTGGCCGCAAAAGCGCAGGATTGCTTTAGGCCCTATTCTGCTTCCGGGCGGCAGACTGAGCCTGTGGTTAATTCTTCTTCCTGATGGGAAAATAGAGTGACCTGTGCCTTTCCCAACACCTAGAGCTAGTCTCCCATTGGTTCCCCCTCTTCCCGTTCATCCTCAGGACAAATTGCAACCTGTATGGAACAGGAGGTTAAAGCTGCTGATTCTCCAAGGAGGGAGATTGCTAGTAAAGCGGCTGGAATGGCGAACCCGAGCACAAGCAGATGAGAAATGAGGTGCGTTTTAGCAACCTTTCCGTATCACACGGTGTACCATCTTCTGGGTTTCTCATGCATGTTTTCAATGTAGGAAGATGCCGTTGAACCTGGAGATTTGGGACCCATGGGATGGGTACCACACAGTATTACTTTAAAGGGTCTGCGTTTGCTCACCCAACCTCAGCAAACCTCTCAGCCCCAAGAGTGTCCACCCTTATGTCGCAATCAGCTGTGGGTCTAGATATGGTCAATCCAGGTGGCATCACAGCCCCTGAACGAATTTTGTCAGAATTTCTCTCTCTTTCACTGTCTTTGTTTCACGGGTTTTTAAAAGTAATTGATTTTTATAATGGGGTTTAGCTGCTTTTCACTGCTGTCTTTATGCCGCTTTACACCCACTTGACTCACTTACAGAGAGATATCAATACATAGGTTTAAGATTCTTACTAGTCAGATATATTCTTGGGCGGTGAATAGGGGGTGTTGAGTCCAGTTCACTGAGCAAGGAGTCGGTCTTGTCTATTACATATTGGGTTTATGGAACGGTATCTGAGCTAATTTGAAACCCTTGTTTTAGGCATCACCCCACCTCGCCTTTCCCGTTAAGCAGCTATAGTGTGTTTTCTAAACGTGTGACTCTGTTCCGTTTTGTAATTTAGTTCAAGTGTAGCGGTTTTTCCATTCCCTGTATAAGTGATATCTTACGGCAAGTGTCTTTTTCTGTGTGACTTATTTCATTTAGAATCATCGTACCTAAATCCACTCATCATGCTGCTACTAGCCTTATGACGTTGATTTCATGGCTGAGTGATATTCCTTTGTACATAAGGACCACAACTTCTTTATCCATTTTTCTCTTTCCTGGGATATTTAAGGTGTCACGAAGTGGAGGTTCTTGTCAACAGAGCAGCCCTAAACTTTGGGGTGCCTGTGTCTTGCTGATTTTTAGTTTTCCCAATGTATACGCCCATGAGTGGAAGTGCCCTATGCTCTCTAACCTGTGTTTTTTAGATGTATCAGGACACACCGTACACTTCTCCAGAGTGGCTGTTGGCAATTTACATCCCGCCCATCAGCGTAGCCAGGCTCCCGTTTCTCCATGGCCTGTCCTGCATTTCTGGTTTTGACCCTTTATTCAGCATGGCCCTTTTGACCGATGCGAAGCGAGACTTCTTGGTAGCGCTGATTTGCCTTTCCAGGTTGATTGGTTGGCCAAAAAGGGCGTATGCGTTTTTTCCTGAATATATTCAGGAAAAAACGCATACGCCCTTTTTGGCCAAGGGCATCATTGTCGAGGTTTTGCCGCTTTTCCTGTGCTTTAAAGGCGATTCGAATCTGCCTCCTGAAATCTGTTTCCTGCAATTCTGCCTTGCTTTCAAATCCTCTTTGTTGCCTTCCCTCAATATATTTGTAGACGAGAGTTATCATTTATAAGTTGCAGGTTTGTGAATTGCAGTGCCCCTGAGCTCCATTTTTCAACTCGCTCTCTTGGGAGCTGGCCGCAAAAGCGCAGGATTGCTTTAGGCCCTATTCTGCTTCCGGGCGGCAGACTGAGCCTGTGGTTAATTCTTCTTCCTGATGGGAAAATAGAGTGACCTGTGCCTGTCCCAACACCTAGGGCTAGTCTCTCATTGGTTCCCCTCTTCCCGTTCATCCTCAGGACAAATTGCAACCTGTACGGAACAAGTGGTTAAAGCTGCTGATTCTCCAAGGAGGGAGATTGCTAGTAAAGCGGCTGGAATGGCGAACCCGAGCACAAGCAGATGAGAAATGAGGTGCGTTTTAGCAACCTTTCCCGATCACACGGTGTACCATCTTCTGGGTTTCTCATGCATGTTTTCGATGTAGGCAGATGCCCTTGAACCTGGAGATTTGGGACCCATGGGATGGGTACCACGCAGTATGACTTTAAAGGGTCTGCGTTTGCTCACCCAACCTCACCAAACCTCTCAGCCCCAAGAGTGTCCACCCTTATGTCGCAATCAGCTGTGGGTCTAGATATGGTCAATCCAGGTGGCATCACAGCCCCTGAACGAATTTTGTCAGAATTTCTCTATCTTTCACTGTCTTTGTTTCATGGGTTTTTAAAAGTAATTGATTTTTATAATGGGGTTTAGCTGCTTTTCACTGCTGTCTTTATGCCGCTTTACACCCACTTGACTCACTTACAGAGAGATATCAATACATAGGTTTTAAGATTCTTACTAGTCAGATATATTCTTGGGCGGTGAATAGGGGGTGTTGAGTCCAGTTCCCTGAGCAAGGAGTAGGTCTTGTATATTACGTATTGGGTTTATGGAACGGTATCTGAGCTATTTTGAAACCCTTGTTTTAGGCATCACCCCACCTCACCTTTCCCGTTAGGCAGCCATAGTGTGTTTTCTAACCGTGTGACTCTGTTCTGTTTTGTAATTCAGTTCAAGGGTAGCGGTTTTTACATTCCCTCTAGGAGTGATAACTTACGATAAGTGTCTTTTTCTGTGTGACTTATTTCACTTAGAATCGTCGTACCTAAATCCACTCATCATGCTGCTACTAGCCTTATGACGTTGACTTCATGGCTGAGTGATATTCCATTGTACATAAGGACCACAACTTCTTTATCCATTTTTCCCGTTCCTGGGATATTTAAGGTGTCACGAAGTGGAGGTTCTTGTCAACAGAGCAGCCCTAAACTTTGGGGTGCTTGTGTCTTGCTGATTTTTAGTTTTCCCAATTTATACGCCCATGAGTGGAAGTGGCCTATGCTCTCTAAGCTGAGTTTTGTAAATGTTTCAGGACACACCGTACACTTCTCCAGAGTGGCTGTTGGCAATTTACATCCCGCCTATCAGCGTAGCAAGGCTCCCGTTTCTCCGTGGCCTGTCCTGCATTTCTGGTTTTGACACTTTATTCAGCATGGCCCTTTTGACCGATGGGAAGCGAGACTTCTTTGTAGCGCTGATTTGCCTTTCCAGGTTGATTGGTTGGCCAAAAAGGGCGTATGCGTTTTTTTCCTGAATATATTCAGGAAAAAACGCATACGCCCTTTTTGGCCAAGGGCATCATTGTCGAGGTTTTGCCGCTTTTCCTGTGCTTTAAAGGCGATTCGAATCTGCCTCCTGAAATCTGTTTCCTGCAATTCTGCCTTGCTTTCAAATCCTCTTTGTTGCCTTCCCTCAATATATTTGTAGACGAGAGTTATCATTTATAAGTCTGCAGGTTTGTGAATTGCAGTGCCCCTGAGCTCCATTTTTCAACTCGCTCTCTTGGGAGCTGGCCGCAAAAGCGCAGGATTGCTTTAGGCCCTATTCTGCTACCGGGCGGCAGACTGAGCCTGTGGTTAATTCTTCTTCCTGATGGGAAAATAGAGTGACCTGTGCCTGTCCCAACACCTAGAGCTAGTCTCTCATTGGTTCCCCCTCTTCCCGTTCATCCTCAGGACAAATTGCAACCTGTATGGAACAGGAGGTTAAAGGTGCTGATTCTCCAAGGAGGGAGATTGCTAGTAAAGCGGCTGGAATGGCGAATCCGAGCACAAGGAGATGAGAAATGAGGTGCGTTTTAGCAACCTTTCCCGATCACTCGGTGGACCATCTTCTGGGTTTCTCATGCATGTTTTCGATGTAGGCAGATGCCCTTGAACCTGGAGATTTGGGACCCATGGGATGGGTACCACGCAGTATTACTTTAAAGCGTCTGCGTTTGCTCAGCCAACCTCACCAAACCTCTCAGCCCCAAGAGTGTCCACCCTTATGTCTCAATCAGCTGCAGGTCTAGATATGGTCAATCCAGGTGGCATCACAGCCCCTGAACGAATTTTGTCAGAATTTCTCTCTCTTTCACTGTCTTTGTTTCACGGGTTTTTAAAATTAATTGAGTTTTATAATGGGGTTTAGCTGCTTTTCACTGCTGTGTTTATGCAGCTTTACACCCACTTGACTCACTTACAGAGAGATATCAATACATAGGTTTTAAGATTCTTACTAGTCAGATATATTCTTGGGCGGTGAATAGGGGGTGTTGAGTCCAGTTCCCTGAGCAAGGAGTAGGTCTTGTCTATTACATATTGGGTTTATGGAACGGTATCTGAGCTAATTTGAAACCCTTGTTTTATGCATCACCCCACCTCGCCTTTCCCGTTAAGCAGCTATAGTGTGTTTTCTAAACGTGTGACTCTGTTCCGTTTTGTAATTCAGGTCAAGTGTAGCGGTTTTTCCATTCCTTCTATAAGTGATATCTTATGGCAAGTGTCTTTTTCTGTGTGACTTATTTCACTTAGAATCATCGTACCTAAATCCACTCATCATGCTGCTACTAGCCTTATGACGTTGATTTCATGGCTGAGTGATATTCCTTTGTACATAAGGACCACAACTTCTTTATCCATTTTTCTCTTTCCTGGGATATTTAAGGTGTCACGAAGTGGAGGTTCTTGTCAACAGAGCAGCCCTAAACTTTGGGGTGCCTGTGTCTTGCTGATTTTTAGTTTTCCCAATGTATACGCCCATGAGTGGAAGTGTCCTATGCTCTCTAAGCTGTGTTTTTTAGATGTTTCAGGACACACCGTACACTTCTCCAGAGTGGCTGTTGGCAATTTACATCCTGACCATCAGCGTAGCCAGGCTCCCGTTTCTCAATGGCCTGTCCTGCATTTCTGGTTTTGACACTTTATTCAGCATGGCCCTTTTGACCGATGGGAAGCGAGACTTCTTTGTAGCGCTGATTTTCCTTTCCAGGTTGCTTGGTTGGCCAAAAAGGGCGTATGCGTTTTTTCCTGAATATATTCAGTAAAAAACGCATACGCCCTTTTTGGCCAAGGGCATCATTGTCGAGGTTTTGCCGCTTTTCCTGTGCTTTAAAGGCGATTCGAATCTGCCTCCTGAAATCTGTTTCCTGCAATTCTGCCTTGCTTTCAAATCCTCTTTGTTGCCTTCCCTCAATATATTTGTAGACGAGAGTTATCATTTATAAGTCAGCAGGTTTGTGAATTGCAGTGCGCCTGATCTCCATTTTTCAACTCGCTCTCTTGGGAGCTGGCCGCAAAAGCGCAGGATTGCTTTAGGCCCTATTCTGCTTCCGGGCGGCAGACTGAGCCTGTGGTTAATTCTTCTTCCTGATGGGAAAATAGAGTGACCTGTGCCTTTCCCAACACCTAGAGCTAGTCTCCCATTGGTTCCCCCTCTTCCCGTTCATCCTCAGGACAAATTGCAACCTGTATGGAACAGGAGGTTAAAGCTGCTGATTCTCCAAGGAGGGAGATTGCTAGTAAAGCGGCTGGAATGGCGAACCCGAGCACAAGCAGATGAGAAATGAGGTGCGTTTTAGCAACCTTTCCGTATCACACGGTGTACCATCTTCTGGGTTTCTCATGCATGTTTTCGATGTAGGAAGATGCCGTTGAACCTGGAGATTTGGGACCCATGGGATGGGTACCACACAGTATTACTTTAAAGGGTCTGCGTTTGCTCACCCAACCTCAGCAAACCTCTCAGCCCCAAGAGTGTCCACCCTTATGTCGCAATCAGCTGTGGGTCTAGATATGGTCAATCCAGGTGGCATCACAGCCCCTGAACGAATTTTGTCAGAATTTCTCTCTCTTTCACTGTCTTTGTTTCACGGGTTTTTAAAAGTAATTGATTTTTATAATGGGGTTTAGCTGCTTTTCACTGCTGTCTTTATGCCGCTTTACACCCACTTGACTCACTTACAGAGAGATATCAATACATAGGTTTAAGATTCTTACTAGTCAGATATATTCTTGGGCGGTGAATAGGGGGTGTTGAGTCCAGTTCACTGAGCAAGGAGTCGGTCTTGTCTATTACATATTGGGTTTATGGAACGGTATCTGAGCTAATTTGAAACCCTTGTTTTAGGCATCACCCCACCTCACCTTTCCCGTTAAGCAGCTATAGTGTGTTTTCTAAACGTGTGACTCTGTTCTGTTTTGTAATTCAGTTCAAGTGTAGCGGTTTTTCCATTCCCTCTATAAGTGATATCTTATGGCAAGTGTCTTTTTCTGTGTGACTTATTTCACTTAGAATCGTCGTACCTAAATCCACTCATCATGCTGCTACTAGCCTTATGACGTTGATTTCATGGCTGAGTGATATTCCTTTGTACATAAGGACCACAACTTCTTTATCCATTTTTCTCTTTCCTGGGATATTTAAGGTGTCACGAAGTGGAGGTTCTTGTCAACAGAGCAGCCCTAAACTTTGGGGTGCCTGTGTCTTGCTGATTTTTAGTTTTCCCAATGTATACGCCCATGAGTAGAAGTGCCCTATGCTCTCTAACCTGTGTTTTTTAAATGTTTCAGGACACACCGTACACTTCTCCAGAGTGGCTGTTGGCAATTTACATCACGCCCATCAGCGTAGCCAGGCTCCCGTTTCTCCATGGCCTGTCCTGCATTTCTGGTTTTGACCCTTTATTCAGCATGGCCCTTTTGACCGATGCGAAGCGAGACTTCTTGGTAGCGCTGATTTTCCTTTCCAGGTTGCTTGGTTGGCCAAAAAGGGCGTATGCGTTTTTTCCTGAATATATTCAGTAAAAAACGCATACGCCCTTTTTGGCCAAGGGCATCATTGTCGAGGTTTTGCCGCTTTTCCTGTGCTTTAAAGGCGATTCGAATCTGCCTCCTGAAATCTGTTTCCTGCAATTCTGCCTTGCTTTCAAATCCTCTTTGTTGCCTTCCCTCAATATATTTGTAGACGAGAGTTATCATTTATAAGTCAGCAGGTTTGTGAATTGCAGTGCGCCTGATCTCCATTTTTCAACTCGCTCTCTTGGGAGCTGGCCGCAAAAGCGCAGGATTGCTTTAGGCCCTATTCTGCTTCCGGGCGGCAGACTGAGCCTGTGGTTAATTCTTCTTCCTGATGGGAAAATAGAGTGACCTGTGCCTTTCCCAACACCTAGAGCTAGTCTCCCATTGGTTCCCCCTCTTCCCGTTCATCCTCAGGACAAATTGCAACCTGTATGGAACAGGAGGTTAAAGGTGCTGATTCTACAAGGAGGGAGATTGCTAGTAAAGCGGCTGGAATGGCGAACCCGAGCACAAGGAGATGAGAAATGAGGTGCGTTTTAGAAACCTTTCCCGATCACTCGGTGTACCATCTTCTGGGTTTCTCATGCATGTTTTCGATGTAGGAAGATGCCCTTGAACCTGGAGATTTGGGACCCATGGGATGGGTACCACGCAGTATTACTTTAAAGGGTCTGCGTTTGCTCACCCAACCTCACCAAACCTCTCAGCCCCAAGAATGTCCACCCTTATGTCGCAATCAGCTGTGGGTCTAGATATGGTCAATCCAGGTGGCATCACAGCCCCTGAACGAATTTTGTCAGAATTTCTCTCTCTTTCACTGTCTTTGTTTCACGGGTTTTTAAAAGTAATTGATTTTTATAATGGGGTTTAGCTGCTTTTCACTGCTGTCTTTATGCCGCTTTACACCCACTTGACTCACTTACAGAGAGATATCAATACATAGGTTTAAGATTCTTACTAGTCAGATATATTCTTGGGCGGTGAATAGGGGGTGTTGAGTCCAGTTCACTGAGCAAGGAGTAGGTCTTGTCTATTACATATTGGGTTTATGGAACGGTATCTGAGCTAATTTGAAACCCTTGTTTTAGGCATCACCCCACCTCGCCTTTCCCGTTAAGCAGCTATAGTGTGTTTTCTAAACGTGTGACTCTGTTCTGTTTTGTAATTCAGTTCAAGTGTAGCGGTTTTTCCATTCCCTCTATAAGTGATATCTTATGGCAAGTGTCTCTTTCTGTGTGACTTATTTCACTTAGAATCGTCGTACCTAAATCCACTCATCATGCTGCTACTAGCCTTATGACATTGATTTCATGGCTGAGTGATATTCCTTTGTACTTAAGGACCACAACTTCTTTATCCATTTTTCTCTTTCCTGGGATATTTAAGGTGTCACGAAGTGGAGGTTCTTGTCAACAGAGCAGCCCTAAACTTTGGGGTGCCTGTGTCTTGCTGATTTTTAGTTTTCCCAATGTATACGCCCATGAGTGGAAGTGGCCTATGCTCTCTAAGCTGAGTTTTGTAAATGTTTCAGGACACACCGTACACTTCTCCAGAGTGGCTGTTGGCAATTTACATCCCGCCCATCAGCGTAGCCAGGCTCCCGTTTCTCCATGGCCTGTCCTGCATTTCTGGTTTTGACCCTTTATTCAGCATGGCCCTTTTGACCGATGCGAAGCGAGACTTCTTGGTAGCGCTGATTTGCCTTTCCAGGTTGCTTGGTTGGCCAAAAAGGGCGTATGTGTTTTTTCCTGAATATATTCAGGAAAAAACGCATACACCCTTTTTGGCCAAGGGCATCATTGTCGAGGTTTTGCCGCTTTTCCTGTGCTTTAAAGGCGATTCGAATCTGCCTCCTGAAATCTGTTTCCTGCAATTCTGCCTTGCTTTCAAATCCTCTTCGTTGCCTTCCCTGAATATATTTGTGGACGAGAGTTATCATCTATAACTCTGCAGGTTTGGGAATTGCAGTGCCCCTGAGCTCCATTTTTCAACTCGCTTTCTTGGGAGCTGGCCGCAAAAGCGCAGGATTGCTTCAGGCCCTATTCGGGTTGTGGGCGGCAGGCTGAGCCTGTGGTTAATTCTTCTTCCTGATGGGAAAATAGAGTGACCTGTGCCTGTCCCAACACCTAGAGCTAGTCTCCCATTGGTTCCCCCTCTTCCCGTTCATCCTCAGGACAAATTGCAACCTGTACGGAACAAGAGGTTAAAGCTGCTGATTCTCCAAGGAGGGAGATTGCTAGTAAAGCGGCTGGAATGGCGAACCCGAGCACAAGCAGATGAGAAATGAGGTGCGTTTTAGCAACCTTTCCCGATCACACGGTGTACCATCTTCTGGGTTTCTCATGCATGTTTTCGATGTAGGCAGATGCCCTTGAACCTGGAGATTTGGGACCCATGGGATGGGTACCACGCAGTATGACTTTAAAGGGTCTGCGTTTGCTCACCCAACCTCACCAAACCTCTCAGCCCCAAGAGTGTCCACCCTTATGTCGCAATCAGCTGTGGGTCTAGATATGGTCAATCCAGGTGGCATCACAGCCCCTGAACGAATTTTGTCAGAATTTCTCTATCTTTCACTGTCTTTGTTTCATGGGTTTTTAAAAGTAATTGATTTTTATAATGGGGTTTAGCTGCTTTTCACTGCTGTCTTTATGCCGCTTTACACCCACTTGACTCACTTACAGAGAGATATCAATACATAGGTTTTAAGATTCTTACTAGTCAGATATATTCTTGGGCGGTGAATAGGGGGTGTTGAGTCCAGTTCCCTGAGCAAGGAGTAGGTCTTGTATATTACGTTTTGGGTTTATGGAACGGTATCTGAGCTATTTTGAAACCCTTGTTTTAGGCATCACCCCACCTCACCTTTCCCGTTAGGCAGCCATAGTGTGTTTTCTAACCGTGTGACTCTGTTCTGTTTTGTAATTCAGTTCAAGGGTAGCGGTTTTTACATTCCCTCTAGGAGTGATAACTTACGATAAGTGTCTTTTTCTGTGTGACTTATTTCACTTAGAATCGTCGTACCTAAATCCACTCATCATGCTGCTACTAGCCTTATGACGTTGACTTCATGGCTGAGTGATATTCCATTGTACATAAGGACCACAACTTCTTTATCCATTTTTCCCGTTCCTGGGATATTTAAGGTGTCACGAAGTGGAGGTTCTTGTCAACAGAGCAGCCCTAAACTTTGTGGTGCTTGTGTCTTGCTGATTTTTAGTTTTCCCAATTTATACGCCCATGAGTGGAAGTGGCCTATGCTCTCTAAGCTGAGTTTTGTAAATGTTTCAGGACACACCGTACACTTCTCCAGAGTGGCTGTTGGCAATTTACATCCCGCCTATCAGCGTAGCAAGGCTCCCGTTTCTCCGTGGCCTGTCCTGCATTTCTGGTTTTGACACTTTATTCAGCATGGTCCTTTTGACCGATGCGAAGCGAGACTTCTTGGTAGCGCTGATTTGCCTTTCCAGGTTGCTTGGTTGGCCAAAAAGGGCCTATGCGTTTTTTCCTGAATATATTCAGGAAAAAACGCATACGCCCTTTTTGACCAAGGGCATCATTGTCGAGGTCTTGCCGCTTTTCCTGTGCTTTAAAGGCGATTCGAATCTACCTCCTGAAATCTGTTTCCTGCAATTCTGACTTGCTTTCAAATCCTCTTCGTTGCCTTCACTGAATATATTTGTGGACGAGAGTTATCATCTATAACTCTGCAGGTTTGGGAATTGCAGTGCCCCTGAGCTCCATTTTTCAACTCGCTCTCTTGGGAGCTGGCCGCAAAAGCGCAGGATTGCTTCAGGCCCTATTCTGCTTCCGGGCGGCAGACTGAGCCTGAGGTTAATTCTTCTTCCTGATGGGAAAATAGAGTGACCTGTGCCTGTCCCAACACCTAGGGCTAGTCTCTCATTGTTTCCCCCTCTTCCCGTTCACCCTCAGGACAAATTGCAACCTGTATGGAACAGGAGGTTAAAGGTGCTGATTCTCCAAGGAGGGAGATTGCTAGTAAAGCGGCTGGAATGGCGAACCCGAGCACAAGGAGATGAGAAATGAGGTGCGTTTTAGAAACCTTTCCCGATCACTCGGTGTACCATCTTCTGGGTTTCTCATGCATGTTTTCGATGTAGGAAGATGCCCTTGAACCTGGAGATTTGGGACCCATGGGATGGGTACCACGCAGTATTACTTTAAAGGGTCTGCGTTTGCTCACCCAACCTCACCAAACCTCTCAGCCCCAAGAATGTCCACCCTTATGTCGCAATCAGCTGTGGGTCTAGATATGGTCAATCCAGGTGGCATCACAGCCCCTGAACGAATTTTGTCAGAATTTCTCTCTCTTTCACTGTCTTTGTTTCACGGGTTTTTAAAAGTAATTGATTTTTATAATGGGGTTTAGCTGCTTTTCACTGCTGTCTTTATGCCGCTTTACACCCACTTGACTCACTTACAGAGAGATATCAATACATAGGTTTAAGATTCTTACTAGTCAGATATATTCTTGGGCGGTGAATAGGGGGTGTTGAGTCCAGTTCACTGAGCAAGGAGTAGGTCTTGTCTATTACATATTGGGTTTATGGAACGGTATCTGAGCTAATTTGAAACCCTTGTTTTAGGCATCACCCCACCTCGCCTTTCCCGTTAAGCAGCTATAGTGTGTTTTCTAAACGTGTGACTCTGTTCTGTTTTGTAATTCAGTTCAAGTGTAGCGGTTTTTCCATTCCCTCTATAAGTGATATCTTATGGCAAGTGTCTCTTTCTGTGTGACTTATTTCACTTAGAATCGTCGTACCTAAATCCACTCATCATGCTGCTACTAGCCTTATGACATTGATTTCATGGCTGAGTGATATTCCTTTGTACTTAAGGACCACAACTTCTTTATCCATTTTTCTCTTTCCTGGGATATTTAAGGTGTCACGAAGTGGAGGTTCTTGTCAACAGAGCAGCCCTAAACTTTGGGGTGCCTGTGTCTTGCTGATTTTTAGTTTTCCCAATGTATACGCCCATGAGTGGAAGTGGCCTATGCTCTCTAAGCTGAGTTTTGTAAATGTTTCAGGACACACCGTACACTTCTCCAGAGTGGCTGTTGGCAATTTACATCCCGCCCATCAGCGTAGCCAGGCTCCCGTTTCTCCATGGCCTGTCCTGCATTTCTGGTTTTGACCCTTTATTCAGCATGGCCCTTTTGACCGATGCGAAGCGAGACTTCTTGGTAGCGCTGATTTGCCTTTCCAGGTTGCTTGGTTGGCCAAAAAGGGCGTATGTGTTTTTTCCTGAATATATTCAGGAAAAAACGCATACACCCTTTTTGGCCAAGGGCATCATTGTCGAGGTTTTGCCGCTTTTCCTGTGCTTTAAAGGCGATTCGAATCTGCCTCCTGAAATCTGTTTCCTGCAATTCTGCCTTGCTTTCAAATCCTCTTTGTTGCCTTCCCTCAATATATTTGTAGACGAGAGTTATCATTTATAAGTTGCAGGTTTGTGAATTGCAGTGCCCCTGAGCTCCATTTTTCAACTCGCTCTCTTGGGAGCTGGCCGCAAAAGCGCAGGATTGCTTTAGGCCCTATTCTGCTTCCGGGCGGCAGACTGAGCCTGTGGTTAATTCTTCTTCCTGATGGGAAAATAGAGTGACCTGTGCCTGTCCCAACACCTAGGGCTAGTCTCTCATTGGTTCCCCTCTTCCCGTTCATCCTCAGGACAAATTGCAACCTGTACGGAACAAGTGGTTAAAGCTGCTGATTCTCCAAGGAGGGAGATTGCTAGTAAAGCGGCTGGAATGGCGAACCCGAGCACAAGCAGATGAGAAATGAGGTGCGTTTTAGCAACCTTTCCCGATCACACGGTGTACCATCTTCTGGGTTTCTCATGCATGTTTTCGATGTAGGCAGATGCCCTTGAACCTGGAGATTTGGGACCCATGGGATGGGTACCACGCAGTATGACTTTAAAGGGTCTGCGTTTGCTCACCCAACCTCACCAAACCTCTCAGCCCCAAGAGTGTCCACCCTTATGTCGCAATCAGCTGTGGGTCTAGATATGGTCAATCCAGGTGGCATCACAGCCCCTGAACGAATTTTGTCAGAATTTCTCTATCTTTCACTGTCTTTGTTTCATGGGTTTTTAAAAGTAATTGATTTTTATAATGGGGTTTAGCTGCTTTTCACTGCTGTCTTTATGCCGCTTTACACCCACTTGACTCACTTACAGAGAGATATCAATACATAGGTTTTAAGATTCTTACTAGTCAGATATATTCTTGGGCGGTGAATAGGGGGTGTTGAGTCCAGTTCCCTGAGCAAGGAGTAGGTCTTGTATATTACGTATTGGGTTTATGGAACGGTATCTGAGCTATTTTGAAACCCTTGTTTTAGGCATCACCCCACCTCACCTTTCCCGTTAGGCAGCCATAGTGTGTTTTCTAACCGTGTGACTCTGTTCTGTTTTGTAATTCAGTTCAAGGGTAGCGGTTTTTACATTCCCTCTAGGAGTGATAACTTACGATAAGTGTCTTTTTCTGTGTGACTTATTTCACTTAGAATCGTCGTACCTAAATCCACTCATCATGCTGCTACTAGCCTTATGACGTTGACTTCATGGCTGAGTGATATTCCATTGTACATAAGGACCACAACTTCTTTATCCATTTTTCCCGTTCCTGGGATATTTAAGGTGTCACGAAGTGGAGGTTCTTGTCAACAGAGCAGCCCTAAACTTTGGGGTGCTTGTGTCTTGCTGATTTTTAGTTTTCCCAATTTATACGCCCATGAGTGGAAGTGGCCTATGCTCTCTAAGCTGAGTTTTGTAAATGTTTCAGGACACACCGTACACTTCTCCAGAGTGGCTGTTGGCAATTTACATCCCGCCTATCAGCGTAGCAAGGCTCCCGTTTCTCCGTGGCCTGTCCTGCATTTCTGGTTTTGACACTTTATTCAGCATGGCCCTTTTGACCGATGGGAAGCGAGACTTCTTTGTAGCGCTGATTTGCCTTTCCAGGTTGATTGGTTGGCCAAAAAGGGCGTATGCGTTTTTTTCCTGAATATATTCAGGAAAAAACGCATACGCCCTTTTTGGCCAAGGGCATCATTGTCGAGGTTTTGCCGCTTTTCCTGTGCTTTAAAGGCGATTCGAATCTGCCTCCTGAAATCTGTTTCCTGCAATTCTGCCTTGCTTTCAAATCCTCTTTGTTGCCTTCCCTCAATATATTTGTAGACGAGAGTTATCATTTATAAGTCTGCAGGTTTGTGAATTGCAGTGCCCCTGAGCTCCATTTTTCAACTCGCTCTCTTGGGAGCTGGCCGCAAAAGCGCAGGATTGCTTTAGGCCCTATTCTGCTACCGGGCGGCAGACTGAGCCTGTGGTTAATTCTTCTTCCTGATGGGAAAATAGAGTGACCTGTGCCTGTCCCAACACCTAGAGCTAGTCTCTCATTGGTTCCCCCTCTTCCCGTTCATCCTCAGGACAAATTGCAACCTGTATGGAACAGGAGGTTAAAGGTGCTGATTCTCCAAGGAGGGAGATTGCTAGTAAAGCGGCTGGAATGGCGAATCCGAGCACAAGGAGATGAGAAATGAGGTGCGTTTTAGCAACCTTTCCCGATCACTCGGTGGACCATCTTCTGGGTTTCTCATGCATGTTTTCGATGTAGGCAGATGCCCTTGAACCTGGAGATTTGGGACCCATGGGATGGGTACCACGCAGTATTACTTTAAAGCGTCTGCGTTTGCTCAGCCAACCTCACCAAACCTCTCAGCCCCAAGAGTGTCCACCCTTATGTCTCAATCAGCTGCAGGTCTAGATATGGTCAATCCAGGTGGCATCACAGCCCCTGAACGAATTTTGTCAGAATTTCTCTCTCTTTCACTGTCTTTGTTTCACGGGTTTTTAAAATTAATTGAGTTTTATAATGGGGTTTAGCTGCTTTTCACTGCTGTGTTTATGCAGCTTTACACCCACTTGACTCACTTACAGAGAGATATCAATACATAGGTTTTAAGATTCTTACTAGTCAGATATATTCTTGGGCGGTGAATAGGGGGTGTTGAGTCCAGTTCCCTGAGCAAGGAGTAGGTCTTGTCTATTACATATTGGGTTTATGGAACGGTATCTGAGCTAATTTGAAACCCTTGTTTTATGCATCACCCCACCTCGCCTTTCCCGTTAAGCAGCTATAGTGTGTTTTCTAAACGTGTGACTCTGTTCCGTTTTGTAATTCAGGTCAAGTGTAGCGGTTTTTCCATTCCTTCTATAAGTGATATCTTATGGCAAGTGTCTTTTTCTGTGTGACTTATTTCACTTAGAATCATCGTACCTAAATCCACTCATCATGCTGCTACTAGCCTTATGACGTTGATTTCATGGCTGAGTGATATTCCTTTGTACATAAGGACCACAACTTCTTTATCCATTTTTCTCTTTCCTGGGATATTTAAGGTGTCACGAAGTGGAGGTTCTTGTCAACAGAGCAGCCCTAAACTTTGGGGTGCCTGTGTCTTGCTGATTTTTAGTTTTCCCAATGTATACGCCCATGAGTGGAAGTGTCCTATGCTCTCTAAGCTGTGTTTTTTAGATGTTTCAGGACACACCGTACACTTCTCCAGAGTGGCTGTTGGCAATTTACATCCTGACCATCAGCGTAGCCAGGCTCCCGTTTCTCAATGGCCTGTCCTGCATTTCTGGTTTTGACACTTTATTCAGCATGGCCCTTTTGACCGATGGGAAGCGAGACTTCTTTGTAGCGCTGATTTTCCTTTCCAGGTTGCTTGGTTGGCCAAAAAGGGCGTATGCGTTTTTTCCTGAATATATTCAGTAAAAAACGCATACGCCCTTTTTGGCCAAGGGCATCATTGTCGAGGTTTTGCCGCTTTTCCTGTGCTTTAAAGGCGATTCGAATCTGCCTCCTGAAATCTGTTTCCTGCAATTCTGCCTTGCTTTCAAATCCTCTTTGTTGCCTTCCCTCAATATATTTGTAGACGAGAGTTATCATTTATAAGTCAGCAGGTTTGTGAATTGCAGTGCGCCTGATCTCCATTTTTCAACTCGCTCTCTTGGGAGCTGGCCGCAAAAGCGCAGGATTGCTTTAGGCCCTATTCTGCTTCCGGGCGGCAGACTGAGCCTGTGGTTAATTCTTCTTCCTGATGGGAAAATAGAGTGACCTGTGCCTTTCCCAACACCTAGAGCTAGTCTCCCATTGGTTCCCCCTCTTCCCGTTCATCCTCAGGACAAATTGCAACCTGTATGGAACAGGAGGTTAAAGCTGCTGATTCTCCAAGGAGGGAGATTGCTAGTAAAGTGGCTGGAATGGCGAACCCGAGCACAAGCAGATGAGAAATGAGGTGCGTTTTAGCAACCTTTCCGTATCACACGGTGTACCATCTTCTGGGTTTCTCATGCATGTTTTCGATGTAGGAAGATGCCGTTGAACCTGGAGATTTGGGACCCATGGGATGGGTACCACACAGTATTACTTTAAAGGGTCTGCGTTTGCTCACCCAACCTCAGCAAACCTCTCAGCCCCAAGAGTGTCCACCCTTATGTCGCAATCAGCTGTGGGTCTAGATATGGTCAATCCAGGTGGCATCACAGCCCCTGAACGAATTTTGTCAGAATTTCTCTCTCTTTCACTGTCTTTGTTTCACGGGTTTTTAAAAGTAATTGATTTTTATAATGGGGTTTAGCTGCTTTTCACTGCTGTCTTTATGCCGCTTTACACCCACTTGACTCACTTACAGAGAGATATCAATACATAGGTTTAAGATTCTTACTAGTCAGATATATTCTTGGGCGGTGAATAGGGGGTGTTGAGTCCAGTTCACTGAGCAAGGAGTCGGTCTTGTCTATTACATATTGGGTTTATGGAACGGTATCTGAGCTAATTTGAAACCCTTGTTTTAGGCATCACCCCACCTCGCCTTTCCCGTTAAGCAGCTATAGTGTGTTTTCTAAACGTGTGACTCTGTTCCGTTTTGTAATTTAGTTCAAGTGTAGCGGTTTTTCCATTCCCTGTATAAGTGATATCTTACGGCAAGTGTCTTTTTCTGTGTGACTTATTTCATTTAGAATCATCGTACCTAAATCCACTCATCATGCTGCTACTAGCCTTATGACGTTGATTTCATGGCTGAGTGATATTCCTTTGTACATAAGGACCACAACTTCTTTATCCATTTTTCTCTTTCCTGGGATATTTAAGGTGTCACGAAGTGGAGGTTCTTGTCAACAGAGCAGCCCTAAACTTTGGGGTGCCTGTGTCTTGCTGATTTTTAGTTTTCCCAATGTATACGCCCATGAGTGGAAGTGCCCTATGCTCTCTAACCTGTGTTTTTTAGATGTATCAGGACACACCGTACACTTCTCCAGAGTGGCTGTTGGCAATTTACATCCCGCCCATCAGCGTAGCCAGGCTCCCGTTTCTCCATAGCCTGTCCTGCATTTCTGCTTTTGACCCTTTATTCAGCATGGCCCTTTTGACCGATTCGAAGCGAGACTTCTTGGTAGCGCTGATTTGCCTTTCCAGGTTGCTTGGTTGGCCAAAAAGGGCGTATGCGTTTTTTCCTGAATATATTCAGGAAAAAACGCATACGCCCTTTTTGACCAAGGGCATCATTGTCGAGGTCTTGCCGCTTTTCCTGTGCTTTAAAGGCGATTCGAATCTAACTCCTGAAATCTGTTTCCTGCAATTCTGACTTGCTTTCAAATCCTCTTCGTTGCCTTCACTGAATATATTTGTGGACGAGAGTTATCATCTATAACTCTGCAGGTTTGGGAATTGCAGTGCCCCTGAGCTCCATTTTTCAACTCGCTCTCTTGGGAGCTGGCCGCAAAAGCGCAGGATTGCTTCAGGCCCTATTCTGCTTCCGGGCGGCAGACTGAGCCTGAGGTTAATTCTTCTTCCTGATGGGAAAATAGAGTGACCTGTGCCTGTCCCAACACCTAGGGCTAGTCTCTCATTGTTTCCCCCTCTTCCCGTTCACCCTCAGGACAAATTGCAACCTGTATGGAACAGGAGGTTAAAGGTGCTGATTCTCCAAGGAGGGAGATTGCTAGTAAAGCGGCTGGAATGGCGAACCCGAGCACAAGGAGATGAGAAATGAGGTGCGTTTTAGAAACCTTTCCCGATCACTCGGTGTACCATCTTCTGGGTTTCTCATGCATGTTTTCGATGTAGGAAGATGCCCTTGAACCTGGAGATTTGGGACCCATGGGATGGGTACCACGCAGTATTACTTTAAAGGGTCTGCGTTTGCTCACCCAACCTCACCAAACCTCTCAGCCCCAAGAATGTCCACCCTTATGTCGCAATCAGCTGTGGGTCTAGATATGGTCAATCCAGGTGGCATCACAGCCCCTGAACGAATTTTGTCAGAATTTCTCTCTCTTTCACTGTCTTTGTTTCACGGGTTTTTAAAAGTAATTGATTTTTATAATGGGGTTTAGCTGCTTTTCACTGCTGTCTTTATGCCGCTTTACACCCACTTGACTCACTTACAGAGAGATATCAATACATAGGTTTAAGATTCTTACTAGTCAGATATATTCTTGGGCGGTGAATAGGGGGTGTTGAGTCCAGTTCACTGAGCAAGGAGTAGGTCTTGTCTATTACATATTGGGTTTATGGAACGGTATCTGAGCTAATTTGAAACCCTTGTTTTAGGCATCACCCCACCTCACCTTTCCCGTTAAGCAGCTATAGTGTGTTTTCTAAACGTGTGACTCTGTTCTGTTTTGTAATTCAGTTCAAGTGTAGCGGTTTTTCCATTCCCTCTATAAGTGATATCTTATGGCAAGTGTCTTTTTCTGTGTGACTTATTTCACTTAGAATCGTCGTACCTAAATCCACTCATCATGCTGCTACTAGCCTTATGACGTTGATTTCATGGCTGAGTGATATTCCTTTGTACATAAGGACCACAACTTCTTTATCCATTTTTCTCTTTCCTGGGATATTTAAGGTGTCACGAAGTGGAGGTTCTTGTCAACAGAGCAGCCCTAAACTTTGGGGTGCCTGTGTCTTGCTGATTTTTAGTTTTCCCAATGTATACGCCCATGAGTAGAAGTGCCCTATGCTCTCTAACCTGTGTTTTTTAAATGTTTCAGGACACACCGTACACTTCTCCAGAGTGGCTGTTGGCAATTTACATCACGCCCATCAGCGTAGCCAGGCTCCCGTTTCTCCATGGCCTGTCCTGCATTTCTGGTTTTGACCCTTTATTCAGCATGGCCCTTTTGACCGATGCGAAGCGAGACTTCTTGGTAGCGCTGATTTGCCTTTCCAGGTTGCTTGGTTGGCCAAAAAGGGCGTATGCGTTTTTTCCTGAATATATTCAGGAAAAAACGCATACGCCCTTTTTGGCCAAGGGCATCATTGTCGAGGTTTTGCCGCTTTTCCTGTGCTTTAAAGGCGATTCGAATCTGCCTCCTGAAATCTGTTTCCTGCAATTCTGCCTTGCTTTCAAATCCTCTTCGTTGCCTTCCCTGAATATATTTGTGGACGAGAGTTATCATCTATAACTCTGCAGGTTTGGGAATTGCAGTGCCCCTGAGCTCCATTTTTCAACTCGCTTTCTTGGGAGCTGGCCGCAAAAGCGCAGGATTGCTTCAGGCCCTATTCGGGTTGTGGGCGGCAGGTTGAGCCTGTGGTTAATTCTTCTTCCTGATGGGAAAATAGAGTGACCTGTGCCTGTCCCAACACCTAGAGCTAGTCTCCCATTGGTTCCCCCTCTTCCCGTTCATCCTCAGGACAAATTGCAACCTGTACGGAACAAGAGGTTAAAGCTGCTGATTCTCCAAGGAGGGAGATTGCTAGTAAAGCGGCTGGAATGGCGAACCCGAGCACAAGCAGATGAGAAATGAGGTGCGTTTTAGCAACCTTTCCCGATCACACGGTGTACCATCTTCTGGGTTTCTCATGCATGTTTTCGATGTAGGCAGATGCCCTTGAACCTGGAGATTTGGGACCCATGGGATGGGTACCACGCAGTATGACTTTAAAGGGTCTGCGTTTGCTCACCCAACCTCACCAAACCTCTCAGCCCCAAGAGTGTCCACCCTTATGTCGCAATCAGCTGTGGGTCTAGATATGGTCAATCCAGGTGGCATCACAGCCCCTGAACGAATTTTGTCAGAATTTCTCTATCTTTCACTGTCTTTGTTTCATGGGTTTTTAAAAGTAATTGATTTTTATAATGGGGTTTAGCTGCTTTTCACTGCTGTCTTTATGCCGCTTTACACCCACTTGACTCACTTACAGAGAGATATCAATACATAGGTTTTAAGATTCTTACTAGTCAGATATATTCTTGGGCGGTGAATAGGGGGTGTTGAGTCCAGTTCCCTGAGCAAGGAGTAGGTCTTGTATATTACGTATTGGGTTTATGGAACGGTATCTGAGCTATTTTGAAACCCTTGTTTTAGGCATCACCCCACCTCACCTTTCCCGTTAGGCAGCCATAGTGTGTTTTCTAACCGTGTGACTCTGTTCTGTTTTGTAATTCAGTTCAAGGGTAGCGGTTTTTACATTCCCTCTAGGAGTGATAACTTACGATAAGTGTCTTTTTCTGTGTGACTTATTTCACTTAGAATCGTCGTACCTAAATCCACTCATCATGCTGCTACTAGCCTTATGACGTTGACTTCATGGCTGAGTGATATTCCATTGTACATAAGGACCACAACTTCTTTATCCATTTTTCCCGTTCCTGGGATATTTAAGGTGTCACGAAGTGGAGGTTCTTGTCAACAGAGCAGCCCTAAACTTTGGGGTGCTTGTGTCTTGCTGATTTTTAGTTTTCCCAATTTATACGCCCATGAGTGGAAGTGGCCTATGCTCTCTAAGCTGAGTTTTGTAAATGTTTCAGGACACACCGTACACTTCTCCAGAGTGGCTGTTGGCAATTTACATCCCGCCTATCAGCGTAGCAAGGCTCCCGTTTCTCCGTGGCCTGTCCTGCATTTCTGGTTTTGACACTTTATTCAGCATGGCCCTTTTGACCGATGGGAAGCGAGACTTCTTTGTAGCGCTGATTTGCCTTTCCAGGTTGATTGGTTGGCCAAAAAGGGCGTATGCGTTTTTTTCCTGAATATATTCAGGAAAAAACGCATACGCCCTTTTTGGCCAAGGGCATCATTGTCGAGGTTTTGCCGCTTTTCCTGTGCTTTAAAGGCGATTCGAATCTGCCTCCTGAAATCTGTTTCCTGCAATTCTGCCTTGCTTTCAAATCCTCTTTGTTGCCTTCCCTCAATATATTTGTAGACGAGAGTTATCATTTATAAGTCTGCAGGTTTGTGAATTGCAGTGCCCCTGAGCTCCATTTTTCAACTCGCTCTCTTGGGAGCTGGCCGCAAAAGCGCAGGATTGCTTTAGGCCCTATTCTGCTTCCGGGCGGCAGACTGAGCCTGTGGTTAATTCTTCTTCCTGATGGGAAAATAGAGTGACCTGTGCCTGTCCCAACACCTAGAGCTAGTCTCTCATTGGTTCCCCCTCTTCCCGTTCATCCTCAGGACAAATTGCAACCTGTATGGAACAGGAGGTTAAAGGTGCTGATTCTACAAGGAGGGAGATTGCTAGTAAAGCGGCTGGAATGGCGAATCCGAGCACAAGGAGATGAGAAATGAGGTGCGTTTTAGCAACCTTTCCCGATCACTCGGTGGACCATCTTCTGGGTTTCTCATGCATGTTTTCGATGTAGGCAGATGCCCTTGAACCTGGAGATTTGGGACCCATGGGATGGGTACCACGCAGTATTACTTTAAAGCGTCTGCGTTTGCTCAGCCAACCTCACCAAACCTCTCAGCCCCAAGAGTGTCCACCCTTATGTCTCAATCAGCTGCAGGTCTAGATATGGTCAATCCAGGTGGCATCACAGCCCCTGAACGAATTTTGTCAGAATTTCTCTCTCTTTCACTGTCTTTGTTTCACGGGTTTTTAAAATTAATTGAGTTTTATAATGGGGTTTAGCTGCTTTTCACTGCTGTGTTTATGCAGCTTTACACCCACTTGACTCACTTACAGAGAGATATCAATACATAGGTTTTAAGATTCTTACTAGTCAGATATATTCTTGGGCGGTGAATAGGGGGTGTTGAGTCCAGTTCCCTGAGCAAGGAGTAGGTCTTGTCTATTACATATTGGGTTTATGGAACGGTATCTGAGCTAATTTGAAACCCTTGTTTTATGCATCACCCCACCTCACCTTTCCCGTTAAGCAGCTATAGTGTGTTTTCTAAACGTGTGACTCTGTTCCGTTTTGTAATTCAGTTCAAGTGTAGCGGTTTTTATATTTCCCTCTATAAGTGATATCTTATGGCAAGTGTCTTTTTCTGTGTGACTTATTTCACTTAGAATCATCGTACCTAAATCCACTCATCATGCTGCTACTAGCCTTATGACGTTGATTTCATGGCTGAGTGATATTCCTTTGTACATAAGGACCACAACTTCTTTATCCATTTTTCTCTTTCCTGGGATATTTAAGGTGTCACGAAGTGGAGGTTCTTGTCAACAGAGCAGCCCTAAACTTTGGGGTGCCTGTGTCTTGCTGATTTTTAGTTTTCCCAATGTATACGCCCATGAGTGGAAGTGTCCTATGCTCTCTAAGCTGTGTTTTTTAGATGTTTCAGGACACACCGTACACTTCTCCAGAGTGGCTGTTGGCAATTTACATCCTGACCATCAGCGTAGCCAGGCTCCCGTTTCTCAATGGCCTGTCCTGCATTTCTGGTTTTGACCCTTTATTCAGCATGGTCCTTTTGACCGATGCGAAGCGAGACTTCTTGGTAGCGCTGATTTGCCTTTCAGGTTGCTTGGTTGGCCAAAAAGGGCCTATGCGTTTTTTCCTGAATATATTCAGGAAAAAACGCATACGCCCTTTTTGACCAAGGGCATCATTGTCGAGGTCTTGCCGCTTTTCCTGTGCTTTAAAGGCGATTCGAATCTACCTCCTGAAATCTGTTTCCTGCAATTCTGACTTGCTTTCAAATCCTCTTTGTTGCCTTCACTGAATATATTTGTGGACGAGAGTTATCATCTATAACTCTGCAGGTTTGGGAATTGCAGTGCCCCTGAGCTCCATTTTTCAACTCGCTCTCTTGGGAGCTGGCCGCAAAAGCGCAGGATTGCTTCAGGACCTATTCTGCTTCCGGGCGGCAGACTGAGTCTGAGGTTAATTCTTCTTCCTGATGGGAAAATAGAGTGACCTGTGCCTGTCCCAACACCTAGGGCTAGTCTCTCATTGTTTCCCCCTCTTCCCGTTCACCCTCAGGACAAATTGCAACCTGTATGGAACAGGAGGTTAAAGGTGCTGATTCTCCAAGGAGGGAGATTGCTAGTAAAGCGGCTGGAATGGCGAACCCGAGCACAAGGAGATGAGAAATGAGGTGCGTTTTAGAAACCTTTCCCGATCACTCGGTGTACCATCTTCTGGGTTTCTCATGCATGTTTTCGATGTAGGAAGATGCCCTTGAACCTGGAGATTTGGGACCCATGGGATGGGTACCACGCAGTATTACTTTAAAGGGTCTGCGTTTGCTCACCCAACCTCTCCAAACCTCTCAGCCCCAAGAATGTCCACCCTTATGTCGCAATCAGCTGTGGGCCTAGATATGGTCAATCCAGGTGGCATCACAGCCCCTGAACGAATTTTGTAAGAATTTCTCTCTCTTTCACTGTCTTTGTTTCACGGGTTTTTAAAAGTAATTGATTTTTATAATGGGGTTTAGCTGCTTTTCACTGCTGTCTTTATGTCGCTTTACACCCACTTGACTCACTTACAGAGAGATATCAATACATAGGTTTAAGATTCTTACTAGTCAGATATATTCTTGGGCGGTGAATAGGGGGTGTTGAGTCCAGTTCACTGAGCAAGGAGTAGGTCTTGTCTATTACATATTGGGTTTATGGAACGGTATCTGAGCTAATTTGAAACCCTTGTTTTAGGCATCACCCCACCTCGCCTTTCCCGTTAAGCAGCTATAGTGTGTTTTCTAAACGTGTGACTCTGTTCTGTTTTGTAATTCAGTTCAAGTGTAGCGGTTTTTCCATTCCCTCTATAAGTGATATCTTATGGCAAGTGTCTTTTTCTGTGTGACTTATTTCACTTAGAATCGTCGTACCTAAATCCACTCATCATGCTGCTACTAGCCTTATGACGTTGATTTCATGGCTGAGTGATATTCCTTTGTACATAAGGACCACAACTTATTTATCCATTTTTCTCTTTCCTGGGATATTTAAGGTGTCACGAAGTGGAGGTTCTTGTCAACAGAGCAGCCCTAAACTTTGGGGTGCTTGTGTCTTGCTGATTTTTAGTTTTCCCAATGTATACGCCCATGAGTGGAAGTGTCCTATGCTCTCTAAGCTGTGTTTTTTAGATGTTTCAGGACACACCGTACACTTCTCCAGAGTGGCTGTTGGCAATTTACATCCTGACCATCAGCGTAGCCAGGCTCCCGTTTCTCAATGGCCTGTCCTGCATTTCTGGTTTTAACCCTTTATTCAGCATGGTCCTTTTGACCGATGCGAAGCGAGACTTCTTGGTAGCGCTGATTTGCCTTTCCAGGTTGCTTGGTTGGCCAAAAAGGGCCTATGCGTTTTTTCCTGAATATATTCAGGAAAAAACGCATACGCCCTTTTTGACCAAGGGCATCATTGTCGAGGTCTTGCCGCTTTTCCTGTGCTTTAAAGGCGATTCGAATCTACCTCCTGAAATCTGTTTCCTGCAATTCTGACTTGCTTTCAAATCCTCTTCGTTGCCTTCACTGAATATATTTGTGGACGAGAGTTATCATCTATAACTCTGCAGGTTTGGGAATTGCAGTGCCCCTGAGCTCCATTTTTCAACTCGCTCTCTTGGGAGCTGGCCGCAAAAGCGCAGGATTGCTTCAGGCCCTATTCTGCTTCCGGGCGGCAGACTGAGCCTGAGGTTAATTCTTCTTCCTGATGGGAAAATAGAGTGACCTGTGCCTGTCCCAACACCTAGGGCTAGTCTCTCATTGTTTCCCCCTCTTCCCGTTCACCCTCAGGACAAATTGCAACCTGTATGGAACAGGAGGTTAAAGGTGCTGATTCTCCAAGGAGGGAGATTGCTAGTAAAGCGGCTGGAATGGCGAACCCGAGCACAAGGAGATGAGAAATGAGGTGCGTTTTAGAAACCTTTCCCGATCACTCGGTGTACCATCTTCTGGGTTTCTCATGCATGTTTTCGATGTAGGAAGATGCCCTTGAACCTGGAGATTTGGGACCCATGGGATGGGTACCACGCAGTATTACTTTAAAGGGTCTGCGTTTGCTCACCCAACCTCACCAAACCTCTCAGCCCCAAGAGTGTCCACCCTTATGTCGCAATCAGCTGTGGGTCTAGATATGGTCAATCCAGGTGGCATCACAGCCCCTGAACGAATTTTGTCAGAATTTCTCTCTCTTTCACTGTCTTTGTTTCACGGGTTTTTAAAAGTAATTGATTTTTATAATGGGGTTTAGCTGCTTTTCACTGCTGTCTTTATGCCGCTTTACACCCACTTGACTCACTTACAGAGAGATATCAATACATAGGTTTAAGATTCTTACTAGTCAGATATATTCTTGGGCGGTGAATAGGGGGTGTTGAGTCCAGTTCACTGAGCAAGGAGTAGGTCTTGTCTATTACATATTGGGTTTATGGAACGGTATCTGAGCTAATTTGAAACCCTTGTTTTAGGCATCACCCCACCTCGCCTTTCCCGTTAAGCAGCTATAGTGTGTTATCTAAACGTGTGACTCTGTTCTGTTTTGTAATTCAGTTCAAGTGTAGCGGTTTTTCCATTCCCTCTATAAGTGATATCTTATGGCAAGTGTCTTTTTCTGTGTGACTTATTTCACTTAGAATCGTCGTACCTAAATCCACTCATCATGCTGCTACTAGCCTTATGACATTGATTTCATGGCTGAGTGATATTCCTTTGTACATAAGGACCACAACTTCTTTATCCATTTTTCTCTTTCCTGGGATATTTAAGGTGTCACGAAGTGGAGGTTCTTGTCAACAGAGCAGCCCTAAACTTTGGGGTGCCTGTGTCTTGCTGATTTTTAGTTTTCCCAATGTATACGCCCATGAGTAGAAGTGCCCTATGCTCTCTAACCTGTGTTTTTTAAATGTTTCAGGACACACCGTACACTTCTCCAGAGTGGCTGTTGGCAATTTACATCACGCCCATCAGCGTAGCCAGGCTCCCGTTTCTCCATGGCCTGTCCTGCATTTCTGGTTTTGACCCTTTATTCAGCATGGCCCTTTTGACCGATGCGAAGCGAGACTTCTTGGTAGCGCTGATTTGCCTTTCCAGGTTGCTTGGTTGGCCAAAAAGGGCGTATGCGTTTTTTCCTGAATATATTCAGGAAAAAACGCATACGCCCTTTTTGGCCAAGGGCATCATTGTCGAGGTTTTGCCGCTTTTCCTGTGCTTTAAAGGCGATTCGAATCTGCCTCCTGAAATCTGTTTCCTGCAATTCTGCCTTGCTTTCAAATCCTCTTCGTTGCCTTCCCTGAATATATTTGTGGACGAGAGTTATCATCTATAACTCTGCAGGTTTGGGAATTGCAGTGCCCCTGAGCTCCATTTTTCAACTCGCTTTCTTGGGAGCTGGCCGCAAAAGCGCAGGATTGCTTCAGGCCCTATTCGGGTTGTGGGCGGCAGGTTGAGCCTGTGGTTAATTCTTCTTCCTGATGGGAAAATAGAGTGACCTGTGCCTGTCCCAACACCTAGAGCTAGTCTCCCATTGGTTCCCCCTCTTCCCGTTCATCCTCAGGACAAATTGCAACCTGTACGGAACAAGAGGTTAAAGCTGCTGATTCTCCAAGGAGGGAGATTGCTAGTAAAGCGGCTGGAATGGCGAACCCGAGCACAAGCAGATGAGAAATGAGGTGCGTTTTAGCAACCTTTCCCGATCACACGGTGTACCATCTTCTGGGTTTCTCATGCATGTTTTCGATGTAGGCAGATGCCCTTGAACCTGGAGATTTGGGACCCATGGGATGGGTACCACGCAGTATGACTTTAAAGGGTCTGCGTTTGCTCACCCAACCTCACCAAACCTCTCAGCCCCAAGAGTGTCCACCCTTATGTCGCAATCAGCTGTGGGTCTAGATATGGTCAATCCAGGTGGCATCACAGCCCCTGAACGAATTTTGTCAGAATTTCTCTATCTTTCACTGTCTTTGTTTCATGGGTTTTTAAAAGTAATTGATTTTTATAATGGGGTTTAGCTGCTTTTCACTGCTGTCTTTATGCCGCTTTACACCCACTTGACTCACTTACAGAGAGATATCAATACATAGGTTTTAAGATTCTTACTAGTCAGATATATTCTTGGGCGGTGAATAGGGGGTGTTGAGTCCAGTTCCCTGAGCAAGGAGTAGGTCTTGTATATTACGTATTGGGTTTATGGAACGGTATCTGAGCTATTTTGAAACCCTTGTTTTAGGCATCACCCCACCTCACCTTTCCCGTTAGGCAGCCATAGTGTGTTTTCTAACCGTGTGACTCTGTTCTGTTTTGTAATTCAGTTCAAGGGTAGCGGTTTTTACATTCCCTCTAGGAGTGATAACTTACGATAAGTGTCTTTTTCTGTGTGACTTATTTCACTTAGAATCGTCGTACCTAAATCCACTCATCATGCTGCTACTAGCCTTATGACGTTGACTTCATGGCTGAGTGATATTCCATTGTACATAAGGACCACAACTTCTTTATCCATTTTTCCCGTTCCTGGGATATTTAAGGTGTCACGAAGTGGAGGTTCTTGTCAACAGAGCAGCCCTAAACTTTGGGGTGCTTGTGTCTTGCTGATTTTTAGTTTTCCCAATTTATACGCCCATGAGTGGAAGTGGCCTATGCTCTCTAAGCTGAGTTTTGTAAATGTTTCAGGACACACCGTACACTTCTCCAGAGTGGCTGTTGGCAATTTACATCCCGCCTATCAGCGTAGCAAGGCTCCCGTTTCTCCGTGGCCTGTCCTGCATTTCTGGTTTTGACACTTTATTCAGCATGGCCCTTTTGACCGATGGGAAGCGAGACTTCTTTGTAGCGCTGATTTGCCTTTCCAGGTTGATTGGTTGGCCAAAAAGGGCGTATGCGTTTTTTTCCTGAATATATTCAGGAAAAAACGCATACGCCCTTTTTGGCCAAGGGCATCATTGTCGAGGTTTTGCCGCTTTTCCTGTGCTTTAAAGGCGATTCGAATCTGCCTCCTGAAATCTGTTTCCTGCAATTCTGCCTTGCTTTCAAATCCTCTTTGTTGCCTTCCCTCAATATATTTGTAGACGAGAGTTATCATTTATAAGTCTGCAGGTTTGTGAATTGCAGTGCCCCTGAGCTCCATTTTTCAACTCGCTCTCTTGGGAGCTGGCCGCAAAAGCGCAGGATTGCTTTAGGCCCTATTCTGCTTCCGGGCGGCAGACTGAGCCTGTGGTTAATTCTTCTTCCTGATGGGAAAATAGAGTGACCTGTGCCTGTCCCAACACCTAGAGCTAGTCTCTCATTGGTTCCCCCTCTTCCCGTTCATCCTCAGGACAAATTGCAACCTGTATGGAACAGGAGGTTAAAGGTGCTGATTCTACAAGGAGGGAGATTGCTAGTAAAGCGGCTGGAATGGCGAATCCGAGCACAAGGAGATGAGAAATGAGGTGCGTTTTAGCAACCTTTCCCGATCACTCGGTGGACCATCTTCTGGGTTTCTCATGCATGTTTTCGATGTAGGCAGATGCCCTTGAACCTGGAGATTTGGGACCCATGGGATGGGTACCACGCAGTATTACTTTAAAGCGTCTGCGTTTGCTCAGCCAACCTCACCAAACCTCTCAGCCCCAAGAGTGTCCACCCTTATGTCTCAATCAGCTGCAGGTCTAGATATGGTCAATCCAGGTGGCATCACAGCCCCTGAACGAATTTTGTCAGAATTTCTCTCTCTTTCACTGTCTTTGTTTCACGGGTTTTTAAAATTAATTGAGTTTTATAATGGGGTTTAGCTGCTTTTCACTGCTGTGTTTATGCAGCTTTACACCCACTTGACTCACTTACAGAGAGATATCAATACATAGGTTTTAAGATTCTTACTAGTCAGATATATTCTTGGGCGGTGAATAGGGGGTGTTGAGTCCAGTTCCCTGAGCAAGGAGTAGGTCTTGTCTATTACATATTGGGTTTATGGAACGGTATCTGAGCTAATTTGAAACCCTTGTTTTATGCATCACCCCACCTCACCTTTCCCGTTAAGCAGCTATAGTGTGTTTTCTAAACGTGTGACTCTGTTCCGTTTTGTAATTCAGTTCAAGTGTAGCGGTTTTTATATTTCCCTCTATAAGTGATATCTTATGGCAAGTGTCTTTTTCTGTGTGACTTATTTCACTTAGAATCATCGTACCTAAATCCACTCATCATGCTGCTACTAGCCTTATGACGTTGATTTCATGGCTGAGTGATATTCCTTTGTACATAAGGACCACAACTTCTTTATCCATTTTTCTCTTTCCTGGGATATTTAAGGTGTCACGAAGTGGAGGTTCTTGTCAACAGAGCAGCCCTAAACTTTGGGGTGCCTGTGTCTTGCTGATTTTTAGTTTTCCCAATGTATACGCCCATGAGTGGAAGTGTCCTATGCTCTCTAAGCTGTGTTTTTTAGATGTTTCAGGACACACCGTACACTTCTCCAGAGTGGCTGTTGGCAATTTACATCCTGACCATCAGCGTAGCCAGGCTCCCGTTTCTCAATGGCCTGTCCTGCATTTCTGGTTTTGACCCTTTATTCAGCATGGTCCTTTTGACCGATGCGAAGCGAGACTTCTTGGTAGCGCTGATTTGCCTTTCAGGTTGCTTGGTTGGCCAAAAAGGGCCTATGCGTTTTTTCCTGAATATATTCAGGAAAAAACGCATACGCCCTTTTTGACCAAGGGCATCATTGTCGAGGTCTTGCCGCTTTTCCTGTGCTTTAAAGGCGATTCGAATCTACCTCCTGAAATCTGTTTCCTGCAATTCTGACTTGCTTTCAAATCCTCTTTGTTGCCTTCACTGAATATATTTGTGGACGAGAGTTATCATCTATAACTCTGCAGGTTTGGGAATTGCAGTGCCCCTGAGCTCCATTTTTCAACTCGCTCTCTTGGGAGCTGGCCGCAAAAGCGCAGGATTGCTTCAGGACCTATTCTGCTTCCGGGCGGCAGACTGAGTCTGAGGTTAATTCTTCTTCCTGATGGGAAAATAGAGTGACCTGTGCCTGTCCCAACACCTAGGGCTAGTCTCTCATTGTTTCCCCCTCTTCCCGTTCACCCTCAGGACAAATTGCAACCTGTATGGAACAGGAGGTTAAAGGTGCTGATTCTCCAAGGAGGGAGATTGCTAGTAAAGCGGCTGGAATGGCGAACCCGAGCACAAGGAGATGAGAAATGAGGTGCGTTTTAGAAACCTTTCCCGATCACTCGGTGTACCATCTTCTGGGTTTCTCATGCATGTTTTCGATGTAGGAAGATGCCCTTGAACCTGGAGATTTGGGACCCATGGGATGGGTACCACGCAGTATTACTTTAAAGGGTCTGCGTTTGCTCACCCAACCTCTCCAAACCTCTCAGCCCCAAGAATGTCCACCCTTATGTCGCAATCAGCTGTGGGCCTAGATATGGTCAATCCAGGTGGCATCACAGCCCCTGAACGAATTTTGTAAGAATTTCTCTCTCTTTCACTGTCTTTGTTTCACGGGTTTTTAAAAGTAATTGATTTTTATAATGGGGTTTAGCTGCTTTTCACTGCTGTCTTTATGTCGCTTTACACCCACTTGACTCACTTACAGAGAGATATCAATACATAGGTTTAAGATTCTTACTAGTCAGATATATTCTTGGGCGGTGAATAGGGGGTGTTGAGTCCAGTTCACTGAGCAAGGAGTAGGTCTTGTCTATTACATATTGGGTTTATGGAACGGTATCTGAGCTAATTTGAAACCCTTGTTTTAGGCATCACCCCACCTCGCCTTTCCCGTTAAGCAGCTATAGTGTGTTTTCTAAACGTGTGACTCTGTTCTGTTTTGTAATTCAGTTCAAGTGTAGCGGTTTTTCCATTCCCTCTATAAGTGATATCTTATGGCAAGTGTCTTTTTCTGTGTGACTTATTTCACTTAGAATCGTCGTACCTAAATCCACTCATCATGCTGCTACTAGCCTTATGACGTTGATTTCATGGCTGAGTGATATTCCTTTGTACATAAGGACCACAACTTATTTATCCATTTTTCTCTTTCCTGGGATATTTAAGGTGTCACGAAGTGGAGGTTCTTGTCAACAGAGCAGCCCTAAACTTTGGGGTGCTTGTGTCTTGCTGATTTTTAGTTTTCCCAATGTATACGCCCATGAGTGGAAGTGTCCTATGCTCTCTAAGCTGTGTTTTTTAGATGTTTCAGGACACACCGTACACTTCTCCAGAGTGGCTGTTGGCAATTTACATCCTGACCATCAGCGTAGCCAGGCTCCCGTTTCTCAATGGCCTGTCCTGCATTTCTGGTTTTAACCCTTTATTCAGCATGGTCCTTTTGACCGATGCGAAGCGAGACTTCTTGGTAGCGCTGATTTGCCTTTCCAGGTTGCTTGGTTGGCCAAAAAGGGCCTATGCGTTTTTTCCTGAATATATTCAGGAAAAAACGCATACGCCCTTTTTGACCAAGGGCATCATTGTCGAGGTCTTGCCGCTTTTCCTGTGCTTTAAAGGCGATTCGAATCTACCTCCTGAAATCTGTTTCCTGCAATTCTGACTTGCTTTCAAATCCTCTTCGTTGCCTTCACTGAATATATTTGTGGACGAGAGTTATCATCTATAACTCTGCAGGTTTGGGAATTGCAGTGCCCCTGAGCTCCATTTTTCAACTCGCTCTCTTGGGAGCTGGCCGCAAAAGCGCAGGATTGCTTCAGGCCCTATTCTGCTTCCGGGCGGCAGACTGAGCCTGAGGTTAATTCTTCTTCCTGATGGGAAAATAGAGTGACCTGTGCCTGTCCCAACACCTAGGGCTAGTCTCTCATTGTTTCCCCCTCTTCCCGTTCACCCTCAGGACAAATTGCAACCTGTATGGAACAGGAGGTTAAAGGTGCTGATTCTCCAAGGAGGGAGATTGCTAGTAAAGCGGCTGGAATGGCGAACCCGAGCACAAGGAGATGAGAAATGAGGTGCGTTTTAGAAACCTTTCCCGATCACTCGGTGTACCATCTTCTGGGTTTCTCATGCATGTTTTCGATGTAGGAAGATGCCCTTGAACCTGGAGATTTGGGACCCATGGGATGGGTACCACGCAGTATTACTTTAAAGGGTCTGCGTTTGCTCACCCAACCTCACCAAACCTCTCAGCCCCAAGAGTGTCCACCCTTATGTCGCAATCAGCTGTGGGTCTAGATATGGTCAATCCAGGTGGCATCACAGCCCCTGAACGAATTTTGTCAGAATTTCTCTCTCTTTCACTGTCTTTGTTTCACGGGTTTTTAAAAGTAATTGATTTTTATAATGGGGTTTAGCTGCTTTTCACTGCTGTCTTTATGCCGCTTTACACCCACTTGACTCACTTACAGAGAGATATCAATACATAGGTTTAAGATTCTTACTAGTCAGATATATTCTTGGGCGGTGAATAGGGGGTGTTGAGTCCAGTTCACTGAGCAAGGAGTAGGTCTTGTCTATTACATATTGGGTTTATGGAACGGTATCTGAGCTAATTTGAAACCCTTGTTTTAGGCATCACCCCACCTCGCCTTTCCCGTTAAGCAGCTATAGTGTGTTATCTAAACGTGTGACTCTGTTCTGTTTTGTAATTCAGTTCAAGTGTAGCGGTTTTTCCATTCCCTCTATAAGTGATATCTTATGGCAAGTGTCTTTTTCTGTGTGACTTATTTCACTTAGAATCGTCGTACCTAAATCCACTCATCATGCTGCTACTAGCCTTATGACATTGATTTCATGGCTGAGTGATATTCCTTTGTACATAAGGACCACAACTTCTTTATCCATTTTTCTCTTTCCTGGGATATTTAAGGTGTCACGAAGTGGAGGTTCTTGTCAACAGAGCAGCCCTAAACTTTGGGGTGCCTGTGTCTTGCTGATTTTTAGTTTTCCCAATGTATACGCCCATGAGTGGAAGTGGCCTATGCTCTCTAAGCTGAGTTTTGTAAATGTTTCAGGACACACCGTACACTTCTCCAGAGTGGCTGTTGGCAATTTACATCCCGCCCATCAGCGTAGCCAGGCTCCCGTTTCTCCATGGCCTGTCCTGCATTTCTGGTTTTGACCCTTTATTCAGCATGGCCCTTTTGACCGATGCGAAGCGAGACTTCTTGGTAGCGCTGATTTGCCTTTCCAGGTTGCTTGGTTGGCCAAAAAGGGCGTATGTGTTTTTTCCTGAATATATTCAGGAAAAAACGCATACACCCTTTTTGGCCAAGGGCATCATTGTCGAGGTTTTGCCGCTTTTCCTGTGCTTTAAAGGCGATTCGAATCTGCCTCCTGAAATCTGTTTCCTGCAATTCTGCCTTGCTTTCAAATCCTCTTTGTTGCCTTCCCTCAATATATTTGTAGACGAGAGTTATCATTTATAAGTTGCAGGTTTGTGAATTGCAGTGCCCCTGAGCTCCATTTTTCAACTCGCTCTCTTGGGAGCTGGCCGCAAAAGCGCAGGATTGCTTTAGGCCCTATTCTGCTTCCGGGCGGCAGACTGAGCCTGTGGTTAATTCTTCTTCCTGATGGGAAAATAGAGTGACCTGTGCCTGTCCCAACACCTAGGGCTAGTCTCTCATTGGTTCCCCTCTTCCCGTTCATCCTCAGGACAAATTGCAACCTGTACGGAACAAGTGGTTAAAGCTGCTGATTCTCCAAGGAGGGAGATTGCTAGTAAAGCGGCTGGAATGGCGAACCCGAGCACAAGCAGATGAGAAATGAGGTGCGTTTTAGCAACCTTTCCCGATCACACGGTGTACCATCTTCTGGGTTTCTCATGTATGTTTTCGATGTAGGCAGATGCCCTTGAACCTGGAGATTTGGGACCCATGGGATGGGTACCACGCAGTATGACTTTAAAGGGTCTGCGTTTGCTCACCCAACCTCACCAAACCTCTCAGCCCCAAGAGTGTCCACCCTTATGTCGCAATCAGCTGTGGGTCTAGATATGGTCAATCCAGGTGGCATCACAGCCCCTGAACGAATTTTGTCAGAATTTCTCTATCTTTCACTGTCTTTGTTTCATGGGTTTTTAAAAGTAATTGATTTTTATAATGGGGTTTAGCTGCTTTTCACTGCTGTCTTTATGCCGCTTTACACCCACTTGACTCACTTACAGAGAGATATCAATACATAGGTTTTAAGATTCTTACTAGTCAGATATATTCTTGGGCGGTGAATAGGGGGTGTTGAGTCCAGTTCCCTGAGCAAGGAGTAGGTCTTGTATATTACGTATTGGGTTTATGGAACGGTATCTGAGCTATTTTGAAACCCTTGTTTTAGGCATCACCCCACCTCACCTTTCCCGTTAGGCAGCCATAGTGTGTTTTCTAACCGTGTGACTCTGTTCTGTTTTGTAATTCAGTTCAAGGGTAGCGGTTTTTACATTCCCTCTAGGAGTGATAACTTACGATAAGTGTCTTTTTCTGTGTGACTTATTTCACTTAGAATCGTCGTACCTAAATCCACTCATCATGCTGCTACTAGCCTTATGACGTTGACTTCATGGCTGAGTGATATTCCATTGTACATAAGGACCACAACTTCTTTATCCATTTTTCCCGTTCCTGGGATATTTAAGGTGTCACGAAGTGGAGGTTCTTGTCAACAGAGCAGCCCTAAACTTTGGGGTGCTTGTGTCTTGCTGATTTTTAGTTTTCCCAATTTATACGCCCATGAGTGGAAGTGGCCTATGCTCTCTAAGCTGAGTTTTGTAAATGTTTCAGGACACACCGTACACTTCTCCAGAGTGGCTGTTGGCAATTTACATCCCGCCTATCAGCGTAGCAAGGCTCCCGTTTCTCCGTGGCCTGTCCTGCATTTCTGGTTTTGACACTTTATTCAGCATGGCCCTTTTGACCGATGGGAAGCGAGACTTCTTTGTAGCGCTGATTTGCCTTTCCAGGTTGATTGGTTGGCCAAAAAGGGCGTATGCGTTTTTTTCCTGAATATATTCAGGAAAAAACGCATACGCCCTTTTTGGCCAAGGGCATCATTGTCGAGGTTTTGCCGCTTTTCCTGTGCTTTAAAGGCGATTCGAATCTGCCTCCTGAAATCTGTTTCCTGCAATTCTGCCTTGCTTTCAAATCCTCTTTGTTGCCTTCCCTCAATATATTTGTAGACGAGAGTTATCATTTATAAGTCAGCAGGTTTGTGAATTGCAGTGCGCCTGATCTCCATTTTTCAACTCGCTCTCTTGGGAGCTGGCCGCAAAAGCGCAGGATTGCTTTAGGCCCTATTCTGCTTCCGGGCGGCAGACTGAGCCTGTGGTTAATTCTTCTTCCTGATGGGAAAATAGAGTGACCTGTGCCTTTCCCAACACCTAGAGCTAGTCTCCCATTGGTTCCCCCTCTTCCCGTTCATCCTCAGGACAAATTGCAACCTGTATGGAACAGGAGGTTAAAGCTGCTGATTCTCCAAGGAGGGAGATTGCTAGTAAAGCGGCTGGAATGGCGAACCCGAGCACAAGCAGATGAGAAATGAGGTGCGTTTTAGCAACCTTTCCGTATCACACGGTGTACCATCTTCTGGGTTTCTCATGCATGTTTTCGATGTAGGAAGATGCCGTTGAACCTGGAGATTTGGGACCCATGGGATGGGTACCACACAGTATTACTTTAAAGGGTCTGCGTTTGCTCACCCAACCTCTCCAAACCTCTCAGCCCCAAGAATGTCCACCCTTATGTCGCAATCAGCTGTGGGCCTAGATATGGTCAATCCAGGTGGCATCACAGCCCCTGAACGAATTTTGTAAGAATTTCTCTCTCTTTCACTGTCTTTGTTTCACGGGTTTTTAAAAGTAATTGATTTTTATAATGGGGTTTAGCTGCTTTTCACTGCTGTCTTTATGCCGCTTTACACCCACTTGACTCACTTACAGAGAGATATCAATACATAGGTTTAAGATTCTTACTAGTCAGATATATTCTTGGGCGGTGAATAGAGGGTGTTGAGTCCAGTTCACTGAGCAAGGAGTCGGTCTTGTCTATTACATATTGGGTTTATGGAACGGTATCTGAGCTAATTTGAAACCCTTGTTTTAGGCATCACCCCACCTCGCCTTTCCCGTTAAGCAGCTATAGTGTGTTTTCTAAACGTGTGACTCTGTTCCGTTTTGTAATTTAGTTCAAGTGTAGCGGTTTTTCCATTCCCTGTATAAGTGATATCTTACGGCAAGTGTCTTTTTCTGTGTGACTTATTTCATTTAGAATCATCGTACCTAAATCCACTCATCATGCTGCTACTAGCCTTATGACGTTGATTTCATGGCTGAGTGATATTCCTTTGTACATAAGGACCACAACTTCTTTATCCATTTTTCTCTTTCCTGGGATATTTAAGGTGTCACGAAGTGGAGGTTCTTGTCAACAGAGCAGCCCTAAACTTTGGGGTGCCTGTGTCTTGCTGATTTTTAGTTTTCCCAATGTATACGCCCATGAGTGGAAGTGCCCTATGCTCTCTAACCTGTGTTTTTTAGATGTATCAGGACACACCGTACACTTCTCCAGAGTGGCTGTTGGCAATTTACATCCCGCCCATCAGCGTAGCCAGGCTCCCGTTTCTCCATAGCCTGTCCTGCATTTCTGGTTTTGACCCTTTATTCAGCATGGCCCTTTTGACCGATTCGAAGCGAGACTTCTTGGTAGCGCTGATTTGCCTTTCCAGGTTGCTTGGTTGGCCAAAAAGGGCCTATGCGTTTTTTCCTGAATATATTCAGGAAAAAACGCATACGCCCTTTTTGACCAAGGGCATCATTGTCGAGGTTTTGCCGCTTTTCCTGTGCTTTAAAGGCGATTCGAATCTACCTCCTGAAATCTGTTTCCTGCAATTCTGTCTTGCTTTCAAATCCTCTTCGTTGCCTTCACTGAATATATTTGTGGACGAGAGTTATCATCTATAACTCTGCAGGTTTGTGAATTGCAGTGCGCCTGATCTCCATTTTTCAACTCGCTCTCTTGGGAGCTGGCCGCAAAAGCGCAGGATTGCTTCAGGCCCTATTCTGCTTCCGGGCGGCAGACTGAGCCTGAGGTTAATTCTTCTTCCTGATGGGAAAATAGAGTGACCTGTGCCTGTCCCAACACCTAGGGCTAGTCTCTCATTGTTTCCCCCTCTTCCCGTTCACCCTCAGGACAAATTGCAACCTGTATGGAACAGGAGGTTAAAGGTGCTGATTCTCCAAGGAGGGAGATTGCTAGTAAAGCGGCTGGAATGGCGAACCCGAGCACAAGGAGATGAGAAATGAGGTGCGTTTTAGAAACCTTTCCCGATCACTCGGTGTACCATCTTCTGGGTTTCTCATGCATGTTTTCGATGTAGGAAGATGCCCTTGAACCTGGAGATTTGGGACCCATGGGATGGGTACCACGCAGTATTACTTTAAAGGGTCTGCGTTTGCTCACCCAACCTCTCCAAACCTCTCAGCCCCAAGAATGTCCACCCTTATGTCGCAATCAGCTGTGGGCCTAGATATGGTCAATCCAGGTGGCATCACAGCCCCTGAACGAATTTTGTAAGAATTTCTCTCTCTTTCACTGTCTTTGTTTCACGGGTTTTTAAAAGTAATTGATTTTTATAATGGGGTTTAGCTGCTTTTCACTGCTGTCTTTATGTCGCTTTACACCCACTTGACTCACTTACAGAGAGATATCAATACATAGGTTTAAGATTCTTACTAGTCAGATATATTCTTGGGCGGTGAATAGGGGGTGTTGAGTCCAGTTCACTGAGCAAGGAGTAGGTCTTGTCTATTACATATTGGGTTTATGGAACGGTATCTGAGCTAATTTGAAACCCTTGTTTTAGGCATCACCCCACCTCGCCTTTCCCGTTAAGCAGCTATAGTGTGTTTTCTAAACGTGTGACTCTGTTCTGTTTTGTAATTCAGTTCAAGTGTAGCGGTTTTTCCATTCCCTCTATAAGTGATATCTTATGGCAAGTGTCTTTTTCTGTGTGACTTATTTCACTTAGAATCGTCGTACCTAAATCCACTCATCATGCTGCTACTAG
This sequence comes from Eschrichtius robustus, assembly GCF_028021215.1. Taxonomy (NCBI): domain Eukaryota; kingdom Metazoa; phylum Chordata; class Mammalia; order Artiodactyla; family Eschrichtiidae; genus Eschrichtius; species Eschrichtius robustus. Next base: position 67,624,010 of record NC_090830.1, on the reverse strand, counting down.
CCTTATGACGTTGATTTCATGGCTGAGTGATATTCCTTTGTACATAAGGACCACAACTTATTTATCCATTTTTCTCTTTCCTGGGATATTTAAGGTGTCACGAAGTGGAGGTTCTTGTCAACAGAGCAGCCCTAAACTTTGGGGTGCCTGTGTCTTGCTGATTTTTAGTTTTCCCAATGTATACGCCCATGAGTGGAAGTGTCCTATGCTCTCTAAGCTGTGTTTTTTAGATGTTTCAGGACACACCGTACACTTCTCCAGAGTGGCTGTTGGCAATTTACATCCTGACCATCAGCGTAGCCAGGCTCCCGTTTCTCAATGGCCTGTCCTGCATTTCTGGTTTTAACCCTTTATTCAGCATGGTCCTTTTGACCGATGCGAAGCGAGACTTCTTGGTAGCGCTGATTTGCCTTTCCAGGTTGCTTGGTTGGCCAAAAAGGGCCTATGCGTTTTTTCCTGAATATATTCAGGAAAAAACGCATACGCCCTTTTTGACCAAGGGCATCATTGTCGAGGTCTTGCCGCTTTTCCTGTGCTTTAAAGGCGATTCGAATCTACCTCCTGAAATCTGTTTCCTGCAATTCTGACTTGCTTTCAAATCCTCTTCGTTGCCTTCACTGAATATATTTGTGGACGAGAGTTATCATCTATAACTCTGCAGGTTTGGGAATTGCAGTGCCCCTGAGCTCCATTTTTCAACTCGCTCTCTTGGGAGCTGGCCGCAAAAGCGCAGGATTGCTTCAGGCCCTATTCTGCTTCCGGGCGGCAGACTGAGCCTGAGGTTAATTCTTCTTCCTGATGGGAAAATAGAGTGACCTGTGCCTGTCCCAACACCTAGGGCTAGTCTCTCATTGTTTCCCCCTCTTCCCGTTCACCCTCAGGACAAATTGCAACCTGTATGGAACAGGAGGTTAAAGGTGCTGATTCTCCAAGGAGGGAGATTGCTAGTAAAGCGGCTGGAATGGCGAACCCGAGCACAAGGAGATGAGAAATGAGGTGCGTTTTAGAAACCTTTCCCGATCACTCGGTGTACCATCTTCTGGGTTTCTCATGCATGTTTTCGATGTAGGAAGATGCCCTTGAACCTGGAGATTTGGGACCCATGGGATGGGTACCACGCAGTATTACTTTAAAGGGTCTGCGTTTGCTCACCCAACCTCACCAAACCTCTCAGCCCCAAGAGTGTCCACCCTTATGTCGCAATCAGCTGTGGGTCTAGATATGGTCAATCCAGGTGGCATCACAGCCCCTGAACGAATTTTGTCAGAATTTCTCTCTCTTTCACTGTCTTTGTTTCACGGGTTTTTAAAAGTAATTGATTTTTATAATGGGGTTTAGCTGCTTTTCACTGCTGTCTTTATGCCGCTTTACACCCACTTGACTCACTTACAGAGAGATATCAATACATAGGTTTAAGATTCTTACTAGTCAGATATATTCTTGGGCGGTGAATAGGGGGTGTTGAGTCCAGTTCACTGAGCAAGGAGTAGGTCTTGTCTATTACATATTGGGTTTATGGAACGGTATCTGAGCTAATTTGAAACCCTTGTTTTAGGCATCACCCCACCTCGCCTTTCCCGTTAAGCAGCTATAGTGTGTTTTCTAAACGTGTGACTCTGTTCTGTTTTGTAATTCAGTTCAAGTGTAGCGGTTTTTCCATTCCCTCTATAAGTGATATCTTATGGCAAGTGTCTTTTTCTGTGTGACTTATTTCACTTAGAATCGTCGTACCTAAATCCACTCATCATGCTGCTACTAGCCTTATGACATTGATTTCATGGCTGAGTGATATTCCTTTGTACATAAGGACCACAACTTCTTTATCCATTTTTCCCGTTCCTGGGATATTTAAGGTGTCACGAAGTGGAGGTTCTTGTCAACAGAGCAGCCCTAAACTTTGGGGTGCCTGTGTCTTGCTGATTTTTAGTTTTCCCAATGTATACGCCCATGAGTGGAAGTGGCCTATGCTCTCTAAGCTGAGTTTTGTAAATGTTTCAGGACACACCGTACACTTCTCCAGAGTGGCTGTTGGCAATTTACATCCCGCCCATCAGCGTAGCCAGGCTCCCGTTTCTCCATGGCCTGTCCTGCATTTCTGGTTTTGACCCTTTATTCAGCATGGCCCTTTTGACCGATGCGAAGCGAGACTTCTTGGTAGCGCTGATTTGCCTTTCCAGGTTGCTTGGTTGGCCAAAAAGGGCGTATGTGTTTTTTCCTGAATATATTCAGGAAAAAACGCATACACCCTTTTTGGCCAAGGGCATCATTGTCGAGGTTTTGCCGCTTTTCCTGTGCTTTAAAGGCGATTCGAATCTGCCTCCTGAAATCTGTTTCCTGCAATTCTGCCTTGCTTTCAAATCCTCTTTGTTGCCTTCCCTCAATATATTTGTAGACGAGAGTTATCATTTATAAGTTGCAGGTTTGTGAATTGCAGTGCCCCTGAGCTCCATTTTTCAACTCGCTCTCTTGGGAGCTGGCCGCAAAAGCGCAGGATTGCTTTAGGCCCTATTCTGCTTCCGGGCGGCAGACTGAGCCTGTGGTTAATTCTTCTTCCTGATGGGAAAATAGAGTGACCTGTGCCTGTCCCAACACCTAGGGCTAGTCTCTCATTGGTTCCCCTCTTCCCGTTCATCCTCAGGACAAATTGCAACCTGTACGGAACAAGTGGTTAAAGCTGCTGATTCTCCAAGGAGGGAGATTGCTAGTAAAGCGGCTGGAATGGCGAACCCGAGCACAAGCAGATGAGAAATGAGGTGCGTTTTAGCAACCTTTCCCGATCACACGGTGTACCATCTTCTGGGTTTCTCATGCATGTTTTCGATGTAGGCAGATGCCCTTGAACCTGGAGATTTGGGACCCATGGGATGGGTACCACGCAGTATGACTTTAAAGGGTCTGCGTTTGCTCACCCAACCTCACCAAACCTCTCAGCCCCAAGAGTGTCCACCCTTATGTCGCAATCAGCTGTGGGTCTAGATATGGTCAATCCAGGTGGCATCACAGCCCCTGAACGAATTTTGTCAGAATTTCTCTATCTTTCACTGTCTTTGTTTCATGGGTTTTTAAAAGTAATTGATTTTTATAATGGGGTTTAGCTGCTTTTCACTGCTGTCTTTATGCCGCTTTACACCCACTTGACTCACTTACAGAGAGATATCAATACATAGGTTTTAAGATTCTTACTAGTCAGATATATTCTTGGGCGGTGAATAGGGGGTGTTGAGTCCAGTTCCCTGAGCAAGGAGTAGGTCTTGTATATTACGTATTGGGTTTATGGAACGGTATCTGAGCTATTTTGAAACCCTTGTTTTAGGCATCACCCCACCTCACCTTTCCCGTTAGGCAGCCATAGTGTGTTTTCTAACCGTGTGACTCTGTTCTGTTTTGTAATTCAGTTCAAGGGTAGCGGTTTTTACATTTCCTCTAGGAGTGATAACTTACGATAAGTGTCTTTTTCTGTGTGACTTATTTCACTTAGAATCGTCGTACCTAAATCCACTCATCATGCTGCTACTAGCCTTATGACGTTGACTTCATGGCTGAGTGATATTCCATTGTACATAAGGACCACAACTTCTTTATCCATTTTTCCCGTTCCTGGGATATTTAAGGTGTCACGAAGTGGAGGTTCTTGTCAACAGAGCAGCCCTAAACTTTGGGGTGCTTGTGTCTTGCTGATTTTTAGTTTTCCCAATTTATACGCCCATGAGTGGAAGTGGCCTATGCTCTCTAAGCTGAGTTTTGTAAATGTTTCAGGACACACCGTACACTTCTCCAGAGTGGCTGTTGGCAATTTACATCCCGCCTATCAGCGTAGCAAGGCTCCCGTTTCTCCGTGGCCTGTCCTGCATTTCTGGTTTTGACACTTTATTCAGCATGGCCCTTTTGACCGATGGGAAGCGAGACTTCTTTGTAGCGCTGATTTGCCTTTCCAGGTTGATTGGTTGGCCAAAAAGGGCGTATGCGTTTTTTTCCTGAATATATTCAGGAAAAAACGCATACGCCCTTTTTGGCCAAGGGCATCATTGTCGAGGTTTTGCCGCTTTTCCTGTGCTTTAAAGGCGATTCGAATCTGCCTCCTGAAATCTGTTTCCTGCAATTCTGCCTTGCTTTCAAATCCTCTTTGTTGCCTTCCCTCAATATATTTGTAGACGAGAGTTATCATTTATAAGTCAGCAGGTTTGTGAATTGCAGTGCGCCTGATCTCCATTTTTCAACTCGCTCTCTTGGGAGCTGGCCGCAAAAGCGCAGGATTGCTTTAGGCCCTATTCTGCTTCCGGGCGGCAGACTGAGCCTGTGGTTAATTCTTCTTCCTGATGGGAAAATAGAGTGACCTGTGCCTTTCCCAACACCTAGAGCTAGTCTCCCATTGGTTCCCCCTCTTCCCGTTCATCCTCAGGACAAATTGCAACCTGTATGGAACAGGAGGTTAAAGCTGCTGATTCTCCAAGGAGGGAGATTGCTAGTAAAGCGGCTGGAATGGCGAACCCGAGCACAAGCAGATGAGAAATGAGGTGCGTTTTAGCAACCTTTCCGTATCACACGGTGTACCATCTTCTGGGTTTCTCATGCATGTTTTCGATGTAGGAAGATGCCGTTGAACCTGGAGATTTGGGACCCATGGGATGGGTACCACACAGTATTACTTTAAAGGGTCTGCGTTTGCTCACCCAACCTTAGCAAACCTCTCAGCCCCAAGAGTGTCCACCCTTATGTCGCAATCAGCTGTGGGTCTAGATATGGTCAATCCAGGTGGCATCACAGCCCCTGAACGAATTTTGTCAGAATTTCTCTCTCTTTCACTGTCTTTGTTTCACGGGTTTTTAAAAGTAATTGATTTTTATAATGGGGTTTAGCTGCTTTTCACTGCTGTCTTTATGCCGCTTTACACCCACTTGACTCACTTACAGAGAGATATCAATACATAGGTTTAAGATTCTTACTAGTCAGATATATTCTTGGGCGGTGAATAGAGGGTGTTGAGTCCAGTTCACTGAGCAAGGAGTCGGTCTTGTCTATTACATATTGGGTTTATGGAACGGTATCTGAGCTAATTTGAAACCCTTGTTTTAGGCATCACCCCACCTCGCCTTTCCCGTTAAGCAGCTATAGTGTGTTTTCTAAACGTGTGACTCTGTTCCGTTTTGTAATTTAGTTCAAGTGTAGCGGTTTTTCCATTCCCTGTATAAGTGATATCTTACGGCAAGTGTCTTTTTCTGTGTGACTTATTTCATTTAGAATCATCGTACCTAAATCCACTCATCATGCTGCTACTAGCCTTATGACGTTGATTTCATGGCTGAGTGATATTCCTTTGTACATAAGGACCACAACTTCTTTATCCATTTTTCTCTTTCCTGGGATATTTAAGGTGTCACGAAGTGGAGGTTCTTGTCAACAGAGCAGCCCTAAACTTTGGGGTGCCTGTGTCTTGCTGATTTTTAGTTTTCCCAATGTATACGCCCATGAGTGGAAGTGCCCTATGCTCTCTAACCTGTGTTTTTTAGATGTATCAGGACACACCGTACACTTCTCCAGAGTGGCTGTTGGCAATTTACATCCCGCCCATCAGCGTAGCCAGGCTCCCGTTTCTCCATAGCCTGTCCTGCATTTCTGGTTTTGACCCTTTATTCAGCATGGCCCTTTTGACCGATTCGAAGCGAGACTTCTTGGTAGCGCTGATTTGCCTTTCCAGGTTGCTTGGTTGGCCAAAAAGGGCCTATGCGTTTTTTCCTGAATATATTCAGGAAAAAACGCATACGCCCTTTTTGACCAAGGGCATCATTGTCGAGGTTTTGCCGCTTTTCCTGTGCTTTAAAGGCGATTCGAATCTACCTCCTGAAATCTGTTTCCTGCAATTCTGTCTTGCTTTCAAATCCTCTTCGTTGCCTTCACTGAATATATTTGTGGACGAGAGTTATCATCTATAACTCTGCAGGTTTGTGAATTGCAGTGCGCCTGATCTCCATTTTTCAACTCGCTCTCTTGGGAGCTGGCCGCAAAAGCGCAGGATTGCTTCAGGCCCTATTCTGCTTCCGGGCGGCAGACTGAGCCTGAGGTTAATTCTTCTTCCTGATGGGAAAATAGAGTGACCTGTGCCTGTCCCAACACCTAGGGCTAGTCTCTCATTGTTTCCCCCTCTTCCCGTTCACCCTCAGGACAAATTGCAACCTGTATGGAACAGGAGGTTAAAGGTGCTGATTCTCCAAGGAGGGAGATTGCTAGTAAAGCGGCTGGAATGGCGAACCCGAGCACAAGGAGATGAGAAATGAGGTGCGTTTTAGAAACCTTTCCCGATCACTCGGTGTACCATCTTCTGGGTTTCTCATGCATGTTTTCGATGTAGGAAGATGCCCTTGAACCTGGAGATTTGGGACCCATGGGATGGGTACCACGCAGTATTACTTTAAAGGGTCTGCGTTTGCTCACCCAACCTCTCCAAACCTCTCAGCCCCAAGAATGTCCACCCTTATGTCGCAATCAGCTGTGGGCCTAGATATGGTCAATCCAGGTGGCATCACAGCCCCTGAACGAATTTTGTAAGAATTTCTCTCTCTTTCACTGTCTTTGTTTCACGGGTTTTTAAAAGTAATTGATTTTTATAATGGGGTTTAGCTGCTTTTCACTGCTGTCTTTATGTCGCTTTACACCCTCTTGACTCACTTACAGAGAGATATCAATACATAGGTTTAAGATTCTTACTAGTCAGATATATTCTTGGGCGGTGAATAGGGGGTGTTGAGTCCAGTTCACTGAGCAAGGAGTAGGTCTTGTCTATTACATATTGGGTTTATGGAACGGTATCTGAGCTAATTTGAAACCCTTGTTTTAGGCATCACCCCACCTCGCCTTTCCCGTTAAGCAGCTATAGTGTGTTTTCTAAACGTGTGACTCTGTTCTGTTTTGTAATTCAGTTCAAGTGTAGCGGTTTTTCCATTCCCTCTATAAGTGATATCTTATGGCAAGTGTCTTTTTCTGTGTGACTTATTTCACTTAGAATCGTCGTACCTAAATCCACTCATCATGCTGCTACTAGCCTTATGACGTTGATTTCATGGCTGAGTGATATTCCTTTGTACATAAGGACCACAACTTATTTATCCATTTTTCTCTTTCCTGGGATATTTAAGGTGTCACGAAGTGGAGGTTCTTGTCAACAGAGCAGCCCTAAACTTTGGGGTGCCTGTGTCTTGCTGATTTTTAGTTTTCCCAATGTATACGCCCATGAGTGGAAGTGTCCTATGCTCTCTAAGCTGTGTTTTTTAGATGTTTCAGGACACACCGTACACTTCTCCAGAGTGGCTGTTGGCAATTTACATCCTGACCATCAGCGTAGCCAGGCTCCCGTTTCTCAATGGCCTGTCCTGCATTTCTGGTTTTAACCCTTTATTCAGCATGGTCCTTTTGACCGATGCGAAGCGAGACTTCTTGGTAGCGCTGATTTGCCTTTCCAGGTTGCTTGGTTGGCCAAAAAGGGCCTATGCGTTTTTTCCTGAATATATTCAGGAAAAAACGCATAGGCCCTTTTTGACCAAGGGCATCATTGTCGAGGTCTTGCCGCTTTTCCTGTGCTTTAAAGGCGATTCGAATCTACCTCCTGAAATCTGTTTCCTGCAATTCTGACTTGCTTTCAAATCCTCTTCGTTGCCTTCACTGAATATATTTGTGGACGAGAGTTATCATCTATAACTCTGCAGGTTTGGGAATTGCAGTGCCCCTGAGCTCCATTTTTCAACTCGCTCTCTTGGGAGCTGGCCGCAAAAGCGCAGGATTGCTTCAGGCCCTATTCTGCTTCCGGGCGGCAGACTGAGCCTGAGGTTAATTCTTCTTCCTGATGGGAAAATAGAGTGACCTGTGCCTGTCCCAACACCTAGGGCTAGTCTCTCATTGTTTCCCCCTCTTCCCGTTCACCCTCAGGACAAATTGCAACCTGTATGGAACAGGAGGTTAAAGGTGCTGATTCTCCAAGGAGGGAGATTGCTAGTAAAGCGGCTGGAATGGCGAACCCGAGCACAAGGAGATGAGAAATGAGGTGCGTTTTAGAAACCTTTCCCGATCACTCGGTGTACCATCTTCTGGGTTTCTCATGCATGTTTTCGATGTAGGAAGATGCCCTTGAACCTGGAGATTTGGGACCCATGGGATGGGTACCACGCAGTATTACTTTAAAGGGTCTGCGTTTGCTCACCCAACCTCACCAAACCTCTCAGCCCCAAGAATGTCCACCCTTATGTCGCAATCAGCTGTGGGTCTAGATATGGTCAATCCAGGTGGCATCACAGCCCCTGAACGAATTTTGTCAGAATTTCTCTCTCTTTCACTGTCTTTGTTTCACGGGTTTTTAAAAGTAATTGATTTTTATAATGGGGTTTAGCTGCTTTTCACTGCTGTCTTTATGCCGCTTTACACCCACTTGACTCACTTACAGAGAGATATCAATACATAGGTTTAAGATTCTTACTAGTCAGATATATTCTTGGGCGGTGAATAGGGGATGTTGAGTCCAGTTCACTGAGCAAGGAGTAGGTCTTGTCTATTACATATTGGGTTTATGGAACGGTATCTGAGCTAATTTGAAACCCTTGTTTTAGGCATCACCCCACCTCACCTTTCCCGTTAAGCAGCTATAGTGTGTTTTCTAAACGTGTGACTCTGTTCTGTTTTGTAATTCAGTTCAAGTGTAGCGGTTTTTCCATTCCCTCTATAAGTGATATCTTATGGCAAGTGTCTTTTTCTGTGTGACTTATTTCACTTAGAATCGTCGTACCTAAATCCACTCATCATGCTGCTACTAGCCTTATGACGTTGATTTCATGGCTGAGTGATATTCCTTTGTACATAAGGACCACAACTTCTTTATCCATTTTTCTCTTTCCTGGGATATTTAAGGTGTCACGAAGTGGAGGTTCTTGTCAACAGAGCAGCCCTAAACTTTGGGGTGCCTGTGTCTTGCTGATTTTTAGTTTTCCCAATGTATACGCCCATGAGTAGAAGTGCCCTATGCTCTCTAACCTGTGTTTTTTAAATGTTTCAGGACACACCGTACACTTCTCCAGAGTGGCTGTTGGCAATTTACATCACGCCCATCAGCGTAGCCAGGCTCCCGTTTCTCCATGGCCTGTCCTGCATTTCTGGTTTTGACCCCTTATTCAGCATGGCCCTTTTGACCGATGCGAAGCGAGACTTCTTGGTAGCGCTGATTTGCCATTCCAGGTTGCTTGGTTGGCCAAAAAGGGCATATGCGTTTTTTCCTGAATATATTCAGGAAAAAACGCATACGCCCTTTTTGGCCAAGGGCATCATTGTCGAGGTTTTGCCGCTTTTCCTGTGCTTTAAAGGCGATTCGAATCTGCCTCCTGAAATCTGTTTCCTGCAATTCTGCCTTGCTTTCAAATCCTCTTCGTTGCCTTCCCTGAATATATTTGTGGACGAGAGTTATCATCTATAACTCTGCAGGTTTGGGAATTGCAGTGCCCCTGAGCTCCATTTTTCAACTCGCTTTCTTGGGAGCTGGCCGCAAAAGCGCAGGATTGCTTCAGGCCCTATTCGGGTTGTGGGCGGCAGGCTGAGCCTGTGGTTAATTCTTCTTCCTGATGGGAAAATAGAGTGACCTGTGCCTGTCCCAACACCTAGAGCTAGTCTCCCATTGGTTCCCCCTCTTCCCGTTCATCCTCAGGACAAATTGCAACCTGTACGGAACAAGAGGTTAAAGCTGCTGATTCTCCAAGGAGGGAGATTGCTAGTAAAGCGGCTGGAATGGCGAACCCGAGCACAAGCAGATGAGAAATGAGGTGCGTTTTAGCAACCTTTCCCGATCACACGGTGTACCATCTTCTGGGTTTCTCATGCATGTTTTCGATGTAGGCAGATGCCCTTGAACCTGGAGATTTGGGACCCATGGGATGGGTACCACGCAGTATGACTTTAAAGGGTCTGCGTTTGCTCACCCAACCTCACCAAACCTCTCAGCCCCAAGAGTGTCCACCCTTATGTCGCAATCAGCTGTGGGTCTAGATATGGTCAATCCAGGTGGCATCACAGCCCCTGAACGAATTTTGTCAGAATTTCTCTATCTTTCACTGTCTTTGTTTCATGGGTTTTTAAAAGTAATTGATTTTTATAATGGGGTTTAGCTGCTTTTCACTGCTGTCTTTATGCCGCTTTACACCCACTTGACACACTTACAGAGAGATATCAATACATAGGTTTTAAGATTCTTACTAGTCAGATATATTCTTGGGCGGTGAATAGGGGGTGTTGAGTCCAGTTCCCTGAGCAAGGAGTAGGTCTTGTATATTACGTATTGGGTTTATGGAACGGTATCTGAGCTATTTTGAAACCCTTGTTTTAGGCATCACCCCACCTCACCTTTCCCGTTAGGCAGCCATAGTGTGTTTTCTAACCGTGTGACTCTGTTCTGTTTTGTAATTCAGTTCAAGGGTAGCGGTTTTTACATTCCCTCTAGGAGTGATAACTTACGATAAGTGTCTTTTTCTGTGTGACTTATTTCACTTAGAATCGTCGTACCTAAATCCACTCATCATGCTGCTACTAGCCTTATGACGTTGACTTCATGGCTGAGTGATATTCCATTGTACATAAGGACCACAACTTCTTTATCCATTTTTCCCGTTCCTGGGATATTTAAGGTGTCACGAAGTGGAGGTTCTTGTCAACAGAGCAGCCCTAAACTTTGTGGTGCTTGTGTCTTGCTGATTTTTAGTTTTCCCAATTTATACGCCCATGAGTGGAAGTGGCCTATGCTCTCTAAGCTGAGTTTTGTAAATGTTTCAGGACACACCGTACACTTCTCCAGAGTGGCTGTTGGCAATTTACATCCCGCCTATCAGCGTAGCAAGGCTCCCGTTTCTCCGTGGCCTGTCCTGCATTTCTGGTTTTCACACTTTATTCAGCATGGCCCTTTTGACCGATGGGAAGCGAGACTTCTTTGTAGCGCTGATTTGCCTTTCCAGGTTGATTGGTTGGCCAAAAAGGGCGTATGCGTTTTTTTCCTGTATATATTCAGGAAAAAACGCATACGCCCTTTTTGGCCAAGGGCATCATTGTCGAGGTTTTGCCGCTTTTCCTGTGCTTTAAAGGCGATTCGAATCTGCCTCCTGAAATCTGTTTCCTGCAATTCTGCCTTGCTTTCAAATCCTCTTTGTTGCCTTCCCTCAATATATTTGTAGACGAGAGTTATCATTTATAAGTCTGCAGGTTTGTGAATTGCAGTGCCCCTGAGCTCCATTTTTCAACTCGCTCTCTTGGGAGCTGGCCGCAAAAGCGCAGGATTGCTTTAGGCCCTATTCTGCTTCCGGGCGGCAGACTGAGCCTGTGGTTAATTCTTCTTCCTGATGGGAAAATAGAGTGACCTGTGCCTGTCCCAACACCTAGAGCTAGTCTCTCATTGGTTCCCCCTCTTCCCGTTCATCCTCAGGACAAATTGCAACCTGTATGGAACAGGAGGTTAAAGGTGCTGATTCTACAAGGAGGGAGATTGCTAGTAAAGCGGCTGGAATGGCGAATCCGAGCACAAGGAGATGGGAAATGAGGTGCGTTTTAGCAACCTTTCCCGATCACTCGGTGGACCATCTTCTGGGTTTCTCATGCATGTTTTCGATGTAGGCAGATGCCCTTGAACCTGGAGATTTGGGACCCATGGGATGGGTACCACGCAGTATTACTTTAAAGCGTCTGCGTTTGCTCAGCCAACCTCACCAAACCTCTCAGCCCCAAGAGTGTCCACCCTTATGTCTCAATCAGCTGCAGGTCTAGATATGGTCAATCCAGGTGGCATCACAGCCCCTGAACGAATTTTGTCAGAATTTCTCTCTCTTTCACTGTCTTTGTTTCACGGGTTTTTAAAATTAATTGAGTTTTATAATGGGGTTTAGCTGCTTTTCACTGCTGTGTTTATGCAGCTTTACACCCACTTGACTCACTTACAGAGAGATATCAATACATAGGTTTTAAGATTCTTACTAGTCAGATATATTCTTGGGCGGTGAATAGGGGGTGTTGAGTCCAGTTCCCTGAGCAAGGAGTAGGTCTTGTCTATTACATATTGGGTTTATGGAACGGTATCTGAGCTAATTTGAAACCCTTGTTTTATGCATCACCCCACCTCACCTTTCCCGTTAAGCAGCTATAGTGTGTTTTCTAAACGTGTGACTCTGTTCCGTTTTGTAATTCAGTTCAAGTGTAGCGGTTTTTATATTTCCCTCTATAAGTGATATCTTATGGCAAGTGTCTTTTTCTGTGTGACTTATTTCACTTAGAATCATCGTACCTAAATCCACTCATCATGCTGCTACTAGCCTTATGACGTTGATTTCATGGCTGAGTGATATTCCTTTGTACATAAGGACCACAACTTCTTTATCCATTTTTCTCTTTCCTGGGATATTTAAGGTGTCACGAAGTGGAGGTTCTTGTCAACAGAGCAGCCCTAAACTTTGGGGTGCCTGTGTCTTGCTGATTTTTAGTTTTCCCAATGTATACGCCCATGAGTGGAAGTGTCCTATGCTCTCTAAGCTGTGTTTTTTAGATGTTTCAGGACACACCGTACACTTCTCCAGAGTGGCTGTTGGCAATTTACATCCTGACCATCAGCGTAGCCAGGCTCCCGTTTCTCAATGGCCTGTCCTGCATTTCTGGTTTTGACCCTTTATTCAGCATGGTCCTTTTGACCGATGCGAAGCGAGACTTCTTGGTAGCGCTGATTTGCCTTTCAGGTTGCTTGGTTGGCCAAAAAGGGCCTATGCGTTTTTTCCTGAATATATTCAGGAAAAAACGCATAGGCCCTTTTTGACCAAGGGCATCATTGTCGAGGTCTTGCCGCTTTTCCTGTGCTTTAAAGGCGATTCGAATCTACCTCCTGAAATCTGTTTCCTGCAATTCTGACTTGCTTTCAAATCCTCTTCGTTGCCTTCACTGAATATATTTGTGGACGAGAGTTATCATCTATAACTCTGCAGGTTTGGGAATTGCAGTGCCCCTGAGCTCCATTTTTCAACTCGCTCTCTTGGGAGCTGGCCGCAAAAGCGCAGGATTGCTTCAGGCCCTATTCTGCTTCCGGGCGGCAGACTGAGCCTGAGGTTAATTCTTCTTCCTGATGGGAAAATAGAGTGACCTGTGCCTGTCCCAACACCTAGGGCTAGTCTCTCATTGTTTCCCCCTCTTCCCGTTCACCCTCAGGACAAATTGCAACCTGTATGGAACAGGAGGTTAAAGGTGCTGATTCTCCAAGGAGGGAGATTGCTAGTAAAGCGGCTGGAATGGCGAACCCGAGCACAAGGAGATGAGAAATGAGGTGCGTTTTAGAAACCTTTCCCGATCACTCGGTGTACCATCTTCTGGGTTTCTCATGCATGTTTTCGATGTAGGAAGATGCCCTTGAACCTGGAGATTTGGGACCCATGGGATGGGTACCACGCAGTATTACTTTAAAGGGTCTGCGTTTGCTCACCCAACCTCTCCAAACCTCTCAGCCCCAAGAATGTCCACCCTTATGTCGCAATCAGCTGTGGGCCTAGATATGGTCAATCCAGGTGGCATCACAGCCCCTGAACGAATTTTGTAAGAATTTCTCTCTCTTTCACTGTCTTTGTTTCACGGGTTTTTAAAAGTAATTGATTTTTATAATAGGGTTTAGCTGCTTTTCACTGCTGTCTTTATGTCGCTTTACACCCACTTGACTCACTTACAGAGAGATTTCAATACATAGGTTTAAGATTCTTACTAGTCAGATATATTCTTGGGCGGTGAATAGGGGGTGTTGAGTCCAGTTCACTGAGCAAGGAGTAGGTCTTGTCTATTACATATTGGGTTTATGGAACGGTATCTGAGCTAATTTGAAACCCTTGTTTTAGGTATCACCCCACCTCGCCTTTCCCGTTAAGCAGCTATAGTGTGTTTTCTAAACGTGTGACTCTGTTCTGTTTTGTAATTCAGTTCAAGTGTAGCGGTTTTTCCATTCCCTCTATAAGTGATATCTTATGGCAAGTGTCTTTTTCTGTGTGACTTATTTCACTTAGAATCGTCGTACCTAAATCCACTCATCATGCTGCTACTAGCCTTATGACGTTGATTTCATGGCTGAGTGATATTCCTTTGTACATAAGGACCACAACTTATTTATCCATTTTTCTCTTTCCTGGGATATTTAAGGTGTCACGAAGTGGAGGTTCTTGTCAACAGAGCAGCCCTAAACTTTGGGGTGCCTGTGTCTTGCTGATTTTTAGTTTTCCCAATGTATACGCCCATGAGTGGAAGTGTCCTATGCTCTCTAAGCTGTGTTTTTTAGATGTTTCAGGACACACCGTACACTTCTCCAGAGTGGCTGTTGGCAATTTACATCCTGACCATCAGCGTAGCCAGGCTCCCGTTTCTCAATGGCCTGTCCTGCATTTCTGGTTTTAACCCTTTATTCAGCATGGTCCTTTTGACCGATGCGAAGCGAGACTTCTTGGTAGCGCTGATTTGCCTTTCCAGGTTGCTTGGTTGGCCAAAAAGGGCCTATGCGTTTTTTCCTGAATATATTCAGGAAAAAACGCATACGCCCTTTTTGACCAAGGGCATCATTGTCGAGGTCTTGCCGCTTTTCCTGTGCTTTAAAGGCGATTCGAATCTACCTCCTGAAATCTGTTTCCTGCAATTCTGACTTGCTTTCAAATCCTCTTCGTTGCCTTCACTGAATATATTTGTGGACGAGAGTTATCATCTATAACTCTGCAGGTTTGGGAATTGCAGTGCCCCTGAGCTCCATTTTTCAACTCGCTCTCTTGGGAGCTGGCCGCAAAAGCGCAGGATTGCTTCAGGCCCTATTCTGCTTCCGGGCGGCAGACTGAGCCTGAGGTTAATTCTTCTTCCTGATGGGAAAATAGAGTGACCTGTGCCTGTCCCAACACCTAGGGCTAGTCTCTCATTGTTTCCCCCTCTTCCCGTTCACCCTCAGGACAAATTGCAACCTGTATGGAACAGGAGGTTAAAGGTGCTGATTCTCCAAGGAGGGAGATTGCTAGTAAAGCGGCTGGAATGGCGAACCCGAGCACAAGGAGATGAGAAATGAGGTGCGTTTTAGAAACCTTTCCCGATCACTCGGTGTACCATCTTCTGGGTTTCTCATGCATGTTTTCGATGTAGGAAGATGCCCTTGAACCTGGAGATTTGGGACCCATGGGATGGGTACCACGCAGTATTACTTTAAAGGGTCTGCGTTTGCTCACCCAACCTCACCAAACCTCTCAGCCCCAAGAATGTCCACCCTTATGTCGCAATCAGCTGTGGGTCTAGATATGGTCAATCCAGGTGGCATCACAGCCCCTGAACGAATTTTGTCAGAATTTCTCTCTCTTTCACTGTCTTTGTTTCACGGGTTTTTAAAAGTAATTGATTTTTATAATGGGGTTTAGCTGCTTTTCACTGCTGTCTTTATGCCGCTTTACACCCACTTGACTCACTTACAGAGAGATATCAATACATAGGTTTAAGATTCTTACTAGTCAGATATATTCTTGGGCGGTGAATAGGGGGTGTTGAGTCCAGTTCACTGAGCAAGGAGTAGGTCTTGTCTATTACATATTGGGTTTATGGAACGGTATCTGAGCTAATTTGAAACCCTTGTTTTAGGCATCACCCCACCTCGCCTTTCCCGTTAAGCAGCTATAGTGTGTTTTCTAAACGTGTGACTCTGTTCTGTTTTGTAATTCAGTTCAAGTGTAGCGGTTTTTCCATTCCCTCTATAAGTGATATCTTATGGCAAGTGTCTTTTTCTGTGTGACTTATTTCACTTAGAATCGTCGTACCTAAATCCACTCATCATGCTGCTACTAGCCTTATGACATTGATTTCATGGCTGAGTGATATTCCTTTGTACATAAGGACCACAACTTCTTTATCCATTTTTCTCTTTCCTGGGATATTTAAGGTGTCACGAAGTGGAGGTTCTTGTCAACAGAGCAGCCCTAAACTTTGGGGTGCCTGTGTCTTGCTGATTTTTAGTTTTCCCAATGTATACGCCCATGAGTGGAAGTGGCCTATGCTCTCTAAGCTGAGTTTTGTAAATGTTTCAGGACACACCGTACACTTCTCCAGAGTGGCTGTTGGCAATTTACATCCCGCCCATCAGCGTAGCCAGGCTCCCGTTTCTCCATGGCCTGTCCTGCATTTCTGGTTTTGACCCTTTATTCAGCATGGCCCTTTTGACCGATGCGAAGCGAGACTTCTTGGTAGCGCTGATTTGCCTTTCCAGGTTGCTTGGTTGGCCAAAAAGGGCGTATGTGTTTTTTCCTGAATATATTCAGGAAAAAACGCATACACCCTTTTTGGCCAAGGGCATCATTGTCGAGGTTTTGCCGCTTTTCCTGTGCTTTAAAGGCGATTCGAATCTGCCTCCTGAAATCTGTTTCCTGCAATTCTGCCTTGCTTTCAAATCCTCTTTGTTGCCTTCCCTCAATATATTTGTAGACGAGAGTTATCATTTATAAGTTGCAGGTTTGTGAATTGCAGTGCCCCTGAGCTCCATTTTTCAACTCGCTCTCTTGGGAGCTGGCCGCAAAAGCGCAGGATTGCTTTAGGCCCTATTCTGCTTCCGGGCGGCAGACTGAGCCTGTGGTTAATTCTTCTTCCTGATGGGAAAATAGAGTGACCTGTGCCTGTCCCAACACCTAGGGCTAGTCTCTCATTGGTTCCCCTCTTCCCGTTCATCCTCAGGACAAATTGCAACCTGTACGGAACAAGTGGTTAAAGCTGCTGATTCTCCAAGGAGGGAGATTGCTAGTAAAGCGGCTGGAATGGCGAACCCGAGCACAAGCAGATGAGAAATGAGGTGCGTTTTAGCAACCTTTCCCGATCACACGGTGTACCATCTTCTGGGTTTCTCATGCATGTTTTCGATGTAGGCAGATGCCCTTGAACCTGGAGATTTGGGACCCATGGGATGGGTACCACGCAGTATGACTTTAAAGGGTCTGCGTTTGCTCACCCAACCTCACCAAATCTCTCAGCCCCAAGAGTGTCCACCCTTATGTCGCAATCAGCTGTGGGTCTAGATATGGTCAATCCAGGTGGCATCACAGCCCCTGAACGAATTTTGTCAGAATTTCTCTATCTTTCACTGTCTTTGTTTCATGGGTTTTTAAAAGTAATTGATTTTTATAATGGGGTTTAGCTGCTTTTCACTGCTGTCTTTATGCCGCTTTACACCCACTTGACTCACTTACAGAGAGATATCAATACATAGGTTTTAAGATTCTTACTAGTCAGATATATTCTTGGGCGGTGAATAGGGGGTGTTGAGTCCAGTTCCCTGAGCAAGGAGTAGGTCTTGTATATTACGTATTGGGTTTATGGAACGGTATCTGAGCTATTTTGAAACCCTTGTTTTAGGCATCACCCCACCTCACCTTTCCCGTTAGGCAGCCATAGTGTGTTTTCTAACCGTGTGACTCTGTTCTGTTTTGTAATTCAGTTCAAGGGTAGCGGTTTTTACATTCCCTCTAGGAGTGATAACTTACGATAAGTGTCTTTTTCTGTGTGACTTATTTCACTTAGAATCGTCGTACCTAAATCCACTCATCATGCTGCTACTAGCCTTATGACGTTGACTTCATGGCTGAGTGATATTCCATTGTACATAAGGACCACAACTTCTTTATCCATTTTTCCCGTTCCTGGGATATTTAAGGTGTAACGAAGTGGAGGTTCTTGTCAACAGAGCAGCCCTAAACTTTGGGGTGCTTGTGTCTTGCTGATTTTTAGTTTTCCCAATTTATACGCCCATGAGTGGAAGTGGCCTATGCTCTCTAAGCTGAGTTTTGTAAATGTTTCAGGACACACCGTACACTTCTCCAGAGTGGCTGTTGGCAATTTACATCCCGCCTATCAGCGTAGCAAGGCTCCCGTTTCTCCGTGGCCTGTCCTGCATTTCTGGTTTTGACACTTTATTCAGCATGGCCCTTTTGACCGATGGGAAGCGAGACTTCTTTGTAGCGCTGATTTGCCTTTCCAGGTTGATTGGTTGGCCAAAAAGGGCGTATGCGTTTTTTTCCTGAATATATTCAGGAAAAAACGCATACGCCCTTTTTGGCCAAGGGCATCATTGTCGAGGTTTTGCCGCTTTTCCTGTGCTTTAAAGGCGATTCGAATCTGCCTCCTGAAATCTGTTTCCTGCAATTCTGCCTTGCTTTCAAATCCTCTTTGTTGCCTTCCCTCAATATATTTGTAGACGAGAGTTATCATTTATAAGTCTGCAGGTTTGTGAATTGCAGTGCCCCTGAGCTCCATTTTTCAACTCGCTCTCTTGGGAGCTGGCCGCAAAAGCGCAGGCTTGCTTTAGGCCCTATTCTTCTACCGGGCGGCAGACTGAGCCTGTGGTTAATTCTTCTTCCTGATGGGAAAATAGAGTGACCTGTGCCTGTCCCAACACCTAGAGCTAGTCTCTCATTGGTTCCCCCTCTTCCCGTTCATCCTCAGGACAAATTGCAACCTGTATGGAACAGGAGGTTAAAGGTGCTGATTCTCCAAGGAGGGAGATTGCTAGTAAAGCGGCTGGAATGGCGAATCCGAGCACAAGGAGATGAGAAATGAGGTGCGTTTTAGCAACCTTTCCCGATCACTCGGTGGACCATCTTCTGGGTTTCTCATGCATGTTTTCGATGTAGGCAGATGCCCTTGAACCTGGAGATTTGGGACCCATGGGATGGGTACCACGCAGTATTACTTTAAAGCGTCTGCGTTTGCTCAGCCAACCTCACCAAACCTCTCAGCCCCAAGAGTGTCCACCCTTATGTCTCAATCAGCTGCAGGTCTAGATATGGTCAATCCAGGTGGCATCACAGCCCCTGAACGAATTTTGTCAGAATTTCTCTCTCTTTCACTGTCTTTGTTTCACGGGTTTTTAAAATTAATTGAGTTTTATAATGGGGTTTAGCTGCTTTTCACTGCTGTGTTTATGCAGCTTTACACCCACTTGACTCACTTACAGAGAGATATCAATACATAGGTTTTAAGATTCTTACTAGTCAGATATATTCTTGGGCGGTGAATAGGGGGTGTTGAGTCCAGTTCCCTGAGCAAGGAGTAGGTCTTGTCTATTACATATTGGGTTTATGGAACGGTATCTGAGCTAATTTGAAACCCTTGTTTTATGCATCACCCCACCTCACCTTTCCCGTTAAGCAGCTATAGTGTGTTTTCTAAACGTGTGACTCTGTTCCGTTTTGTAATTCAGTTCAAGTGTAGCGGTTTTTATATTTCCCTCTATAAGTGATATCTTATGGCAAGTGTCTTTTTCTGTGTGACTTATTTCACTTAGAATCATCGTACCTAAATCCACTCATCATGCTGCTACTAGCCTTATGACGTTGATTTCATGGCTGAGTGATATTCCTTTGTACATAAGGACCACAACTTCTTTATCCATTTTTCTCTTTCCTGGGATATTTAAGGTGTCACGAAGTGGAGGTTCTTGTCAACAGAGCAGCCCTAAACTTTGGGGTGCCTGTGTCTTGCTGATTTTTAGTTTTCCCAATGTATACGCCCATGAGTGGAAGTGTCCTATGCTCTCTAAGCTGTGTTTTTTAGATGTTTCAGGACACACCGTACACTTCTCCAGAGTGGCTGTTGGCAATTTACATCCTGACCATCAGCGTAGCCAGGCTCCCGTTTCTCAATGGCCTGTCCTGCATTTCTGGTTTTGACCCTTTATTCAGCATGGTCCTTTTGACCGATGCGAAGCGAGACTTCTTGGTAGCGCTGATTTGCCTTTCAGGTTGCTTGGTTGGCCAAAAAGGGCCTATGCGTTTTTTCCTGAATATATTCAGGAAAAAACGCATACGCCCTTTTTGACCAAGGGCATCATTGTCGAGGTCTTGCCGCTTTTCCTGTGCTTTAAAGGCGATTCGAATCTACCTCCTGAAATCTGTTTCCTGCAATTCTGACTTGCTTTCAAATCCTCTTTGTTGCCTTCACTGAATATATTTGTGGACGAGAGTTATCATCTATAACTCTGCAGGTTTGGGAATTGCAGTGCCCCTGAGCTCCATTTTTCAACTCGCTCTCTTGGGAGCTGGCCGCAAAAGCGCAGGATTGCTTCAGGCCCTATTCTGCTTCCGGGCGGCAGACTGAGCCTGAGGTTAATTCTTCTTCCTGATGGGAAAATAGAGTGACCTGTGCCTGTCCCAACACCTAGGGCTAGTCTCTCATTGTTTCCCCCTCTTCCCGTTCACCCTCAGGACAAATTGCAACCTGTATGGAACAGGAGGTTAAAGGTGCTGATTCTCCAAGGAGGGAGATTGCTAGTAAAGCGGCTGGAATGGCGAACCCGAGCACAAGGAGATGAGAAATGAGGTGCGTTTTAGAAACCTTTCCCGATCACTCGGTGTACCATCTTCTGGGTTTCTCATGCATGTTTTCGATGTAGGAAGATGCCCTTGAACCTGGAGATTTGGGACCCATGGGATGGGTACCACGCAGTATTACTTTAAAGGGTCTGCGTTTGCTCACCCAACCTCTCCAAACCTCTCAGCCCCAAGAATGTCCACCCTTATGTCGCAATCAGCTGTGGGCCTAGATATGGTCAATCCAGGTGGCATCACAGCCCCTGAACGAATTTTGTAAGAATTTCTCTCTCTTTCACTGTCTTTGTTTCACGGGTTTTTAAAAGTAATTGATTTTTATAATGGGGTTTAGCTGCTTTTCACTGCTGTCTTTATGTCGCTTTACACCCACTTGACTCACTTACAGAGAGATTTCAATACATAGGTTTAAGATTCTTACTAGTCAGATATATTCTTGGGCGGTGAATAGGGGGTGTTGAGTCCAGTTCACTGAGCAAGGAGTAGGTCTTGTCTATTACATATTGGGTTTATGGAACGGTATCTGAGCTAATTTGAAACCCTTGTTTTAGGCATCACCCCACCTCGCCTTTCCCGTTAAGCAGCTATAGTGTGTTTTCTAAACGTGTGACTCTGTTCTGTTTTGTAATTCAGTTCAAGTGTAGCGGTTTTTCCATTCCCTCTATAAGTGATATCTTATGGCAAGTGTCTTTTTCTGTGTGACTTATTTCACTTAGAATCGTCGTACCTAAATCCACTCATCATGCTGCTACTAGCCTTATGACGTTGATTTCATGGCTGAGTGATATTCCTTTGTACGTAAGGACCACAACTTATTTATCCATTTTTCTCTTTCCTGGGATATTTAAGGTGTCACGAAGTGGAGGTTCTTGTCAACAGAGCAGCCCTAAACTTTGGGGTGCCTGTGTCTTGCTGATTTTTAGTTTTCCCAATGTATACGCCCATGAGTGGAAGTGTCCTATGCTCTCTAAGCTGTGTTTTTTAGATGTTTCAGGACACACCGTACACTTCTCCAGAGTGGCTGTTGGCAATTTACATCCTGACCATCAGCGTAGCCAGGCTCCCGTTTCTCAATGGCCTGTCCTGCATTTCTGGTTTTAACCCTTTATTCAGCATGGTCCTTTTGACCGATGCGAAGCGAGACTTCTTGGTAGCGCTGATTTGCCTTTCCAGGTTGCTTGGTTGGCCAAAAAGGGCCTATGCGTTTTTTCCTGAATATATTCAGGAAAAAACGCATACGCCCTTTTTGACCAAGGGCATCATTGTCGAGGTCTTGCCGCTTTTCCTGTGCTTTAAAGGCGATTCGAATCTACCTCCTGAAATCTGTTTCCTGCAATTCTGACTTGCTTTCAAATCCTCTTCGTTGCCTTCACTGAATATATTTGTGGACGAGAGTTATCATCTATAACTCTGCAGGTTTGGGAATTGCAGTGCCCCTGAGCTCCATTTTTCAACTCGCTCTCTTGGGAGCTGGCCGCAAAAGCGCAGGATTGCTTCAGGCCCTATTCTGCTTCCGGGCGGCAGACTGAGCCTGAGGTTAATTCTTCTTCCTGATGGGAAAATAGAGTGACCTGTGCCTGTCCCAACACCTAGGGCTAGTCTCTCATTGTTTCCCCCTCTTCCCGTTCACCCTCAGGACAAATTGCAACCTGTATGGAACAGGAGGTTAAAGGTGCTGATTCTCCAAGGAGGGAGATTGCTAGTAAAGCGGCTGGAATGGCGAACCCGAGCACAAGGAGATGAGAAATGAGGTGCGTTTTAGAAACCTTTCCCGATCACTCGGTGTACCATCTTCTGGGTTTCTCATGCATGTTTTCGATGTAGGAAGATGCCCTTGAACCTGGAGATTTGGGACCCATGGGATGGGTACCACGCAGTATTACTTTAAAGGGTCTGCGTTTGCTCACCCAACCTCACCAAACCTCTCAGCCCCAAGAATGTCCACCCTTATGTCGCAATCAGCTGTGGGTCTAGATATGGTCAATCCAGGTGGCATCACAGCCCCTGAACGAATTTTGTCAGAATTTCTCTCTCTTTCACTGTCTTTGTTTCACGGGTTTTTAAAAGTAATTGATTTTTATAATGGGGTTTAGCTGCTTTTCACTGCTGTCTTTATGCCGCTTTACACCCACTTGACTCACTTACAGAGAGATATCAATACATAGGTTTAAGATTCTTACTAGTCAGATATATTCTTGGGCGGTTAATAGGGGGTGTTGAGTCCAGTTCACTGAGCAAGGAGTAGGTCTTGTCTATTACATATTGGGTTTATGGAACGGTATCTGAGCTAATTTGAAACCCTTGTTTTAGGCATCACCCCACCTCGCCTTTCCCGTTAAGCAGCTATAGTGTGTTTTCTAAACGTGTGACTCTGTTCTGTTTTGTAATTCAGTTCAAGTGTAGCGGTTTTTCCATTCCCTCTATAAGTGATATCTTATGGCAAGTGTCTTTTTCTGTGTGACTTATTTCACTTAGAATCGTCGTACCTAAATCCACTCATCATGCTGCTACTAGCCTTATGACATTGATTTCATGGCTGAGTGATATTCCTTTGTACATAAGGACCACAACTTCTTTATCCATTTTTCTCTTTCCTGGGATATTTAAGGTGTCACGAAGTGGAGGTTCTTGTCAACAGAGCAGCCCTAAACTTTGGGGTGCCTGTGTCTTGCTGATTTTAGTTTTCCCAATGTATACGCCCATGAGTGGAAGTGGCCTATGCTCTCTAAGCTGAGTTTTGTAAATGTTTCAGGACACACCGTACACTTCTCCAGAGTGGCTGTTGGCAATTTACATCCCGCCCATCAGCGTAGCCAGGCTCCCGTTTCTCCATGGCCTGTCCTGCATTTCTGGTTTTGACCCTTTATTCAGCATGGCCCTTTTGACCGATGCGAAGCGAGACTTCTTGGTAGCGCTGATTTGCCTTTCCAGGTTGCTTGGTTGGCCAAAAAGGGCGTATGTGTTTTTTCCTGAATATATTCAGGAAAAAACGCATACACCCTTTTTGGCCAAGGGCATCATTATCGAGGTTTTGCCGCTTTTCCTGTGCTTTAAAGGCGATTCGAATCTGCCTCCTGAAATCTGTTTCCTGCAATTCTGCCTTGCTTTCAAATCCTCTTTGTTGCCTTCCCTCAATATATTTGTAGACGAGAGTTATCATTTATAAGTTGCAGGTTTGTGAATTGCAGTGCCCCTGAGCTCCATTTTTCAACTCGCTCTCTTGGGAGCTGGCCGCAAAAGCGCAGGATTGCTTTAGGCCCTATTCTGCTTCCGGGCGGCAGACTGAGCCTGTGGTTAATT
This sequence comes from Eschrichtius robustus, assembly GCF_028021215.1. Classification (NCBI taxonomy): domain Eukaryota; kingdom Metazoa; phylum Chordata; class Mammalia; order Artiodactyla; family Eschrichtiidae; genus Eschrichtius; species Eschrichtius robustus. Next base: position 67,600,353 of record NC_090830.1, on the reverse strand, counting down.
CTTCTTCCTGATGGGAAAATAGAGTGACCTGTGCCTGTCCCAACACCTAGGGCTAGTCTCTCATTGGTTCCCCTCTTCCCGTTCATCCTCAGGACAAATTGCAACCTGTACGGAACAAGTGGTTAAAGCTGCTGATTCTCCAAGGAGGGAGATTGCTAGTAAAGCGGCTGGAATGGCGAACCCGAGCACAAGCAGATGAGAAATGAGGTGCGTTTTAGCAACCTTTCCCGATCACACGGTGTACCATCTTCTGGGTTTCTCATGCATGTTTTCGATGTAGGCAGATGCCCTTGAACCTGGAGATTTGGGACCCATGGGATGGGTACCACGCAGTATGACTTTAAAGGGTCTGCGTTTGCTCACCCAACCTCACCAAACCTCTCAGCCCCAAGAGTGTCCACCCTTATGTCGCAATCAGCTGTGGGTCTAGATATGGTCAATCCAGGTGGCATCACAGCCCCTGAACGAATTTTGTCAGAATTTCTCTATCTTTCACTGTCTTTGTTTCATGGGTTTTTAAAAGTAATTGATTTTTATAATGGGGTTTAGCTGCTTTTCACTGCTGTCTTTATGCCGCTTTACACCCACTTGACTCACTTACAGAGAGATATCAATACATAGGTTTTAAGATTCTTACTAGTCAGATATATTCTTGGGCGGTGAATAGGGGGTGTTGAGTCCAGTTCCCTGAGCAAGGAGTAGGTCTTGTATATTACGTATTGGGTTTATGGAACGGTATCTGAGCTATTTTGAAACCCTTGTTTTAGGCATCACCCCACCTCACCTTTCCCGTTAGGCAGCCATAGTGTGTTTTCTAACCGTGTGACTCTGTTCTGTTTTGTAATTCAGTTCAAGGGTAGCGGTTTTTACATTCCCTCTAGGAGTGATAACTTACGATAAGTGTCTTTTTCTGTGTGACTTATTTCACTTAGAATCGTCGTACCTAAATCCACTCATCATGCTGCTACTAGCCTTATGACGTTGACTTCATGGCTGAGTGATATTCCATTGTACATAAGGACCACAACTTCTTTATCCATTTTTCCCGTTCCTGGGATATTTAAGGTGTCACGAAGTGGAGGTTCTTGTCAACAGAGCAGCCCTAAACTTTGGGGTGCTTGTGTCTTGCTGATTTTTAGTTTTCCCAATTTATACGCCCATGAGTGGAAGTGGCCTATGCTCTCTAAGCTGAGTTTTGTAAATGTTTCAGGACACACCGTACACTTCTCCAGAGTGGCTGTTGGCAATTTACATCCCGCCTATCAGCGTAGCAAGGCTCCCGTTTCTCCGTGGCCTGTCCTGCATTTCTGGTTTTGACACTTTATTCAGCATGGCCCTTTTGACCGATGGGAAGCGAGACTTCTTTGTAGCGCTGATTTGCCTTTCCAGGTTGATTGGTTGGCCAAAAAGGGCGTATGCGTTTTTTTCCTGAATATATTCAGGAAAAAACGCATACGCCCTTTTTGGCCAAGGGCATCATTGTCGAGGTTTTGCCGCTTTTCCTGTGCTTTAAAGGCGATTCGAATCTGCCTCCTGAAATCTGTTTCCTGCAATTCTGACTTGCTTTCAAATCCTCTTTGTTGCCTTCCCTCAATATATTTGTAGACGAGAGTTATCATTTATAAGTCTGCAGGTTTGTGAATTGCAGTGCCCCTGAGCTCCATTTTTCAACTCGCTCTCTTGGGAGCTGGCCGCAAAAGCGCAGGATTGCTTTAGGCCCTATTCTGCTACCGGGCGGCAGACTGAGCCTGTGGTTAATTCTTCTTCCTGATGGGAAAATAGAGTGACCTGTGCCTGTCCCAACACCTAGAGCTAGTCTCTCATTGGTTCCCCCTCTTCCCGTTCATCCTCAGGACAAATTGCAACCTGTATGGAACAGGAGGTTAAAGGTGCTGATTCTCCAAGGAGGGAGATTGCTAGTAAAGCGGCTGGAATGGCGAACCCGAGCACAAGGAGATGAGAAATGAGGTGCGTTTTAGAAACCTTTCCCGATCACTCGGTGTACCATCTTCTGGGTTTCTCATGCATGTTTTCGATGTAGGAAGATGCCCTTGAACCTGGAGATTTGGGACCCATGGGATGGGTACCACGCAGTATTACTTTAAAGGGTCTGCGTTTGCTCACCCAACCTCTCCAAACCTCTCAGCCCCAAGAATGTCCACCCTTATGTCGCAATCAGCTGTGGGCCTAGATATGGTCAATCCAGGTGGCATCACAGCCCCTGAACGAATTTTGTAAGAATTTCTCTCTCTTTCACTGTCTTTGTTTCACGGGTTTTTAAAAGTAATTGATTTTTATAATGGGGTTTAGCTGCTTTTCACTGCTGTCTTTATGTCGCTTTACACCCACTTGACTCACTTACAGAGAGATTTCAATACATAGGTTTAAGATTCTTACTAGTCAGATATATTCTTGGGCGGTGAATAGGGGGTGTTGAGTCCAGTTCACTGAGCAAGGAGTAGGTCTTGTCTATTACATATTGGGTTTATGGAACGGTATCTGAGCTAATTTGAAACCCTTGTTTTAGGCATCACCCCACCTCGCCTTTCCCGTTAAGCAGCTATAGTGTGTTTTCTAAACGTGTGACTCTGTTCTGTTTTGTAATTCAGTTCAAGTGTAGCGGTTTTTCCATTCCCTCTATAAGTGATATCTTATGGCAAGTGTCTTTTTCTGTGTGACTTATTTCACTTAGAATCGTCGTACCTAAATCCACTCATCATGCTGCTACTAGCCTTATGACGTTGATTTCATGGCTGAGTGATATTCCTTTGTACATAAGGACCACAACTTATTTATCCATTTTTCTCTTTCCTGGGATATTTAAGGTGTCACGAAGTGGAGGTTCTTGTCAACAGAGCAGCCCTAAACTTTGGGGTGCCTGTGTCTTGCTGATTTTTAGTTTTCCCAATGTATACGCCCATGAGTGGAAGTGTCCTATGCTCTCTAAGCTGTGTTTTTTAGATGTTTCAGGACACACCGTACACTTCTCCAGAGTGGCTGTTGGCAATTTACATCCTGACCATCAGCGTAGCCAGGCTCCCGTTTCTCAATGGCCTGTCCTGCATTTCTGGTTTTAACCCTTTATTCAGCATGGTCCTTTTGACCGATGCGAAGCGAGACTTCTTGGTAGCGCTGATTTGCCTTTCCAGGTTGCTTGGTTGGCCAAAAAGGGCCTATGCGTTTTTTCCTGAATATATTCAGGAAAAAACGCATACGCCCTTTTTGACCAAGGGCATCATTGTCGAGGTCTTGCCGCTTTTCCTGTGCTTTAAAGGCGATTCGAATCTACCTCCTGAAATCTGTTTCCTGCAATTCTGACTTGCTTTCAAATCCTCTTCGTTGCCTTCACTGAATATATTTGTGGACGAGAGTTATCATCTATAACTCTGCAGGTTTGGGAATTGCAGTGCCCCTGAGCTCCATTTTTCAACTCGCTCTCTTGGGAGCTGGCCGCAAAAGCGCAGGATTGCTTCAGGCCCTATTCTGCTTCCGGGCGGCAGACTGAGCCTGAGGTTAATTCTTCTTCCTGATGGGAAAATAGAGTGACCTGTGCCTGTCCCAACACCTAGGGCTAGTCTCTCATTGTTTCCCCCTCTTCCCGTTCACCCTCAGGACAAATTGCAACCTGTATGGAACAGGAGGTTAAAGGTGCTGATTCTCCAAGGAGGGAGATTGCTAGTAAAGCGGCTGGAATGGCGAACCCGAGCACAAGGAGATGAGAAATGAGGTGCGTTTTAGAAACCTTTCCCGATCACTCGGTGTACCATCTTCTGGGTTTCTCATGCATGTTTTCGATGTAGGAAGATGCCCTTGAACCTGGAGATTTGGGACCCATGGGATGGGTACCACGCAGTATTACTTTAAAGGGTCTGCGTTTGCTCACCCAACCTCACCAAACCTCTCAGCCCCAAGAATGTCCACCCTTATGTCGCAATCAGCTGTGGGTCTAGATATGGTCAATCCAGGTGGCATCACAGCCCCTGAACGAATTTTGTCAGAATTTCTCTCTCTTTCACTGTCTTTGTTTCACGGGTTTTTAAAAGTAATTGATTTTTATAATGGGGTTTAGCTGCTTTTCACTGCTGTCTTTATGCCGCTTTACACCCACTTGACTCACTTACAGAGAGATATCAATACATAGGTTTAAGATTCTTACTAGTCAGATATATTCTTGGGCGGTTAATAGGGGGTGTTGAGTCCAGTTCACTGAGCAAGGAGTAGGTCTTGTCTATTACATATTGGGTTTATGGAACGGTATCTGAGCTAATTTGAAACCCTTGTTTTAGGCATCACCCCACCTCGCCTTTCCCGTTAAGCAGCTATAGTGTGTTTTCTAAACGTGTGACTCTGTTCTGTTTTGTAATTCAGTTCAAGTGTAGCGGTTTTTCCATTCCCTCTATAAGTGATATCTTATGGCAAGTGTCTTTTTCTGTGTGACTTATTTCACTTAGAATCGTCGTACCTAAATCCACTCATCATGCTGCTACTAGCCTTATGACATTGATTTCATGGCTGAGTGATATTCCTTTGTACATAAGGACCACAACTTCTTTATCCATTTTTCTCTTTCCTGGGATATTTAAGGTGTCACGAAGTGGAGGTTCTTGTCAACAGAGCAGCCCTAAACTTTGGGGTGCCTGTGTCTTGCTGATTTTTAGTTTTCCCAATGTATACGCCCATGAGTGGAAGTGGCCTATGCTCTCTAAGCTGAGTTTTGTAAATGTTTCAGGACACACCGTACACTTCTCCAGAGTGGCTGTTGGCAATTTACATCCCGCCCATCAGCGTAGCCAGGCTCCCGTTTCTCCATGGCCTGTCCTGCATTTCTGGTTTTGACCCTTTATTCAGCATGGCCCTTTTGACCGATGCGAAGCGAGACTTCTTGGTAGCGCTGATTTGCCTTTCCAGGTTGCTTGGTTGGCCAAAAAGGGCGTATGTGTTTTTTCCTGAATATATTCAGGAAAAAACGCATACGCCCTTTTTGGCCAAGGGCATCATTGTCGAGGTTTTGCCGCTTTTCCTGTGCTTTAAAGGCGATTCGAATCTGCCTCCTGAAATCTGTTTCCTGCAATTCTGCCTTGCTTTCAAATCCTCTTTGTTGCCTTCCCTCAATATATTTGTAGACGAGAGTTATCATTTATAAGTTGCAGGTTTGTGAATTGCAGTGCCCCTGAGCTCCATTTTTCAACTCGCTCTCTTGGGAGCTGGCCGCAAAAGCGCAGGATTGCTTTAGGCCCTATTCTGCTTCCGGGCGGCAGACTGAGCCTGTGGTTAATTCTTCTTCCTGATGGGAAAATAGAGTGACCTGTGCCTGTCCCAACACCTAGGGCTAGTCTCTCATTGGTTCCCCTCTTCCCGTTCATCCTCAGGACAAATTGCAACCTGTACGGAACAAGTGGTTAAAGCTGCTGATTCTCCAAGGAGGGAGATTGCTAGTAAAGCGGCTGGAATGGCGAACCCGAGCACAAGCAGATGAGAAATGAGGTGCGTTTTAGCAACCTTTCCCGATCACTCGGTGTACCATCTTCTGGGTTTCTCATGCATGTTTTCGATGTAGGCAGATGCCCTTGAACCTGGAGATTTGGGACCCATGGGATGGGTACCACGCAGTATGACTTTAAAGGGTCTGCGTTTGCTCACCCAACCTCACCAAACCTCTCAGCCCCAAGAGTGTCCACCCTTATGTCGCAATCAGCTGTGGGTCTAGATATGGTCAATCCAGGTGGCATCACAGCCCCTGAACGAATTTTGTCAGAATTTCTCTATCTTTCACTGTCTTTGTTTCATGGGTTTTTAAAAGTAATTGATTTTTATAATGGGGTTTAGCTGCTTTTCACTGCTGTCTTTATGCCGCTTTACACCCACTTGACTCACTTACAGAGAGATATCAATACATAGGTTTTAAGATTCTTACTAGTCAGATATATTCTTGGGCGGTGAATAGGGGGTGTTGAGTCCAGTTCCCTGAGCAAGGAGTAGGTCTTGTATATTACGTATTGGGTTTATGGAACGGTATCTGAGCTATTTTGAAACCCTTGTTTTAGGCATCACCCCACCTCACCTTTCCCGTTAGGCAGCCATAGTGTGTTTTCTAACCGTGTGACTCTGTTCTGTTTTGTAATTCAGTTCAAGGGTAGCGGTTTTTACATTCCCTCTAGGAGTGATAACTTACGATAAGTGTCTTTTTCTGTGTGACTTATTTCACTTAGAATCGTCGTACCTAAATCCACTCATCATGCTGCTACTAGCCTTATGACGTTGACTTCATGGCTGAGTGATATTCCATTGTACATAAGGACCACAACTTCTTTATCCATTTTTCCCGTTCCTGGGATATTTAAGGTGTCACGAAGTGGAGGTTCTTGTCAACAGAGCAGCCCTAAACTTTGGGGTGCTTGTGTCTTGCTGATTTTTAGTTTTCCCAATTTATACGCCCATGAGTGGAAGTGGCCTATGCTCTCTAAGCTGAGTTTTGTAAATGTTTCAGGACACACCGTACACTTCTCCAGAGTGGCTGTTGGCAATTTACATCCCGCCTATCAGCGTAGCAAGGCTCCCGTTTCTCCGTGGCCTGTCCTGCATTTCTGGTTTTGACACTTTATTCAGCATGGCCCTTTTGACCGATGGGAAGCGAGACTTCTTTGTAGCGCTGATTTGCCTTTCCAGGTTGATTGGTTGGCCAAAAAGGGCGTATGCGTTTTTTTCCTGAATATATTCAGGAAAAAACGCATACGCCCTTTTTGGCCAAGGGCATCATTGTCGAGGTTTTGCCGCTTTTCCTGTGCTTTAAAGGCGATTCGAATCTGCCTCCTGAAATCTGTTTCCTGCAATTCTGCCTTGCTTTCAAATCCTCTTTGTTGCCTTCCCTCAATATATTTGTAGACGAGAGTTATCATTTATAAGTCTGCAGGTTTGTGAATTGCAGTGCCCCTGAGCTCCATTTTTCAACTCGCTCTCTTGGGAGCTGGCCGCAAAAGCGCAGGATTGCTTTAGGCCCTATTCTGCTACCGGGCGGCAGACTGAGCCTGTGGTTAATTCTTCTTCCTGATGGGAAAATAGAGTGACCTGTGCCTGTCCCAACACCTAGAGCTAGTCTCTCATTGGTTCCCCCTCTTCCCGTTCATCCTCAGGACAAATTGCAACCTGTATGGAACAGGAGGTTAAAGGTGCTGATTCTCCAAGGAGGGAGATTGCTAGTAAAGCGGCTGGAGTGGCGAATCCGAGCACAAGGAGATGAGAAATGAGGTGCGTTTTAGCAACCTTTCCCGATCACTCGGTGGACCATCTTCTGGGTTTCTCATGCATGTTTTCGATGTAGGCAGATGCCCTTGAACCTGGAGATTTGGGACCCATGGGATGGGTACCACGCAGTATTACTTTAAAGCGTCTGCGTTTGCTCAGCCAACCTCACCAAACCTCTCAGCCCCAAGAGTGTCCACCCTTATGTCTCAATCAGCTGCAGGTCTAGATATGGTCAATCCAGGTGGCATCACAGCCCCTGAACGAATTTTGTCAGAATTTCTCTCTCTTTCACTGTCTTTGTTTCACGGGTTTTTAAAATTAATTGAGTTTTATAATGGGGTTTAGCTGCTTTTCACTGCTGTGTTTATGCAGCTTTACACCCACTTGACTCACTTACAGAGAGATATCAATACATAGGTTTTAAGATTCTTACTAGTCAGATATATTCTTGGGCGGTGAATAGGGGGTGTTGAGTCCAGTTCACTGAGCAAGGAGTAGGTCTTGTCTATTACATATTGGGTTTATGGAACGGTATCTGAGCTAATTTGAAACCCTTGTTTTAGGCATCACCCCACCTCACCTTTCCCGTTAAGCAGCTATAGTGTGTTTTCTAAACGTGTGACTCTGTTCTGTTTTGTAATTCAGTTCAAGTGTAGCGGTTTTTCCATTCCCTCTATAAGTGATATCTTATGGCAAGTGTCTTTTTCTGTGTGACTTATTTCACTTAGAATCGTCGTACCTAAATCCACTCATCATGCTGCTACTAGCCTTATGACGTTGATTTCATGGCTGAGTGATATTCCTTTGTACATAAGGACCACAACTTATTTATCCATTTTTCTCTTTCCTGGGATATTTAAGGTGTCACGAAGTGGAGGTTCTTGTCAACAGAGCAGCCCTAAACTTTGTGGTGCTTGTGTCTTGCTGATTTTTAGTTTTCCCAATTTATACGCCCATGAGTGGAAGTGGCCTATGCTCTCTAAGCTGAGTTTTGTAAATGTTTCAGGACACACCGTACACTTCTCCAGAGTGGCTGTTGGCAATTTACATCCCGCCTATCAGCGTAGCAAGGCTCCCGTTTCTCCGTGGCCTGTCCTGCATTTCTGGTTTTGACACTTTATTCAGCATGGCCCTTTTGACCGATGGGAAGCGAGACTTCTTTGTAGCGCTGATTTCCCTTTCCAGGTTGATTGGTTGGCCAAAAAGGGCGTATGCGTTTTTTTCCTGAATATATTCAGGAAAAAACGCATACGCCCTTTTTGGCCAAGGGCATCATTGTCGAGGTTTTGCCGCTTTTCCTGTGCTTTAAAGGCGATTCGAATCTGCCTCCTGAAATCTGTTTCCTGCAATTCTGCCTTGCTTTCAAATCCTCTTTGTTGCCTTCCCTCAATATATTTGTAGACGAGAGTTATCATTTATAAGTCTGCAGGTTTGTGAATTGCAGTGCCCCTGAGCTCCATTTTTCAACTCGCTCTCTTGGGAGCTGGCCGCAAAAGCGCAGGATTGCTTTAGGCCCTATTCTGCTTCCGGGCGGCAGACTGAGCCTGTGGTTAATTCTTCTTCCTGATGGGAAAATAGAGTGACCTGTGCCTGTCCCAACACCTAGAGCTAGTCTCTCATTGGTTCCCCCTCTTCCCGTTCATCCTCAGGACAAATTGCAACCTGTATGGAACAGGAGGTTAAAGGTGCTGATTCTACAAGGAGGGAGATTGCTAGTAAAGCGGCTGGAATGGCGAATCCGAGCACAAGGAGATGAGAAATGAGGTGCGTTTTAGCAACCTTTCCCGATCACTCGGTGGACCATCTTCTGGGTTTCTCATGCATGTTTTCGATGTAGGAAGATGCCCTTGAACCTGGAGATTTGGGACCCATGGGATGGGTACCACGCAGTATTACTTTAAAGTGTCTGCGTTTGCTCACCCAACCTCACCAAACCTCTCAGCCCCAAGAATGTCCACCCTTATGTCGCAATCAGCTGTGGGTCTAGATATGGTCAATCCAGGTGGCATCACAGCCCCTGAACGAATTTTGTCAGAATTTCTCTCTCTTTCACTGTCTTTGTTTCACGGGTTTTTAAAAGTAATTGATTTTTATAATGGGGTTTAGCTGCTTTTCACTGCTGTCTTTATGCCGCTTTACACCCACTTGACTCACTTACAGAGAGATATCAATACATAGGTTTAAGATTCTTTCTAGTCAGATATATTCTTGGGCGGTGAATAGGGGGTGTTGAGTCCAGTTCACTGAGCAAGGAGTAGGTCTTGTCTATTACATATTGGGTTTATGGAACGGTATCTGAGCTAATTTGAAACCCTTGTTTTAGGCATCACCCCACCTCGCCTTTCCCGTTAAGCAGCTATAGTGTGTTTTCTAAACGTGTGACTCTGTTCTGTTTTGTAATTCAGTTCAAGTGTAGCGGTTTTTCCATTCCCTCTATAAGTGATATCTTATGGCAAGTGTCTTTTTCTGTGTGACTTATTTCACTTAGAATCGTCGTACCTAAATCCACTCATCATGCTGCTACTAGCCTTATGACGTTGATTTCATGGCTGAGTGATATTCCTTTGTACATAAGGACCACAACTTATTTATCCATTTTTCTCTTTCCTGGGATATTTAAGGTGTCACGAAGTGGAGGTTCTTGTCAACAGAGCAGCCCTAAACTTTGGGGTGCCTGTGTCTTGCTGATTTTTAGTTTTCCCAATGTATACGCCCATGAGTGGAAGTGTCCTATGCTCTCTAAGCTGTGTTTTTTAGATGTTTCAGGACACACCGTACACTTCTCCAGAGTGGCTGTTGGCAATTTACATCCTGACCATCAGCGTAGCCAGGCTCCCGTTTCTCAATGGCCTGTCCTGCATTTCTGGTTTTGACACTTTATTCAGCATGTCCCTTTTGACCGATGGGAAGCGAGACTTCTTTGTAGCGCTGATATTCCTTTCCAGGTTGCTTGGTTGGCCAAAAAGGGCGTATGCGTTTTTTCCTGAATATATTCAGTAAAAAACGCATACGCCCTTTTTGGCCAAGGGCATCATTGTCGAGGTTTTGCCGCTTTTCCTGTGCTTTAAAGGCGATTCGAATCTGCCTCCTGAAATCTGTTTCCTGCAATTCTGCCTTGCTTTCAAATCCTCTTTGTTGCCTTCCCTCAATATATTTGTAGACGAGAGTTATCATTTATAAGTCTGCAGGTTTGTGAATTGCAGTGCCCCCGAGCTCCATTTTTCAACTCGCTCTCTTGGGAGCTGGCCGCAAAAGCGCAGGATTGCTTTAGGCCCTATTCTGCTTCCGGGCGGCAGACTGAGCCTGTGGTTAATTCTTCTTCCTGATGGGAAAATAGAGTGACCTGTGCCTGTCCCAACACCTAGAGCTAGTCTCTCATTGGTTCCCCCTCTTCCCGTTCACCCTCAGTTCAAATTGCCACCTGTATGGAACAGGAGGTTAAAGGTGCTGATTCTCCAAGGAGGGAGATTGCTAGTAAAGCGGCTGGAATGGCGAACCCGAGCACAAGGAGACGAGAAATGAGGTGCGTTTTAGAAACCTTTCCCAATCACTCGGTGGACCGTCTTCTGGGTTTCTCATGCATGTTTTCGATGTAGGAAGATGCCCTTGAACCTGGAGATTTGGGACCCATGGGACGGGTACCACGCAGTATTACTTTAAAGCGTCTGCGTTTGCTCACCCAACCTCACCAAACCTTACAGCCCCAAGAGTGTCCACCCTTATGTCTCAATCAGCTGCGGGTCTAGATATGGTCAATCCAGGTGGCATCACAGCGCCTGAACGAATTTTGTAAGAATTTCTCTCTCTTTCACTGTCTTTGTTTCACGGGTTTTTAAAATTAATTGAGTTTTATAATGGGGTTTAGCTGCTTTTCACTGCTGTGTTTATGCAGCTTTACACCCACTTGACTCACTTACAGAGAGATATCAATACATAGTTTTTAAGATTCTTACTAGTCAGATATATTCTTGGGCGGTGAATAGGGGGTGTTGAGTCCAGTTCCCTGAGCAAGGAGTAGGTCTTGTATATTACGTATTGGGTTTATGGAACGGTATCTGAGCTATTTTGAAACCCTTGTTTTAGGCATCACCCCACCTCGCCTTTCCCGTTAGGCAGCCATAGTGTGTTTTCTAACCGTGTGACTCTGTTCTGTTTTGTAATTCAGTTCAAGTGTAGCGGTTTTTCCATTCCCTCTATAAGTGATATCTTATGGCAAGTGTCTTTTTCTGTGTGACTTATTTCACTTAGAATCGTCGTACCTAAATCCACTCATCATGCTGCTACTAGCCTTATGACGTTGATTTCATGGCTGAGTGATATTCCTTTGTACATAAGGACCACAACTTCTTTATCCATTTTTCTCTTTCCTGGGATATTTAAGGTGTAACGAAGTGGAGGTTCTTGTCAACAGAGCAGCCCTAAACTTTGGGGTGCTTGTGTCTTGCTGATTTTTAGTTTTCCCAATTTATACGCCCATGAGTGGAAGTGCCCTATGCTCTCTAAGCTGAGTTTTGTAAATGTTTCAGGACACACCGTACACTTCTCCAGAGTGGCTGTTGGCAATTTACATCCCGCCCATCAGCGTAGCAAGGCTCCCGTTTCTCCGTGGCCTGTCCTGCATTTCTGGTTTTGACACTTTACTCAGCATGGCCCTTTTGACCGATGGGAAGCGAGACTTCTTTGTAGCGCTGATTTGCCTTTCCAGGTTGCTTGGTTGGCCAAAAAGGGCGTATGCGTTTTTTCCTGAATATATTCAGGAAAAAACGCATACGCCCTTTTTGGCCAAGGGCATCATTGTCGAGGTTTTGCCGCTTTTCCTGTGCTTTAAAGGCGATTCGAATCTACCTCCTGAAATCTGTTTCCTGCAATTCTGCCTTGCTTTCAAATCCTCTTCGTTGCCTTCCCTGAATATATTTGTGGACGAGAGTTATCATTTATAACTCTGCAGGTTTGTGAATTGCAGTGCGCCTGAGCTCCATTTTTCAACTCGCTCTCTTGGGAGCTGGCCGCAAAAGCGCAGGATTGCTTTAGGCCCTATTCTGCTTCCGGGCGGCAGACTGAGCCTCTGGTTAATTCTTCTTGCTGATGGGAAAATAGAGTGACCTGTGCCTATCCCAACACCTAGGGCTAGTCTCTCATTGTTTCCCCCTCTTCCCGTTCACCCTCAGGACAAATTGCAACCTGTATGGAACAGGAGGTTAAAGGTGCTGATTCTCCAAGGAGGGAGATTGCTAGTAAAGCGGCTGGAATGGCGAACCCGAGCACAAGGAGATGAGAAATGAGGTGCGTTTTAGAAACCTTTCCCGATCACTCGGTGTACCATCTTCTGGGTTTCTCATGCATGTTTTCGATGTAGGAAGATGCCCTTGAACCTGGAGATTTGGGACCCATGGGATGGGTACCACGCAGTATTACTTTAAAGCGTCTGCGTTTGCTCACCCAACCTCACCAAACCTCTCAGCCCCAAGAGTGTCCACCCTTATGTCTCAATCAGCTGCGGGTCTAGATATGGTCAATCCAGGTGGCATCACAGCCCCTGAACGAATTTTGTAAGAATTTCTCTCTCTTTCACTGTCTTTGTTTCACGGGTTTTTAAAATTAATTGAGTTTTATAATGGGGTTTAGCTGCTTTTCACTGCTGTGTTTATGCAGCTTTACACCCACTTGACTCACTTACAGAGAGATATCAATACATAGTTTTTAAGATTCTTACTAGTCAGATATAATCTTGGGCGGTGAATAGGGGGTGTTGAGTCCAGTTCCCTGAGCAAGGAGTAGGTCTTGTCTATTACGTATTGGGTTTATGGAACGGTATCTGAGCTAATTTGAAACCCTTGTTTTATGCATCACCCCACCTCACCTTTCCCGTTAGGCAGCCATAGTGTGTTTTCTAACCGTGTGAATCTGTTCTGTTTTGTAATTCAGTTCAAGGGTAGCGGTTTTTACATTCCCTCTATAGGTGATAACTTATGATAAGTGTCTTTTTCTGTGTGACTTATTGCACTTAGAATCGTCGTACCTAAATCCACTCATCATGCTGCTACTAGCCTTATGACGTTGATTTCATGGCTGAGTGATATTCCTTTGTACATAAGGACCACAACTTCTTTATCCATTTTTCTCTTTCCTGGGATATTTAAGGTGTAACGAAGTGGAGGTTCTTGTCAACAGAGCAGCCCTAAACTTTGGGGTGCCTGTGTCTTGCTGATTTTTAGTTTTCCCAATGTATACGCCCATGAGTGGAAGTGCCCTATGCTCTCTAAGCTGTGTTTTTTAGATGTTTCAGGATACACCGTACACTTCTCCAGAGTGGCTGTTGGCAATTTACATCCCGCCCATCAGCGTAGCAAGGCTCCCGTTTCTCCATGGCCTGTCCTGCATTTCTGGTTTTGATCCTTTATTCAGCATGGCCCTTTTGACCGATGGGAAGCGAGACTTCTTTGTAGCGCTGATTTGCCTTTCCAGGTTGCTTGGTTGGCCAAAAAGGGCGTATGCGTTTTTTCCTGAATATATTCAGGAAAAAACGCATACGCCCTTTTTGGCCAAGGGCATCATTGTCGAGGTTTTGCCGCTTTTCCTGTGCTTTAAAGTCGATTCGAATCTGCCTCCTGAAATCTGTTTCCTGCAATTCTGCCTTGCTTTCAAATCCTCTTTGTTGCCTTCCCTCAATATATTTGTAGACGAGAGTTATCATTTATAAGTCTGCAGGTTTGTGAATTGCAGTGCCCCTGAGCTCCATTTTTCAACTCGCTCTCTTGGGAGCTGGCCGCAAAAGCGCAAGGTTTTCTTTAGGCCCTATTCTGCTTCCGGGCGGCAGACTGAGCCTGTGCTTAATTCTTATTCGTGATGGGAAAATAGAGTGACCTGTGCCTGTCCCAACACCTAGAGCTAGTCTCCCATTGGTTCCCCCTCTTCCCGTTCATCCTCAGGACAAATTGCAACCTGTACGGAACAGGAGGTTAAAGGTGCTGATTCTCCAAGGAGGGAGATTGCTAGAAAAGCGGCTGGAATGGCGAACCCGAGCACAAGCAAATGAGAAATGAGGTGCGTTTTAGCACCCTTTCCCGATCACTCGGTGGACCATCTTCTGGGTTTCTCATGCATGTTTTCGATGTAGGAAGATGCCCTTGAACCTGGAGATTTGGGACCCATGGGATGGGTACCACGCAGTATTACTTTAAAGCGTCTGCGTTTGCTCACCGAACCTCACCAAACCCCTCAGCCCCAAGAGTGTCCACCCTTATGTCTCAATCAGCTGCGGGTCGAGATATGGTCAATCCAGGTGGCATCACAGCCCCTGAACGAATTTTGTAAGAATTTCTCTCTCTTTCACTGTCTTTGTTTCACGGGTTTTTAAAAGTAATTGATTTTTATAATGGGGTTTAGCTGCTTTTCACTGCTGTCTTTATGCCGCTTTACACCCACTTGACTCACTTACAGAGAGATATCAATACATAGGTTTTAAGATTCTTACTAGTCAGATATACTCTTGGGACCTGGAAAGGCAAATACTCCAAGATATACTCTTGGGACCTGGAAAGGCAACCTGGAAAGGCAAATCAGCGCTACAAAGAAGTCTCGCTTCGCATCGGTCAAAAGGGCCATTCTGAATAAAGTGTCAAAACCAGAAATGCAGGACAGGCCACGGAGAAACGGGAGCCTTGCTACGCTGATGGGCGGGATGTAAATTGCCAACAGCCACTCTGGAGAAGTGTACGGTGTGTCCTGAAACATTTACAAAACTCAGCTTAGAGAGCATAGGGCACTTCCACTCATGGGCGTATAAATTGGGAAAACTAAAAATCAGCAAGACACAAGCACCCCAAAGTTTAGGGCTGCTCTGTTGACAAGAACCTCCACTTCGTTACACCTTAAATATCCCAGGAAAGAGAAAAATGGATAAAGAAGTTGTGGTCCTTATGTACAATGGAATATCACTCAGCCATGAAATCAACGTCATAAGGCTAGTAGCAGCATGATGAGTGGATTTAGGTACGACGATTCTAAGTCAAATAAGTCACACAGAAAAAGACACTTATCATAAGTTATCACCTATAGAGGGAATGTAAAAACCGCTACCCTTGAACTGAATTACAAAACAGAACAGATTCACACGTTTAGAAAACACACTATAGCTGCTTAACGGGAAAGGCGAGGTGGGGTGATGCCTAAAACAAGGGTTTCAAATTAGCTCAGATACCGTTCCATAAACCCAATATGTAATAGACAAGACCTACTCCTTGCTCAGTGAACTGGACTCAACACCCCCTATTCACCGCCCAAGAATATATCTGACTAGTAAGAATCTTAAACCTATGTATTGATATCTCTCTGTAAGTGAGTCAAGTGGGTGTAAAGCTGCATAAACACAGCAGTGAAAAGCAGCTAAACCCCATTATAAAACTCAATTAATTTTAAAAACCCGTGAAACAAAGACAGTGAAAGGGAGAGAAATTCTTACAAAATTCGTTCAGGCGCTGTGATGCCACCTGGATTGACCATATCTAGACCCGCAGCTGATTGAGACATAAGGGTGGACACTCTTGGGGCTGAGGGGTTTGGTGAGGTTCGGTGAGCAAACGCAGACGCTTTAAAGTAATACTGCGTGGTACCCGTCCCATGGGTCCCAAATCTCCAGGTTCAAGGGCATCTTCCTACATCGAAAACATGCATGAGAAACCCAGAAGACGGTCCACCGAGTGATTGGGAAAGGTTTCTAAAACGCACCTCATTTCTCGTCTCCTTGTGCTCGGGTTCGCCATTCCAGCCGCTTTACTAGCAATCTCCCTCCTTGGAGAATCAGCATCTTTAACCTCCTGTTCCATACAGGTGGCAATTTGAACTGAGGGTGAACGGGAAGACGGGGAACCAATGAGAGACTAGCTCTAGGTGTTGGGACAGGCACAGGTCACTCTATTTTCCCATCAGGAAGAAGAATTAACCACAGGCTCAGTCTGCCGCCCGGAAGCAGAATAGGGCCTAAAGCAATCCTGCGCTTTTGCGGCCAGCTCCCAAGAGAGCGAGTTGAAAAATGGAGCTCGGGGGCACTGCAATTCACAAACCTGCAGACTTATAAATGATAACTCTCGTCTACAAATATATTGAGGGAAGGCAACAAAGAGGATTTGAAAGCAAGGCAGAATTGCAGGAAACAGATTTCAGGAGGCAGATTCGAATCGCCTTTAAAGCACAGGAAAAGCGGCAAAACCTCGACAATGATGCCCTTGGCCAAAAAGGGCGTATGCGTTTTTTCCTGAATATATTCAGGAAAAAACGCATACGCCCTTTTTGGCCAACCAAGCAACCTGGAAAGGCAAATCAGCGCTACAAAGAAGTCTCGCTTCCCATCGGTCAAAAGGGCCATGCTGAATAAAGTGTCAAAACCAGAAATGCAGGGCAGGCCATGGAGAAACGGGAGCCTTGCCACGCTGATGGGCGGGATGTAAATTAGCAACAGCCACTCTGGAGAAGTGTACGGTGTGTCCTGAAACATCTACAAAGCTCAGCTTAGAGAGCATAGGGCACTTCCACTCATGGGCGTATACATTGGGAACACTAAAAATCAGCATGACACAGGCACCCCAAAGTTTAGGGCTGCTCTGTTGACAAGAACCTCCACTTCGTGACACCTTAAATATCCCAGGAAAGAGAAAAATGGATAAAGAAGTTGTGGTCCTTATGTACAAAGGAATATCACTCAGCCATGAAATCAATGTCATAAGGCTAGTAGCAGCATGATGAGTGGATTTAGGTACGACGATTCTAAGTGAAATACGTGACACAGAAAAAGACACTTATCATAAGATATCACTTATAGAGGGAATGTAAAAACCGCTACCCTTGAACTGAATTACAAAACAGAACAGAGTCACACGGTTAGAAAACACACTATGGCTGCTTAACGGGAAAGGTGAGGTGGGGTGATGCCTAAAACAAGGGTTTCAAATTAGCTCAGATACCGTTCCATAAACCCAATACGTAATAGACAAGACCTACTCCTTGCTCAGGGAACTGGACTCAACACCCCCTATTCACCGCCCAAGAGTATATCTGACTAGTAAGAATCTTAAAACCTATGTATTGATATCTCTCTGTAAGTGAGTCAAGTGGGTGTAAAGCTGCATAAACACAGCAGTGAAAAGCAGCTAAACCCCATTATAAAACTCAATTAATTTTAAAAACCCGTGAAACAAAGACAGTGAAAGGGAGAGAAATTCTTACAAAATTCGTTCAGGGGCTGTGATGCCACCTGGATTGACCATATCTAGACCTGCAGCTGATTGAGACATAAGGGTGGACACTCTTGGGGCTGAGAGGTTTGGTGAGGTTGGCTGAGCAAACGCAGACGCTTTAAAGTAATACTGCGTGGTACCCATCCCATGGGTCCCAAATCTCCAGGTTCAAGGGCATCTTCCTACATCGAAAACATGCATGAGAAACCCAGAAGATGGTACACCGAGTGATCGGGAAAGGTTTCTAAAACGCACCTCATTTCTCATCTCCTTGTGCTCGGGTTCGCCATTCCAGCCGCTTTACTAGCAATCTCCCTCCTTGGAGAATCAGCACCTTTAACCTCCTGTTCCATACAGGTTGCAATTTGTCCTGAGGGTGAACGGGAAGAGGGGGAAACAATGAGAGACTAGCCCTAGGTGTTGGGACAGGCACAGGTCACTCTATTTTCCCATCAGGAAGAAGAATTAACCTCAGGCTCAGTCTGCCGCCCGGAAGCAGAATAGGGCCTGAAGCAATCCTGCGCTTTTGCGGCCAGCTCCCAAGAGAGCGAGTTGAAAAATGGAGCTCAGGGGCACTGCAATTCCCAAACCTGCAGAGTTATAGATGATAACTCTCGTCCACAAATATATTCAGTGAAGGCAACGAAGAGGATTTGAAAGCAAGTCAGAATTGCAGGAAACAGATTTCAGGAGGTAGATTCGAATCGCCTTTAAAGCACAGGAAAAGCGGCAAGACCTCGACAATGATGCCCTTGGTCAAAAAGGGCGTATGCGTTTTTTCCTGAATATATTCAGGAAAAAACGCATAGGCCCTTTTTGGCCAACCAAGCAACCTGGAAAGGCAAATCAGCGCTACCAAGAAGTCTCGCTTCGCATCGGTCAAAAGGACCATGCTGAATAAAGGGTTAAAACCAGAAATGCAGGACAGGCCATTGAGAAACGGGAGCCTGGCTACGCTGATGGTCAGGATGTAAATTGCCAACAGCCACTCTGGAGAAGTGTACGGTGTGTCCTGAAACATCTAAAAAACACAGCTTAGAGAGCATAGGACACTTCCACTCATGGGCGTATACATTGGGAAAACTAAAAATCAGCAAGACACAGGCACCCCAAAGTTTAGGGCTGCTCTGTTGACAAGAACCTCCACTTCGTGACACCTTAAATATCCCAGGAAAGAGAAAAATGGATAAATAAGTTGTGGTCCTTATGTACAAAGGAATATCACTCAGCCATGAAATCAACGTCATAAGGCTAGTAGCAGCATGATGAGTGGATTTAGGTACGACGATTCTAAGTGAAATAAGTCACACAGAAAAAGACACTTGCCATAAGATATCACTTATAGAGGGAATGGAAAAACCGCTACACTTGAACTGAATTACAAAACAGAACAGAGTCACACGTTTAGAAAACACACTATAGCTGCTTAACGGGAAAGGCGAGGTGGGGTGATGCCTAAAACAAGGGTTTCAAATTAGCTCAGATACCGTTCCATAAACCCAATATGTAATAGACAAGACCTACTCCTTGCTCAGTGAACTGGACTCAACACCCCCTATTCACCGCCCAAGAATATATCTGACTAGTAAGAATCTTAAACCTATGTATTGATATCTCTCTGTAAGTGAGTCAAGTGGGTGTAAAGCGACATAAAGACAGCAGTGAAAAGCAGCTAAACCCCATTATAAAAATCAATTACTTTTAAAAACCCGTGAAACAAAGACAGTGAAAGAGAGAGAAATTCTTACAAAATTCGTTCAGGGGCTGTGATGCCACCTGGATTGACCATATCTAGGCCCACAGCTGATTGCGACATAAGGGTGGACATTCTTGGGGCTGAGAGGTTTGGAGAGGTTGGGTGAGCAAACGCAGACCCTTTAAAGTAATACTGCGTGGTACCCATCCCATGGGTCCCAAATCTCCAGGTTCAAGGGCATCTTCCTACATCGAAAACATGCATGAGAAACCCAGAAGATGGTACACCGAGTGATCGGGAAAGGTTTCTAAAACGCACCTCATTTCTCATCTCCTTGTGCTCGGGTTCGCCATTCCAGCCGCTTTACTAGCAATCTCCCTCCTTGGAGAATCAGCACCTTTAACCTCCTGTTCCATACAGGTTGCAATTTGTCCTGAGGGTGAACGGGAAGAGGGGGAAACAATGAGAGACTAGCCCTAGGTGTTGGGACAGGCACAGGTCACTCTATTTTCCCATCAGGAAGAAGAATTAACCTCAGGCTCAGTCTGCCGCCCGGAAGCAGAATAGGGCCTGAAGCAATCCTGCACTTTTGCGGCCAGCTCCCAAGAGAGCGAGTTGAAAAATGGAGATCAGGCGCACTGCAATTCACAAACCTGCAGAGTTATAGATGATAACTCTCGTCCACAAATATATTCAGTGAAGGCAACGAAGAGGATTTGAAAGCAAGACAGAATTGCAGGAAACAGATTTCAGGAGGTAGATTCGAATCGCCTTTAAAGCACAGGAAAAGCGGCAAAACCTCGACAATGATGCCCTTGGTCAAAAAGGGCGTATGCGTTTTTTCCTGAATATATTCAGGAAAAAACGCATACGCCCTTTTTGGCCAACCAAGCAACCTGGAAAGGCAAATCAGCGCTACCAAGAAGTCTCGCTTCGAATCGGTCAAAAGGGCCATGCTGAATAAAGGGTCAAAACCAGAAATGCAGGACAGGCTATGGAGAAACGGGAGCCTGGCTACGCTGATGGGCGGGATGTAAATTGCCAACAGCCACTCTGGAGAAGTGTACGGTGTGTCCTGATACATCTAAAAAACACAGGTTAGAGAGCATAGGGCACTTCCACTCATGGGCGTATACATTGGGAAAACTAAAAATCAGCAAGACACAGGCACCCCAAAGTTTAGGGCTGCTCTGTTGACAAGAACCTCCACTTCGTGACACCTTAAATATCCCAGGAAAGAGAAAAATGGATAAAGAAGTTGTGGTCCTTATGTACAAAGGAATATCACTCAGCCATGAAATCAACGTCATAAGGCTAGTAGCAGCATGATGAGTGGATTTAGGTACGATGATTCTAAATGAAATAAGTCACACAGAAAAAGACACTTGCCGTAAGATATCACTTATACAGGGAATGGAAAAACCGCTAAACTTGAACTAAATTACAAAACGGAACAGAGTCACACGTTTAGAAAACACACTATAGCTGCTTAACGGGAAAGGCGAGGTGGGGTGATGCCTAAAACAAGGGTTTCAAATTAGCTCAGATACCGTTCCATAAACCCAATATGTAATAGACAAGACCTACTCCTTGCTCAGTGAACTGGACTCAACACCCCCTATTCACCGCCCAAGAATATATCTGACTAGTAAGAATCTTAAACCTATGTATTGATATCTCTCTGTAAGTGAGTCAAGTGGGTGTAAAGCGGCATAAAGACAGCAGTGAAAAGCAGCTAAACCCCATTATAAAAATCAATTACTTTTAAAAACCCGTGAAACAAAGACAGTGAAAGAGAGAGAAATTCTGACAAAATTCGTTCAGGGGCTGTGATGCCACCTGGATTGACCATATCTAGACCCACAGCTGATTGCGACATAAGGGTGGACACTCTTGGGGCTGAGAGGTTTGCTGAGGTTGGGTGAGCAAACGCAGACCCTTTAAAGTAATACTGTGTGGTACCCATCCCATGGGTCCCAAATCTCCAGGTTCAACGGCATCTTCCTACATCGAAAACATGCATGAGAAACCCAGAAGATGGTACACCGTGTGATACGGAAAGGTTGCTAAAACGCACCTCATTTCTCATCTGCTTGTGCTCGGGTTCGCCATTCCAGCCGCTTTACTAGCAATCTCCCTCCTTGGAGAATCAGCAGCTTTAACCTCCTGTTCCATACAGGTTGCAATTTGTCCTGAGGATGAACGGGAAGAGGGGGAACCAATGGGAGACTAGCTCTAGGTGTTGGGAAATTCACAGGTCACTGTATTTTCCCATCAGGAAGAAGAATTAACCACAGGCTCAGTCTGCCGCCCGGAAGCAGAATAGGGCCTAAAGCAATCCTGCGCATTTGCGGCCAGCTCCCAAGAGAGCGAGTTGAAAAATGGAGATCAGGCGCACTGCAATTCACAAACCTGCTGACTTATAAATGATAACTCTCGTCTACAAATATATTGAGGGAAGGCAACAAAGAGGATTTGAAAGCAAGGCAGAATTGCAGGAAACAGATTTCAGGAGGCAGATTCGAATCGCCTTTAAAGCACAGGAAAAGCGGCAAAACCTCGACAATGATGCCCTTGGCCAAAAAGGGCGTATGCGTTTTTTCCTGAATATATTCAGGAAAAAACGCATACGCCCTTTTTGGCCAACCAAGCAACCTGGAAAGGCAAATCAGCGCTACAAAGAAGTCTCGCTTCCCATCGGTCAAAAGGGCCATGCTGAGTAAAGTGTCAAAACCAGAAATGCAGGACAGGCCACGGAGAAACGGGAGCCTTGCTACGCTGATGGGCGGGATGTAAATTGCCAACAGCCACTCTGGAGAAGTGTACGGTGTGTCCTGAAACATTTACAAAACTCAGCTTAGAGAGCATAGGGCAATTCCACTCATGGGCGTATAAATTGGGAAAACTAAAAATCAGCAAGACACAAGCACCCCAAAGTTTAGGGCTGCTCTGTTGACAAGAACCTCCACTTCGTGACACCTTAAATATCCCAGGAAAGAGAAAAATGGATAAAGAAGTTGTGGTCCTTATGTACAAAGGAATATCACTCAGCCATGAAATCAACGTCATAAGGCTAGTAGCAGCATGATGAGTGGACTTAGGTACGACGATTCTAAGTGCAATAAGTCACACAGAAAAAGACACTTGCCATAAGATATCACTTATAGAGGGAATGGAAAAACCGCTACCCTTGAACTGAATTACAAAACAGAACAGAGTCACACGGTTAGAAAACACACTATGGCTGCCTAACGGGAAAGGTGAGGTGGGGTGATGCATAAAACAAGGGTTTCGAATTAGCTCAGATACCGTTCCATAAACCCAATACGTAATAGACAAGACCTACTCCTTGCTCAGGGAACTGGACTCAACACCCCCTATTCACCGCCCAAGATTATATCTGACTAGTAAGAATCTTAAAACCTATGTATTGATATCTCTCTGTAAGTGAGTCAAGTGGGTGTAAAGCTGCATAAACACAGCAGTGAAAAGCAGCTAAACCCCATTATAAAACTCAATTAATTTTAAAAACCCGTGAAACAAAGACAGTGAAAGGGAGAGAAATTCTTACAAAATTCGTTCAGGGGCTGTGATGCCACCTGGATTGACCATATCTAGACCTGCAGCTGATTGAGACATAAGGGTGGACACTCTTGGGGCTGAGAGGTTTGGTGAGGTTGGCTGAGCAAACGCAGACGCTTTAAAGTAATACTGCGTGGTACCCATCCCATGGGTCCCAAATCTCCAGGTTCAAGGGCATCTGCCTACATCGAAAACATGCATGAGAAACCCAGAAGATGCTCCACCGAGTGATCGGGAAAGGTTGCTAAAACGCACCTCATTTCTCATCTGCTTGTGCTCGGGTTCGCCATTCCAGCCGCTTTACTAGCAATCTCCCTCCTTGGAGAATCAGCACCTTTAACCTCCTGTTCCATACAGGTTGCAATTTGTCCTGAGGGTGAACGGGAAGAGGGGGAAACAATGAGAGACTAGCCCTAGGTGTTGGGACAGGCACAGGTCACTCTATTTTCCCATCAGGAAGAAGAATTAACCTCAGGCTCAGTCTGCCGCCCGGAAGCAGAATAGGGCCTGAAGCAATCCTGCGCTTTTGCGGCCAGCTCCCAAGAGAGCGAGTTGAAAAATGGAGCTCAGGGGCACTGCAATTCCCAAACCTGCAGAGTTATAGATGATAACTCTCGTCCACAAATATATTCAGTGAAGGCAACGAAGAGGATTTGAAAGCAAGTCAGAATTGCAGGAAACAGATTTCAGGAGGTAGATTCGAATCGCCTTTAAAGCACAGGAAAAGCGGCAAGACCTCGACAATGATGCCCTTGGTCAAAAAGGGCGTATGCGTTTTTTCCTGAATATATTCAGGAAAAAACGCATAGGCCCTTTTTGGCCAACCAAGCAATCTGAAAGGCAAATCAGCGCTACCAAGAAGTCTCGCTTCGCATCGGTCAAAAGGACCATGCTGAATAAAGGGTCAAAACCAGAAATGCAGGACAGGCCATTGAGAAACGGGAGCCTGGCTACGCTGATGGTCAGGATGTAAATTGCCAACAGCCACTCTGGAGAAGTGTACGGTGTGTCCTGAAACATCTAAAAAACACAGCTTAGAGAGCATAGGACACTTCCACTCATGGGCGTATACATTGGGAAAACTAAAAATCAGCAAGACACAGGCACCCCAAAGTTTAGGGCTGCTCTGTTGACAAGAACCTCCACTTCGTGACACCTTAAATATCCCAGGAAAGAGAAAAATGGATAAAGAAGTTGTGGTCCTTATGTACAAAGGAATATCACTCAGCCATGAAATCAACGTCATAAGGCTAGTAGCAGCATGATGAGTGGATTTAGGTACGATGATTCTAAGTGAAATAAGTCACACAGAAAAAGACACTTGCCATAAGATATCACTTATAGAGGGAAATATAAAAACCGCTACACTTGAACTGAATTACAAAACGGAACAGAGTCACACGTTTAGAAAACACACTATAGCTGCTTAACGGGAAAGGTGAGGTGGGGTGATGCATAAAACAAGGGTTTCAAATTAGCTCAGATACCGTTCCATAAACCCAATATGTAATAGACAAGACCTACTCCTTGCTCAGGGAACTGGACTCAACACCCCCTATTCACCGCCCAAGAATATATCTGACTAGTAAGAATCTTAAAACCTATGTATTGATATCTCTCTGTAAGTGAGTCAAGTGGGTGTAAAGCTGCATAAACACAGCAGTGAAAAGCAGCTAAACCCCATTATAAAACTCAATTAATTTTAAAAACCCGTGAAACAAAGACAGTGAAAGAGAGAGAAATTCTGACAAAATTCGTTCAGGGGCTGTGATGCCACCTGGATTGACCATATCTAGACCTGCAGCTGATTGAGACATAAGGGTGGACACTCTTGGGGCTGAGAGGTTTGGTGAGGTTGGCTGAGCAAACGCAGACGCTTTAAAGTAATACTGCGTGGTACCCATCCCATGGGTCCCAAATCTCCAGGTTCAAGGGCATCTGCCTACATCGAAAACATGCATGAGAAACCCAGAAGATGGTCCACCGAGTGATCGGGAAAGGTTGCTAAAACGCACCTCATTTCTCATCTCCTTGTGCTCGGATTCGCCATTCCAGCCGCTTTACTAGCAATCTCCCTCCTTGTAGAATCAGCACCTTTAACCTCCTGTTCCATACAGGTTGCAATTTGTCCTGAGGATGAACGGGAAGAGGGGGAACCAATGAGAGACTAGCTCTAGGTGTTGGGACAGGCACAGGTCACTCTATTTTCCCATCAGGAAGAAGAATTAACCACAGGCTCAGTCTGCCGCCCGGAAGCAGAATAGGGCCTAAAGCAATCCTGCGCTTTTGCGGCCAGCTCCCAAGAGAGCGAGTTGAAAAATGGAGCTCAGGGGCACTGCAATTCACAAACCTGCAGACTTATAAATGATAACTCTCGTCTACAAATATATTGAGGGAAGGCAACAAAGAGGATTTGAAAGCAAGGCAGAATTGCAGGAAACAGATTTCAGGAGGCAGATTCGAATCGCCTTTAAAGCACAGGAAAAGCGGCAAAACCTCGACAATGATGCCCTTGGCCAAAAAGGGCGTATGCGTTTTTTCCTGAATATATTCAGGAAAAAAACGCATACGCCCTTTTTGGCCAACCAATCAACCTGGAAAGGCAAATCAGCGCTACAAAGAAGTCTCGCTTCCCATCGGTCAAAAGGGCCATGCTGAATAAAGTGTCAAAACCAGAAATGCAGGACAGGCCACGGAGAAACGGGAGCCTTGCTACGCTGATAGGCGGGATGTAAATTGCCAACAGCCACTCTGGAGAAGTGTACGGTGTGTCCTGAAACATTTACAAAACTCAGCTTAGAGAGCATAGGCCACTTCCACTCATGGGCGTATAAATTGGGAAAACTAAAAATCAGCAAGACACAAGCACCCCAAAGTTTAGGGCTGCTCTGTTGACAAGAACCTCCACTTCGTTACACCTTAAATATCCCAGGAAAGAGAAAAATGGATAAAGAAGTCGTGGTCCTTATGTACAAAGGAATATCACTCAGCCATGAAATCAACGTCATAAGGCTAGTAGCAGCATGATGAGTGGACTTAGGTACGACGATTCTAAGTGAAATAAGTCACACAGAAAAAGACACTTGTCATAAGATATCACTTATAGAGGGAATGGAAAAACCGCTACACTTGAACTGAATTACAAAACAGAACAGAGTCACACGTTTAGAAAACACACTATAGCTGCTTAACGGGAAAGGTGAGGTGGGGTGATGCATAAAACAAGGGTTTCAAATTAGCTCAGATACCGTTCCATAAACCCAATATGTAATAGACAAGACCTACTCCTTGCTCAGTGAACTGGACTCAACACCCCCTATTCACCACCCAAGAATATATCTGACTAGTAAGAATCTTAAAACCTATGTATTGATATCTCTCTGTAAGTGAGTCAAGTGCGTGTAAAGCGGCATAAAGACAGCAGTGAAAAGCAGCTAAACCCCATTATAAAAATCAATTACTTTTAAAAACCCGTGAAACAAAGACAGTGAAAGAGAGAGAAATTCTGACAAAATTCGTTCAGGGGCTGTGATGCCACCTGGATTGACCATATCTAGACCCGCAGCTGATTGAGACATAAGGGTGGACACTCTTGGGGCTGAGAAGTTTGGTGAGGTTGGGTGAGCAAACGCAGACGCTTTAAAGTAATACTGCATGGTACCCATCCCATGGGTCCCAAATCTCCAGGTTCAAGGGCATCTTCCTACATCGAAAACATGCATGAGAAACCCAGAAGACGGTCCACCGAGTGATTGGGAAAGGTTTCTAAAACGCACCTCATTTCTCGTCTCCTTGTGCTCGGGTTCGCCATTCCAGCCGCTTTACTAGCAATCTCCCTCCTTGGAGAATCAGCACCTTTAACCTCCTGTTCCATACAGGTGGCAATTTGAACTGAGGGTGAACGGGAAGACGGGGAACCAATGAGAGACTAGCTCTAGGTGTTGGGACAGGCACAGGTCACTCTATTTTCCCATCAGGAAGAAGAATTAACCACAGGCTCACTCTGCCGCCCGGAACCAGAATAGGGCCTGAAGCAATCCTGCGCTTTTGCGGCCAGCTCCCAAGAAAGCGAGTTGAAAAATGTAGCTCAGGGGCACTGCAATTCACAGACCTGCAGAGTTATAAATGATAACTCTCATCCACAAATATATTGAGGGAAGGCAACGAGGAGGAGTTGAAAGCAAGGCAGAATTGCAGGAAACAGATTTCAGGAGGCAGATTCGAATCGCCTTTAAAGCACAGGAAAAGCGGCAAAACCTCGACAATGATGCCCTTGGCCAAAAAGGGCGTATGCGTTTTTTCCTGAATATATTCAGGAAAAAACGCATACGCCCTTTTTGGCCAACCAAGCAACCTGGAAAGGCAAATCAGCGCTACAAAGAAGTCTCGCTTCCCATCGGTGAAAAGGGCCATGCTGAATAAAGTGTCAAAACCAGAAATGCAGGACAGGCCACGGAGAAACGGGAGCCTTGCTACGCCGATGGGCGGGATGTAAATTGCCAACAGCCACTCTGGAGAAGTGTACGGTGTGTCCTGAAACATTTACAAAACTCAGCTTAGAGAGCATAGGGCACTTCCACTCATGGGCGTATACATTGGGAAAACTAAAAATCAGCAAGACACAAGCACCCCAAAGTTTAGGGCTGCTCTGTTGACAAGAACCTCCACTTCGTTACACCTTAAATATCCCAGGAAAGAGAAAAATGGATAAAGAAGTTGTGGTCCTTATGTACAAAGGAATATCACTCAGCCATGAAATCAACGTCATAAGGCTAGTAGCAGCATGATGAGTGGATTTAGGTACGACGATTCTAAGTGCAATAAGTCACACAGAAAAAGACACTTATCGTAAGATATCACTTATAGAGGGAATGTAAAAACCGCTACCCTTGAACTGAATTACAAAACAGTACAGAGTCACACGGTTAGAAAACACACTATGGCTGCCTAACGGCAAAGGTGAGGTGGGGTGATGCATAAAACAAGGGTTTCAAATTAGCTCAGATACCATTCCATAAACCCAATACGTAATAGACAAGACCTACTCCTTGCTCAGGGAACTGGACTCAACACCCCCTATTCACCGCCCAAGATTATATCTGACTAGTAAGAATCTTAAAACCTATGTATTGATATCTCTCTGTAAGTGAGTCAAGTGGGTGTAAAGCTGCATAAACACAGCAGTGAAAAGCAGCTAAACCCCATTATAAAACTCAATTAATTTTAAAAACCCGTGAAACAAAGACAGTGAAAGGGAGAGAAATTCTTACAAAATTCGTTCAGGCGCTGTGATGCCACCTGGATTGACCATATCTAGACCCGCAGCTGATTGAGACATAAGGGTGGACACTCTTGGGGCTGAGGGGTTTGGTGAGGTTCGGTGAGCAAACGCAGACGCTTTAAAGTAATACTGCGTGGTACCCGTCCCATGGGTCCCAAATCTCCAGGTTCAAGGGCATCTTCCTACATCGAAAACATGCATGAGAAACCCAGAAGACGGTCCACCGAGTGATTGGGAAAGGTTTCTAAAACGCACCTCATTTCTCGTCTCCTTGTGCTCGGGTTCGCCATTCCAGCCGCTTTACTAGCAATCTCCCTCCTTGGAGAATCAGCACCTTTAACCTCCTGTTCCATACAGGTGGCAATTTGAACTGAGGGTGAACGGGAAGACGGGGAACCAATGAGAGACTAGCTCTAGGTGTTGGGACAGGCACAGGTCACTCTATTTTCCCATCAGGAAAAAGAATTAACCTCAGGCTCAGTCTGCCGCCCGGAAGCAGAATAGGGCCTGAAGCAATCCTGCGCTTTTGCGGCCAGCTCCCAAGAGAGCGAGTTGAAAAATGGAGCTCAGGGGCACTGCAATTCCCAAACCTGCAGAGTTATAGATGATAACTCTCGTCCACAAATATATTCAGTGAAGGCAACGAAGAGGATTTGAAAGCAAGTCAGAATTGCAGGAAACAGATTTCAGGAGGTAGATTCGAATCGCCTTTAAAGCACAGGAAAAGCGGCAAGACCTCGACAATGATGCCCTTGGTCAAAAAGGGCCTATGCGTTTTTTCCTGAATATATTCAGGAAAAAACGCATAGGCCCTTTTTGGCCAACCAAGCAACCTGGAAAGGCAAATCAGCGCTACCAAGAAGTCTCGCTTCGCATCGGTCAAAAGGACCATGCTGAATAAAGGGTTAAAACCAGAAATGCAGGACAGGCCATTGAGAAACGGGAGCCTGGCTACGCTGATGGTCAGGATGTAAATTGCCAACAGCCACTCTGGAGAAGTGTACGGTGTGTCCTGAAACATCTAAAAAACACAGCTTAGAGAGCATAGGACACTTCCACTCATGGGCGTATACATTGGGAAAACTAAAAATCAGCAAGACACAGGCACCCCAAAGTTTAGGGCTGCTCTGTTGACAAGAACCTCCACTTCGTGACACCTTAAATATCCCAGGAAAGAGAAAAATGGATAAAGAAGTTGTGGTCCTTATGTACAAAGGAATATCACTCAGCCATGAAATCAACGTCATAAGGCTAGTAGCAGCATGATGAGTGGATTTAGGTACGACGATTCTAAGTGCAATAAGTCACACAGAAAAAGACACTTATCATAAGTTATCACCTATAGAGGGAATGTAAAAACCGCTACCCTTGAACTGAATTACAAAACAGAACAGATTCACACGGTTAGAAAACACACTATGGCTGCCTAACGGGAAAGGTGAGGTGGGGTGATGCATAAAACAAGGGTTTCAAATTAGCTCAGATACCGTTCCATAAACCCAATACGTAATAGACAAGACCTACTCCTTGCTCAGGGAACTGGACTCAACACCCCCTATTCACCGCCCAAGATTATATCTGACTAGTAAGAATCTTAAAACCTATGTATTGATATCTCTCTGTAAGTGAGTCAAGTGGGTGTAAAGCTGCATAAACACAGCAGTGAAAAGCAGCTAAACCCCATTATAAAACTCAATTAATTTTAAAAACCCGTGAAACAAAGACAGTGAAAGGGAGAGAAATTCTTACAAAATTCGTTCAGGCGCTGTGATGCCACCTGGATTGACCATATCTAGACCCGCAGCTGATTGAGACATAAGGGTGGACACTCTTGGGGCTGAGGGGTTTGGTGAGGTTCGGTGAGCAAACGCAGACGCTTTAAAGTAATACTGCGTGGTACCCGTCCCATGGGTCCCAAATCTCCAGGTTCAAGGGCATCTTCCTACATCGAAAACATGCATGAGAAACCCAGAAGACGGTCCACCGAGTGATTGGGAAAGGTTTCTAAAACGCACCTCATTTCTCGTCTCCTTGTGCTCGGGTTCGCCATTCCAGCCGCTTTACTAGCAATCTCCCTCCTTGGAGAATCAGCACCTTTAACCTCCTGTTCCATACAGGTGGCAATTTGAACTGAGGGTAAACGGGAAGACGGGGAACCAATGAGAGACTAGCTCTAGGTGTTGGGACAGGCACAGGTCACTCTATTTTCCCATCAGGAAGAAGAATTAACCACAGGCTCAGTCTGCCGCCCGGAAGCAGAATAGGGCCTAAAGCAATCCTGCGCTTTTGCGGCCAGGTCCCAAGAGAGCGAGTTGAAAAATGGAGCTCGGGGGCACTGCAATTCACAAACCTGCAGACTTATAAATGATAACTCTCGTCTACAAATATATTGAGGGAAGGCAACAAAGAGGATTTGAAAGCAAGGCAGAATTGCAGGAAACAGATTTCAGGAGGCAGATTCGAATCGCCTTTAAAGCACAGGAAAAGCGGCAAAACCTCGACAATGATGCCCTTGGCCAAAAAGGGCGTATGCGTTTTTTCCTGAATATATTCAGGAAAAAAACGCATACGCCCTTTTTGGCCAACCAATCAACCTGGAAAGGCAAATCAGCGCTACAAAGAAGTCTCGCTTCCCATCGGTCAAAAGGGCCATGCTGAATAAAGTGTCAAAACCAGAAATGCAGGACAGGCCACGGAGAAACGGGAGCCTTGCTACGCTGATAGGCGGGATGTAAATTGCCAACAGCCACTCTGGAGAAGTGTACGGTGTGTCCTGAAACATTTACAAAACTCAGCTTAGAGAGCATAGGCCACTTCCACTCATGGGCGTATAAATTGGGAAAACTAAAAATCAGCAAGACACAAGCACCCCAAAGTTTAGGGCTGCTCTGTTGACAAGAACCTCCACTTCGTTACACCTTAAATATCCCAGGAAAGAGAAAAATGGATAAAGAAGTCGTGGTCCTTATGTACAAAGGAATATCACTCAGCCATGAAATCAACGTCATAAGGCTAGTAGCAGCATGATGAGTGGACTTAGGTACGACGATTCTAAGTGAAATAAGTCACACAGAAAAAGACACTTGTCATAAGATATCACTTATAGAGGGAATGGAAAAACCGCTACACTTGAACTGAATTACAAAACAGAACAGAGTCACACGTTTAGAAAACACACTATAGCTGCTTAACGGGAAAGGTGAGGTGGGGTGATGCATAAAACAAGGGTTTCAAATTAGCTCAGATACCGTTCCATAAACCCAATATGTAATAGACAAGACCTACTCCTTGCTCAGTGAACTGGACTCAACACCCCCTATTCACCACCCAAGAATATATCTGACTAGTAAGAATCTTAAAACCTATGTATTGATATCTCTCTGTAAGTGAGTCAAGTGCGTGTAAAGCGGCATAAAGACAGCAGTGAAAAGCAGCTAAACCCCATTATAAAAATCAATTACTTTTAAAAACCCGTGAAACAAAGACAGTGAAAGAGAGAGAAATTCTTACAAAATTCGTTCAGGGGCTGTGATGCCACCTGGATTGACCATATCTAGACCCGCAGCTGATTGAGACATAAGGGTGGACACTCTTGGGGCTGAGAGGTTTGGTGAGGTTGGGTGAGCAAACGCAGACGCTTTAAAGTAATACTGCATGGTACCCATCCCATGGGTCCCAAATCTCCAGGTTCAAGGGCATCTTCCTACATCGAAAACATGCATGAGAAACCCAGAAGACGGTCCACCGAGTGATTGGGAAAGGTTTCTAAAACGCACCTCATTTCTCGTCTCCTTGTGCTCGGGTTCGCCATTCCAGCCGCTTTACTAGCAATCTCCCTCCTTGGAGAATCAGCACCTTTAACCTCCTGTTCCATACAGGTGGCAATTTGAACTGAGGGTGAACGGGAAGACGGGGAACCAATGAGAGACTAGCTCTAGGTGTTGGGACAGGCACAGGTCACTCTATTTTCCCATCAGGAAGAAGAATTAACCACAGGCTCACTCTGCCGCCCGGAACCAGAATAGGGCCTGAAGCAATCCTGCGCTTTTGCGGCCAGCTCCCAAGAAAGCGAGTTGAAAAATGTAGCTCAGGGGCACTGCAATTCACAGACCTGCAGAGTTATAAATGATAACTCTCATCCACAAATATATTGAGGGAAGGCAACGAGGAGGAGTTGAAAGCAAGGCAGAATTGCAGGAAACAGATTTCAGGAGGCAGATTCGAATCGCCTTTAAAGCACAGGAAAAGCGGCAAAACCTCGACAATGATGCCCTTGGCCAAAAAGGGCGTATGCGTTTTTTCCTGAATATATTCAGGAAAAAACGCATACGCCCTTTTTGGCCAACCAAGCAACCTGGAAAGGCAAATCAGCGCTACAAAGAAGTCTCGCTTCCCATCGGTGAAAAGGGCCATGCTGAATAAAGTGTCAAAACCAGAAATGCAGGACAGGCCACGGAGAAACGGGAGCCTTGCTACGCTGATGGGCGGGATGTAAATTGCCAACAGCCACTCTGGAGAAGTGTACGGTGTGTCCTGAAACATCTAAAAAACACAGCTTAGAGAGCATAGGACACTTCCACTCATGGGCGTATACATTGGGAAAACTAAAAATCAGCAAGACACAGGCACCCCAAAGTTTAGGGCTGCTCTGTTGACAAGAACCTCCACTTCGTGACACCTTAAATATCCCAGGAAAGAGAAAAATGGATAAAGAAGTTGTGGTCCTTATGTACAAAGGAATATCACTCAGCCATGAAATCAACGTCATAAGGCTAGTAGCAGCATGATGAGTGGATTTAGGTACGACGATTCTAAGTGCAATAAGTCACACAGAAAAAGACACTTATCATAAGTTATCACCTATAGAGGGAATGTAAAAACCGCTACCCTTGAACTGAATTACAAAACAGAACAGATTCACACGGTTAGAAAACACACTATGGCTGCCTAACGGGAAAGGTGAGGTGGGGTGATGCATAAAACAAGGGTTTCAAATTAGCTCAGATACCGTTCCATAAACCCAATACGTAATAGACAAGACCTACTCCTTGCTCAGGGAACTGGACTCAACACCCCCTATTCACCGCCCAAGATTATATCTGACTAGTAAGAATCTTAAAACCTATGTATTGATATCTCTCTGTAAGTGAGTCAAGTGGGTGTAAAGCTGCATAAACACAGCAGTGAAAAGCAGCTAAACCCCATTATAAAACTCAATTAATTTTAAAAACCCGTGAAACAAAGACAGTGAAAGGGAGAGAAATTCTTACAAAATTCGTTCAGGCGCTGTGATGCCACCTGGATTGACCATATCTAGACCCGCAGCTGATTGAGACATAAGGGTGGACACTCTTGGGGCTGAGGGGTTTGGTGAGGTTCGGTGAGCAAACGCAGACGCTTTAAAGTAATACTGCGTGGTACCCGTCCCATGGGTCCCAAATCTCCAGGTTCAAGGGCA
This sequence comes from Eschrichtius robustus, assembly GCF_028021215.1. NCBI lineage: Eukaryota > Metazoa > Chordata > Mammalia > Artiodactyla > Eschrichtiidae > Eschrichtius > Eschrichtius robustus. Next base: position 67,566,862 of record NC_090830.1, on the reverse strand, counting down.
TCTTCCTACATCGAAAACATGCATGAGAAACCCAGAAGACGGTCCACCGAGTGATTGGGAAAGGTTTCTAAAACGCACCTCATTTCTCGTCTCCTTGTGCTCGGGTTCGCCATTCCAGCCGCTTTACTAGCAATCTCCCTCCTTGGAGAATCAGCACCTTTAACCTCCTGTTCCATACAGGTGGCAATTTGAACTGAGGGTGAACGGGAAGACGGGGAACCAATGAGAGACTAGCTCTAGGTGTTGGGACAGGCACAGGTCACTCTATTTTCCCATCAGGAAGAAGAATTAACCACAGGCTCAGTCTGCCGCCCGGAAGCAGAATAGGGCCTAAAGCAATCCTGCGCTTTTGCGGCCAGCTCCCAAGAGAGCGAGTTGAAAAATGGAGCTCGGGGGCACTGCAATTCACAAACCTGCAGACTTATAAATGATAACTCTCGTCTACAAATATATTGAGGGAAGGCAACAAAGAGGATTTGAAAGCAAGGCAGAATTGCAGGAAACAGATTTCAGGAGGCAGATTCGAATCGCCTTTAAAGCACAGGAAAAGCGGCAAAACCTCGACAATGATGCCCTTGGCCAAAAAGGGCGTATGCGTTTTTTCCTGAATATATTCAGGAAAAAACGCATACGCCCTTTTTGGCCAACCAAGCAACCTGGAAAGGCAAATCAGCGCTACAAAGAAGTCTCGCTTCCCATCGGTCAAAAGGGCCATGCTGAGTAAAGTGTCAAAACCAGAAATGCAGGACAGGCCACGGAGAAACGGGAGCCTTGCTACGCTGATGGGCGGGATGTAAATTGCCAACAGCCACTCTGGAGAAGTGTACGGTGTGTCCTGAAACATTTACAAAACTCAGCTTAGAGAGCATAGGGCACTTCCACTCATGGGCGTATAAATTGGGAAAACTAAAAATCAGCAACACAAGCACCCCAAAGTTTAGGGCTGCTCTGTTGACAAGAACCTCCACTTCGTTACACCTTAAATATCCCAGGAAAGAGAAAAATGGATAAAGAAGTTGTGGTCCTTATGTACAATGGAATATCACTCAGCCATGAAATCAACGTCATAAGGCTAGTAGCAGCATGATGAGTGGATTTAGGTACGACGATTCTAAGTGCAATAAGTCACACAGAAAAAGACACTTATCATAAGATATCACCTATAGAGGGAATGTAAAAACCGCTGCCCTTGAACTGAATTACAAAACAGAACAGATTCACACGGTTAGAAAACACACTATGGCTGGCTAACGGGAAAGGTTAGGTGGGGTGATGCATAAAACAAGGGTTTCAAATTAGCTCAGATACCGTTCCATAAACCCAATACGTAATAGACAAGACCTACTCCTTGCTCAGGGAACTGGACTCAACACCCCCTATTCACCGCCCAAGTGTATATTTGACTAGTAAGAATCTTAAAACCTATGTATTGATATCTCTCTGTAAGTGAGTCAAGTGGGTGTAAAGCTGCATAAACACAGCAGTGAAAAGCAGCTAAACCCCATTATAAAACTCAATTAATTTTAAAAACCCGTGAAACAAAGACAGTGAAAGGGAGAGAAATTCTTACAAAATTCGTTCAGGCGCTGTGATGCCACCTGGATTGACCATATCTAGACCCGCAGCTGATTGAGACATAAGGGTGGACACTCTTGGGGCTGAGGGGTTTGGTGAGGTTCGGTGAGCAAACGCAGACGCTTTAAAGTAATACTGCGTGGTACCCGTCCCATGGGTCCCAAATCTCCAGGTTCAAGGGCATCTTCCTACATCGAAAACATGCATGAGAAACCCAGAAGACGGTCCACCGAGTGATTGGGAAAGGTTTCTAAAACGCACCTCATTTCTCGTCTCCTTGTGCTCGGGTTCGCCATTCCAGCCGCTTTACTAGCAATCTCCCTCCTTGGAGAATCAGCACCTTTAACCTCCTGTTCCATACAGGTGGCAATTTGAACTGAGGGTGAACGGGAAGACGGGGAACCAATGAGAGACTAGCTCTAGGTGTTGGGACAGGCACAGGTCACTCTATTTTCCCATCAGGAAGAAGAATTAACCACAGGCTCAGTCTGCCGCCCGGAAGCAGAATAGGGCCTAAAGCAATCCTGCGCTTTTGCGGCCAGCTCCCAAGAGAGCGAGTTGAAAAATGGAGCTCGGGGGCACTGCAATTCACAAACCTGCAGACTTATAAATGATAACTCTCGTCTACAAATATATTGAGGGAAGGCAACAAAGAGGATTTGAAAGCAAGGCAGAATTGCAGGAAACAGATTTCAGGAGGCAGATTCGAATCGCCTTTAAAGCACAGGAAAAGCGGCAAAACCTCGACAATGATGCCCTTGGCCAAAAAGGGCGTATGCGTTTTTTCCTGAATATATTCAGGAAAAAACGCATACGCCCTTTTTGGCCAACCAAGCAACCTGGAAAGGCAAATCAGCGCTACAAAGAAGTCTCGCTTCCCATCGGTCAAAAGGGCCATGCTGAGTAAAGTGTCAAAACCAGAAATGCAGGACAGGCCACGGAGAAACGGGAGCCTTGCTACGCTGATGGGCGGGATGTAAATTGCCAACAGCCACTCTGGAGAAGTGTACGGTGTGTCCTGAAACATTTACAAAACTCAGCTTAGAGAGCATAGGGCACTTCCACTCATGGGCGTATAAATTGGGAAAACTAAAAATCAGCAACACAAGCACCCCAAAGTTTAGGGCTGCTCTGTTGACAAGAACCTCCACTTCGTTACACCTTAAATATCCCAGGAAAGAGAAAAATGGATAAAGAAGTTGTGGTCCTTATGTACAATGGAATATCACTCAGCCATGAAATCAACGTCATAAGGCTAGTAGCAGCATGATGAGTGGATTTAGGTACGACGATTCTAAGTGCAATAAGTCACACAGAAAAAGACACTTATCATAAGATATCACCTATAGAGGGAATGTAAAAACCGCTGCCCTTAAACTGAATTACAAAACAGAACAGATTCACACGGTTAGAAAACACACTATGGCTGGCTAACGGGAAAGGTTAGGTGGGGTGATGCATAAAACAAGGGTTTCAAATTAGCTCAGATACCGTTCCATAAACCCAATACGTAATAGACAAGACCTACTCCTTGCTCAGGGAACTGGACTCAACACCCCCTATTCACCGCCCAAGTGTATATTTGACTAGTAAGAATCTTAAAACCTATGTATTGATATCTCTCTGTAAGTGAGTCAAGTGGGTGTAAAGCTGCATAAACACAGCAGTGAAAAGCAGCTAAACCCCATTATAAAACTCAATTAATTTTAAAAACCCGTGAAACAAAGACAGTGAAAGGGAGAGAAATTCTTACAAAATTCTTTCAGGCGCTGTGATGCCACCTGGATTGACCATATCTAGACCCGCAGCTGATTGAGACATAAGGGTGGACACTCTTGGGGCTGAGGGGTTTGGTGAGGTTCGGTGAGCAAACGCAGACGCTTTAAAGTAATACTGCGTGGTACCCATCCCATGGGTCCCAAATCTCCAGGTTCAAGGGCATCTTCCTACATCGAAAACATGCATGAGAAACCCAGAAGACGGTCCACCGAGTGATTGGGAAAGGTTTCTAAAACGCACCTCATTTCTCGTCTCCTTGTGCTCGGGTTCGCCATTCCAGCCGCTTTACTAGCAATCTCCCTCCTTGGAGAATCAGCACCTTTAACCTCCTGTTCCATACAGGTGGCAATTTGAACTGAGGGTGAACGGGAAGACGGGGAACCAATGAGAGACTAGCTCTAGGTGTTGGGACAGGCACAGGTCACTCTATTTTCCCATCAGGAAGAAGAATTAACCACAGGCTCAGTCTGCCGCCCGGAAGCAGAATAGGGCCTAAAGCAATCCTGCGCTTTTGCGGCCAGCTCCCAAGAGAGCGAGTTGAAAAATGGAGCTCGGGGGCACTGCAATTCACAAACCTGCAGACTTATAAATGATAACTCTCGTCTACAAATATATTGAGGGAAGGCAACAAAGAGGATTTGAAAGCAAGGCAGAATTGCAGGAAACAGATTTCAGGAGGCAGATTCGAATCGCCTTTAAAGCACAGGAAAAGCGGCAAAACCTCGACAATGATGCCCTTGGCCAAAAAGGGCGTATGCGTTTTTTCCTGAATATATTCAGGAAAAAACGCATACGCCCTTTTTGGCCAACCAAGCAACCTGGAAAGGCAAATCAGCGCTACAAAGAAGTCTCGCTTCCCATCGGTCAAAAGGGCCATGCTGAGTAAAGTGTCAAAACCAGAAATGCAGGACAGGCCACGGAGAAACGGGAGCCTTGCTACGCTGATGGGCGGGATGTAAATTGCCAACAGCCACTCTGGAGAAGTGTACGGTGTGTCCTGAAACATTTACAAAACTCAGCTTAGAGAGCATAGGGCACTTCCACTCATGGGCGTATAAATTGGGAAAACTAAAAATCAGCAAGACACAAGCACCCCAAAGTTTAGGGCTGCTCTGTTGACAAGAACCTCCACTTCGTTACACCTTAAATATCCCAGGAAAGAGAAAAATGGATAAAGAAGTTGTGGTCCTTATGTACAATGGAATATCACTCAGCCATGAAATCAACGTCATAAGGCTAGTAGCAGCATGATGAGTGGATTTAGGTACGACGATTCTAAGTGCAATAAGTCACACAGAAAAAGACACTTATCATAAGTTATCACCTATAGAGGGAATGTAAAAACCGCTACCCTTGAACTGAATTACAAAACAGAACAGATTCACACGGTTAGAAAACACACTATGGCTGCCTAACGGGAAAGGTGAGGTGGGGTGATGCATAAAACAAGGGTTTCGAATTAGCTCAGATATCGTTCCATAAACCCAATACGTAATAGACAAGACCTACTCCTTGCTCAGGGAACTGGACTCAACACCCCCTATTCACCGCCCAAGATTATATCTGACTAGTAAGAATCTTAAAACCTATGTATTGATATCTCTCTGTAAGTGAGTCAAGTGGGTGTAAAGCTGCATAAACACAGCAGTGAAAAGCAGCTAAACCCCATTATAAAACTCAATTAATTTTAAAAACCCGTGAAACAAAGACAGTGAAAGGGAGAGAAATTCTTACAAAATTCGTTCAGGCGCTGTGATGCCACCTGGATTGACCATATCTAGACCCGCAGCTGATTGAGACATAAGGGTGGACACTCTTGGGGCTGAGGGGTTTGGTGAGGTTCGGTGAGCAAACGCAGACGCTTTAAAGTAATACTGCGTGGTACCCGTCCCATGGGTCCCAAATCTCCAGGTTCAAGGGCATCTTCCTACATCGAAAACATGCATGAGAAACCCAGAAGACGGTCCACCGAGTGATTGGGAAAGGTTTCTAAAACGCACCTCATTTCTCGTCTCCTTGTGCTCGGGTTCGCCATTCCAGCCGCTTTACTAGCAATCTCCCTCCTTGGAGAATCAGCACCTTTAACCTCCTGTTCCATACAGGTGGCAATTTGAACTGAGGGTGAACGGGAAGACGGGGAACCAATGAGAGACTAGCTCTAGGTGTTGGGACAGGCACAGGTCACTCTATTTTCCCATCAGGAAGAAGAATTAACCACAGGCTCACTCTGCCGCCCGGAACCAGAATAGGGCCTGAAGCAATCCTGCGCTTTTGCGGCCAGCTCCCAAGAAAGCGAGTTGAAAAATGTAGCTCAGGGGCACTGCAATTCACAGACCTGCAGAGTTATAAATGATAACTCTCATCCACAAATATATTGAGGGAAGGCAACGAGGAGGAGTTGAAAGCAAGGCAGAATTGCAGGAAACAGATTTCAGGAGGCAGATTCGAATCGCCTTTAAAGCACAGGAAAAGCGGCAAAACCTCGACAATGATGCCCTTGGCCAAAAAGGGCGTATGCGTTTTTTCCTGAATATATTCAGGAAAAAACGCATACGCCCTTTTTGGCCAACCAAGCAACCTGGAAAGGCAAATCAGCGCTACAAAGAAGTCTCGCTTCCCATCGGTGAAAAGGGCCATGCTGAATAAAGTGTCAAAACCAGAAATGCAGGACAGGCCACGGAGAAACGGGAGCCTTGCTACGCTGATGGGCGGGATGTAAATTGCCAACAGCCACTCTGGAGAAGTGTACGGTGTGTCCTGAAACATTTACAAAACTCAGCTTAGAGAGCATAGGGCACTTCCACTCATGGGCGTATACATTGGGAAAACTAAAAATCAGCAAGACACAAGCACCCCAAAGTTTAGGGCTGCTCTGTTGACAAGAACCTCCACTTCGTTACACCTTAAATATCCCAGGAAAGAGAAAAATGGATAAAGAAGTTGTGGTCCTTATGTACAAAGGAATATCACTCAGCCATGAAATCAACGTCATAAGGCTAGTAGCAGCATGATGAGTGGATTTAGGTACGACGATTCTAAGTGCAATAAGTCACACAGAAAAAGACACTTATCGTAAGATATCACTTATAGAGGGAATGTAAAAACCGCTACCCTTGAACTGAATTACAAAACAGTACAGAGTCACACGGTTAGAAAACACACTATGGCTGCCTAACGGCAAAGGTGAGGTGGGGTGATGCATAAAACAAGGGTTTCAAATTAGCTCAGATACCATTCCATAAACCCAATACGTAATAGACAAGACCTACTCCTTGCTCAGGGAACTGGACTCAACACCCCCTATTCACCGCCCAAGATTATATCTGACTAGTAAGAATCTTAAAACCTATGTATTGATATCTCTCTGTAAGTGAGTCAAGTGGGTGTAAAGCTGCATAAACACAGCAGTGAAAAGCAGCTAAACCCCATTATAAAACTCAATTAATTTTAAAAACCCGTGAAACAAAGACAGTGAAAGGGAGAGAAATTCTTACAAAATTCGTTCAGGCACTGTGATGCCACCTGGATTGACCATATCTAGACCCGCAGCTGATTGAGACATAAGGGTGGACACTCTTGGGGCTGAGGGGTTTGGTGAGGTTCGGTGAGCAAACGCAGACGCTTTAAAGTAATACTGCGTGGTACCCGTCCCATGGGTCCCAAATCTCCAGGTTCAAGGGCATCTTCCTACATCGAAAACATGCATGAGAAACCCAGAAGACGGTCCACCGAGTGATTGGGAAAGGTTTCTAAAACGCACCTCATTTCTCGTCTCCTTGTGCTCGGGTTCGCCATTCCAGCCGCTTTACTAGCAATCTCCCTCCTTGGAGAATCAGCACCTTTAACCTCCTGTTCCATACAGGTGGCAATTTGAACTGAGGGTGAACGGGAAGACGGGGAACCAATGAGAGACTAGCTCTAGGTGTTGGGACAGGCACAGGTCACTCTATTTTCCCATCAGGAAGAAGAATTAACCTCAGGCTCAGTCTGCCGCCCGGAAGCAGAATAGGGCCTGAAGCAATCCTGCGCTTTTGCGGCCAGCTCCCAAGAGAGCGAGTTGAAAAATGGAGCTCAGGGGCACTGCAATTCCCAAACCTGCAGAGTTATAGATGATAACTCTCGTCCACAAATATATTCAGTGAAGGCAACGAAGAGGATTTGAAAGCAAGTCAGAATTGCAGGAAACAGATTTCAGGAGGTAGATTCGAATCGCCTTTAAAGCACAGGAAAAGCGGAAAGACCTCGACAATGATGCCCTTGGTCAAAAAGGGTGTATGCGTTTTTTCCTGAATATATTCAGGAAAAAACGCATAGGCCCTTTTTGGCCAACCAAGCAACCTGGAAAGGCAAATCAGCGCTACCAAGAAGTCTCGCTTCGCATCGGTCAAAAGGACCATGCTGAATAAAGGGTTAAAACCAGAAATGCAGGACAGGCCATTGAGAAACGGGAGCCTGGCTACGCTGATGGTCAGGATGTAAATTGCCAACAGCCACTCTGGAGAAGTGTACGGTGTGTCCTGAAACATCTAAAAAACACAGCTTAGAGAGCATAGGACACTTCCACTCATGGGCGTATACATTGGGAAAACTAAAAATCAGCAAGACACAGGCACCCCAAAGTTTAGGGCTGCTCTGTTGACAAGAACCTCCACTTCGTTACACCTTAAATATCCCAGGAAAGAGAAAAATGGATAAAGAAGTTGTGGTCCTTATGTACAATGGAATATCACTCAGCCATGAAATCAACGTCATAAGGCTAGTAGCAGCATGATGAGTGGATTTAGGTACGACGATTCTAAGTGCAATAAGTCACACAGAAAAAGACACTTATCATAAGATATCACCTATAGAGGGAATGTAAAAACCGCTGCCCTTGAACTGAATTACAAAACAGAACAGATTCACACGGTTAGAAAACACACTATGGCTGGCTAACGGGAAAGGTTAGGTGGGGTGATGCATAAAACAAGGGTTTCAAATTAGCTCAGATACCGTTCCATAAACCCAATACGTAATAGACAAGACCTACTCCTTGCTCAGGGAACTGGACTCAACACCCCCTATTCACCGCCCAAGTGTATATTTGACTAGTAAGAATCTTAAAACCTATGTATTGATATCTCTCTGTAAGTGAGTCAAGTGGGTGTAAAGCTGCATAAACACAGCAGTGAAAAGCAGCTAAACCCCATTATAAAACTCAATTAATTTTAAAAACCCGTGAAACAAAGACAGTGAAAGGGAGAGAAATTCTTACAAAATTCTTTCAGGCGCTGTGATGCCACCTGGATTGACCATATCTAGACCCGCAGCTGATTGAGACATAAGGGTGGACACTCTTGGGGCTGAGGGGTTTGGTGAGGTTCGGTGAGCAAACGCAGACGCTTTAAAGTAATACTGCGTGGTACCCATCCCATGGGTCCCAAATCTCCAGGTTCAAGGGCATCTTCCTACATCGAAAACATGCATGAGAAACCCAGAAGACGGTCCACCGAGTGATTGGGAAAGGTTTCTAAAACGCACCTCATTTCTCGTCTCCTTGTGCTCGGGTTCGCCATTCCAGCCGCTTTACTAGCAATCTCCCTCCTTGGAGAATCAGCACCTTTAACCTCCTGTTCCATACAGGTGGCAATTTGAACTGAGGGTGAACGGGAAGACGGGGAACCAATGAGAGACTAGCTCTAGGTGTTGGGACAGGCACAGGTCACTCTATTTTCCCATCAGGAAGAAGAATTAACCACAGGCTCAGTCTGCCGCCCGGAAGCAGAATAGGGCCTAAAGCAATCCTGCGCTTTTGCGGCCAGCTCCCAAGAGAGCGAGTTGAAAAATGGAGCTCGGGGGCACTGCAATTCACAAACCTGCAGACTTATAAATGATAACTCTCGTCTACAAATATATTGAGGGAAGGCAACAAAGAGGATTTGAAAGCAAGGCAGAATTGCAGGAAACAGATTTCAGGAGGCAGATTCGAATCGCCTTTAAAGCACAGGAAAAGCGGCAAAACCTCGACAATGATGCCCTTGGCCAAAAAGGGCGTATGCGTTTTTTCCTGAATATATTCAGGAAAAAACGCATACGCCCTTTTTGGCCAACCAAGCAACCTGGAAAGGCAAATCAGCGCTACAAAGAAGTCTCGCTTCCCATCGGTCAAAAGGGCCATGCTGAGTAAAGTGTCAAAACCAGAAATGCAGGACAGGCCACGGAGAAACGGGAGCCTTGCTACGCTGATGGGCGGGATGTAAATTGCCAACAGCCACTCTGGAGAAGTGTACGGTGTGTCCTGAAACATTTACAAAACTCAGCTTAGAGAGCATAGGGCACTTCCACTCATGGGCGTATAAATTGGGAAAACTAAAAATCAGCAAGACACAAGCACCCCAAAGTTTAGGGCTGCTCTGTTGACAAGAACCTCCACTTCGTTACACCTTAAATATCCCAGGAAAGAGAAAAATGGATAAAGAAGTTGTGGTCCTTATGTACAATGGAATATCACTCAGCCATGAAATCAACGTCATAAGGCTAGTAGCAGCATGATGAGTGGATTTAGGTACGAAGATTCTAAGTGCAATAAGTCACACAGAAAAAGACACTTATCATAAGTTATCACCTATAGAGGGAATGTAAAAACCGCTACCCTTGAACTGAATTACAAAACAGAACAGATTCACACGGTTAGAAAACACACTATGGCTGCCTAACGGGAAAGGTGAGGTGGGGTGATGCATAAAACAAGGGTTTCGAATTAGCTCAGATATCGTTCCATAAACCCAATACGTAATAGACAAGACCTACTCCTTGCTCAGGGAACTGGACTCAACACCCCCTATTCACCGCCCAAGATTATATCTGACTAGTAAGAATCTTAAAACCTATGTATTGATATCTCTCTGTAAGTGAGTCAAGTGGGTGTAAAGCTGCATAAACACAGCAGTGAAAAGCAGCTAAACCCCATTATAAAACTCAATTAATTTTAAAAACCCGTGAAACAAAGACAGTGAAAGGGAGAGAAATTCTTACAAAATTCGTTCAGGCGCTGTGATGCCACCTGGATTGACCATATCTAGACCCGCAGCTGATTGAGACATAAGGGTGGACACTCTTGGGGCTGAGGGGTTTGGTGAGGTTCGGTGAGCAAACGCAGACGCTTTAAAGTAATACTGCGTCGTACCCATCCCATGGGTCCCAAATCTCCAGGTTCAAGGGCATCTTCCTACATCGAAAACATGCATGAGAAACCCAGAAGACGGTCCACCGAGTGATTGGGAAAGGTTTCTAAAACGCACCTCATTTCTCGTCTCCTTGTGCTCGGGTTCGCCATTCCAGCCGCTTTACTAGCAATCTCCCTCCTTGGAGAATCAGCACCTTTAACCTCCTGTTCCATACAGGTGGCAATTTGAACTGAGGGTGAACGGGAAGACGGGGAACCAATGAGAGACTAGCTCTAGGTGTTGGGACAGGCACAGGTCACTCTATTTTCCCATCAGGAAGAAGAATTAACCACAGGCTCAGTCTGCCGCCCGGAAGCAGAATAGGGCCTAAAGCAATCCTGCGCTTTTGCGGCCAGCTCCCAAGAGAGCGAGTTGAAAAATGGAGCTCGGGGGCACTGCAATTCACAAACCTGCAGACTTATAAATGATAACTCTCGTCTACAAATATATTGAGGGAAGGCAACAAAGAGGATTTGAAAGCAAGGCAGAATTGCAGGAAACAGATTTCAGGAGGCAGATTCGAATCGCCTTTAAAGCACAGGAAAAGCGGCAAAACCTCGACAATGATGCCCTTGGCCAAAAAGGGCGTATGCGTTTTTTCCTGAATATATTCAGGAAAAAACGCATACGCCCTTTTTGGCCAACCAAGCAACCTGGAAAGGCAAATCAGCGCTACAAAGAAGTCTCGCTTCCCATCGGTCAAAAGGGCCATGCTGAGTAAAGTGTCAAAACCAGAAATGCAGGACAGGCCACGGAGAAACGGGAGCCTTGCTACGCTGATGGGCGGGATGTAAATTGCCAACAGCCACTCTGGAGAAGTGTACGGTGTGTCCTGAAACATTTACAAAACTCAGCTTAGAGAGCATAGGGCACTTCCACTCATGGGCGTATAAATTGGGAAAACTAAAAATCAGCAAGACAGAAGCACCCCAAAGATTAGGGCTGCTCTGTTGACAAGAACCTCCACTTCGTTACACCTTAAATATCCCAGGAAAGAGAAAAATGGATAAAGAAGTTGTGGTCCTTATGTACAATGGAATATCACTCAGCCATGAAATCAACGTCATAAGGCTAGTAGCAGCATGATGAGTGGATTTAGGTACGACGATTCTAACTCAAATAAGTCACACAGAAAAAGACACTTATCATAAGATATCACCTATAGAGGGAATGTAAAAACCGCTGCCCTTGAACTGAATTACAAAACAGAACAGAGTCACACGGTTAGAAAACACACTATGGCTGCCTAACGGGAAAGGTGAGGTGGGGTGATGCATAAAACAAGGGTTTCGAATTAGCTCAGATACCGTTCCATAAACCCAATACGTAATAGACAAGACCTACTCCTTGCTCAGGGAACTGGACTCAACACCCCCTATTCACCGCCCAAGAGTATATCTGACTAGTAAGAATCTTAAAACCTATGTATTGATATCTCTCTGTAAGTGAGTCAAGTGGGTGTAAAGCTGCATAAACACAGCAGTGAAAAGCAGCTAAACCCCATTATAAAACTCAATTAATTTTAAAAACCCTTGAAACAAAGACAGTGAAAGGGAGAGAAATTCTTACAAAATTCGTTCAGGCGCTGTGATGCCACCTGGATTGACCATATCTAGACCCGCAGCTGATTGAGACATAAGGGTGGACACTCTTGGGGCTGAGGGGTTTGGTGAGGTTCGGTGAGCAAACGCAGACGCTTTAAAGTAATACTGCGTGGTACCCGTCCCATGGGTCCCAAATCTCCAGGTTCAAGGGCATCTTCCTACATCGAAAACATGCATGAGAAACCCAGAAGACGGTCCACCGAGTGATTGGGAAAGGTTTCTAAAACGCACCTCATTTCTCGTCTCCTTGTGCTCGGGTTCGCCATTCCAGCCGCTTTACTAGCAATCTCCCTCCTTGGAGAATCAGCACCTTTAACCTCCTGTTCCATACAGGTGGCAATTTGAACTGAGGGTGAACGGGAAGACGGGGAACCAATGAGAGACTAGCTCTAGGTGTTGGGACAGGCACAGGTCACTCTATTTTCCCATCAGGAAGAAGAATTAACCACAGGCTCAGTCTGCCGCCCGGAAGCAGAATAGGGCCTAAAGCAATCCTGCGCTTTTGCGGCCAGCTCCCAAGAGAGCGAGTTGAAAAATGGAGCTCGGGGGCACTGCAATTCACAAACCTGCAGACTTATAAATGATAACTCTCGTCTACAAATATATTGAGGGAAGGCAACAAAGAGGATTTGAAAGCAAGGCAGAATTGCAGGAAACAGATTTCAGGAGGCAGATTCGAATCGCCTTTAAAGCACAGGAAAAGCGGCAAAACCTCGACAATGATGCCCTTGGCCAAAAAGGGCGTATGCGTTTTTTCCTGAATATATTCAGGAAAAAACGCATACGCCCTTTTTGGCCAACCAAGCAACCTGGAAAGGCAAATCAGCGCTACAAAGAAGTCTCGCTTCCCATCGGTCAAAAGGGCCATGCTGAGTAAAGTGTCAAAACCAGAAATGCAGGACAGGCCACGGAGAAACGGGAGCCTTGCTACGCTGATGGGCGGGATGTAAATTGCCAACAGCCACTCTGGAGAAGTGTACGGTGTGTCCTGAAACATTTACAAAACTCAGCTTAGAGAGCATAGGGCACTTCCACTCATGGGCGTATAAATTGGGAAAACTAAAAATCAGCAAGACACAAGCACCCCAAAGTTTAGGGCTGCTCTGTTGACAAGAACCTCCACTTCGTTACACCTTAAATATCCCAGGAAAGAGAAAAATGGATAAAGAAGTTGTGGTCCTTATGTACAATGGAATATCACTCAGCCATGAAATCAACGTCATAAGGCTAGTAGCAGCATGATGAGTGGATTTAGGTACGACGATTCTAAGTGCAATAAGTCACACAGAAAAAGACACTTATCATAAGTTATCACCTATAGAGGGAATGTAAAAACCGCTACCCTTGAACTGAATTACAAAACAGAACAGATTCACACGGTTAGAAAACACACTATGGCTGCCTAACGGGAAAGGTGAGGTGGGGTGATGCATAAAACAAGGGTTTCAAATTAGCTCAGATACCGTTCCATAAACCCAATACGTAATAGACAAGACCTACTCCTTGCTCAGGGAACTGGACTCAACACCCCCTATTCACCGCCCAAGAGTATATCTGACTAGTAAGAATCTTAAAACCTATGTATTGATATCTCTCTGTAAGTGAGTCAAGTGGGTGTAAAGCTGCATAAACACAGCAGTGAAAAGCAGCTAAACCCCATTATAAAACTCAATTAATTTTAAAAACCCGTGAAACAAAGACAGTGAAAGGGAGAGAAATTCTTACAAAATTCGTTCAGGCGCTGTGATGCCACCTGGATTGACCATATCTAGACCCGCAGCTGATTGAGACATAAGGGTGGACACTCTTGGGGCTGAGGGGTTTGGTGAGGTTCGGTGAGCAAACGCAGACGCTTTAAAGTAATACTGCGTGGTACCCGTCCCATGGGTCCCAAATCTCCAGGTTCAAGGGCATCTTCCTACATCGAAAACATGCATGAGAAACCCAGAAGACGGTCCACCGAGTGATTGGGAAAGGTTTCTAAAACGCACCTCATTTCTCGTCTCCTTGTGCTCGGGTTCGCCATTCCAGCCGCTTTACTAGCAATCTCCCTCCTTGGAGAATCAGCACCTTTAACCTCCTGTTCCATACAGGTGGCAATTTGAACTGAGGGTGAACGGGAAGACGGGGAACCAATGAGAGACTAGCTCTAGGTGTTGGGACAGGCACAGGTCACTCTATTTTCCCATCAGGAAGAAGAATTAACCACAGGCTCAGTCTGCCGCCCGGAAGCAGAATAGGGCCTAAAGCAATCCTGCGCTTTTGCGGCCAGCTCCCAAGAGAGCGAGTTGAAAAATGGAGCTCGGGGGCACTGCAATTCACAAACCTGCAGACTTATAAATGATAACTCTCGTCTACAAATATATTGAGGGAAGGCAACAAAGAGGATTTGAAAGCAAGGCAGAATTGCAGGAAACAGATTTCAGGAGGCAGATTCGAATCGCCTTTAAAGCACAGGAAAAGCGGCAAAACCTCGACAATGATGCCCTTGGCCAAAAAGGGCGTATGCGTTTTTTCCTGAATATATTCAGGAAAAAACGCATACGCCCTTTTTGGCCAACCAAGCAACCTGGAAAGGCAAATCAGCGCTACAAAGAAGTCTCGCTTCCCATCGGTCAAAAGGGCCATGCTGAGTAAAGTGTCAAAACCAGAAATGCAGGACAGGCCACGGAGAAACGGGAGCCTTGCTACGCTGATGGGCGGGATGTAAATTGCCAACAGCCACTCTGGAGAAGTGTACGGTGTGTCCTGAAACATTTACAAAACTCAGCTTAGAGAGCATAGGGCACTTCCACTCATGGGCGTATAAATTGGGAAAACTAAAAATCAGCAAGACACAAGCACCCCAAAGTTTAGGGCTGCTCTGTTGACAAGAACCTCCACTTCGTTACACCTTAAATATCCCAGGAAAGAGAAAAATGGATAAAGAAGTTGTGGTCCTTATGTACAATGGAATATCACTCAGCCATGAAATCAACGTCATAAGGCTAGTAGCAGCATGATGAGTGGATTTAGGTACGACGATTCTAAGTGCAATAAGTCACACAGAAAAAGACACTTATCATAAGTTATCACCTATAGAGGGAATGTAAAAACCGCTACCCTTGAACTGAATTACAAAACAGAACAGATTCACACGGTTAGAAAACACACTATGGCTGCCTAACGGGAAAGGTGAGGTGGGGTGATGCATAAAACAAGGGTTTCAAATTAGCTCAGATACCGTTCCATAAACCCAATACGTAATAGACAAGACCTACTCCTTGCTCAGGGAACTGGACTCAACACCCCCTATTCACCGCCCAAGAGTATATCTGACTAGTAAGAATCTTAAAACCTATGTATTGATATCTCTCTGTAAGTGAGTCAAGTGGGTGTAAAGCTGCATAAACACAGCAGTGAAAAGCAGCTAAACCCCATTATAAAACTCAATTAATTTTAAAAACCCGTGAAACAAAGACAGTGAAAGGGAGAGAAATTCTTACAAAATTCGTTCAGGCGCTGTGATGCCACCTGGATTGACCATATCTAGACCCGCAGCTGATTGAGACATAAGGGTGGACACTCTTGGGGCTGAGGGGTTTGGTGAGGTTCGGTGAGCAAACACAGACGCTTTAAAGTAATACTGCGTGGTACCCGTCCCATGGGTCCCAAATCTCCAGGTTCAAGGGCATCTTCCTACATCGAAAACATGCATGAGAAACCCAGAAGACGGTCCACCGAGTGATTGGGAAAGGTTTCTAAAACGCACCTCATTTCTCGTCTCCTTGTGCTCGGGTTCGCCATTCCAGCCGCTTTACTAGCAATCTCCCTCCTTGGAGAATCAGCACCTTTAACCTCCTGTTCCATACAGGTGGCAATTTGAACTGAGGGTGAACGGGAAGACGGGGAACCAATGAGAGACTAGCTCTAGGTGTTGGGACAGGCACAGGTCACTCTATTTTCCCATCAGGAAGAAGAATTAACCACAGGCTCAGTCTGCCGCCCGGAAGCAGAATAGGGCCTAAAGCAATCCTGCGCTTTTGCGGCCAGCTCCCAAGAGAGCGAGTTGAAAAATGGAGCTCGGGGGCACTGCAATTCACAAACCTGCAGACTTATAAATGATAACTCTCGTCTACAAATATATTGAGGGAAGGCAACAAAGAGGATTTGAAAGCAAGGCAGAATTGCAGGAAACAGATTTCAGGAGGCAGATTCGAATCGCCTTTAAAGCACAGGAAAAGCGGCAAAACCTCGACAATGATGCCCTTGGCCAAAAAGGGCGTATGCGTTTTTTCCTGAATATATTCAGGAAAAAACGCATACGCCCTTTTTGGCCAACCAAGCAACCTGGAAAGGCAAATCAGCGCTACAAAGAAGTCTCGCTTCCCATCGGTCAAAAGGGCCATGCTGAGTAAAGTGTCAAAACCAGAAATGCAGGACAGGCCACGGAGAAACGGGAGCCTTGCTACGCTGATGGGCGGGATGTAAATTGCCAACAGCCACTCTGGAGAAGTGTACGGTGTGTCCTGAAACATTTACAAAACTCAGCTTAGAGAGCATAGGGCACTTCCACTCATGGGCGTATAAATTGGGAAAACTAAAAATCAGCAAGACACAAGCACCCCAAAGTTTAGGGCTGCTCTGTTGACAAGAACCTCCACTTCGTTACACCTTAAATATCCCAGGAAAGAGAAAAATGGATAAAGAAGTTGTGGTCCTTATGTACAATGGAATATCACTCAGCCATGAAATCAACGTCATAAGGCTAGTAGCAGCATGATGAGTGGATTTAGGTACGACGATTCTAAGTGCAATAAGTCACACAGAAAAAGACACTTATCATAAGTTATCACCTATAGAGGGAATGTAAAAACCGCTACCCTTGAACTGAATTACAAAACAGAACAGATTCACACGGTTAGAAAACACACTATGGCTGCCTAACGGGAAAGGTGAGGTGGGGTGATGCATAAAACAAGGGTTTCAAATTAGCTCAGATACCGTTCCATAAACCCAATACGTAATAGACAAGACCTACTCCTTGCTCAGGGAACTGGACTCAACACCCCCTATTCACCGCCCAAGAGTATATCTGACTAGTAAGAATCTTAAAACCTATGTATTGATATCTCTCTGTAAGTGAGTCAAGTGGGTGTAAAGCTGCATAAACACAGCAGTGAAAAGCAGCTAAACCCCATTATAAAACTCAATTAATTTTAAAAACCCGTGAAACAAAGACAGTGAAAGGGAGAGAAATTCTTACAAAATTCGTTCAGGCGCTGTGATGCCACCTGGATTGACCATATCTAGACCCGCAGCTGATTGAGACATAAGGGTGGACACTCTTGGGGCTGAGGGGTTTGGTGAGGTTCGGTGAGCAAACGCAGACGCTTTAAAGTAATACTGCGTGGTACCCGTCCCATGGGTCCCAAATCTCCAGGTTCAAGGGCATCTTCCTACATCGAAAACATGCATGAGAAACCCAGAAGACGGTCCACCGAGTGATTGGGAAAGGTTTCTAAAACGCACCTCATTTCTCGTCTCCTTGTGCTCGGGTTCGCCATTCCAGCCGCTTTACTAGCAATCTCCCTCCTTGGAGAATCAGCACCTTTAACCTCCTGTTCCATACAGGTGGCAATTTGAACTGAGGGTGAACGGGAAGACGGGGAACCAATGAGAGACTAGCTCTAGGTGTTGGGACAGGCACAGGTCACTCTATTTTCCCATCAGGAAGAAGAATTAACCACAGGCTCAGTCTGCCGCCCGGAAGCAGAATAGGGCCTAAAGCAATCCTGCGCTTTTGCGGCCAGCTCCCAAGAGAGCGAGTTGAAAAATGGAGCTCGGGGGCACTGCAATTCACAAACCTGCAGACTTATAAATGATAACTCTCGTCTACAAATATATTGAGGGAAGGCAACAAAGAGGATTTGAAAGCAAGGCAGAATTGCAGGAAACAGATTTCAGGAGGCAGATTCGAATCGCCTTTAAAGCACAGGAAAAGCGGCAAAACCTCGACAATGATGCCCTTGGCCAAAAAGGGCGTATGCGTTTTTTCCTGAATATATTCAGGAAAAAACGCATACGCCCTTTTTGGCCAACCAAGCAACCTGGAAAGGCAAATCAGCGCTACAAAGAAGTCTCGCTTCCCATCGGTCAAAAGGGCCATGCTGAGTAAAGTGTCAAAACCAGAAATGCAGGACAGGCCACGGAGAAACGGGAGCCTTGCTACGCTGATGGGCGGGATGTAAATTGCCAACAGCCACTCTGGAGAAGTGTACGGTGTGTCCTGAAACATTTACAAAACTCAGCTTAGAGAGCATAGGGCACTTCCACTCATGGGCGTATAAATTGGGAAAACTAAAAATCAGCAAGACACAAGCACCCCAAAGTTTAGGGCTGCTCTGTTGACAAGAACCTCCACTTCGTTACACCTTAAATATCCCAGGAAAGAGAAAAATGGATAAAGAAGTTGTGGTCCTTATGTACAATGGAATATCACTCAGCCATGAAATCAACGTCATAAGGCTAGTTGCAGCATGATGAGTGGATTTAGGTACGACGATTCTAACTCAAATAAGTCACACAGAAAAAGACACTTATCATAAGATATCACCTATAGAGGGAATGTAAAAACAGCTGCCCTTGAACTGAATTACAAAACAGAACAGAGTCACACGGTTAGAAAACACACTATGGCTGCCTAACGGGAAAGGTGAGGTGGGGTGATGCATAAAACAAGGGTTTCAAATTAGCTCAGATACCGTTCCATAAACCCAATATGTAATAGACAAGACCTACTCCTTGCTCAGGGAACTGGACTCAACACCCCCTATTCACCGCCCAAGAGTATATCTGACTAGTAAGAATCTTAAAACCTATGTATTGATATCTCTCTGTAAGTGAGTCAAGTGGGTGTAAAGCTGCATAAACACAGCAGTGAAAAGCAGCTAAACCCCATTATAAAACTCAATTAATTTTAAAAACCCGTGAAACAAAGACAGTGAAAGGGAGAGAAATTCTTACAAAATTCGTTCAGGCGCTGTGATGCCACCTGGATTGACCATATCTAGACCCGCAGCTGATTGAGACATAAGGGTGGACACTCTTGGGGCTGAGGGGTTTGGTGAGGTTCGGTGAGCAAACGCAGACGCTTTAAAGTAATACTGCGTCGTACCCGTCCCATGGGTCCCAAATCTCCAGGTTCAAGGGCATCTTCCTACATCGAAAACATGCATGAGAAACCCAGAAGACGGTCCACCGAGTGATTGGGAAAGGTTTCTAAAACGCACCTCATTTCTCGTCTCCTTGTGCTCGGGTTCGCCATTCCAGCCGCTTTACTAGCAATCTCCCTCCTTGGAGAATCAGCACCTTTAACCTCCTGTTCCATACAGGTGGCAATTTGAACTGAGGGTGAACGGGAAGACGGGGAACCAATGAGAGACTAGCTCTAGGTGTTGGGACAGGCACAGGTCACTCTATTTTCCCATCAGGAAGAAGAATTAACCACAGGCTCAGTCTGCCGCCCGGAAGCAGAATAGGGCCTAAAGCAATCCTGCGCTTTTGCGGCCAGCTCCCAAGAGAGCGAGTTGAAAAATGGAGCTCGGGGGCACTGCAATTCACAAACCTGCAGACTTATAAATGATAACTCTCGTCTACAAATATATTGAGGGAAGGCAACAAAGAGGATTTGAAAGCAAGGCAGAATTGCAGGAAACAGATTTCAGGAGGCAGATTCGAATCGCCTTTAAAGCACAGGAAAAGCGGCAAAACCTCGACAATGATGCCCTTGGCCAAAAAGGGCGTATGCGTTTTTTCCTGAATATATTCAGGAAAAAACGCATACGCCCTTTTTGGCCAACCAAGCAACCTGGAAAGGCAAATCAGCGCTACAAAGAAGTCTCGCTTCCCATCGGTCAAAAGGGCCATGCTGAGTAAAGTGTCAAAACCAGAAATGCAGGACAGGCCACGGAGAAACGGGAGCCTTGCTACGCTGATGGGCGGGATGTAAATTGCCAACAGCCACTCTGGAGAAGTGTACGGTGTGTCCTGAAACATTTACAAAACTCAGCTTAGAGAGCATAGGGCACTTCCACTCATGGGCGTATAAATTGGGAAAACTAAAAATCAGCAAGACAGAAGCACCCCAAAGATTAGGGCTGCTCTGTTGACAAGAACCTCCACTTCGTTACACCTTAAATATCCCAGGAAAGAGAAAAATGGATAAAGAAGTTGTGGTCCTTATGTACAATGGAATATCACTCAGCCATGAAATCAACGTCATAAGGCTAGTAGCAGCATGATGAGTGGATTTAGGTACGACGATTCTAACTCAAATAAGTCACACAGAAAAAGACACTTATCATAAGATATCACCTATAGAGGGAATGTAAAAACCGCTGCCCTTGAACTGAATTACAAAACAGAACAGAGTCACACGGTTAGAAAACACACTATGGCTGCCTAACGGGAAAGGTGAGGTGGGGTGATGCATAAAACAAGGGTTTCGAATTAGCTCAGATACCGTTCCATAAACCCAATACGTAATAGACAAGACCTACTCCTTGCTCAGGGAACTGGACTCAACACCCCCTATTCACCGCCCAAGAGTATATCTGACTAGTAAGAATCTTAAAACCTATGTA
The DNA here is from genome assembly GCF_028021215.1 of Eschrichtius robustus. NCBI lineage: Eukaryota > Metazoa > Chordata > Mammalia > Artiodactyla > Eschrichtiidae > Eschrichtius > Eschrichtius robustus. The sequence goes on along the minus strand of NC_090830.1, from coordinate 67,546,075 downwards.
TTGATATCTCTCTGTAAGTGAGTCAAGTGGGTGTAAAGCTGCATAAACACAGCAGTGAAAAGCAGCTAAACCCCATTATAAAACTCAATTAATTTTAAAAACCCTTGAAACAAAGACAGTGAAAGGGAGAGAAATTCTTACAAAATTCGTTCAGGCGCTGTGATGCCACCTGGATTGACCATATCTAGACCCGCAGCTGATTGAGACATAAGGGTGGACACTCTTGGGGCTGAGGGGTTTGGTGAGGTTCGGTGAGCAAACGCAGACGCTTTAAAGTAATACTGCGTGGTACCCGTCCCATGGGTCCCAAATCTCCAGGTTCAAGGGCATCTTCCTACATCGAAAACATGCATGAGAAACCCAGAAGACGGTCCACCGAGTGATTGGGAAAGGTTTCTAAAACGCACCTCATTTCTCGTCTCCTTGTGCTCGGGTTCGCCATTCCAGCCGCTTTACTAGCAATCTCCCTCCTTGGAGAATCAGCACCTTTAACCTCCTGTTCCATACAGGTGGCAATTTGAACTGAGGGTGAACGGGAAGACGGGGAACCAATGAGAGACTAGCTCTAGGTGTTGGGACAGGCACAGGTCACTCTATTTTCCCATCAGGAAGAAGAATTAACCACAGGCTCAGTCTGCCGCCCGGAAGCAGAATAGGGCCTAAAGCAATCCTGCGCTTTTGCGGCCAGCTCCCAAGAGAGCGAGTTGAAAAATGGAGCTCGGGGGCACTGCAATTCACAAACCTGCAGACTTATAAATGATAACTCTCGTCTACAAATATATTGAGGGAAGGCAACAAAGAGGATTTGAAAGCAAGGCAGAATTGCAGGAAACAGATTTCAGGAGGCAGATTCGAATCGCCTTTAAAGCACAGGAAAAGCGGCAAAACCTCGACAATGATGCCCTTGGCCAAAAAGGGCGTATGCGTTTTTTCCTGAATATATTCAGGAAAAAACGCATACGCCCTTTTTGGCCAACCAAGCAACCTGGAAAGGCAAATCAGCGCTACAAAGAAGTCTCGCTTCCCATCGGTCAAAAGGGCCATGCTGAGTAAAGTGTCAAAACCAGAAATGCAGGACAGGCCACGGAGAAACGGGAGCCTTGCTACGCTGATGGGCGGGATGTAAATTGCCAACAGCCACTCTGGAGAAGTGTACGGTGTGTCCTGAAACATTTACAAAACTCAGCTTAGAGAGCATAGGGCACTTCCACTCATGGGCGTATAAATTGGGAAAACTAAAAATCAGCAAGACACAAGCACCCCAAAGTTTAGGGCTGCTCTGTTGACAAGAACCTCCACTTCGTTACACCTTAAATATCCCAGGAAAGAGAAAAATGGATAAAGAAGTTGTGGTCCTTATGTACAATGGAATATCACTCAGCCATGAAATCAACGTCATAAGGCTAGTAGCAGCATGATGAGTGGATTTAGGTACGACGATTCTAAGTGCAATAAGTCACACAGAAAAAGACACTTATCATAAGTTATCACCTATAGAGGGAATGTAAAAACCGCTACCCTTGAACTGAATTACAAAACAGAACAGATTCACACGGTTAGAAAACACACTATGGCTGCCTAACGGGAAAGGTGAGGTGGGGTGATGCATAAAACAAGGGTTTCAAATTAGCTCAGATACCGTTCCATAAACCCAATACGTAATAGACAAGACCTACTCCTTGCTCAGGGAACTGGACTCAACACCCCCTATTCACCGCCCAAGAGTATATCTGACTAGTAAGAATCTTAAAACCTATGTATTGATATCTCTCTGTAAGTGAGTCAAGTGGGTGTAAAGCTGCATAAACACAGCAGTGAAAAGCAGCTAAACCCCATTATAAAACTCAATTAATTTTAAAAACCCGTGAAACAAAGACAGTGAAAGGGAGAGAAATTCTTACAAAATTCGTTCAGGCGCTGTGATGCCACCTGGATTGACCATATCTAGACCCGCAGCTGATTGAGACATAAGGGTGGACACTCTTGGGGCTGAGGGGTTTGGTGAGGTTCGGTGAGCAAACGCAGACGCTTTAAAGTAATACTGCGTGGTACCCGTCCCATGGGTCCCAAATCTCCAGGTTCAAGGGCATCTTCCTACATCGAAAACATGCATGAGAAACCCAGAAGACGGTCCACCGAGTGATTGGGAAAGGTTTCTAAAACGCACCTCATTTCTCGTCTCCTTGTGCTCGGGTTCGCCATTCCAGCCGCTTTACTAGCAATCTCCCTCCTTGGAGAATCAGCACCTTTAACCTCCTGTTCCATACAGGTGGCAATTTGAACTGAGGGTGAACGGGAAGACGGGGAACCAATGAGAGACTAGCTCTAGGTGTTGGGACAGGCACAGGTCACTCTATTTTCCCATCAGGAAGAAGAATTAACCACAGGCTCAGTCTGCCGCCCGGAAGCAGAATAGGGCCTAAAGCAATCCTGCGCTTTTGCGGCCAGCTCCCAAGAGAGCGAGTTGAAAAATGGAGCTCGGGGGCACTGCAATTCACAAACCTGCAGACTTATAAATGATAACTCTCGTCTACAAATATATTGAGGGAAGGCAACAAAGAGGATTTGAAAGCAAGGCAGAATTGCAGGAAACAGATTTCAGGAGGCAGATTCGAATCGCCTTTAAAGCACAGGAAAAGCGGCAAAACCTCGACAATGATGCCCTTGGCCAAAAAGGGCGTATGCGTTTTTTCCTGAATATATTCAGGAAAAAACGCATACGCCCTTTTTGGCCAACCAAGCAACCTGGAAAGGCAAATCAGCGCTACAAAGAAGTCTCGCTTCCCATCGGTCAAAAGGGCCATGCTGAGTAAAGTGTCAAAACCAGAAATGCAGGACAGGCCACGGAGAAACGGGAGCCTTGCTACGCTGATGGGCGGGATGTAAATTGCCAACAGCCACTCTGGAGAAGTGTACGGTGTGTCCTGAAACATTTACAAAACTCAGCTTAGAGAGCATAGGGCACTTCCACTCATGGGCGTATAAATTGGGAAAACTAAAAATCAGCAAGACACAAGCACCCCAAAGTTTAGGGCTGCTCTGTTGACAAGAACCTCCACTTCGTTACACCTTAAATATCCCAGGAAAGAGAAAAATGGATAAAGAAGTTGTGGTCCTTATGTACAATGGAATATCACTCAGCCATGAAATCAACGTCATAAGGCTAGTAGCAGCATGATGAGTGGATTTAGGTACGACGATTCTAAGTGCAATAAGTCACACAGAAAAAGACACTTATCATAAGTTATCACCTATAGAGGGAATGTAAAAACCGCTACCCTTGAACTGAATTACAAAACAGAACAGATTCACACGGTTAGAAAACACACTATGGCTGCCTAACGGGAAAGGTGAGGTGGGGTGATGCATAAAACAAGGGTTTCAAATTAGCTCAGATACCGTTCCATAAACCCAATACGTAATAGACAAGACCTACTCCTTGCTCAGGGAACTGGACTCAACACCCCCTATTCACCGCCCAAGAGTATATCTGACTAGTAAGAATCTTAAAACCTATGTATTGATATCTCTCTGTAAGTGAGTCAAGTGGGTGTAAAGCTGCATAAACACAGCAGTGAAAAGCAGCTAAACCCCATTATAAAACTCAATTAATTTTAAAAACCCGTGAAACAAAGACAGTGAAAGGGAGAGAAATTCTTACAAAATTCGTTCAGGCGCTGTGATGCCACCTGGATTGACCATATCTAGACCCGCAGCTGATTGAGACATAAGGGTGGACACTCTTGGGGCTGAGGGGTTTGGTGAGGTTCGGTGAGCAAACGCAGACGCTTTAAAGTAATACTGCGTGGTACCCGTCCCATGGGTCCCAAATCTCCAGGTTCAAGGGCATCTTCCTACATCGAAAACATGCATGAGAAACCCAGAAGACGGTCCACCGAGTGATTGGGAAAGGTTTCTAAAACGCACCTCATTTCTCGTCTCCTTGTGCTCGGGTTCGCCATTCCAGCCGCTTTACTAGCAATCTCCCTCCTTGGAGAATCAGCACCTTTAACCTCCTGTTCCATACAGGTGGCAATTTGAACTGAGGGTGAACGGGAAGACGGGGAACCAATGAGAGACTAGCTCTAGGTGTTGGGACAGGCACAGGTCACTCTATTTTCCCATCAGGAAGAAGAATTAACCACAGGCTCAGTCTGCCGCCCGGAAGCAGAATAGGGCCTAAAGCAATCCTGCGCTTTTGCGGCCAGCTCCCAAGAGAGCGAGTTGAAAAATGGAGCTCGGGGGCACTGCAATTCACAAACCTGCAGACTTATAAATGATAACTCTCGTCTACAAATATATTGAGGGAAGGCAACAAAGAGGATTTGAAAGCAAGGCAGAATTGCAGGAAACAGATTTCAGGAGGCAGATTCGAATCGCCTTTAAAGCACAGGAAAAGCGGCAAAACCTCGACAATGATGCCCTTGGCCAAAAAGGGCGTATGCGTTTTTTCCTGAATATATTCAGGAAAAAACGCATACGCCCTTTTTGGCCAACCAAGCAACCTGGAAAGGCAAATCAGCGCTACAAAGAAGTCTCGCTTCCCATCGGTCAAAAGGGCCATGCTGAGTAAAGTGTCAAAACCAGAAATGCAGGACAGGCCACGGAGAAACGGGAGCCTTGCTACGCTGATGGGCGGGATGTAAATTGCCAACAGCCACTCTGGAGAAGTGTACGGTGTGTCCTGAAACATTTACAAAACTCAGCTTAGAGAGCATAGGGCACTTCCACTCATGGGCGTATAAATTGGGAAAACTAAAAATCAGCAAGACACAAGCACCCCAAAGTTTAGGGCTGCTCTGTTGACAAGAACCTCCACTTCGTTACACCTTAAATATCCCAGGAAAGAGAAAAATGGATAAAGAAGTTGTGGTCCTTATGTACAATGGAATATCACTCAGCCATGAAATCAACGTCATAAGGCTAGTAGCAGCATGATGAGTGGATTTAGGTACGACGATTCTAAGTGCAATAAGTCACACAGAAAAAGACACTTATCATAAGTTATCACCTATAGAGGGAATGTAAAAACCGCTACCCTTGAACTGAATTACAAAACAGAACAGATTCACACGGTTAGAAAACACACTATGGCTGCCTAACGGGAAAGGTGAGGTGGGGTGATGCATAAAACAAGGGTTTCAAATTAGCTCAGATACCGTTCCATAAACCCAATACGTAATAGACAAGACCTACTCCTTGCTCAGGGAACTGGACTCAACACCCCCTATTCACCGCCCAAGAGTATATCTGACTAGTAAGAATCTTAAAACCTATGTATTGATATCTCTCTGTAAGTGAGTCAAGTGGGTGTAAAGCTGCATAAACACAGCAGTGAAAAGCAGCTAAACCCCATTATAAAACTCAATTAATTTTAAAAACCCGTGAAACAAAGACAGTGAAAGGGAGAGAAATTCTTACAAAATTCGTTCAGGCGCTGTGATGCCACCTGGATTGACCATATCTAGACCCGCAGCTGATTGAGACATAAGGGTGGACACTCTTGGGGCTGAGGGGTTTGGTGAGGTTCGGTGAGCAAACGCAGACGCTTTAAAGTAATACTGCGTGGTACCCGTCCCATGGGTCCCAAATCTCCAGGTTCAAGGGCATCTTCCTACATCGAAAACATGCATGAGAAACCCAGAAGACGGTCCACCGAGTGATTGGGAAAGGTTTCTAAAACGCACCTCATTTCTCGTCTCCTTGTGCTCGGGTTCGCCATTCCAGCCGCTTTACTAGCAATCTCCCTCCTTGGAGAATCAGCACCTTTAACCTCCTGTTCCATACAGGTGGCAATTTGAACTGAGGGTGAACGGGAAGACGGGGAACCAATGAGAGACTAGCTCTAGGTGTTGGGACAGGCACAGGTCACTCTATTTTCCCATCAGGAAGAAGAATTAACCACAGGCTCAGTCTGCCGCCCGGAAGCAGAATAGGGCCTAAAGCAATCCTGCGCTTTTGCGGCCAGCTCCCAAGAGAGCGAGTTGAAAAATGGAGCTCGGGGGCACTGCAATTCACAAACCTGCAGACTTATAAATGATAACTCTCGTCTACAAATATATTGAGGGAAGGCAACAAAGAGGATTTGAAAGCAAGGCAGAATTGCAGGAAACAGATTTCAGGAGGCAGATTCGAATCGCCTTTAAAGCACAGGAAAAGCGGCAAAACCTCGACAATGATGCCCTTGGCCAAAAAGGGCGTATGCGTTTTTTCCTGAATATATTCAGGAAAAAACGCATACGCCCTTTTTGGCCAACCAAGCAACCTGGAAAGGCAAATCAGCGCTACAAAGAAGTCTCGCTTCCCATCGGTCAAAAGGGCCATGCTGAGTAAAGTGTCAAAACCAGAAATGCAGGACAGGCCACGGAGAAACGGGAGCCTTGCTACGCTGATGGGCGGGATGTAAATTGCCAACAGCCACTCTGGAGAAGTGTACGGTGTGTCCTGAAACATTTACAAAACTCAGCTTAGAGAGCATAGGGCACTTCCACTCATGGGCGTATAAATTGGGAAAACTAAAAATCAGCAAGACACAAGCACCCCAAAGTTTAGGGCTGCTCTGTTGACAAGAACCTCCACTTCGTTACACCTTAAATATCCCAGGAAAGAGAAAAATGGATAAAGAAGTTGTGGTCCTTATGTACAATGGAATATCACTCAGCCATGAAATCAACGTCATAAGGCTAGTAGCAGCATGATGAGTGGATTTAGGTACGACGATTCTAAGTGCAATAAGTCACACAGAAAAAGACACTTATCATAAGTTATCACCTATAGAGGGAATGTAAAAACCGCTACCCTTGAACTGAATTACAAAACAGAACAGATTCACACGGTTAGAAAACACACTATGGCTGCCTAACGGGAAAGGTGAGGTGGGGTGATGCATAAAACAAGGGTTTCAAATTAGCTCAGATACCGTTCCATAAACCCAATACGTAATAGACAAGACCTACTCCTTGCTCAGGGAACTGGACTCAACACCCCCTATTCACCGCCCAAGAGCATATCTGACTAGTAAGAATCTTAAAACCTATGTATTGATATCTCTCTGTAAGTGAGTCAAGTGGGTGTAAAGCTGCATAAACACAGCAGTGAAAAGCAGCTAAACCCCATTATAAAACTCAATTAATTTTAAAAACCCGTGAAACAAAGACAGTGAAAGGGAGAGAAATTCTTACAAAATTCGTTCAGGCGCTGTGATGCCACCTGGATTGACCATATCTAGACCCGCAGCTGATTGAGACATAAGGGTGGACACTCTTGGGGCTGAGGGGTTTGGTGAGGTTCGGTGAGCAAACGCAGACGCTTTAAAGTAATACTGCGTGGTACCCGTCCCATGGGTCCCAAATCTCCAGGTTCAAGGGCATCTTCCTACATCGAAAACATGCATGAGAAACCCAGAAGACGGTCCACCGAGTGATTGGGAAAGGTTTCTAAAACGCACCTCATTTCTCGTCTCCTTGTGCTCGGGTTCGCCATTCCAGCCGCTTTACTAGCAATCTCCCTCCTTGGAGAATCAGCACCTTTAACCTCCTGTTCCATACAGGTGGCAATTTGAACTGAGGGTGAACGGGAAGACGGGGAACCAATGAGAGACTAGCTCTAGGTGTTGGGACAGGCACAGGTCACTCTATTTTCCCATCAGGAAGAAGAATTAACCACAGGCTCAGTCTGCCGCCCGGAAGCAGAATAGGGCCTAAAGCAATCCTGCGCTTTTGCGGCCAGCTCCCAAGAGAGCGAGTTGAAAAATGGAGCTCGGGGGCACTGCAATTCACAAACCTGCAGACTTATAAATGATAACTCTCGTCTACAAATATATTGAGGGAAGGCAACAAAGAGGATTTGAAAGCAAGGCAGAATTGCAGGAAACAGATTTCAGGAGGCAGATTCGAATCGCCTTTAAAGCACAGGAAAAGCGGCAAAACCTCGACAATGATGCCCTTGGCCAAAAAGGGCGTATGCGTTTTTTCCTGAATATATTCAGGAAAAAACGCATACGCCCTTTTTGGCCAACCAAGCAACCTGGAAAGGCAAATCAGCGCTACAAAGAAGTCTCGCTTCCCATCGGTCAAAAGGGCCATGCTGAGTAAAGTGTCAAAACCAGAAATGCAGGACAGGCCACGGAGAAACGGGAGCCTTGCTACGCTGATGGGCGGGATGTAAATTGCCAACAGCCACTCTGGAGAAGTGTACGGTGTGTCCTGAAACATTTACAAAACTCAGCTTAGAGAGCATAGGGCACTTCCACTCATGGGCGTATAAATTGGGAAAACTAAAAATCAGCAAGACACAAGCACCCCAAAGTTTAGGGCTGCTCTGTTGACAAGAACCTCCACTTCGTTACACCTTAAATATCCCAGGAAAGAGAAAAATGGATAAAGAAGTTGTGGTCCTTATGTACAATGGAATATCACTCAGCCATGAAATCAACGTCATAAGGCTAGTAGCAGCATGATGAGTGGATTTAGGTACGACGATTCTAAGTGCAATAAGTCACACAGAAAAAGACACTTATCATAAGTTATCACCTATAGAGGGAATGTAAAAACCGCTACCCTTGAACTGAATTACAAAACAGAACAGATTCACACGGTTAGAAAACACACTATGGCTGCCTAACGGGAAAGGTGAGGTGGGGTGATGCATAAAACAAGGGTTTCAAATTAGCTCAGATACCGTTCCATAAACCCAATACGTAATAGACAAGACCTACTCCTTGCTCAGGGAACTGGACTCAACACCCCCTATTCACCGCCCAAGAGTATATCTGACTAGTAAGAATCTTAAAACCTATGTATTGATATCTCTCTGTAAGTGAGTCAAGTGGGTGTAAAGCTGCATAAACACAGCAGTGAAAAGCAGCTAAACCCCATTATAAAACTCAATTAATTTTAAAAACCCGTGAAACAAAGACAGTGAAAGGGAGAGAAATTCTTACAAAATTCGTTCAGGCGCTGTGATGCCACCTGGATTGACCATATCTAGACCCGCAGCTGATTGAGACATAAGGGTGGACACTCTTGGGGCTGAGGGGTTTGGTGAGGTTCGGTGAGCAAACGCAGACGCTTTAAAGTAATACTGCGTGGTACCCGTCCCATGGGTCCCAAATCTCCAGGTTCAAGGGCATCTTCCTACATCGAAAACATGCATGAGAAACCCAGAAGACGGTCCACCGAGTGATTGGGAAAGGTTTCTAAAACGCACCTCATTTCTCGTCTCCTTGTGCTCGGGTTCGCCATTCCAGCCGCTTTACTAGCAATCTCCCTCCTTGGAGAATCAGCACCTTTAACCTCCTGTTCCATACAGGTGGCAATTTGAACTGAGGGTGAACGGGAAGACGGGGAACCAATGAGAGACTAGCTCTAGGTGTTGGGACAGGCACAGGTCACTCTATTTTCCCATCAGGAAGAAGAATTAACCACAGGCTCAGTCTGCCGCCCGGAAGCAGAATAGGGCCTAAAGCAATCCTGCGCTTTTGCGGCCAGCTCCCAAGAGAGCGAGTTGAAAAATGGAGCTCGGGGGCACTGCAATTCACAAACCTGCAGACTTATAAATGATAACTCTCGTCTACAAATATATTGAGGGAAGGCAACAAAGAGGATTTGAAAGCAAGGCAGAATTGCAGGAAACAGATTTCAGGAGGCAGATTCGAATCGCCTTTAAAGCACAGGAAAAGCGGCAAAACCTCGACAATGATGCCCTTGGCCAAAAAGGGCGTATGCGTTTTTTCCTGAATATATTCAGGAAAAAACGCATACGCCCTTTTTGGCCAACCAAGCAACCTGGAAAGGCAAATCAGCGCTACAAAGAAGTCTCGCTTCCCATCGGTCAAAAGGGCCATGCTGAGTAAAGTGTCAAAACCAGAAATGCAGGACAGGCCACGGAGAAACGGGAGCCTTGCTACGCTGATGGGCGGGATGTAAATTGCCAACAGCCACTCTGGAGAAGTGTACGGTGTGTCCTGAAACATTTACAAAACTCAGCTTAGAGAGCATAGGGCACTTCCACTCATGGGCGTATAAATTGGGAAAACTAAAAATCAGCAAGACACAAGCACCCCAAAGTTTAGGGCTGCTCTGTTGACAAGAACCTCCACTTCGTTACACCTTAAATATCCCAGGAAAGAGAAAAATGGATAAAGAAGTTGTGGTCCTTATGTACAATGGAATATCACTCAGCCATGAAATCAACGTCATAAGGCTAGTAGCAGCATGATGAGTGGATTTAGGTACGACGATTCTAAGTGCAATAAGTCACACAGAAAAAGACACTTATCATAAGTTATCACCTATAGAGGGAATGTAAAAACCGCTACCCTTGAACTGAATTACAAAACAGAACAGATTCACACGGTTAGAAAACACACTATGGCTGCCTAACGGGAAAGGTGAGGTGGGGTGATGCATAAAACAAGGGTTTCAAATTAGCTCAGATACCGTTCCATAAACCCAATACGTAATAGACAAGACCTACTCCTTGCTCAGGGAACTGGACTCAACACCCCCTATTCACCGCCCAAGAGTATATCTGACTAGTAAGAATCTTAAAACCTATGTATTGATATCTCTCTGTAAGTGAGTCAAGTGGGTGTAAAGCTGCATAAACACAGCAGTGAAAAGCAGCTAAACCCCATTATAAAACTCAATTAATTTTAAAAACCCGTGAAACAAAGACAGTGAAAGGGAGAGAAATTCTTACAAAATTCGTTCAGGCGCTGTGATGCCACCTGGATTGACCATATCTAGACCCTCAGCTGATTGAGACATAAGGGTGGACACTCTTGGGGCTGAGGGGTTTGGTGAGGTTCGGTGAGCAAACGCAGACGCTTTAAAGTAATACTGCGTGGTACCCGTCCCATGGGTCCCAAATCTCCAGGTTCAAGGGCATCTTCCTACATCGAAAACATGCATGAGAAACCCAGAAGACGGTCCACCGAGTGATTGGGAAAGGTTTCTAAAACGCACCTCATTTCTCGTCTCCTTGTGCTCGGGTTCGCCATTCCAGCCGCTTTACTAGCAATCTCCCTCCTTGGAGAATCAGCACCTTTAACCTCCTGTTCCATACAGGTGGCAATTTGAACTGAGGGTGAACGGGAAGACGGGGAACCAATGAGAGACTAGCTCTAGGTGTTGGGACAGGCACAGGTCACTCTATTTTCCCATCAGGAAGAAGAATTAACCACAGGCTCAGTCTGCCGCCCGGAAGCAGAATAGGGCCTAAAGCAATCCTGCGCTTTTGCGGCCAGCTCCCAGGAGAGCGAGTTGAAAAATGGAGCTCGGGGGCACTGCAATTCACAAACCTGCAGACTTATAAATGATAACTCTCGTCTACAAATATATTGAGGGAAGGCAACAAAGAGGATTTGAAAGCAAGGCAGAATTGCAGGAAACAGATTTCAGGAGGCAGATTCGAATCGCCTTTAAAGCACAGGAAAAGCGGCAAAACCTCGACAATGATGCCCTTGGCCAAAAAGGGCGTATGCGTTTTTTCCTGAATATATTCAGGAAAAAACGCATACGCCCTTTTTGGCCAACCAAGCAACCTGGAAAGGCAAATCAGCGCTACAAAGAAGTCTCGCTTCCCATCGGTCAAAAGGGCCATGCTGAGTAAAGTGTCAAAACCAGAAATGCAGGACAGGCCACGGAGAAACGGGAGCCTTGCTACGCTGATGGGCGGGATGTAAATTGCCAACAGCCACTCTGGAGAAGTGTACGGTGTGTCCTGAAACATTTACAAAACTCAGCTTAGAGAGCATAGGGCACTTCCACTCATGGGCGTATAAATTGGGAAAACTAAAAATCAGCAAGACACAAGCACCCCAACGTTTAGGGCTGCTCTGTTGACAAGAACCTCCACTTCGTTACACCTTAAATATCCCAGGAAAGAGAAAAATGGATAAAGAAGTTGTGGTCCTTATGTACAATGGAATATCACTCAGCCATGAAATCAACGTCATAAGGCTAGTAGCAGCATGATGAGTGGATTTAGGTACGACGATTCTAAGTGCAATAAGTCACACAGAAAAAGACACTTATCATAAGTTATCACCTATAGAGGGAATGTAAAAACCGCTACCCTTGAACTGAATTACAAAACAGAACAGATTCACACGGTTAGAAAACACACTATGGCTGCCTAACGGGAAAGGTGAGGTGGGGTGATGCATAAAACAAGGGTTTCAAATTAGCTCAGATACCGTTCCATAAACCCAATACGTAATAGACAAGACCTACTCCTTGCTCAGGGAACTGGACTCAACACCCCCTATTCACCGCCCAAGAGTATATCTGACTAGTAAGAATCTTAAAACCTATGTATTGATATCTCTCTGTAAGTGAGTCAAGTGGGTGTAAAGCTGCATAAACACAGCAGTGAAAAGCAGCTAAACCCCATTATAAAACTCAATTAATTTTAAAAACCCGTGAAACAAAGACAGTGAAAGGGAGAGAAATTCTTACAAAATTCGTTCAGGCGCTGTGATGCCACCTGGATTGACCATATCTAGACCCGCAGCTGATTGAGACATAAGGGTGGACACTCTTGGGGCTGAGGGGTTTGGTGAGGTTCGGTGAGCAAACGCAGACGCTTTAAAGTAATACTGCGTGGTACCCGTCCCATGGGTCCCAAATCTCCAGGTTCAAGGGCATCTTCCTACATCGAAAACATGCATGAGAAACCCAGAAGACGGTCCACCGAGTGATTGGGAAAGGTTTCTAAAACGCACCTCATTTCTCGTCTCCTTGTGCTCGGGTTCGCCATTCCAGCCGCTTTACTAGCAATCTCCCTCCTTGGAGAATCAGCACCTTTAACCTCCTGTTCCATACAGGTGGCAATTTGAACTGAGGGTGAACGGGAAGACGGGGAACCAATGAGAGACTAGCTCTAGGTGTTGGGACAGGCACAGGTCACTCTATTTTCCCATCAGGAAGAAGAATTAACCACAGGCTCAGTCTGCCGCCCGGAAGCAGAATAGGGCCTAAAGCAATCCTGCGCTTTTGCGGCCAGCTCCCAAGAGAGCGAGTTGAAAAATGGAGCTCGGGGGCACTGCAATTCACAAACCTGCAGACTTATAAATGATAACTCTCGTCTACAAATATATTGAGGGAAGGCAACAAAGAGGATTTGAAAGCAAGGCAGAATTGCAGGAAACAGATTTCAGGAGGCAGATTCGAATCGCCTTTAAAGCACAGGAAAAGCGGCAAAACCTCGACAATGATGCCCTTGGCCAAAAAGGGCGTATGCGTTTTTTCCTGAATATATTCAGGAAAAAACGCATACGCCCTTTTTGGCCAACCAAGCAACCTGGAAAGGCAAATCAGCGCTACAAAGAAGTCTCGCTTCCCATCGGTCAAAAGGGCCATGCTGAGTAAAGTGTCAAAACCAGAAATGCAGGACAGGCCACGGAGAAACGGGAGCCTTGCTACGCTGATGGGCGGGATGTAAATTGCCAACAGCCACTCTGGAGAAGTGTACGGTGTGTCCTGAAACATTTACAAAACTCAGCTTAGAGAGCATAGGGCACTTCCACTCATGGGCGTATAAATTGGGAAAACTAAAAATCAGCAAGACACAAGCACCCCAAAGTTTAGGGCTGCTCTGTTGACAAGAACCTCCACTTCGTTACACCTTAAATATCCCAGGAAAGAGAAAAATGGATAAAGAAGTTGTGGTCCTTATGTACAATGGAATATCACTCAGCCATGAAATCAACGTCATAAGGCTAGTAGCAGCATGATGAGTGGATTTAGGTACGACGATTCTAAGTGCAATAAGTCACACAGAAAAAGACACTTATCATAAGTTATCACCTATAGAGGGAATGTAAAAACCGCTACCCTTGAACTGAATTACAAAACAGAACAGATTCACACGGTTAGAAAACACACTATGGCTGCCTAACGGGAAAGGTGAGGTGGGGTGATGCATAAAACAAGGGTTTCAAATTAGCTCAGATACCGTTCCATAAACCCAATACGTAATAGACAAGACCTACTCCTTGCTCAGGGAACTGGACTCAACACCCCCTATTCACCGCCCAAGAGTATATCTGACTAGTAAGAATCTTAAAACCTATGTATTGATATCTCTCTGTAAGTGAGTCAAGTGGGTGTAAAGCTGCATAAACACAGCAGTGAAAAGCAGCTAAACCCCATTATAAAACTCAATTAATTTTAAAAACCCGTGAAACAAAGACAGTGAAAGGGAGAGAAATTCTTACAAAATTCGTTCAGGCGCTGTGATGCCACCTGGATTGACCATATCTAGACCCTCAGCTGATTGAGACATAAGGGTGGACACTCTTGGGGCTGAGGGGTTTGGTGAGGTTCGGTGAGCAAACGCAGACGCTTTAAAGTAATACTGCGTGGTACCCGTCCCATGGGTCCCAAATCTCCAGGTTCAAGGGCATCTTCCTACATCGAAAACATGCATGAGAAACCCAGAAGACGGTCCACCGAGTGATTGGGAAAGGTTTCTAAAACGCACCTCATTTCTCGTCTCCTTGTGCTCGGGTTCGCCATTCCAGCCGCTTTACTAGCAATCTCCCTCCTTGGAGAATCAGCACCTTTAACCTCCTGTTCCATACAGGTGGCAATTTGAACTGAGGGTGAACGGGAAGACGGGGAACCAATGAGAGACTAGCTCTAGGTGTTGGGACAGGCACAGGTCACTCTATTTTCCCATCAGGAAGAAGAATTAACCACAGGCTCAGTCTGCCGCCCGGAAGCAGAATAGGGCCTAAAGCAATCCTGCGCTTTTGCGACCAGCTCCCAGGAGAGCGAGTTGAAAAATGGAGCTCGGGGGCACTGCAATTCACAAACCTGCAGACTTATAAATGATAACTCTCGTCTACAAATATATTGAGGGAAGGCAACAAAGAGGATTTGAAAGCAAGGCAGAATTGCAGGAAACAGATTTCAGGAGGCAGATTCGAATCGCCTTTAAAGCACAGGAAAAGCGGCAAAACCTCGACAATGATGCCCTTGGCCAAAAAGGGCGTATACGTTTTTTCCTGAATATATTCAGGAAAAAACGCATACGCCCTTTTTGGCCAACCAAGCAACCTGGAAAGGCAAATCAGCGCTACAAAGAAGTCTCGCTTCCCATCGGTCAAAAGGGCCATGCTGAGTAAAGTGTCAAAACCAGAAATGCAGGACAGGCCACGGAGAAACGGGAGCCTTGCTACGCTGATGGGCGGGATGTAAATTGCCAACAGCCACTCTGGAGAAGTGTACGGTGTGTCCTGAAACATTTACAAAACTCAGCTTAGAGAGCATAGGGCACTTCCACTCATGGGCGTATAAATTGGGAAAACTAAAAATCAGCAAGACACAAGCACCCCAAAGTTTAGGGCTGCTCTGTTGACAAGAACCTCCACTTCGTTACACCTTAAATATCCCAGGAAAGAGAAAAATGGATAAAGAAGTTGTGGTCCTTATGTACAATGGAATATCACTCAGCCATGAAATCAACGTCATAAGGCTAGTAGCAGCATGATGAGTGGATTTAGGTACGACGATTCTAAGTGCAATAAGTCACACAGAAAAAGACACTTATCATAAGTTATCACCTATAGAGGGAATGTAAAAACCGCTACCCTTGAACTGAATTACAAAACAGAACAGATTCACACGGTTAGAAAACACACTATGGCTGCCTAACGGGAAAGGTGAGGTGGGGTGATGCATAAAACAAGGGTTTCAAATTAGCTCAGATACCGTTCCATAAACCCAATACGTAATAGACAAGACCTACTCCTTGCTCAGGGAACTGGACTCAACACCCCCTATTCACCGCCCAAGAGTATATCTGACTAGTAAGAATCTTAAAACCTATGTATTGATATCTCTCTGTAAGTGAGTCAAGTGGGTGTAAAGCTGCATAAACACAGCAGTGAAAAGCAGCTAAACCCCATTATAAAACTCAATTAATTTTAAAAACCCGTGAAACAAAGACAGTGAAAGGGAGAGAAATTCTTACAAAATTCGTTCAGGCGCTGTGATGCCACCTGGATTGACCATATCTAGACCCGCAGCTGATTGAGACATAAGGGTGGACACTCTTGGGGCTGAGGGGTTTGGTGAGGTTCGGTGAGCAAACGCAGACGCTTTAAAGTAATACTGCGTGGTACCCGTCCCATGGGTCCCAAATCTCCAGGTTCAAGGGCATCTTCCTACATCGAAAACATGCATGAGAAACCCAGAAGACGGTCCACCGAGTGATTGGGAAAGGTTTCTAAAACGCACCTCATTTCTCGTCTCCTTGTGCTCGGGTTCGCCATTCCAGCCGCTTTACTAGCAATCTCCCTCCTTGGAGAATCAGCACCTTTAACCTCCTGTTCCATACAGGTGGCAATTTGAACTGAGGGTGAACGGGAAGACGGGGAACCAATGAGAGACTAGCTCTAGGTGTTGGGACAGGCACAGGTCACTCTATTTTCCCATCAGGAAGAAGAATTAACCACAGGCTCAGTCTGCCGCCCGGAAGCAGAATAGGGCCTAAAGCAATCCTGCGCTTTTGCGGCCAGCTCCCAAGAGAGCGAGTTGAAAAATGGAGCTCGGGGGCACTGCAATTCACAAACCTGCAGACTTATAAATGATAACTCTCGTCTACAAATATATTGAGGGAAGGCAACAAAGAGGATTTGAAAGCAAGGCAGAATTGCAGGAAACAGATTTCAGGAGGCAGATTCGAATCGCCTTTAAAGCACAGGAAAAGCGGCAAAACCTCGACAATGATGCCCTTGGCCAAAAAGGGCGTATGCGTTTTTTCCTGAATATATTCAGGAAAAAACGCATACGCCCTTTTTGGCCAACCAAGCAACCTGGAAAGGCAAATCAGCGCTACAAAGAAGTCTCGCTTCCCATCGGTCAAAAGGGCCATGCTGAGTAAAGTGTCAAAACCAGAAATGCAGGACAGGCCACGGAGAAACGGGAGCCTTGCTACGCTGATGGGCGGGATGTAAATTGCCAACAGCCACTCTGGAGAAGTGTACGGTGTGTCCTGAAACATTTACAAAACTCAGCTTAGAGAGCATAGGGCACTTCCACTCATGGGCGTATAAATTGGGAAAACTAAAAATCAGCAAGACACAAGCACCCCAAAGTTTAGGGCTGCTCTGTTGACAAGAACCTCCACTTCGTTACACCTTAAATATCCCAGGAAAGAGAAAAATGGATAAAGAAGTTGTGGTCCTTATGTACAATGGAATATCACTCAGCCATGAAATCAACGTCATAAGGCTAGTAGCAGCATGATGAGTGGATTTAGGTACGAGGATTCTAAGTGCAATAAGTCACACAGAAAAAGACACTTATCATAAGTTATCACCTATAGAGGGAATGTAAAAACCGCTACCCTTGAACTGAATTACAAAACAGAACAGATTCACACGGTTAGAAAACACACTATGGCTGCCTAACGGGAAAGGTGAGGTGGGGTGATGCATAAAACAAGGGTTTCAAATTAGCTCAGATACCGTTCCATAAACCCAATACGTAATAGACAAGACCTACTCCTTGCTCAGGGAACTGGACTCAACACCCCCTATTCACCGCCCAAGAGTATATCTGACTAGTAAGAATCTTAAAACCTATGTATTGATATCTCTCTGTAAGTGAGTCAAGTGGGTGTAAAGCTGCATAAACACAGCAGTGAAAAGCAGCTAAACCCCATTATAAAACTCAATTAATTTTAAAAACCCGTGAAACAAAGACAGTGAAAGGGAGAGAAATTCTTACAAAATTCGTTCAGGCGCTGTGATGCCACCTGGATTGACCATATCTAGACCCGCAGCTGATTGAGACATAAGGGTGGACACTCTTGGGGCTGAGGGGTTTGGTGAGGTTCGGTGAGCAAACGCAGACGCTTTAAAGTAATACTGCGTGGTACCCGTCCCATGGGTCCCAAATCTCCAGGTTCAAGGGCATCTTCCTACATCGAAAACATGCATGAGAAACCCAGAAGACGGTCCACCGAGTGATTGGGAAAGGTTTCTAAAACGCACCTCATTTCTCGTCTCCTTGTGCTCGGGTTCGCCATTCCAGCCGCTTTACTAGCAATCTCCCTCCTTGGAGAATCAGCACCTTTAACCTCCTGTTCCATACAGGTGGCAATTTGAACTGAGGGTGAACGGGAAGACGGGGAACCAATGAGAGACTAGCTCTAGGTGTTGGGACAGGCACAGGTCACTCTATTTTCCCATCAGGAAGAAGAATTAACCACAGGCTCAGTCTGCCGCCCGGAAGCAGAATAGGGCCTAAAGCAATCCTGCGCTTTTGCGGCCAGCTCCCAAGAGAGCGAGTTGAAAAATGGAGCTCGGGGGCACTGCAATTCACAAACCTGCAGACTTATAAATGATAACTCTCGTCTACAAATATATTGAGGGAAGGCAACAAAGAGGATTTGAAAGCAAGGCAGAATTGCAGGAAACAGATTTCAGGAGGCAGATTCGAATCGCCTTTAAAGCACAGGAAAAGCGGCAAAACCTCGACAATGATGCCCTTGGCCAAAAAGGGCGTATGCGTTTTTTCCTGAATATATTCAGGAAAAAACGCATACGCCCTTTTTGGCCAACCAAGCAACCTGGAAAGGCAAATCAGCGCTACAAAGAAGTCTCGCTTCCCATCGGTCAAAAGGGCCATGCTGAGTAAAGTGTCAAAACCAGAAATGCAGGACAGGCCACGGAGAAACGGGAGCCTTGCTACGCTGATGGGCGGGATGTAAATTGCCAACAGCCACTCTGGAGAAGTGTACGGTGTGTCCTGAAACATTTACAAAACTCAGCTTAGAGAGCATAGGGCACTTCCACTCATGGGCGTATAAATTGGGAAAACTAAAAATCAGCAAGACACAAGCACCCCAAAGTTTAGGGCTGCTCTGTTGACAAGAACCTCCACTTCGTTACACCTTAAATATCCCAGGAAAGAGAAAAATGGATAAAGAAGTTGTGGTCCTTATGTACAATGGAATATCACTCAGCCATGAAATCAACGTCATAAGGCTAGTAGCAGCATGATGAGTGGATTTAGGTACGACGATTCTAAGTGCAATAAGTCACACAGAAAAAGACACTTATCATAAGTTATCACCTATAGAGGGAATGTAAAAACCGCTACCCTTGAACTGAATTACAAAACAGAACAGATTCACACGGTTAGAAAACACACTATGGCTGCCTAACGGGAAAGGTGAGGTGGGGTGATGCATAAAACAAGGGTTTCAAATTAGCTCAGATACCGTTCCATAAACCCAATACGTAATAGACAAGACCTACTCCTTGCTCAGGGAACTGGACTCAACACCCCCTATTCACCGCCCAAGAGTATATCTGACTAGTAAGAATCTTAAAACCTATGTATTGATATCTCTCTGTAAGTGAGTCAAGTGGGTGTAAAGCTGCATAAACACAGCAGTGAAAAGCAGCTAAACCCCATTATAAAACTCAATTAATTTTAAAAACCCGTGAAACAAAGACAGTGAAAGGGAGAGAAATTCTTACAAAATTCGTTCAGGCGCTGTGATGCCACCTGGATTGACCATATCTAGACCCGCAGCTGATTGAGACATAAGGGTGGACACTCTTGGGGCTGAGGGGTTTGGTGAGGTTCGGTGAGCAAACGCAGACGCTTTAAAGTAATACTGCGTGGTACCCGTCCCATGGGTCCCAAATCTCCAGGTTCAAGGGCATCTTCCTACATCGAAAACATGCATGAGAAACCCAGAAGACGGTCCACCGTGTGATTGGGAAAGGTTTCTAAAACGCACCTCATTTCTCGTCTCCTTGTGCTCGGGTTCGCCATTCCAGCCGCTTTACTAGCAATCTCCCTCCTTGGAGAATCAGCACCTTTAACCTCCTGTTCCATACAGGTGGCAATTTGAACTGAGGGTGAACGGGAAGACGGGGAACCAATGAGAGACTAGCTCTAGGTGTTGGGACAGGCACAGGTCACTCTATTTTCCCATCAGGAAGAAGAATTAACCACAGGCTCAGTCTGCCGCCCGGAAGCAGAATAGGGCCTAAAGCAATCCTGCGCTTTTGCGGCCAGCTCCCAAGAGAGCGAGTTGAAAAATGGAGCTCGGGGGCACTGCAATTCACAAACCTGCAGACTTATAAATGATAACTCTCGTCTACAAATATATTGAGGGAAGGCAACAAAGAGGATTTGAAAGCAAGGCAGAATTGCAGGAAACAGATTTCAGGAGGCAGATTCGAATCGCCTTTAAAGCACAGGAAAAGCGGCAAAACCTCGACAATGATGCCCTTGGCCAAAAAGGGCGTATGCGTTTTTTCCTGAATATATTCAGGAAAAAACGCATACGCCCTTTTTGGCCAACCAAGCAACCTGGAAAGGCAAATCAGCGCTACAAAGAAGTCTCGCTTCCCATCGGTCAAAAGGGCCATGCTGAGTAAAGTGTCAAAACCAGAAATGCAGGACAGGCCACGGAGAAACGGGAGCCTTGCTACGCTGATGGGCGGGATGTAAATTGCCAACAGCCACTCTGGAGAAGTGTACGGTGTGTCCTGAAACATTTACAAAACTCAGCTTAGAGAGCATAGGGCACTTCCACTCATGGGCGTATAAATTGGGAAAACTAAAAATCAGCAAGACACAAGCACCCCAAAGTTTAGGGCTGCTCTGTTGACAAGAACCTCCACTTCGTTACACCTTAAATATCCCAGGAAAGAGAAAAATGGATAAAGAAGTTGTGGTCCTTATGTACAATGGAATATCACTCAGCCATGAAATCAACGTCATAAGGCTAGTAGCAGCATGATGAGTGGATTTAGGTACGACGATTCTAAGTGCAATAAGTCACACAGAAAAAGACACTTATCATAAGTTATCACCTATAGAGGGAATGTAAAAACCGCTACCCTTGAACTGAATTACAAAACAGAACAGATTCACACGGTTAGAAAACACACTATGGCTGCCTAACGGGAAAGGTGAGGTGGGGTGATGCATAAAACAAGGGTTTCAAATTAGCTCAGATACCGTTCCATAAACCCAATACGTAATAGACAAGACCTACTCCTTGCTCAGGGAACTGGACTCAACACCCCCTATTCACCGCCCAAGAGTATATCTGACTAGTAAGAATCTTAAAACCTATGTATTGATATCTCTCTGTAAGTGAGTCAAGTGGGTGTAAAGCTGCATAAACACAGCAGTGAAAAGCAGCTAAACCCCATTATAAAACTCAATTAATTTTAAAAACCCGTGAAACAAAGACAGTGAAAGGGAGAGAAATTCTTACAAAATTCGTTCAGGCGCTGTGATGCCACCTGGATTGACCATATCTAGACCCGCAGCTGATTGAGACATAAGGGTGGACACTCTTGGGGCTGAGGGGTTTGGTGAGGTTCGGTGAGCAAACGCAGACGCTTTAAAGTAATACTGCGTGGTACCCGTCCCATGGGTCCCAAATCTCCAGGTTCAAGGGCATCTTCCTACATCGAAAACATGCATGAGAAACCCAGAAGACGGTCCACCGAGTGATTGGGAAAGGTTTCTAAAACGCACCTCATTTCTCGTCTCCTTGTGCTCGGGTTCGCCATTCCAGCCGCTTTACTAGCAATCTCCCTCCTTGGAGAATCAGCACCTTTAACCTCCTGTTCCATACAGGTGGCAATTTGAACTGAGGGTGAACGGGAAGACGGGGAACCAATGAGAGACTAGCTCTAGGTGTTGGGACAGGCACAGGTCACTCTATTTTCCCATCAGGAAGAAGAATTAACCACAGGCTCAGTCTGCCGCCCGGAAGCAGAATAGGGCCTAAAGCAATCCTGCGCTTTTGCGGCCAGCTCCCAAGAGAGCGAGTTGAAAAATGGAGCTCGGGGGCACTGCAATTCACAAACCTGCAGACTTATAAATGATAACTCTCGTCTACAAATATATTGAGGGAAGGCAACAAAGAGGATTTGAAAGCAAGGCAGAATTGCAGGAAACAGATTTCAGGAGGCAGATTCGAATCGCCTTTAAAGCACAGGAAAAGCGGCAAAACCTCGACAATGATGCCCTTGGCCAAAAAGGGCGTATGCGTTTTTTCCTGAATATATTCAGGAAAAAACGCATACGCCCTTTTTGGCCAACCAAGCAACCTGGAAAGGCAAATCAGCGCTACAAAGAAGTCTCGCTTCCCATCGGTCAAAAGGGCCATGCTGAGTAAAGTGTCAAAACCAGAAATGCAGGACAGGCCACGGAGAAACGGGAGCCTTGCTACGCTGATGGGCGGGATGTAAATTGCCAACAGCCACTCTGGAGAAGTGTACGGTGTGTCCTGAAACATTTACAAAACTCAGCTTAGAGAGCATAGGGCACTTCCACTCATGGGCGTATAAATTGGGAAAACTAAAAATCAGCAAGACACAAGCACCCCAAAGTTTAGGGCTGCTCTGTTGACAAGAACCTCCACTTCGTTACACCTTAAATATCCCAGGAAAGAGAAAAATGGATAAAGAAGTTGTGGTCCTTATGTACAATGGAATATCACTCAGCCATGAAATCAACGTCATAAGGCTAGTAGCAGCATGATGAGTGGATTTAGGTACGACGATTCTAAGTGCAATAAGTCACACAGAAAAAGACACTTATCATAAGTTATCACCTATAGAGGGAATGTAAAAACCGCTACCCTTGAACTGAATTACAAAACAGAACAGATTCACACGGTTAGAAAACACACTATGGCTGCCTAACGGGAAAGGTGAGGTGGGGTGATGCATAAAACAAGGGTTTCAAATTAGCTCAGATACCGTTCCATAAACCCAATACGTAATAGACAAGACCTACTCCTTGCTCAGGGAACTGGACTCAACACCCCCTATTCACCGCCCAAGATTATATCTGACTAGTAAGAATCTTAAAACCTATGTATTGATATCTCTCTGTAAGTGAGTCAAGTGGGTGTAAAGCTGCATAAACACAGCAGTGAAAAGCAGCTAAACCCCATTATAAAACTCAATTAATTTTAAAAACCCGTGAAACAAAGACAGTGAAAGGGAGAGAAATTCTTACAAAATTCGTTCAGGCGCTGTGATGCCACCTGGATTGACCATATCTAGACCCGCAGCTGATTGAGACATAAGGGTGGACACTCTTGGGGCTGAGGGGTTTGGTGAGGTTCGGTGAGCAAACGCAGACGCTTTAAAGTAATACTGCGTGGTACCCGTCCCATGGGTCCCAAATCTCCAGGTTCAAGGGCATCTTCCTACATCGAAAACATGCATGAGAAACCCAGAAGACGGTCCACCGTGTGATTGGGAAAGGTTTCTAAAACGCACCTCATTTCTCGTCTCCTTGTGCTCGGGTTCGCCATTCCAGCCGCTTTACTAGCAATCTCCCTCCTTGGAGAATCAGCACCTTTAACCTCCTGTTCCATACAGGTGGCAATTTGAACTGAGGGTGAACGGGAAGACGGGGAACCAATGAGAGACTAGCTCTAGGTGTTGGGACAGGCACAGGTCACTCTATTTTCCCATCAGGAAGAAGAATTAACCACAGGCTCAGTCTGCCGCCCGGAAGCAGAATAGGGCCTAAAGCAATCCTGCGCTTTTGCGGCCAGCTCCCAGGAGAGCGAGTTGAAAAATGGAGCTCGGGGGCACTGCAATTCACAAACCTGCAGACTTATAAATGATAACTCTCGTCTACAAATATATTGAGGGAAGGCAACAAAGAGGATTTGAAAGCAAGGCAGAATTGCAGGAAACAGATTTCAGGAGGAATATTCGAATCGCCTTTAAAGCACAGGAAAAGCGGCAAAACCTCGACAATGATGCCCTTGGCCAAAAAGGGCGTATGCGTTTTTTCCTGAATATATTCAGGAAAAAACGCATACGCCCTTTTTGGCCAACCAAGCAACCTGGAAAGGCAAATCAGCGCTACAAAGAAGTCTCGCTTCCCATCGGTCAAAAGGGCCATGCTGAATAAAGTGTCAAAACCAGAAATGCAGGACAGGCCACGGAGAAACGGGAGCCTTGCTACGCTGATGGGCGGGATGTAAATTGCCAACAGCCACTCTGGAGAAGTGTACGGTGTGTCCTGAAACATTTACAAAACTCAGCTTAGAGAGCATAGGGCACTTCCACTCATGGGCGTATAAATTGGGAAAACTAAAAATCAGCAAGACACAAGCACCCCAAAGTTTAGGGCTGCTCTGTTGACAAGAACCTCCACTTCGTTACACCTTAAATATCCCAGGAAAGAGAAAAATGGATAAAGAAGTTGTGGTCCTTATGTACAATGGAATATCACTCAGCCATGAAATCAACGTCATAAGGCTAGTAGCAGCATGATGAGTGGATTTAGGTACGACGATTCTAAGTGCAATAAGTCACACAGAAAAAGACACTTATCATAAGTTATCACCTATAGAGGGAATGTAAAAACCGCTACCCTTGAACTGAATTACAAAACAGAACAGATTCACACGGTTAGAAAACACACTATGGCTGCCTAACGGGAAAGGTGAGGTGGGGTGATGCATAAAACAAGGGTTTCAAATTAGCTCAGATACCGTTCCATAAACCCAATACGTAATAGACAAGACCTACTCCTTGCTCAGGGAACTGGACTCAACACCCCCTATTCACCGCCCAAGAGTATATCTGACTAGTAAGAATCTTAAAACCTATGTATTGATATCTCTCTGTAAGTGAGTCAAGTGGGTGTAAAGCTGCATAAACACAGCAGTGAAAAGCAGCTAAACCCCATTATAAAACTCAATTAATTTTAAAAACCCGTGAAACAAAGACAGTGAAAGGGAGAGAAATTCTTACAAAATTCGTTCAGGCGCTGTGATGCCACCTGGATTGACCATATCTAGACCCGCAGCTGATTGAGACATAAGGGTGGACACTCTTGGGGCTGAGGGGTTTGGTGAGGTTCGGTGAGCAAACGCAGACGCTTTAAAGTAATACTGCGTGGTACCCATCCCATGGGTCCCAAATCTCCAGGTTCAAGGGCATCTTCCTACATCGAAAACATGCATGAGAAACCCAGAAGACGGTCCACCGAGTGATTGGGAAAGGTTTCTAAAACGCACCTCATTTCTCGTCTCCTTGTGCTCGGGTTCGCCATTCCAGCCGCTTTACTAGCAATCTCCCTCCTTGGAGAATCAGCACCTTTAACCTCCTGTTCCATACAGGTGGCAATTTGAACTGAGGGTGAACGGGAAGACGGGGAACCAATGAGAGACTAGCTCTAGGTGTTGGGACAGGCACAGGTCACTCTATTTTCCCATCAGGAAGAAGAATTAACCACAGGCTCAGTCTGCCGCCCGGAAGCAGAATAGGGCCTAAAGCAATCCTGCGCTTTTGCGGCCAGCTCCCAAGAGAGCGAGTTGAAAAATGGAGCTCGGGGGCACTGCAATTCACAAACCTGCAGACTTATAAATGATAACTCTCGTCTACAAATATATTGAGGGAAGGCAACAAAGAGGATTTGAAAGCAAGGCAGAATTGCAGGAAACAGATTTCAGGAGGCAGATTCGAATCGCCTTTAAAGCACAGGAAAAGCGGCAAAACCTCGACAATGATGCCCTTGGCCAAAAAGGGCGTATGCGTTTTTTCCTGAATATATTCAGGAAAAAACGCATACGCCCTTTTTGGCCAACCAAGCAACCTGGAAAGGCAAATCAGCGCTACAAAGAAGTCTCGCTTCCCATCGGTCAAAAGGGCCATGCTGAGTAAAGTGTCAAAACCAGAAATGCAGGACAGGCCACGGAGAAACGGGAGCCTTGCTACGCTGATGGGCGGGATGTAAATTGCCAACAGCCACTCTGGAGAAGTGTACGGTGTGTCCTGAAACATTTACAAAATTCAGCTTAGAGAGCATAGGGCACTTCCACTCATGGGCGTATAAATTGGGAAAACTAAAAATCAGCAAGACACAAGCACCCCAAAGTTTAGGGCTGCTCTGTTGACAAGAACCTCCACTTCGTTACACCTTAAATATCCCAGGAAAGAGAAAAATGGATAAAGAAGTTGTGGTCCTTATGTACAATGGAATATCACTCAGCCATGAAATCAACGTCATAAGGCTAGTAGCAGCATGATGAGTGGATTTAGGTACGACGATTCTAACTCAAATAAGTCACACAGAAAAAGACACTTATCATAAGTTATCACCTATAGAGGGAATGTAAAAACCGCTACCCTTGAACTGAATTACAAAACAGAACAGATTCACACGGTTAGAAAACACACTATGGCTGCCTAACGGGAAAGGTGAGGTGGGGTGATGCATAAAACAAGGGTTTCAAATTAGCTCAGATACCGTTCCATAAACCCAATACGTAATAGACAAGACCTACTCCTTGCTCAGGGAACTGGACTCAACACCCCCTATTCACCGCCCAAGATTATATCTGACTAGTAAGAATCTTAAAACCTATGTATTGATATCTCTCTGTAAGTGAGTCAAGTGGGTGTAAAGCTGCATAAACACAGCAGTGAAAAGCAGCTAAACCCCATTATAAAACTCAATTAATTTTAAAAACCCGTGAAACAAAGACAGTGAAAGGGAGAGAAATTCTTACAAAATTCGTTCAGGCGCTGTGATGCCACCTGGATTGACCATATCTAGACCCGCAGCTGATTGAGACATAAGGGTGGACACTCTTGTGGCTGAGGGGTTTGGTGAGGTTCGGTGAGCAAACGCAGACGCTTTAAAGTAATACTGCGTGGTACCCATCCCATGGGTCCCAAATCTCCAGGTTCAAGGGCATCTTCCTACATCGAAAACATGCATGAGAAACCCAGAAGACGGTCCACCGAGTGATTGGGAAAGGTTTCTAAAACGCACCTCATTTCTCGTCTCCTTGTGCTCGGGTTCGCCATTCCAGCCGCTTTACTAGCAATCTCCCTCCTTGGAGAATCAGCACCTTTAACCTCCTGTTCCATACAGGTGGCAATTTGAACTGAGGGTGAACGGGAAGACGGGGAACCAATGAGAGACTAGCTCTAGGTGTTGGGACAGGCACAGGTCACTCTATTTTCCCATCAGGAAGAAGAATTAACCACAGGCTCAGTCTGCCGCCCGGAAGCAGAATAGGGCCTAAAGCAATCCTGCGCTTTTGCGGCCAGCTCCCAAGAGAGCGAGTTGAAAAATGGAGCTCGGGGGCACTGCAATTCACAAACCTGCAGACTTATAAATGATAACTCTCGTCTACAAATATATTGAGGGAAGGCAACAAAGAGGATTTGAAAGCAAGGCAGAATTGCAGGAAACAGATTTCAGGAGGCAGATTCGAATCGCCTTTAAAGCACAGGAAAAGCGGCAAAACCTCGACAATGATGCCCTTGGCCAAAAAGGGCGTATGCGTTTTTTCCTGAATATATTCAGGAAAAAACGCATACGCCCTTTTTGGCCAACCAAGCAACCTGGAAAGGCAAATCAGCGCTACAAAGAAGTCTCGCTTCCCATCGGTCAAAAGGGCCATGCTGAGTAAAGTGTCAAAACCAGAAATGCAGGACAGGCCACGGAGAAACGGGAGCCTTGCTACGCTGATGGGCGGGATGTAAATTGCCAACAGCCACTCTGGAGAAGTGTACGGTGTGTCCTGAAACATTTACAAAACTCAGCTTAGAGAGCATAGGGCACTTCCACTCATGGGCGTATAAATTGGGAAAACTAAAAATCAGCAAGACACAAGCACCCCAAAGTTTAGGGCTGCTCTGTTGACAAGAACCTCCACTTCGTTACACCTTAAATATCCCAGGAAAGAGAAAAATGGATAAAGAAGTTGTGGTCCTTATGTACAATGGAATATCACTCAGCCATGAAATCAACGTCATAAGGCTAGTAGCAGCATGATGAGTGGATTTAGGTACGACGATTCTAAGTGCAATAAGTCACACAGAAAAAGACACTTATCATAAGTTATCACCTATAGAGGGAATGTAAAAACCGCTACCCTTGAACTGAATTACAAAACAGAACAGATTCACACGGTTAGAAAACACACTATGGCTGCCTAACGGGAAAGGTGAGGTGGGGTGATGCATAAAACAAGGGTTTCAAATTAGCTCAGATACCGTTCCATAAACCCAATACGTAATAGACAAGACCTACTCCTTGCTCAGGGAACTGGACTCAACACCCCCTATTCACCGCCCAAGAGTATATCTGACTAGTAAGAATCTTAAAACCTATGTATTGATATCTCTCTGTAAGTGAGTCAAGTGGGTGTAAAGCTGCATAAACACAGCAGTGAAAAGCAGCTAAACCCCATTATAAAACTCAATTAATTTTAAAAACCCGTGAAACAAAGACAGTGAAAGGGAGAGAAATTCTTACAAAATTCGTTCAGGCGCTGTGATGCCACCTGGATTGACCATATCTAGACCCGCAGCTGATTGAGACATAAGGGTGGACACTCTTGGGGCTGAGGGGTTTGGTGAGGTTCAGTGAGCAAACGCAGACGCTTTAAAGTAATACTGCGTGGTACCCGTCCCATGGGTCCCAAATCTCCAGGTTCAAGGGCATCTTCCTACATCGAAAACATGCATGAGAAACCCAGAAGACGGTCCACCGAGTGATTGGGAAAGGTTTCTAAAACGCACCTCATTTCTCGTCTCCTTGTGCTCGGGTTCGCCATTCCAGCCGCTTTACTAGCAATCTCCCTCCTTGGAGAATCAGCACCTTTAACCTCCTGTTCCATACAGGTGGCAATTTGAACTGAGGGTGAACGGGAAGACGGGGAACCAATGAGAGACTAGCTCTAGGTGTTGGGACAGGCACAGGTCACTCTATTTTCCCATCAGGAAGAAGAATTAACCACAGGCTCAGTCTGCCGCCCGGAAGCAGAATAGGGCCTAAAGCAATCCTGCGCTTTTGCGGCCAGCTCCCAAGAGAGCGAGTTGAAAAATGGAGCTCGGGGGCACTGCAATTCACAAACCTGCAGACTTATAAATGATAACTCTCGTCTACAAATATATTGAGGGAAGGCAACAAAGAGGATTTGAAAGCAAGGCAGAATTGCAGGAAACAGATTTCAGGAGGCAGATTCGAATCGCCTTTAAAGCACAGGAAAAGCGGCAAAACCTCGACAATGATGCCCTTGGCCAAAAAGGGCGTATGCGTTTTTTCCTGAATATATTCAGGAAAAAACGCATACGCCCTTTTTGGCCAACCAAGCAACCTGGAAAGGCAAATCAGCGCTACAAAGAAGTCTCGCTTCCCATCGGTCAAAAGGGCCATGCTGAGTAAAGTGTCAAAACCAGAAATGCAGGACAGGCCACGGAGAAACGGGAGCCTTGCTACGCTGATGGGCGGGATGTAAATTGCCAACAGCCACTCTGGAGAAGTGTACGGTGTGTCCTGAAACATTTACAAAACTCAGCTTAGAGAGCATAGGGCACTTCCACTCATGGGCGTATAAATTGGGAAAACTAAAAATCAGCAAGACACAAGCACCCCAAAGTTTAGGGCTGCTCTGTTGACAAGAACCTCCACTTCGTTACACCTTAAATATCCCAGGAAAGAGAAAAATGGATAAAGAAGTTGTGGTCCTTATGTACAATGGAATATCACTCAGCCATGAAATCAACGTCATAAGGCTAGTAGCAGCATGATGAGTGGATTTAGGTACGACGATTCTAAGTGCAATAAGTCACACAGAAAAAGACACTTATCATAAGTTATCACCTATAGAGGGAATGTAAAAACCGCTACCCTTGAACTGAATTACAAAACAGAACAGATTCACACGGTTAGAAAACACACTATGGCTGCCTAACGGGAAAGGTGAGGTGGGGTGATGCATAAAACAAGGGTTTCAAATTAGCTCAGATACCGTTCCATAAACCCAATACGTAATAGACAAGACCTACTCCTTGCTCAGGGAACTGGACTCAACACCCCCTATTCACCGCCCAAGAGTATATCTGACTAGTAAGAATCTTAAAACCTATGTATTGATATCTCTCTGTAAGTGAGTCAAGTGGGTGTAAAGCTGCATAAACACAGCAGTGAAAAGCAGCTAAACCCCATTATAAAACTCAATTAATTTTAAAAACCCGTGAAACAAAGACAGTGAAAGGGAGAGAAATTCTTACAAAATTCGTTCAGGCGCTGTGATGCCACCTGGATTGACCATATCTAGACCCGCAGCTGATTGAGACATAAGGGTGGACACTCTTGGGGCTGAGGGGTTTGGTGAGGTTCGGTGAGCAAACGCAGACGCTTTAAAGTAATACTGCGTGGTACCCGTCCCATGGGTCCCAAATCTCCAGGTTCAAGGGCATCTTCCTACATCGAAAACATGCATGAGAAACCCAGAAGACGGTCCACCGTGTGATTGGGAAAGGTTTCTAAAACGCACCTCATTTCTCGTCTCCTTGTGCTCGGGTTCGCCATTCCAGCCGCTTTACTAGCAATCTCCCTCCTTGGAGAATCAGCACCTTTAACCTCCTGTTCCATACAGGTGGCAATTTGAACTGAGGGTGAACGGGAAGACGGGGAACCAATGAGAGACTAGCTCTAGGTGTTGGGACAGGCACAGGTCACTCTATTTTCCCATCAGGAAGAAGAATTAACCACAGGCTCAGTCTGCCGCCCGGAAGCAGAATAGGGCCTAAAGCAATCCTGCGCTTTTGCGGCCAGCTCCCAAGAGAGCGAGTTGAAAAATGGAGCTCGGGGGCACTGCAATTCACAAACCTGCAGACTTATAAATGATAACTCTCGTCTACAAATATATTGAGGGAAGGCAACAAAGAGGATTTGAAAGCAAGGCAGAATTGCAGGAAACAGATTTCAGGAGGCAGATTCGAATCGCCTTTAAAGCACAGGAAAAGCGGCAAAACCTCGACAATGATGCCCTTGGCCAAAAAGGGCGTATGCGTTTTTTCCTGAATATATTCAGGAAAAAACGCATACGCCCTTTTTGGCCAACCAAGCAACCTGGAAAGGCAAATCAGCGCTACAAAGAAGTCTCGCTTCCCATCGGTCAAAAGGGCCATGCTGAGTAAAGTGTCAAAACCAGAAATGCAGGACAGGCCACGGAGAAACGGGAGCCTTGCTACGCTGATGGGCGGGATGTAAATTGCCAACAGCCACTCTGGAGAAGTGTACGGTGTGTCCTGAAACATTTACAAAACTCAGCTTAGAGAGCATAGGGCACTTCCACTCATGGGCGTATAAATTGGGAAAACTAAAAATCAGCAAGACACAAGCACCCCAAAGTTTAGGGCTGCTCTGTTGACAAGAACCTCCACTTCGTTACACCTTAAATATCCCAGGAAAGAGAAAAATGGATAAAGAAGTTGTGGTCCTTATGTACAATGGAATATCACTCAGCCATGAAATCAACGTCATAAGGCTAGTAGCAGCATGATGAGTGGATTTAGGTACGACGATTCTAAGTGCAATAAGTCACACAGAAAAAGACACTTATCATAAGTTATCACCTATAGAGGGAATGTAAAAACCGCTACCCTTGAACTGAATTACAAAACAGAACAGATTCACACGGTTAGAAAACACACTATGGCTGCCTAACGGGAAAGGTGAGGTGGGGTGATGCATAAAACAAGGGTTTCAAATTAGCTCAGATACCGTTCCATAAACCCAATACGTAATAGACAAGACCTACTCCTTGCTCAGGGAACTGGACTCAACACCCCCTATTCACCGCCCAAGAGTATATCTGACTAGTAAGAATCTTAAAACCTATGTATTGATATCTCTCTGTAAGTGAGTCAAGTGGGTGTAAAGCTGCATAAACACAGCAGTGAAAAGCAGCTAAACCCCATTATAAAACTCAATTAATTTTAAAAACCCGTGAAACAAAGACAGTGAAAGGGAGAGAAATTCTTACAAAATTCGTTCAGGCGCTGTGATGCCACCTGGATTGACCATATCTAGACCCGCAGCTGATTGAGACATAAGGGTGGACACTCTTGGGGCTGAGGGGTTTGGTGAGGTTCGGTGAGCAAACGCAGACGCTTTAAAGTAATACTGCGTGGTACCCGTCCCATGGGTCCCAAATCTCCAGGTTCAAGGGCATCTTCCTACATCGAAAACATGCATGAGAAACCCAGAAGACGGTCCACCGAGTGATTGGGAAAGGTTTCTAAAACGCACCTCATTTCTCGTCTCCTTGTGCTCGGGTTCGCCATTCCAGCCGCTTTACTAGCAATCTCCCTCCTTGGAGAATCAGCACCTTTAACCTCCTGTTCCATACAGGTGGCAATTTGAACTGAGGGTGAACGGGAAGACGGGGAACCAATGAGAGACTAGCTCTAGGTGTTGGGACAGGCACAGGTCACTCTATTTTCCCATCAGGAAGAAGAATTAACCACAGGCTCAGTCTGCCGCCCGGAAGCAGAATAGGGCCTAAAGCAATCCTGCGCTTTTGCGGCCAGCTCCCAAGAGAGCGAGTTGAAAAATGGAGCTCGGGGGCACTGCAATTCACAAACCTGCAGACTTATAAATGATAACTCTCGTCTACAAATATATTGAGGGAAGGCAACAAAGAGGATTTGAAAGCAAGGCAGAATTGCAGGAAACAGATTTCAGGAGGCAGATTCGAATCGCCTTTAAAGCACAGGAAAAGCGGCAAAACCTCGACAATGATGCCCTTGGCCAAAAAGGGCGTATGCGTTTTTTCCTGAATATATTCAGGAAAAAACGCATACGCCCTTTTTGGCCAACCAAGCAACCTGGAAAGGCAAATCAGCGCTACAAAGAAGTCTCGCTTCCCATCGGTCAAAAGGGCCATGCTGAGTAAAGTGTCAAAACCAGAAATGCAGGACAGGCCACGGAGAAACGGGAGCCTTGCTACGCTGATGGGCGGGATGTAAATTGCCAACAGCCACTCTGGAGAAGTGTACGGTGTGTCCTGAAACATTTACAAAACTCAGCTTAGAGAGCATAGGGCACTTCCACTCATGGGCGTATAAATTGGGAAAACTAAAAATCAGCAAGACACAAGCACCCCAAAGTTTAGGGCTGCTCTGTTGACAAGAACCTCCACTTCGTTACACCTTAAATATCCCAGGAAAGAGAAAAATGGATAAAGAAGTTGTGGTCCTTATGTACAATGGAATATAACTCAGCCATGAAATCAACGTCATAAGGCTAGTAGCAGCATGATGAGTGGATTTAGGTACGACGATTCTAAGTGCAATAAGTCACACAGAAAAAGACACTTATCATAAGTTATCACCTATAGAGGGAATGTAAAAACCGCTACCCTTGAACTGAATTACAAAACAGAACAGATTCACACGGTTAGAAAACACACTATGGCTGCCTAACGGGAAAGGTGAGGTGGGGTGATGCATAAAACAAGGGTTTCAAATTAGCTCAGATACCGTTCCATAAACCCAATACGTAATAGACAAGACCTACTCCTTGCTCAGGGAACTGGACTCAACACCCCCTATTCACCGCCCAAGATTATATCTGACTAGTAAGAATCTTAAAACCTATGTATTGATATCTCTCTGTAAGTGAGTCAAGTGGGTGTAAAGCTGCATAAACACAGCAGTGAAAAGCAGCTAAACCCCATTATAAAACTCAATTAATTTTAAAAACCCGTGAAACAAAGACAGTGAAAGGGAGAGAAATTCTTACAAAATTCGTTCAGGCGCTGTGATGCCACCTGGATTGACCATATCTAGACCCGCAGCTGATTGAGACATAAGGGTGGACACTCTTGGGGCTGAGGGGTTTGGTGAGGTTCGGTGAGCAAACGCAGACGCTTTAAAGTAATACTGCGTGGTACCCGTCCCATGGGTCCCAAATCTCCAGGTTCAAGGGCATCTTCCTACATCGAAAACATGCATGAGAAACCCAGAAGACGGTCCACCGTGTGATTGGGAAAGGTTTCTAAAACGCACCTCATTTCTCGTCTCCTTGTGCTCGGGTTCGCCATTCCAGCCGCTTTACTAGCAATCTCCCTCCTTGGAGAATCAGCACCTTTAACCTCCTGTTCCATACAGGTGGCAATTTGAACTGAGGGTGAACGGGAAGACGGGGAACCAATGAGAGACTAGCTCTAGGTGTTGGGACAGGCACAGGTCACTCTATTTTCCCATCAGGAAGAAGAATTAACCACAGGCTCAGTCTGCCGCCCGGAAGCAGAATAGGGCCTAAAGCAATCCTGCGCTTTTGCGGCCAGCTCCCAGGAGAGCGAGTTGAAAAATGGACCTCGGGGGCACTGCAATTCACAAACCTGCAGACTTATAAATGATAACTCTCGTCTACAAATATATTGAGGGAAGGCAACAAAGAGGATTTGAAAGCAAGGCAGAATTGCAGGAAACAGATTTCAGGAGGAATATTCGAATCGCCTTTAAAGCACAGGAAAAGCGGCAAAACCTCGACAATGATGCCCTTGGCCAAAAAGGGCGTATGCGTTTTTTCCTGAATATATTCAGGAAAAAACGCATACGCCCTTTTTGGCCAACCAAGCAACCTGGAAAGGCAAATCAGCGCTACAAAGAAGTCTCGCTTCCCATCGGTCAAAAGGGCCATGCTGAATAAAGTGTCAAAACCAGAAATGCAGGACAGGCCACGGAGAAACGGGAGCCTTGCTACGCTGATGGGCGGGATGTAAATTGCCAACAGCCACTCTGGAGAAGTGTACGGTGTGTCCTGAAACATTTACAAAACTCAGCTTAGAGAGCATAGGGCACTTCCACTCATGGGCGTATAAATTGGGAAAACTAAAAATCAGCAAGACACAAGCACCCCAAAGTTTAGGGCTGCTCTGTTGACAAGAACCTCCACTTCGTTACACCTTAAATATCCCAGGAAAGAGAAAAATGGATAAAGAAGTTGTGGTCCTTATGTACAATGGAATATCACTCAGCCATGAAATCAACGTCATAAGGCTAGTAGCAGCATGATGAGTGGATTTAGGTACGACGATTCTAAGTGCAATAAGTCACACAGAAAAAGACACTTATCATAAGTTATCACCTATAGAGGGAATGTAAAAACCGCTACCCTTGAACTGAATTACAAAACAGAACAGATTCACACGGTTAGAAAACACACTATGGCTGCCTAACGGGAAAGGTGAGGTGGGGTGATGCATAAAACAAGGGTTTCAAATTAGCTCAGATACCGTTCCATAAACCCAATACGTAATAGACAAGACCTACTCCTTGCTCAGGGAACTGGACTCAACACCCCCTATTCACCGCCCAAGAGTATATCTGACTAGTAAGAATCTTAAAACCTATGTATTGATATCTCTCTGTAAGTGAGTCAAGTGGGTGTAAAGCTGCATAAACACAGCAGTGAAAAGCAGCTAAACCCCATTATAAAACTCAATTAATTTTAAAAACCCGTGAAACAAAGACAGTGAAAGGGAGAGAAATTCTTACAAAATTCGTTCAGGCGCTGTGATGCCACCTGGATTGACCATATCTAGACCCGCAGCTGATTGAGACATAAGGGTGGACACTCTTGGGGCTGAGGGGTTTGGTGAGGTTCGGTGAGCAAACGCAGACGCTTTAAAGTAATACTGCGTGGTACCCATCCCATGGGTCCCAAATCTCCAGGTTCAAGGGCATCTTCCTACATCGAAAACATGCATGAGAAACCCAGAAGACGGTCCACCGAGTGATTGGGAAAGGTTTCTAAAACGCACCTCATTTCTCGTCTCCTTGTGCTCGGGTTCGCCATTCCAGCCGCTTTACTAGCAATCTCCCTCCTTGGAGAATCAGCACCTTTAACCTCCTGTTCCATACAGGTGGCAATTTGAACTGAGGGTGAACGGGAAGACGGGGAACCAATGAGAGACTAGCTCTAGGTGTTGGGACAGGCACAGGTCACTCTATTTTCCCATCAGGAAGAAGAATTAACCACAGGCTCAGTCTGCCGCCCGGAAGCAGAATAGGGCCTAAAGCAATCCTGCGCTTTTGCGGCCAGCTCCCAAGAGAGCGAGTTGAAAAATGGAGCTCGGGGGCACTGCAATTCACAAACCTGCAGACTTATAAATGATAACTCTCGTCTACAAATATATTGAGGGAAGGCAACAAAGAGGATTTGAAAGCAAGGCAGAATTGCAGGAAACAGATTTCAGGAGGCAGATTCGAATCGCCTTTAAAGCACAGGAAAAGCGGCAAAACCTCGACAATGATGCCCTTGGCCAAAAAGGGCGTATGCGTTTTTTCCTGAATATATTCAGGAAAAAACGCATACGCCCTTTTTGGCCAACCAAGCAACCTGGAAAGGCAAATCAGCGCTACAAAGAAGTCTCGCTTCCCATCGGTCAAAAGGGCCATGCTGAGTAAAGTGTCAAAACCAGAAATGCAGGACAGGCCACGGAGAAACGGGAGCCTTGCTACGCTGATGGGCGGGATGTAAATTGCCAACAGCCACTCTGGAGAAGTGTACGGTGTGTCCTGAAACATTTACAAAATTCAGCTTAGAGAGCATAGGGCACTTCCACTCATGGGCGTATAAATTGGGAAAACTAAAAATCAGCAAGACACAAGCACCCCAAAGTTTAGGGCTGCTCTGTTGACAAGAACCTCCACTTCGTTACACCTTAAATATCCCAGGAAAGAGAAAAATGGATAAAGAAGTTGTGGTCCTTATGTACAATGGAATATCACTCAGCCATGAAATCAACGTCATAAGGCTAGTAGCAGCATGATGAGTGGATTTAGGTACGACGATTCTAAGTGCAATAAGTCACACAGAAAAAGACACTTATCATAAGTTATCACCTATAGAGGGAATGTAAAAACCGCTACCCTTGAACTGAATTACAAAACAGAACAGATTCACACGGTTAGAAAACACACTATGGCTGCCTAACGGGAAAGGTGAGGTGGGGTGATGCATAAAACAAGGGTTTCAAATTAGCTCAGATACCGTTCCATAAACCCAATACGTAATAGACAAGACCTACTCCTTGCTCAGGGAACTGGACTCAACACCCCCTATTCACCGCCCAAGATTATATCTGACTAGTAAGAATCTTAAAACCTATGTATTGATATCTCTCTGTAAGTGAGTCAAGTGGGTGTAAAGCTGCATAAACACAGCAGTGAAAAGCAGCTAAACCCCATTATAAAACTCAATTAATTTTAAAAACCCGTGAAACAAAGACAGTGAAAGGGAGAGAAATTCTTACAAAATTCGTTCAGGCGCTGTGATGCCACCTGGATTGACCATATCTAGACCCGCAGCTGATTGAGACATAAGGGTGGACACTCTTGGGGCTGAGGGGTTTGGTGAGGTTCGGTGAGCAAACGCAGACGCTTTAAAGTAATACTGCGTGGTACCCATCCCATGGGTCCCAAATCTCCAGGTTCAAGGGCATCTTCCTACATCGAAAACATGCATGAGAAACCCAGAAGACGGTCCACCGAGTGATTGGGAAAGGTTTCTAAAACGCACCTCATTTCTCGTCTCCTTGTGCTCGGGTTCGCCATTCCAGCCGCTTTACTAGCAATCTCCCTCCTTGGAGAATCAGCACCTTTAACCTCCTGTTCCATACAGGTGGCAATTTGAACTGAGGGTGAACGGGAAGACGGGGAACCAATGAGAGACTAGCTCTAGGTGTTGGGACAGGCACAGGTCACTCTATTTTCCCATCAGGAAGAAGAATTAACCACAGGCTCAGTCTGCCGCCCGGAAGCAGAATAGGGCCTAAAGCAATCCTGCGCTTTTGCGGCCAGCTCCCAAGAGAGCGAGTTGAAAAATGGAGCTCGGGGGCACTGCAATTCACAAACCTGCAGACTTATAAATGATAACTCTCGTCTACAAATATATTGAGGGAAGGCAACAAAGAGGATTTGAAAGCAAGGCAGAATTGCAGGAAACAGATTTCAGGAGGCAGATTCGAATCGCCTTTAAAGCACAGGAAAAGCGGCAAAACCTCGACAATGATGCCCTTGGCCAAAAAGGGCGTATGCGTTTTTTCCTGAATATATTCAGGAAAAAACGCATACGCCCTTTTTGGCCAACCAAGCAACCTGGAAAGGCAAATCAGCGCTACAAAGAAGTCTCGCTTCCCATCGGTCAAAAGGGCCATGCTGAGTAAAGTGTCAAAACCAGAAATGCAGGACAGGCCACGGAGAAACGGGAGCCTTGCTACGCTGATGGGCGGGATGTAAATTGCCAACAGCCACTCTGGAGAAGTGTACGGTGTGTCCTGAAACATTTACAAAACTCAGCTTAGAGAGCATAGGGCACTTCCACTCATGGGCGTATAAATTGGGAAAACTAAAAATCAGCAAGACACAAGCACCCCAAAGTTTAGGGCTGCTCTGTTGACAAGAACCTCCACTTCGTTACACCT
This sequence comes from Eschrichtius robustus, assembly GCF_028021215.1. Classification (NCBI taxonomy): domain Eukaryota; kingdom Metazoa; phylum Chordata; class Mammalia; order Artiodactyla; family Eschrichtiidae; genus Eschrichtius; species Eschrichtius robustus. The sequence goes on along the minus strand of NC_090830.1, from coordinate 67,507,804 downwards.
TAAATATCCCAGGAAAGAGAAAAATGGATAAAGAAGTTGTGGTCCTTATGTACAATGGAATATCACTCAGCCATGAAATCAACGTCATAAGGCTAGTAGCAGCATGATGAGTGGATTTAGGTACGACGATTCTAAGTGCAATAAGTCACACAGAAAAAGACACTTATCATAAGTTATCACCTATAGAGGGAATGTAAAAACCGCTACCCTTGAACTGAATTACAAAACAGAACAGATTCACACGGTTAGAAAACACACTATGGCTGCCTAACGGGAAAGGTGAGGTGGGGTGATGCATAAAACAAGGGTTTCAAATTAGCTCAGATACCGTTCCATAAACCCAATACGTAATAGACAAGACCTACTCCTTGCTCAGGGAACTGGACTCAACACCCCCTATTCACCGCCCAAGAGTATATCTGACTAGTAAGAATCTTAAAACCTATGTATTGATATCTCTCTGTAAGTGAGTCAAGTGGGTGTAAAGCTGCATAAACACAGCAGTGAAAAGCAGCTAAACCCCATTATAAAACTCAATTAATTTTAAAAACCCGTGAAACAAAGACAGTGAAAGGGAGAGAAATTCTTACAAAATTCGTTCAGGCGCTGTGATGCCACCTGGATTGACCATATCTAGACCCGCAGCTGATTGAGACATAAGGGTGGACACTCTTGGGGCTGAGGGGTTTGGTGAGGTTCAGTGAGCAAACGCAGACGCTTTAAAGTAATACTGCGTGGTACCCGTCCCATGGGTCCCAAATCTCCAGGTTCAAGGGCATCTTCCTACATCGAAAACATGCATGAGAAACCCAGAAGACGGTCCACCGAGTGATTGGGAAAGGTTTCTAAAACGCACCTCATTTCTCGTCTCCTTGTGCTCGGGTTCGCCATTCCAGCCGCTTTACTAGCAATCTCCCTCCTTGGAGAATCAGCACCTTTAACCTCCTGTTCCATACAGGTGGCAATTTGAACTGAGGGTGAACGGGAAGACGGGGAACCAATGAGAGACTAGCTCTAGGTGTTGGGACAGGCACAGGTCACTCTATTTTCCCATCAGGAAGAAGAATTAACCACAGGCTCAGTCTGCCGCCCGGAAGCAGAATAGGGCCTAAAGCAATCCTGCGCTTTTGCGGCCAGCTCCCAAGAGAGCGAGTTGAAAAATGGAGCTCGGGGGCACTGCAATTCACAAACCTGCAGACTTATAAATGATAACTCTCGTCTACAAATATATTGAGGGAAGGCAACAAAGAGGATTTGAAAGCAAGGCAGAATTGCAGGAAACAGATTTCAGGAGGCAGATTCGAATCGCCTTTAAAGCACAGGAAAAGCGGCAAAACCTCGACAATGATGCCCTTGGCCAAAAAGGGCGTATGCGTTTTTTCCTGAATATATTCAGGAAAAAACGCATACGCCCTTTTTGGCCAACCAAGCAACCTGGAAAGGCAAATCAGCGCTACAAAGAAGTCTCGCTTCCCATCGGTCAAAAGGGCCATGCTGAGTAAAGTGTCAAAACCAGAAATGCAGGACAGGCCACGGAGAAACGGGAGCCTTGCTACGCTGATGGGCGGGATGTAAATTGCCAACAGCCACTCTGGAGAAGTGTACGGTGTGTCCTGAAACATTTACAAAACTCAGCTTAGAGAGCATAGGGCACTTCCACTCATGGGCGTATAAATTGGGAAAACTAAAAATCAGCAAGACACAAGCACCCCAACGTTTAGGGCTGCTCTGTTGACAAGAACCTCCACTTCGTTACACCTTAAATATCCCAGGAAAGAGAAAAATGGATAAAGAAGTTGTGGTCCTTATGTACAATGGAATATCACTCAGCCATGAAATCAACGTCATAAGGCTAGTAGCAGCATGATGAGTGGATTTAGGTACGACGATTCTAAGTGCAATAAGTCACACAGAAAAAGACACTTATCATAAGTTATCACCTATAGAGGGAATGTAAAAACCGCTACCCTTGAACTGAATTACAAAACAGAACAGATTCACACGGTTAGAAAACACACTATGGCTGCCTAACGGGAAAGGTGAGGTGGGGTGATGCATAAAACAAGGGTTTCAAATTAGCTCAGATACCGTTCCATAAACCCAATACGTAATAGACAAGACCTACTCCTTGCTCAGGGAACTGGACTCAACACCCCCTATTCACCGCCCAAGAGTATATCTGACTAGTAAGAATCTTAAAACCTATGTATTGATATCTCTCTGTAAGTGAGTCAAGTGGGTGTAAAGCTGCATAAACACAGCAGTGAAAAGCAGCTAAACCCCATTATAAAACTCAATTAATTTTAAAAACCCGTGAAACAAAGACAGTGAAAGGGAGAGAAATTCTTACAAAATTCGTTCAGGCGCTGTGATGCCACCTGGATTGACCATATCTAGACCCGCAGCTGATTGAGACATAAGGGTGGACACTCTTGGGGCTGAGGGGTTTGGTGAGGTTCGGTGAGCAAACGCAGACGCTTTAAAGTAATACTGCGTGGTACCCGTCCCATGGGTCCCAAATCTCCAGGTTCAAGGGCATCTTCCTACATCGAAAACATGCATGAGAAACCCAGAAGACGGTCCACCGAGTGATTGGGAAAGGTTTCTAAAACGCACCTCATTTCTCGTCTCCTTGTGCTCGGGTTCGCCATTCCAGCCGCTTTACTAGCAATCTCCCTCCTTGGAGAATCAGCACCTTTAACCTCCTGTTCCATACAGGTGGCAATTTGAACTGAGGGTGAACGGGAAGACGGGGAACCAATGAGAGACTAGCTCTAGGTGTTGGGACAGGCACAGGTCACTCTATTTTCCCATCAGGAAGAAGAATTAACCACAGGCTCAGTCTGCCGCCCGGAAGCAGAATAGGGCCTAAAGCAATCCTGCGCTTTTGCGGCCAGCTCCCAAGAGAGCGAGTTGAAAAATGGAGCTCGGGGGCACTGCAATTCACAAACCTGCAGACTTATAAATGATAACTCTCATCTACAAATATATTGAGGGAAGGCAACAAAGAGGATTTGAAAGCAAGGCAGAATTGCAGGAAACAGATTTCAGGAGGCAGATTCGAATCGCCTTTAAAGCACAGGAAAAGCGGCAAAACCTCGACAATGATGCCCTTGGCCAAAAAGGGCGTATGCGTTTTTTCCTGAATATATTCAGGAAAAAACGCATACGCCCTTTTTGGCCAACCAAGCAACCTGGAAAGGCAAATCAGCGCTACAAAGAAGTCTCGCTTCCCATCGGTCAAAAGGGCCATGCTGAGTAAAGTGTCAAAACCAGAAATGCAGGACAGGCCACGGAGAAACGGGAGCCTTGCTACGCTGATGGGCGGGATGTAAATTGCCAACAGCCACTCTGGAGAAGTGTACGGTGTGTCCTGAAACATTTACAAAACTCAGCTTAGAGAGCATAGGGCACTTCCACTCATGGGCGTATAAATTGGGAAAACTAAAAATCAGCAAGACACAAGCACCCCAAAGTTTAGGGCTGCTCTGTTGACAAGAACCTCCACTTCGTTACACCTTAAATATCCCAGGAAAGAGAAAAATGGATAAAGAAGTTGTGGTCCTTATGTACAATGGAATATCACTCAGCCATGAAATCAACGTCATAAGGCTAGTAGCAGCATGATGAGTGGATTTAGGTACGACGATTCTAAGTGCAATAAGTCACACAGAAAAAGACACTTATCATAAGTTATCACCTATAGAGGGAATGTAAAAACCGCTACCCTTGAACTGAATTACAAAACAGAACAGATTCACACGGTTAGAAAACACACTATGGCTGCCTAACGGGAAAGGTGAGGTGGGGTGATGCATAAAACAAGGGTTTCAAATTAGCTCAGATACCGTTCCATAAACCCAATACGTAATAGACAAGACCTACTCCTTGCTCAGGGAACTGGACTCAACACCCCCTATTCACCGCCCAAGAGTATATCTGACTAGTAAGAATCTTAAAACCTATGTATTGATATCTCTCTGTAAGTGAGTCAAGTGGGTGTAAAGCTGCATAAACACAGCAGTGAAAAGCAGCTAAACCCCATTATAAAACTCAATTAATTTTAAAAACCCGTGAAACAAAGACAGTGAAAGGGAGATAAATTCTTACAAAATTCGTTCAGGCGCTGTGATGCCACCTGGATTGACCATATCTAGACCCGCAGCTGATTGAGACATAAGGGTGGACACTCTTGGGGCTGAGGGGTTTGGTGAGGTTCGGTGAGCAAACGCAGACGCTTTAAAGTAATACTGCGTGGTACCCATCCCATGGGTCCCAAATCTCCAGGTTCAAGGGCATCTTCCTACATCGAAAACATGCATGAGAAACCCAGAAGACGGTCCACCGAGTGATTGGGAAAGGTTTCTAAAACGCACCTCATTTCTCGTCTCCTTGTGCTCGGGTTCGCCATTCCAGCCGCTTTACTAGCAATCTCCCTCCTTGGAGAATCAGCACCTTTAACCTCCTGTTCCATACAGGTGGCAATTTGAACTGAGGGTGAACGGGAAGACGGGGAACCAATGAGAGACTAGCTCTAGGTGTTGGGACAGGCACAGGTCACTCTATTTTCCCATCAGGAAGAAGAATTAACCACAGGCTCAGTCTGCCGCCCGGAAGCAGAATAGGGCCTAAAGCAATCCTGCGCTTTTGCGGCCAGCTCCCAAGAGAGCGAGTTGAAAAATGGAGCTCGGGGGCACTGCAATTCACAAACCTGCAGACTTATAAATGATAACTCTCGTCTACAAATATATTGAGGGAAGGCAACAAAGAGGATTTGAAAGCAAGGCAGAATTGCAGGAAACAGATTTCAGGAGGCAGATTCGAATCGCCTTTAAAGCACAGGAAAAGCGGCAAAACCTCGACAATGATGCCCTTGGCCAAAAAGGGCGTATGCGTTTTTTCCTGAATATATTCAGGAAAAAACGCATACGCCCTTTTTGGCCAACCAAGCAACCTGGAAAGGCAAATCAGCGCTACAAAGAAGTCTCGCTTCCCATCGGTCAAAAGGGCCATGCTGAGTAAAGTGTCAAAACCAGAAATGCAGGACAGGCCACGGAGAAACGGGAGCCTTGCTACGCTGATGGGCGGGATGTAAATTGCCAACAGCCACTCTGGAGAAGTGTACGGTGTGTCCTGAAACATTTACAAAACTCAGCTTAGAGAGCATAGGGCACTTCCACTCATGGGCGTATAAATTGGGAAAACTAAAAATCAGCAAGACACAAGCACCCCAAAGTTTAGGGCTGCTCTGTTGACAAGAACCTCCACTTCGTTACACCTTAAATATCCCAGGAAAGAGAAAAATGGATAAAGAAGTTGTGGTCCTTATGTACAATGGAATATCACTCAGCCATGAAATCAACGTCATAAGGCTAGTAGCAGCATGATGAGTGGATTTAGGTACGACGATTCTAACTCAAATAAGTCACACAGAAAAAGACACTTATCATAAGTTATCACCTATAGAGGGAATGTAAAAACCGCTACCCTTGAACTGAATTACAAAACAGAACAGATTCACACGGTTAGAAAACACACTATGGCTGCCTAACGGGAAAGGTGAGGTGGGGTGATGCATAAAACAAGGGTTTCAAATTAGCTCAGATACCGTTCCATAAACCCAATACGTAATAGACAAGACCTACTCCTTGCTCAGGGAACTGGACTCAACACCCCCTATTCACCGCCCAAGATTATATCTGACTAGTAAGAATCTTAAAACCTATGTATTGATATCTCTCTGTAAGTGAGTCAAGTGGGTGTAAAGCTGCATAAACACAGCAGTGAAAAGCAGCTAAACCCCATTATAAAACTCAATTAATTTTAAAAACCCGTGAAACAAAGACAGTGAAAGGGAGAGAAATTCTTACAAAATTCGTTCAGGCGCTGTGATGCCACCTGGATTGACCATATCTAGACCCGCAGCTGATTGAGACATAAGGGTGGACACTCTTGGGGCTGAGGGGTTTGGTGAGGTTCGGTGAGCAAACGCAGACGCTTTAAAGTAATACTGCGTGGTACCCATCCCATGGGTCCCAAATCTCCAGGTTCAAGGGCATCTTCCTACATCGAAAACATGCATGAGAAACCCAGAAGACGGTCCACCGAGTGATTGGGAAAGGTTTCTAAAACGCACCTCATTTCTCGTCTCCTTGTCCTCGGGTTCGCCATTCCAGCCGCTTTACTAGCAATCTCCCTCCTTGGAGAATCAGCACCTTTAACCTCCTGTTCCATACAGGTGGCAATTTGAACTGAGGGTGAACGGGAAGACGGGGAACCAATGAGAGACTAGCTCTAGGTGTTGGGACAGGCACAGGTCACTCTATTTTCCCATCAGGAAGAAGAATTAACCACAGGCTCAGTCTGCCGCCCGGAAGCAGAATAGGGCCTAAAGCAATCCTGCGCTTTTGCGGCCAGCTCCCAAGAGAGCGAGTTGAAAAATGGAGCTCGGGGGCACTGCAATTCACAAACCTGCAGACTTATAAATGATAACTCTCGTCTACAAATATATTGAGGGAAGGCAACAAAGAGGATTTGAAAGCAAGGCAGAATTGCAGGAAACAGATTTCAGGAGGCAGATTCGAATCGCCTTTAAAGCACAGGAAAAGCGGCAAAACCTCGACAATGATGCCCTTGGCCAAAAAGGGCGTATGCGTTTTTTCCTGAATATATTCAGGAAAAAACGCATACGCCCTTTTTGGCCAACCAAGCAACCTGGAAAGGCAAATCAGCGCTACAAAGAAGTCTCGCTTCCCATCGGTCAAAAGGGCCATGCTGAGTAAAGTGTCAAAACCAGAAATGCAGGACAGGCCACGGAGAAACGGGAGCCTTGCTACGCTGATGGGCGGGATGTAAATTGCCAACAGCCACTCTGGAGAAGTGTACGGTGTGTCCTGAAACATTTACAAAACTCAGCTTAGAGAGCATAGGGCACTTCCACTCATGGGCGTATAAATTGGGAAAACTAAAAATCAGCAAGACACAAGCACCCCAAAGTTTAGGGCTGCTCTGTTGACAAGAACCTCCACTTCGTTACACCTTAAATATCCCAGGAAAGAGAAAAATGGATAAAGAAGTTGTGGTCCTTATGTACAATGGAATATCACTCAGCCATGAAATCAACGTCATAAGGCTAGTAGCAGCATGATGAGTGGATTTAGGTACGACGATTCTAAGTGCAATAAGTCACACAGAAAAAGACACTTATCATAAGTTATCACCTATAGAGGGAATGTAAAAACCGCTACCCTTGAACTGAATTACAAAACAGAACAGATTCACACGGTTAGAAAACACACTATGGCTGCCTAACGGGAAAGGTGAGGTGGGGTGATGCATAAAACAAGGGTTTCAAATTAGCTCAGATACCGTTCCATAAACCCAATACGTAATAGACAAGACCTACTCCTTGCTCAGGGAACTGGACTCAACACCCCCTATTCACCGCCCAAGAGTATATCTGACTAGTAAGAATCTTAAAACCTATGTATTGATATCTCTCTGTAAGTGAGTCAAGTGGGTGTAAAGCTGCATAAACACAGCAGTGAAAAGCAGCTAAACCCCATTATAAAACTCAATTAATTTTAAAAACCCGTGAAACAAAGACAGTGAAAGGGAGAGAAATTCTTACAAAATTCGTTCAGGCGCTGTGATGCCACCTGGATTGACCATATCTAGACCCGCAGCTGATTGAGACATAAGGGTGGACACTCTTGGGGCTGAGGGGTTTGGTGAGGTTCAGTGAGCAAACGCAGACGCTTTAAAGTAATACTGCGTGGTACCCGTCCCATGGGTCCCAAATCTCCAGGTTCAAGGGCATCTTCCTACATCGAAAACATGCATGAGAAACCCAGAAGACGGTCCACCGAGTGATTGGGAAAGGTTTCTAAAACGCACCTCATTTCTCGTCTCCTTGTGCTCGGGTTCGCCATTCCAGCCGCTTTACTAGCAATCTCCCTCCTTGGAGAATCAGCACCTTTAACCTCCTGTTCCATACAGGTGGCAATTTGAACTGAGGGTGAACGGGAAGACGGGGAACCAATGAGAGACTAGCTCTAGGTGTTGGGACAGGCACAGGTCACTCTATTTTCCCATCAGGAAGAAGAATTAACCACAGGCTCAGTCTGCCGCCCGGAAGCAGAATAGGGCCTAAAGCAATCCTGCGCTTTTGCGGCCAGCTCCCAAGAGAGCGAGTTGAAAAATGGAGCTCGGGGGCACTGCAATTCACAAACCTGCAGACTTATAAATGATAACTCTCGTCTACAAATATATTGAGGGAAGGCAACAAAGAGGATTTGAAAGCAAGGCAGAATTGCAGGAAACAGATTTCAGGAGGCAGATTCGAATCGCCTTTAAAGCACAGGAAAAGCGGCAAAACCTCGACAATGATGCCCTTGGCCAAAAAGGGCGTATGCGTTTTTTCCTGAATATATTCAGGAAAAAACGCATACGCCCTTTTTGGCCAACCAAGCAACCTGGAAAGGCAAATCAGCGCTACAAAGAAGTCTCGCTTCCCATCGGTCAAAAGGGCCATGCTGAGTAAAGTGTCAAAACCAGAAATGCAGGACAGGCCACGGAGAAACGGGAGCCTTGCTACGCTGATGGGCGGGATGTAAATTGCCAACAGCCACTCTGGAGAAGTGTACGGTGTGTCCTGAAACATTTACAAAACTCAGCTTAGAGAGCATAGGGCACTTCCACTCATGGGCGTATAAATTGGGAAAACTAAAAATCAGCAAGACACAAGCACCCCAACGTTTAGGGCTGCTCTGTTGACAAGAACCTCCACTTCGTTACACCTTAAATATCCCAGGAAAGAGAAAAATGGATAAAGAAGTTGTGGTCCTTATGTACAATGGAATATCACTCAGCCATGAAATCAACGTCATAAGGCTAGTAGCAGCATGATGAGTGGATTTAGGTACGACGATTCTAAGTGCAATAAGTCACACAGAAAAAGACACTTATCATAAGTTATCACCTATAGAGGGAATGTAAAAACCGCTACCCTTGAACTGAATTACAAAACAGAACAGATTCACACGGTTAGAAAACACACTATGGCTGCCTAACGGGAAAGGTGAGGTGGGGTGATGCATAAAACAAGGGTTTCAAATTAGCTCAGATACCGTTCCATAAACCCAATACGTAATAGACAAGACCTACTCCTTGCTCAGGGAACTGGACTCAACACCCCCTATTCACCGCCCAAGAGTATATCTGACTAGTAAGAATCTTAAAACCTATGTATTGATATCTCTCTGTAAGTGAGTCAAGTGGGTGTAAAGCTGCATAAACACAGCAGTGAAAAGCAGCTAAACCCCATTATAAAACTCAATTAATTTTAAAAACCCGTGAAACAAAGACAGTGAAAGGGAGAGAAATTCTTACAAAATTCGTTCAGGCGCTGTGATGCCACCTGGATTGACCATATCTAGACCCGCAGCTGATTGAGACATAAGGGTGGACACTCTTGGGGCTGAGGGGTTTGGTGAGGTTCGGTGAGCAAACGCAGACGCTTTAAAGTAATACTGCGTGGTACCCATCCCATGGGTCCCAAATCTCCAGGTTCAAGGGCATCTTCCTACATCGAAAACATGCATGAGAAACCCAGAAGACGGTCCACCGAGTGATTGGGAAAGGTTTCTAAAACGCACCTCATTTCTCGTCTCCTTGTGCTCGGGTTCGCCATTCCAGCCGCTTTACTAGCAATCTCCCTCCTTGGAGAATCAGCACCTTTAACCTCCTGTTCCATACAGGTGGCAATTTGAACTGAGGGTGAACGGGAAGACGGGGAACCAATGAGAGACTAGCTCTAGGTGTTGGGACAGGCACAGGTCACTCTATTTTCCCATCAGGAAGAAGAATTAACCACAGGCTCAGTCTGCCGCCCGGAAGCAGAATAGGGCCTAAAGCAATCCTGCGCTTTTGCGGCCAGCTCCCAAGAGAGCGAGTTGAAAAATGGAGCTCGGGGGCACTGCAATTCACAAACCTGCAGACTTATAAATGATAACTCTCATCTACAAATATATTGAGGGAAGGCAACAAAGAGGATTTGAAAGCAAGGCAGAATTGCAGGAAACAGATTTCAGGAGGCAGATTCGAATCGCCTTTAAAGCACAGGAAAAGCGGCAAAACCTCGACAATGATGCCCTTGGCCAAAAAGGGCGTATGCGTTTTTTCCTGAATATATTCAGGAAAAAACGCATACGCCCTTTTTGGCCAACCAAGCAACCTGGAAAGGCAAATCAGCGCTACAAAGAAGTCTCGCTTCCCATCGGTCAAAAGGGCCATGCTGAGTAAAGTGTCAAAACCAGAAATGCAGGACAGGCCACGGAGAAACGGGAGCCTTGCTACGCTGATGGGCGGGATGTAAATTGCCAACAGCCACTCTGGAGAAGTGTACGGTGTGTCCTGAAACATTTACAAAACTCAGCTTAGAGAGCATAGGGCACTTCCACTCATGGGCGTATAAATTGGGAAAACTAAAAATCAGCAAGACACAAGCACCCCAAAGTTTAGGGCTGCTCTGTTGACAAGAACCTCCACTTCGTTACACCTTAAATATCCCAGGAAAGAGAAAAATGGATAAAGAAGTTGTGGTCCTTATGTACAATGGAATATCACTCAGCCATGAAATCAACGTCATAAGGCTAGTAGCAGCATGATGAGTGGATTTAGGTACGACGATTCTAAGTGCAATAAGTCACACAGAAAAAGACACTTATCATAAGTTATCACCTATAGAGGGAATGTAAAAACCGCTACCCTTGAACTGAATTACAAAACAGAACAGATTCACACGGTTAGAAAACACACTATGGCTGCCTAACGGGAAAGGTGAGGTGGGGTGATGCATAAAACAAGGGTTTCAAATTAGCTCAGATACCGTTCCATAAACCCAATACGTAATAGACAAGACCTACTCCTTGCTCAGGGAACTGGACTCAACACCCCCTATTCACCGCCCAAGAGTATATCTGACTAGTAAGAATCTTAAAACCTATGTATTGATATCTCTCTGTAAGTGAGTCAAGTGGGTGTAAAGCTGCATAAACACAGCAGTGAAAAGCAGCTAAACCCCATTATAAAACTCAATTAATTTTAAAAACCCGTGAAACAAAGACAGTGAAAGGGAGATAAATTCTTACAAAATTCGTTCAGGCGCTGTGATGCCACCTGGATTGACCATATCTAGACCCGCAGCTGATTGAGACATAAGGGTGGACACTCTTGGGGCTGAGGGGTTTGGTGAGGTTCGGTGAGCAAACGCAGACGCTTTAAAGTAATACTGCGTGGTACCCATCCCATGGGTCCCAAATCTCCAGGTTCAAGGGCATCTTCCTACATCGAAAACATGCATGAGAAACCCAGAAGACGGTCCACCGAGTGATTGGGAAAGGTTTCTAAAACGCACCTCATTTCTCGTCTCCTTGTGCTCGGGTTCGCCATTCCAGCCGCTTTACTAGCAATCTCCCTCCTTGGAGAATCAGCACCTTTAACCTCCTGTTCCATACAGGTGGCAATTTGAACTGAGGGTGAACGGGAAGACGGGGAACCAATGAGAGACTAGCTCTAGGTGTTGGGACAGGCACAGGTCACTCTATTTTCCCATCAGGAAGAAGAATTAACCACAGGCTCAGTCTGCCGCCCGGAAGCAGAATAGGGCCTAAAGCAATCCTGCGCTTTTGCGGCCAGCTCCCAAGAGAGCGAGTTGAAAAATGGAGCTCGGGGGCACTGCAATTCACAAACCTGCAGACTTATAAATGATAACTCTCGTCTACAAATATATTGAGGGAAGGCAACAAAGAGGATTTGAAAGCAAGGCAGAATTGCAGGAAACAGATTTCAGGAGGCAGATTCGAATCGCCTTTAAAGCACAGGAAAAGCGGCAAAACCTCGACAATGATGCCCTTGGCCAAAAAGGGCGTATGCGTTTTTTCCTGAATATATTCAGGAAAAAACGCATACGCCCTTTTTGGCCAACCAAGCAACCTGGAAAGGCAAATCAGCGCTACAAAGAAGTCTCGCTTCCCATCGGTCAAAAGGGCCATGCTGAGTAAAGTGTCAAAACCAGAAATGCAGGACAGGCCACGGAGAAACGGGAGCCTTGCTACGCTGATGGGCGGGATGTAAATTGCCAACAGCCACTCTGGAGAAGTGTACGGTGTGTCCTGAAACATTTACAAAACTCAGCTTAGAGAGCATAGGGCACTTCCACTCATGGGCGTATAAATTGGGAAAACTAAAAATCAGCAAGACACAAGCACCCCAAAGTTTAGGGCTGCTCTGTTGACAAGAACCTCCACTTCGTTACACCTTAAATATCCCAGGAAAGAGAAAAATGGATAAAGAAGTTGTGGTCCTTATGTACAATGGAATATCACTCAGCCATGAAATCAACGTCATAAGGCTAGTAGCAGCATGATGAGTGGATTTAGGTACGACGATTCTAAGTGCAATAAGTCACACAGAAAAAGACACTTATCATAAGTTATCACCTATAGAGGGAATGTAAAAACCGCTACCCTTGAACTGAATTACAAAACAGAACAGATTCACACGGTTAGAAAACACACTATGGCTGCCTAACGGGAAAGGTGAGGTGGGGTGATGCATAAAACAAGGGTTTCAAATTAGCTCAGATACCGTTCCATAAACCCAATACGTAATAGACAAGACCTACTCCTTGCTCAGGGAACTGGACTCAACACCCCCTATTCACCGCCCAAGAGTATATCTGACTAGTAAGAATCTTAAAACCTATGTATTGATATCTCTCTGTAAGTGAGTCAAGTGGGTGTAAAGCTGCATAAACACAGCAGTGAAAAGCAGCTAAACCCCATTATAAAACTCAATTAATTTTAAAAACCCGTGAAACAAAGACAGTGAAAGGGAGAGAAATTCTTACAAAATTCGTTCAGGCGCTGTGATGCCACCTGGATTGACCATATCTAGACCCGCAGCTGATTGAGACATAAGGGTGGACACTCTTGGGGCTGAGGGGTTTGGTGAGGTTCGGTGAGCAAACGCAGACGCTTTAAAGTAATACTGCGTGGTACCCGTCCCATGGGTCCCAAATCTCCAGGTTCAAGGGCATCTTCCTACATCGAAAACATGCATGAGAAACCCAGAAGACGGTCCACCGTGTGATTGGGAAAGGTTTCTAAAACGCACCTCATTTCTCGTCTCCTTGTGCTCGGGTTCGCCATTCCAGCCGCTTTACTAGCAATCTCCCTCCTTGGAGAATCAGCACCTTTAACCTCCTGTTCCATACAGGTGGCAATTTGAACTGAGGGTGAACGGGAAGACGGGGAACCAATGAGAGACTAGCTCTAGGTGTTGGGACAGGCACAGGTCACTCTATTTTCCCATCAGGAAGAAGAATTAACCACAGGCTCAGTCTGCCGCCCGGAAGCAGAATAGGGCCTAAAGCAATCCTGCGCTTTTGCGGCCAGCTCCCAAGAGAGCGAGTTGAAAAATGGAGCTCGGGGGCACTGCAATTCACAAACCTGCAGACTTATAAATGATAACTCTCGTCTACAAATATATTGAGGGAAGGCAACAAAGAGGATTTGAAAGCAAGGCAGAATTGCAGGAAACAGATTTCAGGAGGCAGATTCGAATCGCCTTTAAAGCACAGGAAAAGCGGCAAAACCTCGACAATGATGCCCTTGGCCAAAAAGGGCGTATGCGTTTTTTCCTGAATATATTCAGGAAAAAACGCATACGCCCTTTTTGGCCAACCAAGCAACCTGGAAAGGCAAATCAGCGCTACAAAGAAGTCTCGCTTCCCATCGGTCAAAAGGGCCATGCTGAGTAAAGTGTCAAAACCAGAAATGCAGGACAGGCCACGGAGAAACGGGAGCCTTGCTACGCTGATGGGCGGGATGTAAATTGCCAACAGCCACTCTGGAGAAGTGTACGGTGTGTCCTGAAACATTTACAAAACTCAGCTTAGAGAGCATAGGGCACTTCCACTCATGGGCGTATAAATTGGGAAAACTAAAAATCAGCAAGACACAAGCACCCCAAAGTTTAGGGCTGCTCTGTTGACAAGAACCTCCACTTCGTTACACCTTAAATATCCCAGGAAAGAGAAAAATGGATAAAGAAGTTGTGGTCCTTATGTACAATGGAATATCACTCAGCCATGAAATCAACGTCATAAGGCTAGTAGCAGCATGATGAGTGGATTTAGGTACGACGATTCTAAGTGCAATAAGTCACACAGAAAAAGACACTTATCATAAGTTATCACCTATAGAGGGAATGTAAAAACCGCTACCCTTGAACTGAATTACAAAACAGAACAGATTCACACGGTTAGAAAACACACTATGGCTGCCTAACGGGAAAGGTGAGGTGGGGTGATGCATAAAACAAGGGTTTCAAATTAGCTCAGATACCGTTCCATAAACCCAATACGTAATAGACAAGACCTACTCCTTGCTCAGGGAACTGGACTCAACACCCCCTATTCACCGCCCAAGAGTATATCTGACTAGTAAGAATCTTAAAACCTATGTATTGATATCTCTCTGTAAGTGAGTCAAGTGGGTGTAAAGCTGCATAAACACAGCAGTGAAAAGCAGCTAAACCCCATTATAAAACTCAATTAATTTTAAAAACCCGTGAAACAAAGACAGTGAAAGGGAGATAAATTCTTACAAAATTCGTTCAGGCGCTGTGATGCCACCTGGATTGACCATATCTAGACCCGCAGCTGATTGAGACATAAGGGTGGACACTCTTGGGGCTGAGGGGTTTGGTGAGGTTCGGTGAGCAAACGCAGACGCTTTAAAGTAATACTGCGTGGTACCCATCCCATGGGTCCCAAATCTCCAGGTTCAAGGGCATCTTCCTACATCGAAAACATGCATGAGAAACCCAGAAGACGGTCCACCGAGTGATTGGGAAAGGTTTCTAAAACGCACCTCATTTCTCGTCTCCTTGTGCTCGGGTTCGCCATACCAGCCGCTTTACTAGCAATCTCCCTCCTTGGAGAATCAGCACCTTTAACCTCCTGTTCCATACAGGTGGCAATTTGAACTGAGGGTGAACGGGAAGACGGGGAACCAATGAGAGACTAGCTCTAGGTGTTGGGACAGGCACAGGTCACTCTATTTTCCCATCAGGAAGAAGAATTAACCACAGGCTCAGTCTGCCGCCCGGAAGCAGAATAGGGCCTAAAGCAATCCTGCGCTTTTGCGGCCAGCTCCCAAGAGAGCGAGTTGAAAAATGGAGCTCGGGGGCACTGCAATTCACAAACCTGCAGACTTATAAATGATAACTCTCGTCTACAAATATATTGAGGGAAGGCAACAAAGAGGATTTGAAAGCAAGGCAGAATTGCAGGAAACAGATTTCAGGAGGCAGATTCGAATCGCCTTTAAAGCACAGGAAAAGCGGCAAAACCTCGACAATGATGCCCTTGGCCAAAAAGGGCGTATGCGTTTTTTCCTGAATATATTCAGGAAAAAACGCATACGCCCTTTTTGGCCAACCAAGCAACCTGGAAAGGCAAATCAGCGCTACAAAGAAGTCTCGCTTCCCATCGGTCAAAAGGGCCATGCTGAGTAAAGTGTCAAAACCAGAAATGCAGGACAGGCCACGGAGAAACGGGAGCCTTGCTACGCTGATGGGCGGGATGTAAATTGCCAACAGCCACTCTGGAGAAGTGTACGGTGTGTCCTGAAACATTTACAAAACTCAGCTTAGAGAGCATAGGGCACTTCCACTCATGGGCGTATAAATTGGGAAAACTAAAAATCAGCAAGACACAAGCACCCCAAAGTTTAGGGCTGCTCTGTTGACAAGAACCTCCACTTCGTTACACCTTAAATATCCCAGGAAAGAGAAAAATGGATAAAGAAGTTGTGGTCCTTATGTACAATGGAATATCACTCAGCCATGAAATCAACGTCATAAGGCTAGTAGCAGCATGATGAGTGGATTTAGGTACGACGATTCTAAGTGCAATAAGTCACACAGAAAAAGACACTTATCATAAGTTATCACCTATAGAGGGAATGTAAAAACCGCTACCCTTGAACTGAATTACAAAACAGAACAGATTCACACGGTTAGAAAACACACTATGGCTGCCTAACGGGAAAGGTGAGGTGGGGTGATGCATAAAACAAGGGTTTCAAATTAGCTCAGATACCGTTCCATAAACCCAATACGTAATAGACAAGACCTACTCCTTGCTCAGGGAACTGGACTCAACACCCCCTATTCACCGCCCAAGAGTATATCTGACTAGTAAGAATCTTAAAACCTATGTATTGATATCTCTCTGTAAGTGAGTCAAGTGGGTGTAAAGCTGCATAAACACAGCAGTGAAAAGCAGCTAAACCCCATTATAAAACTCAATTAATTTTAAAAACCCTTGAAACAAAGACAGTGAAAGGGAGATAAATTCTTACAAAATTCGTTCAGGCGCTGTGATGCCACCTGGATTGACCATATCTAGACCCGCAGCTGATTGAGACATAAGGGTGGACACTCTTGGGGCTGAGGGGTTTGGTGAGGTTCGGTGAGCAAACGCAGACGCTTTAAAGTAATACTGCGTGGTACCCATCCCATGGGTCCCAAATCTCCAGGTTCAAGGGCATCTTCCTACATCGAAAACATGCATGAGAAACCCAGAAGACGGTCCACCGAGTGATTGGGAAAGGTTTCTAAAACGCACCTCATTTCTCGTCTCCTTGTGCTCGGGTTCGCCATTCCAGCCGCTTTACTAGCAATCTCCCTCCTTGGAGAATCAGCACCTTTAACCTCCTGTTCCATACAGGTGGCAATTTGAACTGAGGGTGAACGGGAAGACGGGGAACCAATGAGAGACTAGCTCTAGGTGTTGGGACAGGCACAGGTCACTCTATTTTCCCATCAGGAAGAAGAATTAACCACAGGCTCAGTCTGCCGCCCGGAAGCAGAATAGGGCCTAAAGCAATCCTGCGCTTTTGCGGCCAGCTCCCAAGAGAGCGAGTTGAAAAATGGAGCTCGGGGGCACTGCAATTCACAAACCTGCAGACTTATAAATGATAACTCTCGTCTACAAATATATTGAGGGAAGGCAACAAAGAGGATTTGAAAGCAAGGCAGAATTGCAGGAAACAGATTTCAGGAGGCAGATTCGAATCGCCTTTAAAGCACAGGAAAAGCGGCAAAACCTCGACAATGATGCCCTTGGCCAAAAAGGGCGTATGCGTTTTTTCCTGAATATATTCAGGAAAAAACGCATACGCCCTTTTTGGCCAACCAAGCAACCTGGAAAGGCAAATCAGCGCTACAAAGAAGTCTCGCTTCCCATCGGTCAAAAGGGCCATGCTGAGTAAAGTGTCAAAACCAGAAATGCAGGACAGGCCACGGAGAAACGGGAGCCTTGCTACGCTGATGGGCGGGATGTAAATTGCCAACAGCCACTCTGGAGAAGTGTACGGTGTGTCCTGAAACATTTACAAAACTCAGCTTAGAGAGCATAGGGCACTTCCACTCATGGGCGTATAAATTGGGAAAACTAAAAATCAGCAAGACACAAGCACCCCAAAGTTTAGGGCTGCTCTGTTGACAAGAACCTCCACTTCGTTACACCTTAAATATCCCAGGAAAGAGAAAAATGGATAAAGAAGTTGTGGTCCTTATGTACAATGGAATATCACTCAGCCATGAAATCAACGTCATAAGGCTAGTAGCAGCATGATGAGTGGATTTAGGTACGACGATTCTAAGTGCAATAAGTCACACAGAAAAAGACACTTATCATAAGTTATCACCTATAGAGGGAATGTAAAAACCGCTACCCTTGAACTGAATTACAAAACAGAACAGATTCACACGGTTAGAAAACACACTATGGCTGCCTAACGGGAAAGGTGAGGTGGGGTGATGCATAAAACAAGGGTTTCAAATTAGCTCAGATACCGTTCCATAAACCCAATACGTAATAGACAAGACCTACTCCTTGCTCAGGGAACTGGACTCAACACCCCCTATTCACCGCCCAAGAGTATATCTGACTAGTAAGAATCTTAAAACCTATGTATTGATATCTCTCTGTAAGTGAGTCAAGTGGGTGTAAAGCTGCATAAACACAGCAGTGAAAAGCAGCTAAACCCCATTATAAAACTCAATTAATTTTAAAAACCCGTGAAACAAAGACAGTGAAAGGGAGAGAAATTCTTACAAAATTCGTTCAGGCGCTGTGATGCCACCTGGATTGACCATATCTAGACCCGCAGCTGATTGAGACATAAGGGTGGACACTCTTGGGGCTGAGGGGTTTGGTGAGGTTCGGTGAGCAAACGCAGACGCTTTAAAGTAATACTGCGTGGTACCCATCCCATGGGTCCCAAATCTCCAGGTTCAAGGGCATCTTCCTACATCGAAAACATGCATGAGAAACCCAGAAGACGGTCCACCGAGTGATTGGGAAAGGTTTCTAAAACGCACCTCATTTCTCGTCTCCTTGTGCTCGGGTTCGCCATTCCAGCCGCTTTACTAGCAATCTCCCTCCTTGGAGAATCAGCACCTTTAACCTCCTGTTCCATACAGGTGGCAATTTGAACTGAGGGTGAACGGGAAGACGGGGAACCAATGAGAGACTAGCTCTAGGTGTTGGGACAGGCACAGGTCACTCTATTTTCCCATCAGGAAGAAGAATTAACCACAGGCTCAGTCTGCCGCCCGGAAGCAGAATAGGGCCTAAAGCAATCCTGCGCTTTTGCGGCCAGCTCCCAAGAGAGCGAGTTGAAAAATGGAGCTCGGGGGCACTGCAATTCACAAACCTGCAGACTTATAAATGATAACTCTCGTCTACAAATATATTGAGGGAAGGCAACAAAGAGGATTTGAAAGCAAGGCAGAATTGCAGGAAACAGATTTCAGGAGGCAGATTCGAATCGCCTTTAAAGCACAGGAAAAGCGGCAAAACCTCGACAATGATGCCCTTGGCCAAAAAGGGCGTATGCGTTTTTTCCTGAATATATTCAGGAAAAAACGCATACGCCCTTTTTGGCCAACCAAGCAACCTGGAAAGGCAAATCAGCGCTACAAAGAAGTCTCGCTTCCCATCGGTCAAAAGGGCCATGCTGAGTAAAGTGTCAAAACCAGAAATGCAGGACAGGCCACGGAGAAACGGGAGCCTTGCTACGCTGATGGGCGGGATGTAAATTGCCAACAGCCACTCTGGAGAAGTGTACGGTGTGTCCTGAAACATTTACAAAACTCAGCTTAGAGAGCATAGGGCACTTCCACTCATGGGCGTATAAATTGGGAAAACTAAAAATCAGCAAGACACAAGCACCCCAAAGTTTAGGGCTGCTCTGTTGACAAGAACCTCCACTTCGTTACACCTTAAATATCCCAGGAAAGAGAAAAATGGATAAAGAAGTTGTGGTCCTTATGTACAATGGAATATCACTCAGCCATGAAATCAACGTCATAAGGCTAGTAGCAGCATGATGAGTGGATTTAGGTACGACGATTCTAAGTGCAATAAGTCACACAGAAAAAGACACTTATCATAAGTTATCACCTATAGAGGGAATGTAAAAACCGCTACCCTTGAACTGAATTACAAAACAGAACAGATTCACACGGTTAGAAAACACACTATGGCTGCCTAACGGGAAAGGTGAGGTGGGGTGATGCATAAAACAAGGGTTTCAAATTAGCTCAGATACCGTTCCATAAACCCAATACGTAATAGACAAGACCTACTCCTTGCTCAGGGAACTGGACTCAACACCCCCTATTCACCGCCCAAGAGTATATCTGACTAGTAAGAATCTTAAAACCTATGTATTGATATCTCTCTGTAAGTGAGTCAAGTGGGTGTAAAGCTGCATAAACACAGCAGTGAAAAGCAGCTAAACCCCATTATAAAACTCAATTAATTTTAAAAACCCGTGAAACAAAGACAGTGAAAGGGAGATAAATTCTTACAAAATTCGTTCAGGCGCTGTGATGCCACCTGGATTGACCATATCTAGACCCGCAGCTGATTGAGACATAAGGGTGGACACTCTTGGGGCTGAGGGGTTTGGTGAGGTTCGGTGAGCAAACGCAGACGCTTTAAAGTAATACTGCGTGGTACCCATCCCATGGGTCCCAAATCTCCAGGTTCAAGGGCATCTTCCTACATCGAAAACATGCATGAGAAACCCAGAAGACGGTCCACCGAGTGATTGGGAAAGGTTTCTAAAACGCACCTCATTTCTCGTCTCCTTGTGCTCGGGTTCGCCATTCCAGCCGCTTTACTAGCAATCTCCCTCCTTGGAGAATCAGCACCTTTAACCTCCTGTTCCATACAGGTGGCAATTTGAACTGAGGGTGAACGGGAAGACGGGGAACCAATGAGAGACTAGCTCTAGGTGTTGGGACAGGCACAGGTCACTCTATTTTCCCATCAGGAAGAAGAATTAACCACAGGCTCAGTCTGCCGCCCGGAAGCAGAATAGGGCCTAAAGCAATCCTGCGCTTTTGCGGCCAGCTCCCAAGAGAGCGAGTTGAAAAATGGAGCTCGGGGGCACTGCAATTCACAAACCTGCAGACTTATAAATGATAACTCTCGTCTACAAATATATTGAGGGAAGGCAACAAAGAGGATTTGAAAGCAAGGCAGAATTGCAGGAAACAGATTTCAGGAGGCAGATTCGAATCGCCTTTAAAGCACAGGAAAAGCGGCAAAACCTCGACAATGATGCCCTTGGCCAAAAAGGGCGTATGCGTTTTTTCCTGAATATATTCAGGAAAAAACGCATACGCCCTTTTTGGCCAACCAAGCAACCTGGAAAGGCAAATCAGCGCTACAAAGAAGTCTCGCTTCCCATCGGTCAAAAGGGCCATGCTGAGTAAAGTGTCAAAACCAGAAATGCAGGACAGGCCACGGAGAAACGGGAGCCTTGCTACGCTGATGGGCGGGATGTAAATTGCCAACAGCCACTCTGGAGAAGTGTACGGTGTGTCCTGAAACATTTACAAAACTCAGCTTAGAGAGCATAGGGCACTTCCACTCATGGGCGTATAAATTGGGAAAACTAAAAATCAGCAAGACACAAGCACCCCAAAGTTTAGGGCTGCTCTGTTGACAAGAACCTCCACTTCGTTACACCTTAAATATCCCAGGAAAGAGAAAAATGGATAAAGAAGTTGTGGTCCTTATGTACAATGGAATATCACTCAGCCATGAAATCAACGTCATAAGGCTAGTAGCAGCATGATGAGTGGATTTAGGTACGACGATTCTAAGTGCAATAAGTCACACAGAAAAAGACACTTATCATAAGTTATCACCTATAGAGGGAATGTAAAAACCGCTACCCTTGAACTGAATTACAAAACAGAACAGATTCACACGGTTAGAAAACACACTATGGCTGCCTAACGGGAAAGGTGAGGTGGGGTGATGCATAAAACAAGGGTTTCAAATTAGCTCAGATACCGTTCCATAAACCCAATACGTAATAGACAAGACCTACTCCTTGCTCAGGGAACTGGACTCAACACCCCCTATTCACCGCCCAAGAGTATATCTGACTAGTAAGAATCTTAAAACCTATGTATTGATATCTCTCTGTAAGTGAGTCAAGTGGGTGTAAAGCTGCATAAACACAGCAGTGAAAAGCAGCTAAACCCCATTATAAAACTCAATTAATTTTAAAAACCCGTGAAACAAAGACAGTGAAAGGGAGAGAAATTCTTACAAAATTCGTTCAGGCGCTGTGATGCCACCTGGATTGACCATATCTAGACCCGCAGCTGATTGAGACATAAGGGTGGACACTCTTGGGGCTGAGGGGTTTGGTGAGGTTCGGTGAGCAAACGCAGACGCTTTAAAGTAATACTGCGTGGTACCCGTCCCATGGGTCCCAAATCTCCAGGTTCAAGGGCATCTTCCTACATCGAAAACATGCATGAGAAACCCAGAAGACGGTCCACCGTGTGATTGGGAAAGGTTTCTAAAACGCACCTCATTTCTCGTCTCCTTGTGCTCGGGTTCGCCATTCCAGCCGCTTTACTAGCAATCTCCCTCCTTGGAGAATCAGCACCTTTAACCTCCTGTTCCATACAGGTGGCAATTTGAACTGAGGGTGAACGGGAAGACGGGGAACCAATGAGAGACTAGCTCTAGGTGTTGGGACAGGCACAGGTCACTCTATTTTCCCATCAGGAAGAAGAATTAACCACAGGCTCAGTCTGCCGCCCGGAAGCAGAATAGGGCCTAAAGCAATCCTGCGCTTTTGCGGCCAGCTCCCAAGAGAGCGAGTTGAAAAATGGAGCTCGGGGGCACTGCAATTCACAAACCTGCAGACTTATAAATGATAACTCTCGTCTACAAATATATTGAGGGAAGGCAACAAAGAGGATTTGAAAGCAAGGCAGAATTGCAGGAAACAGATTTCAGGAGGCAGATTCGAATCGCCTTTAAAGCACAGGAAAAGCGGCAAAACCTCGACAATGATGCCCTTGGCCAAAAAGGGCGTATGCGTTTTTTCCTGAATATATTCAGGAAAAAACGCATACGCCCTTTTTGGCCAACCAAGCAACCTGGAAAGGCAAATCAGCGCTACAAAGAAGTCTCGCTTCCCATCGGTCAAAAGGGCCATGCTGAGTAAAGTGTCAAAACCAGAAATGCAGGACAGGCCACGGAGAAACGGGAGCCTTGCTACGCTGATGGGCGGGATGTAAATTGCCAACAGCCACTCTGGAGAAGTGTACGGTGTGTCCTGAAACATTTACAAAACTCAGCTTAGAGAGCATAGGGCACTTCCACTCATGGGCGTATAAATTGGGAAAACTAAAAATCAGCAAGACACAAGCACCCCAAAGTTTAGGGCTGCTCTGTTGACAAGAACCTCCACTTCGTTACACCTTAAATATCCCAGGAAAGAGAAAAATGGATAAAGAAGTTGTGGTCCTTATGTACAATGGAATATCACTCAGCCATGAAATCAACGTCATAAGGCTAGTAGCAGCATGATGAGTGGATTTAGGTACGACGATTCTAAGTGCAATAAGTCACACAGAAAAAGACACTTATCATAAGTTATCACCTATAGAGGGAATGTAAAAACCGCTACCCTTGAACTGAATTACAAAACAGAACAGATTCACACGGTTAGAAAACACACTATGGCTGCCTAACGGGAAAGGTGAGGTGGGGTGATGCATAAAACAAGGGTTTCAAATTAGCTCAGATACCGTTCCATAAACCCAATACGTAATAGACAAGACCTACTCCTTGCTCAGGGAACTGGACTCAACACCCCCTATTCACCGCCCAAGAGTATATCTGACTAGTAAGAATCTTAAAACCTATGTATTGATATCTCTCTGTAAGTGAGTCAAGTGGGTGTAAAGCTGCATAAACACAGCAGTGAAAAGCAGCTAAACCCCATTATAAAACTCAATTAATTTTAAAAACCCGTGAAACAAAGACAGTGAAAGGGAGATAAATTCTTACAAAATTCGTTCAGGCGCTGTGATGCCACCTGGATTGACCATATCTAGACCCGCAGCTGATTGAGACATAAGGGTGGACACTCTTGGGGCTGAGGGGTTTGGTGAGGTTCGGTGAGCAAACGCAGACGCTTTAAAGTAATACTGCGTGGTACCCATCCCATGGGTCCCAAATCTCCAGGTTCAAGGGCATCTTCCTACATCGAAAACATGCATGAGAAACCCAGAAGACGGTCCACCGAGTGATTGGGAAAGGTTTCTAAAACGCACCTCATTTCTCGTCTCCTTGTGCTCGGGTTCGCCATACCAGCCGCTTTACTAGCAATCTCCCTCCTTGGAGAATCAGCACCTTTAACCTCCTGTTCCATACAGGTGGCAATTTGAACTGAGGGTGAACGGGAAGACGGGGAACCAATGAGAGACTAGCTCTAGGTGTTGGGACAGGCACAGGTCACTCTATTTTCCCATCAGGAAGAAGAATTAACCACAGGCTCAGTCTGCCGCCCGGAAGCAGAATAGGGCCTAAAGCAATCCTGCGCTTTTGCGGCCAGCTCCCAAGAGAGCGAGTTGAAAAATGGAGCTCGGGGGCACTGCAATTCACAAACCTGCAGACTTATAAATGATAACTCTCGTCTACAAATATATTGAGGGAAGGCAACAAAGAGGATTTGAAAGCAAGGCAGAATTGCAGGAAACAGATTTCAGGAGGCAGATTCGAATCGCCTTTAAAGCACAGGAAAAGCGGCAAAACCTCGACAATGATGCCCTTGGCCAAAAAGGGCGTATGCGTTTTTTCCTGAATATATTCAGGAAAAAACGCATACGCCCTTTTTGGCCAACCAAGCAACCTGGAAAGGCAAATCAGCGCTACAAAGAAGTCTCGCTTCCCATCGGTCAAAAGGGCCATGCTGAGTAAAGTGTCAAAACCAGAAATGCAGGACAGGCCACGGAGAAACGGGAGCCTTGCTACGCTGATGGGCGGGATGTAAATTGCCAACAGCCACTCTGGAGAAGTGTACGGTGTGTCCTGAAACATTTACAAAACTCAGCTTAGAGAGCATAGGGCACTTCCACTCATGGGCGTATAAATTGGGAAAACTAAAAATCAGCAAGACACAAGCACCCCAAAGTTTAGGGCTGCTCTGTTGACAAGAACCTCCACTTCGTTACACCTTAAATATCCCAGGAAAGAGAAAAATGGATAAAGAAGTTGTGGTCCTTATGTACAATGGAATATCACTCAGCCATGAAATCAACGTCATAAGGCTAGTAGCAGCATGATGAGTGGATTTAGGTACGACGATTCTAAGTGCAATAAGTCACACAGAAAAAGACACTTATCATAAGTTATCACCTATAGAGGGAATGTAAAAACCGCTACCCTTGAACTGAATTACAAAACAGAACAGATTCACACGGTTAGAAAACACACTATGGCTGCCTAACGGGAAAGGTGAGGTGGGGTGATGCATAAAACAAGGGTTTCAAATTAGCTCAGATACCGTTCCATAAACCCAATACGTAATAGACAAGACCTACTCCTTGCTCAGGGAACTGGACTCAACACCCCCTATTCACCGCCCAAGAGTATATCTGACTAGTAAGAATCTTAAAACCTATGTATTGATATCTCTCTGTAAGTGAGTCAAGTGGGTGTAAAGCTGCATAAACACAGCAGTGAAAAGCAGCTAAACCCCATTATAAAACTCAATTAATTTTAAAAACCCTTGAAACAAAGACAGTGAAAGGGAGATAAATTCTTACAAAATTCGTTCAGGCGCTGTGATGCCACCTGGATTGACCATATCTAGACCCGCAGCTGATTGAGACATAAGGGTGGACACTCTTGGGGCTGAGGGGTTTGGTGAGGTTCGGTGAGCAAACGCAGACGCTTTAAAGTAATACTGCGTGGTACCCATCCCATGGGTCCCAAATCTCCAGGTTCAAGGGCATCTTCCTACATCGAAAACATGCATGAGAAACCCAGAAGACGGTCCACCGAGTGATTGGGAAAGGTTTCTAAAACGCACCTCATTTCTCGTCTCCTTGTGCTCGGGTTCGCCATTCCAGCCGCTTTACTAGCAATCTCCCTCCTTGGAGAATCAGCACCTTTAACCTCCTGTTCCATACAGGTGGCAATTTGAACTGAGGGTGAACGGGAAGACGGGGAACCAATGAGAGACTAGCTCTAGGTGTTGGGACAGGCACAGGTCACTCTATTTTCCCATCAGGAAGAAGAATTAACCACAGGCTCAGTCTGCCGCCCGGAAGCAGAATAGGGCCTAAAGCAATCCTGCGCTTTTGCGGCCAGCTCCCAAGAGAGCGAGTTGAAAAATGGAGCTCGGGGGCACTGCAATTCACAAACCTGCAGACTTATAAATGATAACTCTCGTCTACAAATATATTGAGGGAAGGCAACAAAGAGGATTTGAAAGCAAGGCAGAATTGCAGGAAACAGATTTCAGGAGGCAGATTCGAATCGCCTTTAAAGCACAGGAAAAGCGGCAAAACCTCGACAATGATGCCCTTGGCCAAAAAGGGCGTATGCGTTTTTTCCTGAATATATTCAGGAAAAAACGCATACGCCCTTTTTGGCCAACCAAGCAACCTGGAAAGGCAAATCAGCGCTACAAAGAAGTCTCGCTTCCCATCGGTCAAAAGGGCCATGCTGAGTAAAGTGTCAAAACCAGAAATGCAGGACAGGCCACGGAGAAACGGGAGCCTTGCTACGCTGATGGGCGGGATGTAAATTGCCAACAGCCACTCTGGAGAAGTGTACGGTGTGTCCTGAAACATTTACAAAACTCAGCTTAGAGAGCATAGGGCACTTTCACTCATGGGCGTATAAATTGGGAAAACTAAAAATCAGCAAGACACAAGCACCCCAAAGTTTAGGGCTGCTCTGTTGACAAGAACCTCCACTTCGTTACACCTTAAATATCCCAGGAAAGAGAAAAATGGATAAAGAAGTTGTGGTCCTTATGTACAATGGAATATCACTCAGCCATGAAATCAACGTCATAAGGCTAGTAGCAGCATGATGAGTGGATTTAGGTACGACGATTCTAAGTGCAATAAGTCACACAGAAAAAGACACTTATCATAAGTTATCACCTATAGAGGGAATGTAAAAACCGCTACCCTTGAACTGAATTACAAAACAGAACAGATTCACACGGTTAGAAAACACACTATGGCTGCCTAACGGGAAAGGTGAGGTGGGGTGATGCATAAAACAAGGGTTTCAAATTAGCTCAGATACCGTTCCATAAACCCAATACGTAATAGACAAGACCTACTCCTTGCTCAGGGAACTGGACTCAACACCCCCTATTCACCGCCCAAGAGTATATCTGACTAGTAAGAATCTTAAAACCTATGTATTGATATCTCTCTGTAAGTGAGTCAAGTGGGTGTAAAGCTGCATAAACACAGCAGTGAAAAGCAGCTAAACCCCATTATAAAACTCAATTAATTTTAAAAACCCGTGAAACAAAGACAGTGAAAGGGAGAGAAATTCTTACAAAATTCGTTCAGGCGCTGTGATGCCACCTGGATTGACCATATCTAGACCCGCAGCTGATTGAGACATAAGGGTGGACACTCTTGGGGCTGAGGGGTTTGGTGAGGTTCGGTGAGCAAACGCAGACGCTTTAAAGTAATACTGCGTGGTACCCATCCCATGGGTCCCAAATCTCCAGGTTCAAGGGCATCTTCCTACATCGAAAACATGCATGAGAAACCCAGAAGACGGTCCACCGAGTGATTGGGAAAGGTTTCTAAAACGCACCTCATTTCTCGTCTCCTTGTGCTCGGGTTCGCCATTCCAGCCGCTTTACTAGCAATCTCCCTCCTTGGAGAATCAGCACCTTTAACCTCCTGTTCCATACAGGTGGCAATTTGAACTGAGGGTGAACGGGAAGACGGGGAACCAATGAGAGACTAGCTCTAGGTGTTGGGACAGGCACAGGTCACTCTATTTTCCCATCAGGAAGAAGAATTAACCACAGGCTCAGTCTGCCGCCCGGAAGCAGAATAGGGCCTAAAGCAATCCTGCGCTTTTGCGGCCAGCTCCCAAGAGAGCGAGTTGAAAAATGGAGCTCGGGGGCACTGCAATTCACAAACCTGCAGACTTATAAATGATAACTCTCGTCTACAAATATATTGAGGGAAGGCAACAAAGAGGATTTGAAAGCAAGGCAGAATTGCAGGAAACAGATTTCAGGAGGCAGATTCGAATCGCCTTTAAAGCACAGGAAAAGCGGCAAAACCTCGACAATGATGCCCTTGGCCAAAAAGGGCGTATGCGTTTTTTCCTGAATATATTCAGGAAAAAACGCATACGCCCTTTTTGGCCAACCAAGCAACCTGGAAAGGCAAATCAGCGCTACAAAGAAGTCTCGCTTCCCATCGGTCAAAAGGGCCATGCTGAGTAAAGTGTCAAAACCAGAAATGCAGGACAGGCCACGGAGAAACGGGAGCCTTGCTACGCTGATGGGCGGGATGTAAATTGCCAACAGCCACTCTGGAGAAGTGTACGGTGTGTCCTGAAACATTTACAAAACTCAGCTTAGAGAGCATAGGGCACTTCCACTCATGGGCGTATAAATTGGGAAAACTAAAAATCAGCAAGACACAAGCACCCCAAAGTTTAGGGCTGCTCTGTTGACAAGAACCTCCACTTCGTTACACCTTAAATATCCCAGGAAAGAGAAAAATGGATAAAGAAGTTGTGGTCCTTATGTACAATGGAATATCACTCAGCCATGAAATCAACGTCATAAGGCTAGTAGCAGCATGATGAGTGGATTTAGGTACGACGATTCTAAGTGCAATAAGTCACACAGAAAAAGACACTTATCATAAGTTATCACCTATAGAGGGAATGTAAAAACCGCTACCCTTGAACTGAATTACAAAACAGAACAGATTCACACGGTTAGAAAACACACTATGGCTGCCTAACGGGAAAGGTGAGGTGGGGTGATGCATAAAACAAGGGTTTCAAATTAGCTCAGATACCGTTCCATAAACCCAATACGTAATAGACAAGACCTACTCCTTGCTCAGGGAACTGGACTCAACACCCCCTATTCACCGCCCAAGAGTATATCTGACTAGTAAGAATCTTAAAACCTATGTATTGATATCTCTCTGTAAGTGAGTCAAGTGGGTGTAAAGCTGCATAAACACAGCAGTGAAAAGCAGCTAAACCCCATTATAAAACTCAATTAATTTTAAAAACCCGTGAAACAAAGACAGTGAAAGGGAGAGAAATTCTTACAAAATTCGTTCAGGCGCTGTGATGCCACCTGGATTGACCATATCTAGACCCGCAGCTGATTGAGACATAAGGGTGGACACTCTTGGGGCTGAGGGGTTTGGTGAGGTTCGGTGAGCAAACGCAGACGCTTTAAAGTAATACTGCGTGGTACCCATCCCATGGGTCCCAAATCTCCAGGTTCAAGGGCATCTTCCTACATCGAAAACATGCATGAGAAACCCAGAAGACGGTCCACCGAGTGATTGGGAAAGGTTTCTAAAACGCACCTCATTTCTCGTCTCCTTGTGCTCGGGTTCGCCATTCCAGCCGCTTTACTAGCAATCTCCCTCCTTGGAGAATCAGCACCTTTAACCTCCTGTTCCATACAGGTGGCAATTTGAACTGAGGGTGAACGGGAAGACGGGGAACCAATGAGAGACTAGCTCTAGGTGTTGGGACAGGCACAGGTCACTCTATTTTCCCATCAGGAAGAAGAATTAACCACAGGCTCAGTCTGCCGCCCGGAAGCAGAATAGGGCCTAAAGCAATCCTGCGCTTTTGCGGCCAGCTCCCAAGAGAGCGAGTTGAAAAATGGAGCTCGGGGGCACTGCAATTCACAAACCTGCAGACTTATAAATGATAACTCTCGTCTACAAATATATTGAGGGAAGGCAACAAAGAGGATTTGAAAGCAAGGCAGAATTGCAGGAAACAGATTTCAGGAGGCAGATTCGAATCGCCTTTAAAGCACAGGAAAAGCGGCAAAACCTCGACAATGATGCCCTTGGCCAAAAAGGGCGTATGCGTTTTTTCCTGAATATATTCAGGAAAAAACGCATACGCCCTTTTTGGCCAACCAAGCAACCTGGAAAGGCAAATCAGCGCTACAAAGAAGTCTCGCTTCCCATCGGTCAAAAGGGCCATGCTGAGTAAAGTGTCAAAACCAGAAATGCAGGACAGGCCACGGAGAAACGGGAGCCTTGCTACGCTGATGGGCGGGATGTAAATTGCCAACAGCCACTCTGGAGAAGTGTACGGTGTGTCCTGAAACATTTACAAAACTCAGCTTAGAGAGCATAGGGCACTTTCACTCATGGGCGTATAAATTGGGAAAACTAAAAATCAGCAAGACACAAGCACCCCAAAGTTTAGGGCTGCTCTGTTGACAAGAACCTCCACTTCGTTACACCTTAAATATCCCAGGAAAGAGAAAAATGGATAAAGAAGTTGTGGTCCTTATGTACAATGGAATATCACTCAGCCATGAAATCAACGTCATAAGGCTAGTAGCAGCATGATGAGTGGATTTAGGTACGACGATTCTAAGTGCAATAAGTCACACAGAAAAAGACACTTATCATAAGTTATCACCTATAGAGGGAATGTAAAAACCGCTACCCTTGAACTGAATTACAAAACAGAACAGATTCACACGGTTAGAAAACACACTATGGCTGCCTAACGGGAAAGGTGAGGTGGGGTGATGCATAAAACAAGGGTTTCAAATTAGCTCAGATACCGTTCCATAAACCCAATACGTAATAGACAAGACCTACTCCTTGCTCAGGGAACTGGACTCAACACCCCCTATTCACCGCCCAAGAGTATATCTGACTAGTAAGAATCTTAAAACCTATGTATTGATATCTCTCTGTAAGTGAGTCAAGTGGGTGTAAAGCTGCATAAACACAGCAGTGAAAAGCAGCTAAACCCCATTATAAAACTCAATTAATTTTAAAAACCCTTGAAACAAAGACAGTGAAAGGGAGATAAATTCTTACAAAATTCGTTCAGGCGCTGTGATGCCACCTGGATTGACCATATCTAGACCCGCAGCTGATTGAGACATAAGGGTGGACACTCTTGGGGCTGAGGGGTTTGGTGAGGTTCGGTGAGCAAACGCAGACGCTTTAAAGTAATACTGCGTGGTACCCATCCCATGGGTCCCAAATCTCCAGGTTCAAGGGCATCTTCCTACATCGAAAACATGCATGAGAAACCCAGAAGACGGTCCACCGAGTGATTGGGAAAGGTTTCTAAAACGCACCTCATTTCTCGTCTCCTTGTGCTCGGGTTCGCCATTCCAGCCGCTTTACTAGCAATCTCCCTCCTTGGAGAATCAGCACCTTTAACCTCCTGTTCCATACAGGTG
Source organism: Eschrichtius robustus (assembly GCF_028021215.1). Taxonomy (NCBI): domain Eukaryota; kingdom Metazoa; phylum Chordata; class Mammalia; order Artiodactyla; family Eschrichtiidae; genus Eschrichtius; species Eschrichtius robustus. Next base: position 67,476,923 of record NC_090830.1, on the reverse strand, counting down.
GCAATTTGAACTGAGGGTGAACGGGAAGACGGGGAACCAATGAGAGACTAGCTCTAGGTGTTGGGACAGGCACAGGTCACTCTATTTTCCCATCAGGAAGAAGAATTAACCACAGGCTCAGTCTGCCGCCCGGAAGCAGAATAGGGCCTAAAGCAATCCTGCGCTTTTGCGGCCAGCTCCCAAGAGAGCGAGTTGAAAAATGGAGCTCGGGGGCACTGCAATTCACAAACCTGCAGACTTATAAATGATAACTCTCGTCTACAAATATATTGAGGGAAGGCAACAAAGAGGATTTGAAAGCAAGGCAGAATTGCAGGAAACAGATTTCAGGAGGCAGATTCGAATCGCCTTTAAAGCACAGGAAAAGCGGCAAAACCTCGACAATGATGCCCTTGGCCAAAAAGGGCGTATGCGTTTTTTCCTGAATATATTCAGGAAAAAACGCATACGCCCTTTTTGGCCAACCAAGCAACCTGGAAAGGCAAATCAGCGCTACAAAGAAGTCTCGCTTCCCATCGGTCAAAAGGGCCATGCTGAGTAAAGTGTCAAAACCAGAAATGCAGGACAGGCCACGGAGAAACGGGAGCCTTGCTACGCTGATGGGCGGGATGTAAATTGCCAACAGCCACTCTGGAGAAGTGTCCGGTGTGTCCTGAAACATTTACAAAACTCAGCTTAGAGAGCATAGGGCACTTCCACTCATGGGCGTATAAATTGGGAAAACTAAAAATCAGCAAGACACAAGCACCCCAAAGTTTAGGGCTGCTCTGTTGACAAGAACCTCCACTTCGTTACACCTTAAATATCCCAGGAAAGAGAAAAATGGATAAAGAAGTTGTGGTCCTTATGTACAATGGAATATCACTCAGCCATGAAATCAACGTCATAAGGCTAGTAGCAGCATGATGAGTGGATTTAGGTACGACGATTCTAAGTGCAATAAGTCACACAGAAAAAGACACTTATCATAAGTTATCACCTATAGAGGGAATGTAAAAACCGCTACCCTTGAACTGAATTACAAAACAGAACAGATTCACACGGTTAGAAAACACACTATGGCTGCCTAACGGGAAAGGTGAGGTGGGGTGATGCATAAAACAAGGGTTTCAAATTAGCTCAGATACCGTTCCATAAACCCAATACGTAATAGACAAGACCTACTCCTTGCTCAGGGAACTGGACTCAACACCCCCTATTCACCGCCCAAGAGTATATCTGACTAGTAAGAATCTTAAAACCTATGTATTGATATCTCTCTGTAAGTGAGTCAAGTGGGTGTAAAGCTGCATAAACACAGCAGTGAAAAGCAGCTAAACCCCATTATAAAACTCAATTAATTTTAAAAACCCTTGAAACAAAGACAGTGAAAGGGAGATAAATTCTTACAAAATTCGTTCAGGCGCTGTGATGCCACCTGGATTGACCATATCTAGACCCGCAGCTGATTGAGACATAAGGGTGGACACTCTTGGGGCTGAGGGGTTTGGTGAGGTTCGGTGAGCAAACGCAGACGCTTTAAAGTAATACTGCGTGGTACCCATCCCATGGGTCCCAAATCTCCAGGTTCAAGGGCATCTTCCTACATCGAAAACATGCATGAGAAACCCAGAAGACGGTCCACCGAGTGATTGGGAAAGGTTTCTAAAACGCACCTCATTTCTCGTCTCCTTGTGCTCGGGTTCGCCATTCCAGCCGCTTTACTAGCAATCTCCCTCCTTGGAGAATCAGCACCTTTAACCTCCTGTTCCATACAGGTGGCAATTTGAACTGAGGGTGAACGGGAAGACGGGGAACCAATGAGAGACTAGCTCTAGGTGTTGGGACAGGCACAGGTCACTCTATTTTCCCATCAGGAAGAAGAATTAACCACAGGCTCAGTCTGCCGCCCGGAAGCAGAATAGGGCCTAAAGCAATCCTGCGCTTTTGCGGCCAGCTCCCAAGAGAGCGAGTTGAAAAATGGAGCTCGGGGGCACTGCAATTCACAAACCTGCAGACTTATAAATGATAACTCTCGTCTACAAATATATTGAGGGAAGGCAACAAAGAGGATTTGAAAGCAAGGCAGAATTGCAGGAAACAGATTTCAGGAGGCAGATTCGAATCGCCTTTAAAGCACAGGAAAAGCGGCAAAACCTCGACAATGATGCCCTTGGCCAAAAAGGGCGTATGCGTTTTTTCCTGAATATATTCAGGAAAAAACGCATACGCCCTTTTTGGCCAACCAAGCAACCTGGAAAGGCAAATCAGCGCTACAAAGAAGTCTCGCTTCCCATCGGTCAAAAGGGCCATGCTGAGTAAAGTGTCAAAACCAGAAATGCAGGACAGGCCACGGAGAAACGGGAGCCTTGCTACGCTGATGGGCGGGATGTAAATTGCCAACAGCCACTCTGGAGAAGTGTACGGTGTGTCCTGAAACATTTACAAAACTCAGCTTAGAGAGCATAGGGCACTTCCACTCATGGGCGTATAAATTGGGAAAACTAAAAATCAGCAAGACACAAGCACCCCAAAGTTTAGGGCTGCTCTGTTGACAAGAACCTCCACTTCGTTACACCTTAAATATCCCAGGAAAGAGAAAAATGGATAAAGAAGTTGTGGTCCTTATGTACAATGGAATATCACTCAGCCATGAAATCAACGTCATAAGGCTAGTAGCAGCATGATGAGTGGATTTAGGTACGACGATTCTAAGTGCAATAAGTCACACAGAAAAAGACACTTATCATAAGTTATCACCTATAGAGGGAATGTAAAAACCGCTACCCTTGAACTGAATTACAAAACAGAACAGATTCACACGGTTAGAAAACACACTATGGCTGCCTAACGGGAAAGGTGAGGTGGGGTGATGCATAAAACAAGGGTTTCAAATTAGCTCAGATACCGTTCCATAAACCCAATACGTAATAGACAAGACCTACTCCTTGCTCAGGGAACTGGACTCAACACCCCCTATTCACCGCCCAAGAGTATATCTGACTAGTAAGAATCTTAAAACCTATGTATTGATATCTCTCTGTAAGTGAGTCAAGTGGGTGTAAAGCTGCATAAACACAGCAGTGAAAAGCAGCTAAACCCCATTATAAAACTCAATTAATTTTAAAAACCCTTGAAACAAAGACAGTGAAAGGGAGATAAATTCTTACAAAATTCGTTCAGGCGCTGTGATGCCACCTGGATTGACCATATCTAGACCCGCAGCTGATTGAGACATAAGGGTGGACACTCTTGGGGCTGAGGGGTTTGGTGAGGTTCGGTGAGCAAACGCAGACGCTTTAAAGTAATACTGCGTGGTACCCATCCCATGGGTCCCAAATCTCCAGGTTCAAGGGCATCTTCCTACATCGAAAACATGCATGAGAAACCCAGAAGACGGTCCACCGAGTGATTGGGAAAGGTTTCTAAAACGCACCTCATTTCTCGTCTCCTTGTGCTCGGGTTCGCCATTCCAGCCGCTTTACTAGCAATCTCCCTCCTTGGAGAATCAGCACCTTTAACCTCCTGTTCCATACAGGTGGCAATTTGAACTGAGGGTGAACGGGAAGACGGGGAACCAATGAGAGACTAGCTCTAGGTGTTGGGACAGGCACAGGTCACTCTATTTTCCCATCAGGAAGAAGAATTAACCACAGGCTCAGTCTGCCGCCCGGAAGCAGAATAGGGCCTAAAGCAATCCTGCGCTTTTGCGGCCAGCTCCCAAGAGAGCGAGTTGAAAAATGGAGCTCGGGGGCACTGCAATTCACAAACCTGCAGACTTATAAATGATAACTCTCGTCTACAAATATATTGAGGGAAGGCAACAAAGAGGATTTGAAAGCAAGGCAGAATTGCAGGAAACAGATTTCAGGAGGCAGATTCGAATCGCCTTTAAAGCACAGGAAAAGCGGCAAAACCTCGACAATGATGCCCTTGGCCAAAAAGGGCGTATGCGTTTTTTCCTGAATATATTCAGGAAAAAACGCATACGCCCTTTTTGGCCAACCAAGCAACCTGGAAAGGCAAATCAGCGCTACAAAGAAGTCTCGCTTCCCATCGGTCAAAAGGGCCATGCTGAGTAAAGTGTCAAAACCAGAAATGCAGGACAGGCCACGGAGAAACGGGAGCCTTGCTACGCTGATGGGCGGGATGTAAATTGCCAACAGCCACTCTGGAGAAGTGTACGGTGTGTCCTGAAACATTTACAAAACTCAGCTTAGAGAGCATAGGGCACTTTCACTCATGGGCGTATAAATTGGGAAAACTAAAAATCAGCAAGACACAAGCACCCCAAAGTTTAGGGCTGCTCTGTTGACAAGAACCTCCACTTCGTTACACCTTAAATATCCCAGGAAAGAGAAAAATGGATAAAGAAGTTGTGGTCCTTATGTACAATGGAATATCACTCAGCCATGAAATCAACGTCATAAGGCTAGTAGCAGCATGATGAGTGGATTTAGGTACGACGATTCTAAGTGCAATAAGTCACACAGAAAAAGACACTTATCATAAGTTATCACCTATAGAGGGAATGTAAAAACCGCTACCCTTGAACTGAATTACAAAACAGAACAGATTCACACGGTTAGAAAACACACTATGGCTGCCTAACGGGAAAGGTGAGGTGGGGTGATGCATAAAACAAGGGTTTCAAATTAGCTCAGATACCGTTCCATAAACCCAATACGTAATAGACAAGACCTACTCCTTGCTCAGGGAACTGGACTCAACACCCCCTATTCACCGCCCAAGAGTATATCTGACTAGTAAGAATCTTAAAACCTATGTATTGATATCTCTCTGTAAGTGAGTCAAGTGGGTGTAAAGCTGCATAAACACAGCAGTGAAAAGCAGCTAAACCCCATTATAAAACTCAATTAATTTTAAAAACCCGTGAAACAAAGACAGTGAAAGGGAGAGAAATTCTTACAAAATTCGTTCAGGCGCTGTGATGCCACCTGGATTGACCATATCTAGACCCGCAGCTGATTGAGACATAAGGGTGGACACTCTTGGGGCTGAGGGGTTTGGTGAGGTTCGGTGAGCAAACGCAGACGCTTTAAAGTAATACTGCGTGGTACCCATCCCATGGGTCCCAAATCTCCAGGTTCAAGGGCATCTTCCTACATCGAAAACATGCATGAGAAACCCAGAAGACGGTCCACCGAGTGATTGGGAAAGGTTTCTAAAACGCACCTCATTTCTCGTCTCCTTGTGCTCGGGTTCGCCATTCCAGCCGCTTTACTAGCAATCTCCCTCCTTGGAGAATCAGCACCTTTAACCTCCTGTTCCATACAGGTGGCAATTTGAACTGAGGGTGAACGGGAAGACGGGGAACCAATGAGAGACTAGCTCTAGGTGTTGGGACAGGCACAGGTCACTCTATTTTCCCATCAGGAAGAAGAATTAACCACAGGCTCAGTCTGCCGCCCGGAAGCAGAATAGGGCCTAAAGCAATCCTGCGCTTTTGCGGCCAGCTCCCAAGAGAGCGAGTTGAAAAATGGAGCTCGGGGGCACTGCAATTCACAAACCTGCAGACTTATAAATGATAACTCTCGTCTACAAATATATTGAGGGAAGGCAACAAAGAGGATTTGAAAGCAAGGCAGAATTGCAGGAAACAGATTTCAGGAGGCAGATTCGAATCGCCTTTAAAGCACAGGAAAAGCGGCAAAACCTCGACAATGATGCCCTTGGCCAAAAAGGGCGTATGCGTTTTTTCCTGAATATATTCAGGAAAAAACGCATACGCCCTTTTTGGCCAACCAAGCAACCTGGAAAGGCAAATCAGCGCTACAAAGAAGTCTCGCTTCCCATCGGTCAAAAGGGCCATGCTGAGTAAAGTGTCAAAACCAGAAATGCAGGACAGGCCACGGAGAAACGGGAGCCTTGCTACGCTGATGGGCGGGATGTAAATTGCCAACAGCCACTCTGGAGAAGTGTACGGTGTGTCCTGAAACATTTACAAAACTCAGCTTAGAGAGCATAGGGCACTTCCACTCATGGGCGTATAAATTGGGAAAACTAAAAATCAGCAAGACACAAGCACCCCAAAGTTTAGGGCTGCTCTGTTGACAAGAACCTCCACTTCGTTACACCTTAAATATCCCAGGAAAGAGAAAAATGGATAAAGAAGTTGTGGTCCTTATGTACAATGGAATATCACTCAGCCATGAAATCAACGTCATAAGGCTAGTAGCAGCATGATGAGTGGATTTAGGTACGACGATTCTAAGTGCAATAAGTCACACAGAAAAAGACACTTATCATAAGTTATCACCTATAGAGGGAATGTAAAAACCGCTACCCTTGAACTGAATTACAAAACAGAACAGATTCACACGGTTAGAAAACACACTATGGCTGCCTAACGGGAAAGGTGAGGTGGGGTGATGCATAAAACAAGGGTTTCAAATTAGCTCAGATACCGTTCCATAAACCCAATACGTAATAGACAAGACCTACTCCTTGCTCAGGGAACTGGACTCAACACCCCCTATTCACCGCCCAAGATTATATCTGACTAGTAAGAATCTTAAAACCTATGTATTGATATCTCTCTGTAAGTGAGTCAAGTGGGTGTAAAGCTGCATAAACACAGCAGTGAAAAGCAGCTAAACCCATTATAAAACTCAATTAATTTTAAAAACCCGTGAAACAAAGACAGTGAAAGGGAGAGAAATTCTTACAAAATTCGTTCAGGCGCTGTGATGCCACCTGGATTGACCATATCTAGACACGCAGCTGATTGAGACATAAGGGTGGACACTCTTGGGGCTGAGGGGTTTGGTGAGGTTCGGTGAGCAAACGCAGACGCTTTAAAGTAATACTGCGTGGTACCCATCCCATGGGTCCCAAATCTCCAGGTTCAAGGGCATCTTCCTACATCGAAAACATGCATGAGAAACCCAGAAGACGGTCCACCGAGTGATTGGGAAAGGTTTCTAAAACGCACCTCATTTCTCGTCTCCTTGTGTTCGGGTTCGCCATTCCAGCCGCTTTACTAGCAATCTCCCTCCTTGGAGAATCAGCACCTTTAACCTCCTGTTCCATACAGGTGGCAATTTGAACTGAGGGTGAACGGGAAGACGGGGAACCAATGAGAGACTAGCTCTAGGTGTTGGGACAGGCACAGGTCACTCTATTTTCCCATCAGGAAGAAGAATTAACCACAGGCTCAGTCTGCCGCCCGGAAGCAGAATAGGGCCTAAAGCAATCCTGCGCTTTTGCGGCCAGCTCCCAAGAGAGCGAGTTGAAAAATGGAGCTCGGGGGCACTGCAATTCACAAACCTGCAGACTTATAAATGATAACTCTCGTCTACAAATATATTGAGGGAAGGCAACAAAGAGGATTTGAAAGCAAGGCAGAATTGCAGGAAACAGATTTCAGGAGGCAGATTCGAATCGCCTTTAAAGCACAGGAAAAGCGGCAAAACCTCGACAATGATGCCCTTGGCCAAAAAGGGCGTATGCGTTTTTTCCTGAATATATTCAGGAAAAAACGCATACGCCCTTTTTGGCCAACCAAGCAACCTGGAAAGGCAAATCAGCGCTACAAAGAAGTCTCGCTTCCCATCGGTCAAAAGGGCCATGCTGAGTAAAGTGTCAAAACCAGAAATGCAGGACAGGCCACGGAGAAACGGGAGCCTTGCTACGCTGATGGGCGGGATGTAAATTGCCAACAACCACTCTGGAGAAGTGTACGGTGTGTCCTGAAACATTTACAAAACTCAGCTTAGAGAGCAAAGGGCACTTCCACTCATGGGCGTATAAATTAGGAAAACTAAAAATCAGCAAGACACAAGCACCCCAAAGTTTAGGGCTGCTCTGTTGACAAGAACCTCCACTTCGTTACACCTTAAATATCCCAGGAAAGAGAAAAATGAATAAAGAAGTTGTGGTCCTTATGTACAATGGAATATCACTCAGCCATGAAATCAACGTCATAAGGCTAGTAGCAGCATGATGAGTGGATTTAGGTACGACGATTCTAAGTGAAATAAGTCACACAGAAAAAGACACTTATCATAAGATATCACCTATAGAGGGAATGTAAAAACCGCTGCCCTTGAACTGAATTACAAAACAGAACAGATTCACACGGTTAGAAAACACACTATGGCTGCCTAACGGGAAAGGTGAGGTGGGGTGATGCATAAAACAAGGGTTTCAAATTAGCTCAGATACCGTTCCATAAACCCAATACGTAATAGACAAGACCTACTCCTTGCTCAGGGAACTGGACTCAACACCCCCTATTCACCGCCCAAGATTATATCTGACTAGTAAGAATCTTAAAACCTATGTATTGATATCTCTCTGTAAGTGAGTCAAGTGGGTGTAAAGCTGCATAAACACAGCAGTGAAAAGCAGCTAAACCCCATTATAAAACTCAATTAATTTTAAAAACCCGTGAAACAAAGACAGTGAAAGGGAGAGAAATTCTTACAAAATTCGTTCAGGCGCTGTGATGCCACCTGGATTGACCATATCTAGACCCGCAGCTGATTGAGACATAAGGGTGGACACTCTTGGGGCTGAGGGGTTTGGTGAGGTTCGGTGAGCAAACGCAGACGCTTTAAAGTAATACTGCGTGGTACCCATCCCATGGGTCCCAAATCTCCAGGTTCAAGGGCATCTTCCTACATCGAAAACATGCATGAGAAACCCAGAAGACGGTCCACCGAGTGATTGGGAAAGGTTTCTAAAACGCACCTCATTTCTCGTCTCCTTGTGCTCGGGTTCGCCATTCCAGCCGCTTTACTAGCAATCTCCCTCCTTGGAGAATCAGCACCTTTAACCTCCTGTTCCATACAGGTGGCAATTTGAACTGAGGGTGAACGGGAAGACGGGGAACCAATGAGAGACTAGCTCTAGGTGTTGGGACAGGCACAGGTCACTCTATTTTCCCATCAGGAAGAAGAATTAACCACAGGCTCAGTCTGCCGCCCGGAAGCAGAATAGGGCCTAAAGCAATCCTGCGCTTTTGCGGCCAGCTCCCAAGAGAGCGAGTTGAAAAATGGAGCTCGGGGGCACTGCAATTCACAAACCTGCAGACTTATAAATGATAACTCTCGTCTACAAATATATTGAGGGAAGGCAACAAAGAGGATTTGAAAGCAAGGCAGAATTGCAGGAAACAGATTTCAGGAGGCAGATTCGAATCGCCTTTAAAGCACAGGAAAAGCGGCAAAACCTCGACAATGATGCCCTTGGCCAAAAAGGGCGTATGCGTTTTTTCCTGAATATATTCAGGAAAAAACGCATACGCCCTTTTTGGCCAACCAAGCAACCTGGAAAGGCAAATCAGCGCTACAAAGAAGTCTCGCTTCCCATCGGTCAAAAGGGCCATGCTGAGTAAAGTGTCAAAACCAGAAATGCAGGACAGGCCACGGAGAAACGGGAGCCTTGCTACGCTGATGGGCGGGATGTAAATTGCCAACAGCCACTCTGGAGAAGTGTACGGTGTGTCCTGAAACATTTACAAAACTCAGCTTAGAGAGCATAGGGCACTTCCACTCATGGGCGTATAAATTGGGAAAACTAAAAATCAGCAAGACACAAGCACCCCAAAGTTTAGGGCTGCTCTGTTGACAAGAACCTCCACTTCGTTACACCTTAAATATCCCAGGAAAGAGAAAAATGGATAAAGAAGTTGTGGTCCTTATGTACAATGGAATATCACTCAGCCATGAAATCAACGTCATAAGGCTAGTAGCAGCATGATGAGTGGATTTAGGTACGACGATTCTAAGTGCAATAACTCACACAGAAAAAGACACTTATCACAAGTTATCACCTATAGAGGGAATGTAAAAACCGCTACCCTTGAACTGAATTACAAAACAGAACAGATTCACACGGTTAGAAAACACACTATGGCTGCCTAACGGGAAAGGTGAGGTGGGGTGATGCATAAAACAAGGGTTTCAAATTAGCTCAGATACCGTTCCATAAACCCAATACGTAATAGACAAGACCTACTCCTTGCTCAGGGAACTGGACTCAACACCCCCTATTCACCGCCCAAGATTATATCTGACTAGTAAGAATCTTAAAACCTATGTATTGATATCTCTCTGTAAGTGAGTCAAGTGGGTGTAAAGCTGCATAAACACAGCAGTGAAAAGCAGCTAAACCCCATTATAAAACTCAATTAATTTTAAAAACCCGTGAAACAAAGACAGTGAAAGGGAGAGAAATTCTTACAAAATTCGTTCAGGCGCTGTGATGCCACCTGGATTGACCATATCTAGACCCGCAGCTGATTGAGACATAAGGGTGGACACTCTTGGGGCTGAGGGGTTTGGTGAGGTTCGGTGAGCAAACGCAGACGCTTTAAAGTAATACTGCGTGGTACCCATCCCATGGGTCCCAAATCTCCAGGTTCAAGGGCATCTTCCTACATCGAAAACATGCATGAGAAACCCAGAAGACGGTCCACCGAGTGATTGGGAAAGGTTTCTAAAACGCACCTCATTTCTCGTCTCCTTGTGCTCGGGTTCGCCATTCCAGCCGCTTTACTAGCAATCTCCCTCCTTGGAGAATCAGCACCTTTAACCTCCTGTTCCATACAGGTGGCAATTTGAACTGAGGGTGAACGGGAAGACGGGGAACCAATGAGAGACTAGCTCTAGGTGTTGGGACAGGCACAGGTCACTCTATTTTCCCATCAGGAAGAAGAATTAACCACAGGCTCAGTCTGCCGCCCGGAAGCAGAATAGGGCCTAAAGCAATCCTGCGCTTTTGCGGCCAGCTCCCAAGAGAGCGAGTTGAAAAATGGAGCTCGGGGGCACTGCAATTCACAAACCTGCAGACTTATAAATGATAACTCTCGTCTACAAATATATTGAGGGAAGGCAACAAAGAGGATTTGAAAGCAAGGCAGAATTGCAGGAAACAGATTTCAGGAGGCAGATTCGAATCGCCTTTAAAGCACAGGAAAAGCGGCAAAACCTCGACAATGATGCCCTTGGCCAAAAAGGGCGTATGCGTTTTTTCCTGAATATATTCAGGAAAAAACGCATACGCCCTTTTTGGCCAACCAAGCAACCTGGAAAGGCAAATCAGCGCTACAAAGAAGTCTCGCTTCCCATCGGTCAAAAGGGCCATGCTGAGTAAAGTGTCAAAACCAGAAATGCAGGACAGGCCACGGAGAAACGGGAGCCTTGCTACGCTGATGGGCGGGATGTAAATTGCCAACAGCCACTCTGGAGAAGTGTACGGTGTGTCCTGAAACATTTACAAAACTCAGCTTAGAGAGCATAGGGCACTTCCACTCATGGGCGTATAAATTGGGAAAACTAAAAATCAGCAAGACACAAGCACCCCAAAGTTTAGGGCTGCTCTGTTGACAAGAACCTCCACTTCGTTACACCTTAAATATCCCAGGAAAGAGAAAAATGGATAAAGAAGTTGTGGTCCTTATGTACAATGGAATATCACTCAGCCATGAAATCAACGTCATAAGGCTAGTAGCAGCATGATGAGTGGATTTAGGTACGACGATTCTAAGTGCAATAACTCACACAGAAAAAGACACTTATCACAAGTTATCACCTATAGAGGGAATGTAAAAACCGCTACCCTTGAACTGAATTACAAAACAGAACAGATTCACACGGTTAGAAAACACACTATGGCTGCCTAACGGGAAAGGTGAGGTGGGGTGATGCATAAAACAAGGGTTTCAAATTAGCTCAGATACCGTTCCATAAACCCAATACGTAATAGACAAGACCTACTCCTTGCTCAGGGAACTGGACTCAACACCCCCTATTCACCGCCCAAGATTATATCTGACTAGTAAGAATCTTAAAACCTATGTATTGATATCTCTCTGTAAGTGAGTCAAGTGGGTGTAAAGCTGCATAAACACAGCAGTGAAAAGCAGCTAAACCCCATTATAAAACTCAATTAATTTTAAAAACCCGTGAAACAAAGACAGTGAAAGGGAGAGAAATTCTTACAAAATTCGTTCAGGCGCTGTGATGCCACCTGGATTGACCATATCTAGACCCGCAGCTGATTGAGACATAAGGGTGGACACTCTTGGGGCTGAGGGGTTTGGTGAGGTTCGGTGAGCAAACGCAGACGCTTTAAAGTAATACTGCGTGGTACCCATCCCATGGGTCCCAAATCTCCAGGTTCAAGGGCATCTTCCTACATCGAAAACATGCATGAGAAACCCAGAAGACGGTCCACCGAGTGATTGGGAAAGGTTTCTAAAACGCACCTCATTTCTCGTCTCCTTGTGCTCGGGTTCGCCATTCCAGCCGCTTTACTAGCAATCTCCCTCCTTGGAGAATCAGCACCTTTAACCTCCTGTTCCATACAGGTGGCAATTTGAACTGAGGGTGAACGGGAAGACGGGGAACCAATGAGAGACTAGCTCTAGGTGTTGGGACAGGCACAGGTCACTCTATTTTCCCATCAGGAAGAAGAATTAACCACAGGCTCAGTCTGCCGCCCGGAAGCAGAATAGGGCCTAAAGCAATCCTGCGCTTTTGCGGCCAGCTCCCAAGAGAGCGAGTTGAAAAATGGAGCTCGGGGGCACTGCAATTCACAAACCTGCAGACTTATAAATGATAACTCTCGTCTACAAATATATTGAGGGAAGGCAACAAAGAGGATTTGAAAGCAAGGCAGAATTGCAGGAAACAGATTTCAGGAGGCAGATTCGAATCGCCTTTAAAGCACAGGAAAAGCGGCAAAACCTCGACAATGATGCCCTTGGCCAAAAAGGGCGTATGCGTTTTTTCCTGAATATATTCAGGAAAAAACGCATACGCCCTTTTTGGCCAACCAAGCAACCTGGAAAGGCAAATCAGCGCTACAAAGAAGTCTCGCTTCCCATCGGTCAAAAGGGCCATGCTGAGTAAAGTGTCAAAACCAGAAATGCAGGACAGGCCACGGAGAAACGGGAGCCTTGCTACGCTGATGGGCGGGATGTAAATTGCCAACAGCCACTCTGGAGAAGTGTACGGTGTGTCCTGAAACATTTACAAAACTCAGCTTAGAGAGCATAGGGCACTTCCACTCATGGGCGTATAAATTGGGAAAACTAAAAATCAGCAAGACACAAGCACCCCAAAGTTTAGGGCTGCTCTGTTGACAAGAACCTCCACTTCGTTACACCTTAAATATCCCAGGAAAGAGAAAAATGGATAAAGAAGTTGTGGTCCTTATGTACAATGGAATATCACTCAGCCATGAAATCAACGTCATAAGGCTAGTAGCAGCATGATGAGTGGATTTAGGTACGACGATTCTAAGTGCAATAAGTCACACAGAAAAAGACACTTATCATAAGTTATCACCTATAGAGGGAATGTAAAAACCGCTACCCTTGAACTGAATTACAAAACAGAACAGATTCACACGGTTAGAAAACACACTATGGCTGCCTAACGGGAAAGGTGAGGTGGGGTGATGCATAAAACAAGGGTTTCAAATTAGCTCAGATACCGTTCCATAAACCCAATACGTAATAGACAAGACCTACTCCTTGCTCAGGGAACTGGACTCAACACCCCCTATTCACCGCCCAAGAGTATATCTGACTAGTAAGAATCTTAAAACCTATGTATTGATATCTCTCTGTAAGTGAGTCAAGTGGGTGTAAAGCTGCATAAACACAGCAGTGAAAAGCAGCTAAACCCATTATAAAACTCAATTAATTTTAAAAACCCGTGAAACAAAGACAGTGAAAGGGAGAGAAATTCTTACAAAATTCGTTCAGGCGCTGTGATGCCACCTGGATTGACCATATCTAGACACGCAGCTGATTGAGACATAAGGGTGGACACTCTTGGGGCTGAGGGGTTTGGTGAGGTTCGGTGAGCAAACGCAGACGCTTTAAAGTAATACTGCGTGGTACCCATCCCATGGGTCCCAAATCTCCAGGTTCAAGGGCATCTTCCTACATCGAAAACATGCATGAGAAACCCAGAAGACGGTCCACCGAGTGATTGGGAAAGGTTTCTAAAACGCACCTCATTTCTCGTCTCCTTGTGCTCGGGTTCGCCATTCCAGCCGCTTTACTAGCAATCTCCCTCCTTGGAGAATCAGCACCTTTAACCTCCTGTTCCATACAGGTGGCAATTTGAACTGAGGGTGAACGGGAAGACGGGGAACCAATGAGAGACTAGCTCTAGGTGTTGGGACAGGCACAGGTCACTCTATTTTCCCATCAGGAAGAAGAATTAACCACAGGCTCAGTCTGCCGCCCGGAAGCAGAATAGGGCCTAAAGCAATCCTGCGCTTTTGCGGCCAGCTCCCAAGAGAGCGAGTTGAAAAATGGAGCTCGGGGGCACTGCAATTCACAAACCTGCAGACTTATAAATGATAACTCTCGTCTACAAATATATTGAGGGAAGGCAACAAAGAGGATTTGAAAGCAAGGCAGAATTGCAGGAAACAGATTTCAGGAGGCAGATTCGAATCGCCTTTAAAGCACAGGAAAAGCGGCAAAACCTCGACAATGATGCCCTTGGCCAAAAAGGGCGTATGCGTTTTTTCCTGAATATATTCAGGAAAAAACGCATACGCCCTTTTTGGCCAACCAAGCAACCTGGAAAGGCAAATCAGCGCTACAAAGAAGTCTCGCTTCCCATCGGTCAAAAGGGCCATGCTGAGTAAAGTGTCAAAACCAGAAATGCAGGACAGGCCACGGAGAAACGGGAGCCTTGCTACGCTGATGGGCGGGATGTAAATTGCCAACAACCACTCTGGAGAAGTGTACGGTGTGTCCTGAAACATTTACAAAACTCAGCTTAGAGAGCAAAGGGCACTTCCACTCATGGGCGTATAAATTGGGAAAACTAAAAATCAGCAAGACACAAGCACCCCAAAGTTTAGGGCTGCTCTGTTGACAAGAACCTCCACTTCGTTACACCTTAAATATCCCAGGAAAGAGAAAAATGAATAAAGAAGTTGTGGTCCTTATGTACAATGGAATATCACTCAGCCATGAAATCAACGTCATAAGGCTAGTAGCAGCATGATGAGTGGATTTAGGTACGACGATTCTAAGTCAAATAAGTCACACAGAAAAAGACACTTATCATAAGATATCACCTATAGAGGGAATGTAAAAACCGCTGCCCTTGAACTGAATTACAAAACAGAACAGATTCACACGGTTAGAAAACACACTATGGCTGCCTAACGGGAAAGGTGAGGTGGGGTGATGCATAAAACAAGGGTTTCAAATTAGCTCAGATACCGTTCCATAAACCCAATACGTAATAGACAAGACCTACTCCTTGCTCAGGGAACTGGACTCAACACCCCCTATTCACCGCCCAAGATTATATCTGACTAGTAAGAATCTTAAAACCTATGTATTGATATCTCTCTGTAAGTGAGTCAAGTGGGTGTAAAGCTGCATAAACACAGCAGTGAAAAGCAGCTAAACCCCATTATAAAACTCAATTAATTTTAAAAACCCGTGAAACAAAGACAGTGAAAGGGAGAGAAATTCTTACAAAATTCGTTCAGGCGCTGTGATGCCACCTGGATTGACCATATCTAGACCCGCAGCTGATTGAGACATAAGGGTGGACACTCTTGGGGCTGAGGGGTTTGGTGAGGTTCGGTGAGCAAACGCAGACGCTTTAAAGTAATACTGCGTGGTACCCATCCCATGGGTCCCAAATCTCCAGGTTCAAGGGCATCTTCCTACATCGAAAACATGCATGAGAAACCCAGAAGACGGTCCACCGAGTGATTGGGAAAGGTTTCTAAAACGCACCTCATTTCTCGTCTCCTTGTGCTCGGGTTCGCCATTCCAGCCGCTTTACTAGCAATCTCCCTCCTTGGAGAATCAGCACCTTTAACCTCCTGTTCCATACAGGTGGCAATTTGAACTGAGGGTGAACGGGAAGACGGGGAACCAATGAGAGACTAGCTCTAGGTGTTGGGACAGGCACAGGTCACTCTATTTTCCCATCAGGAAGAAGAATTAACCACAGGCTCAGTCTGCCGCCCGGAAGCAGAATAGGGCCTAAAGCAATCCTGCGCTTTTGCGGCCAGCTCCCAAGAGAGCGAGTTGAAAAATGGAGCTCGGGGGCACTGCAATTCACAAACCTGCAGACTTATAAATGATAACTCTCGTCTACAAATATATTGAGGGAAGGCAACAAAGAGGATTTGAAAGCAAGGCAGAATTGCAGGAAACAGATTTCAGGAGGCAGATTCGAATCGCCTTTAAAGCACAGGAAAAGCGGCAAAACCTCGACAATGATGCCCTTGGCCAAAAAGGGCGTATGCGTTTTTTCCTGAATATATTCAGGAAAAAACGCATACGCCCTTTTTGGCCAACCAAGCAACCTGGAAAGGCAAATCAGCGCTACAAAGAAGTCTCGCTTCCCATCGGTCAAAAGGGCCATGCTGAGTAAAGTGTCAAAACCAGAAATGCAGGACAGGCCACGGAGAAACGGGAGCCTTGCTACGCTGATGGGCGGGATGTAAATTGCCAACAGCCACTCTGGAGAAGTGTACGGTGTGTCCTGAAACATTTACAAAACTCAGCTTAGAGAGCATAGGGCACTTCCACTCATGGGCGTATAAATTGGGAAAACTAAAAATCAGCAAGACACAAGCACCCCAAAGTTTAGGGCTGCTCTGTTGACAAGAACCTCCACTTCGTTACACCTTAAATATCCCAGGAAAGAGAAAAATGGATAAAGAAGTTGTGGTCCTTATGTACAATGGAATATCACTCAGCCATGAAATCAACGTCATAAGGCTAGTAGCAGCATGATGAGTGGATTTAGGTACGACGATTCTAAGTGCAATAAGTCACACAGAAAAAGACACTTATCATAAGTTATCACCTATAGAGGGAATGTAAAAACCGCTACCCTTGAACTGAATTACAAAACAGAACAGATTCACACGGTTAGAAAACACACTATGGCTGCCTAACGGGAAAGGTGAGGTGGGGTGATGCATAAAACAAGGGTTTCAAATTAGCTCAGATACCGTTCCATAAACCCAATACGTAATAGACAAGACCTACTCCTTGCTCAGGGAACTGGACTCAACACCCCCTATTCACCGCCCAAGAGTATATCTGACTAGTAAGAATCTTAAAACCTATGTATTGATATCTCTCTGTAAGTGAGTCAAGTGGGTGTAAAGCTGCATAAACACAGCAGTGAAAAGCAGCTAAACCCCATTATAAAACTCAATTAATTTTAAAAACCCTTGAAACAAAGACAGTGAAAGGGAGAGAAATTCTTACAAAATTCGTTCAGGCGCTGTGATGCCACCTGGATTGACCATATCTAGACCCGCAGCTGATTGAGACATAAGGGTGGACACTCTTGGGGCTGAGGGGTTTGGTGAGGTTCGGTGAGCAAACGCAGACGCTTTAAAGTAATACTGCGTGGTACCCATCCCATGGGTCCCAAATCTCCAGGTTCAAGGGCATCTTCCTACATCGAAAACATGCATGAGAAACCCAGAAGACGGTCCACCGAGTGATTGGGAAAGGTTTCTAAAACGCACCTCATTTCTCGTCTCCTTGTGCTCGGGTTCGCCATTCCAGCCGCTTTACTAGCAATCTCCCTCCTTGGAGAATCAGCACCTTTAACCTCCTGTTCCATACAGGTGGCAATTTGAACTGAGGGTGAACGGGAAGACGGGGAACCAATGAGAGACTAGCTCTAGGTGTTGGGACAGGCACAGGTCACTCTATTTTCCCATCAGGAAGAAGAATTAACCACAGGCTCAGTCTGCCGCCCGGAAGCAGAATAGGGCCTAAAGCAATCCTGCGCTTTTGCGGCCAGCTCCCAAGAGAGCGAGTTGAAAAATGGAGCTCGGGGGCACTGCAATTCACAAACCTGCAGACTTATAAATGATAACTCTCGTCTACAAATATATTGAGGGAAGGCAACAAAGAGGATTTGAAAGCAAGGCAGAATTGCAGGAAACAGATTTCAGGAGGCAGATTCGAATCGCCTTTAAAGCACAGGAAAAGCGGCAAAACCTCGACAATGATGCCCTTGGCCAAAAAGGGCGTATGCGTTTTTTCCTGAATATATTCAGGAAAAAACGCATACGCCCTTTTTGGCCAACCAAGCAACCTGGAAAGGCAAATCAGCGCTACAAAGAAGTCTCGCTTCCCATCGGTCAAAAGGGCCATGCTGAGTAAAGTGTCAAAACCAGAAATGCAGGACAGGCCACGGAGAAACGGGAGCCTTGCTACGCTGATGGGCGGGATGTAAATTGCCAACAGCCACTCTGGAGAAGTGTACGGTGTGTCCTGAAACATTTACAAAACTCAGCTTAGAGAGCATAGGGCACTTCCACTCATGGGCGTATAAATTGGGAAAACTAAAAATCAGCAAGACACAAGCACCCCAAAGTTTAGGGCTGCTCTGTTGACAAGAACCTCCACTTCGTTACACCTTAAATATCCCAGGAAAGAGAAAAATGGATAAAGAAGTTGTGGTCCTTATGTACAATGGAATATCACTCAGCCATGAAATCAACGTCATAAGGCTAGTAGCAGCATGATGAGTGGATTTAGGTACGACGATTCTAAGTGCAATAAGTCACACAGAAAAAGACACTTATCATAAGTTATCACCTATAGAGGGAATGTAAAAACCGCTACCCTTGAACTGAATTACAAAACAGAACAGATTCACACGGTTAGAAAACACACTATGGCTGCCTAACGGGAAAGGTGAGGTGGGGTGATGCATAAAACAAGGGTTTCAAATTAGCTCAGATACCGTTCCATAAACCCAATACGTAATAGACAAGACCTACTCCTTGCTCAGGGAACTGGACTCAACACCCCCTATTCACCGCCCAAGATTATATCTGACTAGTAAGAATCTTAAAACCTATGTATTGATATCTCTCTGTAAGTGAGTCAAGTGGGTGTAAAGCTGCATAAACACAGCAGTGAAAAGCAGCTAAACCCCATTATAAAACTCAATTAATTTTAAAAACCCGTGAAACAAAGACAGTGAAAGGGAGAGAAATTCTTACAAAATTCGTTCAGGCGCTGTGATGCCACCTGGATTGACCATATCTAGACCCGCAGCTGATTGAGTCATAAGGGTGGACACTCTTGGGGCTGAGGGGTTTGGTGAGGTTCGGTGAGCAAACGCAGACGCTTTAAAGTAATACTGCGTGGTACCCATCCCATGGGTCCCAAATCTCCAGGTTCAAGGGCATCTTCCTACATCGAAAACATGCATGAGAAACCCAGAAGACGGTCCACCGAGTGATTGGGAAAGGTTTCTAAAACGCACCTCATTTCTCGTCTCCTTGTGCTCGGGTTCGCCATTCCAGCCGCTTTACTAGCAATCTCCCTCCTTGGAGAATCAGCACCTTTAACCTCCTGTTCCATACAGGTGGCAATTTGAACTGAGGGTGAACGGGAAGACGGGGAACCAATGAGAGACTAGCTCTAGGTGTTGGGACAGGCACAGGTCACTCTATTTTCCCATCAGGAAGAAGAATTAACCACAGGCTCAGTCTGCCGCCCGGAAGCAGAATAGGGCCTAAAGCAATCCTGCGCTTTTGCGGCCAGCTCCCAAGAGAGCGAGTTGAAAAATGGAGCTCGGGGGCACTGCAATTCACAAACCTGCAGACTTATAAATGATAACTCTCGTCTACAAATATATTGAGGGAAGGCAACAAAGAGGATTTGAAAGCAAGGCAGAATTGCAGGAAACAGATTTCAGGAGGCAGATTCGAATCGCCTTTAAAGCACAGGAAAAGCGGCAAAACCTCGACAATGATGCCCTTGGCCAAAAAGGGCGTATGCGTTTTTTCCTGAATATATTCAGGAAAAAACGCATACGCCCTTTTTGGCCAACCAAGCAACCTGGAAAGGCAAATCAGCGCTACAAAGAAGTCTCGCTTCCCATCGGTCAAAAGGGCCATGCTGAGTAAAGTGTCAAAACCAGAAATGCAGGACAGGCCACGGAGAAACGGGAGCCTTGCTACGCTGATGGGCGGGATGTAAATTGCCAACAGCCACTCTGGAGAAGTGTACGGTGTGTCCTGAAACATTTACAAAATTCAGCTTAGAGAGCATAGGGCACTTCCACTCATGGGCGTATAAATTGGGAAAACTAAAAATCAGCAAGACACAAGCACCCCAAAGTTTAGGGCTGCTCTGTTGACAAGAACCTCCACTTCGTTACACCTTAAATATCCCAGGAAAGAGAAAAATGGATAAAGAAGTTGTGGTCCTTATGTACAATGGAATATCACTCAGCCATGAAATCAACGTCATAAGGCTAGTAGCAGCATGATGAGTGGATTTAGGTACGACGATTCTAAGTGCAATAAGTCACACAGAAAAAGACACTTATCATAAGTTATCACCTATAGAGGGAATGTAAAAACCGCTACCCTTGAACTGAATTACAAAACAGAACAGATTCACACGGTTAGAAAACACACTATGGCTGCCTAACGGGAAAGGTGAGGTGGGGTGATGCATAAAACAAGGGTTTCAAATTAGCTCAGATACCGTTCCATAAACCCAATACGTAATAGACAAGACCTACTCCTTGCTCAGGGAACTGGACTCAACACCCCCTATTCACCGCCCAAGAGTATATCTGACTAGTAAGAATCTTAAAACCTATGTATTGATATCTCTCTGTAAGTGAGTCAAGTGGGTGTAAAGCTGCATAAACACAGCAGTGAAAAGCAGCTAAACCCCATTATAAAACTCAATTAATTTTAAAAACCCGTGAAACAAAGACAGTGAAAGGGAGAGAAATTCTTACAAAATTCGTTCAGGCGCTGTGATGCCACCTGGATTGACCATATCTAGACCCGCAGCTGATTGAGACATAAGGGTGGACACTCTTGGGGCTGAGGGGTTTGGTGAGGTTCGGTGAGCAAACGCAGACGCTTTAAAGTAATACTGCGTGGTACCCATCCCATGGGTCCCAAATCTCCAGGTTCAAGGGCATCTTCCTACATCGAAAACATGCATGAGAAACCCAGAAGACGGTCCACCGAGTGATTGGGAAAGGTTTCTAAAACGCACCTCATTTCTCGTCTCCTTGTGCTCGGGTTCGCCATTCCAGCCGCTTTACTAGCAATCTCCCTCCTTGGAGAATCAGCACCTTTAACCTCCTGTTCCATACAGGTGGCAATTTGAACTGAGGGTGAACGGGAAGACGGGGAACCAATGAGAGACTAGCTCTAGGTGTTGGGACAGGCACAGGTCACTCTATTTTCCCATCAGGAAGAAGAATTAACCACAGGCTCAGTCTGCCGCCCGGAAGCAGAATAGGGCCTAAAGCAATCCTGCGCTTTTGCGGCCAGCTCCCAAGAGAGCGAGTTGAAAAATGGAGCTCGGGGGCACTGCAATTCACAAACCTGCAGACTTATAAATGATAACTCTCGTCTACAAATATATTGAGGGAAGGCAACAAAGAGGATTTGAAAGCAAGGCAGAATTGCAGGAAACAGATTTCAGGAGGCAGATTCGAATCGCCTTTAAAGCACAGGAAAAGCGGCAAAACCTCGACAATGATGCCCTTGGCCAAAAAGGGCGTATGCGTTTTTTCCTGAATATATTCAGGAAAAAACGCATACGCCCTTTTTGGCCAACCAAGCAACCTGGAAAGGCAAATCAGCGCTACAAAGAAGTCTCGCTTCCCATCGGTCAAAAGGGCCATGCTGAGTAAAGTGTCAAAACCAGAAATGCAGGACAGGCCACGGAGAAACGGGAGCCTTGCTACGCTGATGGGCGGGATGTAAATTGCCAACAGCCACTCTGGAGAAGTGTACGGTGTGTCCTGAAACATTTACAAAACTCAGCTTAGAGAGCATAGGGCACTTCCACTCATGGGCGTATAAATTGGGAAAACTAAAAATCAGCAAGACACAAGCACCCCAAAGTTTAGGGCTGCTCTGTTGACAAGAACCTCCACTTCGTTACACCTTAAATATCCCAGGAAAGAGAAAAATGGATAAAGAAGTTGTGGTCCTTATGTACAATGGAATATCACTCAGCCATGAAATCAACGTCATAAGGCTAGTAGCAGCATGATGAGTGGATTTAGGTACGACGATTCTAAGTGCAATAAGTCACACAGAAAAAGACACTTATCATAAGTTATCACCTATAGAGGGAATGTAAAAACCGCTACCCTTGAACTGAATTACAAAACAGAACAGATTCACACGGTTAGAAAACACACTATGGCTGCCTAACGGGAAAGGTGAGGTGGGGTGATGCATAAAACAAGGGTTTCAAATTAGCTCAGATACCGTTCCATAAACCCAATACGTAATAGACAAGACCTACTCCTTGCTCAGGGAACTGGACTCAACACCCCCTATTCACCGCCCAAGATTATATCTGACTAGTAAGAATCTTAAAACCTATGTATTGATATCTCTCTGTAAGTGAGTCAAGTGGGTGTAAAGCTGCATAAACACAGCAGTGAAAAGCAGCTAAACCCCATTATAAAACTCAATTAATTTTAAAAACCCGTGAAACAAAGACAGTGAAAGGGAGAGAAATTCTTACAAAATTCGTTCAGGCGCTGTGATGCCACCTGGATTGACCATATCTAGACCCGCAGCTGATTGAGTCATAAGGGTGGACACTCTTGGGGCTGAGGGGTTTGGTGAGGTTCGGTGAGCAAACGCAGACGCTTTAAAGTAATACTGCGTGGTACCCATCCCATGGGTCCCAAATCTCCAGGTTCAAGGGCATCTTCCTACATCGAAAACATGCATGAGAAACCCAGAAGACGGTCCACCGAGTGATTGGGAAAGGTTTCTAAAACGCACCTCATTTCTCGTCTCCTTGTGCTCGGGTTCGCCATTCCAGCCGCTTTACTAGCAATCTCCCTCCTTGGAGAATCAGCACCTTTAACCTCCTGTTCCATACAGGTGGCAATTTGAACTGAGGGTGAACGGGAAGACGGGGAACCAATGAGAGACTAGCTCTAGGTGTTGGGACAGGCACAGGTCACTCTATTTTCCCATCAGGAAGAAGAATTAACCACAGGCTCAGTCTGCCGCCCGGAAGCAGAATAGGGCCTAAAGCAATCCTGCGCTTTTGCGGCCAGCTCCCAAGAGAGCGAGTTGAAAAATGGAGCTCGGGGGCACTGCAATTCACAAACCTGCAGACTTATAAATGATAACTCTCGTCTACAAATATATTGAGGGAAGGCAACAAAGAGGATTTGAAAGCAAGGCAGAATTGCAGGAAACAGATTTCAGGAGGCAGATTCGAATCGCCTTTAAAGCACAGGAAAAGCGGCAAAACCTCGACAATGATGCCCTTGGCCAAAAAGGGCGTATGCGTTTTTTCCTGAATATATTCAGGAAAAAACGCATACGCCCTTTTTGGCCAACCAAGCAACCTGGAAAGGCAAATCAGCGCTACAAAGAAGTCTCGCTTCCCATCGGTCAAAAGGGCCATGCTGAGTAAAGTGTCAAAACCAGAAATGCAGGACAGGCCACGGAGAAACGGGAGCCTTGCTACGCTGATGGGCGGGATGTAAATTGCCAACAACCACTCTGGAGAAGTGTACGGTGTGTCCTGAAACATTTACAAAACTCAGCTTAGAGAGCAAAGGGCACTTCCACTCATGGGCGTATAAATTGGGAAAACTAAAAATCAGCAAGACACAAGCACCCCAAAGTTTAGGGCTGCTCTGTTGACAAGAACCTCCACTTCGTTACACCTTAAATATCCCAGGAAAGAGAAAAATGAATAAAGAAGTTGTGGTCCTTATGTACAATGGAATATCACTCAGCCATGAAATCAACGTCATAAGGCTAGTAGCAGCATGATGAGTGGATTTAGGTACGACGATTCTAAGTCAAATAAGTCACACAGAAAAAGACACTTATCATAAGATATCACCTATAGAGGGAATGTAAAAACCGCTGCCCTTGAACTGAATTACAAAACAGAACAGATTCACACGGTTAGAAAACACACTATGGCTGCCTAACGGGAAAGGTGAGGTGGGGTGATGCATAAAACAAGGGTTTCAAATTAGCTCAGATACCGTTCCATAAACCCAATACGTAATAGACAAGACCTACTCCTTGCTCAGGGAACTGGACTCAACACCCCCTATTCACCGCCCAAGATTATATCTGACTAGTAAGAATCTTAAAACCTATGTATTGATATCTCTCTGTAAGTGAGTCAAGTGGGTGTAAAGCTGCATAAACACAGCAGTGAAAAGCAGCTAAACCCCATTATAAAACTCAATTAATTTTAAAAACCCGTGAAACAAAGACAGTGAAAGGGAGAGAAATTCTTACAAAATTCGTTCAGGCGCTGTGATGCCACCTGGATTGACCATATCTAGACCCGCAGCTGATTGAGACATAAGGGTGGACACTCTTGGGGCTGAGGGGTTTGGTGAGGTTCGGTGAGCAAACGCAGACGCTTTAAAGTAATACTGCGTGGTACCCATCCCATGGGTCCCAAATCTCCAGGTTCAAGGGCATCTTCCTACATCGAAAACATGCATGAGAAACCCAGAAGACGGTCCACCGAGTGATTGGGAAAGGTTTCTAAAACGCACCTCATTTCTCGTCTCCTTGTGCTCGGGTTCGCCATTCCAGCCGCTTTACTAGCAATCTCCCTCCTTGGAGAATCAGCACCTTTAACCTCCTGTTCCATACAGGTGGCAATTTGAACTGAGGGTGAACGGGAAGACGGGGAACCAATGAGAGACTAGCTCTAGGTGTTGGGACAGGCACAGGTCACTCTATTTTCCCATCAGGAAGAAGAATTAACCACAGGCTCAGTCTGCCGCCCGGAAGCAGAATAGGGCCTAAAGCAATCCTGCGCTTTTGCGGCCAGCTCCCAAGAGAGCGAGTTGAAAAATGGAGCTCGGGGGCACTGCAATTCACAAACCTGCAGACTTATAAATGATAACTCTCGTCTACAAATATATTGAGGGAAGGCAACAAAGAGGATTTGAAAGCAAGGCAGAATTGCAGGAAACAGATTTCAGGAGGCAGATTCGAATCGCCTTTAAAGCACAGGAAAAGCGGCAAAACCTCGACAATGATGCCCTTGGCCAAAAAGGGCGTATGCGTTTTTTCCTGAATATATTCAGGAAAAAACGCATACGCCCTTTTTGGCCAACCAAGCAACCTGGAAAGGCAAATCAGCGCTACAAAGAAGTCTCGCTTCCCATCGGTCAAAAGGGCCATGCTGAGTAAAGTGTCAAAACCAGAAATGCAGGACAGGCCACGGAGAAACGGGAGCCTTGCTACGCTGATGGGCGGGATGTAAATTGCCAACAGCCACTCTGGAGAAGTGTACGGTGTGTCCTGAAACATTTACAAAATTCAGCTTAGAGAGCATAGGGCACTTCCACTCATGGGCGTATAAATTGGGAAAACTAAAAATCAGCAAGACACAAGCACCCCAAAGTTTAGGGCTGCTCTGTTGACAAGAACCTCCACTTCGTTACACCTTAAATATCCCAGGAAAGAGAAAAATGGATAAAGAAGTTGTGGTCCTTATGTACAATGGAATATCACTCAGCCATGAAATCAACGTCATAAGGCTAGTAGCAGCATGATGAGTGGATTTAGGTACGACGATTCTAAGTGCAATAAGTCACACAGAAAAAGACACTTATCATAAGTTATCACCTATAGAGGGAATGTAAAAACCGCTACCCTTGAACTGAATTACAAAACAGAACAGATTCACACGGTTAGAAAACACACTATGGCTGCCTAACGGGAAAGGTGAGGTGGGGTGATGCATAAAACAAGGGTTTCAAATTAGCTCAGATACCGTTCCATAAACCCAATACGTAATAGACAAGACCTACTCCTTGCTCAGGGAACTGGACTCAACACCCCCTATTCACCGCCCAAGAGTATATCTGACTAGTAAGAATCTTAAAACCTATGTATTGATATCTCTCTGTAAGTGAGTCAAGTGGGTGTAAAGCTGCATAAACACAGCAGTGAAAAGCAGCTAAACCCCATTATAAAACTCAATTAATTTTAAAAACCCTTGAAACAAAGACAGTGAAAGGGAGAGAAATTCTTACAAAATTCGTTCAGGCGCTGTGATGCCACCTGGATTGACCATATCTAGACCCGCAGCTGATTGAGACATAAGGGTGGACACTCTTGGGGCTGAGGGGTTTGGTGAGGTTCGGTGAGCAAACGCAGACGCTTTAAAGTAATACTGCGTGGTACCCGTCCCATGGGTCCCAAATCTCCAGGTTCAAGGGCATCTTCCTACATCGAAAACATGCATGAGAAACCCAGAAGACGGTCCACCGAGTGATTGGGAAAGGTTTCTAAAACGCACCTCATTTCTCGTCTCCTTGTGCTCGGGTTCGCCATTCCAGCCGCTTTACTAGCAATCTCCCTCCTTGGAGAATCAGCACCTTTAACCTCCTGTTCCATACAGGTGGCAATTTGAACTGAGGGTGAACGGGAAGACGGGGAACCAATGAGAGACTAGCTCTAGGTGTTGGGACAGGCACAGGTCACTCTATTTTCCCATCAGGAAGAAGAATTAACCACAGGCTCAGTCTGCCGCCCGGAAGCAGAATAGGGCCTAAAGCAATCCTGCGCTTTTGCGGCCAGCTCCCAAGAGAGCGAGTTGAAAAATGGAGCTCGGGGGCACTGCAATTCACAAACCTGCAGACTTATAAATGATAACTCTCGTCTACAAATATATTGAGGGAAGGCAACAAAGAGGATTTGAAAGCAAGGCAGAATTGCAGGAAACAGATTTCAGGAGGCAGATTCGAATCGCCTTTAAAGCACAGGAAAAGCGGCAAAACCTCGACAATGATGCCCTTGGCCAAAAAGGGCGTATGCGTTTTTTCCTGAATATATTCAGGAAAAAACGCATACGCCCTTTTTGGCCAACCAAGCAACCTGGAAAGGCAAATCAGCGCTACAAAGAAGTCTCGCTTCCCATCGGTCAAAAGGGCCATGCTGAGTAAAGTGTCAAAACCAGAAATGCAGGACAGGCCACGGAGAAACGGGAGCCTTGCTACGCTGATGGGCGGGATGTAAATTGCCAACAGCCACTCTGGAGAAGTGTACGGTGTGTCCTGAAACATTTACAAAACTCAGCTTAGAGAGCATAGGGCACTTCCACTCATGGGCGTATAAATTGGGAAAACTAAAAATCAGCAAGACACAAGCACCCCAAAGTTTAGGGCTGCTCTGTTGACAAGAACCTCCACTTCGTTACACCTTAAATATCCCAGGAAAGAGAAAAATGGATAAAGAAGTTGTGGTCCTTATGTACAATGGAATATCACTCAGCCATGAAATCAACGTCATAAGGCTAGTAGCAGCATGATGAGTGGATTTAGGTACGACGATTCTAAGTGCAATAAGTCACACAGAAAAAGACACTTATCATAAGTTATCACCTATAGAGGGAATGTAAAAACCGCTACCCTTAAACTGAATTACAAAACAGAACAGATTCACACGGTTAGAAAACACACTATGGCTGCCTAACGGGAAAGGTGAGGTGGGGTGATGCATAAAACAAGGGTTTCAAATTAGCTCAGATACCGTTCCATAAACCCAATACGTAATAGACAAGACCTACTCCTTGCTCAGGGAACTGGACTCAACACCCCCTATTCACCGCCCAAGATTATATCTGACTAGTAAGAATCTTAAAACCTATGTATTGATATCTCTCTGTAAGTGAGTCAAGTGGGTGTAAAGCTGCATAAACACAGCAGTGAAAAGCAGCTAAACCCCATTATAAAACTCAATTAATTTTAAAAACCCGTGAAACAAAGACAGTGAAAGGGAGAGAAATTCTTACAAAATTCGTTCAGGCGCTGTGATGCCACCTGGATTGACCATATCTAGACCCGCAGCTGATTGAGACATAAGGGTGGACACTCTTGGGGCTGAGGGGTTTGGTGAGGTTCGGTGAGCAAACGCAGACGCTTTAAAGTAATACTGCGTGGTACCCATCCCATGGGTCCCAAATCTCCAGGTTCAAGGGCATCTTCCTACATCGAAAACATGCATGAGAAACCCAGAAGACGGTCCACCGAGTGATTGGGAAAGGTTTCTAAAACGCACCTCATTTCTCGTCTCCTTGTGCTCGGGTTCGCCATTCCAGCCGCTTTACTAGCAATCTCCCTCCTTGGAGAATCAGCACCTTTAACCTCCTGTTCCATACAGGTGGCAATTTGAACTGAGGGTGAACGGGAAGACGGGGAACCAATGAGAGACTAGCTCTAGGTGTTGGGACAGGCACAGGTCACTCTATTTTCCCATCAGGAAGAAGAATTAACCACAGGCTCAGTCTGCCGCCCGGAAGCAGAATAGGGCCTAAAGCAATCCTGCGCTTTTGCGGCCAGCTCCCAAGAGAGCGAGTTGAAAAATGGAGCTCGGGGGCACTGCAATTCACAAACCTGCAGACTTATAAATGATAACTCTCGTCTACAAATATATTGAGGGAAGGCAACAAAGAGGATTTGAAAGCAAGGCAGAATTGCAGGAAACAGATTTCAGGAGGCAGATTCGAATCGCCTTTAAAGCACAGGAAAAGCGGCAAAACCTCGACAATGATGCCCTTGGCCAAAAAGGGCGTATGCGTTTTTTCCTGAATATATTCAGGAAAAAACGCATACGCCCTTTTTGGCCAACCAAACAACCTGGAAAGGCAAATCAGCGCTACAAAGAAGTCTCGCTTCCCATCGGTCAAAAGGGCCATGCTGAGTAAAGTGTCAAAACCAGAAATGCAGGACAGGCCACGGAGAAACGGGAGCCTTGCTACGCTGATGGGCGGGATGTAAATTGCCAACAGCCACTCTGGAGAAGTGTACGGTGTGTCCTGAAACATTTACAAAACTCAGCTTAGAGAGCATAGGGCACTTCCACTCATGGGCGTATAAATTGGGAAAACTAAAAATCAGCAAGACACAAGCACCCCAAAGTTTAGGGCTGCTCTGTTGACAAGAACCTCCACTTCGTTACACCTTAAATATCCCAGGAAAGAGAAAAATGAATAAAGAAGTTGTGGTCCTTATGTACAATGGAATATCACTCAGCCATGAAATCAACGTCATAAGGCTAGTAGCAGCATGATGAGTGGATTTAGGTACGACGATTCTAAGTGCAATAAGTCACACAGAAAAAGACACTTATCATAAGTTATCACCTATAGAGGGAATGTAAAAACCGCTACCCTTGAACTGAATTACAAAACAGAACAGATTCACACGGTTAGAAAACACACTATGGCTGCCTAACGGGAAAGGTGAGGTGGGGTGATGCATAAAACAAGGGTTTCAAATTAGCTCAGATACCGTTCCATAAACCCAATACGTAATAGACAAGACCTACTCCTTGCTCAGGGAACTGGACTCAACACCCCCTATTCACCGCCCAAGAGTATATCTGACTAGTAAGAATCTTAAAACCTATGTATTGATATCTCTCTGTAAGTGAGTCAAGTGGGTGTAAAGCTGCATAAACACAGCAGTGAAAAGCAGCTAAACCCCATTATAAAACTCAATTAATTTTAAAAACCCGTGAAACAAAGACAGTGAAAGGGAGAGAAATTCTTACAAAATTCGTTCAGGCGCTGTGATGCCACCTGGATTGACCATATCTAGACCCGCAGCTGATTGAGACATAAGGGTGGACACTCTTGGGGCTGAGGGGTTTGGTGAGGTTCGGTGAGCAAACGCAGACGCTTTAAAGTAATACTGCGTGGTACCCATCCCATGGGTCCCAAATCTCCAGGTTCAAGGGCATCTTCCTACATCGAAAACATGCATGAGAAACCCAGAAGACGGTCCACCGAGTGATTGGGAAAGGTTTCTAAAACGCACCTCATTTCTCGTCTCCTTGTGCTCGGGTTCGCCATTCCAGCAGCTTTACTAGCAATCTCCCTCCTTGGAGAATCAGCACCTTTAACCTCCTGTTCCATACAGGTGGCAATTTGAACTGAGGGTGAACGGGAAGACGGGGAACCAATGAGAGACTAGCTCTAGGTGTTGGGACAGGCACAGGTCACTCTATTTTCCCATCAGGAAGAAGAATTAACCACAGGCTCAGTCTGCCGCCCGGAAGCAGAATAGGGCCTAAAGCAATCCTGCGCTTTTGCGGCCAGCTCCCAAGAGAGCGAGTTGAAAAATGGAGCTCGGGGGCACTGCAATTCACAAACCTGCAGACTTATAAATGATAACTCTCGTCTACAAATATATTGAGGGAAGGCAACAAAGAGGATTTGAAAGCAAGGCAGAATTGCAGGAAACAGATTTCAGGAGGCAGATTCGAATCGCCTTTAAAGCACAGGAAAAGCGGCAAAACCTCGACAATGATGCCCTTGGCCAAAAAGGGCGTATGCGTTTTTTCCTGAATATATTCAGGAAAAAACGCATACGCCCTTTTTGGCCAACCAAGCAACCTGGAAAGGCAAATCAGCGCTACAAAGAAGTCTCGCTTCCCATCGGTCAAAAGGGCCATGCTGAGTAAAGTGTCAAAACCAGAAATGCAGGACAGGCCACGGAGAAACGGGAGCCTTGCTACGCTGATGGGCGGGATGTAAATTGCCAACAGCCACTCTGGAGAAGTGTACGGTGTGTCCTGAAACATTTACAAAACTCAGCTTAGAGAGCATAGGGCACTTCCACTCATGGGCGTATAAATTGGGAAAACTAAAAATCAGCAAGACACAAGCACCCCAAAGTTTAGGGCTGCTCTGTTGACAAGAACCTCCACTTCGTTACACCTTAAATATCCCAGGAAAGAGAAAAATGGATAAAGAAGTTGTGGTCCTTATGTACAATGGAATATCACTCAGCCATGAAATCAACGTCATAAGGCTAGTAGCAGCATGATGAGTGGATTTAGGTACGACGATTCTAAGTGCAATAAGTCACACAGAAAAAGACACTTATCATAAGTTATCACCTATAGAGGGAATGTAAAAACCGCTACCCTTGAACTGAATTACAAAACAGAACAGATTCACACGGTTAGAAAACACACTATGGCTGCCTAACGGGAAAGGTGAGGTGGGGTGATGCATAAAACAAGGGTTTCAAATTAGCTCAGATACCGTTCCATAAACCCAATACGTAATAGACAAGACCTACTCCTTGCTCAGGGAACTGGACTCAACACCCCCTATTCACCGCCCAAGATTATATCTGACTAGTAAGAATCTTAAAACCTATGTATTGATATCTCTCTGTAAGTGAGTCAAGTGGGTGTAAAGCTGCATAAACACAGCAGTGAAAAGCAGCTAAACCCCATTATAAAACTCAATTAATTTTAAAAACCCGTGAAACAAAGACAGTGAAAGGGAGAGAAATTCTTACAAAATTCGTTCAGGCGCTGTGATGCCACCTGGATTGACCATATCTAGACCCGCAGCTGATTGAGACATAAGGGTGGACACTCTTGGGGCTGAGGGGTTTGGTGAGGTTCGGTGAGCAAACGCAGACGCTTTAAAGTAATACTGCGTGGTACCCATCCCATGGGTCCCAAATCTCCAGGTTCAAGGGCATCTTCCTACATCGAAAACATGCATGAGAAACCCAGAAGACGGTCCACCGAGTGATTGGGAAAGGTTTCTAAAACGCACCTCATTTCTCGTCTCCTTGTGCTCGGGTTCGCCATTCCAGCCGCTTTACTAGCAATCTCCCTCCTTGGAGAATCAGCACCTTTAACCTCCTGTTCCATACAGGTGGCAATTTGAACTGAGGGTGAACGGGAAGACGGGGAACCAATGAGAGACTAGCTCTAGGTGTTGGGACAGGCACAGGTCACTCTATTTTCCCATCAGGAAGAAGAATTAACCACAGGCTCAGTCTGCCGCCCGGAAGCAGAATAGGGCCTAAAGCAATCCTGCGCTTTTGCGGCCAGCTCCCAAGAGAGCGAGTTGAAAAATGGAGCTCGGGGGCACTGCAATTCACAAACCTGCAGACTTATAAATGATAACTCTCGTCTACAAATATATTGAGGGAAGGCAACAAAGAGGATTTGAAAGCAAGGCAGAATTGCAGGAAACAGATTTCAGGAGGCAGATTCGAATCGCCTTTAAAGCACAGGAAAAGCGGCAAAACCTCGACAATGATGCCCTTGGCCAAAAAGGGCGTATGCGTTTTTTCCTGAATATATTCAGGAAAAAACGCATACGCCCTTTTTGGCCAACCAAGCAACCTGGAAAGGCAAATCAGCGCTACAAAGAAGTCTCGCTTCCCATCGGTCAAAAGGGCCATGCTGAGTAAAGTGTCAAAACCAGAAATGCAGGACAGGCCACGGAGAAACGGGAGCCTTGCTACGCTGATGGGCGGGATGTAAATTGCCAACAGCCACTCTGGAGAAGTGTACGGTGTGTCCTGAAACATTTACAAAACTCAGCTTAGAGAGCATAGGGCACTTCCACTCATGGGCGTATAAATTGGGAAAACTAAAAATCAGCAAGACACAAGCACCCCAAAGTTTAGGGCTGCTCTGTTGACAAGAACCTCCACTTCGTTACACCTTAAATATCCCAGGAAAGAGAAAAATGGATAAAGAAGTTGTGGTCCTTATGTACAATGGAATATCACTCAGCCATGAAATCAACGTCATAAGGCTAGTAGCAGCATGATGAGTGGATTTAGGTACGACGATTCTAAGTGCAATAAGTCACACAGAAAAAGACACTTATCATAAGTTATCACCTATAGAGGGAATGTAAAAACCGCTACCCTTGAACTGAATTACAAAACAGAACAGATTCACACGGTTAGAAAACACACTATGGCTGCCTAACGGGAAAGGTGAGGTGGGGTGATGCATAAAACAAGGGTTTCAAATTAGCTCAGATACCGTTCCATAAACCCAATACGTAATAGACAAGACCTACTCCTTGCTCAGGGAACTGGACTCAACACCCCCTATTCACCGCCCAAGATTATATCTGACTAGTAAGAATCTTAAAACCTATGTATTGATATCTCTCTGTAAGTGAGTCAAGTGGGTGTAAAGCTGCATAAACACAGCAGTGAAAAGCAGCTAAACCCCATTATAAAACTCAATTAATTTTAAAAACCCGTGAAACAAAGACAGTGAAAGGGAGAGAAATTCTTACAAAATTCGTTCAGGCGCTGTGATGCCACCTGGATTGACCATATCTAGACCCGCAGCTGATTGAGACATAAGGGTGGACACTCTTGGGGCTGAGGGGTTTGGTGAGGTTCGGTGAGCAAACGCAGACGCTTTAAAGTAATACTGCGTGGTACCCATCCCATGGGTCCCAAATCTCCAGGTTCAAGGGCATCTTCCTACATCGAAAACATGCATGAGAAACCCAGAAGACGGTCCACCGAGTGATTGGGAAAGGTTTCTAAAACGCACCTCATTTCTCGTCTCCTTGTGCTCGGGTTCGCCATTCCAGCAGCTTTACTAGCAATCTCCCTCCTTGGAGAATCAGCACCTTTAACCTCCTGTTCCATACAGGTGGCAATTTGAACTGAGGGTGAACGGGAAGACGGGGAACCAATGAGAGACTAGCTCTAGGTGTTGGGACAGGCACAGGTCACTCTATTTTCCCATCAGGAAGAAGAATTAACCACAGGCTCAGTCTGCCGCCCGGAAGCAGAATAGGGCCTAAAGCAATCCTGCGCTTTTGCGGCCAGCTCCCAAGAGAGCGAGTTGAAAAATGGAGCTCGGGGGCACTGCAATTCACAAACCTGCAGACTTATAAATGATAACTCTCGTCTACAAATATATTGAGGGAAGGCAACAAAGAGGATTTGAAAGCAAGGCAGAATTGCAGGAAACAGATTTCAGGAGGCAGATTCGAATCGCCTTTAAAGCACAGGAAAAGCGGCAAAACCTCGACAATGATGCCCTTGGCCAAAAAGGGCGTATGCGTTTTTTCCTGAATATATTCAGGAAAAAACGCATACGCCCTTTTTGGCCAACCAAGCAACCTGGAAAGGCAAATCAGCGCTACAAAGAAGTCTCGCTTCCCATCGGTCAAAAGGGCCATGCTGAGTAAAGTGTCAAAACCAGAAATGCAGGACAGGCCACGGAGAAACGGGAGCCTTGCTACGCTGATGGGCGGGATGTAAATTGCCAACAGCCACTCTGGAGAAGTGTACGGTGTGTCCTGAAACATTTACAAAACTCAGCTTAGAGAGCATAGGGCACTTCCACTCATGGGCGTATACATTGGGAAAACTAAAAATCAGCAAGACACAAGCACCCCAAAGTTTAGGGCTGCTCTGTTGACAAGAACCTCCACTTCGTTACACCTTAAATATCCCAGGAAAGAGAAAAATGGATAAAGAAGTTGTGGTCTTTATGTACAATGGAATATCACTCAGCCATGAAATCAACGTCATAAGGCTAGTAGCAGCATGATGAGTGGATTTAGGTACGACGATTCTAAGTGCAATAAGTCACACAGAAAAAGACACTTATCATAAGTTATCACCTATAGAGGGAATGTAAAAACCGCTACCCTTGAACTGAATTACAAAACAGAACAGATTCACACGGTTAGAAAACACACTATGGCTGGCTAACGGGAAAGGTGAGGTGGGGTGATGCATAAAACAAGGGTTTCAAATTAGCTCAGATACCGTTCCATAAACCCAATACGTAATAGACAAGACCTACTCCTTGCTCAGGGAACTGGACTCAACACCCCCTATTCACCGCCCAAGAATACATCTGACTAGTAAGAATCTTAAAACCTATGTATTGATATCTCTCTGTAAGTGAGTCAAGTGGGTGTAAAGCTGCATAAACACAGCAGTGAAAAGCAGCTAAACCCATTATAAAACTCAATTAATTTTAAAAACCCGTGAAACAAAGACAGTGAAAGGGAGAGAAATTCTTACAAAATTCGTTCAGGCGCTGTGATGCCACCTGGATTGACCATATCTAGACCCGCAGCTGATTGAGACATAAGGGTGGACACTCTTGGGGCTGAGGGGTTTGGTGAGGTTCGGTGAGCAAACGCAGACGCTTTAAAGTAATACTGCGTGGTACCCATCCCATGGGTCCCAAATCTCCAGGTTCAAGGGCATCTTCCTACATCGAAAACATGCATGAGAAACCCAGAAGACGGTCCACCGAGTGATTGGGAAAGGTTTCTAAAACGCACCTCATTTCTCGTCTCCTTGTGCTCGGGTTCGCCATTCCAGCCGCTTTACTAGCAATCTCCCTCCTTGGAGAATCAGCACCTTTAACCTCCTGTTCCATACAGGTGGCAATTTGAACTGAGGGTGAACGGGAAGACGGGGAACCAATGAGAGACTAGCTCTAGGTGTTGGGACAGGCACAGGTCACTCTATTTTCCCATCAGGAAGAAGAATTAACCACAGGCTCAGTCTGCCGCCCGGAAGCAGAATAGGGCCTAAAGCAATCCTGCGCTTTTGCGGCCAGCTCCCAAGAGAGCGAGTTGAAAAATGGAGCTCGGGGGCACTGCAATTCACAAACCTGCAGACTTATAAATGATAACTCTCGTCTACAAATATATTGAGGGAAGGCAACAAAGAGGATTTGAAAGCAAGGCAGAATTGCAGGAAACAGATTTCAGGAGGCAGATTCGAATCGCCTTTAAAGCACAGGAAAAGCAGCAAAACCTCGACAATGATGCCCTTGGCCAAAAAGGGCGTATGCGTTTTTTCCTGAATATATTCAGGAAAAAACGCATACGCCCTTTTTGGCCAACCAAGCAACCTGGAAAGGCAAATCAGCGCTACAAAGAAGTCTCGCTTCCCATCGGTCAAAAGGGCCATGCTGAGTAAAGTGTCAAAACCAGAAATGCAGGACAGGCCACGGAGAAACGGGAGCCTTGCTACGCTGATGGGCGGGATGTAAATTGCCAACAGCCACTCTGGAGAAGTGTACGGTGTGTCCTGAAACATTTACAAAACTCAGCTTAGAGAGCATAGGGCACTTCCACTCATGGGCGTATAAATTGGGAAAACTAAAAATCAGCAAGACACAAGCACCCCAAAGTTTAGGGCTGCTCTGTTGACAAGAACCTCCACTTCGTTACACCTTAAATATCCCAGGAAAGAGAAAAATGGATAAAGAAGTTGTGGTCCTTATGTACAATGGAATATCACTCAGCCATGAAATCAACGTCATAAGGCTAGTAGCAGCATGATGAGTGGATTTAGGTACGACGATTCTAAGTCAAATAAGTCACACAGAAAAAGACACTTATCATAAGATATCACCTATAGAGGGAATGTAAAAACCGCTGCCCTTGAACTGAATTACAAAACAGAACAGATTCACACGGTTAGAAAACACACTATGGCTGCCTAACGGGAAAGGTGAGGTGGGGTGATGCATAAAACAAGGGTTTCAAATTAGCTCAGATACCGTTCCATAAACCCAATACGTAATAGACAAGACCTACTCCTTGCTCAGGGAACTGGACTCAACACCCCCTATTCACCGCCCAAGATTATATCTGACTAGTAAGAATCTTAAAACCTATGTATTGATATCTCTCTGTAAGTGAGTCAAGTGGGTGTAAAGCTGCATAAACACAGCAGTGAAAAGCAGCTAAACCCCATTATAAAACTCAATTAATTTTAAAAACCCGTGAAACAAAGACAGTGAAAGGGAGAGAAATTCTTACAAAATTCGTTCAGGCGCTGTGATGCCACCTGGATTGACCATATCTAGACCCGCAGCTGATTGAGTCATAAGGGTGGACACTCTTGGGGCTGAGGGGTTTGGTGAGGTTCGGTGAGCAAACGCAGACGCTTTAAAGTAATACTGCGTGGTACCCATCCCATGGGTCCCAAATCTCCAGGTTCAAGGGCATCTTCCTACATCGAAAACATGCATGAGAAACCCAGAAGACGGTCCACCGAGTGATTGGGAAAGGTTTCTAAAACGCACCTCATTTCTCGTCTCCTTGTGCTCGGGTTCGCCATTCCAGCCGCTTTACTAGCAATCTCCCTCCTTGGAGAATCAGCACCTTTAACCTCCTGTTCCATACAGGTGGCAATTTGAACTGAGGGTGAACGGGAAGACGGGGAACCAATGAGAGACTAGCTCTAGGTGTTGGGACAGGCACAGGTCACTCTATTTTCCCATCAGGAAGAAGAATTAACCACAGGCTCAGTCTGCCGCCCGGAAGCAGAATAGGGCCTAAAGCAATCCTGCGCTTTTGCGGCCAGCTCCCAAGAGAGCGAGTTGAAAAATGGAGCTCGGGGGCACTGCAATTCACAAACCTGCAGACTTATAAATGATAACTCTCGTCTACAAATATATTGAGGGAAGGCAACAAAGAGGATTTGAAAGCAAGGCAGAATTGCAGGAAACAGATTTCAGGAGGCAGAT
The DNA here is from genome assembly GCF_028021215.1 of Eschrichtius robustus. Taxonomy (NCBI): domain Eukaryota; kingdom Metazoa; phylum Chordata; class Mammalia; order Artiodactyla; family Eschrichtiidae; genus Eschrichtius; species Eschrichtius robustus. Next base: position 67,439,627 of record NC_090830.1, on the reverse strand, counting down.
TCGAATCGCCTTTAAAGCACAGGAAAAGCGGCAAAACCTCGACAATGATGCCCTTGGCCAAAAAGGGCGTATGCGTTTTTTCCTGAATATATTCAGGAAAAAACGCATACGCCCTTTTTGGCCAACCAAGCAACCTGGAAAGGCAAATCAGCGCTACAAAGAAGTCTCGCTTCCCATCGGTCAAAAGGGCCATGCTGAGTAAAGTGTCAAAACCAGAAATGCAGGACAGGCCACGGAGAAACGGGAGCCTTGCTACGCTGATGGGCGGGATGTAAATTGCCAACAACCACTCTGGAGAAGTGTACGGTGTGTCCTGAAACATTTAGAAAACTCAGCTTAGAGAGCATAGGGCACTTCCACTCATGGGCGTATAAATTGGGAAAACTAAAAATCAGCAAGACACAAGCACCCCAAAGTTTAGGGCTGCTCTGTTGACAAGAACCTCCACTTCGTTACACCTTAAATATCCCAGGAAAGAGAAACATGGGTAAAGAAGTTGTGGTCCTTATGTACAATGGAATATCACTCAGCCATGAAATCAACGTCATAAGGCTAGTAGCAGCATGATGAGTGGATTTAGGTACGACGATTCTAAGTCAAATAAGTCACACAGAAAAAGACACTTATCATAAGATATCACCTATAGAGGGAATGTAAAAACCGCTGCCCTTGAACTGAATTACAAAACAGAACAGATTCACACGGTTAGAAAACACACTATGGCTGCCTAACGGGAAAGGTGAGGTGGGGTGATGCATAAAACAAGGGTTTCAAATTAGCTCAGATACCGTTCCATAAACCCAATACGTAATAGACAAGACCTACTCCTTGCTCAGGGAACTGGACTCAACACCCCCTATTCACCGCCCAAGATTATATCTGACTAGTAAGAATCTTAAAACCTATGTATTGATATCTCTCTGTAAGTGAGTCAAGTGGGTGTAAAGCTGCATAAACACAGCAGTGAAAAGCAGCTAAACCCCATTATAAAACTCAATTAATTTTAAAAACCCGTGAAACAAAGACAGTGAAAGAGAGAGAAATTCTTACAAAATTCGTTCAGGGGCTGTGATGCCACCTGGATTGACCATATCTAGACCCGCAGCTGATTGAGTCATAAGGGTGGACACTCTTGGGGCTGAGAGATTTGGTGAGGTTGGGTGAGCAAACGCAGACGCTTTAAAGTAATACTGCGTGGTACCCATCCCATGGGTCCCAAATCTCCAGGTTCAAGGGCATCTTCCTACATCGAAAACATGCATGAGAAACCCAGAAGACGGTCCACCGAGTGATTGGGAAAGGTTTCTAAAACGCACCTCATTTCTCGTCTCCTTGTGCTCGGGTTCGCCATTCCAGCCGCTTTACTAGCAATCTCCCTCCTTGGAGAATCAGCACCTTTAACCTCCTGTTCCATACAGGTGGCAATTTGAACTGAGGGTGAACGGGAAGACGGGGAACCAATGAGAGACTAGCTCTAGGTGTTGGGACAGGCACAGGTCACTCTATTTTCCCATCATGAAGAAGAATTAACCACAGGCTCAGTCTGCCGCCCGGAAGCAGAATAGGGCCTAAAGCAATCCTGCGCTTTTGCGGCCAGCTCCCAAGAGAGCGAGTTGAAAAATGGAGCTCGGGGGCACTGCAATTCACAAACCTGCAGACTTATAAATGATAACTCTCGTCTACAAATATATTGAGGGAAGGCAACAAAGAGGATTTGAAAGCAAGGCAGAATTGCAGGAAACAGATTTCAGGAGGCAGATTCGAATCGCCTTTAAAGCACAGGAAAAGCGGCAAAACCTCGACAATGATGCCCTTGGCCAAAAAGGGCGTATGCGTTTTTTCCTGAATATATTCAGGAAAAAACGCATACGCCCTTTTTGGCCAACCAAGCAACCTGGAAAGGCAAATCAGCGCTACAAAGAAGTCTCGCTTCCCATCGGTCAAAAGGGCCATGCTGAGTAAAGTGTCAAAACCAGAAATGCAGGACAGGCCACGGAGAAACGGGAGCCTTGCTACGCTGATGGGCGGGATGTAAATTGCCAACAACCACTCTGGAGAAGTGTACGGTGTGTCCTGAAACATTTACAAAACTCAGCTTAGAGAGCATAGGGCACTTCCACTCATGGGCGTATAAATTGGGAAAACTAAAAATCAGCAAGACACAAGCACCCCAAAGTTTAGGGCTGCTCTGTTGACAAGAACCTCCACTTCGTTACACCTTAAATATCCCAGGAAAGAGAAACATGGGTAAAGAAGTTGTGGTCCTTATGTACAATGGAATATCACTCAGCCATGAAATCAACGTCATAAGGCTAGTAGCAGCATGATGAGTGGATTTAGGTACGACGATTCTAAGTCAAATAAGTCACACAGAAAAAGACACTTATCATAAGATATCACCTATAGAGGGAATGTAAAAACCGCTGCCCTTGAACTGAATTACAAAACAGAACAGAGTCACACGGTTAGAAAACACACTATGGCTGCCTAACGGCAAAGGTGAGGTGGGGTGATGCATAAAACAAGGGTTTCAAATTAGCTCAGATACCGTTCCATAAACCCAATATGTAATAGACAAGACCTACTCCTTGCTCAGGGAACTGGACTCAACACCCCCTATTCACCGCCCAAGAATATATCTGACTAGTAAGAATCTTAAAACTTATGTATTGATATCTCTCTGTAAGTGAGTCAAGTGGGTGTAAAGCTGCATAAACACAGCAGTGAAAAGCAGCTAAACCCCATTATAAAACTCAATTAATTTTAAAAACCCGTGAAACAAAGACAGTGAAAGAGAGAGAAATTCTTACAAAATTCGTTCAGGGGCTGTGATGCCACCTGGATTGACCATATCTAGACCCGCAGCTGATTGAGACATAAGGGTGGACACTCTTGGGGCTGAGAGATTTGGTGAGGTTGGGTGAGCAAACGCAGACGCTTTAAAGTAATACTGCGTGGTACCCATCCCATGGGTCCCAAATCTCCAGGTTCAAGGGCATCTTCCTACATCGAAAACATGCATGAGAAACCCAGAAGATGGTCCACCGAGTGATTGGGAAAGGTTTCTAAAACGCACCTCATTTCTCATCTCCTTGTGCTCGGGTTCGCCATTCCAGCCGCTTTACTAGCAATCTCCCTCCTTGGAGAATCAGCACCTTTAACCTCCTGTTCCATACAGGTGGCAATTTGAACTGAGGGTGAACGGGAAGACGGGGAACCATTGAGAGACTAGCTCTAGGTGTTGGGACAGGCACAGGTCACTCTATTTTCCCATCAGGAAGAAGAATTAACCACAGGCTCAGTCTGCCGCCCGGAAGCAGAATAGGGCCTAAAGCAATCCTGCGCTTTTGCGGCCAGCTCCCAAGAGAGCGAGTTGAAAAATGGAGCTCGGGAGCACTGCAATTCACAAACCTGCAGACTTATAAATGATAACTCTCGTCTACAAATATATTGAGGGAAGGCAACAAAGAGGATTTGAAAGCAAGGCAGAATTGCAGGAAACAGATTTCAGGAGGCAGATTCGAATCACCTTTAAAGCACAGGAAAAGCGGCAAAACCTCGACAATGATGCCCTTGGCCAAAAAGGGCGTATGCGTTTTTTCCTGAATATATTCAGGAAAAAACGCATACGCCCTTTTTGGCCAACCAAGCAACCTGGAAAGGCAAATCAGCGCTACAAAGAAGTCTCGCTTCCCATCGGTCAAAAGGGCCATGCTGAGTAAAGTGTCAAAACCAGAAATGCAGGACAGGCCACGGAGAAACGGGAGCCTTGCTACGCTGATGGGCGGGATGTAAATTGCCAACAGCCACTCTGGAGAAGTGTACGGTATGTCCTGAAACATTTACAAAACTCAGCTTAGAGAGCATAGGGCACTTCCACTCATGGGCGTATAAATTGGGAAAACTAAAAATCAGCAAGACACAAGCACCCCAAAGTTTAGGGCTGCTCTGTTGACAAGAACCTCCACTTCGTTACACCTTAAATATCCCAGGAAAGAGAAAAATGGATAAAGAAGTTGTGGTCCTTATGTACAATGGAATATCACTCAGCCATGAAATCAACGTCATAAGGCTAGTAGCAGCATGATGAGTGGATTTAGGTACGACGATTCTAACTCAAATAAGTCACACAGAAAAAGACACTTATCATAAGATATCACCTATAGAGGGAATGTAAAAACCGCTGCCCTTGAACTGAATTACAAAACAGAACAGAGTCACACGGTTAGAAAACACACTATGGCTGCCTAACGGGAAAGGTGAGGTGGGGTGATGCATAAAACAAGGGTTTCAAATTAGCTCAGATACCGTTCCATAAACCCAATATGTAATAGACAAGACCTACTCCTTGCTCAGGGAACTGGACTCAACACCCCCTATTCACCGCCCAAGAATATATCTGACTAGTAAGAATCTTAAAACCTATGTATTGATATCTCTCTGTAAGTGAGTCAAGTGGGTGTAAAGCTGCATAAACACAGCAGTGAAAAGCAGCTAAACCCCATTATAAAACTCAATTAATTTTAAAAACCCGTGAAACAAAGACAGTGAAAGGGAGAGAAATTCTTACAAAATTCGTTCAGGCGCTGTGATGCCACCTGGATTGACCATATCTAGACCCGCAGCTGATTGAGACATAAGGGTGGACACTCTTGGGGCTGAGGGGTTTGGTGAGGTTCGGTGAGCAAACGCAGACGCTTTAAAGTAATACTGCGTGGTACCCATCCCATGGGTCCCAAATCTCCAGGTTCAAGGGCATCTTCCTACATCGAAAACATGCATGAGAAACCCAGAAGACGGTCCACCGAGTGATTGGGAAAGGTTTCTAAAACGCACCTCATTTCTCGTCTCCTTGTGCTCGGGTTCGCCATTCCAGCCGCTTTACTAGCAATCTCCCTCCTTGGAGAATCAGCACCTTTAACCTCCTGTTCCATACAGGTGGCAATTTGAACTGAGGGTGAACGGGAAGACGGGGAACCAATGAGAGACTAGCTCTAGGTGTTGGGACAGGCACAGGTCACTCTATTTTCCCATCAGGAAGAAGAATTAACCACAGGCTCAGTCTGCCGCTCGGAAGCAGAATAGGGCCTAAAGCAATCCTGCGCTTTTGCGGCCAGCTCCCAAGAGAGCGAGTTGAAAAATGGAGCTCGGGGGCACTGCAATTCACAAACCTGCAGACTTATAAATGATAACTCTCGTCTACAAATATATTGAGGGAAGGCAACAAAGAGGATTTGAAAGCAAGGCAGAATTGCAGGAAACAGATTTCAGGAGGCAGATTCGAATCGCCTTTAAAGCACAGGAAAAGCGGCAAAACCTCGACAATGATGCCCTTGGCCAAAAAGGGCGTATGCGTTTTTTCCTGAATATATTCAGGAAAAAACGCATACGCCCTTTTTGGCCAACCAAGCAACCTGGAAAGGCAAATCAGCGCTACAAAGAAGTCTCGCTTCCCATCGGTCAAAAGGGCCATGCTGAGTAAAGTGTCAAAACCAGAAATGCAGGACAGGCCACGGAGAAACGGGAGCCTTGCTACGCTGATGGGCGGGATGTAAATTGCCAACAGCCACTCTGGAGAAGTGTACGGTGTGTCCTGAAACATTTACAAAACTCAGCTTAGAGAGCATAGGGCACTTCCACTCATGGGCGTATAAATTGGGAAAACTAAAAATCAGCAAGACACAAGCACCCCAAAGTTTAGGGCTGCTCTGTTGACAAGAACCTCCACTTCGTTACACCTTAAATATCCCAGGAAAGAGAAAAATGGATAAAGAAGTTGTGGTCCTTATGTACAATGGAATATCACTCAGCCATGAAATCAACGTCATAAGGCTAGTAGCAGCATGATGAGTGGATTTAGGTACGACGATTCTAAGTGCAATAAGTCACACAGAAAAAGACACTTATCATAAGTTATCACCTATAGAGGGAATGTAAAAACCGCTACCCTTGAACTGAATTACAAAACAGAACAGATTCACACGGTTAGAAAACACACTATGGCTGCCTAACGGGAAAGGTGAGGTGGGGTGATGCATAAAACAAGGGTTTCAAATTAGCTCAGATACCGTTCCATAAACCCAATACGTAATAGACAAGACCTACTCCTTGCTCAGGGAACTGGACTCAACACCCCCTATTCACCGCCCAAGATTATATCTGACTAGTAAGAATCTTAAAACCTATGTATTGATATCTCTCTGTAAGTGAGTCAAGTGGGTGTAAAGCTGCATAAACACAGCAGTGAAAAGCAGCTAAACCCCATTATAAAACTCAATTAATTTTAAAAACCCGTGAAACAAAGACAGTGAAAGGGAGAGAAATTCTTACAAAATTCGTTCAGGCGCTGTGATGCCACCTGGATTGACCATATCTAGACCCGCAGCTGATTGAGACATAAGGGTGGACACTCTTGGGGCTGAGGGGTTTGGTGAGGTTCGGTGAGCAAACGCAGACGCTTTAAAGTAATACTGCGTGGTACCCATCCCATGGGTCCCAAATCTCCAGGTTCAAGGGCATCTTCCTACATCGAAAACATGCATGAGAAACCCAGAAGACGGTCCACCGAGTGATTGGGAAAGGTTTCTAAAACGCACCTCATTTCTCGTCTCCTTGTGCTCGGGTTCGCCATTCCAGCAGCTTTACTAGCAATCTCCCTCCTTGGAGAATCAGCACCTTTAACCTCCTGTTCCATACAGGTGGCAATTTGAACTGAGGGTGAACGGGAAGACGGGGAACCAATGAGAGACTAGCTCTAGGTGTTGGGACAGGCACAGGTCACTCTATTTTCCCATCAGGAAGAAGAATTAACCACAGGCTCAGTCTGCCGCCCGGAAGCAGAATAGGGCCTAAAGCAATCCTGCGCTTTTGCGGCCAGCTCCCAAGAGAGCGAGTTGAAAAATGGAGCTCGGGGGCACTGCAATTCACAAACCTGCAGACTTATAAATGATAACTCTCGTCTACAAATATATTGAGGGAAGGCAACAAAGAGGATTTGAAAGCAAGGCAGAATTGCAGGAAACAGATTTCAGGAGGCAGATTCGAATCGCCTTTAAAGCACAGGAAAAGCAGCAAAACCTCGACAATGATGCCCTTGGCCAAAAAGGGCGTATGCGTTTTTTCCTGAATATATTCAGGAAAAAACGCATACGCCCTTTTTGGCCAACCAAGCAACCTGGAAAGGCAAATCAGCGCTACAAAGAAGTCTCGCTTCCCATCGGTCAAAAGGGCCATGCTGAGTAAAGTGTCAAAACCAGAAATGCAGGACAGGCCACGGAGAAACGGGAGCCTTGCTACGCTGATGGGCGGGATGTAAATTGCCAACAGCCACTCTGGAGAAGTGTACGGTGTGTCCTGAAACATTTACAAAACTCAGCTTAGAGAGCATAGGGCACTTCCACTCATGGGCGTATAAATTGGGAAAACTAAAAATCAGCAAGACACAAGCACCCCAAAGTTTAGGGCTGCTCTGTTGACAAGAACCTCCACTTCGTTACACCTTAAATATCCCAGGAAAGAGAAAAATGGATAAAGAAGTTGTGGTCCTTATGTACAATGGAATATCACTCAGCCATGAAATCAACGTCATAAGGCTAGTAGCAGCATGATGAGTGGATTTAGGTACGACGATTCTAAGTCAAATAAGTCACACAGAAAAAGACACTTATCATAAGATATCACCTATAGAGGGAATGTAAAAACCGCTGCCCTTGAACTGAATTACAAAACAGAACAGATTCACACGGTTAGAAAACACACTATGGCTGCCTAACGGGAAAGGTGAGGTGGGGTGATGCATAAAACAAGGGTTTCAAATTAGCTCAGATACCGTTCCATAAACCCAATACGTAATAGACAAGACCTACTCCTTGCTCAGGGAACTGGACTCAACACCCCCTATTCACCGCCCAAGATTATATCTGACTAGTAAGAATCTTAAAACCTATGTATTGATATCTCTCTGTAAGTGAGTCAAGTGGGTGTAAAGCTGCATAAACACAGCAGTGAAAAGCAGCTAAACCCCATTATAAAACTCAATTAATTTTAAAAACCCGTGAAACAAAGACAGTGAAAGGGAGAGAAATTCTTACAAAATTCGTTCAGGCGCTGTGATGCCACCTGGATTGACCATATCTAGACCCGCAGCTGATTGAGTCATAAGGGTGGACACTCTTGGGGCTGAGGGGTTTGGTGAGGTTCGGTGAGCAAACGCAGACGCTTTAAAGTAATACTGCGTGGTACCCATCCCATGGGTCCCAAATCTCCAGGTTCAAGGGCATCTTCCTACATCGAAAACATGCATGAGAAACCCAGAAGACGGTCCACCGAGTGATTGGGAAAGGTTTCTAAAACGCACCTCATTTCTCGTCTCCTTGTGCTCGGGTTCGCCATTCCAGCCGCTTTACTAGCAATCTCCCTCCTTGGAGAATCAGCACCTTTAACCTCCTGTTCCATACAGGTGGCAATTTGAACTGAGGGTGAACGGGAAGACGGGGAACCAATGAGAGACTAGCTCTAGGTGTTGGGACAGGCACAGGTCACTCTATTTTCCCATCAGGAAGAAGAATTAACCACAGGCTCAGTCTGCCGCCCGGAAGCAGAATAGGGCCTAAAGCAATCCTGCGCTTTTGCGGCCAGCTCCCAAGAGAGCGAGTTGAAAAATGGAGCTCGGGGGCACTGCAATTCACAAACCTGCAGACTTATAAATGATAACTCTCGTCTACAAATATATTGAGGGAAGGCAACAAAGAGGATTTGAAAGCAAGGCAGAATTGCAGGAAACAGATTTCAGGAGGCAGATTCGAATCGCCTTTAAAGCACAGGAAAAGCGGCAAAACCTCGACAATGATGCCCTTGGCCAAAAAGGGCGTATGCGTTTTTTCCTGAATATATTCAGGAAAAAACGCATACGCCCTTTTTGGCCAACCAAGCAACCTGGAAAGGCAAATCAGCGCTACAAAGAAGTCTCGCTTCCCATCGGTCAAAAGGGCCATGCTGAGTAAAGTGTCAAAACCAGAAATGCAGGACAGGCCACGGAGAAACGGGAGCCTTGCTACGCTGATGGGCGGGATGTAAATTGCCAACAACCACTCTGGAGAAGTGTACGGTGTGTCCTGAAACATTTAGAAAACTCAGCTTAGAGAGCATAGGGCACTTCCACTCATGGGCGTATAAATTGGGAAAACTAAAAATCAGCAAGACACAAGCACCCCAAAGTTTAGGGCTGCTCTGTTGACAAGAACCTCCACTTCGTTACACCTTAAATATCCCAGGAAAGAGAAACATGGGTAAAGAAGTTGTGGTCCTTATGTACAATGGAATATCACTCAGCCATGAAATCAACGTCATAAGGCTAGTAGCAGCATGATGAGTGGATTTAGGTACGACGATTCTAAGTCAAATAAGTCACACAGAAAAAGACACTTATCATAAGATATCACCTATAGAGGGAATGTAAAAACCGCTGCCCTTGAACTGAATTACAAAACAGAACAGATTCACACGGTTAGAAAACACACTATGGCTGCCTAACGGGAAAGGTGAGGTGGGGTGATGCATAAAACAAGGGTTTCAAATTAGCTCAGATACCGTTCCATAAACCCAATACGTAATAGACAAGACCTACTCCTTGCTCAGGGAACTGGACTCAACACCCCCTATTCACCGCCCAAGATTATATCTGACTAGTAAGAATCTTAAAACCTATGTATTGATATCTCTCTGTAAGTGAGTCAAGTGGGTGTAAAGCTGCATAAACACAGCAGTGAAAAGCAGCTAAACCCCATTATAAAACTCAATTAATTTTAAAAACCCGTGAAACAAAGACAGTGAAAGAGAGAGAAATTCTTACAAAATTCGTTCAGGGGCTGTGATGCCACCTGGATTGACCATATCTAGACCCGCAGCTGATTGAGTCATAAGGGTGGACACTCTTGGGGCTGAGAGATTTGGTGAGGTTGGGTGAGCAAACGCAGACGCTTTAAAGTAATACTGCGTGGTACCCATCCCATGGGTCCCAAATCTCCAGGTTCAAGGGCATCTTCCTACATCGAAAACATGCATGAGAAACCCAGAAGACGGTCCACCGAGTGATTGGGAAAGGTTTCTAAAACGCACCTCATTTCTCGTCTCCTTGTGCTCGGGTTCGCCATTCCAGCCGCTTTACTAGCAATCTCCCTCCTTGGAGAATCAGCACCTTTAACCTCCTGTTCCATACAGGTGGCAATTTGAACTGAGGGTGAACGGGAAGACGGGGAACCAATGAGAGACTAGCTCTAGGTGTTGGGACAGGCACAGGTCACTCTATTTTCCCATCATGAAGAAGAATTAACCACAGGCTCAGTCTGCCGCCCGGAAGCAGAATAGGGCCTAAAGCAATCCTGCGCTTTTGCGGCCAGCTCCCAAGAGAGCGAGTTGAAAAATGGAGCTCGGGGGCACTGCAATTCACAAACCTGCAGACTTATAAATGATAACTCTCGTCTACAAATATATTGAGGGAAGGCAACAAAGAGGATTTGAAAGCAAGGCAGAATTGCAGGAAACAGATTTCAGGAGGCAGATTCGAATCGCCTTTAAAGCACAGGAAAAGCGGCAAAACCTCGACAATGATGCCCTTGGCCAAAAAGGGCGTATGCGTTTTTTCCTGAATATATTCAGGAAAAAACGCATACGCCCTTTTTGGCCAACCAAGCAACCTGGAAAGGCAAATCAGCGCTACAAAGAAGTCTCGCTTCCCATCGGTCAAAAGGGCCATGCTGAGTAAAGTGTCAAAACCAGAAATGCAGGACAGGCCACGGAGAAACGGGAGCCTTGCTACGCTGATGGGCGGGATGTAAATTGCCAACAACCACTCTGGAGAAGTGTACGGTGTGTCCTGAAACATTTACAAAACTCAGCTTAGAGAGCATAGGGCACTTCCACTCATGGGCGTATAAATTGGGAAAACTAAAAATCAGCAAGACACAAGCACCCCAAAGTTTAGGGCTGCTCTGTTGACAAGAACCTCCACTTCGTTACACCTTAAATATCCCAGGAAAGAGAAACATGGGTAAAGAAGTTGTGGTCCTTATGTACAATGGAATATCACTCAGCCATGAAATCAACGTCATAAGGCTAGTAGCAGCATGATGAGTGGATTTAGGTACGACGATTCTAAGTCAAATAAGTCACACAGAAAAAGACACTTATCATAAGATATCACCTATAGAGGGAATGTAAAAACCGCTGCCCTTGAACTGAATTACAAAACAGAACAGAGTCACACGGTTAGAAAACACACTATGGCTGCCTAACGGCAAAGGTGAGGTGGGGTGATGCATAAAACAAGGGTTTCAAATTAGCTCAGATACCGTTCCATAAACCCAATATGTAATAGACAAGACCTACTCCTTGCTCAGGGAACTGGACTCAACACCCCCTATTCACCGCCCAAGAATATATCTGACTAGTAAGAATCTTAAAACTTATGTATTGATATCTCTCTGTAAGTGAGTCAAGTGGGTGTAAAGCTGCATAAACACAGCAGTGAAAAGCAGCTAAACCCCATTATAAAACTCAATTAATTTTAAAAACCCGTGAAACAAAGACAGTGAAAGAGAGAGAAATTCTTACAAAATTCGTTCAGGGGCTGTGATGCCACCTGGATTGACCATATCTAGACCCGCAGCTGATTGAGACATAAGGGTGGACACTCTTGGGGCTGAGAGATTTGGTGAGGTTGGGTGAGCAAACGCAGACGCTTTAAAGTAATACTGCGTGGTACCCATCCCATGGGTCCCAAATCTCCAGGTTCAAGGGCATCTTCCTACATCGAAAACATGCATGAGAAACCCAGAAGATGGTCCACCGAGTGATTGGGAAAGGTTTCTAAAACGCACCTCATTTCTCATCTCCTTGTGCTCGGGTTCGCCATTCCAGCCGCTTTACTAGCAATCTCCCTCCTTGGAGAATCAGCACCTTTAACCTCCTGTTCCATACAGGTGGCAATTTGAACTGAGGGTGAACGGGAAGACGGGGAACCATTGAGAGACTAGCTCTAGGTGTTGGGACAGGCACAGGTCACTCTATTTTCCCATCAGGAAGAAGAATTAACCACAGGCTCAGTCTGCCGCCCGGAAGCAGAATAGGGCCTAAAGCAATCCTGCGCTTTTGCGGCCAGCTCCCAAGAGAGCGAGTTGAAAAATGGAGCTCGGGAGCACTGCAATTCACAAACCTGCAGACTTATAAATGATAACTCTCGTCTACAAATATATTGAGGGAAGGCAACAAAGAGGATTTGAAAGCAAGGCAGAATTGCAGGAAACAGATTTCAGGAGGCAGATTCGAATCACCTTTAAAGCACAGGAAAAGCGGCAAAACCTCGACAATGATGCCCTTGGCCAAAAAGGGCGTATGCGTTTTTTCCTGAATATATTCAGGAAAAAACGCATACGCCCTTTTTGGCCAACCAAGCAACCTGGAAAGGCAAATCAGCGCTACAAAGAAGTCTCGCTTCCCATCGGTCAAAAGGGCCATGCTGAGTAAAGTGTCAAAACCAGAAATGCAGGACAGGCCACGGAGAAACGGGAGCCTTGCTACGCTGATGGGCGGGATGTAAATTGCCAACAGCCACTCTGGAGAAGTGTACGGTATGTCCTGAAACATTTACAAAACTCAGCTTAGAGAGCATAGGGCACTTCCACTCATGGGCGTATAAATTGGGAAAACTAAAAATCAGCAAGACACAAGCACCCCAAAGTTTAGGGCTGCTCTGTTGACAAGAACCTCCACTTCGTTACACCTTAAATATCCCAGGAAAGAGAAAAATGGATAAAGAAGTTGTGGTCCTTATGTACAATGGAATATCACTCAGCCATGAAATCAACGTCATAAGGCTAGTAGCAGCATGATGAGTGGATTTAGGTACGACGATTCTAACTCAAATAAGTCACACAGAAAAAGACACTTATCATAAGATATCACCTATAGAGGGAATGTAAAAACCGCTGCCCTTGAACTGAATTACAAAACAGAACAGAGTCACACGGTTAGAAAACACACTATGGCTGCCTAACGGGAAAGGTGAGGTGGGGTGATGCATAAAACAAGGGTTTCAAATTAGCTCAGATACCGTTCCATAAACCCAATATGTAATAGACAAGACCTACTCCTTGCTCAGGGAACTGGACTCAACACCCCCTATTCACCGCCCAAGAATATATCTGACTAGTAAGAATCTTAAAACCTATGTATTGATATCTCTCTGTAAGTGAGTCAAGTGGGTGTAAAGCTGCATAAACACAGCAGTGAAAAGCAGCTAAACCCCATTATAAAACTCAATTAATTTTAAAAACCCGTGAAACAAAGACAGTGAAAGGGAGAGAAATTCTTACAAAATTCGTTCAGGCGCTGTGATGCCACCTGGATTGACCATATCTAGACCCGCAGCTGATTGAGACATAAGGGTGGACACTCTTGGGGCTGAGGGGTTTGGTGAGGTTCGGTGAGCAAACGCAGACGCTTTAAAGTAATACTGCGTGGTACCCATCCCATGGGTCCCAAATCTCCAGGTTCAAGGGCATCTTCCTACATCGAAAACATGCATGAGAAACCCAGAAGACGGTCCACCGAGTGATTGGGAAAGGTTTCTAAAACGCACCTCATTTCTCGTCTCCTTGTGCTCGGGTTCGCCATTCCAGCCGCTTTACTAGCAATCTCCCTCCTTGGAGAATCAGCACCTTTAACCTCCTGTTCCATACAGGTGGCAATTTGAACTGAGGGTGAACGGGAAGACGGGGAACCAATGAGAGACTAGCTCTAGGTGTTGGGACAGGCACAGGTCACTCTATTTTCCCATCAGGAAGAAGAATTAACCACAGGCTCAGTCTGCCGCTCGGAAGCAGAATAGGGCCTAAAGCAATCCTGCGCTTTTGCGGCCAGCTCCCAAGAGAGCGAGTTGAAAAATGGAGCTCGGGGGCACTGCAATTCACAAACCTGCAGACTTATAAATGATAACTCTCGTCTACAAATATATTGAGGGAAGGCAACAAAGAGGATTTGAAAGCAAGGCAGAATTGCAGGAAACAGATTTCAGGAGGCAGATTCGAATCGCCTTTAAAGCACAGGAAAAGCGGCAAAACCTCGACAATGATGCCCTTGGCCAAAAAGGGCGTATGCGTTTTTTCCTGAATATATTCAGGAAAAAACGCATACGCCCTTTTTGGCCAACCAAGCAACCTGGAAAGGCAAATCAGCGCTACAAAGAAGTCTCGCTTCCCATCGGTCAAAAGGGCCATGCTGAGTAAAGTGTCAAAACCAGAAATGCAGGACAGGCCACGGAGAAACGGGAGCCTTGCTACGCTGATGGGCGGGATGTAAATTGCCAACAGCCACTCTGGAGAAGTGTACGGTGTGTCCTGAAACATTTACAAAACTCAGCTTAGAGAGCATAGGGCACTTCCACTCATGGGCGTATAAATTGGGAAAACTAAAAATCAGCAAGACACAAGCACCCCAAAGTTTAGGGCTGCTCTGTTGACAAGAACCTCCACTTCGTTACACCTTAAATATCCCAGGAAAGAGAAAAATGGATAAAGAAGTTGTGGTCCTTATGTACAATGGAATATCACTCAGCCATGAAATCAACGTCATAAGGCTAGTAGCAGCATGATGAGTGGATTTAGGTACGACGATTCTAAGTGCAATAAGTCACACAGAAAAAGACACTTATCATAAGTTATCACCTATAGAGGGAATGTAAAAACCGCTACCCTTGAACTGAATTACAAAACAGAACAGATTCACACGGTTAGAAAACACACTATGGCTGCCTAACGGGAAAGGTGAGGTGGGGTGATGCATAAAACAAGGGTTTCAAATTAGCTCAGATACCGTTCCATAAACCCAATACGTAATAGACAAGACCTACTCCTTGCTCAGGGAACTGGACTCAACACCCCCTATTCACCGCCCAAGATTATATCTGACTAGTAAGAATCTTAAAACCTATGTATTGATATCTCTCTGTACGTGAGTCAAGTGGGTGTAAAGCTGCATAAACACAGCAGTGAAAAGCAGCTAAACCCCATTATAAAACTCAATTAATTTTAAAAACCCGTGAAACAAAGACAGTGAAAGGGAGAGAAATTCTTACAAAATTCGTTCAGGCGCTGTGATGCCACCTGGATTGACCATATCTAGACCCGCAGCTGATTGAGTCATAAGGGTGGACACTCTTGGGGCTGAGGGGTTTGGTGAGGTTCGGTGAGCAAACGCAGACGCTTTAAAGTAATACTGCGTGGTACCCATTCCATGGGTCCCAAATCTCCAGGTTCAAGGGCATCTTCCTACATCGAAAACATGCATGAGAAACCCAGAAGACGGTCCACCGAGTGATTGGGAAAGGTTTCTAAAACGCACCTCATTTCTCGTCTCCTTGTGCTCGGGTTCGCCATTCCAGCCGCTTTACTAGCAATCTCCCTCCTTGGAGAATCAGCACCTTTAACCTCCTGTTCCATACAGGTGGCAATTTGAACTGAGGGTGAACGGGAAGACGGGGAACCAATGAGAGACTAGCTCTAGGTGTTGGGACAGGCACAGGTCACTCTATTTTCCCATCAGGAAGAAGAATTAACCACAGGCTCAGTCTGCCGCCCGGAAGCAGAATAGGGCCTAAAGCAATCCTGCGCTTTTGCGGCCAGCTCCCAAGAGAGCGAGTTGAAAAATGGAGCTCGGGGGCACTGCAATTCACAAACCTGCAGACTTATAAATGATAACTGTCGTCTACAAATATATTGAGGGAAGGCAACAAAGAGGATTTGAAAGCAAGGCAGAATTGCAGGAAACAGATTTCAGGAGGCAGATTCGAATCGCCTTTAAAGCACAGGAAAAGCGGCAAAACCTCGACAATGATGCCCTTGGCCAAAAAGGGCGTATGCGTTTTTTCCTGAATATATTCAGGAAAAAACGCATACGCCCTTTTTGGCCAACCAAGCAACCTGGAAAGGCAAATCAGCGCTACAAAGAAGTCTCGCTTCCCATCGGTCAAAAGGGCCATGCTGAGTAAAGTGTCAAAACCAGAAATGCAGGACAGGCCACGGAGAAACGGGAGCCTTGCTACGCTGATGGGCGGGATGTAAATTGCCAACAGCCACTCTGGAGAAGTGTACGGTGTGTCCTGAAACATTTACAAAACTCAGCTTAGAGAGCATAGGGCACTTCCACTCATGGGCGTATAAATTGGGAAAACTAAAAATCAGCAAGACACAAGCACCCCAAAGTTTAGGGCTGCTCTGTTGACAAGAACCTCCACTTCGTTACACCTTAAATATCCCAGGAAAGAGAAAAATGGATAAAGAAGTTGTGGTCCTTATGTACAATGGAATATCACTCAGCCATGAAATCAACGTCATAAGGCTAGTAGCAGCATGATGAGTGGATTTAGGTACGACGATTCTAAGTCAAATAAGTCACACAGAAAAAGACACTTATCATAAGATATCACCTATAGAGGGAATGTAAAAACCGCTGCCCTTGAACTGAATTACAAAACAGAACAGAGTCACACGGTTAGAAAACACACTATGGCTGCCTAACGGCAAAGGTGAGGTGGGGTGATGCATAAAACAAGGGTTTCAAATTAGCTCAGATACCGTTCCATAAACCCAATATGTAATAGACAAGACCTACTCCTTGCTCAGGGAACTGGACTCAACACCCCCTATTCACCGCCCAAGAATATATCTGACTAGTAAGAATCTTAAAACTTATGTATTGATATCTCTCTGTAAGTGAGTCAAGTGGGTGTAAAGCTGCATAAACACAGCAGTGAAAAGCAGCTAAACCCCATTATAAAACTCAATTAATTTTAAAAACCCGTGAAACAAAGACAGTGAAAGAGAGAGAAATTCTTACAAAATTCGTTCAGGGGCTGTGATGCCACCTGGATTGACCATATCTAGACCCGCAGCTGATTGAGACATAAGGGTGGACACTCTTGGGGCTGAGAGATTTGGTGAGGTTGGGTGAGCAAACGCAGACCCTTTAAAGTAATACTGCGTGGTACCCATCCCATGGGTCCCAAATCTCCAGGTTCAAGGGCATCTTCCTACATCGAAAACATGCATGAGAAACCCAGAAGACGGTCCACCGAGTGATCGGGAAAGGTTTCTAAAACGCACCTCATTTCTCATCTCCTTGTGCTCGGGTTCGCCATTCCAGCCGCTTTACTAGCAATCTCCCTCCTTGGAGAATCAGCACCTTTAACCTCCTGTTCCATACAGGTGGCAATTTGAACTGAGGGTGAACGGGAAGACGGGGAACCAATGAGAGACTAGCTCTAGGTGTTGGGACAGGCACAGGTCACTCTATTTTCCCATCAGGAAGAAGAATTAACCACAGGCTCAGTCTGCCGCCCGGAAGCAGAATAGGGCCTAAAGCAATCCTGCGCTTTTGCGGCCAGCTCCCAAGAGAGCGAGTTGAAAAATGGAGCTCGGGAGCACTGCAATTCACAAACCTGCAGACTTATAAATGATAACTCTCGTCTACAAATATATTGAGGGAAGGCAACAAAGAGGATTTGAAAGCAAGGCAGAATTGCAGGAAACAGGTTTCAGGAGGCAGATTCGAATCGCCTTTAAAGCACAGGAAAAGCGGCAAAACCTCGACAATGATGCCCTTGGCCAAAAAGGGCGTATGCGTTTTTTCCTGAATATATTCAGGAAAAAACGCATACGCCCTTTTTGGCCAACCAAGCAACCTGGAAAGGCAAATCAGCGCTACAAAGAAGTCTCGCTTCCCATCGGTGAAAAGGGCCATGCTGAATAAAGTGTCAAAACCAGAAATGCAGGACAGGCCACGGAGAAACGGGAGCCTTGCTACGCTGATGTGCGGGATGTAAATTGCCAACAGCCACTCTGGAGAAGTGTACGGTGTGTCCTGAAACATTTACAAAACTCAGCTTAGAGAGCATAGGGCACTTCCACTCATGGGCGTATAAATTGGGAAAACTAAAAATCAGCAAGACACAAGCACCCCAAAGTTTAGGGCTGCTCTGTTGACAAGAACCTCCACTTCGTTACACCTTAAATATCCCAGGAAAGAGAAACATGGATAAAGAAGTTGTGGTCCTTATGTACAATGGAATATCACTCAGCCATGAAATCAACGTCATAAGGCTAGTAGCAGCATGATGAGTGGATTTAGGTACGACGATTCTAAGTGCAATAAGTCACACAGAAAAAGACACTTATCATAAGTTATCACCTATAGAGGGAATGTAAAAACCGCTACCCTTGAACTGAATTACAAAACAGAACAGATTCACACGGTTAGAAAACACACTATGGCTGCCTAACGGGAAAGGTGAGGTGGGGTGATGCATAAAACAAGGGTTTCAAATTAGCTCAGATACCGTTCCATAAACCCAATACGTAATAGACAAGACCTACTCCTTGCTCAGGGAACTGGACTCAACACCCCCTATTCACCGCCCAAGAGTATATCTGACTAGTAAGAATCTTAAAACCTATGTATTGATATCTCTCTGTAAGTGAGTCAAGTGGGTGTAAAGCTGCATAAACACAGCAGTGAAAAGCAGCTAAACCCCATTATAAAACTCAATTAATTTTAAAAACCCTTGAAACAAAGACAGTGAAAGGGAGAGAAATTCTTACAAAATTCGTTCAGGCGCTGTGATGCCACCTGGATTGACCATATCTAGACCCGCAGCTGATTGAGACATAAGGGTGGACACTCTTGGGGCTGAGGGGTTTGGTGAGGTTCGGTGAGCAAACGCAGACGCTTTAAAGTAATACTGCGTGGTACCCATCCCATGGGTCCCAAATCTCCAGGTTCAAGGGCATCTTCCTACATCGAAAACATGCATGAGAAACCCAGAAGACGGTCCACCGAGTGATTGGGAAAGGTTTCTAAAACGCACCTCATTTCTCGTCTCCTTGTGCTCGGGTTCGCCATTCCAGCCGCTATACTAGCAATCTCCCTCCTTGGAGAATCAGCACCTTTAACCTCCTGTTCCATACAGGTGGCAATTTGAACTGAGGGTGAACGGGAAGACGGGGAACCAATGAGAGACTAGCTCTAGGTGTTGGGACAGGCACAGGTCACTCTATTTTCCCATCAGGAAGAAGAATTAACCACAGGCTCAGTCTGCCGCCCGGAAGCAGAATAGGGCCTAAAGCAATCCTGCGCTTTTGCGGCCAGCTCCCAAGAGAGCGAGTTGAAAAATGGAGCTCGGGGGCACTGCAATTCACAAACCTGCAGACTTATAAATGATAACTCCCGTCTACAAATATATTGAGGGAAGGCAACAAAGAGGATTTGAAAGCAAAGCAGAATTGCAGGAAACAGATTTCAGGAGGCAGATTCGAATCGCCTTTAAAGCACAGGAAAAGCGGCAAAACCTCGACAATGATGCCCTTGGCCAAAAAGGGCGTATGCGTTTTTTCCTGAATATATTCAGGAAAAAACGCATACGCCCTTTTTGGCCAACCAAGCAACCTGGAAAGGCAAATCAGCGCTACAAAGAAGTCTCGCTTCCCATCGGTCAAAAGGGCCATGCTGAGTAAAGTGTCAAAACCAGAAATGCAGGACAGGCCACGGAGAAACGGGAGCCTTGCTACGCTGATGGGCGGGATGTAAATTGCCAACAGCCACTCTGGAGAAGTGTACGGTGTGTCCTGAAACATTTACAAAACTCAGCTTAGAGAGCATAGGGCACTTTCACTCATGGGCGTATAAATTGGGAAAACTAAAAATCAGCAAGACACAAGCACCCCAAAGTTTAGGGCTGCTCTGTTGACAAGAACCTCCACTTCGTTACACCTTAAATATCCCAGGAAAGAGAAAAATGGATAAAGAAGTTGTGGTCCTTATGTACAATGGAATATCACTCAGCCATGAAATCAACGTCATAAGGCTAGTAGCAGCATGATGAGTGGATTTAGGTACGACGATTCTAAGTGCAATAAGTCACACAGAAAAAGACACTTATCATAAGTTATCACCTATAGAGGGAATGTAAAAACCGCTACCCTTGAACTGAATTACAAAACAGAACAGATTCACACGGTTAGAAAACACACTATGGCTGCCTAACGGGAAAGGTGAGGTGGGGTGATGCATAAAACAAGGGTTTCAAATTAGCTCAGATACCGTTCCATAAACCCAATACGTAATAGACAAGACCTACTCCTTGCTCAGGGAACTGGACTCAACACCCCCTATTCACCGCCCAAGAGTATATCTGACTAGTAAGAATCTTAAAACCTATGTATTGATATCTCTCTGTAAGTGAGTCAAGTGGGTGTAAAGCTGCATAAACACAGCAGTGAAAAGCAGCTAAACCCCATTATAAAACTCAATTAATTTTAAAAACCCTTGAAACAAAGACAGTGAAAGGGAGATAAATTCTTACAAAATTCGTTCAGGCGCTGTGATGCCACCTGGATTGACCATATCTAGACCCGCAGCTGATTGAGACATAAGGGTGGACACTCTTGGGGCTGAGGGGTTTGGTGAGGTTCGGTGAGCAAACGCAGACGCTTTAAAGTAATACTGCGTGGTACCCATCCCATGGGTCCCAAATCTCCAGGTTCAAGGGCATCTTCCTACATCGAAAACATGCATGAGAAACCCAGAAGACGGTCCACCGAGTGATTGGGAAAGGTTTCTAAAACGCACCTCATTTCTCGTCTCCTTGTGCTCGGTTCGCCATTCCAGCCGCTTTACTAGCAATCTCCCTCCTTGGAGAATCAGCACCTTTAACCTCCTGTTCCATACAGGTGGCAATTTGAACTGAGGGTGAACGGGAAGACGGGGAACCAATGAGAGACTAGCTCTAGGTGTTGGGACAGGCACAGGTCACTCTATTTTCCCATCAGGAAGAAGAATTAACCACAGGCTCAGTCTGCCGCCCGGAAGCAGAATAGGGCCTAAAGCAATCCTGCGCTTTTGCGGCCAGCTCCCAAGAGAGCGAGTTGAAAAATGGAGCTCGGGGGCACTGCAATTCACAAACCTGCAGACTTATAAATGATAACTCTCGTCTACAAATATATTGAGGGAAGGCAACAAAGAGGATTTGAAAGCAAGGCAGAATTGCAGGAAACAGATTTCAGGAGGCAGATTCGAATCGCCTTTAAAGCACAGGAAAAGCGGCAAAACCTCGACAATGATGCCCTTGGCCAAAAAGGGCGTATGCGTTTTTTCCTGAATATATTCAGGAAAAAACGCATACGCCCTTTTTGGCCAACCAAGCAACCTGGAAAGGCAAATCAGCGCTACAAAGAAGTCTCGCTTCCCATCGGTCAAAAGGGCCATGCTGAGTAAAGTGTCAAAACCAGAAATGCAGGACAGGCCACGGAGAAACGGGAGCCTTGCTACGCTGATGGGCGGGATGTAAATTGCCAACAGCCACTCTGGAGAAGTGTACGGTGTGTCCTGAAACATTTACAAAACTCAGCTTAGAGAGCATAGGGCACTTCCACTCATGGGCGTATAAATTGGGAAAACTAAAAATCAGCAAGACACAAGCACCCCAAAGTTTAGGGCTGCTCTGTTGACAAGAACCTCCACTTCGTTACACCTTAAATATCCCAGGAAAGAGAAAAATGGATAAAGAAGTTGTGGTCCTTATGTACAATGGAATATCACTCAGCCATGAAATCAACGTCATAAGGCTAGTAGCAGCATGATGAGTGGATTTAGGTACGACGATTCTAAGTGCAATAAGTCACACAGAAAAAGACACTTATCATAAGTTATCACCTATAGAGGGAATGTAAAAACCGCTACCCTTGAACTGAATTACAAAACAGAACAGATTCACACGGTTAGAAAACACACTATGGCTGGCTAACGGGAAAGGTGAGGTGGGGTGATGCATAAAACAAGGGTTTCAAATTAGCTCAGATACCGTTCCATAAACCCAATACGTAATAGACAAGACCTACTCCTTGCTCAGGGAACTGGACTCAACACCCCCTATTCACCGCCCAAGATTATATCTGACTAGTAAGAATCTTAAAACCTATGTATTGATATCTCTCTGTAAGTGAGTCAAGTGGGTGTAAAGCTGCATAAACACAGCAGTGAAAAGCAGCTAAACCCCATTATAAAACTCAATTAATTTTAAAAACCCGTGAAACAAAGACAGTGAAAGGGAGAGAAATTCTTACAAAATTCGTTCAGGCGCTGTGATGCCACCTGGATTGACCATATCTAGACCCGCAGCTGATTGAGACATAAGGGTGGACACTCTTGGGGCTGAGGGGTTTGGTGAGGTTCGGTGAGCAAACGCAGACGCTTTAAAGTAATACTGCGTGGTACCCATCCCATGGGTCCCAAATCTCCAGGTTCAAGGGCATCTTCCTACATCGAAAACATGCATGAGAAACCCAGAAGACGGTCCACCGAGTGATTGGGAAAGGTTTCTAAAACGCACCTCATTTCTCGTCTCCTTGTGCTCGGGTTCGCCATTCCAGCCGCTTTACTAGCAATCTCCCTCCTTGGAGAATCAGCACCTTTAACCTCCTGTTCCATACAGGTGGCAATTTGAACTGAGGGTGAACGGGAAGACGGGGAACCAATGAGAGACTAGCTCTAGGTGTTGGGACAGGCACAGGTCACTCTATTTTCCCATCAGGAAGAAGAATTAACCACAGGCTCAGTCTGCCGCCCGGAAGCAGAATAGGGCCTAAAGCAATCCTGCGCTTTTGCGGCCAGCTCCCAAGAGAGCGAGTTGAAAAATGGAGCTCGGGGGCACTGCAATTCACAAACCTGCAGACTTATAAATGATAACTCTCGTCTACAAATATATTGAGGGAAGGCAACAAAGAGGATTTGAAAGCAAGGCAGAATTGCAGGAAACAGATTTCAGGAGGCAGATTCGAATCGCCTTTAAAGCACAGGAAAAGCGGCAAAACCTCGACAATGATGCCCTTGGCCAAAAAGGGCGTATGCGTTTTTTCCTGAATATATTCAGGAAAAAACGCATACGCCCTTTTTGGCCAACCAAGCAACCTGGAAAGGCAAATCAGCGCTACAAAGAAGTCTTGCTTCCCATCGGTCAAAAGGGCCATGCTGAGTAAAGTGTCAAAACCAGAAATGCAGGACAGGCCACGGAGAAACGGGAGCCTTGCTACGCTGATGGGCGGGATGTAAATTGCCAACAACCACTCTGGAGAAGTGTACGGTGTGTCCTGAAACATTTACAAAACTCAGCTTAGAGAGCATAGGGCACTTCCACTCATGGGCGTATAAATTGGGAAAACTAAAAATCAGCAAGACACAAGCACCCCAAAGTTTAGGGCTGCTCTGTTGACAAGAACCTCCACTTCGTTACACCTTAAATATCCCAGGAAAGAGAAACATGGGTAAAGAAGTTGTGGTCCTTATGTACAATGGAATATCACTCAGCCATGAAATCAACGTCATAAGGCTAGTAGCAGCATGATGAGTGGATTTAGGTACGACGATTCTAAGTCAAATAAGTCACACAGAAAAAGACACTTATCATAAGATATCACCTATAGAGGGAATGTAAAAACCGCTGCCCTTGAACTGAATTACAAAACAGAACAGAGTCACACGGTTAGAAAACACACTATGGCTGCCTAACGGCAAAGGTGAGGTGGGGTGATGCATAAAACAAGGGTTTCAAATTAGCTCAGATACCGTTCCATAAACCCAATATGTAATAGACAAGACCTACTCCTTGCTCAGGGAACTGGACTCAACACCCCCTATTCACCGCCCAAGAATATATCTGACTAGTAAGAATCTTAAAACTTATGTATTGATATCTCTCTGTAAGTGAGTCAAGTGGGTGTAAAGCTGCATAAACACAGCAGTGAAAAGCAGCTAAACCCCATTATAAAACTCAATTAATTTTAAAAACCCTTGAAACAAAGACAGTGAAAGGGAGATAAATTCTTACAAAATTCGTTCAGGCGCTGTGATGCCACCTGGATTGACCATATCTAGACCCGCAGCTGATTGAGACATAAGGGTGGACACTCTTGGGGCTGAGGGGTTTGGTGAGGTTCGGTGAGCAAACGCAGACGCTTTAAAGTAATACTGCGTGGTACCCATCCCATGGGTCCCAAATCTCCAGGTTCAAGGGCATCTTCCTACATCGAAAACATGCATGAGAAACCCAGAAGACGGTCCACCGAGTGATTGGGAAAGGTTTCTAAAACGCACCTCATTTCTCGTCTCCTTGTGCTCGGTTCGCCATTCCAGCCGCTTTACTAGCAATCTCCCTCCTTGGAGAATCAGCACCTTTAACCTCCTGTTCCATACAGGTGGCAATTTGAACTGAGGGTGAACGGGAAGACGGGGAACCAATGAGAGACTAGCTCTAGGTGTTGGGACAGGCACAGGTCACTCTATTTTCCCATCAGGAAGAAGAATTAACCACAGGCTCAGTCTGCCGCCCGGAAGCAGAATAGGGCCTAAAGCAATCCTGCGCTTTTGCGGCCAGCTCCCAAGAGAGCGAGTTGAAAAATGGAGCTCGGGAGCACTGCAATTCACAAACCTGCAGACTTATAAATGATAACTCTCGTCTACAAATATATTGAGGGAAGGCAACAAAGAGGATTTGAAAGCAAGGCAGAATTGCAGGAAACAGATTTCAGGAGGCAGATTCGAATCGCCTTTAAAGCACAGGAAAAGCGGCAAAACCTCGACAATGATGCCCTTGGCCAAAAAGGGCGTATGCGTTTTTTCCTGAATATATTCAGGAAAAAACGCATACGCCCTTTTTGGCCAACCAAGCAACCTGGAAAGGCAAATCAGCGCTACAAAGAAGTCTCGCTTCCCATCGGTCAAAAGGGCCATGCTGAGTAAAGTGTCAAAACCAGAAATGCAGGACAGGCCACGGAGAAACGGGAGCCTTGCTACGCTGATGGGCGGGATGTAAATTGCCAACAGCCACTCTGGAGAAGTGTACGGTGTGTCCTGAAACATTTACAAAACTCAGCTTAGAGAGCATAGGGCACTTCCACTCATGGGCGTATAAATTGGGAAAACTAAAAATCAGCAAGACACAAGCACCCCAAAGTTTAGGGCTGCTCTGTTGACAAGAACCTCCACTTCGTTACACCTTAAATATCCCAGGAAAGAGAAAAATGGATAAAGAAGTTGTGGTCCTTATGTACAATGGAATATCACTCAGCCATGAAATCAACGTCATAAGGCTAGTAGCAGCATGATGAGTGGATTTAGGTACGACGATTCTAAGTGCAATAAGTCACACAGAAAAAGACACTTATCATAAGTTATCACCTATAGAGGGAATGTAAAAACCGCTACCCTTGAACTGAATTACAAAACAGAACAGATTCACACGGTTAGAAAACACACTATGGCTGGCTAACGGGAAAGGTGAGGTGGGGTGATGCATAAAACAAGGGTTTCAAATTAGCTCAGATACCGTTCCATAAACCCAATACGTAATAGACAAGACCTACTCCTTGCTCAGGGAACTGGACTCAACACCCCCTATTCACCGCCCAAGATTATATCTGACTAGTAAGAATCTTAAAACCTATGTATTGATATCTCTCTGTAAGTGAGTCAAGTGGGTGTAAAGCTGCATAAACACAGCAGTGAAAAGCAGCTAAACCCCATTATAAAACTCAATTAATTTTAAAAACCCGTGAAACAAAGACAGTGAAAGGGAGAGAAATTCTTACAAAATTCGTTCAGGCGCTGTGATGCCACCTGGATTGACCATATCTAGACCCGCAGCTGATTGAGACATAAGGGTGGACACTCTTGGGGCTGAGGGGTTTGGTGAGGTTCGGTGAGCAAACGCAGACGCTTTAAAGTAATACTGCGTGGTACCCATCCCATGGGTCCCAAATCTCCAGGTTCAAGGGCATCTTCCTACATCGAAAACATGCATGAGAAACCCAGAAGACGGTCCACCGAGTGATTGGGAAAGGTTTCTAAAACGCACCTCATTTCTCGTCTCCTTGTGCTCGGGTTCGCCATTCCAGCCGCTTTACTAGCAATCTCCCTCCTTGGAGAATCAGCACCTTTAACCTCCTGTTCCATACAGGTGGCAATTTGAACTGAGGGTGAACGGGAAGACGGGGAACCAATGAGAGACTAGCTCTAGGTGTTGGGACAGGCACAGGTCACTCTATTTTCCCATCAGGAAGAAGAATTAACCACAGGCTCAGTCTGCCGCCCGGAAGCAGAATAGGGCCTAAAGCAATCCTGCGCTTTTGCGGCCAGCTCCCAAGAGAGCGAGTTGAAAAATGGAGCTCGGGGGCACTGCAATTCACAAACCTGCAGACTTATAAATGATAACTCTCGTCTACAAATATATTGAGGGAAGGCAACAAAGAGGATTTGAAAGCAAGGCAGAATTGCAGGAAACAGATTTCAGGAGGCAGATTCGAATCGCCTTTAAAGCACAGGAAAAGCGGCAAAACCTCGACAATGATGCCCTTGGCCAAAAAGGGCGTATGCGTTTTTTCCTGAATATATTCAGGAAAAAACGCATACGCCCTTTTTGGCCAACCAAGCAACCTGGAAAGGCAAATCAGCGCTACAAAGAAGTCTTGCTTCCCATCGGTCAAAAGGGCCATGCTGAGTAAAGTGTCAAAACCAGAAATGCAGGACAGGCCACGGAGAAACGGGAGCCTTGCTACGCTGATGGGCGGGATGTAAATTGCCAACAACCACTCTGGAGAAGTGTACGGTGTGTCCTGAAACATTTACAAAACTCAGCTTAGAGAGCATAGGGCACTTCCACTCATGGGCGTATAAATTGGGAAAACTAAAAATCAGCAAGACACAAGCACCCCAAAGTTTAGGGCTGCTCTGTTGACAAGAACCTCCACTTCGTTACACCTTAAATATCCCAGGAAAGAGAAACATGGGTAAAGAAGTTGTGGTCCTTATGTACAATGGAATATCACTCAGCCATGAAATCAACGTCATAAGGCTAGTAGCAGCATGATGAGTGGATTTAGGTACGACGATTCTAAGTCAAATAAGTCACACAGAAAAAGACACTTATCATAAGATATCACCTATAGAGGGAATGTAAAAACCGCTGCCCTTGAACTGAATTACAAAACAGAACAGAGTCACACGGTTAGAAAACACACTATGGCTGCCTAACGGCAAAGGTGAGGTGGGGTGATGCATAAAACAAGGGTTTCAAATTAGCTCAGATACCGTTCCATAAACCCAATATGTAATAGACAAGACCTACTCCTTGCTCAGGGAACTGGACTCAACACCCCCTATTCACCGCCCAAGAATATATCTGACTAGTAAGAATCTTAAAACTTATGTATTGATATCTCTCTGTAAGTGAGTCAAGTGGGTGTAAAGCTGCATAAACACAGCAGTGAAAAGCAGCTAAACCCCATTATAAAACTCAATTAATTTTAAAAACCCGTGAAACAAAGACAGTGAAAGAGAGAGAAATTCTTACAAAATTCGTTCAGGGGCTGTGATGCCACCTGGATTGACCATATCTAGACCCGCAGCTGATTGAGACATAAGGGTGGACACTCTTGGGGCTGAGAGATTTGGTGAGGTTGGGTGAGCAAACGCAGACGCTTTTAAGTAATACTGCGTGGTACCCATCCCATGGGTCCCAAATCTCCAGGTTCAAGGGCATCTTCCTACATCGAAAACATGCATGAGAAACCCAGAAGATGGTCCACCGAGTGATCGGGAAAGGTTTCTAAAACGCACCTCATTTCTCATCTCCTTGTGCTCGGGTTCGCCATTCCAGCCGCTTTACTAGCAATCTCCCTCCTTGGAGAATCAGCACCTTTAACCTCCTGTTCCATACAGGTGGCAATTTGAACTGAGGGTGAACGGGAAGACGGGGAACCAATGAGAGACTAGCTCTAGGTGTTGGGACAGGCACAGGTCACTCTATTTTCCCATCAGGAAGAAGAATTAACCACAGGCTCAGTCTGCCGCCCGGAAGCAGAATAGGGCCTAAAGCAATCCTGCGCTTTTGCGGCCAGCTCCCAAGAGAGCGAGTTGAAAAATGGAGCTCGGGAGCACTGCAATTCACAAACCTGCAGACTTATAAATGATAACTCTCGTCTACAAATATATTGAGGGAAGGCAACAAAGAGGATTTGAAAGCAAGGCAGAATTGCAGGAAACAGGTTTCAGGAGGCAGATTCGAATCGCCTTTAAAGCACAGGAAAAGCGGCAAAACCTCGACAATGATGCCCTTGGCCAAAAAGGGCGTATGCGTTTTTTCCTGAATATATTCAGGAAAAAACGCATACGCCCTTTTTGGCCAACCAAGCAACCTGGAAAGGCAAATCAGCGCTACAAAGAAGTCTCGCTTCCCATCGGTCAAAAGGGCCATGCTGAATAAAGTGTCAAAACCAGAAATGCAGGACAGGCCACGGAGAAACGGGAGCCTTGCTACGCTGATGGGCGGGATGTAAATTGCCAACAGCCACTCTGGAGAAGTGTACGGTGTGTCCTGAAACATTTACAAAACTCAGCTTAGAGAGCATAGGGCACTTCCACTCATGGGCGTATAAATTGGGAAAACTAAAAATCAGCAAGACACAAGCACCCCAAAGTTTAGGGCTGCTCTGTTGACAAGAACCTCCACTTCGTTACACCTTAAATATCCCAGAAAAGAGAAACATGGATAAAGAAGTTGTGGTCCTTATGTACAATGGAATATCACTCAGCCATGAAATCAACGTCATAAGGCTAGTAGCAGCATGATGAGTGGATTTAGGTACGACGATTCTAAGTGCAATAAGTCACACAGAAAAAGACACTTATCATAAGTTATCACCTATAGAGGGAATGTAAAAACCGCTACCCTTGAACTGAATTACAAAACAGAACAGATTCACACGGTTAGAAAACACACTATGGCTGCCTAACGGGAAAGGTGAGGTGGGGTGATGCATAAAACAAGGGTTTCAAATTAGCTCAGATACCGTTCCATAAACCCAATACGTAATAGACAAGACCTACTCCTTGCTCAGGGAACTGGACTCAACACCCCCTATTCACCGCCCAAGTGTATATCTGACTAGTAAGAATCTTAAAACCTATGTATTGATATCTCTCTGTAAGTGAGTCAAGTGGGTGTAAAGCTGCATAAACACAGCAGTGAAAAGCAGCTAAACCCCATTATAAAACTCAATTAATTTTAAAAACCCGTGAAACAAAGACAGTGAAAGGGAGAGAAATTCTTACAAAATTCGTTCAGGCGCTGTGATGCCACCTGGATTGACCATATCTAGACCCGCAGCTGATTGAGACATAAGGGTGGACACTCTTGGGGCTGAGGGGTTTGGTGAGGTTCGGTGAGCAAACGCAGACGCTTTAAAGTAATACTGCGTGGTACCCATCCCATGGGTCCCAAATCTCCAGGTTCAAGGGCATCTTCCTACATCGAAAACATGCATGAGAAACCCAGAAGACGGTCCACCGAGTGATTGGGAAAGGTTTCTAAAACGCACCTCATTTCTCGTCTCCTTGTGCTCGGGTTCGCCATTCCAGCCGCTTTACTAGCAATCTCCCTCCTTGGAGAATCAGCACCTTTAACCTCCTGTTCCATACAGGTGGCAATTTGAACTGAGGGTGAACGGGAAGACGGGGAACCAATGAGAGACTAGCTCTAGGTGTTGGGACAGGCACAGGTCACTCTATTTTCCCATCAGGAAGAAGAATTAACCACAGGCTCAGTCTGCCGCCCGGAAGCAGAATAGGGCCTAAAGCAATCCTGCGCTTTTGCGGCCAGCTCCCAAGAGAGCGAGTTGAAAAATGGAGCTCGGGGGCACTGCAATTCACAAACCTGCAGACTTATAAATGATAACTCTCGTCTACAAATATATTGAGGGAAGGCAACAAAGAGGATTTGAAAGCAAGGCAGAATTGCAGGAAACAGATTTCAGGAGGCAGATTCGAATCGCCTTTAAAGCACAGGAAAAGCGGCAAAACCTCGACAATGATGCCCTTGGCCAAAAAGGGCGTATGCGTTTTTTCCTGAATATATTCAGGAAAAAACGCATACGCCCTTTTTGGCCAACCAAGCAACCTGGAAAGGCAAATCAGCGCTACAAAGAAGTCTCGCTTCCCATCGGTCAAAAGGGCCATGCTGAGTAAAGTGTCAAAACCAGAAATGCAGGACAGGCCACGGAGAAACGGGAGCCTTGCTACGCTGATGGGCGGGATGTAAATTGCCAACAGCCACTCTGGAGAAGTGTACGGTGTGTCCTGAAACATTTACAAAACTCAGCTTAGAGAGCATAGGGCACTTCCACTCATGGGCGTATACATTGGGAAAACTAAAAATCAGCAAGACACAAGCACCCCAAAGTTTAGGGCTGCTCTGTTGACAAGAACCTCCACTTCGTTACACCTTAAATATCCCAGGAAAGAGAAAAATGGATAAAGAAGTTGTGGTCCTTATGTACAATGGAATATCACTCAGCCATGAAATCAACGTCATAAGGCTAGTAGCAGCATGATGAGTGGATTTAGGTACGACGATTCTAACTCAAATAAGTCACACAGAAAAAGACACTTATCATAAGATATCACCTATAGAAGGAATGTAAAAACCGCTGCCCTTGAACTGAATTACAAAACAGAACAGATTCACACGGTTAGAAAACACACTATGGCTGGCTAACGGGAAAGGTGAGGTGGGGTGATGCATAAAACAAGGGTTTCAAATTAGCTCAGATACCGTTCCATAAACCCAATACATAATAGACAAGACCTACTCCTTGCTCAGGGAACTGGACTCAACACCCCCTATTCACCGCCCAAGTGTATATCTGACTAGTAAGAATCTTAAAACCTATGTATTGATATCTCTCTGTAAGTGAGTCAAGTGGGTGTAAAGCTGCATAAACACAGCAGTGAAAAGCAGCTAAACCCCATTATAAAACTCAATTAATTTTAAAAACCCTTGAAACAAAGACAGTGAAAGGGAGAGAAATTCTTACAAAATTCGTTCAGGCGCTGTGATGCCACCTGGATTGACCATATCTAGACCCGCAGCTGATTGAGACATAAGGGTGGACACTCTTGGGGCTGAGGGGTTTGGTGAGGTTCGGTGAGCAAACGCAGACGCTTTAAAGTAATACTGCGTGGTACCCATCCCATGGGTCCCAAATCTCCAGGTTCAAGGGCATCTTCCTACATCGAAAACATGCATGAGAAACCCAGAAGACGGTCCACCGAGTGATTGGGAAAGGTTTCTAAAACGCACCTCATTTCTCGTCTCCTTGTGCTCGGGTTCGCCATTCCAGCCGCTTTACTAGCAATCTCCCTCCTTGGAGAATCAGCACCTTTAACCTCCTGTTCCATACAGGTGGCAATTTGAACTGAGGGTGAACGGGAAGACGGGGAACCAATGAGAGACTAGCTCTAGGTGTTGGGACAGGCACAGGTCACTCTATTTTCCCATCAGGAAGAAGAATTAACCACAGGCTCAGTCTGCCGCCCGGAAGCAGAATAGGGCCTAAAGCAATCCTGCGCTTTTGCGGCCAGCTCCCAAGAGAGCGAGTTGAAAAATGGAGCTCGGGGGCACTGCAATTCACAAACCTGCAGACTTATAAATGATAACTCTCGTCTACAAATATATTGAGGGAAGGCAACAAAGAGGATTTGAAAGCAAGGCAGAATTGCAGGAAACAGATTTCAGGAGGCAGATTCGAATCGCCTTTAAAGCACAGGAAAAGCGGCAAAACCTCGACAATGATGCCCTTGGCCAAAAAGGGCGTATGCGTTTTTTCCTGAATATATTCAGGAAAAAACGCATACGCCCTTTTTGGCCAACCAAGCAACCTGGAAAGGCAAATCAGCGCTACAAAGAAGTCTCGCTTCCCATCGGTCAAAAGGGCCATGCTGAGTAAAGTGTCAAAACCAGAAATGCAGGACGGGCCACGGAGAAACGGGAGCCTTGCTACGCTGATGGGCGGGATGTAAATTGCCAACAGCCACTCTGGAGAAGTGTACGGTGTGTCCTGAAACATTTACAAAACTCAGCTTAGAGAGCATAGGGCACTTCCACTCATGGGCGTATAAATTGGGAAAACTAAAAATCAGCAAGACACAAGCACCCCAAAGTTTAGGGCTGCTCTGTTGACAAGAACCTCCACTTCGTTACACCTTAAATATCCCAGGAAAGAGAAAAATGGATAAAGAAGTTGTGGTCCTTATGTACAATGGAATATCACTCAGCCATGAAATCAACGTCATAAGGCTAGTAGCAGCATGATGAGTGGATTTAGGTACGACGATTCTAAGTGCAATAAGTCACACAGAAAAAGACACTTATCATAAGTTATCACCTATAGAGGGAATGTAAAAACCGCTACCCTTGAACTGAATTACAAAACAGAACAGATTCACACGGTTAGAAAACACA
Source organism: Eschrichtius robustus (assembly GCF_028021215.1). Classification (NCBI taxonomy): domain Eukaryota; kingdom Metazoa; phylum Chordata; class Mammalia; order Artiodactyla; family Eschrichtiidae; genus Eschrichtius; species Eschrichtius robustus. The sequence continues at coordinate 67,407,232 of NC_090830.1, read as the reverse complement.
CTATGGCTGCCTAACGGGAAAGGTGAGGTGGGGTGATGCATAAAACAAGGGTTTCAAATTAGCTCAGATACCGTTCCATAAACCCAATACGTAATAGACAAGACCTACTCCTTGCTCAGGGAACTGGACTCAACACCCCCTATTCACCGCCCAAGATTATATCTGACTAGTAAGAATCTTAAAACCTATGTATTGATATCTCTCTGTGAGTCAAGTGGGTGTAAAGCTGCATAAACACAGCAGTGAAAAGCAGCTAAACCCCATTATAAAACTCAATTAATTTTAAAAACCCGTGAAACAAAGACAGTGAAAGGGAGATAAATTCTTACAAAATTCGTTCAGGCGCTGTGATGCCACCTGGATTGACCATATCTAGACCCGCAGCTGATTGAGACATAAGGGTGGACACTCTTGGGGCTGAGGGGTTTGGTGAGGTTCGGTGAGCAAACGCAGACGCTTTAAAGTAATACTGCGTGGTACCCATCCCATGGGTCCCAAATCTCCAGGTTCAAGGGCATCTTCCTACATCGAAAACATGCATGAGAAACCCAGAAGACGGTCCACCGAGTGATTGGGAAAGGTTTCTAAAACGCACCTCATTTCTCGTCTCCTTGTGCTCGGGTTCGCCATTCCAGCCGCTTTACTAGCAATCTCCCTCCTTGGAGAATCAGCACCTTTAACCTCCTGTTCCATACAGGTGGCAATTTGAACTGAGGGTGAACGGGAAGACGGGGAACCAATGAGAGACTAGCTCTAGGTGTTGGGACAGGCACAGGTCACTCTATTTTCCCATCAGGAAGAAGAATTAACCACAGGCTCAGTCTGCCGCCCGGAAGCAGAATAGGGCCTAAAGCAATCCTGCGCTTTTGCGGCCAGCTCCCAAGAGAGCGAGTTGAAAAATGGAGCTCGGGGGCACTGCAATTCACAAACCTGCAGACTTATAAATGATAACTCTCGTCTACAAATATATTGAGGGAAGGCAACAAAGAGGATTTGAAAGCAAGGCAGAATTGCAGGAAACAGATTTCAGGAGGCAGATTCGAATCGCCTTTAAAGCACAGGAAAAGCGGCAAAACCTCGACAATGATGCCCTTGGCCAAAAAGGGCGTATGCGTTTTTTCCTGAATATATTCAGGAAAAAACGCATACGCCCTTTTTGGCCAACCAAGCAACCTGGAAAGGCAAATCAGCGCTACAAAGAAGTCTCGCTTCCCATCGGTCAAAAGGGCCATGCTGAGTAAAGTGTCAAAACCAGAAATGCAGGACGGGCCACGGAGAAACGGGAGCCTTGCTACGCTGATGGGCGGGATGTAAATTGCCAACAGCCACTCTGGAGAAGTGTACGGTGTGTCCTGAAACATTTACAAAACTCAGCTTAGAGAGCATAGGGCACTTCCACTCATGGGCGTATAAATTGGGAAAACTAAAAATCAGCAAGACACAAGCACCCCAAAGTTTAGGGCTGCTCTGTTGACAAGAACCTCCACTTCGTTACACCTTAAATATCCCAGGAAAGAGAAAAATGGATAAAGAAGTTGTGGTCCTTATGTACAATGGAATATCACTCAGCCATGAAATCAACGTCATAAGGCTAGTAGCAGCATGATGAGTGGATTTAGGTACGACTATTCTAAGTCAGATAAGTCACACAGAAAAAGGCACTTATCATAAGATATCACCTATAGAGGGAATGTAAAAACCGCTGCCCTTGAACTGAATTACAAAACAGAACAGAGTCACACGGTTAGAAAACACACTATGGCTGCCTAACGGGAAAGGTGAGGTGGGGTGATGCATAAAACAAGGGTTTCAAATTAGCTCAGATACCGTTCCATAAACCCAATACGTAATAGACAAGACCTACTCCTTGCTCAGGGAACTGGACTCAACACCCCCTATTCACCGCCCAAGAGTATATCTGACTAGTAAGAATCTTAAAACCTATGTATTGATATCTCTCTGTAAGTGAGTCAAGTGGGTGTAAAGCTGCATAAACACAGCAGTGAAAAGCAGCTAAACCCCATTATAAAACTCAATTAATTTTAAAAACCCTTGAAACAAAGACAGTGAAAGGGAGATAAATTCTTACAAAATTCGTTCAGGCGCTGTGATGCCACCTGGATTGACCATATCTAGACCCGCAGCTGATTGAGACATAAGGGTGGACACTCTTGGGGCTGAGGGGTTTGGTGAGGTTCGGTGAGCAAACGCAGACGCTTTAAAGTAATACTGCGTGGTACCCAACCCATGGGTCCCAAATCTCCAGGTTCAAGGGCATCTTCCTACATCGAAAACATGCATGAGAAACCCAGAAGACGGTCCACCGAGTGATTGGGAAAGGTTTCTAAAACGCACCTCATTTCTCGTCTCCTTGTGCTCGGGTTCGCCATTCCAGCCGCTTTACTAGCAATCTCCCTCCTTGGAGAATCAGCACCTTTAACCTCCTGTTCCATACAGGTGGCAATTTGAACTGAGGGTGAACGGGAAGACGGGGAACCAATGAGAGACTAGCTCTAGGTGTTGGGACAGGCACAGGTCACTCTATTTTCCCATCAGGAAGAAGAATTAACCACAGGCTCAGTCTGCCGCCCGGAAGCAGAATAGGGCCTAAAGCAATTCTGCGCTTTTGCGGCCAGCTCCCAAGAGAGCGAGTTGAAAAATGGAGCTCGGGGGCACTGCAATTCACAAACCTGCAGACTTATAAATGATAACTCTCGTCTACAAATATATTGAGGGAAGGCAACAAAGAGGATTTGAAAGCAAGGCAGAATTGCAGGAAACAGATTTCAGGAGGCAGATTCGAATCGCCTTTAAAGCACAGGAAAAGCGGCAAAACCTCGACAATGATGCCCTTGGCCAAAAAGTGCGTATGCGTTTTTTCCTGAATATATTCAGGAAAAAAGGCATACGCCCTTTTTGGCCAACCAAGCAACCTGGAAAGGCAAATCAGCGCTACAAAGAAGTCTCGCTTCCCATCGGTCAAAAGGGCCATGCTGAGTAAAGTGTCAAAACCAGAAATGCAGGACAGGCCACGGAGAAACGGGAGCCTTGCTACGCTGATGGGCGGGATGTAAATTGCCAACAGCCACTCTGGAGAAGTGTACGGTGTGTCCTGAAACATTTACAAAACTCAGCTTAGAGAGCATAGGGCACTTTCACTCATGGGCGTATAAATTGGGAAAACTAAAAATCAGCAAGACACAAGCACCCCAAAGTTTAGGGCTGCTCTGTTGACAAGAACCTCCACTTCGTTACACCTTAAATATCCCAGGAAAGAGAAAAATGGATAAAGAAGTTGTGGTCCTTATGTACAATGGAATATCACTCAGCCATGAAATCAACGTCATAAGGCTAGTAGCAGCATGATGAGTGGATTTAGGTACGACTATTCTAAGTCAGATAAGTCACACAGAAAAAGGCACTTATCATAAGATATCACCTATAGAGGGAATGTAAAAACCGCTGCCCTTGAACTGAATTACAAAACAGAACAGAGTCACACGGTTAGAAAACACACTATGGCTGCCTAACGGGAAAGGTGAGGTGGGGTGATGCATAAAACAAGGGTTTCAAATTAGCTCAGATACCGTTCCATAAACCCAATACGTAATAGACAAGACCTACTCCTTGCTCAGGGAACTGGACTCAACACCCCCTATTCACCGCCCAAGAATATATCTGACTAGTAAGAATCTTAAAACTTATGTATTGATATCTCTCTGTAAGTGAGTCAAGTGGGTGTAAAGCTGCATAAACACAGCAGTGAAAAGCAGCTAAACCCCATTATAAAACTCAATTAATTTTAAAAACCCGTGAAACAAAGACAGTGAAAGGGAGAGAAATTCTTACAAAATTCGTTCAGGCGCTGTGATGCCACCTGGATTGACCATATCTAGACCCGCAGCTGATTGAGACATAAGGGTGGACACTCTTGGGGCTGAGGGGTTTGGTGAGGTTCGGTGAGCAAACGCAGACGCTTTAAAGTAATACTGCGTGGTACCCATCCCATGGGTCCCAAATCTCCAGGTTCAAGGGCATCTTCCTACATCGAAAACATGCATGAGAAACCCAGAAGACGGTCCACCGAGTGATTGGGAAAGGTTTCTAAAACGCACCTCATTTCTCGTCTCCTTGTGCTCGGGTTCGCCATTCCAGCCGCTTTACTAGCAATCTCCCTCCTTGGAGAATCAGCACCTTTAACCTCCTGTTCCATACAGGTGGCAATTTGAACTGAGGGTGAACGGGAAGACGGGGAACCAATGAGAGACTAGCTCTAGGTGTTGGGACAGGCACAGGTCACTCTATTTTCCCATCAGGAAGAAGAATTAACCACAGGCTCAGTCTGCCGCCCGGAAGCAGAATAGGGCCTAAAGCAATCCTGTGCTTTTGCGGCCAGCTCCCAAGAGAGCGAGTTGAAAAATGGAGCTCGGGAGCACTGCAATTCACAAACCTGCAGACTTATAAATGATAACTCTCGTCTACAAATATATTGAGGGAAGGCAACAAAGAGGATTTGAAAGCAAGGCAGAATTGCAGGAAACAGGTTTCAGGAGGCAGATTCGAATCGCCTTTAAAGCACAGGAAAAGCGGCAAAACCTCGACAATGATGCCCTTGGCCAAAAAGGGCGTATGCGTTTTTTCCTGAATATATTCAGGAAAAAACGCATACGCCCTTTTTGGCCAACCAAGCAACCTGGAAAGGCAAATCAGCGCTACAAAGAAGTCTCGCTTCCCATCGGTCAAAAGGGCCATGCTGAGTAAAGTGTCAAAACCAGAAATGCAGGACAGGCCACGGAGAAACGGAAGCCTTGCTACGCTGATGGGCGGGATGTAAATTGCCAACAGCCACTCTGGAGAAGTGTACGGTGTGTCCTGAAACATTTACAAAACTCAGCTTAGAGAGCATAGGGCACTTCCACTCATGGGCGTATAAATTGGGAAAACTAAAAATCAGCAAGACACAAGCACCCCAAAGTTTAGGGCTGCTCTGTTGACAAGAACCTCCACTTCGTTACACCTTAAATATCCCAGGAAAGAGAAAAATGGATAAAGAAGTTGTGGTCCTTATGTACAATGGAATATCACTCAGCCATGAAATCAACGTCATAAGGCTAGTAGCAGCATGATGAGTGGATTTAGGTACGACGATTCTAACTCAAATAAGTCACACAGAAAAAGACACTTATCATAAGATATCACCTATAGAGGGAATGTAAAAACCGCTGCCCTTGAACTGAATTACAAAACAGAACAGATTCACACGGTTAGAAAACACACTATGGCTGGCTAACGGGAAAGGTGAGGTGGGGTGATGCATAAAACAAGGGTTTTAAATTAGCTCAGATACCGTTCCATAAACCCAATACGTAATAGACAAGACCTACTCCTTGCTCAGGGAACTGGACTCAACACCCCCTATTCACCGCCCAAGATTATATCTGACTAGTAAGAATCTTAAAACCTATGTATTGATATCTCTCTGTAAGTGAGTCAAGTGGGTGTAAAGCTGCATAAACACAGCAGTGAAAAGCAGCTAAACCCCATTATAAAACTCAATTAATTTTAAAAACCCGTGAAACAAAGACAGTGAAAGGGAGAGAAATTCTTACAAAATTCGTTCAGGCGCTGTGATGCCACCTGGATTGACCATATCTAGACCCGCAGCTGATTGAGACATAAGGGTGGACACTCTTGGGGCTGAGGGGTTTGGTGAGGTTCGGTGAGCAAACGCAGACGCTTTAAAGTAATACTGCGTGGTACCCATCCCATGGGTCCCAAATCTCCAGGTTCAAGGGCATCTTCCTACATCGAAAACATGCATGAGAAACCCAGAAGACGGTCCACCGAGTGATTGGGAAAGGTTTCTAAAACGCACCTCATTTCTCGTCTCCTTGTGCTCGGGTTCGCCATTCCAGCCGCTTTACTAGAAATCTCCCTCCTTGGAGAATCAGCACCTTTAACCTCCTGTTTCATACAGGTGGCAATTTGAACTGAGGGTGAACGGGAAGACGGGGAACCAATGAGAGACTAGCTCTAGGTGTTGGGACAGGCACAGGTCACTCTATTTTCCCATCAGGAAGAAGAATTAACCACAGGCTCAGTCTGCCGCCCGGAAGCAGAATAGGGCCTAAAGCAATCCTGCGCTTTTGCGGCCAGCTCCCAAGAGAGCGAGTTGAAAAATGGAGCTCGGGGGCACTGCAATTCACAAACCTGCAGACTTATAAATGATAACTCTCGTCTACAAATATATTGAGGGAAGGCAACAAAGAGGATTTGAAAGCAAGGCAGAATTGCAGGAAACAGATTTCAGGAGGCAGATTCGAATCGCCTTTAAAGCACAGGAAAAGCGGCAAAACCTCGACAATGATGCCCTTGGCCAAAAAGGGCGTATGCGTTTTTTCCTGAATATATTCAGGAAAAAACGCATACGCCCTTTTTGGCCAACCAAGCAACCTGGAAAGGCAAATCAGCGCTACAAAGAAGTCTCGCTTCCCATCGGTCAAAAGGGCCATGCTGAGTAAAGTGTCAAAACCAGAAATGCAGGACAGGCCACGGAGAAACGGGAGCCTTGCTACGCTGATGGGCGGGATGTAAATTGCCAACAGCCACTCTGGAGAAGTGTACGGTGTGTCCTGAAACATTTACAAAACTCAGCTTAGAGAGCATAGGGCACTTCCACTCATGGGCGTATAAATTGGGAAAACTAAAAATCAGCAAGACACAAGCACCCCAAAGTTTAGGGCTGCTCTGTTGACAAGAACCTCCACTTCGTTACACCTTAAATATCCCAGGAAAGAGAAAAATGGATAAAGAAGTTGTGGTCCTTATGTACAATGGAATATCACTCAGCCATGAAATCAACGTCATAAGGCTAGTAGCAGCATGATGAGTGGATTTAGGTACGACGATTCTAACTCAAATAAGTCACACAGAAAAAGACACTTATCATAAGATATCACCTATAGAGGGAATGTAAAAACCGCTGCCCTTGAACTGAATTACAAAACAGAACAGATTCACACGGTTAGAAAACACACTATGGCTGGCTAACGGGAAAGGTGAGGTGGGGTGATGCATAAAACAAGGGTTTTAAATTAGCTCAGATACAGTTCCATAAACCCAATACGTAATAGACAAGACCTACTCCTTGCTCAGGGAACTGGACTCAACACCCCCTATTCACCGCCCAAGATTATATCTGACTAGTAAGAATCTTAAAACCTATGTATTGATATCTCTCTGTAAGTGAGTCAAGTGGATGTAAAGCTGCATAAACACAGCAGTGAAAAGCAGCTAAACCCCATTATAAAACTCAATTAATTTTAAAAACCCGTGAAACAAAGACAGTGAAAGGGAGAGAAATTCTTACAAAATTCGTTCAGGCGCTGTGATGCCACCTGGATTGACCATATCTAGACCCGCAGCTGATTGAGACATAAGGGTGGACACTCTTGGGGCTGAGGGGTTTGGTGAGGTTCGGTGAGCAAACGCAGACGCTTTAAAGTAATACTGCGTGGTACCCATCCCATGGGTCCCAAATCTCCAGGTTCAAGGGCATCTTCCTACATCGAAAACATGCATGAGAAACCCAGAAGACGGTCCACCGAGTGATTGGGAAAGGTTTCTAAAACGCACCTCATTTCTCGTCTCCTTGTGCTCGGGTTCGCCATTCCAGCCGCTTTACTAGAAATCTCCCTCCTTGGAGAATCAGCACCTTTAACCTCCTGTTTCATACAGGTGGCAATTTGAACTGAGGGTGAACGGGAAGACGGGGAACCAATGAGAGACTAGCTCTAGGTGTTGGGACAGGCACAGGTCACTCTATTTTCCCATCAGGAAGAAGAATTAACCACAGGCTCAGTCTGCCGCCCGGAAGCAGAATAGGGCCTAAAGCAATCCTGCGCTTTTGCGGCCAGCTCCCAAGAGAGCGAGTTGAAAAATGGAGCTCGGGGGCACTGCAATTCACAAACCTGCAGACTTATAAATGATAACTCTCGTCTACAAATATATTGAGGGAAGGCAACAAAGAGGATTTGAAAGCAAGGCAGAATTGCAGGAAACAGATTTCAGGAGGCAGATTCGAATCGCCTTTAAAGCACAGGAAAAGCGGCAAAACCTCGACAATGATGCCCTTGGCCAAAAAGGGCGTATGCGTTTTTTCCTGAATATATTCAGGAAAAAACGCATACGCCCTTTTTGGCCAACCAAGCAACCTGGAAAGGCAAATCAGCGCTACAAAGAAGTCTCGCTTCCCATCGGTCAAAAGGGCCATGCTGAGTAAAGTGTCAAAACCAGAAATGCAGGACAGGCCACGGAGAAACGGGAGCCTTGCTACGCTGATGGGCGGGATGTAAATTGCCAACAGCCACTCTGGAGAAGTGTACGGTGTGTCCTGAAACATTTACAAAACTCAGCTTAGAGAGCATAGGGCACTTCCACTCATGGGCGTATAAATTGGGAAAACTAAAAATCAGCAAGACACAAGCACCCCAAAGTTTAGGGCTGCTCTGTTGACAAGAACCTCCACTTCGTTACACCTTAAATATCCCAGGAAAGAGAAAAATGGATAAAGAAGTTGTGGTCCTTATGTACAATGGAATATCACTCAGCCATGAAATCAACGTCATAAGGCTAGTAGCAGCATGATGAGTGGATTTAGGTACGACGATTCTAACTCAAATAAGTCACACAGAAAAAGACACTTATCATAAGATATCACCTATAGAGGGAATGTAAAAACCGCTGCCCTTGAACTGAATTACAAAACAGAACAGATTCACACGGTTAGAAAACACACTATGGCTGGCTAACGGGAAAGGTGAGGTGGGGTGATGCATAAAACAAGGGTTTTAAATTAGCTCAGATACCGTTCCATAAACCCAATACGTAATAGACAAGACCTACTCCTTGCTCAGGGAACTGGACTCAACACCCCCTATTCACCGCCCAAGATTATATCTGACTAGTAAGAATCTTAAAACCTATGTATTGATATCTCTCTGTAAGTGAGTCAAGTGGGTGTAAAGCTGCATAAACACAGCAGTGAAAAGCAGCTAAACCCCATTATAAAACTCAATTAATTTTAAAAACCCGTGAAACAAAGACAGTGAAAGGGAGAGAAATTCTTACAAAATTCGTTCAGGCGCTGTGATGCCACCTGGATTGACCATATCTAGACCCGCAGCTGATTGAGACATAAGGGTGGACACTCTTGGGGCTGAGGGGTTTGGTGAGGTTCGGTGAGCAAACGCAGACGCTTTAAAGTAATACTGCGTGGTACCCATCCCATGGGTCCCAAATCTCCAGGTTCAAGGGCATCTTCCTACATCGAAAACATGCATGAGAAACCCAGAAGACGGTCCACCGAGTGATTGGGAAAGGTTTCTAAAACGCACCTCATTTCTCGTCTCCTTGTGCTCGGGTTCGCCATTCCAGCCGCTTTACTAGAAATCTCCCTCCTTGGAGAATCAGCACCTTTAACCTCCTGTTCCATACAGGTGGCAATTTGAACTGAGGGTGAACGGGAAGACGGGGAACCAATGAGAGACTAGCTCTAGGTGTTGGGACAGGCACAGGTCACTCTATTTTCCCATCAGGAAGAAGAATTAACCACAGGCTCAGTCTGCCGCCCGGAAGCAGAATAGGGCCTAAAGCAATCCTGCGCTTTTGCGGCCAGCTCCCAAGAGAGCGAGTTGAAAAATGGAGCTCGGGGGCACTGCAATTCACAAACCTGCAGACTTATAAATGATAACTCTCGTCTACAAATATATTGAGGGAAGGCAACAAAGAGGATTTGAAAGCAAGGCAGAATTGCAGGAAACAGATTTCAGGAGGCAGATTCGAATCGCCTTTAAAGCACAGGAAAAGCGGCAAAACCTCGACAATGATGCCCTTGGCCAAAAAGGGCGTATGCGTTTTTTCCTGAATATATTCAGGAAAAAACGCATACGCCCTTTTTGGCCAACCAAGCAACCTGGAAAGGCAAATCAGCGCTACAAAGAAGTCTCGCTTCCCATCGGTCAAAAGGGCCATGCTGAGTAAAGTGTCAAAACCAGAAATGCAGGACAGGCCACGGAGAAACGGGAGCCTTGCTACGCTGATGGGCGGGATGTAAATTGCCAACAGCCACTCTGGAGAAGTGTACGGTGTGTCCTGAAACATTTACAAAACTCAGCTTAGAGAGCATAGGGCACTTCCACTCATGGGCGTATAAATTGGGAAAACTAAAAATCAGCAAGACACAAGCACCCCAAAGTTTAGGGCTGCTCTGTTGACAAGAACCTCCACTTCGTTACACCTTAAATATCCCAGGAAAGAGAAAAATGGATAAAGAAGTTGTGGTCCTTATGTACAATGGAATATCACTCAGCCATGAAATCAACGTCATAAGGCTAGTAGCAGCATGATGAGTGGATTTAGGTACGACGATTCTAAGTGCAATAAGTCACACAGAAAAAGACACTTATCATAAGTTATCACCTATAGAGGGAATGTAAAAACCGCTACCCTTGAACTGAATTACAAAACAGAACAGATTCACACGGTTAGAAAACACACTATGGCTGGCTAACGGGAAAGGTGAGGTGGGGTGATGCATAAAACAAGGGTTTCAAATTAGCTCAGATACCGTTCCATAAACCCAATACGTAATAGACAAGACCTACTCCTTGCTCAGGGAACTGGACTCAACACCCCCTATTCACCGCCCAAGATTATATCTGACTAGTAAGAATCTTAAAACCTATGTATTGATATCTCTCTGTAAGTGAGTCAAGTGGGTGTAAAGCTGCATAAACACAGCAGTGAAAAGCAGCTAAACCCATTATAAAACTCAATTAATTTTAAAAACCCGTGAAACAAAGACAGTGAAAGGGAGAGAAATTCTTACAAAATTCGTTCAGGCGCTGTGATGCCACCTGGATTGACCATATCTAGACCCGCAGCTGATTGAGACATAAGGGTGGACACTCTTGGGGCTGAGGGGTTTGGTGAGGTTCGGTGAGCAAACGCAGACGCTTTAAAGTAATACTGCGTGGTACCCATCCCATGGGTCCCAAATCTGCAGGTTCAAGGGCATCTTCCTACATCGAAAACATGCATGAGAAACCCAGAAGACGGTCCACCGAGTGATTGGGAAAGGTTTCTAAAACGCACCTCATTTCTCGTCTCCTTGTGCTCGGGTTCGCCATTCCAGCCGCTTTACTAGCAATCTCCCTCCTTGGAGAATCAGCACCTTTAACCTCCTGTTCCATACAGGTGGCAATTTGAACTGAGGGTGAACGGGAAGACGGGGAACCAATGAGAGACTAGCTCTAGGTTTTGGGACAGGCACAGGTCACTCTATTTTCCCATCAGGAAGAAGAATTAACCACAGGCTCAGTCTGCCGCCCGGAAGCAGAATAGGGCCTAAAGCAATCCTGCGCTTTTGCGGCCAGCTCCCAAGAGAGCGAGTTGAAAAATGGAGCTCGGGGGCACTGCAAGTCACAAACCTGCAGACTTATAAATGATAACTCTCGTCTACAAATATATTGAGGGAAGGCAACAAAGAGGATTTGAAAGCAAGGCAGAATTGCAGGAAACAGATTTCAGGAGGCAGATTCGAATCGCCTTTAAAGCACAGGAAAAGCGGCAAAACCTCGACAATGATGCCCTTGGCCAAAAAGGGCGTATGCGTTTTTTCCTGAATATATTCAGGAAAAAACGCATACGCCCTTTTTGGCCAACCAAGCAACCTGGAAAGGCAAATCAGCGCTACAAAGAAGTCTCGCTTCCCATCGGTCAAAAGGGCCATGCTGAGTAAAGTGTCAAAACCAGAAATGCAGGACAGGCCACGGAGAAACGGGAGCCTTGCTACGCTGATGGGCGGGATGTAAATTGCCAACAGCCACTCTGGAGAAGTGTACGGTGTGTCCTGAAACATTTACAAAACTCAGCTTAGAGAGCATAGGGCACTTCCACTCATGGGCGTATAAATTGGGAAAACTAAAAATCAGCAAGACACAAGCACCCCAAAGTTTAGGGCTGCTCTGTTGACAAGAACCTCCACTTCGTTACACCTTAAATATCCCAGGAAAGAGAAAAATGGATAAAGAAGTTGTGGTCCTTATGTACAATGGAATATCACTCAGCCATGAAATCAACGTCATAAGGCTAGTAGCAGCATGATGAGTGGATTTAGGTACGACGATTCTAAGTGCAATAAGTCACACAGAAAAAGACACTTATCATAAGTTATCACCTATAGAGGGAATGTAAAAACCGCTACCCTTGAACTGAATTACAAAACAGAACAGATTCACACGGTTAGAAAACACACTATGGCTGCCTAACGGGAAAGGTGAGGTGGGGTGATGCATAAAACAAGGGTTTCAAATTAGCTCAGATACCGTTCCATAAACCCAATACGTAATAGACAAGACCTACTCCTTGCTCAGGGAACTGGACTCAACACCCCCTATTCACCGCCCAAGTGTATATCTGACTAGTAAGAATCTTAAAACCTATGTATTGATATCTCTCTGTAAGTGAGTCAAGTGGGTGTAAAGCTGCATAAACACAGCAGTGAAAAGCAGCTAAACCCCATTATAAAACTCAATTAATTTTAAAAACCCGTGAAACAAAGACAGTGAAAGGGAGATAAATTCTTACAAAATTCGTTCAGGCGCTGTGATGCCACCTGGATTGACCATATCTAGACCCGCAGCTGATTGAGACATAAGGGTGGACACTCTTGGGGCTGAGGGGTTTGGTGAGGTTCGGTGAGCAAACGCAGACGCTTTAAAGTAATACTGCGTGGTACCCATCCCATGGGTCCCAAATCTCCAGGTTCAAGGGCATCTTCCTACATCGAAAACATGCATGAGAAACCCAGAAGACGGTCCACCGAGTGATTGGGAAAGGTTTCTAAAACGCACCTCATTTCTCGTCTCCTTGTGCTCGGGTTCGCCATTCCAGCCGCTTTACTAGCAATCTCCCTCCTTGGAGAATCAGCACCTTTAACCTCCTGTTCCATACAGGTGGCAATTTGAACTGAGGGTGAACGGGAAGACGGGGAACCAATGAGAGACTAGCTCTAGGTGTTGGGACAGGCACAGGTCACTCTATTTTCCCATCAGGAAGAAGAATTAACCACAGGCTCAGTCTGCCGCCCGGAAGCAGAATAGGGCCTAAAGCAATCCTGCGCTTTTGCGGCCAGCTCCCAAGAGAGCGAGTTGAAAAATGGAGCTCGGGGGCACTGCAATTCACAAACCTGCAGACTTATAAATGATAACTCTCGTCTACAAATATATTGAGGGAAGGCAACAAAGAGGATTTGAAAGCAAGGCAGAATTGCAGGAAACAGATTTCAGGAGGCAGATTCGAATCGCCTTTAAAGCACAGGAAAAGCGGCAAAACCTCGACAATGATGCCCTTGGCCAAAAAGGGCGTATGCGTTTTTTCCTGAATATATTCAGGAAAAAACGCATACGCCCTTTTTGGCCAACCAAGCAACCTGGAAAGGCAAATCAGCGCTACAAAGAAGTCTCGCTTCCCATCGGTCAAAAGGGCCATGCTGAGTAAAGTGTCAAAACCAGAAATGCAGGACAGGCCACGGAGAAACGGGAGCCTTGCTACGCTGATGGGCGGGATGTAAATTGCCAACAGCCACTCTGGAGAAGTGTACGGTGTGTCCTGAAACATTTACAAAATTCAGCTTAGAGAGCATAGGGCACTTCCACTCATGGGCGTATAAATTGGGAAAACTAAAAATCAGCAAGACACAAGCACCCCAAAGTTTAGGGCTGCTCTGTTGACAAGAACCTCCACTTCGTTACACCTTAAATATCCCAGGAAAGAGAAAAATGGATAAAGAAGTTGTGGTCCTTATGTACAATGGAATATCACTCAGCCATGAAATCAACGTCATAAGGCTAGTAGCAGCATGATGAGTGGATTTAGGTACGACGATTCTAAGTACAATAAGTCACAGAGAAAAAGACACTTATCATAAGTTATCACCTATAGAGGGAATGTAAAAACCGCTACCCTTGAACTGAATTACAAAACAGAAGAGATTCACACGGTTAGAAAACACACTATGGCTGCCTAACGGGAAAGGTGAGGTGGGGTGATGCATAAAACAAGGGTTTCAAATTAGCTCAGATACCGTTCCATAAACCCAATACGTAATAGACAAGACCTACTCCTTGCTCAGGGAACTGGACTCAACACCCCCTATTCACCGCCCAAGAGTATATCTGACTAGTAAGAATCTTAAAACCTATGTATTGATATCTCTCTGTAAGTGAGTCAAGTGGGTGTAAAGCTGCATAAACACAGCAGTGAAAAGCAGCTAAACCCCATTATAAAACTCAATTAATTTTAAAAACCCTTGAAACAAAGACAGTGAAAGGGAGATAAATTCTTACAAAATTCGTTCAGGCGCTGTGATGCCACCTGGATTGACCATATCTAGACCCGCAGCTGATTGAGACATAAGGGTGGACACTCTTGGGGCTGAGGGCTTTGGTGAGGTTCGGTGAGCAAACGCAGACGCTTTAAAGTAATACTGCGTGGTACCCATCCCATGGGTCCCAAATCTCCAGGTTCAAGGGCATCTTCCTACATCGAAAACATGCATGAGAAACCCAGAAGACGGTCCACCGAGTGATTGGGAAAGGTTTCTAAAACGCACCTCATTTCTCGTCTCCTTGTGCTCGGGTTCGCCATTCCAGCCGCTTTACTAGCAATCTCCCTCCTTGGAGAATCAGCACCTTTAACCTCCTGTTCCATACAGGTGGCAATTTGAACTGAGGGTGAACGGGAAGACGGGGAACCAATGAGAGACTAGCTCTAGGTGTTGGGACAGGCACAGGTCACTCTATTTTCCCATCAGGAAGAAGAATTAACCACAGGCTCAGTCTGCCGCCCGGAAGCAGAATAGGGCCTAAAGCAATCCTGCGCTTTTGCGGCCAGCTCCCAAGAGAGCGAGTTGAAAAATGGAGCTCGGGGGCACTGCAATTCACAAACCTGCAGACTTATAAATGATAACTCTCGTCTACAAATATATTGAGGGAAGGCAACAAAGAGGATTTGAAAGCAAGGCAGAATTGCAGGAAACAGATTTCAGGAGGCAGATTCGAATCGCCTTTAAAGCACAGGAAAAGCGGCAAAACCTCGACAATGATGCCCTTGGCCAAAAAGGGCGTATGCGTTTTTTCCTGAATATATTCAGGAAAAAACGCATACGCCCTTTTTGGCCAACCAAGCAACCTGGAAAGGCAAATCAGCGCTACAAAGAAGTCTCGCTTCCCATCGGTCAAAAGGGCCATGCTGAGTAAAGTGTCAAAACCAGAAATGCAGGACAGGCCACGGAGAAACGGGAGCCTTGCTACGCTGATGGGCGGGATGTAAATTGCCAACAGCCACTCTGGAGAAGTGTACGGTGTGTCCTGAAACATTTACAAAACTCAGCTTAGAGAGCATAGGGCACTTCCACTCATGGGCGTATAAATTGGGAAAACTAAAAATCAGCAAGACACAAGCACCCCAAAGTTTAGGGCTGCTCTGTTGACAAGAACCTCCACTTCGTTACACCTTAAATATCCCAGGAAAGAGAAAAATGGATAAAGAAGTTGTGGTCCTTATGTACAATGGAATATCACTCAGCCATGAAATCAACGTCATAAGGCTAGTAGCAGCATGATGAGTGGATTTAGGTACGACGATTCTAAGTGCAATAAGTCACACAGAAAAAGACACTTATCATAAGTTATCACCTATAGAGGGAATGTAAAAACCGCTACCCTTGAACTGAATTACAAAACAGAACAGATTCACACGGTTAGAAAACACACTATGGCTGCCTAACGGGAAAGGTGAGGTGGGGTGATGCATAAAACAAGGGTTTCAAATTAGCTCAGATACCGTTCCATAAACCCAATACGTAATAGACAAGACCTACTCCTTGCTCAGGGAACTGGACTCAACACCACCTATTCACCGCCCAAGATTATATCTGACTAGTAAGAATCTTAAAACCTATGTATTGATATCTCTCTGTAAGTGAGTCAAGTGGGTGTAAAGCTGCATAAACACAGCAGTGAAAAGCAGCTAAACCCCATTATAAAACTCAATTAATTTTAAAAACCCGTGAAACAAAGACAGTGAAAGGGAGATAAATTCTTACAAAATTCGTTCAGGCGCTGTGATGCCACCTGGATTGACCATATCTAGACCCGCAGCTGATTGAGACATAAGGGTGGACACTCTTGGGGCTGAGGGGTTTGGTGAGGTTCGGTGAGCAAACGCAGACGCTTTAAAGTAATACTGCGTGGTACCCATCCCATGGGTCCCAAATCTCCAGGTTCAAGGGCATCTTCCTACATCGAAAACATGCATGAGAAACCCAGAAGACGGTCCACCGAGTGATTGGGAAAGGTTTCTAAAACGCACCTCATTTCTCGTCTCCTTGTGCTCGGGTTCGCCATTCCAGCCGCTTTACTAGCAATCTCCCTCCTTGGAGAATCAGCACCTTTAACCTCCTGTTCCATACAGGTGGCAATTTGAACTGAGGGTGAACGGGAAGACGGGGAACCAATGAGAGACTAGCTCTAGGTGTTGGGACAGGCACAGGTCACTCTATTTTCCCATCAGGAAGAAGAATTAACCACAGGCTCAGTCTGCCGCCCGGAAGCAGAATAGGGCCTAAAGCAATCCTGCGCTTTTGCAGCCAGCTACCAAGAGAGCGAGTTGAAAAATGGAGCTCGGGGGCACTGCAATTCACAAACCTGCAGACTTATAAATGATAACTCTCGTCTACAAATATATTGAGGGAAGGCAACAAAGAGGATTTGAAAGCAAGGCAGAATTGCAGGAAACAGATTTCAGGAGGCAGATTCGAATCGCCTTTAAAGCACAGGAAAAGCGGCAAAACCTCGACAATGATGCCCTTGGCCAAAAAGGGCGTATGCATTTTTTCCTGAATATATTCAGGAAAAAACGCATACGCCCTTTTTGGCCAACCAAGCAACCTGGAAAGGCAAATCAGCGCTACAAAGAAGTCTCGCTTCCCATCGGTCAAAAGGGCCATGCTGAGTAAAGTGTCAAAACCAGAAATGCAGGACAGGCCACGGAGAAACGGGAGCCTTGCTACGCTGATGGGCGGGATGTAAATTGCCAACAGCCACTCTGGAGAAGTGTACGGTGTGTCCTGAAACATTTACAAAACTCAGCTTAGAGAGCATAGGGCACTTCCACTCATGGGCGTATAAATTGGGAAAACTAAAAATCAGCAAGACACAAGCACCCCAAAGTTTAGGGCTGCTCTGTTGACAAGAACCTCCACTTCGTTACACCTTAAATATCCCAGGAAAGAGAAAAATGGATAAAGAAGTTGTGGTCCTTATGTACAATGGAATATCACTCAGCCATGAAGTCAACGTCATAAGGCTAGTAGCAGCATGATGAGTGGATTTAGGTACGACGATTCTAAGTGCAATAAGTCACACAGAAAAAGACACTTATCATAAGTTATCACCTATAGAGGGAATGTAAAAACCGCTACCCTTGAACTGAATTACAAAACAGAACAGATTCACACGGTTAGAAAACACACTATGGCTGCCTAACGGGAAAGGTGAGGTGGGGTGATGCATAAAACAAGGGTTTCAAATTAGCTCAGATACCGTTCCATAAACCCAATACGTAATAGACAAGACCTACTCCTTGCTCAGGGAACTGGACTCAACACCCCCTATTCACCGCCCAAGTGTATATCTGACTAGTAAGAATCTTAAAACCTATGTATTGATATCTCTCTGTAAGTGAGTCAAGTGGGTGTAAAGCTGCATAAACACAGCAGTGAAAAGCAGCTAAACCCCATTATAAAACTCAATTAATTTTAAAAACCCGTGAAACAAAGACAGTGAAAGGGAGAGAAATTCTTACAAAATTCGTTCAGGCGCTGTGATGCCACCTGGATTGACCATATCTAGACCCGCAGCTGATTGAGACATAAGGGTGGACACTCTTGGGGCTGAGGGGTTTGGTGAGGTTCGGTGAGCAAACGCAGACGCTTTAAAGTAATACTGCATGGTACCCATCCCATGGGTCCCAAATCTCCAGGTTCAAGGGCATCTTCCTACATCGAAAACATGCATGAGAAACCCAGAAGACGGTCCACCGAGTGATTGGGAAAGGTTTCTAAAACGCACCTCATTTCTCGTCTCCTTGTGCTCGGGTTCGCCATTCCAGCCGCTTTACTAGCAATCTCCCTCCTTGGAGAATCAGCACCTTTAACCTCCTGTTCCATACAGGTGGCAATTTGAACTGAGGGTGAACGGGAAGACGGGGAACCAATGAGAGACTAGCTCTAGGTGTTGGGACAGGCACAGGTCACTCTATTTTCCCATCAGGAAGAAGAATTAACCACAGGCTCAGTCTGCCGCCCGGAAGCAGAATAGGGCCTAAAGCAATCCTGCGCTTTTGCGGCCAGCTCCCAAGAGAGCGAGTTGAAAAATGGAGCTCGGGGGCACTGCAATTCACAAACCTGCAGACTTATAAATGATAACTCTCGTCTACAAATATATTGAGGGAAGGCAACAAAGAGGATTTGAAAGCAAGGCAGAATTGCAGGAAACAGATTTCAGGAGGCAGATTCGAATCGCCTTTAAAGCACAGGAAAAGCGGCAAAACCTCGACAATGATGCCCTTGGCCAAAAAGGGCGTATGCGTTTTTTCCTGAATATATTCAGGAAAAAACGCATACGCCCTTTTTGGCCAACCAAGCAACCTGGAAAGGCAAATCAGCGCTACAAAGAAGTCTCGCTTCCCATCGGTCAAAAGGGCCATGCTGAGTAAAGTGTCAAAACCAGAAATGCAGGACAGGCCACGGAGAAACGGGAGCCTTGCTACGCTGATGGGCGGGATGTAAATTGCCAACAGCCACTCTGGAGAAGTGTACGGTGTGTCCTGAAACATTTACAAAACTCAGCTTAGAGAGCATAGGGCACTTCCACTCATGGGCGTATACATTGGGAAAACTAAAAATCAGCAAGACACAAGCACCCCAAAGTTTAGGGCTGCTCTGTTGACAAGAACCTCCACTTCGTTACACCTTAAATATCCCAGGAAAGAGAAAAATGGATAAAGAAGTTGTGGTCCTTATGTACAATGGAATATCACTCAGCCATGAAGTCAACGTCATAAGGCTAGTAGCAGCATGATGAGTGGATTTAGGTACGACGATTCTAAGTGCAATAAGTCACACAGAAAAAGACACTTATCATAAGTTATCACCTATAGAGGGAATGTAAAAACCGCTACCCTTGAACTGAATTACAAAACAGAACAGATTCACACGGTTAGAAAACACACTATGGCTGCCTAACGGGAAAGGTGAGGTGGGGTGATGCATAAAACAAGGGTTTCAAATTAGCTCAGATACCGTTCCATAAACCCAATACGTAATAGACAAGACCTACTCCTTGCTCAGGGAACTGGACTCAACACCCCCTATTCACCGCCCAAGTGTATATCTGACTAGTAAGAATCTTAAAACCTATGTATTGATATCTCTCTGTAAGTGAGTCAAGTGGGTGTAAAGCTGCATAAACACAGCAGTGAAAAGCAGCTAAACCCCATTATAAAACTCAATTAATTTTAAAAACCCGTGAAACAAAGACAGTGAAAGGGAGAGAAATTCTTACAAAATTCGTTCAGGCGCTGTGATGCCACCTGGATTGACCATATCTAGACCCGCAGCTGATTGAGACATAAGGGTGGACACTCTTGGGGCTGAGGGGTTTGGTGAGGTTCGGTGAGCAAACGCAGACGCTTTAAAGTAATACTGCGTGGTACCCATCCCATGGGTCCCAAATCTCCAGGTTCAAGGGCATCTTCCTACATCGAAAACATGCATGAGAAACCCAGAAGACGGTCCACCGAGTGATTGGGAAAGGTTTCTAAAACGCACCTCATTTCTCGTCTCCTTGTGCTCGGGTTCGCCATTCCAGCCGCTTTACTAGCAATCTCCCTCCTTGGAGAATCAGCACCTTTAACCTCCTGTTCCATACAGGTGGCAATTTGAACTGAGGGTGAACGGGAAGACGGGGAACCAATGAGAGACTAGCTCTAGGTGTTGGGACAGGCACAGGTCACTCTATTTTCCCATCAGGAAGAAGAATTAACCACAGGCTCAGTCTGCCGCCCGGAAGCAGAATAGGGCCTAAAGCAATCCTGCGCTTTTGCGGCCAGCTCCCAAGAGAGCGAGTTGAAAAATGGAGCTCGGGGGCACTGCAATTCACAAACCTGCAGACTTATAAATGATAACTCTCGTCTACAAATATATTGAGGGAAGGCAACAAAGAGGATTTGAAAGCAAGGCAGAATTGCAGGAAACAGATTTCAGGAGGCAGATTCGAATCGCCTTTAAAGCACAGGAAAAGCGGCAAAACCTCGACAATGATGCCCTTGGCCAAAAAGGGCGTATGCGTTTTTTCCTGAATATATTCAGGAAAAAACGCATACGCCCTTTTTGGCCAACCAAGCAACCTGGAAAGGCAAATCAGCGCTACAAAGAAGTCTCGCTTCCCATCGGTCAAAAGGGCCATGCTGAGTAAAGTGTCAAAACCAGAAATGCAGGACGGGCCACGGAGAAACGGGAGCCTTGCTACGCTGATGGGCGGGATGTAAATTGCCAACAGCCACTCTGGAGAAGTGTACGGTGTGTCCTGAAACATTTACAAAACTCAGCTTAGAGAGCATAGGGCACTTCCACTCATGGGCGTATAAATTGGGAAAACTAAAAATCAGCAAGACACAAGCACCCCAAAGTTTAGGGCTGCTCTGTTGACAAGAACCTCCACTTCGTTACACCTTAAATATCCCAGGAAAGAGAAAAATGGATAAAGAAGTTGTGGTCCTTATGTACAATGGAATATCACTCAGCCATGAAATCAACGTCATAAGGCTAGTAGCAGCATGATGAGTGGATTTAGGTACGACGATTCTAAGTGCAATAAGTCACACAGAAAAAGACACTTATCATAAGTTATCACCTATAGAGGGAATGTAAAAACCGCTACCCTTGAACTGAATTACAAAACAGAAGAGATTCACACGGTTAGAAAACACACTATGGCTGCCTAACGGGAAAGGTGAGGTGGGGTGATGCATAAAACAAGGGTTTCAAATTAGCTCAGATACCGTTCCATAAACCCAATACGTAATAGACAAGACCTACTCCTTGCTCAGGGAACTGGACTCAACACCCCCTATTCACCGCCCAAGAGTATATCTGACTAGTAAGAATCTTAAAACCTATGTATTGATATCTCTCTGTAAGTGAGTCAAGTGGGTGTAAAGCTGCATAAACACAGCAGTGAAAAGCAGCTAAACCCCATTATAAAACTCAATTAATTTTAAAAACCCTTGAAACAAAGACAGTGAAAGGGAGAGAAATTCTTACAAAATTCGTTCAGGCGCTGTGATGCCACCTGGATTGACCATATCTAGACCCGCAGCTGATTGAGACATAAGGGTGGACACTCTTGGGGCTGAGGGGTTTGGTGAGGTTCGGTGAGCAAACGCAGACCCTTTAAAGTAATACTGCATGGTACCCATCCCATGGGTCCCAAATCTCCAGGTTCAAGGGCATCTTCCTACATCGAAAACATGCATGAGAAACCCAGAAGACGGTCCACCGAGTGATTGGGAAAGGTTTCTAAAACGCACCTCATTTCTCGTCTCCTTGTGCTCGGGTTCGCCATTCCAGCCGCTTTACTAGCAATCTCCCTCCTTGGAGAATCAGCACCTTTAACCTCCTGTTCCATACAGGTGGCAATTTGAACTGAGGGTGAACGGGAAGACGGGGAACCAATGAGAGACTAGCTCTAGGTGTTGGGACAGGCACAGGTCACTCTATTTTCCCATCAGGAAGAAGAATTAACCACAGGCTCAGTCTGCCGCCCGGAAGCAGAATAGGGCCTAAAGCAATCCTGCGCTTTTGCGGCCAGCTCCCAAGAGAGCGAGTTGAAAAATGGAGCTCGGGGGCACTGCAATTCACAAACCTGCAGACTTATAAATGATAACTCTCGTCTACAAATATATTGAGGGAAGGCAACAAAGAGGATTTGAAAGCAAGGCAGAATTGCAGGAAACAGATTTCAGGAGGCAGATTCGAATCGCCTTTAAAGCACAGGAAAAGCGGCAAAACCTCGACAATGATGCCCTTGGCCAAAAAGGGCGTATGCGTTTTTTCCTGAATATATTCAGGAAAAAACGCATACGCCCTTTTTGGCCAACCAAGCAACCTGGAAAGGCAAATCAGCGCTACAAAGAAGTCTCGCTTCCCATCGGTCAAAAGGGCCATGCTGAGTAAAGTGTCAAAACCAGAAATGCAGGACAGGCCACGGAGAAACGGGAGCCTTGCTACGCTGATGGGCGGGATGTAAATTGCCAACAGCCACTCTGGAGAAGTGTACGGTGTGTCCTGAAACATTTACAAAACTCAGCTTAGAGAGCATAGGGCACTTCCACTCATGGGCGTATACATTGGGAAAACTAAAAATCAGCAAGACACAAGCACCCCAAAGTTTAGGGCTGCTCTGTTGACAAGAACCTCCACTTCGTTACACCTTAAATATCCCAGGAAAGAGAAAAATGGATAAAGAAGTTGTGGTCCTTATGTACAATGGAATATCACTCAGCCATGAAGTCAACGTCATAAGGCTAGTAGCAGCATGATGAGTGGATTTAGGTACGACGATTCTAAGTGCAATAAGTCACACAGAAAAAGACACTTATCATAAGTTATCACCTATAGAGGGAATGTAAAAACCGCTACCCTTGAACTGAATTACAAAACAGAACAGATTCACACGGTTAGAAAACACACTATGGCTGCCTAACGGGAAAGGTGAGGTGGGGTGATGCATAAAACAAGGGTTTCAAATTAGCTCAGATACCGTTCCATAAACCCAATACGTAATAGACAAGACCTACTCCTTGCTCAGGGAACTGGACTCAACACCCCCTATTCACCGCCCAAGTGTATATCTGACTAGTAAGAATCTTAAAACCTATGTATTGATATCTCTCTGTAAGTGAGTCAAGTGGGTGTAAAGCTGCATAAACACAGCAGTGAAAAGCAGCTAAACCCCATTATAAAACTCAATTAATTTTAAAAACCCGTGAAACAAAGACAGTGAAAGGGAGAGAAATTCTTACAAAATTCGTTCAGGCGCTGTGATGCCACCTGGATTGACCATATCTAGACCCGCAGCTGATTGAGACATAAGGGTGGACACTCTTGGGGCTGAGGGGTTTGGTGAGGTTCGGTGAGCAAACGCAGACGCTTTAAAGTAATACTGCGTGGTACCCATCCCATGGGTCCCAAATCTCCAGGTTCAAGGGCATCTTCCTACATCGAAAACATGCATGAGAAACCCAGAAGACGGTCCACCGAGTGATTGGGAAAGGTTTCTAAAACGCACCTCATTTCTCGTCTCCTTGTGCTCGGGTTCGCCATTCCAGCCGCTTTACTAGCAATCTCCCTCCTTGGAGAATCAGCACCTTTAACCTCCTGTTCCATACAGGTGGCAATTTGAACTGAGGGTGAACGGGAAGA
The DNA here is from genome assembly GCF_028021215.1 of Eschrichtius robustus. NCBI lineage: Eukaryota > Metazoa > Chordata > Mammalia > Artiodactyla > Eschrichtiidae > Eschrichtius > Eschrichtius robustus. The sequence goes on along the minus strand of NC_090830.1, from coordinate 67,383,624 downwards.
CGGGGAACCAATGAGAGACTAGCTCTAGGTGTTGGGACAGGCACAGGTCACTCTATTTTCCCATCAGGAAGAAGAATTAACCACAGGCTCAGTCTGCCGCCCGGAAGCAGAATAGGGCCTAAAGCAATCCTGCGCTTTTGCGGCCAGCTCCCAAGAGAGCGAGTTGAAAAATGGAGCTCGGGGGCACTGCAATTCACAAACCTGCAGACTTATAAATGATAACTCTCGTCTACAAATATATTGAGGGAAGGCAACAAAGAGGATTTGAAAGCAAGGCAGAATTGCAGGAAACAGATTTCAGGAGGCAGATTCGAATCGCCTTTAAAGCACAGGAAAAGCGGCAAAACCTCGACAATGATGCCCTTGGCCAAAAAGGGCGTATGCGTTTTTTCCTGAATATATTCAGGAAAAAACGCATACGCCCTTTTTGGCCAACCAAGCAACCTGGAAAGGCAAATCAGCGCTACAAAGAAGTCTCGCTTCCCATCGGTCAAAAGGGCCATGCTGAGTAAAGTGTCAAAACCAGAAATGCAGGACAGGCCACGGAGAAACGGGAGCCTTGCTACGCTGATGGGCGGGATGTAAATTGCCAACAGCCACTCTGGAGAAGTGTACGGTGTGTCCTGAAACATTTACAAAACTCAGCTTAGAGAGCATAGGGCACTTCCACTCATGGGCGTATACATTGGGAAAACTAAAAATCAGCAAGACACAAGCACCCCAAAGTTTAGGGCTGCTCTGTTGACAAGAACCTCCACTTCGTTACACCTTAAATATCCCAGGAAAGAGAAAAATGGATAAAGAAGTTGTGGTCCTTATGTACAATGGAATATCACTCAGCCATGAAATCAACGTCATAAGGCTAGTAGCAGCATGATGAGTGGATTTAGGTACGACGATTCTAACTCAAATAAGTCACACAGAAAAAGACACTTATCATAAGATACCACCTATAGAAGGAATGTAAAAACCGCTGCCCTTGAACTGAATTACAAAACAGAACAGATTCACACGGTTAGAAAACACACTATGGCTGGCTAACGGGAAAGGTGAGGTGGGGTGATGCATAAAACAAGGGTTTCAAATTAGCTCAGATACCGTTCCATAAACCCAATACATAATAGACAAGACCTACTCCTTGCTCAGGGAACTGGACTCAACACCCCCTATTCACCGCCCAAGTGTATATCTGACTAGTAAGAATCTTAAAACCTATGTATTGATATCTCTCTGTAAGTGAGTCAAGTGGGTGTAAAGCTGCATAAACACAGCAGTGAAAAGCAGCTAAACCCCATTATAAAACTCAATTAATTTTAAAAACCCGTGAAACAAAGACAGTGAAAGGGAGAGAAATTCTTACAAAATTCGTTCAGGCGCTGTGATGCCACCTGGATTGACCATATCTAGACCCGCAGCTGATTGAGACATAAGGGTGGACACTCTTGGGGCTGAGGGGTTTGGTGAGGTTCGGTGAGCAAACGCAGACGCTTTAAAGTAATACTGCGTGGTACCCATCCCATGGGTCCCAAATCTCCAGGTTCAAGGGCATCTTCCTACATCGAAAACATGCATGAGAAACCCAGAAGACGGTCCACCGAGTGATTGGGAAAGGTTTCTAAAACGCACCTCATTTCTCGTCTCCTTGTGCTCGGGTTCGCCATTCCAGCCGCTTTACTAGCAATCTCCCTCCTTGGAGAATCAGCACCTTTAACCTCCTGTTCCATACAGGTGGCAATTTGAACTGAGGGTGAACGGGAAGACGGGGAACCAATGAGAGACTAGCTCTAGGTGTTGGGACAGGCACAGGTCACTCTATTTTCCCATCAGGAAGAAGAATTAACCACAGGCTCAGTCTGCCGCCCGGAAGCAGAATAGGGCCTAAAGCAATCCTGCGCTTTTGCGGCCAGCTCCCAAGAGAGCGAGTTGAAAAATGGAGCTCGGGGGCACTGCAATTCACAAACCTGCAGACTTATAAATGATAACTCTCGTCTACAAATATATTGAGGGAAGGCAACAAAGAGGATTTGAAAGCAAGGCAGAATTGCAGGAAACAGATTTCAGGAGGCAGATTCGAATCGCCTTTAAAGCACAGGAAAAGCGGCAAAACCTCGACAATGATGCCCTTGGCCAAAAAGGGCGTATGCGTTTTTTCCTGAATATATTCAGGAAAAAACGCATACGCCCTTTTTGGCCAACCAAGCAACCTGGAAAGGCAAATCAGCGCTACAAAGAAGTCTCGCTTCCCATCGGTCAAAAGGGCCATGCTGAGTAAAGTGTCAAAACCAGAAATGCAGGACGGGCCACGGAGAAACGGGAGCCTTGCTACGCTGATGGGCGGGATGTAAATTGCCAACAGCCACGCTGGAGAAGTGTACGGTGTGTCCTGAAACATTTACAAAACTCAGCTTAGAGAGCATAGGGCACTTCCACTCATGGGCGTATAAATTGGGAAAACTAAAAATCAGCAAGACACAAGCACCCCAAAGTTTAGGGCTGCTCTGTTGACAAGAACCTCCACTTCGTTACACCTTAAATATCCCAGGAAAGAGAAAAATGGATAAAGAAGTTGTGGTCCTTATGTACAATGGAATATCACTCAGCCATGAAATCAACGTCATAAGGCTAGTAGCAGCATGATGAGTGGATTTATGTACGACGATTCTAAGTGCAATAAGTCACACAGAAAAAGACACTTATCATAAGTTATCACCTATAGAGGGAATGTAAAAACCGCTACCCTTGAACTGAATTACAAAACAGAACAGATTCACACGGTTAGAAAACACACTATGGCTGCCTAACGGGAAAGGTGAGGTGGGGTGATGCATAAAACAAGGGTTTCAAATTAGCTCAGATACCGTTCCATAAACCCAATACGTAATAGACAAGACCTACTCCTTGCTCAGGGAACTGGACTCAACACCACCTATTCACCGCCCAAGATTATATCTGACTAGTAAGAATCTTAAAACCTATGTATTGATATCTCTCTGTAAGTGAGTCAAGTGGGTGTAAAGCTGCATAAACACAGCAGTGAAAAGCAGCTAAACCCCATTATAAAACTCAATTAATTTTAAAAACCCGTGAAACAAAGACAGTGAAAGGGAGATAAATTCTTACAAAATTCGTTCAGGCGCTGTGATGCCACCTGGATTGACCATATCTAGACCCGCAGCTGATTGAGACATAAGGGTGGACACTCTTGGGGCTGAGGGGTTTGGTGAGGTTCGGTGAGCAAACGCAGACGCTTTAAAGTAATACTGCGTGGTACCCATCCCATGGGTCCCAAATCTCCAGGTTCAAGGGCATCTTCCTACATCGAAAACATGCATGAGAAACCCAGAAGACGGTCCACCGAGTGATTGGGAAAGGTTTCTAAAACGCACCTCATTTCTCGTCTCCTTGTGCTCGGGTTCGCCATTCCAGCCGCTTTACTAGCAATCTCCCTCCTTGGAGAATCAGCACCTTTAACCTCCTGTTCCATACAGGTGGCAATTTGAACTGAGGGTGAACGGGAAGACGGGGAACCAATGAGAGACTAGCTCTAGGTATTGGGACAGGCACAGGTCACTCTATTTTCCCATCAGGAAGAAGAATTAACCACAGGCTCAGTCTGCCGCCCGGAAGCAGAATAGGGCCTAAAGCAATCCTACGCTTTTGCAGCCAGCTCCCAAGAGAGCGAGTTGAAAAATGGAGCTCGGGGGCACTGCAATTCACAAACCTGCAGACTTATAAATGATAACTCTCGTCTACAAATATATTGAGGGAAGGCAACAAAGAGGATTTGAAAGCAAGGCAGAATTGCAGGAAACAGATTTCAGGAGGCAGATTCGAATCGCCTTTAAAGCACAGGAAAAGCGGCAAAACCTCGACAATGATGCCCTTGGCCAAAAAGGGCGTATGCATTTTTTCCTGAATATATTCAGGAAAAAACGCATACGCCCTTTTTGGCCAACCAAGCAACCTGGAAAGGCAAATCAGCGCTACAAAGAAGTCTCGCTTCCCATCGGTCAAAAGGGCCATGCTGAGTAAAGTGTCAAAACCAGAAATGCAGGACAGGCCACGGAGAAACGGGAGCCTTGCTACGCTGATGGGCGGGATGTAAATTGCCAACAGCCACTCTGGAGAAGTGTACGGTGTGTCCTGAAACATTTACAAAACTCAGCTTAGAGAGCATAGGGCACTTCCACTCATGGGCATATAAATTGGGAAAACTAAAAATCAGCAAGACACAAGCACCCCAAAGTTTAGGGCTGCTCTGTTGACAAGAACCTCCACTTCGTTACACCTTAAATATCCCAGGAAAGAGAAAAATGGATAAAGAAGTTGTGGTCCTTATGTACAATGGAATATCACTCAGCCATGAAATCAACGTCATAAGGCTAGTAGCAGCATGATGAGTGGATTTAGGTACGACGATTCTAAGTGCAATAAGTCACACAGAAAAAGACACTTATCATAAGTTATCACCTATAGAGGGAATGTAAAAACCGCTACCCTTGAACTGAATTACAAAACAGAACAGATTCACACGGTTAGAAAACACACTATGGCTGGCTAACGGGAAAGGTGAGGTGGGGTGATGCATAAAACAAGGGTTTCAAATTAGCTCAGATACCGTTCCATAAACCCAATACGTAATAGACAAGACCTACTCCTTGCTCAGGGAACTGGACTCAACACCCCCTATTCACCGCCCAAGATTATATCTGACTAGTAAGAATCTTAAAACCTATGTATTGATATCTCTCTGTAAGTGAGTCAAGTGGGTGTAAAGCTGCATAAACACAGCAGTGAAAAGCAGCTAAACCCCATTATAAAACTCAATTAATTTTAAAAACCCGTGAAACAAAGACAGTGAAAGGGAGATAAATTCTTACAAAATTCGTTCAGGCGCTGTGATGCCACCTGGATTGACCATATCTAGACCCGCAGCTGATTGAGACATAAGGGTGGACACTCTTGGGGCTGAGGGGTTTGGTGAGGTTCGGTGAGCAAACGCAGACGCTTTAAAGTAATACTGCGTGGTACCCATCCCATGGGTCCCAAATCTCCAGGTTCAAGGGCATCTTCCTACATCGAAAACATGCATGAGAAACCCAGAAGACGGTCCACCGAGTGATTGGGAAAGGTTTCTAAAACGCACCTCATTTCTCGTCTCCTTGTGCTCGGGTTCGCCATTCCAGCCGCTTTACTAGCAATCTCCCTCCTTGGAGAATCAGCACCTTTAACCTCCTGTTCCATACAGGTGGCAATTTGAACTGAGGGTGAACGGGAAGACGGGGAACCAATGAGAGACTAGCTCTAGGTGTTGGGACAGGCACAGGTCACTCTATTTTCCCATCAGGAAGAAGAATTAACCACAGGCTCAGTCTGCCGCCCGGAAGCAGAATAGGGCCTAAAGCAATCCTGCGCTTTTGCAGCCAGCTCCCAAGAGAGCGAGTTGAAAAATGGAGCTCGGGGGCACTGCAATTCACAAACCTGCAGACTTATAAATGATAACTCTCGTCTACAAATATATTGAGGGAAGGCAACAAAGAGGATTTGAAAGCAAGGCAGAATTGCAGGAAACAGATTTCAGGAGGCAGATTCGAATCGCCTTTAAAGCACAGGAAAAGCGGCAAAACCTCGACAATGATGCCCTTGGCCAAAAAGGGCGTATGCGTTTTTTCCTGAATATATTCAGGAAAAAACGCATACGCCCTTTTTGGCCAACCAAGCAACCTGGAAAGGCAAATCAGCGCTACAAAGAAGTCTCGCTTCCCATCGGTCAAAAGGGCCATGCTGAGTAAAGTGTCAAAACCAGAAATGCAGGACAGGCCACGGAGAAACGGGAGCCTTGCTACGCTGATGGGCGGGATGTAAATTGCCAACAGCCACTCTGGAGAAGTGTACGGTGTGTCCTGAAACATTTACAAAACTCAGCTTAGAGAGCATAGGGCACTTCCACTCATGGGCGTATACATTGGGAAAACTAAAAATCAGCAAGACACAAGCACCCCAAAGTTTAGGGCTGCTCTGTTGACAAGAACCTCCACTTCGTTACACCTTAAATATCCCAGGAAAGAGAAAAATGGATAAAGAAGTTGTGGTCCTTATGTACAATGGAATATCACTCAGCCATGAAATCAACGTCATAAGGCTAGTAGCAGCATGATGAGTGGATTTAGGTACGACGATTCTAACTCAAATAAGTCACACAGAAAAAGACACTTATCATAAGATACCACCTATAGAAGGAATGTAAAAACCGCTGCCCTTGAACTGAATTACAAAACAGAACAGATTCACACGGTTAGAAAACACACTATGGCTGGCTAACGGGAAAGGTGAGGTGGGGTGATGCATAAAACAAGGGTTTCAAATTAGCTCAGATACCGTTCCATAAACCCAATACATAATAGACAAGACCTACTCCTTGCTCAGGGAACTGGACTCAACACCCCCTATTCACCGCCCAAGTGTATATCTGACTAGTAAGAATCTTAAAACCTATGTATTGATATCTCTCTGTAAGTGAGTCAAGTGGGTGTAAAGCTGCATAAACACAGCAGTGAAAAGCAGCTAAACCCCATTATAAAACTCAATTAATTTTAAAAACCCGTGAAACAAAGACAGTGAAAGGGAGAGAAATTCTTACAAAATTCGTTCAGGCGCTGTGATGCCACCTGGATTGACCATATCTAGACCCGCAGCTGATTGAGACATAAGGGTGGACACTCTTGGGGCTGAGGGGTTTGGTGAGGTTCGGTGAGCAAACGCAGACGCTTTAAAGTAATACTGCGTGGTACCCATCCCATGGGTCCCAAATCTCCAGGTTCAAGGGCATCTTCCTACATCGAAAACATGCATGAGAAACCCAGAAGACGGTCCACCGAGTGATTGGGAAAGGTTTCTAAAACGCACCTCATTTCTCGTCTCCTTGTGCTCGGGTTCGCCATTCCAGCCGCTTTACTAGCAATCTCCCTCCTTGGAGAATCAGCACCTTTAACCTCCTGTTCCATACAGGTGGCAATTTGAACTGAGGGTGAACGGGAAGACGGGGAACCAATGAGAGACTAGCTCTAGGTGTTGGGACAGGCACAGGTCACTCTATTTTCCCATCAGGAAGAAGAATTAACCACAGGCTCAGTCTGCCGCCCGGAAGCAGAATAGGGCCTAAAGCAATCCTGCGCTTTTGCGGCCAGCTCCCAAGAGAGCGAGTTGAAAAATGGAGCTCGGGGGCACTGCAATTCACAAACCTGCAGACTTATAAATGATAACTCTCGTCTACAAATATATTGAGGGAAGGCAACAAAGAGGATTTGAAAGCAAGGCAGAATTGCAGGAAACAGATTTCAGGAGGCAGATTCGAATCGCCTTTAAAGCACAGGAAAAGCGGCAAAACCTCGACAATGATGCCCTTGGCCAAAAAGGGCGTATGCGTTTTTTCCTGAATATATTCAGGAAAAAACGCATACGCCCTTTTTGGCCAACCAAGCAACCTGGAAAGGCAAATCAGCGCTACAAAGAAGTCTCGCTTCCCATCGGTCAAAAGGGCCATGCTGAGTAAAGTGTCAAAACCAGAAATGCAGGACGGGCCACGGAGAAACGGGAGCCTTGCTACGCTGATGGGCGGGATGTAAATTGCCAACAGCCACTCTGGAGAAGTGTACGGTGTGTCCTGAAACATTTACAAAACTCAGCTTAGAGAGCATAGGGCACTTCCACTCATGGGCGTATAAATTGGAAAACTAAAAATCAGCAAGACACAAGCACACCAAAGTTTAGGGCTGCTCTGTTGACAAGAACCTCCACTTCGTTACACCTTAAATATCCCAGGAAAGAGAAAAATGGATAAAGAAGTTGTGGTCCTTATGTACAATGGAATATCACTCAGCCATGAAATCAACGTCATAAGGCTAGTAGCAGCATGATGAGTGGATTTAGGTACGACGATTCTAAGTGCAATAAGTCACACAGAAAAAGACACTTATCATAAGTTATCACCTATAGAGGGAATGTAAAAACCGCTACCCTTGAACTGAATTACAAAACAGAACAGATTCACACGGTTAGAAAACACACTATGGCTGGCTAACGGGAAAGGTGAGGTGGGGTGATGCATAAAACAAGGGTTTCAAATTAGCTCAGATACCGTTCCATAAACCCAATACGTAATAGACAAGACCTACTCCTTGCTCAGGGAACTGGACTCAACACCCCCTATTCACCGCCCAAGATTATATCTGACTAGTAAGAATCTTAAAACCTATGTATTGATATCTCTCTGTGAGTCAAGTGGGTGTAAAGCTGCATAAACACAGCAGTGAAAAGCAGCTAAACCCCATTATAAAACTCAATTAATTTTAAAAACCCGTGAAACAAAGACAGTGAAAGGGAGAGAAATTCTTACAAAATTCGTTCAGGCGCTGTGATGCCACCTGGATTGACCATATCTAGACCCGCAGCTGATTGAGACATAAGGGTGGACACTCTTGGGGCTGAGGGGTTTGGTGAGGTTCGGTGAGCAAACGCAGACGCTTTAAAGTAATACTGCGTGGTACCCATCCCATGGGTCCCAAATCTCCAGGTTCAAGGGCATCTTCCTACATCGAAAACATGCATGAGAAACCCAGAAGACGGTCCACCGAGTGATTGGGAAAGGTTTCTAAAACGCACCTCATTTCTCGTCTCCTTGTGCTCGGGTTCGCCATTCCAGCCGCTTTACTAGCAATCTCCCTCCTTGGAGAATCAGCACCTTTAACCTCCTGTTCCATACAGGTGGCAATTTGAACTGAGGGTGAACGGGAAGACGGGGAACCAATGAGAGACTAGCTCTAGGTGTTGGGACAGGCACAGGTCACTCTATTTTCCCATCAGGAAGAAGAATTAACCACAGGCTCAGTCTGCCGCCCGGAAGCAGAATAGGGCCTAAAGCAATCCTGCGCTTTTGCGGCCAGCTCCCAAGAGAGCGAGTTGAAAAATGGAGCTCGGGGGCACTGCAATTCACAAACCTGCAGACTTATAAATGATAACTCTCGTCTACAAATATATTGAGGGAAGGCAACAAAGAGGATTTGAAAGCAAGGCAGAATTGCAGGAAACAGATTTCAGGAGGCAGATTCGAATCGCCTTTAAAGCACAGGAAAAGCGGCAAAACCTCGACAATGATGCCCTTGGCCAAAAAGGGCGTATGCGTTTTTTCCTGAATATATTCAGGAAAAAACGCATACGCCCTTTTTGGCCAACCAAGCAACCTGGAAAGGCAAATCAGCGCTACAAAGAAGTCTCGCTTCCCATCGGTCAAAAGGGCCATGCTGAGTAAAGTGTCAAAACCAGAAATGCAGGACAGGCCACGGAGAAACGGGAGCCTTGCTACGCTGATGGGCGGGATGTAAATTGCCAACAGCCACTCTGGAGAAGTGTACGGTGTGTCCTGAAACATTTACAAAACTCAGCTTAGAGAGCATAGGGCACTTCCACTCATGGGCGTATAAATTGGGAAAACTAAAAATCAGCAAGACACAAGCACCCCAAAGTTTAGGGCTGCTCTGTTGACAAGAACCTCCACTTCGTTACACCTTAAATATCCCAGGAAAGAGAAAAATGGATAAAGAAGTTGTGGTCCTTATGTACAATGGAATATCACTCAGCCATGAAATCAACGTCATAAGGCTAGTAGCAGCATGATGAGTGGATTTAGGTACGACGATTCTAAGTGCAATAAGTCACACAGAAAAAGACACTTATCATAAGTTATCACCTATAGAGGGAATGTAAAAACCGCTACCCTTGAACTGAATTACAAAACAGAACAGATTCACACGGTTAGAAAACACACTATGGCTGCCTAACGGGAAAGGTGAGGTGGGGTGATGCATAAAACAAGGGTTTCAAATTAGCTCAGATACCGTTCCATAAACCCAATACGTAATAGACAAGACCTACTCCTTGCTCAGGGAACTGGACTCAACACCACCTATTCACCGCCCACGATTATATCTGACTAGTAAGAATCTTAAAACCTATGTATTGATATCTCTCTGTAAGTGAGTCAAGTGGGTGTAAAGCTGCATAAACACAGCAGTGAAAAGCAGCTAAACCCCATTATAAAACTCAATTAATTTTAAAAACCCGTGAAACAAAGACAGTGAAAGGGAGAGAAATTCTTACAAAATTCGTTCAGGCGCTGTGATGCCACCTGGATTGACCATATCTAGACCCGCAGCTGATTGAGACATAAGGGTGGACACTCTTGGGGCTGAGGGGTTTGGTGAGGTTCGGTGAGCAAACGCAGACGCTTTAAAGTAATACTGCGTGGTACCCATCCCATGGGTCCCAAATCTCCAGGTTCAAGGGCATCTTCCTACATCGAAAACATGCATGAGAAACCCAGAAGACGGTCCACCGAGTGATTGGGAAAGGTTTCTAAAACGCACCTCATTTCTCGTCTCCTTGTGCTCGGGTTCGCCATTCCAGCCGCTTTACTAGCAATCTCCCTCCTTGGAGAATCAGCACCTTTAACCTCCTGTTCCATACAGGTGGCAATTTGAACTGAGGGTGAACGGGAAGACGGGGAACCAATGAGAGACTAGCTCTAGGTGTTGGGACAGGCACAGGTCACTCTATTTTCCCATCAGGAAGAAGAATTAACCACAGGCTCAGTCTGCCGCCCGGAAGCAGAATAGGGCCTAAAGCAATCCTGCGCTTTTGCAGCCAGCTCCCAAGAGAGCGAGTTGAAAAATGGAGCTCGGGGGCACTGCAATTCACAAACCTGCAGACTTATAAATGATAACTCTCGTCTACAAATATATTGAGGGAAGGCAACAAAGAGGATTTGAAAGCAAGGCAGAATTGCAGGAAACAGATTTCAGGAGGCAGATTCGAATCGCCTTTAAAGCACAGGAAAAGCGGCAAAACCTCGACAATGATGCCCTTGGCCAAAAAGGGCGTATGCATTTTTTCCTGAATATATTCAGGAAAAAACGCATACGCCCTTTTTGGCCAACCAAGCAACCTGGAAAGGCAAATCAGCGCTACAAAGAAGTCTCGCTTCCCATCGGTCAAAAGGGCCATGCTGAGTAAAGTGTCAAAACCAGAAATGCAGGACAGGCCACGGAGAAACGGGAGCCTTGCTACGCTGATGGGCGGGATGTAAATTGCCAACAGCCACTCTGGAGAAGTGTACGGTGTGTCCTGAAACATTTACAAAACTCAGCTTAGAGAGCATAGGGCACTTCCACTCATGGGCGTATACATTGGGAAAACTAAAAATCAGCAAGACACAAGCACCCCAAAGTTTAGGGCTGCTCTGTTGACAAGAACCTCCACTTCGTTACACCTTAAATATCCCAGGAAAGAGAAAAATGGATAAAGAAGTTGTGGTCCTTATGTACAATGGAATATCACTCAGCCATGAAATCAACGTCATAAGGCTAGTAGCAGCATGATGAGTGGATTTAGGTACGACGATTCTAACTCAAATAAGTCACACAGAAAAAGACACTTATCATAAGATATCACCTATAGAAGGAATGTAAAAACCGCTGCCCTTGAACTGAATTACAAAACAGAACAGATTCACACGGTTAGAAAACACACTATGGCTGGCTAACGGGAAAGGTGAGGTGGGGTGATGCATAAAACAAGGGTTTCAAATTAGCTCAGATACCGTTCCATAAACCCAATACATAATAGACAAGACCTACTCCTTGCTCAGGGAACTGGACTCAACACCCCCTATTCACCGCCCAAGTGTATATCTGACTAGTAAGAATCTTAAAACCTATGTATTGATATCTCTCTGTAAGTGAGTCAAGTGGGTGTAAAGCTGCATAAACACAGCAGTGAAAAGCAGCTAAACCCCATTATAAAACTCAATTAATTTTAAAAACCCGTGAAACAAAGACAGTGAAAGGGAGAGAAATTCTTACAAAATTCGTTCAGGCGCTGTGATGCCACCTGGATTGACCATATCTAGACCCGCAGCTGATTGAGACATAAGGGTGGACACTCTTGGGGCTGAGGGGTTTGGTGAGGTTCGGTGAGCAAACGCAGACGCTTTAAAGTAATACTGCGTGGTACCCATCCCATGGGTCCCAAATCTCCAGGTTCAAGGGCATCTTCCTACATCGAAAACATGCATGAGAAACCCAGAAGACGGTCCACCGAGTGATTGGGAAAGGTTTCTAAAACGCACCTCATTTCTCGTCTCCTTGTGCTCGGGTTCGCCATTCCAGCCGCTTTACTAGCAATCTCCCTCCTTGGAGAATCAGCACCTTTAACCTCCTGTTCCATACAGGTGGCAATTTGAACTGAGGGTGAACGGGAAGACGGGGAACCAATGAGAGACTAGCTCTAGGTGTTGGGACAGGCACAGGTCACTCTATTTTCCCATCAGGAAGAAGAATTAACCACAGGCTCAGTCTGCCGCCCGGAAGCAGAATAGGGCCTAAAGCAATCCTGCGCTTTTGCGGCCAGCTCCCAAGAGAGCGAGTTGAAAAATGGAGCTCGGGGGCACTGCAATTCACAAACCTGCAGACTTATAAATGATAACTCTCGTCTACAAATATATTGAGGGAAGGCAACAAAGAGGATTTGAAAGCAAGGCAGAATTGCAGGAAACAGATTTCAGGAGGCAGATTCGAATCGCCTTTAAAGCACAGGAAAAGCGGCAAAACCTCGACAATGATGCCCTTGGCCAAAAAGGGCGTATGCGTTTTTTCCTGAATATATTCAGGAAAAAACGCATACGCCCTTTTTGGCCAACCAAGCAACCTGGAAAGGCAAATCAGCGCTACAAAGAAGTCTCGCTTCCCATCGGTCAAAAGGGCCATGCTGAGTAAAGTGTCAAAACCAGAAATGCAGGACAGGCCACGGAGAAACGGGAGCCTTGCTACGCTGATGGGCGGGATGTAAATTGCCAACAGCCACTCTGGAGAAGTGTACGGTGTGTCCTGAAACATTTACAAAACTCAGCTTAGAGAGCATAGGGCACTTCCACTCATGGGCGTATAAATTGGGAAAACTAAAAATCAGCAAGACACAAGCACCCCAAAGTTTAGGGCTGCTCTGTTGACAAGAACCTCCACTTCGTTACACCTTAAATATCCCAGGAAAGAGAAAAATGGATAAAGAAGTTGTGGTCCTTATGTACAATGGAATATCACTCAGCCATGAAATCAACGTCATAAGGCTAGTAGCAGCATGATGAGTGGATTTAGGTACGACGATTCTAAGTGCAATAAGTCACACAGAAAAAGACACTTATCATAAGTTATCACCTATAGAGGGAATGTAAAAACCGCTACCCTTGAACTGAATTACAAAACAGAACAGATTCACACGGTTAGAAAACACACTATGGCTGCCTAACGGGAAAGGTGAGGTGGGGTGATGCATAAAACAAGGGTTTCAAATTAGCTCAGATACCGTTCCATAAACCCAATACGTAATAGACAAGACCTACTCCTTGCTCAGGGAACTGGACTCAACACCCCCTATTCACCGCCCAAGATTATATCTGACTAGTAAGAATCTTAAAACCTATGTATTGATATCTCTCTGTAAGTGAGTCAAGTGGGTGTAAAGCTGCATAAACACAGCAGTGAAAAGCAGCTAAACCCATTATAAAACTCAATTAATTTTAAAAACCCGTGAAACAAAGACAGTGAAAGGGAGAGAAATTCTTACAAAATTCGTTCAGGCGCTGTGATGCCACCTGGATTGACCATATCTAGACACGCAGCTGATTGAGACATAAGGGTGGACACTCTTGGGGCTGAGGGGTTTGGTGAGGTTCGGTGAGCAAACGCAGACGCTTTAAAGTAATACTGCGTGGTACCCATCCCATGGGTCCCAAATCTCCAGGTTCAAGGGCATCTTCCTACATCGAAAACATGCATGAGAAACCCAGAAGACGGTCCACCGAGTGATTGGGAAAGGTTTCTAAAACGCACCTCATTTCTCGTCTCCTTGTGCTCGGGTTCGCCATTCCAGCCGCTTTACTAGCAATCTCCCTCCTTGGAGAATCAGCACCTTTAACCTCCTGTTCCATACAGGTGGCAATTTGAACTGAGGGTGAACGGGAAGACGGGGAACCAATGAGAGACTAGCTCTAGGTGTTGGGACAGGCACAGGTCACTCTATTTTCCCATCAGGAAGAAGAATTAACCACAGGCTCAGTCTGCCGCCCGGAAGCAGAATAGGGCCTAAAGCAATCCTGCGCTTTTGCGGCCAGCTCCCAAGAGAGCGAGTTGAAAAATGGAGCTCGGGGGCACTGCAATTCACAAACCTGCAGACTTATAAATGATAACTCTCGTCTACAAATATATTGAGGGAAGGCAACAAAGAGGATTTGAAAGCAAGGCAGAATTGCAGGAAACAGATTTCAGGAGGCAGATTCGAATCGCCTTTAAAGCACAGGAAAAGCGGCAAAACCTCGACAATGATGCCCTTGGCCAAAAAGGGCGTATGCGTTTTTTCCTGAATATATTCAGGAAAAAACGCATACGCCCTTTTTGGCCAACCAAGCAACCTGGAAAGGCAAATCAGCGCTACAAAGAAGTCTCGCTTCCCATCGGTCAAAAGGGCCATGCTGAGTAAAGTGTCAAAACCAGAAATGCAGGACAGGCCACGGAGAAACGGGAGCCTTGCTACGCTGATGGGCGGGATGTAAATTGCCAACAACCACTCTGGAGAAGTGTACGGTGTGTCCTGAAACATTTACAAAACTCAGCTTAGAGAGCAAAGGGCACTTCCACTCATGGGCGTATAAATTGGGAAAACTAAAAATCAGCAAGACACAAGCACCCCAAAGTTTAGGGCTGCTCTGTTGACAAGAACCTCCACTTCGTTACACCTTAAATATCCCAGGAAAGAGAAAAATGAATAAAGAAGTTGTGGTCCTTATGTACAATGGAATATCACTCAGCCATGAAATCAACGTCATAAGGCTAGTAGCAGCATGATGAGTGGATTTAGGTACGACGATTCTAAGTCAAATAAGTCACACAGAAAAAGACACTTATCATAAGATATCACCTATAGAGGGAATGTAAAAACCGCTGCCCTTGAACTGAATTACAAATCAGAACAGATTCACACGGTTAGAAAACACACTATGGCTGCCTAACGGGAAAGGTGAGGTGGGGTGATGCATAAAACAAGGGTTTCAAATTAGCTCAGATACCGTTCCATAAACCCAATACGTAATAGACAAGACCTACTCCTTGCTCAGGGAACTGGACTCAACACCCCCTATTCACCGCCCAAGATTATATCTGACTAGTAAGAATCTTAAAACCTATGTATTGATATCTCTCTGTAAGTGAGTCAAGTGGGTGTAAAGCTGCATAAACACAGCAGTGAAAAGCAGCTAAACCCCATTATAAAACTCAATTAATTTTAAAAACCCGTGAAACAAAGACAGTGAAAGGGAGAGAAATTCTTACAAAATTCGTTCAGGCGCTGTGATGCCACCTGGATTGACCATATCTAGACCCGCAGCTGATTGAGACATAAGGGTGGACACTCTTGGGGCTGAGGGGTTTGGTGAGGTTCGGTGAGCAAACGCAGACGCTTTAAAGTAATACTGCGTGGTACCCATCCCATGGGTCCCAAATCTCCAGGTTCAAGGGCATCTTCCTACATCGAAAACATGCATGAGAAACCCAGAAGACGGTCCACCGAGTGATTGGGAAAGGTTTCTAAAACGCACCTCATTTCTCGTCTCCTTGTGCTCGGGTTCGCCATTCCAGCCGCTTTACTAGCAATCTCCCTCCTTGGAGAATCAGCACCTTTAACCTCCTGTTCCATACAGGTGGCAATTTGAACTGAGGGTGAACGGGAAGACGGGGAACCAATGAGAGACTAGCTCTAGGTGTTGGGACAGGCACAGGTCACTCTATTTTCCCATCAGGAAGAAGAATTAACCACAGGCTCAGTCTGCCGCCCGGAAGCAGAATAGGGCCTAAAGCAATCCTGCGCTTTTGCGGCCAGCTCCCAAGAGAGCGAGTTGAAAAATGGAGCTCGGGGGCACTGCAATTCACAAACCTGCAGACTTATAAATGATAACTCTCGTCTACAAATATATTGAGGGAAGGCAACAAAGAGGATTTGAAAGCAAGGCAGAATTGCAGGAAACAGATTTCAGGAGGCAGATTCGAATCGCCTTTAAAGCACAGGAAAAGCGGCAAAACCTCGACAATGATGCCCTTGGCCAAAAAGGGCGTATGCATTTTTTCCTGAATATATTCAGGAAAAAACGCATACGCCCTTTTTGGCCAACCAAGCAACCTGGAAAGGCAAATCAGCGCTACAAAGAAGTCTCGCTTCCCATCGGTCAAAAGGGCCATGCTGAGTAAAGTGTCAAAACCAGAAATGCAGGACAGGCCACGGAGAAACGGGAGCCTTGCTACGCTGATGGGCGGGATGTAAATTGCCAACAGCCACTCTGGAGAAGTGTACGGTGTGTCCTGAAACATTTACAAAACTCAGCTTAGAGAGCATAGGGCACTTCCACTCATGGGCGTATACATTGGGAAAACTAAAAATCAGCAAGACACAAGCACCCCAAAGTTTAGGGCTGCTCTGTTGACAAGAACCTCCACTTCGTTACACCTTAAATATCCCAGGAAAGAGAAAAATGGATAAAGAAGTTGTGGTCCTTATGTACAATGGAATATCACTCAGCCATGAAATCAACGTCATAAGGCTAGTAGCCGCATGATGAGTGGATTTAGGTACGACGATTCTAACTCAAATAAGTCACACAGAAAAAGACACTTATCATAAGATATCACCTATAGAAGGAATGTAAAAACCGCTGCCCTTGAACTGAATTACAAAACAGAACAGATTCACACGGTTAGAAAACACACTATGGCTGGCTAACGGGAAAGGTGAGGTGGGGTGATGCATAAAACAAGGGTTTCAAATTAGCTCAGATACCGTTCCATAAACCCAATACATAATAGACAAGACCTACTCCTTGCTCAGGGAACTGGACTCAACACCCCCTATTCACCGCCCAAGTGTATATCTGACTAGTAAGAATCTTAAAACCTATGTATTGATATCTCTCTGTAAGTGAGTCAAGTGGGTGTAAAGCTGCATAAACACAGCAGTGAAAAGCAGCTAAACCCCATTATAAAACTCAATTAATTTTAAAAACCCGTGAAACAAAGACAGTGAAAGGGAGAGAAATTCTTACAAAATTCGTTCAGGCGCTGTGATGCCACCTGGATTGACCATATCTAGACCCGCAGCTGATTGAGACATAAGGGTGGACACTCTTGGGGCTGAGGGGTTTGGTGAGGTTCGGTGAGCAAACGCAGACGCTTTAAAGTAGTACTGCGTGGTACCCATCCCATGGGTCCCAAATCTCCAGGTTCAAGGGCATCTTCCTACATCGAAAACATGCATGAGAAACCCAGAAGACGGTCCACCGAGTGATTGGGAAAGGTTTCTAAAACGCACCTCATTTCTCGTCTCCTTGTGCTCGGGTTCGCCATTCCAGCCGCTTTACTAGCAATCTCCCTCCTTGGAGAATCAGCACCTTTAACCTCCTGTTCCATACAGGTGGCAATTTGAACTGAGGGTGAACGGGAAGACGGGGAACCAATGAGAGACTAGCTCTAGGTGTTGGGACAGGCACAGGTCACTCTATTTTCCCATCAGGAAGAAGAATTAACCACAGGCTCAGTCTGCCGCCCGGAAGCAGAATAGGGCCTAAAGCAATCCTGCGCTTTTGCGGCCAGCTCCCAAGAGAGCGAGTTGAAAAATGGAGCTCGGGGGCACTGCAATTCACAAACCTGCAGACTTATAAATGATAACTCTCGTTTACAAATATATTGAGGGAAGGCAACAAAGAGGATTTGAAAGCAAGGCAGAATTGCAGGAAACAGATTTCAGGAGGCAGATTCGAATCGCCTTTAAAGCACAGGAAAAGCGGCAAAACCTCGACAATGATGCCCTTGGCCAAAAAGGGCGTATGCGTTTTTTCCTGAATATATTCAGGAAAAAACGCATACGCCCTTTTTGGCCAACCAAGCAACCTGGAAAGGCAAATCAGCGCTACAAAGAAGTCTCGCTTCCCATCGGTCAAAAGGGCCATGCTGAGTAAAGTGTCAAAACCAGAAATGCAGGACGGGCCACGGAGAAACGGGAGCCTTGCTACGCTGATGGGCGGGATGTAAATTGCCAACAGCCACTCTGGAGAAGTGTACGGTGTGTCCTGAAACATTTACAAAACTCAGCTTAGAGAGCATAGGGCACTTCCACTCATGGGCGTATAAATTGGGAAAACTAAAAATCAGCAAGACACAAGCACCCCAAAGTTTAGGGCTGCTCTGTTGACAAGAACCTCCACTTCGTTACACCTTAAATATCCCAGGAAAGAGAAAAATGGATAAAGAAGTTGTGGTCCTTATGTACAATGGAATATCACTCAGCCATGAAATCAACGTCATAAGGCTAGTAGCAGCATGATGAGTGGATTTAGGTACGACGATTCTAAGTGCAATAAGTCACACAGAAAAAGACACTTATCATAAGTTATCACCTATAGAGGGAATGTAAAAACCGCTACCCTTGAACTGAATTACAAAACAGAAGAGATTCACACGGTTAGAAAACACACTATGGCTGCCTAACGGGAAAGGTGAGGTGGGGTGATGCATAAAACAAGGGTTTCAAATTAGCTCAGATACCGTTCCATAAACCCAATACGTAATAGACAAGACCTACTCCTTGCTCAGGGAACTGGACTCAACACCCCCTATTCACCGCCCAAGAGTATATCTGACTAGTAAGAATCTTAAAACCTATGTATTGATATCTCTCTGTAAGTGAGTCAAGTGGGTGTAAAGCTGCATAAACACAGCAGTGAAAAGCAGCTAAACCCCATTATAAAACTCAATTAATTTTAAAAACCCTTGAAACAAAGACAGTGAAAGGGAGAGAAATTCTTACAAAATTCGTTCAGGCGCTGTGATGCCACCTGGATTGACCATATCTAGACCCGCAGCTGATTGAGACATAAGGGTGGACACTCTTGGGGCTGAGGGGTTTGGTGAGGTTCGGTGAGCAAACGCAGACGCTTTAAAGTAATACTGCGTGGTACCCATCCCATGGGTCCCAAATCTCCAGGTTCAAGGGCATCTTCCTACATCGAAAACATGCATGAGAAACCCAGAAGACGGTCCACCGAGTGATTGGGAAAGGTTTGTAAAACGCACCTCATTTCTCGTCTCCTTGTGCTCGGGTTCGCCATTCCAGCCGCTTTACTAGCAATCTCCCTCCTTGGAGAATCAGCACCTTTAACCTCCTGTTCCATACAGGTGGCAATTTGAACTGAGGGTGAACGGGAAGACGGGGAACCAATGAGAGACTAGCTCTAGGTGTTGGGACAGGCACAGGTCACTCTATTTTCCCATCAGGAAGAAGAATTAACCACAGGCTCAGTCTGCCGCCCGGAAGCAGAATAGGGCCTAAAGCAATCCTGCGCTTTTGCGGCCAGCTCCCAAGAGAGCGAGTTGAAAAATGGAGCTCGGGGGCACTGCAATTCACAAACCTGCAGACTTATAAATGATAACTCTCGTCTACAAATATATTGAGGGAAGGCAACAAAGAGGATTTGAAAGCAAGGCAGAATTGCAGGAAACAGATTTCAGGAGGCAGATTCGAATCGCCTTTAAAGCACAGGAAAAGCGGCAAAACCTCGACAATGATGCCCTTGGCCAAAAAGGGCGTATGCGTTTTTTCCTGAATATATTCAGGAAAAAACGCATACGCACTTTTTGGCCAACCAAGCAACCTGGAAAGGCAAATCAGCGCTACAAAGAAGTCTCGCTTCCCATCGGTCAAAAGGGCCATGCTGAGTAAAGAGTCAAAACCAGAAATGCAGGACAGGCCACGGAGAAACGGGAGCCTTGCTACGCTGATGGGCGGGATGTAAATTGCCAACAGCCACTCTGGAGAAGTGTACGGTGTGTCCTGAAACATTTACAAAACTCAGCTTAGAGAGCATAGGGCACTTCCACTCATGGGCGTATAAATTGGGAAAACTAAAAATCAGCAAGACAGAAGCACCCCAAAGTTTAGGGCTGCTCTGTTGACAAGAACCTCCACTTCGTTACACCTTAAATATCCCAGGAAAGAGAAAAATGGATAAAGAAGTTGTGGTCCTTATGTACAATGGAATATCACTCAGCCATGAAGTCAACGTCATAAGGCTAGTAGCAGCATGATGAGTGGATTTAGGTACGACGTTTCTAAGTGCAATAAGTCACACAGAAAAAGACACTTATCATAAGTTATCACCTATAGAGGGAATGTAAAAACCGCTACCCTTGAACTGAATTACAAAACAGAACAGATTCACACGGTTAGAAAACACACTATGGCTGCCTAACGGGAAAGGTGAGGTGGGGTGATGCATAAAACAAGGGTTTCAAATTAGCTCAGATACCGTTCCATAAACCCAATACGTAATAGACAAGACCTACTCCTTGCTCAGGGAACTGGACTCAACACCCCCTATTCACCGCCCAAGTGTATATCTGACTAGTAAGAATCTTAAAACCTATGTATTGATATCTCTCTGTAAGTGAGTCAAGTGGGTGTAAAGCTGCATAAACACAGCAGTGAAAAGCAGCTAAACCCCATTATAAAACTCAATTAATTTTAAAAACCCGTGAAACAAAGACAGTGAAAGGGAGAGAAATTCTTACAAAATTCGTTCAGGCGCTGTGATGCCACCTGGATTGACCATATCTAGACCCGCAGCTGATTGAGACATAAGGGTGGACACTCTTGGGGCTGAGGGGTTTGGTGAGGTTCGGTGAGCAAACGCAGACGCTTTAAAGTAATACTGCGTGGTACCCATCCCATGGGTCCCAAATCTCCAGGTTCAAGGGCATCTTCCTACATCGAAAACATGCATGAGAAACCCAGAAGACGGTCCACCGAGTGATTGGGAAAGGTTTCTAAAACGCACCTCATTTCTCGTCTCCTTGTGCTCGGGTTCGCCATTCCAGCCGCTTTACTAGCAATCTCCCTCCTTGGAGAATCAGCACCTTTAACCTCCTGTTCCATACAGGTGGCAATTTGAACTGAGGGTGAACGGGAAGACGGGGAACCAATGAGAGACTAGCTCTAGGTGTTGGGACAGGCACAGGTCACTCTATTTTCCCATCAGGAAGAAGAATTAACCACAGGCTCAGTCTGCCGCCCGGAAGCAGAATAGGGCCTAAAGCAATCCTGCGCTTTTGCGGCCAGCTCCCAAGAGAGCGAGTTGAAAAATGGAGCTCGGGGGCACTGCAATTCACAAACCTGCAGACTTATAAATGATAACTCTCGTCTACAAATATATTGAGGGAAGGCAACAAAGAGGATTTGAAAGCAAGGCAGAATTGCAGGAAACAGATTTCAGGAGGCAGATTCGAATCGCCTTTAAAGCACAGGAAAAGCGGCAAAACCTCGACAATGATGCCCTTGGCCAAAAAGGGCGTATGCGTTTTTTCCTGAATATATTCAGGAAAAAACGCATACGCCCTTTTTGGCCAACCAAGCAACCTGGAAAGGCAAATCAGCGCTACAAAGAAGTCTCGCTTCCCATCGGTCAAAAGGGCCATGCTGAGTAAAGTGTCAAAACCAGAAATGCAGGACAGGCCACGGAGAAACGGGAGCCTTGCTACGCTGATGGGCGGGATGTAAATTGCCAACAGCCACTCTGGAGAAGTGTACGGTGTGTCCTGAAACATTTACAAAACTCAGCTTAGAGAGCATAGGGCACTTCCACTCATGGGCGTATACATTGGGAAAACTAAAAATCAGCAAGACACAAGCACCCCAAAGTTTAGGACTGCTCTGTTGACAAGAACCTCCACTTCGTTACACCTTAAATATCCCAGGAAAGAGAAAAATGGATAAAGAAGTTGTGGTCCTTATGTACAATGGAATATCACTCAGCCATGAAATCAACGTCATAAGGCTAGTAGCAGCATGATGAGTGGATTTAGGTACGACGATTCTAAGTGCAATAAGTCACACAGAAAAAGACACTTATCATAAGTTATCACCTATAGAGGGAATGTAAAAACCGCTACCCTTGAACTGAATTACAAAACAGAACAGATTCACACGGTTAGAAAACACACTATGGCTGGCTAACGGGAAAGGTGAGGTGGGGTGATGCATAAAACAAGGGTTTCAAATTAGCTCAGATACCGTTCCATAAACCCAATACGTAATAGACAAGACCTACTCCTTGCTCAGGGAACTGGACTCAACACCCCCTATTCACCGCCCAAGATTATATCTGACTAGTAAGAATCTTAAAACCTATGTATTGATATCTCTCTGTGAGTCAAGTGGGTGTAAAGCTGCATAAACACAGCAGTGAAAAGCAGCTAAACCCCATTATAAAACTCAATTAATTTTAAAAACCCGTGAAACAAAGACAGTGAAAGGGAGAGAAATTCTTACAAAATTCGTTCAGGCGCTGTGATGCCACCTGGATTGACCATATCTAGACCCGCAGCTGATTGAGACATAAGGGTGGACACTCTTGGGGCTGAGGGGTTTGGTGAGGTTCGGTGAGCAAACGCAGACGCTTTAAAGTAATACTGCGTGGTACCCATCCCATGGGTCCCAAATCTCCAGGTTCAAGGGCATCTTCCTACATCGAAAACATGCATGAGAAACCCAGAAGACGGTCCACCGAGTGATTGGGAAAGGTTTCTAAAACGCACCTCATTTCTCGTCTCCTTGTGCTCGGGTTCGCCATTCCAGCCGCTTTACTAGCAATCTCCCTCCTTGGAGAATCAGCACCTTTAACCTCCTGTTCCATACAGGTGGCAATTTGAACTGAGGGTGAACGGGAAGACGGGGAACCAATGAGAGACTAGCTCTAGTTGTTGGGACAGGCACAGGTCACTCTATTTTCCCATCAGGAAGAAGAATTAACCACAGGCTCAGTCTGCCGCCCGGAAGCAGAATAGGGCCTAAAGCAATCCTGCGCTTTTGCAGCCAGCTCCCAAGAGAGCGAGTTGAAAAATGGAGCTCGGGGGCACTGCAATTCACAAACCTGCAGACTTATAAATGATAACTCTCGTCTACAAATATATTGAGGGAAGGCAACAAAGAGGATTTGAAAGCAAGGCAGAATTGCAGGAAACAGATTTCAGGAGGCAGATTCGAATCGCCTTTAAAGCACAGGAAAAGCGGCAAAACCTCGACAATGATGCCCTTGGCCAAAAAGGGCGTATGCGTTTTTTCCTGAATATATTCAGGAAAAAACGCATACGCCCTTTTTGGCCAACCAAGCAACCTGGAAAGGCAAATCAGCGCTACAAAGAAGTCTCGCTTCCCATCGGTCAAAAGGGCCATGCTGAGTAAAGTGTCAAAACCAGAAATGCAGGACAGGCCACGGAGAAACGGGAGCCTTGCTACGCTGATGGGCGGGATGTAAATTGCCAACAGCCACTCTGGAGAAGTGTACGGTGTGTCCTGAAACATTTACAAAACTCAGCTTAGAGAGCATAGGGCACTTCCACTCATGGGCGTATAAATTGGGAAAACTAAAAATCAGCAAGACACAAGCACCCCAAAGTTTAGGGCTGCTCTGTTGACAAGAACCTCCACTTCGTTACACCTTAAATATCCCAGGAAAGAGAAAAATGGATAAAGAAGTTGTGGTCCTTATGTACAATGGAATATCACTCAGCCATGAAATCAACGTCATAAGGCTAGTAGCAGCATGATGAGTGGATTTAGGTACGACGATTCTAAGTGCAATAAGTCACACAGAAAAAGACACTTATCATAAGTTATCACCTATAGAGGGAATGTAAAAACCGCTACCCTTGAACTGAATTACAAAACAGAACAGATTCACACGGTTAGAAAACACACTATGGCTGCCTAACGGGAAAGGTGAGGTGGGGTGATGCATAAAAAAGGGTTTCAAATTAGCTCAGATACCGTTCCATAAACCCAATACGTAATAGACAAGACCTACTCCTTGCTCAGGGAACTGGACTCAACACCCCCTATTCACCGCCCAAGTGTATATCTGACTAGTAAGAATCTTAAAACCTATGTATTGATATCTCTCTGTAAGTGAGTCAAGTGGGTGTAAAGCTGCATAAACACAGCAGTGAAAAGCAGCTAAACCCCATTATAAAACTCAATTAATTTTAAAAACCCGTGAAACAAAGACAGTGAAAGGGAGAGAAATTCTTACAAAATTCGTTCAGGCGCTGTGATGCCACCTGGATTGACCATATCTAGACCCGCAGCTGATTGAGACATAAGGGTGGACACTCTTGGGGCTGAGGGGTTTGGTGAGGTTCGGTGAGCAAACGCAGACGCTTTAAAGTAATACTGCGTGGTACCCATCCCATGGGTCCCAAATCTCCAGGTTCAAGGGCATCTTCCTACATCGAAAACATGCATGAGAAACCCAGAAGACGGTCCACCGAGTGATTGGGAAAGGTTTCTAAAACGCACCTCATTTCTCGTCTCCTTGTGCTCGGGTTCGCCATTCCAGCCGCTTTACTAGCAATCTCCCTCCTTGGAGAATCAGCACCTTTAACCTCCTGTTCCATACAGGTGGCAATTTGAACTGAGGGTGAACGGGAAGACGGGGAACCAATGAGAGACTAGCTCTAGGTGTTGGGACAGGCACAGGTCACTCTATTTTCCCATCAGGAAGAAGAATTAACCACAGGCTCAGTCTGCCGCCCGGAAGCAGAATAGGGCCTAAAGCAATCCTGCGCTTTTGCGGCCAGCTCCCAAGAGAGCGAGTTGAAAAATGGAGCTCGGGGGCACTGCAATTCACAAACCTGCAGACTTATAAATGATAACTCTCGTCTACAAATATATTGAGGGAAGGCAACAAAGAGGATTTGAAAGCAAGGCAGAATTGCAGGAAACAGATTTCAGGAGGCAGATTCGAATCGCCTTTAAAGCACAGGAAAAGCGGCAAAACCTCGACAATGATGCCCTTGGCCAAAAAGGGCGTATGCATTTTTTCCTGAATATATTCAGGAAAAAACGCATACGCCCTTTTTGGCCAACCAAGCAACCTGGAAAGGCAAATCAGCGCTACAAAGAAGTCTCGCTTCCCATCGGTCAAAAGGGCCATGCTGAGTAAAGTGTCAAAACCAGAAATGCAGGACAGGCCACGGAGAAACGGGAGCCTTGCTACGCTGATGGGCGGGATGTAAATTGCCAACAGCCACTCTGGAGAAGTGTACGGTGTGTCCTGAAACATTTACAAAACTCAGCTTAGAGAGCATAGGGCACTTCCACTCATGGGCGTATACATTGGGAAAACTAAAAATCAGCAAGACACAAGCACCCCAAAGTTTAGGGCTGCTCTGTTGACAAGAACCTCCACTTCGTTACACCTTAAATATCCCAGGAAAGAGAAAAATGGATAAAGAAGTTGTGGTCCTTATGTACAATGGAATATCACTCAGCCATGAAATCAACGTCATAAGGCTAGTAGCCGCATGATGAGTGGATTTAGGTACGACGATTCTAACTCAAATAAGTCACACAGAAAAAGACACTTATCATAAGATATCACCTATAGAAGGAATGTAAAAACCGCTGCCCTTGAACTGAATTACAAAACAGAACAGATTCACACGGTTAGAAAACACACTATGGCTGGCTAACGGGAAAGGTGAGGTGGGGTGATGCATAAAACAAGGGTTTCAAATTAGCTCAGATACCGTTCCATAAACCCAATACATAATAGACAAGACCTACTCCTTGCTCAGGGAACTGGACTCAACACCCCCTATTCACCGCCCAAGTGTATATCTGACTAGTAAGAATCTTAAAACCTATGTATTGATATCTCTCTGTAAGTGAGTCAAGTGGGTGTAAAGCTGCATAAACACAGCAGTGAAAAGCAGCTAAACCCCATTATAAAACTCAATTAATTTTAAAAACCCGTGAAACAAAGACAGTGAAAGGGAGAGAAATTCTTACAAAATTCGTTCAGGCGCTGTGATGCCACCTGGATTGACCATATCTAGACCCGCAGCTGATTGAGACATAAGGGTGGACACTCTTGGGGCTGAGGGGTTTGGTGAGGTTCGGTGAGCAAACGCAGACGCTTTAAAGTAGTACTGCGTGGTACCCATCCCATGGGTCCCAAATCTCCAGGTTCAAGGGCATCTTCCTACATCGAAAACATGCATGAGAAACCCAGAAGACGGTCCACCGAGTGATTGGGAAAGGTTTCTAAAACGCACCTCATTTCTCGTCTCCTTGTGCTCGGGTTCGCCATTCCAGCCGCTTTACTAGCAATCTCCCTCCTTGGAGAATCAGCACCTTTAACCTCCTGTTCCATACAGGTGGCAATTTGAACT
This sequence comes from Eschrichtius robustus, assembly GCF_028021215.1. NCBI lineage: Eukaryota > Metazoa > Chordata > Mammalia > Artiodactyla > Eschrichtiidae > Eschrichtius > Eschrichtius robustus. The sequence goes on along the minus strand of NC_090830.1, from coordinate 67,357,252 downwards.
GAGGGTGAACGGGAAGACGGGGAACCAATGAGAGACTAGCTCTAGGTGTTGGGACAGGCACAGGTCACTCTATTTTCCCATCAGGAAGAAGAATTAACCACAGGCTCAGTCTGCCGCCCGGAAGCAGAATAGGGCCTAAAGCAATCCTGCGCTTTTGCGGCCAGCTCCCAAGAGAGCGAGTTGAAAAATGGAGCTCGGGGGCACTGCAATTCACAAACCTGCAGACTTATAAATGATAACTCTCGTTTACAAATATATTGAGGGAAGGCAACAAAGAGGATTTGAAAGCAAGGCAGAATTGCAGGAAACAGATTTCAGGAGGCAGATTCGAATCGCCTTTAAAGCACAGGAAAAGCGGCAAAACCTCGACAATGATGCCCTTGGCCAAAAAGGGCGTATGCGTTTTTTCCTGAATATATTCAGGAAAAAACGCATACGCCCTTTTTGGCCAACCAAGCAACCTGGAAAGGCAAATCAGCGCTACAAAGAAGTCTCGCTTCCCATCGGTCAAAAGGGCCATGCTGAGTAAAGTGTCAAAACCAGAAATGCAGGACGGGCCACGGAGAAACGGGAGCCTTGCTACGCTGATGGGCGGGATGTAAATTGCCAACAGCCACTCTGGAGAAGTGTACGGTGTGTCCTGAAACATTTACAAAACTCAGCTTAGAGAGCATAGGGCACTTCCACTCATGGGCGTATAAATTGGGAAAACTAAAAATCAGCAAGACACAAGCACCCCAAAGTTTAGGGCTGCTCTGTTGACAAGAACCTCCACTTCGTTACACCTTAAATATCCCAGGAAAGAGAAAAATGGATAAAGAAGTTGTGGTCCTTATGTACAATGGAATATCACTCAGCCATGAAATCAACGTCATAAGGCTAGTAGCAGCATGATGAGTGGATTTAGGTACGACGATTCTAAGTGCAATAAGTCACACAGAAAAAGACACTTATCATAAGTTATCACCTATAGAGGGAATGTAAAAACCGCTACCCTTGAACTGAATTACAAAACAGAAGAGATTCACACGGTTAGAAAACACACTATGGCTGCCTAACGGGAAAGGTGAGGTGGGGTGATGCATAAAACAAGGGTTTCAAATTAGCTCAGATACCGTTCCATAAACCCAATACGTAATAGACAAGACCTACTCCTTGCTCAGGGAACTGGACTCAACACCCCCTATTCACCGCCCAAGAGTATATCTGACTAGTAAGAATCTTAAAACCTATGTATTGATATCTCTCTGTAAGTGAGTCAAGTGGGTGTAAAGCTGCATAAACACAGCAGTGAAAAGCAGCTAAACCCCATTATAAAACTCAATTAATTTTAAAAACCCTTGAAACAAAGACAGTGAAAGGGAGAGAAATTCTTACAAAATTCGTTCAGGCGCTGTGATGCCACCTGGATTGACCATATCTAGACCCGCAGCTGATTGAGACATAAGGGTGGACACTCTTGGGGCTGAGGGGTTTGGTGAGGTTCGGTGAGCAAACGCAGACGCTTTAAAGTAATACTGCGTGGTACCCATCCCATGGGTCCCAAATCTCCAGGTTCAAGGGCATCTTCCTACATCGAAAACATGCATGAGAAACCCAGAAGACGGTCCACCGAGTGATTGGGAAAGGTTTGTAAAACGCACCTCATTTCTCGTCTCCTTGTGCTCGGGTTCGCCATTCCAGCCGCTTTACTAGCAATCTCCCTCCTTGGAGAATCAGCACCTTTAACCTCCTGTTCCATACAGGTGGCAATTTGAACTGAGGGTGAACGGGAAGACGGGGAACCAATGAGAGACTAGCTCTAGGTGTTGGGACAGGCACAGGTCACTCTATTTTCCCATCAGGAAGAAGAATTAACCACAGGCTCAGTCTGCCGCCCGGAAGCAGAATAGGGCCTAAAGCAATCCTGCGCTTTTGCGGCCAGCTCCCAAGAGAGCGAGTTGAAAAATGGAGCTCGGGGGCACTGCAATTCACAAACCTGCAGACTTATAAATGATAACTCTCGTCTACAAATATATTGAGGGAAGGCAACAAAGAGGATTTGAAAGCAAGGCAGAATTGCAGGAAACAGATTTCAGGAGGCAGATTCGAATCGCCTTTAAAGCACAGGAAAAGCGGCAAAACCTCGACAATGATGCCCTTGGCCAAAAAGGGCGTATGCGTTTTTTCCTGAATATATTCAGGAAAAAACGCATACGCACTTTTTGGCCAACCAAGCAACCTGGAAAGGCAAATCAGCGCTACAAAGAAGTCTCGCTTCCCATCGGTCAAAAGGGCCATGCTGAGTAAAGAGTCAAAACCAGAAATGCAGGACAGGCCACGGAGAAACGGGAGCCTTGCTACGCTGATGGGCGGGATGTAAATTGCCAACAGCCACTCTGGAGAAGTGTACGGTGTGTCCTGAAACATTTACAAAACTCAGCTTAGAGAGCATAGGGCACTTCCACTCATGGGCGTATAAATTGGGAAAACTAAAAATCAGCAAGACAGAAGCACCCCAAAGTTTAGGGCTGCTCTGTTGACAAGAACCTCCACTTCGTTACACCTTAAATATCCCAGGAAAGAGAAAAATGGATAAAGAAGTTGTGGTCCTTATGTACAATGGAATATCACTCAGCCATGAAGTCAACGTCATAAGGCTAGTAGCAGCATGATGAGTGGATTTAGGTACGACGATTCTAAGTGCAATAAGTCACACAGAAAAAGACACTTATCATAAGTTATCACCTATAGAGGGAATGTAAAAACCGCTACCCTTGAACTGAATTACAAAACAGAACAGATTCACACGGTTAGAAAACACACTATGGCTGCCTAACGGGAAAGGTGAGGTGGGGTGATGCATAAAACAAGGGTTTCAAATTAGCTCAGATACCGTTCCATAAACCCAATACGTAATAGACAAGACCTACTCCTTGCTCAGGGAACTGGACTCAACACCCCCTATTCACCGCCCAAGTGTATATCTGACTAGTAAGAATCTTAAAACCTATGTATTGATATCTCTCTGTAAGTGAGTCAAGTGGGTGTAAAGCTGCATAAACACAGCAGTGAAAAGCAGCTAAACCCCATTATAAAACTCAATTAATTTTAAAAACCCGTGAAACAAAGACAGTGAAAGGGAGAGAAATTCTTACAAAATTCGTTCAGGCGCTGTGATGCCACCTGGATTGACCATATCTAGACCCGCAGCTGATTGAGACATAAGGGTGGACACTCTTGGGGCTGAGGGGTTTGGTGAGGTTCGGTGAGCAAACGCAGACGCTTTAAAGTAATACTGCGTGGTACCCATCCCATGGGTCCCAAATCTCCAGGTTCAAGGGCATCTTCCTACATCGAAAACATGCATGAGAAACCCAGAAGACGGTCCACCGAGTGATTGGGAAAGGTTTCTAAAACGCACCTCATTTCTCGTCTCCTTGTGCTCGGGTTCGCCATTCCAGCCGCTTTACTAGCAATCTCCCTCCTTGGAGAATCAGCACCTTTAACCTCCTGTTCCATACAGGTGGCAATTTGAACTGAGGGTGAACGGGAAGACGGGGAACCAATGAGAGACTAGCTCTAGGTGTTGGGACAGGCACAGGTCACTCTATTTTCCCATCAGGAAGAAGAATTAACCACAGGCTCAGTCTGCCGCCCGGAAGCAGAATAGGGCCTAAAGCAATCCTGCGCTTTTGCGGCCAGCTCCCAAGAGAGCGAGTTGAAAAATGGAGCTCGGGGGCACTGCAATTCACAAACCTGCAGACTTATAAATGATAACTCTCGTCTACAAATATATTGAGGGAAGGCAACAAAGAGGATTTGAAAGCAAGGCAGAATTGCAGGAAACAGATTTCAGGAGGCAGATTCGAATCGCCTTTAAAGCACAGGAAAAGCGGCAAAACCTCGACAATGATGCCCTTGGCCAAAAAGGGCGTATGCGTTTTTTCCTGAATATATTCAGGAAAAAACGCATACGCCCTTTTTGGCCAACCAAGCAACCTGGAAAGGCAAATCAGCGCTACAAAGAAGTCTCGCTTCCCATCGGTCAAAAGGGCCATGCTGAGTAAAGTGTCAAAACCAGAAATGCAGGACAGGCCACGGAGAAACGGGAGCCTTGCTACGCTGATGGGCGGGATGTAAATTGCCAACAGCCACTCTGGAGAAGTGTACGGTGTGTCCTGAAACATTTACAAAACTCAGCTTAGAGAGCATAGGGCACTTCCACTCATGGGCGTATACATTGGGAAAACTAAAAATCAGCAAGACACAAGCACCCCAAAGTTTAGGGCTGCTCTGTTGACAAGAACCTCCACTTCGTTACACCTTAAATATCCCAGGAAAGAGAAAAATGGATAAAGAAGTTGTGGTCCTTATGTACAATGGAATATCACTCAGCCATGAAATCAACGTCATAAGGCTAGTAGCAGCATGATGAGTGGATTTAGGTACGACGATTCTAACTCAAATAAGTCACACAGAAAAAGACACTTATCATAAGATATCACCTATAGAAGGAATGTAAAAACCGCTGCCCTTGAACTGAATTACAAAACAGAACAGATTCACACGGTTAGAAAACACACTATGGCTGGCTAACGGGAAAGGTGAGGTGGGGTGATGCATAAAACAAGGGTTTCAAATTAGCTCAGATACCGTTCCATAAACCCAATACATAATAGACAAGACCTACTCCTTGCTCAGGGAACTGGACTCAACACCCCCTATTCACCGCCCAAGTGTATATCTGACTAGTAAGAATCTTAAAACCTATGTATTGATATCTCTCTGTAAGTGAGTCAAGTGGGTGTAAAGCTGCATAAACACAGCAGTGAAAAGCAGCTAAACCCCATTATAAAACTCAATTAATTTTAAAAACCCGTGAAACAAAGACAGTGAAAGGGAGAGAAATTCTTACAAAATTCGTTCAGGCGCTGTGATGCCACCTGGATTGACCATATCTAGACCCGCAGCTGATTGAGACATAAGGGTGGACACTCTTGGGGCTGAGGGGTTTGGTGAGGTTCGGTGAGCAAACGCAGACGCTTTAAAGTAATACTGCGTGGTACCCATCCCATGGGTCCCAAATCTCCAGGTTCAAGGGCATCTTCCTACATCGAAAACATGCATGAGAAACCCAGAAGACGGTCCACCGAGTGATTGGGAAAGGTTTCTAAAACGCACCTCATTTCTCGTCTCCTTGTGCTCGGGTTCGCCATTCCAGCCGCTTTACTAGCAATCTCCCTCCTTGGAGAATCAGCACCTTTAACCTCCTGTTCCATACAGGTGGCAATTTGAACTGAGGGTGAACGGGAAGACGGGGAACCAATGAGAGACTAGCTCTAGGTGTTGGGACAGGCACAGGTCACTCTATTTTCCCATCAGGAAGAAGAATTAACCACAGGCTCAGTCTGCCGCCCGGAAGCAGAATAGGGCCTAAAGCAATCCTGCGCTTTTGCGGCCAGCTCCCAAGAGAGCGAGTTGAAAAATGGAGCTCGGGGGCACTGCAATTCACAAACCTGCAGACTTATAAATGATAACTCTCGTCTACAAATATATTGAGGGAAGGCAACAAAGAGGATTTGAAAGCAAGGCAGAATTGCAGGAAACAGATTTCAGGAGGCAGATTCGAATCGCCTTTAAAGCACAGGAAAAGCGGCAAAACCTCGACAATGATGCCCTTGGCCAAAAAGGGCGTATGCGTTTTTTCCTGAATATATTCAGGAAAAAACGCATACGCCCTTTTTGGCCAACCAAGCAACCTGGAAAGGCAAATCAGCGCTACAAAGAAGTCTCGCTTCCCATCGGTCAAAAGGGCCATGCTGAGTAAAGTGTCAAAACCAGAAATGCAGGACAGGCCACGGAGAAACGGGAGCCTTGCTACGCTGATGGGCGGGATGTAAATTGCCAACAGCCACTCTGGAGAAGTGTACGGTGTGTCCTGAAACATTTACAAAACTCAGCTTAGAGAGCATAGGGCACTTCCACTCATGGGCGTATAAATTGGGAAAACTAAAAATCAGCAAGACACAAGCACCCCAAAGTTTAGGGCTGCTCTGTTGACAAGAACCTCCACTTCGTTACACCTTAAATATCCCAGGAAAGAGAAAAATGGATAAAGAAGTTGTGGTCCTTATGTACAATGGAATATCACTCAGCCATGAAATCAACGTCATAAGGCTAGTAGCAGCATGATGAGTGGATTTAGGTACGACGATTCTAAGTGCAATAAGTCACACAGAAAAAGACACTTATCATAAGTTATCACCTATAGAGGGAATGTAAAAACCGCTACCCTTGAACTGAATTACAAAACAGAACAGATTCACACGGTTAGAAAACACACTATGGCTGGCTAACGGGAAAGGTGAGGTGGGGTGATGCATAAAACAAGGGTTTCAAATTAGCTCAGATACCGTTCCATAAACCCAATACGTAATAGACAAGACCTACTCCTTGCTCAGGGAACTGGACTCAACACCCCCTATTCACCGCCCAAGATTATATCTGACTAGTAAGAATCTTAAAACCTATGTATTGATATCTCTCTGTGAGTCAAGTGGGTGTAAAGCTGCATAAACACAGCAGTGAAAAGCAGCTAAACCCCATTATAAAACTCAATTAATTTTAAAAACCCGTGAAACAAAGACAGTGAAAGGGAGAGAAATTCTTACAAAATTCGTTCAGGCGCTGTGATGCCACCTGGATTGACCATATCTAGACCCGCAGCTGATTGAGACATAAGGGTGGACACTCTTGGGGCTGAGGGGTTTGGTGAGGTTCGGTGAGCAAACGCAGACGCTTTAAAGTAATACTGCGTGGTACCCATCCCATGGGTCCCAAATCTCCAGGTTCAAGGGCATCTTCCTACATCGAAAACATGCATGAGAAACCCAGAAGACGGTCCACCGAGTGATTGGGAAAGGTTTCTAAAACGCACCTCATTTCTCGTCTCCTTGTGCTCGGGTTCGCCATTCCAGCCGCTTTACTAGCAATCTCCCTCCTTGGAGAATCAGCACCTTTAACCTCCTGTTCCATACAGGTGGCAATTTGAACTGAGGGTGAACGGGAAGACGGGGAACCAATGAGAGACTAGCTCTAGTTGTTGGGACAGGCACAGGTCACTCTATTTTCCCATCAGGAAGAAGAATTAACCACAGGCTCAGTCTGCCGCCCGGAAGCAGAATAGGGCCTAAAGCAATCCTGCGCTTTTGCAGCCAGCTCCCAAGAGAGCGAGTTGAAAAATGGAGCTCGGGGGCACTGCAATTCACAAACCTGCAGACTTATAAATGATAACTCTCGTCTACAAATATATTGAGGGAAGGCAACAAAGAGGATTTGAAAGCAAGGCAGAATTGCAGGAAACAGATTTCAGGAGGCAGATTCGAATCGCCTTTAAAGCACAGGAAAAGCGGCAAAACCTCGACAATGATGCCCTTGGCCAAAAAGGGCGTATGCGTTTTTTCCTGAATATATTCAGGAAAAAACGCATACGCCCTTTTTGGCCAACCAAGCAACCTGGAAAGGCAAATCAGCGCTACAAAGAAGTCTCGCTTCCCATCGGTCAAAAGGGCCATGCTGAGTAAAGTGTCAAAACCAGAAATGCAGGACAGGCCACGGAGAAACGGGAGCCTTGCTACGCTGATGGGCGGGATGTAAATTGCCAACAGCCACTCTGGAGAAGTGTACGGTGTGTCCTGAAACATTTACAAAACTCAGCTTAGAGAGCATAGGGCACTTCCACTCATGGGCGTATAAATTGGGAAAACTAAAAATCAGCAAGACACAAGCACCCCAAAGTTTAGGGCTGCTCTGTTGACAAGAACCTCCACTTCGTTACACCTTAAATATCCCAGGAAAGAGAAAAATGGATAAAGAAGTTGTGGTCCTTATGTACAATGGAATATCACTCAGCCATGAAATCAACGTCATAAGGCTAGTAGCAGCATGATGAGTGGATTTAGGTACGACGATTCTAAGTGCAATAAGTCACACAGAAAAAGACACTTATCATAAGTTATCACCTATAGAGGGAATGTAAAAACCGCTACCCTTGAACTGAATTACAAAACAGAACAGATTCACACGGTTAGAAAACACACTATGGCTGCCTAACGGGAAAGGTGAGGTGGGGTGATGCATAAAAAAGGGTTTCAAATTAGCTCAGATACCGTTCCATAAACCCAATACGTAATAGACAAGACCTACTCCTTGCTCAGGGAACTGGACTCAACACCCCCTATTCACCGCCCAAGTGTATATCTGACTAGTAAGAATCTTAAAACCTATGTATTGATATCTCTCTGTAAGTGAGTCAAGTGGGTGTAAAGCTGCATAAACACAGCAGTGAAAAGCAGCTAAACCCCATTATAAAACTCAATTAATTTTAAAAACCCGTGAAACAAAGACAGTGAAAGGGAGAGAAATTCTTACAAAATTCGTTCAGGCGCTGTGATGCCACCTGGATTGACCATATCTAGACCCGCAGCTGATTGAGACATAAGGGTGGACACTCTTGGGGCTGAGGGGTTTGGTGAGGTTCGGTGAGCAAACGCAGACGCTTTAAAGTAATACTGCATGGTACCCATCCCATGGGTCCCAAATCTCCAGGTTCAAGGGCATCTTCCTACATCGAAAACATGCATGAGAAACCCAGAAGACGGTCCACCGAGTGATTGGGAAAGGTTTGTAAAACGCACCTCATTTCTCGTCTCCTTGTGCTCGGGTTCGCCATTCCAGCCGCTTTACTAGCAATCTCCCTCCTTGGAGAATCAGCACCTTTAACCTCCTGTTCCATACAGGTGGCAATTTGAACTGAGGGTGAACGGGAAGACGGGGAACCAATGAGAGACTAGCTCTAGGTGTTGGGACAGGCACAGGTCACTCTATTTTCCCATCAGGAAGAAGAATTAACCACAGGCTCAGTCTGCCGCCCGGAAGCAGAATAGGGCCTAAAGCAATCCTGCGCTTTTGCGGCCAGCTCCCAAGAGAGCGAGTTGAAAAATGGAGCTCGGGGGCACTGCAATTCACAAACCTGCAGACTTATAAATGATAACTCTCGTCTACAAATATATTGAGGGAAGGCAACAAAGAGGATTTGAAAGCAAGGCAGAATTGCAGGAAACAGATTTCAGGAGGCAGATTCGAATCGCCTTTAAAGCACAGGAAAAGCGGCAAAACCTCGACAATGATGCCCTTGGCCAAAAAGGGCGTATGCGTTTTTTCCTGAATATATTCAGGAAAAAACGCATACGCCCTTTTTGGCCAACCAAGCAACCTGGAAAGGCAAATCAGCGCTACAAAGAAGTCTCGCTTCCCATCGGTCAAAAGGGCCATGCTGAGTAAAGTGTCAAAACCAGAAATGCAGGACGGGCCACGGAGAAACGGGAGCCTTGCTACGCTGATGGGCGGGATGTAAATTGCCAACAGCCACTCTGGAGAAGTGTACGGTGTGTCCTGAAACATTTACAAAACTCAGCTTAGAGAGCATAGGGCACTTCCACTCATGGGCGTATAAATTGGGAAAACTAAAAATCAGCAAGACACAAGCACCCCAAAGTTTAGGGCTGCTCTGTTGACAAGAACCTCCACTTCGTTACACCTTAAATATCCCAGGAAAGAGAAAAATGGATAAAGAAGTTGTGGTCCTTATGTACAATGGAATATCACTCAGCCATGAAATCAACGTCATAAGGCTAGTAGCAGCATGATGAGTGGATTTAGGTACGACGATTCTAAGTGCAATAAGTCACACAGAAAAAGACACTTATCATAAGTTATCACCTATAGAGGGAATGTAAAAACCGCTACCCTTGAACTGAATTACAAAACAGAACAGATTCACACGGTTAGAAAACACACTATGGCTGGCTAACGGGAAAGGTGAGGTGGGGTGATGCATAAAACAAGGGTTTCAAATTAGCTCAGATACCGTTCCATAAACCCAATACGTAATAGACAAGACCTACTCCTTGCTCAGGGAACTGGACTCAACACCCCCTATTCACCGCCCAAGATTATATCTGACTAGTAAGAATCTTAAAACCTATGTATTGATATCTCTCTGTGAGTCAAGTGGGTGTAAAGCTGCATAAACACAGCAGTGAAAAGCAGCTAAACCCCATTATAAAACTCAATTAATTTTAAAAACCCGTGAAACAAAGACAGTGAAAGGGAGAGAAATTCTTACAAAATTCGTTCAGGCGCTGTGATGCCACCTGGATTGACCATATCTAGACCCGCAGCTGATTGAGACATAAGGGTGGACACTCTTGGGGCTGAGGGGTTTGGTGAGGTTCGGTGAGCAAACGCAGACGCTTTAAAGTAATACTGCGTGGTACCCATCCCATGGGTCCCAAATCTCCAGGTTCAAGGGCATCTTCCTACATCGAAAACATGCATGAGAAACCCAGAAGACGGTCCACCGAGTGATTGGGAAAGGTTTCTAAAACGCACCTCATTTCTCGTCTCCTTGTGCTCGGGTTCGCCATTCCAGCCGCTTTACTAGCAATCTCCCTCCTTGGAGAATCAGCACCTTTAACCTCCTGTTCCATACAGGTGGCAATTTGAACTGAGGGTGAACGGGAAGACGGGGAACCAATGAGAGACTAGCTCTAGTTGTTGGGACAGGCACAGGTCACTCTATTTTCCCATCAGGAAGAAGAATTAACCACAGGCTCAGTCTGCCGCCCGGAAGCAGAATAGGGCCTAAAGCAATCCTGCGCTTTTGCGGCCAGCTCCCAAGAGAGCGAGTTGAAAAATGGAGCTCGGGGGCACTGCAATTCACAAACCTGCAGACTTATAAATGATAACTCTCGTCTACAAATATATTGAGGGAAGGCAACAAAGAGGATTTGAAAGCAAGGCAGAATTGCAGGAAACAGATTTCAGGAGGCAGATTCGAATCGCCTTTAAAGCACAGGAAAAGCGGCAAAACCTCGACAATGATGCCCTTGGCCAAAAAGGGCGTATGCGTTTTTTCCTGAATATATTCAGGAAAAAACGCATACGCCCTTTTTGGCCAACCAAGCAACCTGGAAAGGCAAATCAGCGCTACAAAGAAGTCTCGCTTCCCATCGGTCAAAAGGGCCATGCTGAGTAAAGTGTCAAAACCAGAAATGCAGGATGGGCCACGGAGAAACGGGAGCCTTGCTACGCTGATGGGCGGGATGTAAATTGCCAACAGCCACTCTGGAGAAGTGTACGGTGTGTCCTGAAACATTTACAAAACTCAGCTTAGAGAGCATAGGGCACTTCCACTCATGGGCGTATAAATTGGGAAAACTAAAAATCAGCAAGACACAAGCACCCCAAAGTTTAGGGCTGCTCTGTTGACAAGAACCTCCACTTCGTTACACCTTAAATATCCCAGGAAAGAGAAAAATGGATAAAGAAGTTGTGGTCCTTATGTACAATGGAATATCACTCAGCCATGAAATCAACGTCATAAGGCTAGTAGCAGCATGATGAGTGGATTTAGGTACGACGATTCTAACTCAAATAAGTCACACAGAAAAAGACACTTATCATAAGATATCACCTATAGAAGGAATGTAAAAACCGCTGCCCTTGAACTGAATTACAAAACAGAACAGATTCACACGGTTAGAAAACACACTATGGCTGGCTAACGGGAAAGGTGAGGTGGGGTGATGCATAAAACAAGGGTTTCAAATTAGCTCAGATACCGTTCCATAAACCCAATACATAATAGACAAGACCTACTCCTTGCTCAGGGAACTGGACTCAACACCCCCTATTCACCGCCCAAGTGTATATCTGACTAGTAAGAATCTTAAAACCTATGTATTGATATCTCTCTGTAAGTGAGTCAAGTGGGTGTAAAGCTGCATAAACACAGCAGTGAAAAGCAGCTAAACCCCATTATAAAACTCAATTAATTTTAAAAACCCGTGAAACAAAGACAGTGAAAGGGAGAGAAATTCTTACAAAATTCGTTCAGGCGCTGTGATGCCACCTGGATTGACCATATCTAGACCCGCAGCTGATTGAGACATAAGGGTGGACACTCTTGGGGCTGAGGGGTTTGGTGAGGTTCGGTGAGCAAACGCAGACGCTTTAAAGTAATACTGCGTGGTACCCATCCCATGGGTCCCAAATCTCCAGGTTCAAGGGCATCTTCCTACATCGAAAACATGCATGAGAAACCCAGAAGACGGTCCACCGAGTGATTGGGAAAGGTTTGTAAAACGCACCTCATTTCTCGTCTCCTTGTGCTCGGGTTCGCCATTCCAGCCGCTTTACTAGCAATCTCCCTCCTTGGAGAATCAGCACCTTTAACCTCCTGTTCCATACAGGTGGCAATTTGAACTGAGGGTGAACGGGAAGACGGGGAACCAATGAGAGACTAGCTCTAGGTGTTGGGACAGGCACAGGTCACTCTATTTTCCCATCAGGAAGAAGAATTAACCACAGGCTCAGTCTGCCGCCCGGAAGCAGAATAGGGCCTAAAGCAATCCTGCGCTTTTGCGGCCAGCTCCCAAGAGAGCGAGTTGAAAAATGGAGCTCGGGGGCACTGCAATTCACAAACCTGCAGACTTATAAATGATAACTCTCGTCTACAAATATATTGAGGGAAGGCAACAAAGAGGATTTGAAAGCAAGGCAGAATTGCAGGAAACAGATTTCAGGAGGCAGATTCGAATCGCCTTTAAAGCACAGGAAAAGCGGCAAAACCTCGACAATGATGCCCTTGGCCAAAAAGGGCGTATGCGTTTTTTCCTGAATATATTCAGGAAAAAACGCATACGCCCTTTTTGGCCAACCAAGCAACCTGGAAAGGCAAATCAGCGCTACAAAGAAGTCTCGCTTCCCATCGGTCAAAAGGGCCATGCTGAGTAAAGTGTCAAAACCAGAAATGCAGGATGGGCCACGGAGAAACGGGAGCCTTGCTACGCTGATGGGCGGGATGTAAATTGCCAACAGCCACTCTGGAGAAGTGTACGGTGTGTCCTGAAACATTTACAAAACTCAGCTTAGAGAGCATAGGGCACTTCCACTCATGGGCGTATAAATTGGGAAAACTAAAAATCAGCAAGACACAAGCACCCCAAAGTTTAGGGCTGCTCTGTTGACAAGAACCTCCACTTCGTTACACCTTAAATATCCCAGGAAAGAGAAAAATGGATAAAGAAGTTGTGGTCCTTATGTACAATGGAATATCACTCAGCCATGAAATCAACGTCATAAGGCTAGTAGCAGCATGATGAGTGGATTTAGGTACGACGATTCTAACTCAAATAAGTCACACAGAAAAAGACACTTATCATAAGATATCACCTATAGAAGGAATGTAAAAACCGCTGCCCTTGAACTGAATTACAAAACAGAACAGATTCACACGGTTAGAAAACACACTATGGCTGGCTAACGGGAAAGGTGAGGTGGGGTGATGCATAAAACAAGGGTTTCAAATTAGCTCAGATACCGTTCCATAAACCCAATACATAATAGACAAGACCTACTCCTTGCTCAGGGAACTGGACTCAACACCCCCTATTCACCGCCCAAGTGTATATCTGACTAGTAAGAATCTTAAAACCTATGTATTGATATCTCTCTGTAAGTGAGTCAAGTGGGTGTAAAGCTGCATAAACACAGCAGTGAAAAGCAGCTAAACCCCATTATAAAACTCAATTAATTTTAAAAACCCGTGAAACAAAGACAGTGAAAGGGAGAGAAATTCTTACAAAATTCGTTCAGGCGCTGTGATGCCACCTGGATTGACCATATCTAGACCCGCAGCTGATTGAGACATAAGGGTGGACACTCTTGGGGCTGAGGGGTTTGGTGAGGTTCGGTGAGCAAACGCAGACGCTTTAAAGTAATACTGCGTGGTACCCATCCCATGGGTCCCAAATCTCCAGGTTCAAGGGCATCTTCCTACATCGAAAACATGCATGAGAAACCCAGAAGACGGTCCACCGAGTGATTGGGAAAGGTTTGTAAAACGCACCTCATTTCTCGTCTCCTTGTGCTCGGGTTCGCCATTCCAGCCGCTTTACTAGCAATCTCCCTCCTTGGAGAATCAGCACCTTTAACCTCCTGTTCCATACAGGTGGCAATTTGAACTGAGGGTGAACGGGAAGACGGGGAACCAATGAGAGACTAGCTCTAGGTGTTGGGACAGGCACAGGTCACTCTATTTTCCCATCAGGAAGAAGAATTAACCACAGGCTCAGTCTGCCGCCCGGAAGCAGAATAGGGCCTAAAGCAATCCTGCGCTTTTGCGGCCAGCTCCCAAGAGAGCGAGTTGAAAAATGGAGCTCGGGGGCACTGCAATTCACAAACCTGCAGACTTATAAATGATAACTCTCGTCTACAAATATATTGAGGGAAGGCAACAAAGAGGATTTGAAAGCAAGGCAGAATTGCAGGAAACAGATTTCAGGAGGCAGATTCGAATCGCCTTTAAAGCACAGGAAAAGCGGCAAAACCTCGACAATGATGCCCTTGGCCAAAAAGGGCGTATGCGTTTTTTCCTGAATATATTCAGGAAAAAACGCATACGCCCTTTTTGGCCAACCAAGCAACCTGGAAAGGCAAATCAGCGCTACAAAGAAGTCTCGCTTCCCATCGGTCAAAAGGGCCATGCTGAGTAAAGTGTCAAAACCAGAAATGCAGGACAGGCCACGGAGAAACGGGAGCCTTGCTACGCTGATGGGCGGGATGTAAATTGCCAACAGCCACTCTGGAGAAGTGTACGGTGTGTCCTGAAACATTTACAAAACTCAGCTTAGAGAGCATAGGGCACTTCCACTCATGGGCGTATAAATTGGGAAAACTAAAAATCAGCAAGACACAAGCACCCCAAAGTTTAGGGCTGCTCTGTTGACAAGAACCTCCACTTCGTTACACCTTAAATATCCCAGGAAAGAGAAAAATGGATAAAGAAGTTGTGGTCCTTATGTACAATGGAATATCACTCAGCCATGAAATCAACGTCATAAGGCTAGTAGCAGCATGATGAGTGGATTTAGGTACGACGATTCTAAGTGCAATAAGTCACACAGAAAAAGACACTTATCATAAGTTATCACCTATAGAGGGAATGTAAAAACCGCTACCCTTGAACTGAATTACAAAACAGAACAGATTCACACGGTTAGAAAACACACTATGGCTGGCTAACGGGAAAGGTGAGGTGGGGTGATGCATAAAACAAGGGTTTCAAATTAGCTCAGATACCGTTCCATAAACCCAATACGTAATAGACAAGACCTACTCCTTGCTCAGGGAACTGGACTCAACACCCCCTATTCACCGCCCAAGATTATATCTGACTAGTAAGAATCTTAAAACCTATGTATTGATATCTCTCTGTGAGTCAAGTGGGTGTAAAGCTGCATAAACACAGCAGTGAAAAGCAGCTAAACCCCATTATAAAACTCAATTAATTTTAAAAACCCGTGAAACAAAGACAGTGAAAGGGAGATAAATTCTTACAAAATTCGTTCAGGCGCTGTGATGCCACCTGGATTGACCATATCTAGACCCGCAGCTGATTGAGACATAAGGGTGGACACTCTTGGGGCTGAGGGGTTTGGTGAGGTTCGGTGAGCAAACGCAGACGCTTTAAAGTAATACTGCGTGGTACCCATCCCATGGGTCCCAAATCTCCAGGTTCAAGGGCATCTTCCTACATCGAAAACATGCATGAGAAACCCAGAAGACGGTCCACCGAGTGATTGGGAAAGGTTTGTAAAACGCACCTCATTTCTCGTCTCCTTGTGCTCGGGTTCGCCATTCCAGCCGCTTTACTAGCAATCTCCCTCCTTGGAGAATCAGCACCTTTAACCTCCTGTTCCATACAGGTGGCAATTTGAACTGAGGGTGAACGGGAAGACGGGGAACCAATGAGAGACTAGCTCTAGGTGTTGGGACAGGCACAGGTCACTCTATTTTCCCATCAGGAAGAAGAATTAACCACAGGCTCAGTCTGCCGCCCGGAAGCAGAATAGGGCCTAAAGCAATCCTGCGCTTTTGCGGCCAGCTCCCAAGAGAGCGAGTTGAAAAATGGAGCTCGGGGGCACTGCAATTCACAAACCTGCAGACTTATAAATGATAACTCTCGTCTACAAATATATTGAGGGAAGGCAACAAAGAGGATTTGAAAGCAAGGCAGAATTGCAGGAAACAGATTTCAGGAGGCAGATTCGAATCGCCTTTAAAGCACAGGAAAAGCGGCAAAACCTCGACAATGATGCCCTTGGCCAAAAAGGGCGTATGCGTTTTTTCCTGAATATATTCAGGAAAAAACGCATACGCCCTTTTTGGCCAACCAAGCAACCTGGAAAGGCAAATCAGCGCTACAAAGAAGTCTCGCTTCCCATCGGTCAAAAGGGCCATGCTGAGTAAAGTGTCAAAACCAGAAATGCAGGACGGGCCACGGAGAAACGGGAGCCTTGCTACGCTGATGGGCGGGATGTAAATTGCCAACAGCCACTCTGGAGAAGTGTACGGTGTGTCCTGAAACATTTACAAAACTCAGCTTAGAGAGCATAGGGCACTTCCACTCATGGGCGTATAAATTGGGAAAACTAAAAATCAGCAAGACACAAGCACCCCAAAGTTTAGGGCTGCTCTGTTGACAAGAACCTCCACTTCGTTACACCTTAAATATCCCAGGAAAGAGAAAAATGGATAAAGAAGTTGTGGTCCTTATGTACAATGGAATATCACTCAGCCATGAAATCAACGTCATAAGGCTAGTAGCAGCATGATGAGTGGATTTAGGTACGACGATTCTAAGTGCAATAAGTCACACAGAAAAAGACACTTATCATAAGTTATCACCTATAGAGGGAATGTAAAAACCGCTACCCTTGAACTGAATTACAAAACAGAACAGATTCACACGGTTAGAAAACACACTATGGCTGGCTAACGGGAAAGGTGAGGTGGGGTGATGCATAAAACAAGGGTTTCAAATTAGCTCAGATACCGTTCCATAAACCCAATACGTAATAGACAAGACCTACTCCTTGCTCAGGGAACTGGACTCAACACCCCCTATTCACCGCCCAAGATTATATCTGACTAGTAAGAATCTTAAAACCTATGTATTGATATCTCTCTGTGAGTCAAGTGGGTGTAAAGCTGCATAAACACAGCAGTGAAAAGCAGCTAAACCCCATTATAAAACTCAATTAATTTTAAAAACCCGTGAAACAAAGACAGTGAAAGGGAGATAAATTCTTACAAAATTCGTTCAGGCGCTGTGATGCCACCTGGATTGACCATATCTAGACCCGCAGCTGATTGAGACATAAGGGTGGACACTCTTGGGGCTGAGGGGTTTGGTGAGGTTCGGTGAGCAAACGCAGACGCTTTAAAGTAATACTGCATGGTACCCATCCCATGGGTCCCAAATCTCCAGGTTCAAGGGCATCTTCCTACATCGAAAACATGCATGAGAAACCCAGAAGACGGTCCACCGAGTGATTGGGAAAGGTTTGTAAAACGCACCTCATTTCTCGTCTCCTTGTGCTCGGGTTCGCCATTCCAGGCGCTTTACTAGCAATCTCCCTCCTTGGAGAATCAGCACCTTTAACCTCCTGTTCCATACAGGTGGCAATTTGAACTGAGGGTGAACGGGAAGACGGGGAACCAATGAGAGACTAGCTCTAGGTGTTGGGACAGGCACAGGTCACTCTATTTTCCCATCAGGAAGAAGAATTAACCACAGGCTCAGTCTGCCGCCCGGAAGCAGAATAGGGCCTAAAGCAATCCTGCGCTTTTGCGGCCAGCTCCCAAGAGAGCGAGTTGAAAAATGGAGCTCGGGGGCACTGCAATTCACAAACCTGCAGACTTATAAATGATAACTCTCGTCTACAAATATATTGAGGGAAGGCAACAAAGAGGATTTGAAAGCAAGGCAGAATTGCAGGAAACAGATTTCAGGAGGCAGATTCGAATCGCCTTTAAAGCACAGGAAAAGCGGCAAAACCTCGACAATGATGCCCTTGGCCAAAAAGGGCGTATGCGTTTTTTCCTGAATATATTCAGGAAAAAACGCATACGCCCTTTTTGGCCAACCAAGCAACCTGGAAAGGCAAATCAGCGCTACAAAGAAGTCTCGCTTCCCATCGGTCAAAAGGGCCATGCTGAGTAAAGTGTCAAAACCAGAAATGCAGGACGGGCCACGGAGAAACGGGAGCCTTGCTACGCTGATGGGCGGGATGTAAATTGCCAACAGCCACTCTGGAGAAGTGTACGGTGTGTCCTGAAACATTTACAAAACTCAGCTTAGAGAGCATAGGGCACTTCCACTCATGGGCGTATACATTGGGAAAACTAAAAATCAGCAAGACACAAGCACCCCAAAGTTTAGGGCTGCTCTGTTGACAAGAACCTCCACTTCGTTACACCTTAAATATCCCAGGAAAGAGAAAAATGGATAAAGAAGTTGTGGTCCTTATGTACAATGGAATATCACTCAGCCATGAAATCAACGTCATAAGGCTAGTAGCAGCATGATGAGTGGATTTAGGTACGACGATTCTAAGTGCAATAAGTCACACAGAAAAAGACACTTATCATAAGTTATCACCTATAGAGGGAATGTAAAAACCGCTACCCTTGAACTGAATTACAAAACAGAAGAGATTCACACGGTTAGAAAACACACTATGGCTGGCTAACGGGAAAGGTGAGGTGGGGTGATGCATAAAACAAGGGTTTCAAATTAGCTCAGATACCGTTCCATAAACCCAATACGTAATAGACAAGACCTACTCCTTGCTCAGGGAACTGGACTCAACACCCCCTATTCACCGCCCAAGATTATATCTGACTAGTAAGAATCTTAAAACCTATGTATTGATATCTCTCTGTGAGTCAAGTGGGTGTAAAGCTGCATAAACACAGCAGTGAAAAGCAGCTAAACCCCATTATAAAACTCAATTAATTTTAAAAACCCGTGAAACAAAGACAGTGAAAGGGAGAGAAATTCTTACAAAATTCGTTCAGGCGCTGTGATGCCACCTGGATTGACCATATCTAGACCCGCAGCTGATTGAGACATAAGGGTGGACACTCTTGGGGCTGAGGGGTTTGGTGAGGTTCGGTGAGCAAACGCAGACGCTTTAAAGTAATACTGCGTGGTACCCATCCCATGGGTCCCAAATCTCCAGGTTCAAGGGCATCTTCCTACATCGAAAACATGCATGAGAAACCCAGAAGACGGTCCACCGAGTGATTGGGAAAGGTTTCTAAAACGCACCTCATTTCTCGTCTCCTTGTGCTCGGGTTCGCCATTCCAGCCGCTTTACTAGCAATCTCCCTCCTTGGAGAATCAGCACCTTTAACCTCCTGTTCCATACAGGTGGCAATTTGAACTGAGGGTGAACGGGAAGACGGGGAACCAATGAGAGACTAGCTCTAGTTGTTGGGACAGGCACAGGTCACTCTATTTTCCCATCAGGAAGAAGAATTAACCACAGGCTCAGTCTGCCGCCCGGAAGCAGAATAGGGCCTAAAGCAATCCTGCGCTTTTGCGGCCAGCTCCCAAGAGAGCGAGTTGAAAAATGGAGCTCGGGGGCACTGCAATTCACAAACCTGCAGACTTATAAATGATAACTCTCGTCTACAAATATATTGAGGGAAGGCAACAAAGAGGATTTGAAAGCAAGGCAGAATTGCAGGAAACAGATTTCAGGAGGCAGATTCGAATCGCCTTTAAAGCACAGGAAAAGCGGCAAAACCTCGACAATGATGCCCTTGGCCAAAAAGGGCGTATGCGTTTTTTCCTGAATATATTCAGGAAAAAACGCATACGCCCTTTTTGGCCAACCAAGCAACCTGGAAAGGCAAATCAGCGCTACAAAGAAGTCTCGCTTCCCATCGGTCAAAAGGGCCATGCTGAGTAAAGTGTCAAAACCAGAAATGCAGGACAGGCCACGGAGAAACGGGAGCCTTGCTACGCTGATGGGCGGGATGTAAATTGCCAACAGCCACTCTGGAGAAGTGTACGGTGTGTCCTGAAACATTTACAAAACTCAGCTTAGAGAGCATAGGGCACTTCCACTCATGGGCGTATAAATTGGGAAAACTAAAAATCAGCAAGACACAAGCACCCCAAAGTTTAGGGCTGCTCTGTTGACAAGAACCTCCACTTCGTTACACCTTAAATATCCCAGGAAAGAGAAAAATGGATAAAGAAGTTGTGGTCCTTATGTACAATGGAATATCACTCAGCCATGAAATCAACGTCATAAGGCTAGTAGCAGCATGATGAGTGGATTTAGGTACGACGATTCTAAGTGCAATAAGTCACACAGAAAAAGACACTTATCATAAGTTATCACCTATAGAGGGAATGTAAAAACCGCTACCCTTGAACTGAATTACAAAACAGAACAGATTCACACGGTTAGAAAACACACTATGGCTGCCTAACGGGAAAGGTGAGGTGGGGTGATGCATAAAAAAGGGTTTCAAATTAGCTCAGATACCGTTCCATAAACCCAATACATAATAGACAAGACCTACTCCTTGCTCAGGGAACTGGACTCAACACCCCCTATTCACCGCCCAAGTGTATATCTGACTAGTAAGAATCTTAAAACCTATGTATTGATATCTCTCTGTAAGTGAGTCAAGTGGGTGTAAAGCTGCATAAACACAGCAGTGAAAAGCAGCTAAACCCCATTATAAAACTCAATTAATTTTAAAAACCCGTGAAACAAAGACAGTGAAAGGGAGAGAAATTCTTACAAAATTCGTTCAGGCGCTGTGATGCCACCTGGATTGACCATATCTAGACCCGCAGCTGATTGAGACATAAGGGTGGACACTCTTGGGGCTGAGGGGTTTGGTGAGGTTCGGTGAGCAAACGCAGACGCTTTAAAGTAATACTGCGTGGTACCCATCCCATGGGTCCCAAATCTCCAGGTTCAAGGGCATCTTCCTACATCGAAAACATGCATGAGAAACCCAGAAGACGGTCCACCGAGTGATTGGGAAAGGTTTCTAAAACGCACCTCATTTCTCGTCTCCTTGTGCTCGGGTTCGCCATTCCAGCCGCTTTACTAGCAATCTCCCTCCTTGGAGAATCAGCACCTTTAACCTCCTGTTCCATACAGGTGGCAATTTGAACTGAGGGTGAACGGGAAGACGGGGAACCAATGAGAGACTAGCTCTAGGTGTTGGGACAGGCACAGGTCACTCTATTTTCCCATCAGGAAGAAGAATTAACCACAGGCTCAGTCTGCCGCCCGGAAGCAGAATAGGGCCTAAAGCAATCCTGCGCTTTTGCGGCCAGCTCCCAAGAGAGCGAGTTGAAAAATGGAGCTCGGGGGCACTGCAATTCACAAACCTGCAGACTTATAAATGATAACTCTCGTCTACAAATATATTGAGGGAAGGCAACAAAGAGGATTTGAAAGCAAGGCAGAATTGCAGGAAACAGATTTCAGGAGGCAGATTCGAATCGCCTTTAAAGCACAGGAAAAGCGGCAAAACCTCGACAATGATGCCCTTGGCCAAAAAGGGCGTATGCGTTTTTTCCTGAATATATTCAGGAAAAAACGCATACGCCCTTTTTGGCCAACCAAGCAACCTGGAAAGGCAAATCAGCGCTACAAAGAAGTCTCGCTTCCCATCGGTCAAAAGGGCCATGCTGAGTAAAGTGTCAAAACCAGAAATGCAGGACGGGCCACGGAGAAACGGGAGCCTTGCTACGCTGATGGGCGGGATGTAAATTGCCAACAGCCACTCTGGAGAAGTGTACGGTGTGTCCTGAAACATTTACAAAACTCAGCTTAGAGAGCATAGGGCACTTCCACTCATGGGCGTATAAATTGGGAAAACTAAAAATCAGCAAGACACAAGCACCCCAAAGTTTAGGGCTGCTCTGTTGACAAGAACCTCCACTTCGTTACACCTTAAATATCCCAGGAAAGAGAAAAATGGATAAAGAAGTTGTGGTCCTTATGTACAATGGAATATCACTCAGCCATGAAATCAACGTCATAAGGCTAGTAGCAGCATGATGAGTGGATTTAGGTACGACGATTCTAAGTGCAATAAGTCACACAGAAAAAGACACTTATCATAAGTTATCACCTATAGAGGGAATGTAAAAACCGCTACCCTTGAACTGAATTACAAAACAGAACAGATTCACACGGTTAGAAAACACACTATGGCTGCCTAACGGGAAAGGTGAGGTGGGGTGATGCATAAAACAAGGGTTTCAAATTAGCTCAGATACCGTTCCATAAACCCAATACGTAATAGACAAGACCTACTCCTTGCTCAGGGAACTGGACTCAACACCACCTATTCACCGCCCAAGATTATATCTGACTAGTAAGAATCTTAAAACCTATGTATTGATATCTCTCTGTAAGTGAGTCAAGTGGGTGTAAAGCTGCATAAACACAGCAGTGAAAAGCAGCTAAACCCCATTATAAAACTCAATTAATTTTAAAAACCCGTGAAACAAAGACAGTGAAAGGGAGATAAATTCTTACAAAATTCGTTCAGGCGCTGTGATGCCACCTGGATTGACCATATCTAGACCCGCAGCTGATTGAGACATAAGGGTGGACACTCTTGGGGCTGAGGGGTTTGGTGAGGTTCGGTGAGCAAACGCAGACGCTTTAAAGTAATACTGCGTGGTACCCATCCCATGGGTCCCAAATCTCCAGGTTCAAGGGCATCTTCCTACATCGAAAACATGCATGAGAAACCCAGAAGACGGTCCACCGAGTGATTGGGAAAGGTTTCTAAAACGCACCTCATTTCTCGTCTCCTTGTGCTCGGGTTCGCCATTCCAGCCGCTTTACTAGCAATCTCCCTCCTTGGAGAATCAGCACCTTTAACCTCCTGTTCCATACAGGTGGCAATTTGAACTGAGGGTGAACGGGAAGACGGGGAACCAATGAGAGACTAGCTCTAGGTATTGGGACAGGCACAGGTCACTCTATTTTCCCATCAGGAAGAAGAATTAACCACAGGCTCAGTCTGCCGCCCGGAAGCAGAATAGGGCCTAAAGCAATCCTGCGCTTTTGCAGCCAGCTCCCAAGAGAGCGAGTTGAAAAATGGAGCTCGGGGGCACTGCAATTCACAAACCTGCAGACTTATAAATGATAACTCTCGTCTACAAATATATTGAGGGAAGGCAACAAAGAGGATTTGAAAGCAAGGCAGAATTGCAGGAAACAGATTTCAGGAGGCAGATTCGAATCGCCTTTAAAGCACAGGAAAAGCGGCAAAACCTCGACAATGATGCCCTTGGCCAAAAAGGGCGTATGCATTTTTTCCTGAATATATTCAGGAAAAAACGCATACGCCCTTTTTGGCCAACCAAGCAACCTGGAAAGGCAAATCAGCGCTACAAAGAAGTCTCGCTTCCCATCGGTCAAAAGGGCCATGCTGAGTAAAGTGTCAAAACCAGAAATGCAGGACAGGCCACGGAGAAACGGGAGCCTTGCTACGCTGATGGGCGGGATGTAAATTGCCAACAGCCACTCTGGAGAAGTGTACGGTGTGTCCTGAAACATTTACAAAACTCAGCTTAGAGAGCATAGGGCACTTCCACTCATGGGCATATAAATTGGGAAAACTAAAAATCAGCAAGACACAAGCACCCCAAAGTTTAGGGCTGCTCTGTTGACAAGAACCTCCACTTCGTTACACCTTAAATATCCCAGGAAAGAGAAAAATGGATAAAGAAGTTGTGGTCCTTATGTACAATGGAATATCACTCAGCCATGAAATCAACGTCATAAGGCTAGTAGCAGCATGATGAGTGGATTTAGGTACGACGATTCTAAGTGCAATAAGTCACACAGAAAAAGACACTTATCATAAGTTATCACCTATAGAGGGAATGTAAAAACCGCTACCCTTGAACTGAATTACAAAACAGAACAGATTCACACGGTTAGAAAACACACTATGGCTGGCTAACGGGAAAGGTGAGGTGGGGTGATGCATAAAACAAGGGTTTCAAATTAGCTCAGATACCGTTCCATAAACCCAATACGTAATAGACAAGACCTACTCCTTGCTCAGGGAACTGGACTCAACACCCCCTATTCACCGCCCAAGATTATATCTGACTAGTAAGAATCTTAAAACCTATGTATTGATATCTCTCTGTAAGTGAGTCAAGTGGGTGTAAAGCTGCATAAACACAGCAGTGAAAAGCAGCTAAACCCCATTATAAAACTCAATTAATTTTAAAAACCCGTGAAACAAAGACAGTGAAAGGGAGATAAATTCTTACAAAATTCGTTCAGGCGCTGTGATGCCACCTGGATTGACCATATCTAGACCCGCAGCTGATTGAGACATAAGGGTGGACACTCTTGGGGCTGAGGGGTTTGGTGAGGTTCGGTGAGCAAACGCAGACGCTTTAAAGTAATACTGCGTGGTACCCATCCCATGGGTCCCAAATCTCCAGGTTCAAGGGCATCTTCCTACATCGAAAACATGCATGAGAAACCCAGAAGACGGTCCACCGAGTGATTGGGAAAGGTTTCTAAAACGCACCTCATTTCTCGTCTCCTTGTGCTCGGGTTCGCCATTCCAGCCGCTTTACTAGCAATCTCCCTCCTTGGAGAATCAGCACCTTTAACCTCCTGTTCCATACAGGTGGCAATTTGAACTGAGGGTGAACGGGAAGACGGGGAACCAATGAGAGACTAGCTCTAGGTGTTGGGACAGGCACAGGTCACTCTATTTTCCCATCAGGAAGAAGAATTAACCACAGGCTCAGTCTGCCGCCCGGAAGCAGAATAGGGCCTAAAGCAATCCTGCGCTTTTGCAGCCAGCTCCCAAGAGAGCGAGTTGAAAAATGGAGCTCGGGGGCACTGCAATTCACAAACCTGCAGACTTATAAATGATAACTCTCGTCTACAAATATATTGAGGGAAGGCAACAAAGAGGATTTGAAAGCAAGGCAGAATTGCAGGAAACAGATTTCAGGAGGCAGATTCGAATCGCCTTTAAAGCACAGGAAAAGCGGCAAAACCTCGACAATGATGCCCTTGGCCAAAAAGGGCGTATGCGTTTTTTCCTGAATATATTCAGGAAAAAACGCATACGCCCTTTTTGGCCAACCAAGCAACCTGGAAAGGCAAATCAGCGCTACAAAGAAGTCTCGCTTCCCATCGGTCAAAAGGGCCATGCTGAGTAAAGTGTCAAAACCAGAAATGCAGGACGGGCCACGGAGAAACGGGAGCCTTGCTACGCTGATGGGCGGGATGTAAATTGCCAACAGCCACTCTGGAGAAGTGTACGGTGTGTCCTGAAACATTTACAAAACTCAGCTTAGAGAGCATAGGGCACTTCCACTCATGGGCGTATAAATTGGGAAAACTAAAAATCAGCAAGACACAAGCACACCAAAGTTTAGGGCTGCTCTGTTGACAAGAACCTCCACTTCGTTACACCTTAAATATCCCAGGAAAGAGAAAAATGGATAAAGAAGTTGTGGTCCTTATGTACAATGGAATATCACTCAGCCATGAAATCAACGTCATAAGGCTAGTAGCAGCATGATGAGTGGATTTAGGTACGACGATTCTAAGTGCAATAAGTCACACAGAAAAAGACACTTATCATAAGTTATCACCTATAGAGGGAATGTAAAAACCGCTACCCTTGAACTGAATTACAAAACAGAACAGATTCACACGGTTAGAAAACACACTATGGCTGGCTAACGGGAAAGGTGAGGTGGGGTGATGCATAAAACAAGGGTTTCAAATTAGCTCAGATACCGTTCCATAAACCCAATACGTAATAGACAAGACCTACTCCTTGCTCAGGGAACTGGACTCAACACCCCCTATTCACCGCCCAAGATTATATCTGACTAGTAAGAATCTTAAAACCTATGTATTGATATCTCTCTGTGAGTCAAGTGGGTGTAAAGCTGCATAAACACAGCAGTGAAAAGCAGCTAAACCCCATTATAAAACTCAATTAATTTTAAAAACCCGTGAAACAAAGACAGTGAAAGGGAGATAAATTCTTACAAAATTCGTTCAGGCGCTGTGATGCCACCTGGATTGACCATATCTAGACCCGCAGCTGATTGAGACATAAGGGTGGACACTCTTGGGGCTGAGGGGTTTGGTGAGGTTCGGTGAGCAAACGCAGACGCTTTAAAGTAATACTGCGTGGTACCCATCCCATGGGTCCCAAATCTCCAGGTTCAAGGGCATCTTCCTACATCGAAAACATGCATGAGAAACCCAGAAGACGGTCCACCGAGTGATTGGGAAAGGTTTCTAAAACGCACCTCATTTCTCGTCTCCTTGTGCTCGGGTTCGCCATTCCAGCCGCTTTACTAGCAATCTCCCTCCTTGGAGAATCAGCACCTTTAACCTCCTGTTCCATACAGGTGGCAATTTGAACTGAGGGTGAACGGGAAGACGGGGAACCAATGAGAGACTAGCTCTAGGTGTTGGGACAGGCACAGGTCACTCTATTTTCCCATCAGGAAGAAGAATTAACCACAGGCTCAGTCTGCCGCCCGGAAGCAGAATAGGGCCTAAAGCAATCCTGCGCTTTTGCGGCCAGCTCCCAAGAGAGCGAGTTGAAAAATGGAGCTCGGGGGCACTGCAATTCACAAACCTGCAGACTTATAAATGATAACTCTCGTCTACAAATATATTGAGGGAAGGCAACAAAGAGGATTTGAAAGCAAGGCAGAATTGCAGGAAACAGATTTCAGGAGGCAGATTCGAATCGCCTTTAAAGCACAGGAAAAGCGGCAAAACCTCGACAATGATGCCCTTGGCCAAAAAGGGCGTATGCGTTTTTTCCTGAATATATTCAGGAAAAAACGCATACGCCCTTTTTGGCCAACCAAGCAACCTGGAAAGGCAAATCAGCGCTACAAAGAAGTCTCGCTTCCCATCGGTCAAAAGGGCCATGCTGAGTAAAGTGTCAAAACCAGAAATGCAGGACAGGCCACGGAGAAACGGGAGCCTTGCTACGCTGATGGGCGGGATGTAAATTGCCAACAGCCACTCTGGAGAAGTGTACGGTGTGTCCTGAAACATTTACAAAACTCAGCTTAGAGAGCATAGGGCACTTCCACTCATGGGCGTATAAATTGGGAAAACTAAAAATCAGCAAGACACAAGCACCCCAAAGTTTAGGGCTGCTCTGTTGACAAGAACCTCCACTTCGTTACACCTTAAATATCCCAGGAAAGAGAAAAATGGATAAAGAAGTTGTGGTCCTTATGTACAATGGAATATCACTCAGCCATGAAATCAACGTCATAAGGCTAGTAGCAGCATGATGAGTGGATTTAGGTACGACGATTCTAAGTGCAATAAGTCACACAGAAAAAGACACTTATCATAAGTTATCACCTATAGAGGGAATGTAAAAACCGCTACCCTTGAACTGAATTACAAAACAGAACAGATTCACACGGTTAGAAAACACACTATGGCTGCCTAACGGGAAAGGTGAGGTGGGGTGATGCATAAAACAAGGGTTTCAAATTAGCTCAGATACCGTTCCATAAACCCAATACGTAATAGACAAGACCTACTCCTTGCTCAGGGAACTGGACTCAACACCACCTATTCACCGCCCACGATTATATCTGACTAGTAAGAATCTTAAAACCTATGTATTGATATCTCTCTGTAAGTGAGTCAAGTGGGTGTAAAGCTGCATAAACACAGCAGTGAAAAGCAGCTAAACCCCATTATAAAACTCAATTAATTTTAAAAACCCGTGAAACAAAGACAGTGAAAGGGAGAGAAATTCTTACAAAATTCGTTCAGGCGCTGTGATGCCACCTGGATTGACCATATCTAGACCCGCAGCTGATTGAGACATAAGGGTGGACACTCTTGGGGCTGAGGGGTTTGGTGAGGTTCGGTGAGCAAACGCAGACGCTTTAAAGTAATACTGCGTGGTACCCATCCCATGGGTCCCAAATCTCCAGGTTCAAGGGCATCTTCCTACATCGAAAACATGCATGAGAAACCCAGAAGACGGTCCACCGAGTGATTGGGAAAGGTTTCTAAAACGCACCTCATTTCTCGTCTCCTTGTGCTCGGGTTCGCCATTCCAGCCGCTTTACTAGCAATCTCCCTCCTTGGAGAATCAGCACCTTTAACCTCCTGTTCCATACAGGTGGCAATTTGAACTGAGGGTGAACGGGAAGACGGGGAACCAATGAGAGACTAGCTCTAGGTGTTGGGACAGGCACAGGTCACTCTATTTTCCCATCAGGAAGAAGAATTAACCACAGGCTCAGTCTGCCGCCCGGAAGCAGAATAGGGCCTAAAGCAATCCTGCGCTTTTGCAGCCAGCTCCCAAGAGAGCGAGTTGAAAAATGGAGCTCGGGGGCACTGCAATTCACAAACCTGCAGACTTATAAATGATAACTCTCGTCTACAAATATATTGAGGGAAGGCAACAAAGAGGATTTGAAAGCAAGGCAGAATTGCAGGAAACAGATTTCAGGAGGCAGATTCGAATCGCCTTTAAAGCACAGGAAAAGCGGCAAAACCTCGACAATGATGCCCTTGGCCAAAAAGGGCGTATGCATTTTTTCCTGAATATATTCAGGAAAAAACGCATACGCCCTTTTTGGCCAACCAAGCAACCTGGAAAGGCAAATCAGCGCTACAAAGAAGTCTCGCTTCCCATCGGTCAAAAGGGCCATGCTGAGTAAAGTGTCAAAACCAGAAATGCAGGACAGGCCACGGAGAAACGGGAGCCTTGCTACGCTGATGGGCGGGATGTAAATTGCCAACAGCCACTCTGGAGAAGTGTACGGTGTGTCCTGAAACATTTACAAAACTCAGCTTAGAGAGCATAGGGCACTTCCACTCATGGGCGTATACATTGGGAAAACTAAAAATCAGCAAGACACAAGCACCCCAAAGTTTAGGGCTGCTCTGTTGACAAGAACCTCCACTTCGTTACACCTTAAATATCCCAGGAAAGAGAAAAATGGATAAAGAAGTTGTGGTCCTTATGTACAATGGAATATCACTCAGCCATGAAATCAACGTCATAAGGCTAGTAGCAGCATGATGAGTGGATTTAGGTACGACGATTCTAACTCAAATAAGTCACACAGAAAAAGACACTTATCATAAGATATCACCTATAGAAGGAATGTAAAAACCGCTGCCCTTGAACTGAATTACAAAACAGAACAGATTCACACGGTTAGAAAACACACTATGGCTGGCTAACGGGAAAGGTGAGGTGGGGTGATGCATAAAACAAGGGTTTCAAATTAGCTCAGATACCGTTCCATAAACCCAATACATAATAGACAAGACCTACTCCTTGCTCAGGGAACTGGACTCAACACCCCCTATTCACCGCCCAAGTGTATATCTGACTAGTAAGAATCTTAAAACCTATGTATTGATATCTCTCTGTAAGTGAGTCAAGTGGGTGTAAAGCTGCATAAACACAGCAGTGAAAAGCAGCTAAACCCCATTATAACACTCAATTAATTTTAAAAACCCGTGAAACAAAGACAGTGAAAGGGAGAGAAATTCTTACAAAATTCGTTCAGGCGCTGTGATGCCACCTGGATTGACCATATCTAGACCCGCAGCTGATTGAGACATAAGGGTGGACACTCTTGGGGCTGAGGGGTTTGGTGAGGTTCGGTGAGCAAACGCAGACGCTTTAAAGTAATACTGCGTGGTACCCATCCCATGGGTCCCAAATCTCCAGGTTCAAGGGCATCTTCCTACATCGAAAACATGCATGAGAATCCCAGAAGACGGTCCACCGAGTGATTGGGAAAGGTTTCTAAAACGCACCTCATTTCTCGTCTCCTTGTGCTCGGGTTCGCCATTCCAGCCGCTTTACTAGCAATCTCCCTCCTTGGAGAATCAGCACCTTTAACCTCCTGTTCCATACAGGTGGCAATTTGAACTGAGGGTGAACGGGAAGACGGGGAACCAATGAGAGACTAGCTCTAGGTGTTGGGACAGGCACAGGTCACTCTATTTTCCCATCAGGAAGAAGAATTAACCACAGGCTCAGTCTGCCGCCCGGAAGCAGAATAGGGCCTAAAGCAATCCTGCGCTTTTGCGGCCAGCTCCCAAGAGAGCGAGTTGAAAAATGGAGCTCGGGGGCACTGCAATTCACAAACCTGCAGACTTATAAATGATAACTCTCGTCTACAAATATATTGAGGGAAGGCAACAAAGAGGATTTGAAAGCAAGGCAGAATTGCAGGAAACAGATTTCAGGAGGCAGATTCGAATCGCCTTTAAAGCACAGGAAAAGCGGCAAAACCTCGACAATGATGCCCTTGGCCAAAAAGGGCGTATGCGTTTTTTCCTGAATATATTCAGGAAAAAACGCATACGCCCTTTTTGGCCAACCAAGCAACCTGGAAAGGCAAATCAGCGCTACAAAGAAGTCTCGCTTCCCATCGGTCAAAAGGGCCATGCTGAGTAAAGTGTCAAAACCAGAAATGCAGGACAGGCCACGGAGAAACGGGAGCCTTGCTACGCTGATGGGCGGGATGTAAATTGCCAACAGCCACTCTGGAGAAGTGTACGGTGTGTCCTGAAACATTTACAAAACTCAGCTTAGAGAGCATAGGGCACTTCCACTCATGGGCGTATAAATTGGGAAAACTAAAAATCAGCAAGACACAAGCACCCCAAAGTTTAGGGCTGCTCTGTTGACAAGAACCTCCACTTCGTTACACCTTAAATATCCCAGGAAAGAGAAAAATGGATAAAGAAGTTGTGGTCCTTATGTACAATGGAATATCACTCAGCCATGAAATCAACGTCATAAGGCTAGTAGCAGCATGATGAGTGGATTTAGGTACGACGATTCTAAGTGCAATAAGTCACACAGAAAAAGACACTTATCATAAGTTATCACCTATAGAGGGAATGTAAAAACCGCTACCCTTGAACTGAATTACAAAACAGAACAGATTCACACGGTTAGAAAACACACTATGGCTGCCTAACGGGAAAGGTGAGGTGGGGTGATGCATAAAACAAGGGTTTCAAATTAGCTCAGATACCGTTCCATAAACCCAATACGTAATAGACAAGACCTACTCCTTGCTCAGGGAACTGGACTCAACACCCCCTATTCACCGCCCAAGATTATATCTGACTAGTAAGAATCTTAAAACCTATGTATTGATATCTCTCTGTAAGTGAGTCAAGTGGGTGTAAAGCTGCATAAACACAGCAGTGAAAAGCAGCTAAACCCATTATAAAACTCAATTAATTTTAAAAACCCGTGAAACAAAGACAGTGAAAGGGAGAGAAATTCTTACAAAATTCGTTCAGGCGCTGTGATGCCACCTGGATTGACCATATCTAGACACGCAGCTGATTGAGACATAAGGGTGGACACTCTTGGGGCTGAGGGGTTTGGTGAGGTTCGGTGAGCAAACGCAGACGCTTTAAAGTAATACTGCGTGGTACCCATCCCATGGGTCCCAAATCTCCAGGTTCAAGGGCATCTTCCTACATCGAAAACATGCATGAGAAACCCAGAAGACGGTCCACCGAGTGATTGGGAAAGGTTTCTAAAACGCACCTCATTTCTCGTCTCCTTGTGCTCGGGTTCGCCATTCCAGCCGCTTTACTAGCAATCTCCCTCCTTGGAGAATCAGCACCTTTAACCTCCTGTTCCATACAGGTGGCAATTTGAACTGAGGGTGAACGGGAAGACGGGGAACCAATGAGAGACTAGCTCTAGGTGTTGGGACAGGCACAGGTCACTCTATTTTCCCATCAGGAAGAAGAATTAACCACAGGCTCAGTCTGCCGCCCGGAAGCAGAATAGGGCCTAAAGCAATCCTGCGCTTTTGCGGCCAGCTCCCAAGAGAGCGAGTTGAAAAATGGAGCTCGGGGGCACTGCAATTCACAAACCTGCAGACTTATAAATGATAACTCTCGTCTACAAATATATTGAGGGAAGGCAACAAAGAGGATTTGAAAGCAAGGCAGAATTGCAGGAAACAGATTTCAGGAGGCAGATTCGAATCGCCTTTAAAGCACAGGAAAAGCGGCAAAACCTCGACAATGATGCCCTTGGCCAAAAAGGGCGTATGCGTTTTTTCCTGAATATATTCAGGAAAAAACGCATACGCCCTTTTTGGCCAACCAAGCAACCTGGAAAGGCAAATCAGCGCTACAAAGAAGTCTCGCTTCCCATCGGTCAAAAGGGCCATGCTGAGTAAAGTGTCAAAACCAGAAATGCAGGACAGGCCACGGAGAAACGGGAGCCTTGCTACGCTGATGGGCGGGATGTAAATTGCCAACAACCACTCTGGAGAAGTGTACGGTGTGTCCTGAAACATTTACAAAACTCAGCTTAGAGAGCAAAGGGCACTTCCACTCATGGGCGTATAAATTGGGAAAACTAAAAATCAGCAAGACACAAGCACCCCAAAGTTTAGGGCTGCTCTGTTGACAAGAACCTCCACTTCGTTACACCTTAAATATCCCAGGAAAGAGAAAAATGAATAAAGAAGTTGTGGTCCTTATGTACAATGGAATATCACTCAGCCATGAAATCAACGTCATAAGGCTAGTAGCAGCATGATGAGTGGATTTAGGTACGACGATTCTAAGTCAAATAAGTCACACAGAAAAAGACACTTATCATAAGATATCACCTATAGAGGGAATGTAAAAACCGCTGCCCTTGAACTGAATTACAAATCAGAACAGATTCACACGGTTAGAAAACACACTATGGCTGCCTAACGGGAAAGGTGAGGTGGGGTGATGCATAAAACAAGGGTTTCAAATTAGCTCAGATACCGTTCCATAAACCCAATACGTAATAGACAAGACCTACTCCTTGCTCAGGGAACTGGACTCAACACCCCCTATTCACCGCCCAAGATTATATCTGACTAGTAAGAATCTTAAAACCTATGTATTGATATCTCTCTGTAAGTGAGTCAAGTGGGTGTAAAGCTGCATAAACACAGCAGTGAAAAGCAGCTAAACCCCATTATAAAACTCAATTAATTTTAAAAACCCGTGAAACAAAGACAGTGAAAGGGAGAGAAATTCTTACAAAATTCGTTCAGGCGCTGTGATGCCACCTGGATTGACCATATCTAGACCCGCAGCTGATTGAGACATAAGGGTGGACACTCTTGGGGCTGAGGGGTTTGGTGAGGTTCGGTGAGCAAACGCAGACGCTTTAAAGTAATACTGCGTGGTACCCATCCCATGGGTCCCAAATCTCCAGGTTCAAGGGCATCTTCCTACATCGAAAACATGCATGAGAAACCCAGAAGACGGTCCACCGAGTGATTGGGAAAGGTTTCTAAAACGCACCTCATTTCTCGTCTCCTTGTGCTCGGGTTCGCCATTCCAGCCGCTTTACTAGCAATCTCCCTCCTTGGAGAATCAGCACCTTTAACCTCCTGTTCCATACAGGTGGCAATTTGAACTGAGGGTGAACGGGAAGACGGGGAACCAATGAGAGACTAGCTCTAGGTGTTGGGACAGGCACAGGTCACTCTATTTTCCCATCAGGAAGAAGAATTAACCACAGGCTCAGTCTGCCGCCCGGAAGCAGAATAGGGCCTAAAGCAATCCTGCGCTTTTGCGGCCAGCTCCCAAGAGAGCGAGTTGAAAAATGGAGCTCGGGGGCACTGCAATTCACAAACCTGCAGACTTATAAATGATAACTCTCGTCTACAAATATATTGAGGGAAGGCAACAAAGAGGATTTGAAAGCAAGGCAGAATTGCAGGAAACAGATTTCAGGAGGCAGATTCGAATCGCCTTTAAAGCACAGGAAAAGCGGCAAAACCTCGACAATGATGCCCTTGGCCAAAAAGGGCGTATGCATTTTTTCCTGAATATATTCAGGAAAAAACGCATACGCCCTTTTTGGCCAACCAAGCAACCTGGAAAGGCAAATCAGCGCTACAAAGAAGTCTCGCTTCCCATCGGTCAAAAGGGCCATGCTGAGTAAAGTGTCAAAACCAGAAATGCAGGACAGGCCACGGAGAAACGGGAGCCTTGCTACGCTGATGGGCGGGATGTAAATTGCCAACAGCCACTCTGGAGAAGTGTACGGTGTGTCCTGAAACATTTACAAAACTCAGCTTAGAGAGCATAGGGCACTTCCACTCATGGGCGTATACATTGGGAAAACTAAAAATCAGCAAGACACAAGCACCCCAAAGTTTAGGGCTGCTCTGTTGACAAGAACCTCCACTTCGTTACACCTTAAATATCCCAGGAAAGAGAAAAATGGATAAAGAAGTTGTGGTCCTTATGTACAATGGAATATCACTCAGCCATGAAATCAACGTCATAAGGCTAGTAGCCGCATGATGAGTGGATTTAGGTACGACGATTCTAACTCAAATAAGTCACACAGAAAAAGACACTTATCATAAGATATCACCTATAGAAGGAATGTAAAAACCGCTGCCCTTGAACTGAATTACAAAACAGAACAGATTCACACGGTTAGAAAACACACTATGGCTGGCTAACGGGAAAGGTGAGGTGGGGTGATGCATAAAACAAGGGTTTCAAATTAGCTCAGATACCGTTCCATAAACCCAATACATAATAGACAAGACCTACTCCTTGCTCAGGGAACTGGACTCAACACCCCCTATTCACCGCCCAAGTGTATATCTGACTAGTAAGAATCTTAAAACCTATGTATTGATATCTCTCTGTAAGTGAGTCAAGTGGGTGTAAAGCTGCATAAACACAGCAGTGAAAAGCAGCTAAACCCCATTATAAAACTCAATTAATTTTAAAAACCCGTGAAACAAAGACAGTGAAAGGGAGAGAAATTCTTACAAAATTCGTTCAGGCGCTGTGATGCCACCTGGATTGACCATATCTAGACCCGCAGCTGATTGAGACATAAGGGTGGACACTCTTGGGGCTGAGGGGTTTGGTGAGGTTCGGTGAGCAAACGCAGACGCTTTAAAGTAGTACTGCGTGGTACCCATCCCATGGGTCCCAAATCTCCAGGTTCAAGGGCATCTTCCTACATCGAAAACATGCATGAGAAACCCAGAAGACGGTCCACCGAGTGATTGGGAAAGGTTTCTAAAACGCACCTCATTTCTCGTCTCCTTGTGCTCGGGTTCGCCATTCCAGCCGCTTTACTAGCAATCTCCCTCCTTGGAGAATCAGCACCTTTAACCTCCTGTTCCATACAGGTGGCAATTTGAACTGAGGGTGAACGGGAAGACGGGGAACCAATGAGAGACTAGCTCTAGGTGTTGGGACAGGCACAGGTCACTCTATTTTCCCATCAGGAAGAAGAATTAACCACAGGCTCAGTCTGCCGCCCGGAAGCAGAATAGGGCCTAAAGCAATCCTGCGCTTTTGCGGCCAGCTCCCAAGAGAGCGAGTTGAAAAATGGAGCTCGGGGGCACTGCAATTCACAAACCTGCAGACTTATAAATGATAACTCTCGTTTACAAATATATTGAGGGAAGGCAACAAAGAGGATTTGAAAGCAAGGCAGAATTGCAGGAAACAGATTTCAGGAGGCAGATTCGAATCGCCTTTAAAGCACAGGAAAAGCGGCAAAACCTCGACAATGATGCCCTTGGCCAAAAAGGGCGTATGCGTTTTTTCCTGAATATATTCAGGAAAAAACGCATACGCCCTTTTTGGCCAACCAAGCAACCTGGAAAGGCAAATCAGCGCTACAAAGAAGTCTCGCTTCCCATCGGTCAAAAGGGCCATGCTGAGTAAAGTGTCAAAACCAGAAATGCAGGACGGGCCACGGAGAAACGGGAGCCTTGCTACGCTGATGGGCGGGATGTAAATTGCCAACAGCCACTCTGGAGAAGTGTACGGTGTGTCCTGAAACATTTACAAAACTCAGCTTAGAGAGCATAGGGCACTTCCACTCATGGGCGTATAAATTGGGAAAACTAAAAATCAGCAAGACACAAGCACCCCAAAGTTTAGGGCTGCTCTGTTGACAAGAACCTCCACTTCGTTACACCTTAAATATCCCAGGAAAGAGAAAAATGGATAAAGAAGTTGTGGTCCTTATGTACAATGGAATATCACTCAGCCATGAAATCAACGTCATAAGGCTAGTAGCAGCATGATGAGTGGATTTAGGTACGACGATTCTAAGTGCAATAAGTCACACAGAAAAAGACACTTATCATAAGTTATCACCTATAGAGGGAATGTAAAAACCGCTACCCTTGAACTGAATTACAAAACAGAACAGATTCACACGGTTAGAAAACACACTATGGCTGCCTAACGGGAAAGGTGAGGTGGGGTGATGCATAAAACAAGGGTTTCAAATTAGCTCAGATACCGTTCCATAAACCCAATACGTAATAGACAAGACCTACTCCTTGCTCAGGGAACTGGACTCAACACCCCCTATTCACCGCCCAAGAGTATATCTGACTAGTAAGAATCTTAAAACCTATGTATTGATATCTCTCTGTAAGTGAGTCAAGTGGGTGTAAAGCTGCATAAACACAGCAGTGAAAAGCAGCTAAACCCCATTATAAAACTCAATTAATTTTAAAAACCCTTGAAACAAAGACAGTGAAAGGGAGAGAAATTCTTACAAAATTCGTTCAGGCGCTGTGATGCCACCTGGATTGACCATATCTAGACCCGCAGCTGATTGAGACATAAGGGTGGACACTCTTGGGGCTGAGGGGTTTGGTGAGGTTCGGTGAGCAAACGCAGACGCTTTAAAGTAATACTGCGTGGTACCCATCCCATGGGTCCCAAATCTCCAGGTTCAAGGGCATCTTCCTACATCGAAAACATGCATGAGAAACCCAGAAGACGGTCCACCGAGTGATTGGGAAAGGTTTGTAAAACGCACCTCATTTCTCGTCTCCTTGTGCTCGGGTTCGCCATTCCAGCCGCTTTACTAGCAATCTCCCTCCTTGGAGAATCAGCACCTTTAACCTCCTGTTCCATACAGGTGGCAATTTGAACTGAGGGTGAACGGGAAGACGGGGAACCAATGAGAGACTAGCTCTAGGTGTTGGGACAGGCACAGGTCACTCTATTTTCCCATCAGGAAGAAGAATTAACCACAGGCTCAGTCTGCCGCCCGGAAGCAGAATAGGGCCTAAAGCAATCCTGCGCTTTTGCGGCCAGCTCCCAAGAGAGCGAATTGAAAAATGGAGCTCGGGGGCACTGCAATTCACAAACCTGCAGACTTATAAATGATAACTCTCGTCTACAAATATATTGAGGGAAGGCAACAAAGAGGATTTGAAAGCAAGGCAGAATTGCAGGAAACAGATTTCAGGAGGCAGATTCGAATCGCCTTTAAAGCACAGGAAAAGCGGCAAAACCTCGACAATGATGCCCTTGGCCAAAAAGGGCGTATGCGTTTTTTCCTGAATATATTCAGGAAAAAACGCATACGCACTTTTTGGCCAACCAAGCAACCTGGAAAGGCAAATCAGCGCTACAAAGAAGTCTCGCTTCCCATCGGTCAAAAGGGCCATGCTGAGTAAAGAGTCAAAACCAGAAATGCAGGACAGGCCACGGAGAAACGGGAGCCTTGCTACGCTGATGGGCGGGATGTAAATTGCCAACAGCCACTCTGGAGAAGTGTACGGTGTGTCCTGAAACATTTACAAAACTCAGCTTAGAGAGCATAGGGCACTTCCACTCATGGGCGTATAAATTGGGAAAACTAAAAATCAGCAAGACAGAAGCACCCCAAAGTTTAGGGCTGCTCTGTTGACAAGAACCTCCACTTCGTTACACCTTAAATATCCCAGGAAAGAGAAAAATGGATAAAGAAGTTGTGGTCCTTATGTACAATGGAATATCACTCAGCCATGAAGTCAACGTCATAAGGCTAGTAGCAGCATGATGAGTGGATTTAGGTACGACGATTCTAAGTGCAATAAGTCACACAGAAAAAGACACTTATCATAAGTTATCACCTATAGAGGGAATGTAAAAACCGCTACCCTTGAACTGAATTACAAAACAGAACAGATTCACACGGTTAGAAAACACACTATGGCTGCCTAACGGGAAAGGTGAGGTGGGGTGATGCATAAAACAAGGGTTTCAAATTAGCTCAGATACCGTTCCATAAACCCAATACGTAATAGACAAGACCTACTCCTTGCTCAGGGAACTGGACTCAACACCCCCTATTCACCGCCCAAGTGTATATCTGACTAGTAAGAATCTTAAAACCTATGTATTGATATCTCTCTGTAAGTGAGTCAAGTGGGTGTAAAGCTGCATAAACACAGCAGTGAAAAGCAGCTAAACCCCATTATAAAACTCAATTAATTTTAAAAACCCGTGAAACAAAGACAGTGAAAGGGAGAGAAATTCTTACAAAATTCGTTCAGGCGCTGTGATGCCACCTGGATTGACCATATCTAGACCCGCAGCTGATTGAGACATAAGGGTGGACACTCTTGGGGCTGAGGGGTTTGGTGAGGTTCGGTGAGCAAACGCAGACGCTTTAAAGTAATACTGCGTGGTACCCATCCCATGGGTCCCAAATCTCCAGGTTCAAGGGCATCTTCCTACATCGAAAACATGCATGAGAAACCCAGAAGACGGTCCACCGAGTGATTGGGAAAGGTTTCTAAAACGCACCTCATTTCTCGTCTCCTTGTGCTCGGGTTCGCCATTCCAGCCGCTTTACTAGCAATCTCCCTCCTTGGAGAATCAGCACCTTTAACCTCCTGTTCCATACAGGTGGCAATTTGAACTGAGGGTGAACGGGAAGACGGGGAACCAATGAGAGACTAGCTCTAGGTGTTGGGACAGGCACAGGTCACTCTATTTTCCCATCAGGAAGAAGAATTAACCACAGGCTCAGTCTGCCGCCCGGAAGCAGAATAGGGCCTAAAGCAATCCTGCGCTTTTGCGGCCAGCTCCCAAGAGAGCGAGTTGAAAAATGGAGCTCGGGGGCACTGCAATTCACAAACCTGCAGACTTATAAATGATAACTCTCGTCTACAAATATATTGAGGGAAGGCAACAAAGAGGATTTGAAAGCAAGGCAGAATTGCAGGAAACAGATTTCAGGAGGCAGATTCGAATCGCCTTTAAAGCACAGGAAAAGCGGCAAAACCTCGACAATGATGCCCTTGGCCAAAAAGGGCGTATGCGTTTTTTCCTGAATATATTCAGGAAAAAACGCATACGCCCTTTTTGGCCAACCAAGCAACCTGGAAAGGCAAATCAGCGCTACAAAGAAGTCTCGCTTCCCATCGGTCAAAAGGGCCATGCTGAGTAAAGTGTCAAAACCAGAAATGCAGGACAGGCCACGGAGAAACGGGAGCCTTGCTACGCTGATGGGCGGGATGTAAATTGCCAACAGCCACTCTGGAGAAGTGTACGGTGTGTCCTGAAACATTTACAAAACTCAGCTTAGAGAGCATAGGGCACTTCCACTCATGGGCGTATACATTGGGAAAACTAAAAATCAGCAAGACACAAGCACCCCAAAGTTTAGGGCTGCTCTGTTGACAAGAACCTCCACTTCGTTACACCTTAAATATCCCAGGAAAGAGAAAAATGGATAAAGAAGTTGTGGTCCTTATGTACAATGGAATATCACTCAGCCATGAAATCAACGTCATAAGGCTAGTAGCAGCATGATGAGTGGATTTAGGTACGACGATTCTAACTCAAATAAGTCACACAGAAAAAGACACTTATCATAAGATATCACCTATAGAAGGAATGTAAAAACCGCTGCCCTTGAACTGAATTACAAAACAGAACAGATTCACACGGTTAGAAAACACACTATGGCTGGCTAACGGGAAAGGTGAGGTGGGGTGATGCATAAAACAAGGGTTTCAAATTAGCTCAGATACCGTTCCATAAACCCAATACATAATAGACAAGACCTACTCCTTGCTCAGGGAACTGGACTCAACACCCCCTATTCACCGCCCAAGTGTATATCTGACTAGTAAGAATCTTAAAACCTATGTATTGATATCTCTCTGTAAGTGAGTCAAGTGGGTGTAAAGCTGCATAAACACAGCAGTGAAAAGCAGCTAAACCCCATTATAAAACTCAATTAATTTTAAAAACCCGTGAAACAAAGACAGTGAAAGGGAGAGAAATTCTTACAAAATTCGTTCAGGCGCTGTGATGCCACCTGGATTGACCATATCTAGACCCGCAGCTGATTGAGACATAAGGGTGGACACTCTTGGGGCTGAGGGGTTTGGTGAGGTTCGGTGAGCAAACGCAGACGCTTTAAAGTAATACTGCGTGGTACCCATCCCATGGGTCCCAAATCTCCAGGTTCAAGGGCATCTTCCTACATCGAAAACATGCATGAGAAACCCAGAAGACGGTCCACCGAGTGATTGGGAAAGGTTTGTAAAACGCACCTCATTTCTCGTCTCCTTGTGCTCGGGTTCGCCATTCCAGCCGCTTTACTAGCAATCTCCCTCCTTGGAGAATCAGCACCTTTAACCTCCTGTTCCATACAGGTGGCAATTTGAACTGAGGGTGAACGGGAAGACGGGGAACCAATGAGAGACTAGCTCTAGGTGTTGGGACAGGCACAGGTCACTCTATTTTCCCATCAGGAAGAAGAATTAACCACAGGCTCAGTCTGCCGCCCGGAAGCAGAATAGGGCCTAAAGCAATCCTGCGCTTTTGCGGCCAGCTCCCAAGAGAGCGAATTGAAAAATGGAGCTCGGGGGCACTGCAATTCACAAACCTGCAGACTTATAAATGATAACTCTCGTCTACAAATATATTGAGGGAAGGCAACAAAGAGGATTTGAAAGCAAGGCAGAATTGCAGGAAACAGATTTCAGGAGGCAGATTCGAATCGCCTTTAAAGCACAGGAAAAGCGGCAAAACCTCGACAATGATGCCCTTGGCCAAAAAGGGCGTATGCGTTTTTTCCTGAATATATTCAGGAAAAAACGCATACGCACTTTTTGGCCAACCAAGCAACCTGGAAAGGCAAATCAGCGCTACAAAGAAGTCTCGCTTCCCATCGGTCAAAAGGGCCATGCTGAGTAAAGAGTCAAAACCAGAAATGCAGGACAGGCCACGGAGAAACGGGAGCCTTGCTACGCTGATGGGCGGGATGTAAATTGCCAACAGCCACTCTGGAGAAGTGTACGGTGTGTCCTGAAACATTTACAAAACTCAGCTTAGAGAGCATAGGGCACTTCCACTCATGGGCGTATAAATTGGGAAAACTAAAAATCAGCAAGACAGAAGCACCCCAAAGTTTAGGGCTGCTCTGTTGACAAGAACCTCCACTTCGTTACACCTTAAATATCCCAGGAAAGAGAAAAATGGATAAAGAAGTTGTGGTCCTTATGTACAATGGAATATCACTCAGCCATGAAGTCAACGTCATAAGGCTAGTAGCAGCATGATGAGTGGATTTAGGTACGACGATTCTAAGTGCAATAAGTCACACAGAAAAAGACACTTATCATAAGTTATCACCTATAGAGGGAATGTAAAAACCGCTACCCTTGAACTGAATTACAAAACAGAACAGATTCACACGGTTAGAAAACACACTATGGCTGCCTAACGGGAAAGGTGAGGTGGGGTGATGCATAAAACAAGGGTTTCAAATTAGCTCAGATACCGTTCCATAAACCCAATACGTAATAGACAAGACCTACTCCTTGCTCAGGGAACTGGACTCAACACCCCCTATTCACCGCCCAAGTGTATATCTGACTAGTAAGAATCTTAAAACCTATGTATTGATATCTCTCTGTAAGTGAGTCAAGTGGGTGTAAAGCTGCATAAACACAGCAGTGAAAAGCAGCTAAACCCCATTATAAAACTCAATTAATTTTAAAAACCCGTGAAACAAAGACAGTGAAAGGGAGAGAAATTCTTACAAAATTCGTTCAGGCGCTGTGATGCCACCTGGATTGACCATATCTAGACCCGCAGCTGATTGAGACATAAGGGTGGACACTCTTGGGGCTGAGGGGTTTGGTGAGGTTCGGTGAGCAAACGCAGACGCTTTAAAGTAATACTGCGTGGTACCCATCCCATGG
The DNA here is from genome assembly GCF_028021215.1 of Eschrichtius robustus. Classification (NCBI taxonomy): domain Eukaryota; kingdom Metazoa; phylum Chordata; class Mammalia; order Artiodactyla; family Eschrichtiidae; genus Eschrichtius; species Eschrichtius robustus. The sequence continues at coordinate 67,315,260 of NC_090830.1, read as the reverse complement.
GTCCCAAATCTCCAGGTTCAAGGGCATCTTCCTACATCGAAAACATGCATGAGAAACCCAGAAGACGGTCCACCGAGTGATTGGGAAAGGTTTCTAAAACGCACCTCATTTCTCGTCTCCTTGTGCTCGGGTTCGCCATTCCAGCCGCTTTACTAGCAATCTCCCTCCTTGGAGAATCAGCACCTTTAACCTCCTGTTCCATACAGGTGGCAATTTGAACTGAGGGTGAACGGGAAGACGGGGAACCAATGAGAGACTAGCTCTAGGTGTTGGGACAGGCACAGGTCACTCTATTTTCCCATCAGGAAGAAGAATTAACCACAGGCTCAGTCTGCCGCCCGGAAGCAGAATAGGGCCTAAAGCAATCCTGCGCTTTTGCGGCCAGCTCCCAAGAGAGCGAGTTGAAAAATGGAGCTCGGGGGCACTGCAATTCACAAACCTGCAGACTTATAAATGATAACTCTCGTCTACAAATATATTGAGGGAAGGCAACAAAGAGGATTTGAAAGCAAGGCAGAATTGCAGGAAACAGATTTCAGGAGGCAGATTCGAATCGCCTTTAAAGCACAGGAAAAGCGGCAAAACCTCGACAATGATGCCCTTGGCCAAAAAGGGCGTATGCGTTTTTTCCTGAATATATTCAGGAAAAAACGCATACGCCCTTTTTGGCCAACCAAGCAACCTGGAAAGGCAAATCAGCGCTACAAAGAAGTCTCGCTTCCCATCGGTCAAAAGGGCCATGCTGAGTAAAGTGTCAAAACCAGAAATGCAGGACAGGCCACGGAGAAACGGGAGCCTTGCTACGCTGATGGGCGGGATGTAAATTGCCAACAGCCACTCTGGAGAAGTGTACGGTGTGTCCTGAAACATTTACAAAACTCAGCTTAGAGAGCATAGGGCACTTCCACTCATGGGCGTATACATTGGGAAAACTAAAAATCAGCAAGACACAAGCACCCCAAAGTTTAGGGCTGCTCTGTTGACAAGAACCTCCACTTCGTTACACCTTAAATATCCCAGGAAAGAGAAAAATGGATAAAGAAGTTGTGGTCCTTATGTACAATGGAATATCACTCAGCCATGAAATCAACGTCATAAGGCTAGTAGCAGCATGATGAGTGGATTTAGGTACGACGATTCTAACTCAAATAAGTCACACAGAAAAAGACACTTATCATAAGATATCACCTATAGAAGGAATGTAAAAACCGCTGCCCTTGAACTGAATTACAAAACAGAACAGATTCACACGGTTAGAAAACACACTATGGCTGGCTAACGGGAAAGGTGAGGTGGGGTGATGCATAAAACAAGGGTTTCAAATTAGCTCAGATACCGTTCCATAAACCCAATACATAATAGACAAGACCTACTCCTTGCTCAGGGAACTGGACTCAACACCCCCTATTCACCGCCCAAGTGTATATCTGACTAGTAAGAATCTTAAAACCTATGTATTGATATCTCTCTGTAAGTGAGTCAAGTGGGTGTAAAGCTGCATAAACACAGCAGTGAAAAGCAGCTAAACCCCATTATAAAACTCAATTAATTTTAAAAACCCGTGAAACAAAGACAGTGAAAGGGAGAGAAATTCTTACAAAATTCGTTCAGGCGCTGTGATGCCACCTGGATTGACCATATCTAGACCCGCAGCTGATTGAGACATAAGGGTGGACACTCTTGGGGCTGAGGGGTTTGGTGAGGTTCGGTGAGCAAACGCAGACGCTTTAAAGTAATACTGCGTGGTACCCATCCCATGGGTCCCAAATCTCCAGGTTCAAGGGCATCTTCCTACATCGAAAACATGCATGAGAAACCCAGAAGACGGTCCACCGAGTGATTGGGAAAGGTTTCTAAAACGCACCTCATTTCTCGTCTCCTTGTGCTCGGGTTCGCCATTCCAGCCGCTTTACTAGCAATCTCCCTCCTTGGAGAATCAGCACCTTTAACCTCCTGTTCCATACAGGTGGCAATTTGAACTGAGGGTGAACGGGAAGACGGGGAACCAATGAGAGACTAGCTCTAGGTGTTGGGACAGGCACAGGTCACTCTATTTTCCCATCAGGAAGAAGAATTAACCACAGGCTCAGTCTGCCGCCCGGAAGCAGAATAGGGCCTAAAGCAATCCTGCGCTTTTGCGGCCAGCTCCCAAGAGAGCGAGTTGAAAAATGGAGCTCGGGGGCACTGCAATTCACAAACCTGCAGACTTATAAATGATAACTCTCGTCTACAAATATATTGAGGGAAGGCAACAAAGAGGATTTGAAAGCAAGGCAGAATTGCAGGAAACAGATTTCAGGAGGCAGATTCGAATCGCCTTTAAAGCACAGGAAAAGCGGCAAAACCTCGACAATGATGCCCTTGGCCAAAAAGGGCGTATGCGTTTTTTCCTGAATATATTCAGGAAAAAACGCATACGCCCTTTTTGGCCAACCAAGCAACCTGGAAAGGCAAATCAGCGCTACAAAGAAGTCTCGCTTCCCATCGGTCAAAAGGGCCATGCTGAGTAAAGTGTCAAAACCAGAAATGCAGGACAGGCCACGGAGAAACGGGAGCCTTGCTACGCTGATGGGCGGGATGTAAATTGCCAACAGCCACTCTGGAGAAGTGTACGGTGTGTCCTGAAACATTTACAAAACTCAGCTTAGAGAGCATAGGGCACTTCCACTCATGGGCGTATAAATTGGGAAAACTAAAAATCAGCAAGACACAAGCACCCCAAAGTTTAGGGCTGCTCTGTTGACAAGAACCTCCACTTCGTTACACCTTAAATATCCCAGGAAAGAGAAAAATGGATAAAGAAGTTGTGGTCCTTATGTACAATGGAATATCACTCAGCCATGAAATCAACGTCATAAGGCTAGTAGCAGCATGATGAGTGGATTTAGGTACGACGATTCTAAGTGCAATAAGTCACACAGAAAAAGACACTTATCATAAGTTATCACCTATAGAGGGAATGTAAAAACCGCTACCCTTGAACTGAATTACAAAACAGAACAGATTCACACGGTTAGAAAACACACTATGGCTGGCTAACGGGAAAGGTGAGGTGGGGTGATGCATAAAACAAGGGTTTCAAATTAGCTCAGATACCGTTCCATAAACCCAATACGTAATAGACAAGACCTACTCCTTGCTCAGGGAACTGGACTCAACACCCCCTATTCACCGCCCAAGATTATATCTGACTAGTAAGAATCTTAAAACCTATGTATTGATATCTCTCTGTGAGTCAAGTGGGTGTAAAGCTGCATAAACACAGCAGTGAAAAGCAGCTAAACCCCATTATAAAACTCAATTAATTTTAAAAACCCGTGAAACAAAGACAGTGAAAGGGAGATAAATTCTTACAAAATTCGTTCAGGCGCTGTGATGCCACCTGGATTGACCATATCTAGACCCGCAGCTGATTGAGACATAAGGGTGGACACTCTTGGGGCTGAGGGGTTTGGTGAGGTTCGGTGAGCAAACGCAGACGCTTTAAAGTAATACTGCGTGGTACCCATCCCATGGGTCCCAAATCTCCAGGTTCAAGGGCATCTTCCTACATCGAAAACATGCATGAGAAACCCAGAAGACGGTCCACCGAGTGATTGGGAAAGGTTTCTAAAACGCACCTCATTTCTCGTCTCCTTGTGCTCGGGTTCGCCATTCCAGCCGCTTTACTAGCAATCTCCCTCCTTGGAGAATCAGCACCTTTAACCTCCTGTTCCATACAGGTGGCAATTTGAACTGAGGGTGAACGGGAAGACGGGGAACCAATGAGAGACTAGCTCTAGTTGTTGGGACAGGCACAGGTCACTCTATTTTCCCATCAGGAAGAAGAATTAACCACAGGCTCAGTCTGCCGCCCGGAAGCAGAATAGGGCCTAAAGCAATCCTGCGCTTTTGCAGCCAGCTCCCAAGAGAGCGAGTTGAAAAATGGAGCTCGGGGGCACTGCAATTCACAAACCTGCAGACTTATAAATGATAACTCTCGTCTACAAATATATTGAGGGAAGGCAACAAAGAGGATTTGAAAGCAAGGCAGAATTGCAGGAAACAGATTTCAGGAGGCAGATTCGAATCGCCTTTAAAGCACAGGAAAAGCGGCAAAACCTCGACAATGATGCCCTTGGCCAAAAAGGGCGTATGCGTTTTTTCCTGAATATATTCAGGAAAAAACGCATACGCCCTTTTTGGCCAACCAAGCAACCTGGAAAGGCAAATCAGCGCTACAAAGAAGTCTCGCTTCCCATCGGTCAAAAGGGCCATGCTGAGTAAAGTGTCAAAACCAGAAATGCAGGACAGGCCACGGAGAAACGGGAGCCTTGCTACGCTGATGGGCGGGATGTAAATTGCCAACAGCCACTCTGGAGAAGTGTACGGTGTGTCCTGAAACATTTACAAAACTCAGCTTAGAGAGCATAGGGCACTTCCACTCATGGGCGTATAAATTGGGAAAACTAAAAATCAGCAAGACACAAGCACCCCAAAGTTTAGGGCTGCTCTGTTGACAAGAACCTCCACTTCGTTACACCTTAAATATCCCAGGAAAGAGAAAAATGGATAAAGAAGTTGTGGTCCTTATGTACAATGGAATATCACTCAGCCATGAAATCAACGTCATAAGGCTAGTAGCAGCATGATGAGTGGATTTAGGTACGACGATTCTAAGTGCAATAAGTCACACAGAAAAAGACACTTATCATAAGTTATCACCTATAGAGGGAATGTAAAAACCGCTACCCTTGAACTGAATTACAAAACAGAACAGATTCACACGGTTAGAAAACACACTATGGCTGCCTAACGGGAAAGGTGAGGTGGGGTGATGCATAAAAAAGGGTTTCAAATTAGCTCAGATACCGTTCCATAAACCCAATACGTAATAGACAAGACCTACTCCTTGCTCAGGGAACTGGACTCAACACCCCCTATTCACCGCCCAAGTGTATATCTGACTAGTAAGAATCTTAAAACCTATGTATTGATATCTCTCTGTAAGTGAGTCAAGTGGGTGTAAAGCTGCATAAACACAGCAGTGAAAAGCAGCTAAACCCCATTATAAAACTCAATTAATTTTAAAAACCCGTGAAACAAAGACAGTGAAAGGGAGAGAAATTCTTACAAAATTCGTTCAGGCGCTGTGATGCCACCTGGATTGACCATATCTAGACCCGCAGCTGATTGAGACATAAGGGTGGACACTCTTGGGGCTGAGGGGTTTGGTGAGGTTCGGTGAGCAAACGCAGACGCTTTAAAGTAATACTGCATGGTACCCATCCCATGGGTCCCAAATCTCCAGGTTCAAGGGCATCTTCCTACATCGAAAACATGCATGAGAAACCCAGAAGACGGTCCACCGAGTGATTGGGAAAGGTTTGTAAAACGCACCTCATTTCTCGTCTCCTTGTGCTCGGGTTCGCCATTCCAGCCGCTTTACTAGCAATCTCCCTCCTTGGAGAATCAGCACCTTTAACCTCCTGTTCCATACAGGTGGCAATTTGAACTGAGGGTGAACGGGAAGACGGGGAACCAATGAGAGACTAGCTCTAGGTGTTGGGACAGGCACAGGTCACTCTATTTTCCCATCAGGAAGAAGAATTAACCACAGGCTCAGTCTGCCGCCCGGAAGCAGAATAGGGCCTAAAGCAATCCTGCGCTTTTGCGGCCAGCTCCCAAGAGAGCGAGTTGAAAAATGGAGCTCGGGGGCACTGCAATTCACAAACCTGCAGACTTATAAATGATAACTCTCGTCTACAAATATATTGAGGGAAGGCAACAAAGAGGATTTGAAAGCAAGGCAGAATTGCAGGAAACAGATTTCAGGAGGCAGATTCGAATCGCCTTTAAAGCACAGGAAAAGCGGCAAAACCTCGACAATGATGCCCTTGGCCAAAAAGGGCGTATGCGTTTTTTCCTGAATATATTCAGGAAAAAACGCATACGCCCTTTTTGGCCAACCAAGCAACCTGGAAAGGCAAATCAGCGCTACAAAGAAGTCTCGCTTCCCATCGGTCAAAAGGGCCATGCTGAGTAAAGTGTCAAAACCAGAAATGCAGGACGGGCCACGGAGAAACGGGAGCCTTGCTACGCTGATGGGCGGGATGTAAATTGCCAACAGCCACTCTGGAGAAGTGTACGGTGTGTCCTGAAACATTTACAAAACTCAGCTTAGAGAGCATAGGGCACTTCCACTCATGGGCGTATAAATTGGGAAAACTAAAAATCAGCAAGACACAAGCACCCCAAAGTTTAGGGCTGCTCTGTTGACAAGAACCTCCACTTCGTTACACCTTAAATATCCCAGGAAAGAGAAAAATGGATAAAGAAGTTGTGGTCCTTATGTACAATGGAATATCACTCAGCCATGAAATCAACGTCATAAGGCTAGTAGCAGCATGATGAGTGGATTTAGGTACGACGATTCTAAGTGCAATAAGTCACACAGAAAAAGACACTTATCATAAGTTATCACCTATAGAGGGAATGTAAAAACCGCTACCCTTGAACTGAATTACAAAACAGAACAGATTCACACGGTTAGAAAACACACTATGGCTGGCTAACGGGAAAGGTGAGGTGGGGTGATGCATAAAACAAGGGTTTCAAATTAGCTCAGATACCGTTCCATAAACCCAATACGTAATAGACAAGACCTACTCCTTGCTCAGGGAACTGGACTCAACACCCCCTATTCACCGCCCAAGATTATATCTGACTAGTAAGAATCTTAAAACCTATGTATTGATATCTCTCTGTGAGTCAAGTGGGTGTAAAGCTGCATAAACACAGCAGTGAAAAGCAGCTAAACCCCATTATAAAACTCAATTAATTTTAAAAACCCGTGAAACAAAGACAGTGAAAGGGAGATAAATTCTTACAAAATTCGTTCAGGCGCTGTGATGCCACCTGGATTGACCATATCTAGACCCGCAGCTGATTGAGACATAAGGGTGGACACTCTTGGGGCTGAGGGGTTTGGTGAGGTTCGGTGAGCAAACGCAGACGCTTTAAAGTAATACTGCGTGGTACCCATCCCATGGGTCCCAAATCTCCAGGTTCAAGGGCATCTTCCTACATCGAAAACATGCATGAGAAACCCAGAAGACGGTCCACCGAGTGATTGGGAAAGGTTTCTAAAACGCACCTCATTTCTCGTCTCCTTGTGCTCGGGTTCGCCATTCCAGCCGCTTTACTAGCAATCTCCCTCCTTGGAGAATCAGCACCTTTAACCTCCTGTTCCATACAGGTGGCAATTTGAACTGAGGGTGAACGGGAAGACGGGGAACCAATGAGAGACTAGCTCTAGGTGTTGGGACAGGCACAGGTCACTCTATTTTCCCATCAGGAAGAAGAATTAACCACAGGCTCAGTCTGCCGCCCGGAAGCAGAATAGGGCCTAAAGCAATCCTGCGCTTTTGCGGCCAGCTCCCAAGAGAGCGAGTTGAAAAATGGAGCTCGGGGGCACTGCAATTCACAAACCTGCAGACTTATAAATGATAACTCTCGTCTACAAATATATTGAGGGAAGGCAACAAAGAGGATTTGAAAGCAAGGCAGAATTGCAGGAAACAGATTTCAGGAGGCAGATTCGAATCGCCTTTAAAGCACAGGAAAAGCGGCAAAACCTCGACAATGATGCCCTTGGCCAAAAAGGGCGTATGCATTTTTTCCTGAATATATTCAGGAAAAAACGCATACGCCCTTTTTGGCCAACCAAGCAACCTGGAAAGGCAAATCAGCGCTACAAAGAAGTCTCGCTTCCCATCGGTCAAAAGGGCCATGCTGAGTAAAGTGTCAAAACCAGAAATGCAGGACAGGCCACGGAGAAACGGGAGCCTTGCTACGCTGATGGGCGGGATGTAAATTGCCAACAGCCACTCTGGAGAAGTGTACGGTGTGTCCTGAAACATTTACAAAACTCAGCTTAGAGAGCATAGGGCACTTCCACTCATGGGCGTATACATTGGGAAAACTAAAAATCAGCAAGACACAAGCACCCCAAAGTTTAGGGCTGCTCTGTTGACAAGAACCTCCACTTCGTTACACCTTAAATATCCCAGGAAAGAGAAAAATGGATAAAGAAGTTGTGGTCCTTATGTACAATGGAATATCACTCAGCCATGAAATCAACGTCATAAGGCTAGTAGCCGCATGATGAGTGGATTTAGGTACGACGATTCTAACTCAAATAAGTCACACAGAAAAAGACACTTATCATAAGATATCACCTATAGAAGGAATGTAAAAACCGCTGCCCTTGAACTGAATTACAAAACAGAACAGATTCACACGGTTAGAAAACACACTATGGCTGGCTAACGGGAAAGGTGAGGTGGGGTGATGCATAAAACAAGGGTTTCAAATTAGCTCAGATACCGTTCCATAAACCCAATACATAATAGACAAGACCTACTCCTTGCTCAGGGAACTGGACTCAACACCCCCTATTCACCGCCCAAGTGTATATCTGACTAGTAAGAATCTTAAAACCTATGTATTGATATCTCTCTGTAAGTGAGTCAAGTGGGTGTAAAGCTGCATAAACACAGCAGTGAAAAGCAGCTAAACCCCATTATAAAACTCAATTAATTTTAAAAACCCGTGAAACAAAGACAGTGAAAGGGAGAGAAATTCTTACAAAATTCGTTCAGGCGCTGTGATGCCACCTGGATTGACCATATCTAGACCCGCAGCTGATTGAGACATAAGGGTGGACACTCTTGGGGCTGAGGGGTTTGGTGAGGTTCGGTGAGCAAACGCAGACGCTTTAAAGTAGTACTGCGTGGTACCCATCCCATGGGTCCCAAATCTCCAGGTTCAAGGGCATCTTCCTACATCGAAAACATGCATGAGAAACCCAGAAGACGGTCCACCGAGTGATTGGGAAAGGTTTCTAAAACGCACCTCATTTCTCGTCTCCTTGTGCTCGGGTTCGCCATTCCAGCCGCTTTACTAGCAATCTCCCTCCTTGGAGAATCAGCACCTTTAACCTCCTGTTCCATACAGGTGGCAATTTGAACTGAGGGTGAACGGGAAGACGGGGAACCAATGAGAGACTAGCTCTAGGTGTTGGGACAGGCACAGGTCACTCTATTTTCCCATCAGGAAGAAGAATTAACCACAGGCTCAGTCTGCCGCCCGGAAGCAGAATAGGGCCTAAAGCAATCCTGCGCTTTTGCGGCCAGCTCCCAAGAGAGCGAGTTGAAAAATGGAGCTCGGGGGCACTGCAATTCACAAACCTGCAGACTTATAAATGATAACTCTCGTTTACAAATATATTGAGGGAAGGCAACAAAGAGGATTTGAAAGCAAGGCAGAATTGCAGGAAACAGATTTCAGGAGGCAGATTCGAATCGCCTTTAAAGCACAGGAAAAGCGGCAAAACCTCGACAATGATGCCCTTGGCCAAAAAGGGCGTATGCGTTTTTTCCTGAATATATTCAGGAAAAAACGCATACGCCCTTTTTGGCCAACCAAGCAACCTGGAAAGGCAAATCAGCGCTACAAAGAAGTCTCGCTTCCCATCGGTCAAAAGGGCCATGCTGAGTAAAGTGTCAAAACCAGAAATGCAGGACGGGCCACGGAGAAACGGGAGCCTTGCTACGCTGATGGGCGGGATGTAAATTGCCAACAGCCACTCTGGAGAAGTGTACGGTGTGTCCTGAAACATTTACAAAACTCAGCTTAGAGAGCATAGGGCACTTCCACTCATGGGCGTATAAATTGGGAAAACTAAAAATCAGCAAGACACAAGCACCCCAAAGTTTAGGGCTGCTCTGTTGACAAGAACCTCCACTTCGTTACACCTTAAATATCCCAGGAAAGAGAAAAATGGATAAAGAAGTTGTGGTCCTTATGTACAATGGAATATCACTCAGCCATGAAATCAACGTCATAAGGCTAGTAGCAGCATGATGAGTGGATTTAGGTACGACGATTCTAAGTGCAATAAGTCACACAGAAAAAGACACTTATCATAAGTTATCACCTATAGAGGGAATGTAAAAACCGCTACCCTTGAACTGAATTACAAAACAGAAGAGATTCACACGGTTAGAAAACACACTATGGCTGCCTAACGGGAAAGGTGAGGTGGGGTGATGCATAAAACAAGGGTTTCAAATTAGCTCAGATACCGTTCCATAAACCCAATACGTAATAGACAAGACCTACTCCTTGCTCAGGGAACTGGACTCAACACCCCCTATTCACCGCCCAAGAGTATATCTGACTAGTAAGAATCTTAAAACCTATGTATTGATATCTCTCTGTAAGTGAGTCAAGTGGGTGTAAAGCTGCATAAACACAGCAGTGAAAAGCAGCTAAACCCCATTATAAAACTCAATTAATTTTAAAAACCCTTGAAACAAAGACAGTGAAAGGGAGAGAAATTCTTACAAAATTCGTTCAGGCGCTGTGATGCCACCTGGATTGACCATATCTAGACCCGCAGCTGATTGAGACATAAGGGTGGACACTCTTGGGGCTGAGGGGTTTGGTGAGGTTCGGTGAGCAAACGCAGACGCTTTAAAGTAATACTGCGTGGTACCCATCCCATGGGTCCCAAATCTCCAGGTTCAAGGGCATCTTCCTACATCGAAAACATGCATGAGAAACCCAGAAGACGGTCCACCGAGTGATTGGGAAAGGTTTGTAAAACGCACCTCATTTCTCGTCTCCTTGTGCTCGGGTTCGCCATTCCAGCCGCTTTACTAGCAATCTCCCTCCTTGGAGAATCAGCACCTTTAACCTCCTGTTCCATACAGGTGGCAATTTGAACTGAGGGTGAACGGGAAGACGGGGAACCAATGAGAGACTAGCTCTAGGTGTTGGGACAGGCACAGGTCACTCTATTTTCCCATCAGGAAGAAGAATTAACCACAGGCTCAGTCTGCCGCCCGGAAGCAGAATAGGGCCTAAAGCAATCCTGCGCTTTTGCGGCCAGCTCCCAAGAGAGCGAATTGAAAAATGGAGCTCGGGGGCACTGCAATTCACAAACCTGCAGACTTATAAATGATAACTCTCGTCTACAAATATATTGAGGGAAGGCAACAAAGAGGATTTGAAAGCAAGGCAGAATTGCAGGAAACAGATTTCAGGAGGCAGATTCGAATCGCCTTTAAAGCACAGGAAAAGCGGCAAAACCTCGACAATGATGCCCTTGGCCAAAAAGGGCGTATGCGTTTTTTCCTGAATATATTCAGGAAAAAACGCATACGCACTTTTTGGCCAACCAAGCAACCTGGAAAGGCAAATCAGCGCTACAAAGAAGTCTCGCTTCCCATCGGTCAAAAGGGCCATGCTGAGTAAAGAGTCAAAACCAGAAATGCAGGACAGGCCACGGAGAAACGGGAGCCTTGCTACGCTGATGGGCGGGATGTAAATTGCCAACAGCCACTCTGGAGAAGTGTACGGTGTGTCCTGAAACATTTACAAAACTCAGCTTAGAGAGCATAGGGCACTTCCACTCATGGGCGTATAAATTGGGAAAACTAAAAATCAGCAAGACAGAAGCACCCCAAAGTTTAGGGCTGCTCTGTTGACAAGAACCTCCACTTCGTTACACCTTAAATATCCCAGGAAAGAGAAAAATGGATAAAGAAGTTGTGGTCCTTATGTACAATGGAATATCACTCAGCCATGAAGTCAACGTCATAAGGCTAGTAGCAGCATGATGAGTGGATTTAGGTACGACGATTCTAAGTGCAATAAGTCACACAGAAAAAGACACTTATCATAAGTTATCACCTATAGAGGGAATGTAAAAACCGCTACCCTTGAACTGAATTACAAAACAGAACAGATTCACACGGTTAGAAAACACACTATGGCTGCCTAACGGGAAAGGTGAGGTGGGGTGATGCATAAAACAAGGGTTTCAAATTAGCTCAGATACCGTTCCATAAACCCAATACGTAATAGACAAGACCTACTCCTTGCTCAGGGAACTGGACTCAACACCCCCTATTCACCGCCCAAGTGTATATCTGACTAGTAAGAATCTTAAAACCTATGTATTGATATCTCTCTGTAAGTGAGTCAAGTGGGTGTAAAGCTGCATAAACACAGCAGTGAAAAGCAGCTAAACCCCATTATAAAACTCAATTAATTTTAAAAACCCGTGAAACAAAGACAGTGAAAGGGAGAGAAATTCTTACAAAATTCGTTCAGGCGCTGTGATGCCACCTGGATTGACCATATCTAGACCCGCAGCTGATTGAGACATAAGGGTGGACACTCTTGGGGCTGAGGGGTTTGGTGAGGTTCGGTGAGCAAACGCAGACGCTTTAAAGTAATACTGCGTGGTACCCATCCCATGGGTCCCAAATCTCCAGGTTCAAGGGCATCTTCCTACATCGAAAACATGCATGAGAAACCCAGAAGACGGTCCACCGAGTGATTGGGAAAGGTTTCTAAAACGCACCTCATTTCTCGTCTCCTTGTGCTCGGGTTCGCCATTCCAGCCGCTTTACTAGCAATCTCCCTCCTTGGAGAATCAGCACCTTTAACCTCCTGTTCCATACAGGTGGCAATTTGAACTGAGGGTGAACGGGAAGACGGGGAACCAATGAGAGACTAGCTCTAGGTGTTGGGACAGGCACAGGTCACTCTATTTTCCCATCAGGAAGAAGAATTAACCACAGGCTCAGTCTGCCGCCCGGAAGCAGAATAGGGCCTAAAGCAATCCTGCGCTTTTGCGGCCAGCTCCCAAGAGAGCGAGTTGAAAAATGGAGCTCGGGGGCACTGCAATTCACAAACCTGCAGACTTATAAATGATAACTCTCGTCTACAAATATATTGAGGGAAGGCAACAAAGAGGATTTGAAAGCAAGGCAGAATTGCAGGAAACAGATTTCAGGAGGCAGATTCGAATCGCCTTTAAAGCACAGGAAAAGCGGCAAAACCTCGACAATGATGCCCTTGGCCAAAAAGGGCGTATGCGTTTTTTCCTGAATATATTCAGGAAAAAACGCATACGCCCTTTTTGGCCAACCAAGCAACCTGGAAAGGCAAATCAGCGCTACAAAGAAGTCTCGCTTCCCATCGGTCAAAAGGGCCATGCTGAGTAAAGTGTCAAAACCAGAAATGCAGGACAGGCCACGGAGAAACGGGAGCCTTGCTACGCTGATGGGCGGGATGTAAATTGCCAACAGCCACTCTGGAGAAGTGTACGGTGTGTCCTGAAACATTTACAAAACTCAGCTTAGAGAGCATAGGGCACTTCCACTCATGGGCGTATACATTGGGAAAACTAAAAATCAGCAAGACACAAGCACCCCAAAGTTTAGGGCTGCTCTGTTGACAAGAACCTCCACTTCGTTACACCTTAAATATCCCAGGAAAGAGAAAAATGGATAAAGAAGTTGTGGTCCTTATGTACAATGGAATATCACTCAGCCATGAAATCAACGTCATAAGGCTAGTAGCAGCATGATGAGTGGATTTAGGTACGACGATTCTAACTCAAATAAGTCACACAGAAAAAGACACTTATCATAAGATATCACCTATAGAAGGAATGTAAAAACCGCTGCCCTTGAACTGAATTACAAAACAGAACAGATTCACACGGTTAGAAAACACACTATGGCTGGCTAACGGGAAAGGTGAGGTGGGGTGATGCATAAAACAAGGGTTTCAAATTAGCTCAGATACCGTTCCATAAACCCAATACATAATAGACAAGACCTACTCCTTGCTCAGGGAACTGGACTCAACACCCCCTATTCACCGCCCAAGTGTATATCTGACTAGTAAGAATCTTAAAACCTATGTATTGATATCTCTCTGTAAGTGAGTCAAGTGGGTGTAAAGCTGCATAAACACAGCAGTGAAAAGCAGCTAAACCCCATTATAAAACTCAATTAATTTTAAAAACCCGTGAAACAAAGACAGTGAAAGGGAGAGAAATTCTTACAAAATTCGTTCAGGCGCTGTGATGCCACCTGGATTGACCATATCTAGACCCGCAGCTGATTGAGACATAAGGGTGGACACTCTTGGGGCTGAGGGGTTTGGTGAGGTTCGGTGAGCAAACGCAGACGCTTTAAAGTAATACTGCGTGGTACCCATCCCATGGGTCCCAAATCTCCAGGTTCAAGGGCATCTTCCTACATCGAAAACATGCATGAGAAACCCAGAAGACGGTCCACCGAGTGATTGGGAAAGGTTTCTAAAACGCACCTCATTTCTCGTCTCCTTGTGCTCGGGTTCGCCATTCCAGCCGCTTTACTAGCAATCTCCCTCCTTGGAGAATCAGCACCTTTAACCTCCTGTTCCATACAGGTGGCAATTTGAACTGAGGGTGAACGGGAAGACGGGGAACCAATGAGAGACTAGCTCTAGGTGTTGGGACAGGCACAGGTCACTCTATTTTCCCATCAGGAAGAAGAATTAACCACAGGCTCAGTCTGCCGCCCGGAAGCAGAATAGGGCCTAAAGCAATCCTGCGCTTTTGCGGCCAGCTCCCAAGAGAGCGAGTTGAAAAATGGAGCTCGGGGGCACTGCAATTCACAAACCTGCAGACTTATAAATGATAACTCTCGTCTACAAATATATTGAGGGAAGGCAACAAAGAGGATTTGAAAGCAAGGCAGAATTGCAGGAAACAGATTTCAGGAGGCAGATTCGAATCGCCTTTAAAGCACAGGAAAAGCGGCAAAACCTCGACAATGATGCCCTTGGCCAAAAAGGGCGTATGCGTTTTTTCCTGAATATATTCAGGAAAAAACGCATACGCCCTTTTTGGCCAACCAAGCAACCTGGAAAGGCAAATCAGCGCTACAAAGAAGTCTCGCTTCCCATCGGTCAAAAGGGCCATGCTGAGTAAAGTGTCAAAACCAGAAATGCAGGACGGGCCACGGAGAAACGGGAGCCTTGCTACGCTGATGGGCGGGATGTAAATTGCCAACAGCCACTCTGGAGAAGTGTACGGTGTGTCCTGAAACATTTACAAAACTCAGCTTAGAGAGCATAGGGCACTTCCACTCATGGGCGTATAAATTGGGAAAACTAAAAATCAGCAAGACACAAGCACCCCAAAGTTTAGGGCTGCTCTGTTGACAAGAACCTCCACTTCGTTACACCTTAAATATCCCAGGAAAGAGAAAAATGGATAAAGAAGTTGTGGTCCTTATGTACAATGGAATATCACTCAGCCATGAAATCAACGTCATAAGGCTAGTAGCAGCATGATGAGTGGATTTAGGTACGACGATTCTAAGTGCAATAAGTCACACAGAAAAAGACACTTATCATAAGTTATCACCTATAGAGGGAATGTAAAAACCGCTACCCTTGAACTGAATTACAAAACAGAACAGATTCACACGGTTAGAAAACACACTATGGCTGGCTAACGGGAAAGGTGAGGTGGGGTGATGCATAAAACAAGGGTTTCAAATTAGCTCAGATACCGTTCCATAAACCCAATACGTAATAGACAAGACCTACTCCTTGCTCAGGGAACTGGACTCAACACCCCCTATTCACCGCCCAAGATTATATCTGACTAGTAAGAATCTTAAAACCTATGTATTGATATCTCTCTGTGAGTCAAGTGGGTGTAAAGCTGCATAAACACAGCAGTGAAAAGCAGCTAAACCCCATTATAAAACTCAATTAATTTTAAAAACCCGTGAAACAAAGACAGTGAAAGGGAGATAAATTCTTACAAAATTCGTTCAGGCGCTGTGATGCCACCTGGATTGACCATATCTAGACCCGCAGCTGATTGAGACATAAGGGTGGACACTCTTGGGGCTGAGGGGTTTGGTGAGGTTCGGTGAGCAAACGCAGACGCTTTAAAGTAATACTGCGTGGTACCCATCCCATGGGTCCCAAATCTCCAGGTTCAAGGGCATCTTCCTACATCGAAAACATGCATGAGAAACCCAGAAGACGGTCCACCGAGTGATTGGGAAAGGTTTCTAAAACGCACCTCATTTCTCGTCTCCTTGTGCTCGGGTTCGCCATTCCAGCCGCTTTACTAGCAATCTCCCTCCTTGGAGAATCAGCACCTTTAACCTCCTGTTCCATACAGGTGGCAATTTGAACTGAGGGTGAACGGGAAGACGGGGAACCAATGAGAGACTAGCTCTAGTTGTTGGGACAGGCACAGGTCACTCTATTTTCCCATCAGGAAGAAGAATTAACCACAGGCTCAGTCTGCCGCCCGGAAGCAGAATAGGGCCTAAAGCAATCCTGCGCTTTTGCAGCCAGCTCCCAAGAGAGCGAGTTGAAAAATGGAGCTCGGGGGCACTGCAATTCACAAACCTGCAGACTTATAAATGATAACTCTCGTCTACAAATATATTGAGGGAAGGCAACAAAGAGGATTTGAAAGCAAGGCAGAATTGCAGGAAACAGATTTCAGGAGGCAGATTCGAATCGCCTTTAAAGCACAGGAAAAGCGGCAAAACCTCGACAATGATGCCCTTGGCCAAAAAGGGCGTATGCGTTTTTTCCTGAATATATTCAGGAAAAAACGCATACGCCCTTTTTGGCCAACCAAGCAACCTGGAAAGGCAAATCAGCGCTACAAAGAAGTCTCGCTTCCCATCGGTCAAAAGGGCCATGCTGAGTAAAGTGTCAAAACCAGAAATGCAGGACAGGCCACGGAGAAACGGGAGCCTTGCTACGCTGATGGGCGGGATGTAAATTGCCAACAGCCACTCTGGAGAAGTGTACGGTGTGTCCTGAAACATTTACAAAACTCAGCTTAGAGAGCATAGGGCACTTCCACTCATGGGCGTATAAATTGGGAAAACTAAAAATCAGCAAGACACAAGCACCCCAAAGTTTAGGGCTGCTCTGTTGACAAGAACCTCCACTTCGTTACACCTTAAATATCCCAGGAAAGAGAAAAATGGATAAAGAAGTTGTGGTCCTTATGTACAATGGAATATCACTCAGCCATGAAATCAACGTCATAAGGCTAGTAGCAGCATGATGAGTGGATTTAGGTACGACGATTCTAAGTGCAATAAGTCACACAGAAAAAGACACTTATCATAAGTTATCACCTATAGAGGGAATGTAAAAACCGCTACCCTTGAACTGAATTACAAAACAGAACAGATTCACACGGTTAGAAAACACACTATGGCTGCCTAACGGGAAAGGTGAGGTGGGGTGATGCATAAAAAAGGGTTTCAAATTAGCTCAGATACCGTTCCATAAACCCAATACGTAATAGACAAGACCTACTCCTTGCTCAGGGAACTGGACTCAACACCCCCTATTCACCGCCCAAGTGTATATCTGACTAGTAAGAATCTTAAAACCTATGTATTGATATCTCTCTGTAAGTGAGTCAAGTGGGTGTAAAGCTGCATAAACACAGCAGTGAAAAGCAGCTAAACCCCATTATAAAACTCAATTAATTTTAAAAACCCGTGAAACAAAGACAGTGAAAGGGAGAGAAATTCTTACAAAATTCGTTCAGGCGCTGTGATGCCACCTGGATTGACCATATCTAGACCCGCAGCTGATTGAGACATAAGGGTGGACACTCTTGGGGCTGAGGGGTTTGGTGAGGTTCGGTGAGCAAACGCAGACGCTTTAAAGTAATACTGCATGGTACCCATCCCATGGGTCCCAAATCTCCAGGTTCAAGGGCATCTTCCTACATCGAAAACATGCATGAGAAACCCAGAAGACGGTCCACCGAGTGATTGGGAAAGGTTTGTAAAACGCACCTCATTTCTCGTCTCCTTGTGCTCGGGTTCGCCATTCCAGCCGCTTTACTAGCAATCTCCCTCCTTGGAGAATCAGCACCTTTAACCTCCTGTTCCATACAGGTGGCAATTTGAACTGAGGGTGAACGGGAAGACGGGGAACCAATGAGAGACTAGCTCTAGGTGTTGGGACAGGCACAGGTCACTCTATTTTCCCATCAGGAAGAAGAATTAACCACAGGCTCAGTCTGCCGCCCGGAAGCAGAATAGGGCCTAAAGCAATCCTGCGCTTTTGCGGCCAGCTCCCAAGAGAGCGAGTTGAAAAATGGAGCTCGGGGGCACTGCAATTCACAAACCTGCAGACTTATAAATGATAACTCTCGTCTACAAATATATTGAGGGAAGGCAACAAAGAGGATTTGAAAGCAAGGCAGAATTGCAGGAAACAGATTTCAGGAGGCAGATTCGAATCGCCTTTAAAGCACAGGAAAAGCGGCAAAACCTCGACAATGATGCCCTTGGCCAAAAAGGGCGTATGCGTTTTTTCCTGAATATATTCAGGAAAAAACGCATACGCCCTTTTTGGCCAACCAAGCAACCTGGAAAGGCAAATCAGCGCTACAAAGAAGTCTCGCTTCCCATCGGTCAAAAGGGCCATGCTGAGTAAAGTGTCAAAACCAGAAATGCAGGACGGGCCACGGAGAAACGGGAGCCTTGCTACGCTGATGGGCGGGATGTAAATTGCCAACAGCCACTCTGGAGAAGTGTACGGTGTGTCCTGAAACATTTACAAAACTCAGCTTAGAGAGCATAGGGCACTTCCACTCATGGGCGTATAAATTGGGAAAACTAAAAATCAGCAAGACACAAGCACCCCAAAGTTTAGGGCTGCTCTGTTGACAAGAACCTCCACTTCGTTACACCTTAAATATCCCAGGAAAGAGAAAAATGGATAAAGAAGTTGTGGTCCTTATGTACAATGGAATATCACTCAGCCATGAAATCAACGTCATAAGGCTAGTAGCAGCATGATGAGTGGATTTAGGTACGACGATTCTAAGTGCAATAAGTCACACAGAAAAAGACACTTATCATAAGTTATCACCTATAGAGGGAATGTAAAAACCGCTACCCTTGAACTGAATTACAAAACAGAACAGATTCACACGGTTAGAAAACACACTATGGCTGGCTAACGGGAAAGGTGAGGTGGGGTGATGCATAAAACAAGGGTTTCAAATTAGCTCAGATACCGTTCCATAAACCCAATACGTAATAGACAAGACCTACTCCTTGCTCAGGGAACTGGACTCAACACCCCCTATTCACCGCCCAAGATTATATCTGACTAGTAAGAATCTTAAAACCTATGTATTGATATCTCTCTGTGAGTCAAGTGGGTGTAAAGCTGCATAAACACAGCAGTGAAAAGCAGCTAAACCCCATTATAAAACTCAATTAATTTTAAAAACCCGTGAAACAAAGACAGTGAAAGGGAGATAAATTCTTACAAAATTCGTTCAGGCGCTGTGATGCCACCTGGATTGACCATATCTAGACCCGCAGCTGATTGAGACATAAGGGTGGACACTCTTGGGGCTGAGGGGTTTGGTGAGGTTCGGTGAGCAAACGCAGACGCTTTAAAGTAATACTGCGTGGTACCCATCCCATGGGTCCCAAATCTCCAGGTTCAAGGGCATCTTCCTACATCGAAAACATGCATGAGAAACCCAGAAGACGGTCCACCGAGTGATTGGGAAAGGTTTCTAAAACGCACCTCATTTCTCGTCTCCTTGTGCTCGGGTTCGCCATTCCAGCCGCTTTACTAGCAATCTCCCTCCTTGGAGAATCAGCACCTTTAACCTCCTGTTCCATACAGGTGGCAATTTGAACTGAGGGTGAACGGGAAGACGGGGAACCAATGAGAGACTAGCTCTAGTTGTTGGGACAGGCACAGGTCACTCTATTTTCCCATCAGGAAGAAGAATTAACCACAGGCTCAGTCTGCCGCCCGGAAGCAGAATAGGGCCTAAAGCAATCCTGCGCTTTTGCGGCCAGCTCCCAAGAGAGCGAGTTGAAAAATGGAGCTCGGGGGCACTGCAATTCACAAACCTGCAGACTTATAAATGATAACTCTCGTCTACAAATATATTGAGGGAAGGCAACAAAGAGGATTTGAAAGCAAGGCAGAATTGCAGGAAACAGATTTCAGGAGGCAGATTCGAATCGCCTTTAAAGCACAGGAAAAGCGGCAAAACCTCGACAATGATGCCCTTGGCCAAAAAGGGCGTATGCGTTTTTTCCTGAATATATTCAGGAAAAAACGCATACGCCCTTTTTGGCCAACCAAGCAACCTGGAAAGGCAAATCAGCGCTACAAAGAAGTCTCGCTTCCCATCGGTCAAAAGGGCCATGCTGAGTAAAGTGTCAAAACCAGAAATGCAGGACAGGCCACGGAGAAACGGGAGCCTTGCTACGCTGATGGGCGGGATGTAAATTGCCAACAGCCACTCTGGAGAAGTGTACGGTGTGTCCTGAAACATTTACAAAACTCAGCTTAGAGAGCATAGGGCACTTCCACTCATGGGCGTATAAATTGGGAAAACTAAAAATCAGCAAGACACAAGCACCCCAAAGTTTAGGGCTGCTCTGTTGACAAGAACCTCCACTTCGTTACACCTTAAATATCCCAGGAAAGAGAAAAATGGATAAAGAAGTTGTGGTCCTTATGTACAATGGAATATCACTCAGCCATGAAATCAACGTCATAAGGCTAGTAGCAGCATGATGAGTGGATTTAGGTACGACGATTCTAAGTGCAATAAGTCACACAGAAAAAGACACTTATCATAAGTTATCACCTATAGAGGGAATGTAAAAACCGCTACCCTTGAACTGAATTACAAAACAGAACAGATTCACACGGTTAGAAAACACACTATGGCTGCCTAACGGGAAAGGTGAGGTGGGGTGATGCATAAAAAAGGGTTTCAAATTAGCTCAGATACCGTTCCATAAACCCAATACGTAATAGACAAGACCTACTCCTTGCTCAGGGAACTGGACTCAACACCCCCTATTCACCGCCCAAGATTATATCTGACTAGTAAGAATCTTAAAACCTATGTATTGATATCTCTCTGTAAGTGAGTCAAGTGGGTGTAAAGCTGCATAAACACAGCAGTGAAAAGCAGCTAAACCCCATTATAAAACTCAATTAATTTTAAAAACCCGTGAAACAAAGACAGTGAAAGGGAGAGAAATTCTTACAAAATTCGTTCAGGCGCTGTGATGCCACCTGGATTGACCATATCTAGACCCGCAGCTGATTGAGACATAAGGGTGGACACTCTTGGGGCTGAGGGGTTTGGTGAGGTTCGGTGAGCAAACGCAGACGCTTTAAAGTAATACTGCATGGTACCCATCCCATGGGTCCCAAATCTCCAGGTTCAAGGGCATCTTCCTACATCGAAAACATGCATGAGAAACCCAGAAGACGGTCCACCGAGTGATTGGGAAAGGTTTGTAAAACGCACCTCATTTCTCGTCTCCTTGTGCTCGGGTTCGCCATTCCAGCCGCTTTACTAGCAATCTCCCTCCTTGGAGAATCAGCACCTTTAACCTCCTGTTCCATACAGGTGGCAATTTGAACTGAGGGTGAACGGGAAGACGGGGAACCAATGAGAGACTAGCTCTAGGTGTTGGGACAGGCACAGGTCACTCTATTTTCCCATCAGGAAGAAGAATTAACCACAGGCTCAGTCTGCCGCCCGGAAGCAGAATAGGGCCTAAAGCAATCCTGCGCTTTTGCGGCCAGCTCCCAAGAGAGCGAGTTGAAAAATGGAGCTCGGGGGCACTGCAATTCACAAACCTGCAGACTTATAAATGATAACTCTCGTCTACAAATATATTGAGGGAAGGCAACAAAGAGGATTTGAAAGCAAGGCAGAATTGCAGGAAACAGATTTCAGGAGGCAGATTCGAATCGCCTTTAAAGCACAGGAAAAGCGGCAAAACCTCGACAATGATGCCCTTGGCCAAAAAGGGCGTATGCGTTTTTTCCTGAATATATTCAGGAAAAAACGCATACGCCCTTTTTGGCCAACCAAGCAACCTGGAAAGGCAAATCAGCGCTACAAAGAAGTCTCGCTTCCCATCGGTCAAAAGGGCCATGCTGAGTAAAGTGTCAAAACCAGAAATGCAGGATGGGCCACGGAGAAACGGGAGCCTTGCTACGCTGATGGGCGGGATGTAAATTGCCAACAGCCACTCTGGAGAAGTGTACGGTGTGTCCTGAAACATTTACAAAACTCAGCTTAGAGAGCATAGGGCACTTCCACTCATGGGCGTATAAATTGGGAAAACTAAAAATCAGCAAGACACAAGCACCCCAAAGTTTAGGGCTGCTCTGTTGACAAGAACCTCCACTTCGTTACACCTTAAATATCCCAGGAAAGAGAAAAATGGATAAAGAAGTTGTGGTCCTTATGTACAATGGAATATCACTCAGCCATGAAATCAACGTCATAAGGCTAGTAGCAGCATGATGAGTGGATTTAGGTACGACGATTCTAAGTGCAATAAGTCACACAGAAAAAGACACTTATCATAAGTTATCACCTATAGAGGGAATGTAAAAACCGCTACCCTTGAACTGAATTACAAAACAGAACAGATTCACACGGTTAGAAAACACACTATGGCTGCCTAACGGGAAAGGTGAGGTGGGGTGATGCATAAAACAAGGGTTTCAAATTAGCTCAGATACCGTTCCATAAACCCAATACGTAATAGACAAGACCTACTCCTTGCTCAGGGAACTGGACTGAACACCCCCTATTCACCGCCCAAGATTATATCTGACTAGTAAGAATCTTAAAACCTATGTATTGATATCTCTCTGTAAGTGAGTCAAGTGGGTGTAAAGCTGCATAAACACAGCAGTGAAAAGCAGCTAAACCCCATTATAAAACTCAATTAATTTTAAAAACCCGTGAAACAAAGACAGTGAAAGGGAGAGAAATTCTTACAAAATTCGTTCAGGCGCTGTGATGCCACCTGGATTGACCATATCTAGACCCGCAGCTGATTGAGACATAAGGGTGGACACTCTTGGGGCTGAGGGGTTTGGTGAGGTTCGGTGAGCAAACGCAGACGCTTTAAAGTAATACTGCGTGGTACCCATCCCATGGGTCCCAAATCTCCAGGTTCAAGGGCATCTTCCTACATCGAAAACATGCATGAGAAACCCAGAAGACGGTCCACCGAGTGATTGGGAAAGGTTTCTAAAACGCACCTCATTTCTCGTCTCCTTGTGCTCGGGTTCGCCATTCCAGCCGCTTTACTAGCAATCTCCCTCCTTGGAGAATCAGCACCTTTAACCTCCTGTTCCATACAGGTGGCAATTTGAACTGAGGGTGAACGGGAAGACGGGGAACCAATGAGAGACTAGCTCTAGGTGTTGGGACAGGCACAGGTCACTCTATTTTCCCATCAGGAAGAAGAATTAACCACAGGCTCAGTCTGCCGCCCGGAAGCAGAATAGGGCCTAAAGCAATCCTGCGCTTTTGCGGCCAGCTCCCAAGAGAGCGAGTTGAAAAATGGAGCTCGAGGGCACTGCAATTCACAAACCTGCAGACTTATAAATGATAACTCTCGTCTACAAATATATTGAGGGAAGGCAACAAAGAGGATTTGAAAGCAAGGCAGAATTGCAGGAAACAGATTTCAGGAGGCAGATTCGAATCGCCTTTAAAGCACAGGAAAAGCGGCAAAACCTCGACAATGATGCCCTTGGCCAAAAAGGCGTATGCGTTTTTTCCTGAATATATTCAGGAAAAAACGCATACGCCCTTTTTGGCCAACCAAGCAACCTGGAAAGGCAAATCAGCGCTACAAAGAAGTCTCGCTTCCCATCGGTCAAAAGGGCCATGCTGAATAAAGTGTCAAAACCAGAAATGCAGGACAGGCCACGGAGAAACGGGAGCCTTGCTACGCTGATGGGCGGGATGTAAATTGCCAACAACCACTCTGGAGAAGTGTACGGTGTGTCCTGAAACATTTACAAAACTCAGCTTAGAGAGCAAAGGGCACTTCCACTCATGGGCGTATAAATTGGGAAAACTAAAAATCAGCAAGACACAAGCACCCCAAAGTTTAGGGCTGCTCTGTTGACAAGAACCTCCACTTCGTTACACCTTAAATATCCCAGGAAAGAGAAAAATGAATAAAGAAGTTGTGGTCCTTATGTACAATGGAATATCACTCAGCCATGAAATCAACGTCATAAGGCTAGTAGCAGCATGATGAGTGGATTTAGATACGACGATTCTAAGTCAAATAAGTCGCACAGAAAAAGACACTTATCATAAGATATCACCTATAGAGGGAATGTAAAAACCGCTGCCCTTGAACTGAATTACAAAACAGAACAGATTCACACGGTTAGAAAACACACTATGGCTGCCTAACGGGAAAGGTGAGGTGGGGTGATGCATAAAACAAGGGTTTCAAATTAGCTCAGATACCGTTCCATAAACCCAATACGTAATAGACAACACCTACTCCTTGCTCAGGGAACTGGACTCAACACCCCCTATTCACCGCCCAAGATTATATCTGACTAGTAAGAATCTTAAAACCTATGTATTGATATCTCTCTGTAAGTGAGTCAAGTGGGTGTAAAGCTGCATAAACACAGCAGTGAAAAGCAGCTAAACCCCATTATAAAACTCAATTAATTTTAAAAACCCGTGAAACAAAGACAGTGAAAGGGAGAGAAATTCTTACAAAATTCGTTCAGGCGCTGTGATGCCACCTGGATTGACCATATCTAGACCCGCAGCTGATTGAGTCATAAGGGTGGACACTCTTGGGGCTGAGGGGTTTGGTGAGGTTCGGTGAGCAAACGCAGACGCTTTAAAGTAATACTGCGTGGTACCCATCCCATGGGTCCCAAATCTCCATGTTCAAGGGCATCTTCCTACATCGAAAACATGCATGAGAAACCCAGAAGACGGTCCACCGAGTGATTGGGAAAGGTTTGTAAAACGCACCTCATTTCTCGTCTCCTTGTGCTCGGGTTCGCCATTCCAGCCGCTTTACTAGCAATCTCCCTCCTTGGAGAATCAGCACCTTTAACCTCCTGTTCCATACAGGTGGCAATTTGAACTGAGGGTGAACGGGAAGACGGGGAACCAATGAGAGACTAGCTCTAGGTGTTGGGACAGGCACAGGTCACTCTATTTTCCCATCAGGAAGAAGAATTAACCACAGGCTCAGTCTGCCGCCCGGAAGCAGAATAGGGCCTAAAGCAATCCTGCGCTTTTGCGGCCAGCTCCCAAGAGAGCGAGTTGAAAAATGGAGCTCGGGGGCACTGCAATTCACAAACCTGCAGACTTATAAATGATAACTCTCGTCTACAAATATATTGAGGGAAGGCAACAAAGAGGATTTGAAAGCAAGGCAGAATTGCAGGAAACAGATTTCAGGAGGCAGATTCGAATCGCCTTTAAAGCACAGGAAAAGCGGCAAAACCTCGACAATGATGCCCTTGGCCAAAAAGGGCGTATGCGTTTTTTCCTGAATATATTCAGGAAAAAACGCATACGCCCTTTTTGGCCAACCAAGCAACCTGGAAAGGCAAATCAGCGCTACAAAGAAGTCTCGCTTCCCATCGGTCAAAAGGGCCATGCTGAGTAAAGTGTCAAAACCAGAAATGCAGGACGGGCCACGGAGAAACGGGAGCCTTGCTACGCTGATGGGCGGGATGTAAATTGCCAACAGCCACTCTGGAGAAGTGTACGGTGTGTCCTGAAACATTTACAAAACTCAGCTTAGAGAGCATAGGGCACTTCCACTCATGGGCGTATAAATTGGGAAAACTAAAAATCAGCAAGACACAAGCACCCCAAAGTTTAGGGCTGCTCTGTTGACAAGAACCTCCACTTCGTTACACCTTAAATATCCCAGGAAAGAGAAAAATGGATAAAGAAGTTGTGGTCCTTATGTACAATGGAATATCACTCAGCCATGAAATCAACGTCATAAGGCTAGTAGCAGCATGATGAGTGGATTTAGGTACGACGATTCTAAGTGCAATAAGTCACACAGAAAAAGACACTTATCATAAGTTATCACCTATAGAGGGAATGTAAAAACCGCTACCCTTGAACTGAATTACAAAACAGAACAGATTCACACGGTTAGAAAACACACTATGGCTGGCTAACGGGAAAGGTGAGGTGGGGTGATGCATAAAACAAGGGTTTCAAATTAGCTCAGATACCGTTCCATAAACCCAATACGTAATAGACAAGACCTACTCCTTGCTCAGGGAACTGGACTCAACACCCCCTATTCACCGCCCAAGATTATATCTGACTAGTAAGAATCTTAAAACCTATGTATTGATATCTCTCTGTGAGTCAAGTGGGTGTAAAGCTGCATAAACACAGCAGTGAAAAGCAGCTAAACCCCATTATAAAACTCAATTAATTTTAAAAACCCGTGAAACAAAGACAGTGAAAGGGAGAGAAATTCTTACAAAATTCGTTCAGGCGCTGTGATGCCACCTGGATTGACCATATCTAGACCCGCAGCTGATTGAGACATAAGGGTGGACACTCTTGGGGCTGAGGGGTTTGGTGAGGTTCGGTGAGCAAACGCAGACGCTTTAAAGTAATACTGCATGGTACCCATCCCATGGGTCCCAAATCTCCAGGTTCAAGGGCATCTTCCTACATCGAAAACATGCATGAGAAACCCAGAAGACGGTCCACCGAGTGATTGGGAAAGGTTTGTAAAACGCACCTCATTTCTCGTCTCCTTGTGCTCGGGTTCGCCATTCCAGCCGCTTTACTAGCAATCTCCCTCCTTGGAGAATCAGCACCTTTAACCTCCTGTTCCATACAGGTGGCAATTTGAACTGAGGGTGAACGGGAAGACGGGGAACCAATGAGAGACTAGCTCTAGGTGTTGGGACAGGCACAGGTCACTCTATTTTCCCATCAGGAAGAAGAATTAACCACAGGCTCAGTCTGCCGCCCGGAAGCAGAATAGGGCCTAAAGCAATCCTGCGCTTTTGCGGCCAGCTCCCAAGAGAGCGAGTTGAAAAATGGAGCTCGGGGGCACTGCAATTCACAAACCTGCAGACTTATAAATGATAACTCTCGTCTACAAATATATTGAGGGAAGGCAACAAAGAGGATTTGAAAGCAAGGCAGA
Source organism: Eschrichtius robustus (assembly GCF_028021215.1). Lineage (NCBI taxonomy): Eukaryota > Metazoa > Chordata > Mammalia > Artiodactyla > Eschrichtiidae > Eschrichtius > Eschrichtius robustus. The sequence continues at coordinate 67,288,366 of NC_090830.1, read as the reverse complement.
ATTGCAGGAAACAGATTTCAGGAGGCAGATTCGAATCGCCTTTAAAGCACAGGAAAAGCGGCAAAACCTCGACAATGATGCCCTTGGCCAAAAAGGGCGTATGCGTTTTTTCCTGAATATATTCAGGAAAAAACGCATACGCCCTTTTTGGCCAACCAAGCAACCTGGAAAGGCAAATCAGCGCTACAAAGAAGTCTCGCTTCCCATCGGTCAAAAGGGCCATGCTGAGTAAAGTGTCAAAACCAGAAATGCAGGACGGGCCACGGAGAAACGGGAGCCTTGCTACGCTGATGGGCGGGATGTAAATTGCCAACAGCCACTCTGGAGAAGTGTACGGTGTGTCCTGAAACATTTACAAAACTCAGCTTAGAGAGCATAGGGCACTTCCACTCATGGGCGTATAAATTGGGAAAACTAAAAATCAGCAAGACACAAGCACCCCAAAGTTTAGGGCTGCTCTGTTGACAAGAACCTCCACTTCGTTACACCTTAAATATCCCAGGAAAGAGAAAAATGGATAAAGAAGTTGTGGTCCTTATGTACAATGGAATATCACTCAGCCATGAAATCAACGTCATAAGGCTAGTAGCAGCATGATGAGTGGATTTAGGTACGACGATTCTAAGTGCAATAAGTCACACAGAAAAAGACACTTATCATAAGTTATCACCTATAGAGGGAATGTAAAAACCGCTACCCTTGAACTGAATTACAAAACAGAAGAGATTCACACGGTTAGAAAACACACTATGGCTGGCTAACGGGAAAGGTGAGGTGGGGTGATGCATAAAACAAGGGTTTCAAATTAGCTCAGATACCGTTCCATAAACCCAATACGTAATAGACAAGACCTACTCCTTGCTCAGGGAACTGGACTCAACACCCCCTATTCACCGCCCAAGATTATATCTGACTAGTAAGAATCTTAAAACCTATGTATTGATATCTCTCTGTGAGTCAAGTGGGTGTAAAGCTGCATAAACACAGCAGTGAAAAGCAGCTAAACCCCATTATAAAACTCAATTAATTTTAAAAACCCGTGAAACAAAGACAGTGAAAGGGAGAGAAATTCTTACAAAATTCGTTCAGGCGCTGTGATGCCACCTGGATTGACCATATCTAGACCCGCAGCTGATTGAGACATAAGGGTGGACACTCTTGGGGCTGAGGGGTTTGGTGAGGTTCGGTGAGCAAACGCAGACGCTTTAAAGTAATACTGCGTGGTACCCATCCCATGGGTCCCAAATCTCCAGGTTCAAGGGCATCTTCCTACATCGAAAACATGCATGAGAAACCCAGAAGACGGTCCACCGAGTGATTGGGAAAGGTTTCTAAAACGCACCTCATTTCTCGTCTCCTTGTGCTCGGGTTCGCCATTCCAGCCGCTTTACTAGCAATCTCCCTCCTTGGAGAATCAGCACCTTTAACCTCCTGTTCCATACAGGTGGCAATTTGAACTGAGGGTGAACGGGAAGACGGGGAACCAATGAGAGACTAGCTCTAGTTGTTGGGACAGGCACAGGTCACTCTATTTTCCCATCAGGAAGAAGAATTAACCACAGGCTCAGTCTGCCGCCCGGAAGCAGAATAGGGCCTAAAGCAATCCTGCGCTTTTGCGGCCAGCTCCCAAGAGAGCGAGTTGAAAAATGGAGCTCGGGGGCACTGCAATTCACAAACCTGCAGACTTATAAATGATAACTCTCGTCTACAAATATATTGAGGGAAGGCAACAAAGAGGATTTGAAAGCAAGGCAGAATTGCAGGAAACAGATTTCAGGAGGCAGATTCGAATCGCCTTTAAAGCACAGGAAAAGCGGCAAAACCTCGACAATGATGCCCTTGGCCAAAAAGGGCGTATGCGTTTTTTCCTGAATATATTCAGGAAAAAACGCATACGCCCTTTTTGGCCAACCAAGCAACCTGGAAAGGCAAATCAGCGCTACAAAGAAGTCTCGCTTCCCATCGGTCAAAAGGGCCATGCTGAGTAAAGTGTCAAAACCAGAAATGCAGGACAGGCCACGGAGAAACGGGAGCCTTGCTACGCTGATGGGCGGGATGTAAATTGCCAACAGCCACTCTGGAGAAGTGTACGGTGTGTCCTGAAACATTTACAAAACTCAGCTTAGAGAGCATAGGGCACTTCCACTCATGGGCGTATAAATTGGGAAAACTAAAAATCAGCAAGACACAAGCACCCCAAAGTTTAGGGCTGCTCTGTTGACAAGAACCTCCACTTCGTTACACCTTAAATATCCCAGGAAAGAGAAAAATGGATAAAGAAGTTGTGGTCCTTATGTACAATGGAATATCACTCAGCCATGAAATCAACGTCATAAGGCTAGTAGCAGCATGATGAGTGGATTTAGGTACGACGATTCTAAGTGCAATAAGTCACACAGAAAAAGACACTTATCATAAGTTATCACCTATAGAGGGAATGTAAAAACCGCTACCCTTGAACTGAATTACAAAACAGAACAGATTCACACGGTTAGAAAACACACTATGGCTGGCTAACGGGAAAGGTGAGGTGGGGTGATGCATAAAACAAGGGTTTCAAATTAGCTCAGATACCGTTCCATAAACCCAATACGTAATAGACAAGACCTACTCCTTGCTCAGGGAACTGGACTCAACACCCCCTATTCACCGCCCAAGATTATATCTGACTAGTAAGAATCTTAAAACCTATGTATTGATATCTCTCTGTGAGTCAAGTGGGTGTAAAGCTGCATAAACACAGCAGTGAAAAGCAGCTAAACCCCATTATAAAACTCAATTAATTTTAAAAACCCGTGAAACAAAGACAGTGAAAGGGAGATAAATTCTTACAAAATTCGTTCAGGCGCTGTGATGCCACCTGGATTGACCATATCTAGACCCGCAGCTGATTGAGACATAAGGGTGGACACTCTTGGGGCTGAGGGGTTTGGTGAGGTTCGGTGAGCAAACGCAGACGCTTTAAAGTAATACTGCATGGTACCCATCCCATGGGTCCCAAATCTCCAGGTTCAAGGGCATCTTCCTACATCGAAAACATGCATGAGAAACCCAGAAGACGGTCCACCGAGTGATTGGGAAAGGTTTGTAAAACGCACCTCATTTCTCGTCTCCTTGTGCTCGGGTTCGCCATTCCAGGCGCTTTACTAGCAATCTCCCTCCTTGGAGAATCAGCACCTTTAACCTCCTGTTCCATACAGGTGGCAATTTGAACTGAGGGTGAACGGGAAGACGGGGAACCAATGAGAGACTAGCTCTAGGTGTTGGGACAGGCACAGGTCACTCTATTTTCCCATCAGGAAGAAGAATTAACCACAGGCTCAGTCTGCCGCCCGGAAGCAGAATAGGGCCTAAAGCAATCCTGCGCTTTTGCGGCCAGCTCCCAAGAGAGCGAGTTGAAAAATGGAGCTCGGGGGCACTGCAATTCACAAACCTGCAGACTTATAAATGATAACTCTCGTCTACAAATATATTGAGGGAAGGCAACAAAGAGGATTTGAAAGCAAGGCAGAATTGCAGGAAACAGATTTCAGGAGGCAGATTCGAATCGCCTTTAAAGCACAGGAAAAGCGGCAAAACCTCGACAATGATGCCCTTGGCCAAAAAGGGCGTATGCGTTTTTTCCTGAATATATTCAGGAAAAAACGCATACGCCCTTTTTGGCCAACCAAGCAACCTGGAAAGGCAAATCAGCGCTACAAAGAAGTCTCGCTTCCCATCGGTCAAAAGGGCCATGCTGAGTAAAGTGTCAAAACCAGAAATGCAGGACGGGCCACGGAGAAACGGGAGCCTTGCTACGCTGATGGGCGGGATGTAAATTGCCAACAGCCACTCTGGAGAAGTGTACGGTGTGTCCTGAAACATTTACAAAACTCAGCTTAGAGAGCATAGGGCACTTCCACTCATGGGCGTATACATTGGGAAAACTAAAAATCAGCAAGACACAAGCACCCCAAAGTTTAGGGCTGCTCTGTTGACAAGAACCTCCACTTCGTTACACCTTAAATATCCCAGGAAAGAGAAAAATGGATAAAGAAGTTGTGGTCCTTATGTACAATGGAATATCACTCAGCCATGAAATCAACGTCATAAGGCTAGTAGCAGCATGATGAGTGGATTTAGGTACGACGATTCTAAGTGCAATAAGTCACACAGAAAAAGACACTTATCATAAGTTATCACCTATAGAGGGAATGTAAAAACCGCTACCCTTGAACTGAATTACAAAACAGAAGAGATTCACACGGTTAGAAAACACACTATGGCTGGCTAACGGGAAAGGTGAGGTGGGGTGATGCATAAAACAAGGGTTTCAAATTAGCTCAGATACCGTTCCATAAACCCAATACGTAATAGACAAGACCTACTCCTTGCTCAGGGAACTGGACTCAACACCCCCTATTCACCGCCCAAGATTATATCTGACTAGTAAGAATCTTAAAACCTATGTATTGATATCTCTCTGTGAGTCAAGTGGGTGTAAAGCTGCATAAACACAGCAGTGAAAAGCAGCTAAACCCCATTATAAAACTCAATTAATTTTAAAAACCCGTGAAACAAAGACAGTGAAAGGGAGAGAAATTCTTACAAAATTCGTTCAGGCGCTGTGATGCCACCTGGATTGACCATATCTAGACCCGCAGCTGATTGAGACATAAGGGTGGACACTCTTGGGGCTGAGGGGTTTGGTGAGGTTCGGTGAGCAAACGCAGACGCTTTAAAGTAATACTGCGTGGTACCCATCCCATGGGTCCCAAATCTCCAGGTTCAAGGGCATCTTCCTACATCGAAAACATGCATGAGAAACCCAGAAGACGGTCCACCGAGTGATTGGGAAAGGTTTCTAAAACGCACCTCATTTCTCGTCTCCTTGTGCTCGGGTTCGCCATTCCAGCCGCTTTACTAGCAATCTCCCTCCTTGGAGAATCAGCACCTTTAACCTCCTGTTCCATACAGGTGGCAATTTGAACTGAGGGTGAACGGGAAGACGGGGAACCAATGAGAGACTAGCTCTAGTTGTTGGGACAGGCACAGGTCACTCTATTTTCCCATCAGGAAGAAGAATTAACCACAGGCTCAGTCTGCCGCCCGGAAGCAGAATAGGGCCTAAAGCAATCCTGCGCTTTTGCGGCCAGCTCCCAAGAGAGCGAGTTGAAAAATGGAGCTCGGGGGCACTGCAATTCACAAACCTGCAGACTTATAAATGATAACTCTCGTCTACAAATATATTGAGGGAAGGCAACAAAGAGGATTTGAAAGCAAGGCAGAATTGCAGGAAACAGATTTCAGGAGGCAGATTCGAATCGCCTTTAAAGCACAGGAAAAGCGGCAAAACCTCGACAATGATGCCCTTGGCCAAAAAGGGCGTATGCGTTTTTTCCTGAATATATTCAGGAAAAAACGCATACGCCCTTTTTGGCCAACCAAGCAACCTGGAAAGGCAAATCAGCGCTACAAAGAAGTCTCGCTTCCCATCGGTCAAAAGGGCCATGCTGAGTAAAGTGTCAAAACCAGAAATGCAGGACAGGCCACGGAGAAACGGGAGCCTTGCTACGCTGATGGGCGGGATGTAAATTGCCAACAGCCACTCTGGAGAAGTGTACGGTGTGTCCTGAAACATTTACAAAACTCAGCTTAGAGAGCATAGGGCACTTCCACTCATGGGCGTATAAATTGGGAAAACTAAAAATCAGCAAGACACAAGCACCCCAAAGTTTAGGGCTGCTCTGTTGACAAGAACCTCCACTTCGTTACACCTTAAATATCCCAGGAAAGAGAAAAATGGATAAAGAAGTTGTGGTCCTTATGTACAATGGAATATCACTCAGCCATGAAATCAACGTCATAAGGCTAGTAGCAGCATGATGAGTGGATTTAGGTACGACGATTCTAAGTGCAATAAGTCACACAGAAAAAGACACTTATCATAAGTTATCACCTATAGAGGGAATGTAAAAACCGCTACCCTTGAACTGAATTACAAAACAGAACAGATTCACACGGTTAGAAAACACACTATGGCTGCCTAACGGGAAAGGTGAGGTGGGGTGATGCATAAAAAAGGGTTTCAAATTAGCTCAGATACCGTTCCATAAACCCAATACGTAATAGACAAGACCTACTCCTTGCTCAGGGAACTGGACTCAACACCCCCTATTCACCGCCCAAGATTATATCTGACTAGTAAGAATCTTAAAACCTATGTATTGATATCTCTCTGTAAGTGAGTCAAGTGGGTGTAAAGCTGCATAAACACAGCAGTGAAAAGCAGCTAAACCCCATTATAAAACTCAATTAATTTTAAAAACCCGTGAAACAAAGACAGTGAAAGGGAGAGAAATTCTTACAAAATTCGTTCAGGCGCTGTGATGCCACCTGGATTGACCATATCTAGACCCGCAGCTGATTGAGACATAAGGGTGGACACTCTTGGGGCTGAGGGGTTTGGTGAGGTTCGGTGAGCAAACGCAGACGCTTTAAAGTAATACTGCATGGTACCCATCCCATGGGTCCCAAATCTCCAGGTTCAAGGGCATCTTCCTACATCGAAAACATGCATGAGAAACCCAGAAGACGGTCCACCGAGTGATTGGGAAAGGTTTGTAAAACGCACCTCATTTCTCGTCTCCTTGTGCTCGGGTTCGCCATTCCAGCCGCTTTACTAGCAATCTCCCTCCTTGGAGAATCAGCACCTTTAACCTCCTGTTCCATACAGGTGGCAATTTGAACTGAGGGTGAACGGGAAGACGGGGAACCAATGAGAGACTAGCTCTAGGTGTTGGGACAGGCACAGGTCACTCTATTTTCCCATCAGGAAGAAGAATTAACCACAGGCTCAGTCTGCCGCCCGGAAGCAGAATAGGGCCTAAAGCAATCCTGCGCTTTTGCGGCCAGCTCCCAAGAGAGCGAGTTGAAAAATGGAGCTCGGGGGCACTGCAATTCACAAACCTGCAGACTTATAAATGATAACTCTCGTCTACAAATATATTGAGGGAAGGCAACAAAGAGGATTTGAAAGCAAGGCAGAATTGCAGGAAACAGATTTCAGGAGGCAGATTCGAATCGCCTTTAAAGCACAGGAAAAGCGGCAAAACCTCGACAATGATGCCCTTGGCCAAAAAGGGCGTATGCGTTTTTTCCTGAATATATTCAGGAAAAAACGCATACGCCCTTTTTGGCCAACCAAGCAACCTGGAAAGGCAAATCAGCGCTACAAAGAAGTCTCGCTTCCCATCGGTCAAAAGGGCCATGCTGAGTAAAGTGTCAAAACCAGAAATGCAGGATGGGCCACGGAGAAACGGGAGCCTTGCTACGCTGATGGGCGGGATGTAAATTGCCAACAGCCACTCTGGAGAAGTGTACGGTGTGTCCTGAAACATTTACAAAACTCAGCTTAGAGAGCATAGGGCACTTCCACTCATGGGCGTATAAATTGGGAAAACTAAAAATCAGCAAGACACAAGCACCCCAAAGTTTAGGGCTGCTCTGTTGACAAGAACCTCCACTTCGTTACACCTTAAATATCCCAGGAAAGAGAAAAATGGATAAAGAAGTTGTGGTCCTTATGTACAATGGAATATCACTCAGCCATGAAATCAACGTCATAAGGCTAGTAGCAGCATGATGAGTGGATTTAGGTACGACGATTCTAAGTGCAATAAGTCACACAGAAAAAGACACTTATCATAAGTTATCACCTATAGAGGGAATGTAAAAACCGCTACCCTTGAACTGAATTACAAAACAGAACAGAGTCACAGGGTTAGAAAACACACTATGGCTGCCTAACGGGAAAGGTGAGGTGGGGTGATGCATAAAACAAGGGTTTCAAATTAGCTCAGATACCGTTCCATAAACCCAATACGTAATAGACAAGACCTACTCCTTGCTCAGGGAACTGGACTGAACACCCCCTATTCACCGCCCAAGTGTATATCTGACTAGTAAGAATCTTAAAACCTATGTATTGATATCTCTCTGTAAGTGAGTCAAGTGGGTGTAAAGCTGCATAAACACAGCAGTGAAAAGCAGCTAAACCCCATTATAAAACTCAATTAATTTTAAAAACCCGTGAAACAAAGACAGTGAAAGGGAGAGAAATTCTTACAAAATTCGTTCAGGCGCTGTGATGCCACCTGGATTGACCATATCTAGACCCGCAGCTGATTGAGTCATAAGGGTGGACACTCTTGGGGCTGAGGGGTTTGGTGAGGTTCGGTGAGCAAACGCAGACGCTTTAAAGTAATACTGCGTGGTACCCATCCCATGGGTCCCAAATCTCCATGTTCAAGGGCATCTTCCTACATCGAAAACATGCATGAGAAACCCAGAAGACGGTCCACCGAGTGATTGGGAAAGGTTTGTAAAACGCACCTCATTTCTCGTCTCCTTGTGCTCGGGTTCGCCATTCCAGCCGCTTTACTAGCAATCTCCCTCCTTGGAGAATCAGCACCTTTAACCTCCTGTTCCATACAGGTGGCAATTTGAACTGAGGGTGAACGGGAAGACGGGGAACCAATGAGAGACTAGCTCTAAGTGTTGGGACAGGCACAGGTCACTCTATTTTCCCATCAGGAAGAAGAATTAACCACAGGCTCAGTCTGCCGCCCGGAAGCAGAATAGGGCCTAAAGCAATCCTGCGCTTTTGCGGCCAGCTCCCAAGAGAGCGAGTTGAAAAATGGAGCTCGGGGGCACTGCAATTCACAAACCTGCAGACTTATAAATGATAACTCTCGTCTACAAATATATTGAGGGAAGGCAACAAAGAGGATTTGAAAGCAAGGCAGAATTGCAGGAAACAGATTTCAGGAGGCAGATTCGAATCGCCTTTAAAGCACAGGAAAAGCGGCAAAACCTCGACAATGATGCCCTTGGCCAAAAAGGGCGTATGCGTTTTTTCCTGAATATATTCAGGAAAAAACGCATACGCCCTTTTTGGCCAACCAAGCAACCTGGAAAGGCAAATCAGCGCTACAAAGAAGTCTCGCTTCCCATCGGTCAAAAGGGCCATGCTGAGTAAAGTGTCAAAACCAGAAATGCAGGACAGGCCACGGAGAAACGGGAGCCTTGCTACGCTGATGGGCGGGATGTAAATTGCCAACAGCCACTCTGGAGAAGTGTACGGTGTGTCCTGAAACATTTACAAAACTCAGCTTAGAGAGCATAGGGCACTTCCACTCATGGGCGTATACATTGGGAAAACTAAAAATCAGCAAGACACAAGCACCCCAAAGTTTAGGGCTGCTCTGTTGACAAGAACCTCCACTTCGTTACACCTTAAATATCCCAGGAAAGAGAAAAATGGATAAAGAAGTTGTGGTCCTTATGTACAATGGAATATCACTCAGCCATGAAATCAACGTCATAAGGCTAGTAGCAGCATGATGAGTGGATTTAGGTACGACGATTCTAACTCAAATAAGTCACACAGAAAAAGACACTTATCATAAGATATCACCTATAGAAGGAATGTAAAAACCGCTGCCCTTGAACTGAATTACAAAACAGAACAGATTCACACGGTTAGAAAACACACTATGGCTGGCTAACGGGAAAGGTGAGGTGGGGTGATGCATAAAACAAGGGTTTCAAATTAGCTCAGATACCGTTCCATAAACCCAATACATAATAGACAAGACCTACTCCTTGCTCAGGGAACTGGACTCAACACCCCCTATTCACCGCCCAAGTGTATATCTGACTAGTAAGAATCTTAAAACCTATGTATTGATATCTCTCTGTAAGTGAGTCAAGTGGGTGTAAAGCTGCATAAACACAGCAGTGAAAAGCAGCTAAACCCCATTATAAAACTCAATTAATTTTAAAAACCCGTGAAACAAAGACAGTGAAAGGGAGAGAAATTCTTACAAAATTCGTTCAGGCGCTGTGATGCCACCTGGATTGACCATATCTAGACCCGCAGCTGATTGAGACATAAGGGTGGACACTCTTGGGGCTGAGGGGTTTGGTGAGGTTCGGTGAGCAAACGCAGACGCTTTAAAGTAATACTGCGTGGTACCCATCCCATGGGTCCCAAATCTCCAGGTTCAAGGGCATCTTCCTACATCGAAAACATGCATGAGAAACCCAGAAGACGGTCCACCGAGTGATTGGGAAAGGTTTCTAAAACGCACCTCATTTCTCGTCTCCTTGTGCTCGGGTTCGCCATTCCAGCCGCTTTACTAGCAATCTCCCTCCTTGGAGAATCAGCACCTTTAACCTCCTGTTCCATACAGGTGGCAATTTGAACTGAGGGTGAACGGGAAGACGGGGAACCAATGAGAGACTAGCTCTAGGTGTTGGGACAGGCACAGGTCACTCTATTTTCCCATCAGGAAGAAGAATTAACCACAGGCTCAGTCTGCCGCCCGGAAGCAGAATAGGGCCTAAAGCAATCCTGCGCTTTTGCGGCCAGCTCCCAAGAGAGCGAGTTGAAAAATGGAGCTCGGGGGCACTGCAATTCACAAACCTGCAGACTTATAAATGATAACTCTCGTCTACAAATATATTGAGGGAAGGCAACAAAGAGGATTTGAAAGCAAGGCAGAATTGCAGGAAACAGATTTCAGGAGGCAGATTCGAATCGCCTTTAAAGCACAGGAAAAGCGGCAAAACCTCGACAATGATGCCCTTGGCCAAAAAGGGCGTATGCGTTTTTTCCTGAATATATTCAGGAAAAAACGCATACGCCCTTTTTGGCCAACCAAGCAACCTGGAAAGGCAAATCAGCGCTACAAAGAAGTCTCGCTTCCCATCGGTCAAAAGGGCCATGCTGAGTAAAGTGTCAAAACCAGAAATGCAGGACAGGCCACGGAGAAACGGGAGCCTTGCTACGCTGATGGGCGGGATGTAAATTGCCAACAGCCACTCTGGAGAAGTGTACGGTGTGTCCTGAAACATTTACAAAACTCAGCTTAGAGAGCATAGGGCACTTCCACTCATGGGCGTATAAATTGGGAAAACTAAAAATCAGCAAGACACAAGCACCCCAAAGTTTAGGGCTGCTCTGTTGACAAGAACCTCCACTTCGTTACACCTTAAATATCCCAGGAAAGAGAAAAATGGATAAAGAAGTTGTGGTCCTTATGTACAATGGAATATCACTCAGCCATGAAATCAACGTCATAAGGCTAGTAGCAGCATGATGAGTGGATTTAGGTACGACGATTCTAAGTGCAATAAGTCACACAGAAAAAGACACTTATCATAAGTTATCACCTATAGAGGGAATGTAAAAACCGCTACCCTTGAACTGAATTACAAAACAGAACAGATTCACACGGTTAGAAAACACACTATGGCTGCCTAACGGGAAAGGTGAGGTGGGGTGATGCATAAAACAAGGGTTTCAAATTAGCTCAGATACCGTTCCATAAACCCAATACGTAATAGACAAGACCTACTCCTTGCTCAGGGAACTGGACTCAACACCCCCTATTCACCGCCCAAGATTATATCTGACTAGTAAGAATCTTAAAACCTATGTATTGATATCTCTCTGTGAGTCAAGTGGGTGTAAAGCTGCATAAACACAGCAGTGAAAAGCAGCTAAACCCCATTATAAAACTCAATTAATTTTAAAAACCCGTGAAACAAAGACAGTGAAAGGGAGAGAAATTCTTACAAAATTCGTTCAGGCGCTGTGATGCCACCTGGATTGACCATATCTAGACCCGCAGCTGATTGAGACATAAGGGTGGACACTCTTGGGGCTGAGGGGTTTGGTGAGGTTCGGTGAGCAAACGCAGACGCTTTAAAGTAATACTGCGTGGTACCCATCCCATGGGTCCCAAATCTCCAGGTTCAAGGGCATCTTCCTACATCGAAAACATGCATGAGAAACCCAGAAGACGGTCCACCGAGTGATTGGGAAAGGTTTCTAAAACGCACCTCATTTCTCGTCTCCTTGTGCTCGGGTTCGCCATTCCAGCCGCTTTACTAGCAATCTCCCTCCTTGGAGAATCAGCACCTTTAACCTCCTGTTCCATACAGGTGGCAATTTGAACTGAGGGTGAACGGGAAGACGGGGAACCAATGAGAGACTAGCTCTAGTTGTTGGGACAGGCACAGGTCACTCTATTTTCCCATCAGGAAGAAGAATTAACCACAGGCTCAGTCTGCCGCCCGGAAGCAGAATAGGGCCTAAAGCAATCCTGCGCTTTTGCAGCCAGCTCCCAAGAGAGCGAGTTGAAAAATGGAGCTCGGGGGCACTGCAATTCACAAACCTGCAGACTTATAAATGATAACTCTCGTCTACAAATATATTGAGGGAAGGCAACAAAGAGGATTTGAAAGCAAGGCAGAATTGCAGGAAACAGATTTCAGGAGGCAGATTCGAATCGCCTTTAAAGCACAGGAAAAGCGGCAAAACCTCGACAATGATGCCCTTGGCCAAAAAGGGCGTATGCGTTTTTTCCTGAATATATTCAGGAAAAAACGCATACGCCCTTTTTGGCCAACCAAGCAACCTGGAAAGGCAAATCAGCGCTACAAAGAAGTCTCGCTTCCCATCGGTCAAAAGGGCCATGCTGAGTAAAGTGTCAAAACCAGAAATGCAGGACAGGCCACGGAGAAACGGGAGCCTTGCTACGCTGATGGGCGGGATGTAAATTGCCAACAGCCACTCTGGAGAAGTGTACGGTGTGTCCTGAAACATTTACAAAACTCAGCTTAGAGAGCATAGGGCACTTCCACTCATGGGCGTATAAATTGGGAAAACTAAAAATCAGCAAGACACAAGCACCCCAAAGTTTAGGGCTGCTCTGTTGACAAGAACCTCCACTTCGTTACACCTTAAATATCCCAGGAAAGAGAAAAATGGATAAAGAAGTTGTGGTCCTTATGTACAATGGAATATCACTCAGCCATGAAATCAACGTCATAAGGCTAGTAGCAGCATGATGAGTGGATTTAGGTACGACGATTCTAAGTGCAATAAGTCACACAGAAAAAGACACTTATCATAAGTTATCACCTATAGAGGGAATGTAAAAACCGCTACCCTTGAACTGAATTACAAAACAGAACAGATTCACACGGTTAGAAAACACACTATGGCTGCCTAACGGGAAAGGTGAGGTGGGGTGATGCATAAAAAAGGGTTTCAAATTAGCTCAGATACCGTTCCATAAACCCAATACGTAATAGACAAGACCTACTCCTTGCTCAGGGAACTGGACTCAACACCCCCTATTCACCGCCCAAGTGTATATCTGACTAGTAAGAATCTTAAAACCTATGTATTGATATCTCTCTGTAAGTGAGTCAAGTGGGTGTAAAGCTGCATAAACACAGCAGTGAAAAGCAGCTAAACCCCATTATAAAACTCAATTAATTTTAAAAACCCGTGAAACAAAGACAGTGAAAGGGAGAGAAATTCTTACAAAATTCGTTCAGGCGCTGTGATGCCACCTGGATTGACCATATCTAGACCCGCAGCTGATTGAGACATAAGGGTGGACACTCTTGGGGCTGAGGGGTTTGGTGAGGTTCGGTGAGCAAACGCAGACGCTTTAAAGTAATACTGCATGGTACCCATCCCATGGGTCCCAAATCTCCAGGTTCAAGGGCATCTTCCTACATCGAAAACATGCATGAGAAACCCAGAAGACGGTCCACCGAGTGATTGGGAAAGGTTTGTAAAACGCACCTCATTTCTCGTCTCCTTGTGCTCGGGTTCGCCATTCCAGCCGCTTTACTAGCAATCTCCCTCCTTGGAGAATCAGCACCTTTAACCTCCTGTTCCATACAGGTGGCAATTTGAACTGAGGGTGAACGGGAAGACGGGGAACCAATGAGAGACTAGCTCTAGGTGTTGGGACAGGCACAGGTCACTCTATTTTCCCATCAGGAAGAAGAATTAACCACAGGCTCAGTCTGCCGCCCGGAAGCAGAATAGGGCCTAAAGCAATCCTGCGCTTTTGCGGCCAGCTCCCAAGAGAGCGAGTTGAAAAATGGAGCTCGGGGGCACTGCAATTCACAAACCTGCAGACTTATAAATGATAACTCTCGTCTACAAATATATTGAGGGAAGGCAACAAAGAGGATTTGAAAGCAAGGCAGAATTGCAGGAAACAGATTTCAGGAGGCAGATTCGAATCGCCTTTAAAGCACAGGAAAAGCGGCAAAACCTCGACAATGATGCCCTTGGCCAAAAAGGGCGTATGCGTTTTTTCCTGAATATATTCAGGAAAAAACGCATACGCCCTTTTTGGCCAACCAAGCAACCTGGAAAGGCAAATCAGCGCTACAAAGAAGTCTCGCTTCCCATCGGTCAAAAGGGCCATGCTGAGTAAAGTGTCAAAACCAGAAATGCAGGACGGGCCACGGAGAAACGGGAGCCTTGCTACGCTGATGGGCGGGATGTAAATTGCCAACAGCCACTCTGGAGAAGTGTACGGTGTGTCCTGAAACATTTACAAAACTCAGCTTAGAGAGCATAGGGCACTTCCACTCATGGGCGTATAAATTGGGAAAACTAAAAATCAGCAAGACACAAGCACCCCAAAGTTTAGGGCTGCTCTGTTGACAAGAACCTCCACTTCGTTACACCTTAAATATCCCAGGAAAGAGAAAAATGGATAAAGAAGTTGTGGTCCTTATGTACAATGGAATATCACTCAGCCATGAAATCAACGTCATAAGGCTAGTAGCAGCATGATGAGTGGATTTAGGTACGACGATTCTAAGTGCAATAAGTCACACAGAAAAAGACACTTATCATAAGTTATCACCTATAGAGGGAATGTAAAAACCGCTACCCTTGAACTGAATTACAAAACAGAACAGATTCACACGGTTAGAAAACACACTATGGCTGGCTAACGGGAAAGGTGAGGTGGGGTGATGCATAAAACAAGGGTTTCAAATTAGCTCAGATACCGTTCCATAAACCCAATACGTAATAGACAAGACCTACTCCTTGCTCAGGGAACTGGACTCAACACCCCCTATTCACCGCCCAAGATTATATCTGACTAGTAAGAATCTTAAAACCTATGTATTGATATCTCTCTGTGAGTCAAGTGGGTGTAAAGCTGCATAAACACAGCAGTGAAAAGCAGCTAAACCCCATTATAAAACTCAATTAATTTTAAAAACCCGTGAAACAAAGACAGTGAAAGGGAGATAAATTCTTACAAAATTCGTTCAGGCGCTGTGATGCCACCTGGATTGACCATATCTAGACCCGCAGCTGATTGAGACATAAGGGTGGACACTCTTGGGGCTGAGGGGTTTGGTGAGGTTCGGTGAGCAAACGCAGACGCTTTAAAGTAATACTGCATGGTACCCATCCCATGGGTCCCAAATCTCCAGGTTCAAGGGCATCTTCCTACATCGAAAACATGCATGAGAAACCCAGAAGACGGTCCACCGAGTGATTGGGAAAGGTTTGTAAAACGCACCTCATTTCTCGTCTCCTTGTGCTCGGGTTCGCCATTCCAGCCGCTTTACTAGCAATCTCCCTCCTTGGAGAATCAGCACCTTTAACCTCCTGTTCCATACAGGTGGCAATTTGAACTGAGGGTGAACGGGAAGACGGGGAACCAATGAGAGACTAGCTCTAGGTGTTGGGACAGGCACAGGTCACTCTATTTTCCCATCAGGAAGAAGAATTAACCACAGGCTCAGTCTGCCGCCCGGAAGCAGAATAGGGCCTAAAGCAATCCTGCGCTTTTGCGGCCAGCTCCCAAGAGAGCGAGTTGAAAAATGGAGCTCGGGGGCACTGCAATTCACAAACCTGCAGACTTATAAATGATAACTCTCGTCTACAAATATATTGAGGGAAGGCAACAAAGAGGATTTGAAAGCAAGGCAGAATTGCAGGAAACAGATTTCAGGAGGCAGATTCGAATCGCCTTTAAAGCACAGGAAAAGCGGCAAAACCTCGACAATGATGCCCTTGGCCAAAAAGGGCGTATGCGTTTTTTCCTGAATATATTCAGGAAAAAACGCATACGCCCTTTTTGGCCAACCAAGCAACCTGGAAAGGCAAATCAGCGCTACAAAGAAGTCTCGCTTCCCATCGGTCAAAAGGGCCATGCTGAGTAAAGTGTCAAAACCAGAAATGCAGGACGGGCCACGGAGAAACGGGAGCCTTGCTACGCTGATGGGCGGGATGTAAATTGCCAACAGCCACTCTGGAGAAGTGTACGGTGTGTCCTGAAACATTTACAAAACTCAGCTTAGAGAGCATAGGGCACTTCCACTCATGGGCGTATAAATTGGGAAAACTAAAAATCAGCAAGACACAAGCACCCCAAAGTTTAGGGCTGCTCTGTTGACAAGAACCTCCACTTCGTTACACCTTAAATATCCCAGGAAAGAGAAAAATGGATAAAGAAGTTGTGGTCCTTATGTACAATGGAATATCACTCAGCCATGAAATCAACGTCATAAGGCTAGTAGCAGCATGATGAGTGGATTTAGGTACGACGATTCTAAGTGCAATAAGTCACACAGAAAAAGACACTTATCATAAGTTATCACCTATAGAGGGAATGTAAAAACCGCTACCCTTGAACTGAATTACAAAACAGAAGAGATTCACACGGTTAGAAAACACACTATGGCTGGCTAACGGGAAAGGTGAGGTGGGGTGATGCATAAAACAAGGGTTTCAAATTAGCTCAGATACCGTTCCATAAACCCAATACGTAATAGACAAGACCTACTCCTTGCTCAGGGAACTGGACTCAACACCCCCTATTCACCGCCCAAGATTATATCTGACTAGTAAGAATCTTAAAACCTATGTATTGATATCTCTCTGTGAGTCAAGTGGGTGTAAAGCTGCATAAACACAGCAGTGAAAAGCAGCTAAACCCCATTATAAAACTCAATTAATTTTAAAAACCCGTGAAACAAAGACAGTGAAAGGGAGAGAAATTCTTACAAAATTCGTTCAGGCGCTGTGATGCCACCTGGATTGACCATATCTAGACCCGCAGCTGATTGAGACATAAGGGTGGACACTCTTGGGGCTGAGGGGTTTGGTGAGGTTCGGTGAGCAAACGCAGACGCTTTAAAGTAATACTGCGTGGTACCCATCCCATGGGTCCCAAATCTCCAGGTTCAAGGGCATCTTCCTACATCGAAAACATGCATGAGAAACCCAGAAGACGGTCCACCGAGTGATTGGGAAAGGTTTCTAAAACGCACCTCATTTCTCGTCTCCTTGTGCTCGGGTTCGCCATTCCAGCCGCTTTACTAGCAATCTCCCTCCTTGGAGAATCAGCACCTTTAACCTCCTGTTCCATACAGGTGGCAATTTGAACTGAGGGTGAACGGGAAGACGGGGAACCAATGAGAGACTAGCTCTAGTTGTTGGGACAGGCACAGGTCACTCTATTTTCCCATCAGGAAGAAGAATTAACCACAGGCTCAGTCTGCCGCCCGGAAGCAGAATAGGGCCTAAAGCAATCCTGCGCTTTTGCGGCCAGCTCCCAAGAGAGCGAGTTGAAAAATGGAGCTCGGGGGCACTGCAATTCACAAACCTGCAGACTTATAAATGATAACTCTCGTCTACAAATATATTGAGGGAAGGCAACAAAGAGGATTTGAAAGCAAGGCAGAATTGCAGGAAACAGATTTCAGGAGGCAGATTCGAATCGCCTTTAAAGCACAGGAAAAGCGGCAAAACCTCGACAATGATGCCCTTGGCCAAAAAGGGCGTATGCGTTTTTTCCTGAATATATTCAGGAAAAAACGCATACGCCCTTTTTGGCCAACCAAGCAACCTGGAAAGGCAAATCAGCGCTACAAAGAAGTCTCGCTTCCCATCGGTCAAAAGGGCCATGCTGAGTAAAGTGTCAAAACCAGAAATGCAGGACAGGCCACGGAGAAACGGGAGCCTTGCTACGCTGATGGGCGGGATGTAAATTGCCAACAGCCACTCTGGAGAAGTGTACGGTGTGTCCTGAAACATTTACAAAACTCAGCTTAGAGAGCATAGGGCACTTCCACTCATGGGCGTATAAATTGGGAAAACTAAAAATCAGCAAGACACAAGCACCCCAAAGTTTAGGGCTGCTCTGTTGACAAGAACCTCCACTTCGTTACACCTTAAATATCCCAGGAAAGAGAAAAATGGATAAAGAAGTTGTGGTCCTTATGTACAATGGAATATCACTCAGCCATGAAATCAACGTCATAAGGCTAGTAGCAGCATGATGAGTGGATTTAGGTACGACGATTCTAAGTGCAATAAGTCACACAGAAAAAGACACTTATCATAAGTTATCACCTATAGAGGGAATGTAAAAACCGCTACCCTTGAACTGAATTACAAAACAGAACAGATTCACACGGTTAGAAAACACACTATGGCTGCCTAACGGGAAAGGTGAGGTGGGGTGATGCATAAAAAAGGGTTTCAAATTAGCTCAGATACCGTTCCATAAACCCAATACGTAATAGACAAGACCTACTCCTTGCTCAGGGAACTGGACTCAACACCCCCTATTCACCGCCCAAGATTATATCTGACTAGTAAGAATCTTAAAACCTATGTATTGATATCTCTCTGTAAGTGAGTCAAGTGGGTGTAAAGCTGCATAAACACAGCAGTGAAAAGCAGCTAAACCCCATTATAAAACTCAATTAATTTTAAAAACCCGTGAAACAAAGACAGTGAAAGGGAGAGAAATTCTTACAAAATTCGTTCAGGCGCTGTGATGCCACCTGGATTGACCATATCTAGACCCGCAGCTGATTGAGACATAAGGGTGGACACTCTTGGGGCTGAGGGGTTTGGTGAGGTTCGGTGAGCAAACGCAGACGCTTTAAAGTAATACTGCATGGTACCCATCCCATGGGTCCCAAATCTCCAGGTTCAAGGGCATCTTCCTACATCGAAAACATGCATGAGAAACCCAGAAGACGGTCCACCGAGTGATTGGGAAAGGTTTGTAAAACGCACCTCATTTCTCGTCTCCTTGTGCTCGGGTTCGCCATTCCAGCCGCTTTACTAGCAATCTCCCTCCTTGGAGAATCAGCACCTTTAACCTCCTGTTCCATACAGGTGGCAATTTGAACTGAGGGTGAACGGGAAGACGGGGAACCAATGAGAGACTAGCTCTAGGTGTTGGGACAGGCACAGGTCACTCTATTTTCCCATCAGGAAGAAGAATTAACCACAGGCTCAGTCTGCCGCCCGGAAGCAGAATAGGGCCTAAAGCAATCCTGCGCTTTTGCGGCCAGCTCCCAAGAGAGCGAGTTGAAAAATGGAGCTCGGGGGCACTGCAATTCACAAACCTGCAGACTTATAAATGATAACTCTCGTCTACAAATATATTGAGGGAAGGCAACAAAGAGGATTTGAAAGCAAGGCAGAATTGCAGGAAACAGATTTCAGGAGGCAGATTCGAATCGCCTTTAAAGCACAGGAAAAGCGGCAAAACCTCGACAATGATGCCCTTGGCCAAAAAGGGCGTATGCGTTTTTTCCTGAATATATTCAGGAAAAAACGCATACGCACTTTTTGGCCAACCAAGCAACCTGGAAAGGCAAATCAGCGCTACAAAGAAGTCTCGCTTCCCATCGGTCAAAAGGGCCATGCTGAGTAAAGTGTCAAAACCAGAAATGCAGGATGGGCCACGGAGAAACGGGAGCCTTGCTACGCTGATGGGCGGGATGTAAATTGCCAACAGCCACTCTGGAGAAGTGTACGGTGTGTCCTGAAACATTTACAAAACTCAGCTTAGAGAGCATAGGGCACTTCCACTCATGGGCGTATAAATTGGGAAAACTAAAAATCAGCAAGACACAAGCACCCCAAAGTTTAGGGCTGCTCTGTTGACAAGAACCTCCACTTCGTTACACCTTAAATATCCCAGGAAAGAGAAAAATGGATAAAGAAGTTGTGGTCCTTATGTACAATGGAATATCACTCAGCCATGAAATCAACGTCATAAGGCTAGTAGCAGCATGATGAGTGGATTTAGGTACGATGATTCTAAGTGCAATAAGTCACACAGAAAAAGACACTTATCATAAGTTATCACCTATAGAGGGAATGTAAAAACCGCTACCCTTGAACTGAATTACAAAACAAAACAGATTCACACGGTTAGAAAACACACTATGGCTGCCTAACGGGAAAGGTGAGGTGGGGTGATGCATAAAACAAGGGTTTCAAATTAGCTCAGATACCGTTCCATAAACCCAATACGTAATAGACAAGACCTACTCCTTGCTCAGGGAACTGGACTGAACACCCCCTATTCACCGCCCAAGATTATATCTGACTAGTAAGAATCTTAAAACCTATGTATTGATATCTCTCTGTAAGTGAGTCAAGTGGGTGTAAAGCTGCATAAACACAGCAGTGAAAAGCAGCTAAACCCCATTATAAAACTCAATTAATTTTAAAAACCCGTGAAACAAAGACAGTGAAAGGGAGAGAAATTCTTACAAAATTCGTTCAGGCGCTGTGATGCCACCTGGATTGACCATATCTAGACCCGCAGCTGATTGAGACATAAGGGTGGACACTCTTGGGGCTGAGGGGTTTGGTGAGGTTCGGTGAGCAAACGCAGACGCTTTAAAGTAATACTGCGTGGTACCCATCCCATGGGTCCCAAATCTCCAGGTTCAAGGGCATCTTCCTACATCGAAAACATGCATGAGAAACCCAGAAGACGGTCCACCGAGTGATTGGGAAAGGTTTCTAAAACGCACCTCATTTCTCGTCTCCTTGTGCTCGGGTTCGCCATTCCAGCCGCTTTACTAGCAATCTCCCTCCTTGGAGAATCAGCACCTTTAACCTCCTGTTCCATACAGGTGGCAATTTGAACTGAGGGTGAACGGGAAGACGGGGAACCAATGAGAGACTAGCTCTAGGTGTTGGGACAGGCACAGGTCACTCTATTTTCCCATCAGGAAGAAGAATTAACCACAGGCTCAGTCTGCCGCCCGGAAGCAGAATAGGGCCTAAAGCAATCCTGCGCTTTTGCGGCCAGCTCCCAAGAGAGCGAGTTGAAAAATGGAGCTCGAGGGCACTGCAATTCACAAACCTGCAGACTTATAAATGATAACTCTCGTCTACAAATATATTGAGGGAAGGCAACAAAGAGGATTTGAAAGCAAGGCAGAATTGCAGGAAACAGATTTCAGGAGGCAGATTCGAATCGCCTTTAAAGCACAGGAAAAGTGGCAAAACCTCGACAATGATGCCCTTGGCCAAAAAGGCGTATGCGTTTTTTCCTGAATATATTCAGGAAAAAACGCATACGCCCTTTTTGGCCAACCAAGCAACCTGGAAAGGCAAATCAGCGCTACAAAGAAGTCTCGCTTCCCATCGGTCAAAAGGGCCATGCTGAATAAAGTGTCAAAACCAGAAATGCAGGACAGGCCACGGAGAAACGGGAGCCTTGCTACGCTGATGGGCGGGATGTAAATTGCCAACAACCACTCTGGAGAAGTGTACGGTGTGTCCTGAAACATTTACAAAACTCAGCTTAGAGAGCAAAGGGCACTTCCACTCATGGGCGTATAAATTGGGAAAACTAAAAATCAGCAAGACACAAGCACCCCAAAGTTTAGGGCTGCTCTGTTGACAAGAACCTCCACTTCGTTACACCTTAAATATCCCAGGAAAGAGAAAAATGAATAAAGAAGTTGTGGTCCTTATGTACAATGGAATATCACTCAGCCATGAAATCAACGTCATAAGGCTAGTAGCAGCATGATGAGTGGATTTAGATACGACGATTCTAAGTCAAATAAGTCGCACAGAAAAAGACACTTATCATAAGATATCACCTATAGAGGGAATGTAAAAACCGCTGCCCTTGAACTGAATTACAAAACAGAACAGATTCACACGGTTAGAAAACACACTATGGCTGCCTAACGGGAAAGGTGAGGTGGGGTGATGCATAAAACAAGGGTTTCAAATTAGCTCAGATACCGTTCCATAAACCCAATACGTAATAGACAACACCTACTCCTTGCTCAGGGAACTGGACTCAACACCCCCTATTCACCGCCCAAGATTATATCTGACTAGTAAGAATCTTAAAACCTATGTATTGATATCTCTCTGTAAGTGAGTCAAGTGGGTGTAAAGCTGCATAAACACAGCAGTGAAAAGCAGCTAAACCCCATTATAAAACTCAATTAATTTTAAAAACCCGTGAAACAAAGACAGTGAAAGGGAGAGAAATTCTTACAAAATTCGTTCAGGCGCTGTGATGCCACCTGGATTGACCATATCTAGACCCGCAGCTGATTGAGTCATAAGGGTGGACACTCTTGGGGCTGAGGGGTTTGGTGAGGTTCGGTGAGCAAACGCAGACGCTTTAAAGTAATACTGCGTGGTACCCATCCCATGGGTCCCAAATCTCCATGTTCAAGGGCATCTTCCTACATCGAAAACATGCATGAGAAACCCAGAAGACGGTCCACCGAGTGATTGGGAAAGGTTTGTAAAACGCACCTCATTTCTCGTCTCCTTGTGCTCGGGTTCGCCATTCCAGCCGCTTTACTAGCAATCTCCCTCCTTGGAGAATCAGCACCTTTAACCTCCTGTTCCATACAGGTGGCAATTTGAACTGAGGGTGAACGGGAAGACGGGGAACCAATGAGAGACTAGCTCTAGGTGTTGGGACAGGCACAGGTCACTCTATTTTCCCATCAGGAAGAAGAATTAACCACAGGCTCAGTCTGCCGCCCGGAAGCAGAATAGGGCCTAAAGCAATCCTGCGCTTTTGCGGCCAGCTCCCAAGAGAGCGAGTTGAAAAATGGAGCTCGGGGGCACTGCAATTCACAAACCTGCAGACTTATAAATGATAACTCTCGTCTACAAATATATTGAGGGAAGGCAACAAAGAGGATTTGAAAGCAAGGCAGAATTGCAGGAAACAGATTTCAGGAGGCAGATTCGAATCGCCTTTAAAGCACAGGAAAAGCGGCAAAACCTCGACAATGATGCCCTTGGCCAAAAAGGGCGTATGCGTTTTTTCCTGAATATATTCAGGAAAAAACGCATACGCCCTTTTTGGCCAACCAAGCAACCTGGAAAGGCAAATCAGCGCTACAAAGAAGTCTCGCTTCCCATCGGTCAAAAGGGCCATGCTGAGTAAAGTGTCAAAACCAGAAATGCAGGACAGGCCACGGAGAAACGGGAGCCTTGCTACGCTGATGGGCGGGATGTAAATTGCCAACAGCCACTCTGGAGAAGTGTACGGTGTGTCCTGAAACATTTACAAAATTCAGCTTAGAGAGCATAGGGCACTTCCACTCATGGGCGTATAAATTGGGAAAACTAAAAATCAGCAAGACACAAGCACCCCAAAGTTTAGGGCTGCTCTGTTGACAAGAACCTCCACTTCGTTACACCTTAAATATCCCAGGAAAGAGAAAAATGGATAAAGAAGTTGTGGTCCTTATGTACAATGGAATATCACTCAGCCATGAAATCAACGTCATAAGGCTAGTAGCAGCATGATGAGTGGATTTAGGTACGACGATTCTAAGTGCAATAAGTCACACAGAAAAAAGACACTTATCATAAGTTATCACCTATAGAGGGAATGTAAAAACCGCTACCCTTGAACTGAATTACAAAACAGAACAGATTCACACGGTTAGAAAACACACTATGGCTGCCTAACGGGAAAGGTGAGGTGGGGTGATGCATAAAACAAGGGTTTCAAATTAGCTCAGATACCGTTCCATAAACCCAATACGTAATAGACAAGACCTACTCCTTGCTCAGGGAACTGGACTCAACACCCCCTATTCACCGCCCAAGAGTATATCTGACTAGTAAGAATCTTAAAACCTATGTATTGATATCTCTCTGTAAGTGAGTCAAGTGGGTGTAAAGCTGCATAAACACAGCAGTGAAAAGCAGCTAAACCCCATTATAAAACTCAATTAATTTTAAAAACCCTTGAAACAAAGACAGTGAAAGGGAGAGAAATTCTTACAAAATTCGTTCAGGCGCTGTGATGCCACCTGGATTGACCATATCTAGACCCGCAGCTGATTGAGACATAAGGGTGGACACTCTTGGGGCTGAGGGGTTTGGTGAGGTTCGGTGAGCAAACGCAGACGCTTTAAAGTAATACTGCGTGGTACCCATCCCATGGGTCCCAAATCTCCAGGTTCAAGGGCATCTTCCTACATCGAAAACATGCATGAGAAACCCAGAAGACGGTCCACCGAGTGATTGGGAAAGGTTTCTAAAACGCACCTCATTTCTCGTCTCCTTGTGCTCGGGTTCGCCTTTCCAGCCGCTTTACTAGCAATCTCCCTCCTTGGAGAATCAGCACCTTTAACCTCCTGTTCCATACAGGTGGCAATTTGAACTGAGGGTGAACGGGAAGACGGGGAACCAATGAGAGACTAGCTCTAGGTGTTGGGACAGGCACAGGTCACTCTATTTTCCCATCAGGAAGAAGAATTAACCACAGGCTCAGTCTGCCGCCCGGAAGCAGAATAGGGCCTAAAGCAATCCTGCGCTTTTGCGGCCAGCTCCCAAGAGATCGAGTTGAAAAATGGAGCTCGGGGGCACTGCAATTCACAAACCTGCAGACTTATAAATGATAACTCTCGTCTACAAATATATTGAGGGAAGGCAACAAAGAGGATTTGAAAGCAAGGCAGAATTGCAGGAAACAGATTTCAGGAGGCAGATTCGAATCGCCTTTAAAGCACAGGAAAAGCGGCAAAACCTCGACAATGATGCCCTTGGCCAAAAAGGGCGTATGCGTTTTTTCCTGAATATATTCAGGAAAAAACGCATACGCCCTTTTTGGCCAACCAAGCAACCTGGAAAGGCAAATCAGCGCTACAAAGAAGTCTCGCTTCCCATCGGTCAAAAGGGCCATGCTGAGTAAAGTGTCAAAACCAGAAATGCAGGACAGGCCACGGAGAAACGGGAGCCTTGCTACGCTGATGGGCGGGATGTAAATTGCCAACAGCCACTCTGGAGAAGTGTACGGTGTGTCCTGAAACATTTACAAAACTCAGCTTAGAGAGCATAGGGCACTTCCACTCATGGGCGTATAAATTGGGAAAACTAAAAATCAGCAAGACACAAGCACCCCAAAGTTTAGGGCTGCTCTGTTGACAAGAACCTCCACTTCGTTACACCTTAAATATCCCAGGAAAGAGAAAAATGGATAAAGAAGTTGTGGTCCTTATGTACAATGGAATATCACTCAGCCATGAAATCAACGTCATAAGGCTAGTAGCAGCATGATGAGTGGATTTAGGTACGACGATTCTAAGTCAAATAAGTCACACAGAAAAAGACACTTATCATAAGTTATCACCTATAGAGGGAATGTAAAAACCGCTACCCTTGAACTGAATTACAAAACAGAACAGATTCACACGGTTAGAAAACACACTATGGCTGCCTAACGGGAAAGGTGAGGTGGGGTGATGCATAAAACAAGGGTTTCAAATTAGCTCAGATACCGTTCCATAAACCCAATACGTAATAGACAAGACCTACTCCTTGCTCAGGGAACTGGACTCAACACCCCCTATTCACCGCCCAAGAGTATATCTGACTAGTAAGAATCTTAAAACCTATGTATTGATATCTCTCTGTAAGTGAGTCAAGTGGGTGTAAAGCTGCATAAACACAGCAGTGAAAAGCAGCTAAACCCCATTATAAAACTCAATTAATTTTAAAAACCCTTGAAACAAAGACAGTGAAAGGGAGAGAAATTCTTACAAAATTCGTTCAGGCGCTGTGATGCCACCTGGATTGACCATATCTAGACCCGCAGCTGATTGAGACATAAGGGTGGACACTCTTGGGGCTGAGGGGTTTGGTGAGGTTCGGTGAGCAAACGCAGACGCTTTAAAGTAATACTGCGTGGTACCCATCCCATGGGTCCCAAATCTCCAGGTTCAAGGGCATCTTCCTACATCGAAAACATGCATGAGAAACCCAGAAGACGGTCCACCGAGTGATTGGGAAAGGTTTCTAAAACGCACCTCATTTCTCGTCTCCTTGTGCTCGGGTTCGCCATTCCAGCCGCTTTACTAGCAATCTCCCTCCTTGGAGAATCAGCACCTTTAACCTCCTGTTCCATACAGGTGGCAATTTGAACTGAGGGTGAACGGGAAGACGGGGAACCAATGAGAGACTAGCTCTAGGTGTTGGGACAGGCACAGGTCACTCTATTTTCCCATCAGGAAGAAGAATTAACCACAGGCTCAGTCTGCCGCCCGGAAGCAGAATAGGGCCTAAAGCAATCCTGCGCTTTTGCAGCCAGCTCCCAAGAGAGCGAGTTGAAAAATGGAGCTCGGGGGCACTGCAATTCACAAACCTGCAGACTTATAAATGATAACTCTCGTCTACAAATATATTGAGGGAAGGCAACAAAGAGGATTTGAAAGCAAGGCAGAATTGCAGGAAACAGATTTCAGGAGGCAGATTCGAATCGCCTTTAAAGCACAGGAAAAGCGGCAAAACCTCGACAATGATGCCCTTGGCCAAAAAGGGCGTATGCGTTTTTTCCTGAATATATTCAGGAAAAAACGCATACGCCCTTTTTGGCCAACCAAGCAACCTGGAAAGGCAAATCAGCGCTACAAAGAAGTCTCGCTTCCCATCGGTCAAAAGGGCCATGCTGAGTAAAGTGTCAAAACCAGAAATGCAGGACAGGCCACGGAGAAACGGGAGCCTTGCTACGCTGATGGGCGGGATGTAAATTGCCAACAGCCACTCTGGAGAAGTGTACGGTGTGTCCTGAAACATTTACAAAACTCAGCTTAGAGAGCATAGGGCACTTCCACTCATGGGCGTATAAATTGGGAAAACTAAAAATCAGCAAGACACAAGCACCCCAAAGTTTAGGGCTGCTCTGTTGACAAGAACCTCCACTTCGTTACACCTTAAATATCCCAGGAAAGAGAAAAATGGATAAAGAAGTTGTGGTCCTTATGTACAATGGAATATCACTCAGCCATGAAATCAACGTCATAAGGCTAGTAGCAGCATGATGAGTGGATTTAGGTACGACGATTCTAAGTGCAATAAGTCACACAGAAAAAGACACTTATCATAAGTTATCACCTATAGAGGGAATGTAAAAACCGCTACCCTTGAACTGAATTACAAAACAGAACAGAGTCACAGGGTTAGAAAACACACTATGGCTGCCTAACGGGAAAGGTGAGGTGGGGTGATGCATAAAACAAGGGTTTCAAATTAGCTCAGATACCGTTCCATAAACCCAATACGTAATAGACAACACCTACTCCTTGCTCAGGGAACTGGACTCAACACCCCCTATTCACCGCCCAAGTGTATATCTGACTAGTAAGAATCTTAAAACCTATGTATTGATATCTCTCTGTAAGTGAGTCAAGTGGGTGTAAAGCTGCATAAACACAGCAGTGAAAAGCAGCTAAACCCCATTATAAAACTCAATTAATTTTAAAAACCCGTGAAACAAAGACAGTGAAAGGGAGAGAAATTCTTACAAAATTCGTTCAGGCGCTGTGATGCCACCTGGATTGACCATATCTAGACCCGCAGCTGATTGAGACATAAGGGTGGACACTCTTGGGGCTGAGGGGTTTGGTGAGGTTCGGTGAGCAAACGCAGACGCTTTAAAGTAATACTGCATGGTACCCATCCCATGGGTCCCAAATCTCCAGGTTCAAGGGCATCTTCCTACATCGAAAACATGCATGAGAAACCCAGAAGACGGTCCACCGAGTGATTGGGAAAGGTTTCTAAAACGCACCTCATTTCTCGTCTCCTTGTGCTCGGGTTCGCCATTCCAGCCGCTTTACTAGCAATCTCCCTCCTTGGAGAATCAGCACCTTTAACCTCCTGTTCCATACAGGTGGCAATTTGAACTGAGGGTGAACGGGAAGACGGGGAACCAATGAGAGACTAGCTCTAGGTGTTGGGACAGGCACAGGTCACTCTATTTTCCCATCAGGAAGAAGAATTAACCACAGGCTCAGTCTGCCGCCCGGAAGCAGAATAGGGCCTAAAGCAATCCTGCGCTTTTGCGGCCAGCTCCCAAGAGAGCGAGTTGAAAAATGGAGCTCGGGGGCACTGCAATTCACAAACCTGCAGACTTATAAATGATAACTCTCGTCTACAAATATATTGAGGGAAGGCAACAAAGAGGATTTGAAAGCAAGGCAGAATTGCAGGAAACAGATTTCAGGAGGCAGATTCGAATCGCCTTTAAAGCACAGGAAAAGCGGCAAAACCTCGACAATGATGCCCTTGGCCAAAAAGGGCGTATGCGTTTTTTCCTGAATATATTCAGGAAAAAACGCATACGCCCTTTTTGGCCAACCAAGCAACCTGGAAAGGCAAATCAGCGCTACAAAGAAGTCTCGCTTCCCATCGGTCAAAAGGGCCATGCTGAGTAAAGTGTCAAAACCAGAAATGCAGGACAGGCCACGGAGAAACGGGAGCCTTGCTACGCTGATGGGCGGGATGTAAATTGCCAACAGCCACTCTGGAGAAGTGTACGGTGTGTCCTGAAACATTTACAAAACTCAGCTTAGAGAGCATAGGGCACTTCCACTCATGGGCGTATAAATTGGGAAAACTAAAAATCAGCAAGACACAAGCACCCCAAAGTTTAGGGCTGCTCTGTTGACAAGAACCTCCACTTCGTTACACCTTAAATATCCCAGGAAAGAGAAAAATGGATAAAGAAGTTGTGGTCCTTATGTACAATGGAATATCACTCAGCCATGAAATCAACGTCATAAGGCTAGTAGCAGCATGATGAGTGGATTTAGGTACGACGATTCTAAGTGCAATAAGTCACACAGAAAAAGACACTTATCATAAGTTATCACCTATAGAGGGAATGTAAAAACCGCTACCCTTGAACTGAATTACAAAACAGAACAGATTCACACGGTTAGAAAACACACTATGGCTGCCTAACGGGAAAGGTGAGGTGGGGTGATGCATAAAACAAGGGTTTCAAATTAGCTCAGATATCGTTCCATAAACCCAATACGTAATAGACAAGACCTACTCCTTGCTCAGGGAACTGGACTCAACACCCCCTATTCACCGCCCAAGATTATATCTGACTAGTAAGAATCTTAAAACCTATGTATTGATATCTCTCTGTAAGTGAGTCAAGTGGGTGTAAAGCTGCATAAACACAGCAGTGAAAAGCAGCTAAACCCCATTATAAAACTCAATTAATTTTAAAAACCTGTGAAACAAAGACAGTGAAAGGGAGAGAAATTCTTACAAAATTCGTTCAGGCGCTGTGATGCCACCTGGATTGACCATATCTAGACCCACAACTGATTGAGACATAAGGGTGGACACTCTTGGGGCTGAGGGGTTTGGTGAGGTTCGGTGAGCAAACGCAGACGCTTTAAAGTAATACTGCGTGGTACCCATCCCATGGGTCCCAAATCTCCAGGTTCAAGGGCATCTTCCTACATCGAAAACATGCATGAGAAACCCAGAAGACGGTCCACCGAGTGATTGGGAAAGGTTTCTAAAACGCACCTCATTTCTCGTCTCCTTGTGCTCGAGTTCGCCATTCCAGCCGCTTTACTAGCAATCTCCCTCCTTGGAGAATCAGCACCTTTAACCTCCTGTTCCATACAGGTGGCAATTTGAACTGAGGGTGAACGGGAAGACGGGGAACCAATGAGAGACTAGCTCTAGGTGTTGGGACAGGCACAGGTCACTCTATTTTCCCATCAGGAAGAAGAATTAACCACAGGCTCAGTCTGCCGCCCGGAAGCAGAATAGGGCCTAAAGCAATCCTGCGCTTTTGCGGCCAGCTCCCAAGAGAGCGAGTTGAAAAATGGAGCTCGGGGGCACTGCAATTCACAAACCTGCAGACTTATAAATGATAACTGTCGTCTACAAATATATTGAGGGAAGGCAACAAAGAGGATTTGAAAGCAAGGCAGAATTGCAGGAAACAGATTTCAGGAGGCAGATTCGAATCGCCTTTAAAGCACAGGAAAAGCGGCAAAACCTCGACAATGATGCCCTTGGCCAAAAAGGGCGTATGCGTTTTTTCCTGAATATATTCAGGAAAAAACGCATACGCCCTTTTTGGCCAACCAAGCAACCTGGAAAGGCAAATCAGCGCTACAAAGAAGTCTCGCTTCCCATCGGTCAAAAGGGCCATGCTGAGTAAAGTGTCAAAACCAGAAATGCAGGACAGGCCACGGAGAAACGGGAGCCTTGCTACGCTGATGGGCGGGATGTAAATTGCCAACAACCACTCTGGAGAAGTGTACGGTGTGTCCTGAAACATTTACAAAACTCAGCTTAGAGAGCATAGGGCACTTCCACTCATGGGCGTATAAATTGGGAAAACTAAAAATCAGCAAGACAGAAGCACCCCAAAGATTAGGGCTGCTCTGTTGACAAGAACCTCCACTTCGTTACACCTTAAATATCCCAGGAAAGAGAAAAATGGATAAAGAAGTTGTGGTCCTTATGTACAATGGAATATCACTCAGCCATGAAATCAACGTCATAAGGCTAGTAGCAGCATGATGAGTGGATTTAGGTACGACGATTCTAACTCAAATAAGTCACACAGAAAAAGACACTTATCATAAGATATCACCTATAGAGGGAATGTAAAAACCGCTGCCCTTGAACTGAATTACAAAACAGAACAGAGTCACACGGTTAGAAAACACACTATGGCTGCCTAACGGGAAAGGTGAGGTGGGGTGATGCATAAAACAAGGGTTTCAAATTAGCTCAGATACCGTTCCATAAACCCAATATGTAATAGAAAAGACCTACTCCTTGCTCAGGGAACTGGACTCAACACCCCCTATTCACCGCCCAAGAATATATCTGACTAGTAAGAATCTTAAAACCTATGTATTGATATCTCTCTGTAAGTGAGTCAAGTGGGTGTAAAGCTGCATAAACACAGCAGTGAAAAGCAGCTAAACCCCATTATAAAACTCAATTAATTTTAAAAACCCGTGAAACAAAGACAGTGAAAGGGAGAGAAATTCTTACAAAATTCGTTCAGGCGCTGTGATGCCACCTGGATTGACCATATCTAGACCCGCAGCTGATTGAGACATAAGGGTGGACACTCTTGGGGCTGAGGGGTTTGGTGAGGTTCGGTGAGCAAACGCAGACGCTTTAAAGTAATACTGCGTGGTACCCATCCCATGGGTCCCAAATCTCCAGGTTCAAGGGCATCTTCCTACATCGAAAACATGCATGAGAAACCCAGAAGACGGTCCACCGAGTGATTGGGAAAGGTTTCTAAAACGCACCTCATTTTTCGTCTCCTTGTGCTCGGGTTCGCCATTCCAGCCGCTTTACTAGCAATCTCCCTCCTTGGAGAATC
The DNA here is from genome assembly GCF_028021215.1 of Eschrichtius robustus. Lineage (NCBI taxonomy): Eukaryota > Metazoa > Chordata > Mammalia > Artiodactyla > Eschrichtiidae > Eschrichtius > Eschrichtius robustus. The sequence continues at coordinate 67,257,053 of NC_090830.1, read as the reverse complement.
AGCACCTTTAACCTCCTGTTCCATACAGGTGGCAATTTGAACTGAGGGTGAACGGGAAGACGGGGAACCAATGAGAGACTAGCTCTAGGTGTTGGGACAGGCACAGGTCACTCTATTTTCCCATCAGGAAGAAGAATTAACCACAGGCTCAGTCTGCCGCCCGGAAGCAGAATAGGGCCTAAAGCAATCCTGCGCTTTTGCGGCCAGCTCCCAAGAGAGTGAGTTGAAAAATGGAGCTCGGGGGCACTGCAATTCACAAACCTGCAGACTTATAAATGATAACTCTCGTCTACAAATATATTGAGGGAAGGCAACAAAGAGGATTTGAAAGCAAAGCAGAATTGCAGGAAACAGATTTCAGGAGGCAGATTCGAATCGCCTTTAAAGCACAGGAAAAGCGGCAAAACCTCGACAATGATGCCCTTGGCCAAAAAGGGCGTATGCGTTTTTTCCTGAATATATTCAGGAAAAAACGCATACGCCCTTTTTGGCCAACCAAGCAACCTGGAAATGCAAATCAGCGCTACAAAGAAGTCTCGCTTCCCATCGGTCAAAAGGGCCATGCTGAGTAAAGTGTCAAAACCAGAAATGCAGGACAGGCCACGGAGAAACGGGAGCCTTGCTACGCTGATGGGCGGGATGTAAATTGCCAACAGCCACTCTGGAGAAGTGTACGGTGTGTCCTGAAACATTTACAAAACTCAGCTTAGAGAGCATAGGGCACTTTCACTCATGGGCGTATAAATTGGGAAAACTAAAAATCAGCAAGACACAAGCACCCCAAAGTTTAGGGCTGCTCTGTTGACAAGAACCTCCACTTCGTTACACCTTAAATATCCCAGGAAAGAGAAAAATGGATAAAGAAGTTGTGGTCCTTATGTACAATGGAATATCACTCAGCCATGAAATCAACGTCATAAGGTTAGTAGCAGCATGATGAGTGGATTTAGGTACGACGATTCTAAGTGCAATAAGTCACACAGAAAAAGACACTTATCATAAGTTATCACCTATAGAGGGAATGTAAAAACCGCTACCCTTGAACTGAATTACAAAACAGAACAGATTCACACGGTTAGAAAACACACTATGGCTGCCTAACGGGAAAGGTGAGGTGGGGTGATGCATAAAACAAGGGTTTCAAATTAGCTCAGATACCGTTCCATAAACCCAATACGTAATAGACAAGACCTACTCCTTGCTCAGGGAACTGGACTCAACACCCCCTATTCACCGCCCAAGAGTATATCTGACTAGTAAGAATCTTAAAACCTATGTATTGATATCTCTCTGTAAGTGAGTCAAGTGGGTGTAAAGCTGCATAAACACAGCAGTGAAAAGCAGCTAAACCCCATTATAAAACTCAATTAATTTTAAAAACCCTTGAAACAAAGACAGTGAAAGGGAGAGAAATTCTTACAAAATTCGTTCAGGCGCTGTGATGCCACCTGGATTGACCATATCTAGACCCGCAGCTGATTGAGACATAAGGGTGGACACTCTTGGGGCTGAGGGGTTTGGTGAGGTTCGGTGAGCAAACGCAGACGCTTTAAAGTAATACTGCGTGGTACCCATCCCATGGGTCCCAAATCTCCAGGTTCAAGGGCATCTTCCTACATCGAAAACATGCATGAGAAACCCAGAAGACGGTCCACCGAGTGATTGGGAAAGGTTTCTAAAACGCACCTCATTTCTCGTCTCCTTGTGCTCGGGTTCGCCATTCCAGCCGCTTTACTAGCAATCTCCCTCCTTGGAGAATCAGCACCTTTAACCTCCTGTTCCATACAGGTGGCAATTTGAACTGAGGGTGAACGGGAAGACGGGGAACCAATGAGAGACTAGCTCTAGGTGTTGGGACAGGCACAGGTCACTCTATTTTCCCATCAGGAAGAAGAATTAACCACAGGCTCAGTCTGCCGCCCGGAAGCAGAATAGGGCCTAAAGCAATCCTGCGCTTTTGCGGCCAGCTCCCAAGAGAGCGAGTTGAAAAATGGAGCTCGGGGGCACTGCAATTCACAAACCTGCAGACTTATAAATGATAACTCTCGTCTACAAATATATTGAGGGAAGGCAACAAAGAGGATTTGAAAGCAAGGCAGAATTGCAGGAAACAGATTTCAGGAGGCAGATTCGAATCGCCTTTAAAGCACAGGAAAAGCGGCAAAACCTCGACAATGATGCCCTTGGCCAAAAAGGGCGTATGCGTTTTTTCCTGAATATATTCAGGAAAAAACGCATACGCCCTTTTTGGCCAACCAAGCAACCTGGAAAGGCAAATCAGCGCTACAAAGAAGTCTCGCTTCCCATCGGTCAAAAGGGCCATGCTGAGTAAAGTGTCAAAACCAGAAATGCAGGACAGGCCACGGAGAAACGGGAGCCTTGCTACGCTGATGGGCGGGATGTAAATTGCCAACAGCCACTCTGGAGAAGTGTACGGTGTGTCCTGAAACATTTACAAAACTCAGCTTAGAGAGCATAGGGCACTTCCACTCATGGGCGTATAAATTGGGAAAACTAAAAATCAGCAAGACACAAGCACCCCAAAGTTTAGGGCTGCTCTGTTGACAAGAACCTCCACTTCGTTACACCTTAAATATCCCAGGAAAGAGAAAAATGGATAAAGAAGTTGTGGTCCTTATGTACAATGGAATATCACTCAGCCATGAAATCAACGTCATAAGGCTAGTAGCAGCATGATGAGTGGATTTAGGTACGACGATTCTAAGTGCAATAAGTCACACAGAAAAAGACACTTATCATAAGTTATCACCTATAGAGGGAATGTAAAAACCGCTACCCTTGAACTGAATTACAAAACAGAACAGAGTCACAGGGTTAGAAAACACACTATGGCTGCCTAACGGGAAAGGTGAGGTGGGGTGATGCATAAAACAAGGGTTTCAAATTAGCTCAGATACCGTTCCATAAACCCAATACGTAATAGACAACACCTACTCCTTGCTCAGGGAACTGGACTCAACACCCCCTATTCACCGCCCAAGTGTATATCTGACTAGTAAGAATCTTAAAACCTATGTATTGATATCTCTCTGTAAGTGAGTCAAGTGGGTGTAAACCTGCATAAACACAGCAGTGAAAAGCAGCTAAACCCCATTATAAAACTCAATTAATTTTAAAAACCCGTGAAACAAAGACAGTGAAAGGGAGAGAAATTCTTACAAAATTCGTTCAGGCGCTGTGATGCCACCTGGATTGACCATATCTAGACCCGCAGCTGATTGAGACATAAGGGTGGACACTCTTGGGGCTGAGGGGTTTGGTGAGGTTCGGTGAGCAAACGCAGACGCTTTAAAGTAATACTGCATGGTACCCATCCCATGGGTCCCAAATCTCCAGGTTCAAGGGCATCTTCCTACATCGAAAACATGCATGAGAAACCCAGAAGACGGTCCACCGAGTGATTGGGAAAGGTTTCTAAAACGCACCTCATTTCTCGTCTCCTTGTGCTCGGGTTCGCCATTCCAGCCGCTTTACTAGCAATCTCCCTCCTTGGAGAATCAGCACCTTTAACCTCCTGTTCCATACAGGTGGCAATTTGAACTGAGGGTGAACGGGAAGACGGGGAACCAATGAGAGACTAGCTCTAGGTGTTGGGACAGGCACAGGTCACTCTATTTTCCCATCAGGAAGAAGAATTAACCACAGGCTCAGTCTGCCGCCCGGAAGCAGAATAGGGCCTAAAGCAATCCTGCGCTTTTGCGGCCAGCTCCCAAGAGAGCGAGTTGAAAAATGGAGCTCGGGGGCACTGCAATTCACAAACCTGCAGACTTATAAATGATAACTCTCGTCTACAAATATATTGAGGGAAGGCAACAAAGAGGATTTGAAAGCAAGGCAGAATTGCAGGAAACAGATTTCAGGAGGCAGATTCGAATCGCCTTTAAAGCACAGGAAAAGCGGCAAAACCTCGACAATGATGCCCTTGGCCAAAAAGGGCGTATGCGTTTTTTCCTGAATATATTCAGGAAAAAACGCATACGCCCTTTTTGGCCAACCAAGCAACCTGGAAAGGCAAATCAGCGCTACAAAGAAGTCTCGCTTCCCATCGGTCAAAAGGGCCATGCTGAGTAAAGTGTCAAAACCAGAAATGCAGGACAGGCCACGGAGAAACGGGAGCCTTGCTACGCTGATGGGCGGGATGTAAATTGCCAACAGCCACTCTGGAGAAGTGTACGGTGTGTCCTGAAACATTTACAAAACTCAGCTTAGAGAGCATAGGGCACTTCCACTCATGGGCGTATAAATTGGGAAAACTAAAAATCAGCAAGACACAAGCACCCCAAAGTTTAGGGCTGCTCTGTTGACAAGAACCTCCACTTCGTTACACCTTAAATATCCCAGGAAAGAGAAAAATGGATAAAGAAGTTGTGGTCCTTATGTACAATGGAATATCACTCAGCCATGAAATCAACGTCATAAGGCTAGTAGCAGCATGATGAGTGGATTTAGGTACGACGATTCTAAGTGCAATAAGTCACACAGAAAAAGACACTTATCATAAGTTATCACCTATAGAGGGAATGTAAAAACCGCTACCCTTGAACTGAATTACAAAACAGAACAGATTCACACGGTTAGAAAACACACTATGGCTGCCTAACGGGAAAGGTGAGGTGGGGTGATGCATAAAACAAGGGTTTCAAATTAGCTCAGATATCGTTCCATAAACCCAATACGTAATAGACAAGACCTACTCCTTGCTCAGGGAACTGGACTCAACACCCCCTATTCACCGCCCAAGATTATATCTGACTAGTAAGAATCTTAAAACCTATGTATTGATATCTCTCTGTAAGTGAGTCAAGTGGGTGTAAAGCTGCATAAACACAGCAGTGAAAAGCAGCTAAACCCCATTATAAAACTCAATTAATTTTAAAAACCTGTGAAACAAAGACAGTGAAAGGGAGAGAAATTCTTACAAAATTCGTTCAGGCGCTGTGATGCCACCTGGATTGACCATATCTAGACCCACAACTGATTGAGACATAAGGGTGGACACTCTTGGGGCTGAGGGGTTTGGTGAGGTTCGGTGAGCAAACGCAGACGCTTTAAAGTAATACTGCGTGGTACCCATCCCATGGGTCCCAAATCTCCAGGTTCAAGGGCATCTTCCTACATCGAAAACATGCATGAGAAACCCAGAAGACGGTCCACCGAGTGATTGGGAAAGGTTTCTAAAACGCACCTCATTTCTCGTCTCCTTGTGCTCGGGTTCGCCATTCCAGCCGCTTTACTAGCAATCTCCCTCCTTGGAGAATCAGCACCTTTAACCTCCTGTTCCATACAGGTGGCAATTTGAACTGAGGGTGAACGGGAAGACGGGGAACCAATGAGAGACTAGCTCTAGGTGTTGGGACAGGCACAGGTCACTCTATTTTCCCATCAGGAAGAAGAATTAACCACAGGCTCAGTCTGCCGCCCGGAAGCAGAATAGGGCCTAAAGCAATCCTGCGCTTTTGCGGCCAGCTCCCAAGAGAGCGAGTTGAAAAATGGAGCTCGGGGGCACTGCAATTCACAAACCTGCAGACTTATAAATGATAACTGTCGTCTACAAATATATTGAGGGAAGGCAACAAAGAGGATTTGAAAGCAAGGCAGAATTGCAGGAAACAGATTTCAGGAGGCAGATTCGAATCGCCTTTAAAGCACAGGAAAAGCGGCAAAACCTCGACAATGATGCCCTTGGCCAAAAAGGGCGTATGCGTTTTTTCCTGAATATATTCAGGAAAAAACGCATACGCCCTTTTTGGCCAACCAAGCAACCTGGAAAGGCAAATCAGCGCTACAAAGAAGTCTCGCTTCCCATCGGTCAAAAGGGCCATGCTGAGTAAAGTGTCAAAACCAGAAATGCAGGACAGGCCACGGAGAAACGGGAGCCTTGCTACGCTGATGGGCGGGATGTAAATTGCCAACAACCACTCTGGAGAAGTGTACGGTGTGTCCTGAAACATTTACAAAACTCAGCTTAGAGAGCATAGGGCACTTCCACTCATGGGCGTATAAATTGGGAAAACTAAAAATCAGCAAGACAGAAGCACCCCAAAGATTAGGGCTGCTCTGTTGACAAGAACCTCCACTTCGTTACACCTTAAATATCCCAGGAAAGAGAAAAATGGATAAAGAAGTTGTGGTCCTTATGTACAATGGAATATCACTCAGCCATGAAATCAACGTCATAAGGCTAGTAGCAGCATGATGAGTGGATTTAGGTACGACGATTCTAACTCAAATAAGTCACACAGAAAAAGACACTTATCATAAGATATCACCTATAGAGGGAATGTAAAAACCGCTGCCCTTGAACTGAATTACAAAACAGAACAGAGTCACACGGTTAGAAAACACACTATGGCTGCCTAACGGGAAAGGTGAGGTGGGGTGATGCATAAAACAAGGGTTTCAAATTAGCTCAGATACCGTTCCATAAACCCAATATGTAATAGACAAGACCTACTCCTTGCTCAGGGAACTGGACTCAACACCCCCTATTCACCGCCCAAGAATATATCTGACTAGTAAGAATCTTAAAACCTATGTATTGATATCTCTCTGTAAGTGAGTCAAGTGGGTGTAAAGCTGCATAAACACAGCAGTGAAAAGCAGCTAAACCCCATTATAAAACTCAATTAATTTTAAAAACCCGTGAAACAAAGACAGTGAAAGGGAGAGAAATTCTTACAAAATTCGTTCAGGCGCTGTGATGCCACCTGGATTGACCATATCTAGACCCGCAGCTGATTGAGACATAAGGGTGGACACTCTTGGGGCTGAGGGGTTTGGTGAGGTTCGGTGAGCAAACGCAGACGCTTTAAAGTAATACTGCGTGGTACCCATCCCATGGGTCCCAAATCTCCAGGTTCAAGGGCATCTTCCTACATCGAAAACATGCATGAGAAACCCAGAAGACGGTCCACCGAGTGATTGGGAAAGGTTTCTAAAACGCACCTCATTTTTCGTCTCCTTGTGCTCGGGTTCGCCATTCCAGCCGCTTTACTAGCAATCTCCCTCCTTGGAGAATCAGCACCTTTAACCTCCTGTTCCATACAGGTGGCAATTTGAACTGAGGGTGAACGGGAAGACGGGGAACCAATGAGAGACTAGCTCTAGGTGTTGGGACAGGCACAGGTCACTCTTTTTTCCCATCAGGAAGAAGAATTAACCACAGGCTCAGTCTGCCGCCCGGAAGCAGAATAGGGCCTAAAGCAATCCTGCGCTTTTGCGGCCAGCTCCCAAGAGAGCGAGTTGAAAAATGGAGCTCGGGGGCACTGCAATTCACAAACCTGCAGACTTATAAATGATAACTCTCGTCTACAAATATATTGAGGGAAGGCAACAAAGAGGATTTGAAAGCAAAGCAGAATTGCAGGAAACAGATTTCAGGAGGCAGATTCGAATCGCCTTTAAAGCACAGGAAAAGCGGCAAAACCTCGACAATGATGCCCTTGGCCAAAAAGGGCGTATGCGTTTTTTCCTGAATATATTCAGGAAAAAACGCATACGCCCTTTTTGGCCAACCAAGCAACCTGGAAATGCAAATCAGCGCTACAAAGAAGTCTCGCTTCCCATCGGTCAAAAGGGCCATGCTGAGTAAAGTGTCAAAACCAGAAATGCAGGACAGGCCACGGAGAAACGGGAGCCTTGCTACGCTGATGGGCGGGATGTAAATTGCCAACAGCCACTCTGGAGAAGTGTACGGTGTGTCCTGAAACATTTACAAAACTCAGCTTAGAGAGCATAGGGCACTTTCACTCATGGGCGTATAAATTGGGAAAACTAAAAATCAGCAAGACACAAGCACCCCAAAGTTTAGGGCTGCTCTGTTGACAAGAACCTCCACTTCGTTACACCTTAAATATCCCAGGAAAGAGAAAAATGGATAAAGAAGTTGTGGTCCTTATGTACAATGGAATATCACTCAGCCATGAAATCAACGTCATAAGGTTAGTAGCAGCATGATGAGTGGATTTAGGTACGACGATTCTAAGTGCAATAAGTCACACAGAAAAAGACACTTATCATAAGTTATCACCTATAGAGGGAATGTAAAAACCGCTACCCTTGAACTGAATTACAAAACAGAACAGATTCACACGGTTAGAAAACACACTATGGCTGCCTAACGGGAAAGGTGAGGTGGGGTGATGCATAAAACAAGGGTTTCAAATTAGCTCAGATACCGTTCCATAAACACAATACGTAATAGACAAGACCTACTCCTTGCTCAGGGAACTGGACTCAACACCCCCTATTCACCGCCCAAGAGTATATCTGACTAGTAAGAATCTTAAAACCTATGTATTGATATCTCTCTGTAAGTGAGTCAAGTGGGTGTAAAGCTGCATAAACACAGCAGTGAAAAGCAGCTAAACCCCATTATAAAACTCAATTAATTTTAAAAACCCTTGAAACAAAGACAGTGAAAGGGAGAGAAATTCTTACAAAATTCGTTCAGGCGCTGTGATGCCACCTGGATTGACCATATCTAGACCCGCAGCTGATTGAGACATAAGGGTGGACACTCTTGGGGCTGAGGGGTTTGGTGAGGTTCGGTGAGCAAACGCAGACGCTTTAAAGTAATACTGCGTGGTACCCATCCCATGGGTCCCAAATCTCCAGGTTCAAGGGCATCTTCCTACATCGAAAACATGCATGAGAAACCCAGAAGACGGTCCACCGAGTGATTGGGAAAGGTTTCTAAAACGCACCTCATTTCTCGTCTCCTTGTGCTCGGGTTCGCCATTCCAGCCGCTTTACTAGCAATCTCCCTCCTTGGAGAATCAGCACCTTTAACCTCCTGTTCCATACAGGTGGCAATTTGAACTGAGGGTGAACGGGAAGACGGGGAACCAATGAGAGACTAGCTCTAGGTGTTGGGACAGGCACAGGTCACTCTATTTTCCCATCAGGAAGAAGAATTAACCACAGGCTCAGTCTGCCGCCCGGAAGCAGAATAGGGCCTAAAGCAATCCTGCGCTTTTGCGGCCAGCTCCCAAGAGAGCGAGTTGAAAAATGGAGCTCGGGGGCACTGCAATTCACAAACCTGCAGACTTATAAATGATAACTCTCGTCTACAAATATATTGAGGGAAGGCAACAAAGAGGATTTGAAAGCAAGGCAGAATTGCAGGAAACAGATTTCAGGAGGCAGATTCGAATCGCCTTTAAAGCACAGGAAAAGCGGCAAAACCTCGACAATGATGCCCTTGGCCAAAAAGGGCGTATGCGTTTTTTCCTGAATATATTCAGGAAAAAACGCATACGCCCTTTTTGGCCAACCAAGCAACCTGGAAAGGCAAATCAGCGCTACAAAGAAGTCTCGCTTCCCATCGGTCAAAAGGGCCATGCTGAGTAAAGTGTCAAAACCAGAAATGCAGGACAGGCCACGGAGAAACGGGAGCCTTGCTACGCTGATGGGCGGGATGTAAATTGCCAACAGCCACTCTGGAGAAGTGTACGGTGTGTCCTGAAACATTTACAAAACTCAGCTTAGAGAGCATAGGGCACTTTCACTCATGGGCGTATAAATTGGGAAAACTAAAAATCAGCAAGACACAAGCACCCCAAAGTTTAGGGCTGCTCTGTTGACAAGAACCTCCACTTCGTTACACCTTAAATATCCCAGGAAAGAGAAAAATGGATAAAGAAGTTGTGGTCCTTATGTACAATGGAATATCACTCAGCCATGAAATCAACGTCATAAGGCTAGTAGCAGCATGATGAGTGGATTTAGGTACGACGATTCTAAGTGCAATAAGTCACACAGAAAAAGACACTTATCATAAGTTATCACCTATAGAGGGAATGTAAAAACCGCTACCCTTGAACTGAATTACAAAACAGAACAGATTCACACGGTTAGAAAACACACTATGGCTGGCTAACGGGAAAGGTGAGGTGGGGTGATGCATAAAACAAGGGTTTCAAATTAGCTCAGATACCGTTCCATAAACCCAATACGTAATAGACAAGACCTACTCCTTGCTCAGGGAACTGGACTCAACACCCCCTATTCACCGCCCAAGATTATATCTGACTAGTAAGAATCTTAAAACCTATGTATTGATATTTCTCTGTAAGTGAGTCAAGTGGGTGTAAAGCTGCATAAACACAGCAGTGAAAAGCAGCTAAACCCATTATAAAACTCAATTAATTTTAAAAACCCGTGAAACAAAGACAGTGAAAGGGAGAGAAATTCTTACAAAATTCGTTCAGGCGCTGTGATGCCACCTGGATTGACCATATCTAGACCCGCAGCTGATTGAGACATAAGGGTGGACACTCTTGGGGCTGAGGGGTTTGGTGAGGTTCGGTGAGCAAACGCAGACGCTTTAAAGTAATACTGCGTGGTACCCATCCCATGGGTCCCAAATCTCCAGGTTCAAGGGCATCTTCCTACATCGAAAACATGCATGAGAAACCCAGAAGACGGTCCACCGAGTGATTGGGAAAGGTTTCTAAAACGCACCTCATTTCTCGTCTCCTTGTGCTCGGGTTCGCCATTCCAGCCGCTTTACTAGCAATCTCCCTCCTTGGAGAATCAGCACCTTTAACCTCCTGTTCCATACAGGTGGCAATTTGAACTGAGGGTGAACGGGAAGACGGGGAACCAATGAGAGACTAGCTCTAGGTGTTGGGACAGGCACAGGTCACTCTATTTTCCCATCAGGAAGAAGAATTAACCACAGGCTCAGTCTGCCGCCCGGAAGCAGAATAGGGCCTAAAGCAATCCTGCGCTTTTGCGGCCAGCTCCCAAGAGAGCGAGTTGAAAAATGGAGCTCGGGGGCACTGCAATTCACAAACCTGCAGACTTATAAATGATAACTCTCGTCTACAAATATATTGAGGGAAGGCAACAAAGAGGATTTGAAAGCAAGGCAGAATTGCAGGAAACAGATTTCAGGAGGCAGATTCGAATCGCCTTTAAAGCCCAGGAAAAGCGGCAAAACCTCGACAATGATGCCCTTGGCCAAAAAGGGCGTATGCGTTTTTTCCTGAATATATTCAGGAAAAAACGCATACGCCCTTTTTGGCCAACCAAGCAACCTGGAAAGGCAAATCAGCGCTACAAAGAAGTCTCGCTTCCCATCGGTCAAAAGGGCCATGCTGAGTAAAGTGTCAAAACCAGAAATGCAGGACAGGCCACGGAGAAACGGGAGCCTTGCTACGCTGATGGGCGGGATGTAAATTGCCAACAGCCACTCTGGAGAAGTGTACGGTGTGTCCTGAAACATTTACAAAACTCAGCTTAGAGAGCATAGGGCACTTCCACTCATGGGCGTATAAATTGGGAAAACTAAAAATCAGCAAGACACAAGCACCCCAAAGTTTAGGGCTGCTCTGTTGACAAGAACCTCCACTTCGTTACACCTTAAATATCCCAGGAAAGAGAAAAATGGATAAAGAAGTTGTGGTCCTTATGTACAATGGAATATCACTCAGCCATGAAATCAACGTCATAAGGCTAGTAGCAGCATGATGAGTGGATTTAGGTACGACGATTCTAAGTGCAATAAGTCACACAGAAAAAGACACTTATCATAAGTTATCACCTATAGAGGGAATGTAAAAACCGCTACCCTTGAACTGAATTACAAAACAGAACAGATTCACACGGTTAGAAAACACACTATGGCTGGCTAACGGGAAAGGTGAGGTGGGGTGATGCATAAAACAAGGGTTTCAAATTAGCTCAGATACCGTTCCATAAACCCAATACGTAATAGACAAGACCTACTCCTTGCTCAGGGAACTGGACTCAACACCCCCTATTCACCGCCCAAGATTATATCTGACTAGTAAGAATCTTAAAACCTATGTATTGATATCTCTCTGTGAGTCAAGTGGGTGTAAAGCTGCATAAACACAGCAGTGAAAAGCAGCTAAACCCCATTATAAAACTCAATTAATTTTAAAAACCCGTGAAACAAAGACAGTGAAAGGGAGATAAATTCTTACAAAATTCGTTCAGGCGCTGTGATGCCACCTGGATTGACCATATCTAGACCCGCAGCTGATTGAGACATAAGGGTGGACACTCTTGGGGCTGAGGGGTTTGGTGAGGTTCGGTGAGCAAACGCAGACGCTTTAAAGTAATACTGCGTGGTACCCATCCCATGGGTCCCAAATCTCCAGGTTCAAGGGCATCTTCCTACATCGAAAACATGCATGAGAAACCCAGAAGACGGTCCACCGAGTGATTGGGAAAGGTTTCTAAAACGCACCTCATTTCTCGTCTCCTTGTGCTCGGGTTCGCCATTCCAGCCGCTTTACTAGCAATCTCCCTCCTTGGAGAATCAGCACCTTTAACCTCCTGTTCCATACAGGTGGCAATTTGAACTGAGGGTGAACGGGAAGACGGGGAACCAATGAGAGACTAGCTCTAGGTGTTGGGACAGGCACAGGTCACTCTATTTTCCCATCAGGAAGAAGAATTAACCACAGGCTCAGTCTGCCGCCCGGAAGCAGAATAGGGCCTAAAGCAATCCTGCGCTTTTGCAGCCAGCTCCCAAGAGAGCGAGTTGAAAAATGGAGCTCGGGGGCACTGCAATTCACAAACCTGCAGACTTATAAATGATAACTCTCGTCTACAAATATATTGAGGGAAGGCAACAAAGAGGATTTGAAAGCAAGGCAGAATTGCAGGAAACAGATTTCAGGAGGCAGATTCGAATCGCCTTTAAAGCACAGGAAAAGCGGCAAAACCTCGACAATGATGCCCTTGGCCAAAAAGGGCGTATGCGTTTTTTCCTGAATATATTCAGGAAAAAACGCATACGCCCTTTTTGGCCAACCAAGCAACCTGGAAAGGCAAATCAGCGCTACAAAGAAGTCTCGCTTCCCATCGGTCAAAAGGGCCATGCTGAGTAAAGTGTCAAAACCAGAAATGCAGGACAGGCCACGGAGAAACGGGAGCCTTGCTACGCTGATGGGCGGGATGTAAATTGCCAACAGCCACTCTGGAGAAGTGTACGGTGTGTCCTGAAACATTTACAAAACTCAGCTTAGAGAGCATAGGGCACTTCCACTCATGGGCGTATAAATTGGGAAAACTAAAAATCAGCAAGACACAAGCACCCCAAAGTTTAGGGCTGCTCTGTTGACAAGAACCTCCACTTCGTTACACCTTAAATATCCCAGGAAAGAGAAAAATGGATAAAGAAGTTGTGGTCCTTATGTACAATGGAATATCACTCAGCCATGAAATCAACGTCATAAGGCTAGTAGCAGCATGATGAGTGGATTTAGGTACGACGATTCTAAGTGCAATAAGTCACACAGAAAAAGACACTTATCATAAGTTATCACCTATAGAGGGAATGTAAAAACCGCTACCCTTGAACTGAATTACAAAACAGAACAGATTCACACGGTTAGAAAACACACTATGGCTGCCTAACGGGAAAGGTGAGGTGGGGTGATGCATAAAAAAGGGTTTCAAATTAGCTCAGATACCGTTCCATAAACCCAATACGTAATAGACAAGACCTACTCCTTGCTCAGGGAACTGGACTCAACACCCCCTATTCACCGCCCAAGTGTATATCTGACTAGTAAGAATCTTAAAACCTATGTATTGATATCTCTCTGTAAGTGAGTCAAGTGGGTGTAAAGCTGCATAAACACAGCAGTGAAAAGCAGCTAAACCCCATTATAAAACTCAATTAATTTTAAAAACCCGTGAAACAAAGACAGTGAAAGGGAGAGAAATTCTTACAAAATTCGTTCAGGCGCTGTGATGCCACCTGGATTGACCATATCTAGACCCGCAGCTGATTGAGACATAAGGGTGGACACTCTTGGGGCTGAGGGGTTTGGTGAGGTTCGGTGAGCAAACGCAGACGCTTTAAAGTAATACTGCATGGTACCCATCCCATGGGTCCCAAATCTCCAGGTTCAAGGGCATCTTCCTACATCAAAAACATGCATGAGAAACCCAGAAGACGGTCCACCGAGTGATTGGGAAAGGTTTGTAAAACGCACCTCATTTCTCGTCTCCTTGTGCTCGGGTTCGCCATTCCAGCCGCTTTACTAGCAATCTCCCTCCTTGGAGAATCAGCACCTTTAACCTCCTGTTCCATACAGGTGGCAATTTGAACTGAGGGTGAACGGGAAGACGGGGAACCAATGAGAGACTAGCTCTAGGTGTTGGGACAGGCACAGGTCACTCTATTTTCCCATCAGGAAGAAGAATTAACCACAGGCTCAGTCTGCCGCCCGGAAGCAGAATAGGGCCTAAAGCAATCCTGCGCTTTTGCGGCCAGCTCCCAAGAGAGCGAGTTGAAAAATGGAGCTCGGGGGCACTGCAATTCACAAACCTGCAGACTTATAAATGATAACTCTCGTCTACAAATATATTGAGGGAAGGCAACAAAGAGGATTTGAAAGCAAGGCAGAATTGCAGGAAACAGATTTCAGGAGGCAGATTCGAATCGCCTTTAAAGCACAGGAAAAGCGGCAAAACCTCGACAATGATGCCCTTGGCCAAAAAGGGCGTATGCGTTTTTTCCTGAATATATTCAGGAAAAAACGCATACGCCCTTTTTGGCCAACCAAGCAACCTGGAAAGGCAAATCAGCGCTACAAAGAAGTCTCGCTTCCCATCGGTCAAAAGGGCCATGCTGAGTAAAGTGTCAAAACCAGAAATGCAGGACGGGCCACGGAGAAACGGGAGCCTTGCTACGCTGATGGGCGGGATATAAATTGCCAACAGCCACTCTGGAGAAGTGTACGGTGTGTCCTGAAACATTTACAAAACTCAGCTTAGAGAGCATAGGGCACTTCCACTCATGGGCGTATAAATTGGGAAAACTAAAAATCAGCAAGACACAAGCACCCCAAAGTTTAGGGCTGCTCTGTTGACAAGAACCTCCACTTCGTTACACCTTAAATATCCCAGGAAAGAGAAAAATGGATAAAGAAGTTGTGGTCCTTATGTACAATGGAATATCACTCAGCCATGAAATCAACGTCATAAGGCTAGTAGCAGCATGATGAGTGGATTTAGGTACGACGATTCTAAGTGCAATAAGTCACACAGAAAAAGACACTTATCATAAGTTATCACCTATAGAGGGAATGTAAAAACCGCTACCCTTGAACTGAATTACAAAACAGAACAGATTCACACGGTTAGAAAACACACTATGGCTGCCTAACGGGAAAGGTGAGGTGGGGTGATGCATAAAACAAGGGTTTCAAATTAGCTCAGATACCGTTCCATAAACCCAATACGTAATAGACAAGACCTACTCCTTGCTCAGGGAACTGGACTCAACACCCCCTATTCACCGCCCAAGTGTATATCTGACTAGTAAGAATCTTAAAACCTATGTATTGATATCTCTCTGTGAGTCAAGTGGGTGTAAAGCTGCATAAACACAGCAGTGAAAAGCAGCTAAACCCCATTATAAAACTCAATTAATTTTAAAAACCCGTGAAACAAAGACAGTGAAAGGGAGATAAATTCTTACAAAATTCGTTCAGGCGCTGTGATGCCACCTGGATTGACCATATCTAGACCCGCAGCTGATTGAGACATAAGGGTGGACACTCTTGGGGCTGAGGGGTTTGGTGAGGTTCGGTGAGCAAACGCAGACGCTTTAAAGTAATACTGCGTGGTACCCATCCCATGGGTCCCAAATCTCCAGGTTCAAGGGCATCTTCCTACATCGAAAACATGCATGAGAAACCCAGAAGACGGTCCACCGAGTGATTGGGAAAGGTTTCTAAAACGCACCTCATTTCTCGTCTCCTTGTGCTCGGGTTCGCCATTCCAGCCGCTTTACTAGCAATCTCCCTCCTTGGAGAATCAGCACCTTTAACCTCCTGTTCCATACAGGTGGCAATTTGAACTGAGGGTGAACGGGAAGACGGGGAACCAATGAGAGACTAGCTCTAGGTGTTGGGACAGGCACAGGTCACTCTATTTTCCCATCAGGAAGAAGAATTAACCACAGGCTCAGTCTGCCGCCCGGAAGCAGAATAGGGCCTAAAGCAATCCTGCGCTTTTGCGGCCAGCTCCCAAGAGAGCGAGTTGAAAAATGGAGCTCGGGGGCACTGCAATTCACAAACCTGCAGACTTATAAATGATAACTCTCGTCTACAAATATATTGAGGGAAGGCAACAAAGAGGATTTGAAAGCAAGGCAGAATTGCAGGAAAGAGATTTCAGGAGGCAGATTCGAATCGCCTTTAAAGCACAGGAAAAGCGGCAAAACCTCGACAATGATGCCCTTGGCCAAAAAGGGCGTATGCGTTTTTTCCTGAATATATTCAGGAAAAAACGCATACGCCCTTTTTGGCCAACCAAGCAACCTGGAAAGGCAAATCAGCGCTACAAAGAAGTCTCGCTTCCCATCGGTCAAAAGGGCCATGCTGAGTAAAGTGTCAAAACCAGAAATGCAGGACGGGCCACGGAGAAACGGGAGCCTTGCTACGCTGATGGGCGGGATATAAATTGCCAACAGCCACTCTGGAGAAGTGTACGGTGTGTCCTGAAACATTTACAAAACTCAGCTTAGAGAGCATAGGGCACTTCCACTCATGGGCGTATAAATTGGGAAAACTAAAAATCAGCAAGACACAAGCACCCCAAAGTTTAGGGCTGCTCTGTTGACAAGAACCTCCACTTCGTTACACCTTAAATATCCCAGGAAAGAGAAAAATGGATAAAGAAGTTGTGGTCCTTATGTACAATGGAATATCACTCAGCCATGAAATCAACGTCATAAGGCTAGTAGCAGCATGATGAGTGGATTTAGGTACGACGATTCTAAGTGCAATAAGTCACACAGAAAAAGACACTTATCATAAGTTATCACCTATAGAGGGAATGTAAAAACCGCTACCCTTGAACTGAATTACAAAACAGAACAGATTCACACGGTTAGAAAACACACTATGGCTGCCTAACGGGAAAGGTGAGGTGGGGTGATGCATAAAACAAGGGTTTCAAATTAGCTCAGATACCGTTCCATAAACCCAATACGTAATAGACAAGACCTACTCCTTGCTCAGGGAACTGGACTCAACACCCCCTATTCACCGCCCAAGTGTATATCTGACTAGTAAGAATCTTAAAACCTATGTATTGATATCTCTCTGTGAGTCAAGTGGGTGTAAAGCTGCATAAACACAGCAGTGAAAAGCAGCTAAACCCCATTATAAAACTCAATTAATTTTAAAAACCCGTGAAACAAAGACAGTGAAAGGGAGATAAATTCTTACAAAATTCGTTCAGGCGCTGTGATGCCACCTGGATTGACCATATCTAGACCCGCAGCTGATTGAGACATAAGGGTGGACACTCTTGGGGCTGAGGGGTTTGGTGAGGTTCGGTGAGCAAACGCAGACGCTTTAAAGTAATACTGCGTGGTACCCATCCCATGGGTCCCAAATCTCCAGGTTCAAGGGCATCTTCCTACATCGAAAACATGCATGAGAAACCCAGAAGACGGTCCACCGAGTGATTGGGAAAGGTTTCTAAAACGCACCTCATTTCTCGTCTCCTTGTGCTCGGGTTCGCCATTCCAGCCGCTTTACTAGCAATCTCCCTCCTTGGAGAATCAGCACCTTTAACCTCCTGTTCCATACAGGTGGCAATTTGAACTGAGGGTGAACGGGAAGACGGGGAACCAATGAGAGACTAGCTCTAGTTGTTGGGACAGGCACAGGTCACTCTATTTTCCCATCAGGAAGAAGAATTAACCACAGGCTCAGTCTGCCGCCCGGAAGCAGAATAGGGCCTAAAGCAATCCTGCGCTTTTGCAGCCAGCTCCCAAGAGAGCGAGTTGAAAAATGGAGCTCGGGGGCACTGCAATTCACAAACCTGCAGACTTATAAATGATAACTCTCGTCTACAAATATATTGAGGGAAGGCAACAAAGAGGATTTGAAAGCAAGGCAGAATTGCAGGAAACAGATTTCAGGAGGCAGATTCGAATCGCCTTTAAAGCACAGGAAAAGCGGCAAAACCTCGACAATGATGCCCTTGGCCAAAAAGGGCGTATGCGTTTTTTCCTGAATATATTCAGGAAAAAACGCATACGCCCTTTTTGGCCAACCAAGCAACCTGGAAAGGCAAATCAGCGCTACAAAGAAGTCTCGCTTCCCATCGGTCAAAAGGGCCATGCTGAGTAAAGTGTCAAAACCAGAAATGCAGGACAGGCCACGGAGAAACGGGAGCCTTGCTACGCTGATGGGCGGGATGTAAATTGCCAACAGCCACTCTGGAGAAGTGTACGGTGTGTCCTGAAACATTTACAAAACTCAGCTTAGAGAGCATAGGGCACTTCCACTCATGGGCGTATAAATTGGGAAAACTAAAAATCAGCAAGACACAAGCACCCCAAAGTTTAGGGCTGCTCTGTTGACAAGAACCTCCACTTCGTTACACCTTAAATATCCCAGGAAAGAGAAAAATGGATAAAGAAGTTGTGGTCCTTATGTACAATGGAATATCACTCAGCCATGAAATCAACGTCATAAGGCTAGTAGCAGCATGATGAGTGGATTTAGGTACGACGATTCTAAGTGCAATAAGTCACACAGAAAAAGACACTTATCATAAGTTATCACCTATAGAGGGAATGTAAAAACCGCTACCCTTGAACTGAATTACAAAACAGAACAGAGTCACAGGGTTAGAAAACACACTATGGCTGCCTAACGGGAAAGGTGAGGTGGGGTGATGCATAAAACAAGGGTTTCAAATTAGCTCAGATACCGTTCCATAAACCCAATACGTAATAGACAACACCTACTCCTTGCTCAGGGAACTGGACTCAACACCCCCTATTCACCGCCCAAGTGTATATCTGACTAGTAAGAATCTTAAAACCTATGTATTGATATCTCTCTGTAAGTGAGTCAAGTGGGTGTAAAGCTGCATAAACACAGCAGTGAAAAGCAGCTAAACCCCATTATAAAACTCAATTAATTTTAAAAACCCGTGAAACAAAGACAGTGAAAGGGAGAGAAATTCTTACAAAATTCGTTCAGGCGCTGTGATGCCACCTGGATTGACCATATCTAGACCCGCAGCTGATTGAGACATAAGGGTGGACACTCTTGGGGCTGAGGGGTTTGGTGAGGTTCGGTGAGCAAACGCAGACGCTTTAAAGTAATACTGCATGGTACCCATCCCATGGGTCCCAAATCTCCAGGTTCAAGGGCATCTTCCTACATCGAAAACATGCATGAGAAACCCAGAAGACGGTCCACCGAGTGATTGGGAAAGGTTTGTAAAACGCACCTCATTTCTCGTCTCCTTGTGCTCGGGTTCGCCATTCCAGCCGCTTTACTAGCAATCTCCCTCCTTGGAGAATCAGCACCTTTAACCTCCTGTTCCATACAGGTGGCAATTTGAACTGAGGGTGAACGGGAAGACGGGGAACCAATGAGAGACTAGCTCTAGGTGTTGGGACAGGCACAGGTCACTCTATTTTCCCATCAGGAAGAAGAATTAACCACAGGCTCAGTCTGCCGCCCGGAAGCAGAATAGGGCCTAAAGCAATCCTGCGCTTTTGCGGCCAGCTCCCAAGAGAGCGAGTTGAAAAATGGAGCTCGGGGGCACTGCAATTCACAAACCTGCAGACTTATAAATGATAACTCTCGTCTACAAATATATTGAGGGAAGGCAACAAAGAGGATTTGAAAGCAAGGCAGAATTGCAGGAAACAGATTTCAGGAGGCAGATTCGAATCGCCTTTAAAGCACAGGAAAAGCGGCAAAACCTCGACAATGATGCCCTTGGCCAAAAAGGGCGTATGCGTTTTTTCCTGAATATATTCAGGAAAAAACGCATACGCCCTTTTTGGCCAACCAAGCAACCTGGAAAGGCAAATCAGCGCTACAAAGAAGTCTCGCTTCCCATCGGTCAAAAGGGCCATGCTGAGTAAAGTGTCAAAACCAGAAATGCAGGACGGGCCACGGAGAAACGGGAGTCTTGCTACGCTGATGGGCGGGATGTAAATTGCCAACAGCCACTCTGGAGAAGTGTACGGTGTGTCCTGAAACATTTACAAAACTCAGCTTAGAGAGCATAGGGCACTTCCACTCATGGGCGTATAAATTGGGAAAACTAAAAATCAGCAAGACACAAGCACCCCAAAGTTTAGGGCTGCTCTGTTGACAAGAACCTCCACTTCGTTACACCTTAAATATCCCAGGAAAGAGAAAAATGGATAAAGAAGTTGTGGTCCTTATGTACAATGGAATATCACTCAGCCATGAAATCAACGTCATAAGGCTAGTAGCAGCATGATGAGTGGATTTAGGTACGACGATTCTAAGTGCAATAAGTCACACAGAAAAAGACACTTATCATAAGTTATCACCTATAGAGGGAATGTAAAAACCGCTACCCTTGAACTGAATTACAAAACAGAACAGATTCACACGGTTAGAAAACACACTATGGCTGGCTAACGGGAAAGGTGAGGTGGGGTGATGCATAAAACAAGGGTTTCAAATTAGCTCAGATACCGTTCCATAAACCCAATACGTAATAGACAAGACCTACTCCTTGCTCAGGGAACTGGACTCAACACCCCCTATTCACCGCCCAAGATTATATCTGACTAGTAAGAATCTTAAAACCTATGTATTGATATCTCTCTGTGAGTCAAGTGGGTGTAAAGCTGCATAAACACAGCAGTGAAAAGCAGCTAAACCCCATTATAAAACTCAATTAATTTTAAAAACCCGTGAAACAAAGACAGTGAAAGGGAGATAAATTCTTACAAAATTCGTTCAGGCGCTGTGATGCCACCTGGATTGACCATATCTAGACCCGCAGCTGATTGAGACATAAGGGTGGACACTCTTGGGGCTGAGGGGTTTGGTGAGGTTCGGTGAGCAAACGCAGACGCTTTAAAGTAATACTGCGTGGTACCCATCCCATGGGTCCCAAATCTCCAGGTTCAAGGGCATCTTCCTACATCGAAAACATGCATGAGAAACCCAGAAGACGGTCCACCGAGTGATTGGGAAAGGTTTCTAAAACGCACCTCATTTCTCGTCTCCTTGTGCTCGGGTTCGCCATTCCAGCCGCTTTACTAGCAATCTCCCTCCTTGGAGAATCAGCACCTTTAACCTCCTGTTCCATACAGGTGGCAATTTGAACTGAGGGTGAACGGGAAGACGGGGAACCAATGAGAGACTAGCTCTAGTTGTTGGGACAGGCACAGGTCACTCTATTTTCCCATCAGGAAGAAGAATTAACCACAGGCTCAGTCTGCCGCCCGGAAGCAGAATAGGGCCTAAAGCAATCCTGCGCTTTTGCAGCCAGCTCCCAAGAGAGCGAGTTGAAAAATGGAGCTCGGGGGCACTGCAATTCACAAACCTGCAGACTTATAAATGATAACTCTCGTCTACAAATATATTGAGGGAAGGCAACAAAGAGGATTTGAAAGCAAGGCAGAATTGCAGGAAACAGATTTCAGGAGGCAGATTCGAATCGCCTTTAAAGCACAGGAAAAGCGGCAAAACCTCGACAATGATGCCCTTGGCCAAAAAGGGCGTATGCGTTTTTTCCTGAATATATTCAGGAAAAAACGCATACGCCCTTTTTGGCCAACCAAGCAACCTGGAAAGGCAAATCAGCGCTACAAAGAAGTCTCGCTTCCCATCGGTCAAAAGGGCCATGCTGAGTAAAGTGTCAAAACCAGAAATGCAGGACAGGCCACGGAGAAACGGGAGCCTTGCTACGCTGATGGGCGGGATGTAAATTGCCAACAGCCACTCTGGAGAAGTGTACGGTGTGTCCTGAAACATTTACAAAACTCAGCTTAGAGAGCATAGGGCACTTCCACTCATGGGCGTATAAATTGGGAAAACTAAAAATCAGCAAGACAGAAGCACCCCAAAGATTAGGGCTGCTCTGTTGACAAGAACCTCCACTTCGTTACACCTTAAATATCCCAGGAAAGAGAAAAATGGATAAAGAAGTTGTGGTCCTTATGTACAATGGAATATCACTCAGCCATGAAATCAACGTCATAAGGCTAGTAGCAGCATGATGAGTGGATTTAGGTACGACGATTCTAACTCAAATAAGTCACACAGAAAAAGACACTTATCATAAGATATCACCTATAGAGGGAATGTAAAAACCGCTGCCCTTGAACTGAATTACAAAACAGAACAGAGTCACACGGTTAGAAAACACACTATGGCTGCCTAACGGGAAAGGTGAGGTGGGGTGATGCATAAAACAAGGGTTTCAAATTAGCTCAGATACCGTTCCATAAACCCAATATGTAATAGACAAGACCTACTCCTTGCTCAGGGAACTGGACTCAACACCCCCTATTCACCGCCCAAGAATATATCTGACTAGTAAGAATCTTAAAACCTATGTATTGATATCTCTCTGTAAGTGAGTCAAGTGGGTGTAAAGCTGCATAAACACAGCAGTGAAAAGCAGCTAAACCCCATTATAAAACTCAATTAATTTTAAAAACCCGTGAAACAAAGACAGTGAAAGGGAGAGAAATTCTTACAAAATTCGTTCAGGCGCTGTGATGCCACCTGGATTGACCATATCTAGACCCGCAGCTGATTGAGACATAAGGGTGGACACTCTTGGGGCTGAGGGGTTTGGTGAGGTTCGGTGAGCAAACGCAGACGCTTTAAAGTAATACTGCGTGGTACCCATCCCATGGGTCCCAAATCTCCAGGTTCAAGGGCATCTTCCTACATCGAAAACATGCATGAGAAACCCAGAAGACGGTCCACCGAGTGATTGGGAAAGGTTTCTAAAACGCACCTCATTTTTCGTCTCCTTGTGCTCGGGTTCGCCATTCCAGCCGCTTTACTAGCAATCTCCCTCCTTGGAGAATCAGCACCTTTAACCTCCTGTTCCATACAGGTGGCAATTTGAACTGAGGGTGAACGGGAAGACGGGGAACCAATGAGAGACTAGCTCTAGGTGTTGGGACAGGCACAGGTCACTCTTTTTTCCCATCAGGAAGAAGAATTAACCACAGGCTCAGTCTGCCGCCCGGAAGCAGAATAGGGCCTAAAGCAATCCTGCGCTTTTGCGGCCAGCTCCCAAGAGAGCGAGTTGAAAAATGGAGCTCGGGGGCACTGCAATTCACAAACCTGCAGACTTATAAATGATAACTCTCGTCTACAAATATATTGAGGGAAGGCAACAAAGAGGATTTGAAAGCAAAGCAGAATTGCAGGAAACAGATTTCAGGAGGCAGATTCGAATCGCCTTTAAAGCACAGGAAAAGCGGCAAAACCTCGACAATGATGCCCTTGGCCAAAAAGGGCGTATGCGTTTTTTCCTGAATATATTCAGGAAAAAACGCATACGCCCTTTTTGGCCAACCAAGCAACCTGGAAATGCAAATCAGCGCTACAAAGAAGTCTCGCTTCCCATCGGTCAAAAGGGCCATGCTGAGTAAAGTGTCAAAACCAGAAATGCAGGACAGGCCACGGAGAAACGGGAGCCTTGCTACGCTGATGGGCGGGATGTAAATTGCCAACAGCCACTCTGGAGAAGTGTACGGTGTGTCCTGAAACATTTACAAAACTCAGCTTAGAGAGCATAGGGCACTTTCACTCATGGGCGTATAAATTGGGAAAACTAAAAATCAGCAAGACACAAGCACCCCAAAGTTTAGGGCTGCTCTGTTGACAAGAACCTCCACTTCGTTACACCTTAAATATCCCAGGAAAGAGAAAAATGGATAAAGAAGTTGTGGTCCTTATGTACAATGGAATATCACTCAGCCATGAAATCAACGTCATAAGGTTAGTAGCAGCATGATGAGTGGATTTAGGTACGACGATTCTAAGTGCAATAAGTCACACAGAAAAAGACACTTATCATAAGTTATCACCTATAGAGGGAATGTAAAAACCGCTACCCTTGAACTGAATTACAAAACAGAACAGATTCACACGGTTAGAAAACACACTATGGCTGCCTAACGGGAAAGGTGAGGTGGGGTGATGCATAAAACAAGGGTTTCAAATTAGCTCAGATACCGTTCCATAAACACAATACGTAATAGACAAGACCTACTCCTTGCTCAGGGAACTGGACTCAACACCCCCTATTCACCGCCCAAGAGTATATCTGACTAGTAAGAATCTTAAAACCTATGTATTGATATCTCTCTGTAAGTGAGTCAAGTGGGTGTAAAGCTGCATAAACACAGCAGTGAAAAGCAGCTAAACCCCATTATAAAACTCAATTAATTTTAAAAACCCTTGAAACAAAGACAGTGAAAGGGAGAGAAATTCTTACAAAATTCGTTCAGGCGCTGTGATGCCACCTGGATTGACCATATCTAGACCCGCAGCTGATTGAGACATAAGGGTGGACACTCTTGGGGCTGAGGGGTTTGGTGAGGTTCGGTGAGCAAACGCAGACGCTTTAAAGTAATACTGCGTGGTACCCATCCCATGGGTCCCAAATCTCCAGGTTCAAGGGCATCTTCCTACATCGAAAACATGCATGAGAAACCCAGAAGACGGTCCACCGAGTGATTGGGAAAGGTTTCTAAAACGCACCTCATTTCTCGTCTCCTTGTGCTCGGGTTCGCCATTCCAGCCGCTTTACTAGCAATCTCCCTCCTTGGAGAATCAGCACCTTTAACCTCCTGTTCCATACAGGTGGCAATTTGAACTGAGGGTGAACGGGAAGACGGGGAACCAATGAGAGACTAGCTCTAGGTGTTGGGACAGGCACAGGTCACTCTATTTTCCCATCAGGAAGAAGAATTAACCACAGGCTCAGTCTGCCGCCCGGAAGCAGAATAGGGCCTAAAGCAATCCTGCGCTTTTGCGGCCAGCTCCCAAGAGAGCGAGTTGAAAAATGGAGCTCGGGGGCACTGCAATTCACAAACCTGCAGACTTATAAATGATAACTCTCGTCTACAAATATATTGAGGGAAGGCAACAAAGAGGATTTGAAAGCAAGGCAGAATTGCAGGAAACAGATTTCAGGAGGCAGATTCGAATCGCCTTTAAAGCACAGGAAAAGCGGCAAAACCTCGACAATGATGCCCTTGGCCAAAAAGGGCGTATGCGTTTTTTCCTGAATATATTCAGGAAAAAACGCATACGCCCTTTTTGGCCAACCAAGCAACCTGGAAAGGCAAATCAGCGCTACAAAGAAGTCTCGCTTCCCATCGGTCAAAAGGGCCATGCTGAGTAAAGTGTCAAAACCAGAAATGCAGGACAGGCCACGGAGAAACGGGAGCCTTGCTACGCTGATGGGCGGGATGTAAATTGCCAACAGCCACTCTGGAGAAGTGTACGGTGTGTCCTGAAACATTTACAAAACTCAGCTTAGAGAGCATAGGGCACTTTCACTCATGGGCGTATAAATTGGGAAAACTAAAAATCAGCAAGACACAAGCACCCCAAAGTTTAGGGCTGCTCTGTTGACAAGAACCTCCACTTCGTTACACCTTAAATATCCCAGGAAAGAGAAAAATGGATAAAGAAGTTGTGGTCCTTATGTACAATGGAATATCACTCAGCCATGAAATCAACGTCATAAGGCTAGTAGCAGCATGATGAGTGGATTTAGGTACGACGATTCTAAGTGCAATAAGTCACACAGAAAAAGACACTTATCATAAGTTATCACCTATAGAGGGAATGTAAAAACCGCTACCCTTGAACTGAATTACAAAACAGAACAGATTCACACGGTTAGAAAACACACTATGGCTGGCTAACGGGAAAGGTGAGGTGGGGTGATGCATAAAACAAGGGTTTCAAATTAGCTCAGATACCGTTCCATAAACCCAATACGTAATAGACAAGACCTACTCCTTGCTCAGGGAACTGGACTCAACACCCCCTATTCACCGCCCAAGATTATATCTGACTAGTAAGAATCTTAAAACCTATGTATTGATATTTCTCTGTAAGTGAGTCAAGTGGGTGTAAAGCTGCATAAACACAGCAGTGAAAAGCAGCTAAACCCATTATAAAACTCAATTAATTTTAAAAACCCGTGAAACAAAGACAGTGAAAGGGAGAGAAATTCTTACAAAATTCGTTCAGGCGCTGTGATGCCACCTGGATTGACCATATCTAGACCCGCAGCTGATTGAGACATAAGGGTGGACACTCTTGGGGCTGAGGGGTTTGGTGAGGTTCGGTGAGCAAACGCAGACGCTTTAAAGTAATACTGCGTGGTACCCATCCCATGGGTCCCAAATCTCCAGGTTCAAGGGCATCTTCCTACATCGAAAACATGCATGAGAAACCCAGAAGACGGTCCACCGAGTGATTGGGAAAGGTTTCTAAAACGCACCTCATTTCTCGTCTCCTTGTGCTCGGGTTCGCCATTCCAGCCGCTTTACTAGCAATCTCCCTCCTTGGAGAATCAGCACCTTTAACCTCCTGTTCCATACAGGTGGCAATTTGAACTGAGGGTGAACGGGAAGACGGGGAACCAATGAGAGACTAGCTCTAGGTGTTGGGACAGGCACAGGTCACTCTATTTTCCCATCAGGAAGAAGAATTAACCACAGGCTCAGTCTGCCGCCCGGAAGCAGAATAGGGCCTAAAGCAATCCTGCGCTTTTGCGGCCAGCTCCCAAGAGAGCGAGTTGAAAAATGGAGCTCGGGGGCACTGCAATTCACAAACCTGCAGACTTATAAATGATAACTCTCGTCTACAAATATATTGAGGGAAGGCAACAAAGAGGATTTGAAAGCAAGGCAGAATTGCAGGAAACAGATTTCAGGAGGCAGATTCGAATCGCCTTTAAAGCCCAGGAAAAGCGGCAAAACCTCGACAATGATGCCCTTGGCCAAAAAGGGCGTATGCGTTTTTTCCTGAATATATTCAGGAAAAAACGCATACGCCCTTTTTGGCCAACCAAGCAACCTGGAAAGGCAAATCAGCGCTACAAAGAAGTCTCGCTTCCCATCGGTCAAAAGGGCCATGCTGAGTAAAGTGTCAAAACCAGAAATGCAGGACAGGCCACGGAGAAACGGGAGCCTTGCTACGCTGATGGGCGGGATGTAAATTGCCAACAGCCACTCTGGAGAAGTGTACGGTGTGTCCTGAAACATTTACAAAACTCAGCTTAGAGAGCATAGGGCACTTCCACTCATGGGCGTATAAATTGGGAAAACTAAAAATCAGCAAGACACAAGCACCCCAAAGTTTAGGGCTGCTCTGTTGACAAGAACCTCCACTTCGTTACACCTTAAATATCCCAGGAAAGAGAAAAATGGATAAAGAAGTTGTGGTCCTTATGTACAATGGAATATCACTCAGCCATGAAATCAACGTCATAAGGCTAGTAGCAGCATGATGAGTGGATTTAGGTACGACGATTCTAAGTGCAATAAGTCACACAGAAAAAGACACTTATCATAAGTTATCACCTATAGAGGGAATGTAAAAACCGCTACCCTTGAACTGAATTACAAAACAGAACAGATTCACACGGTTAGAAAACACACTATGGCTGGCTAACGGGAAAGGTGAGGTGGGGTGATGCATAAAACAAGGGTTTCAAATTAGCTCAGATACCGTTCCATAAACCCAATACGTAATAGACAAGACCTACTCCTTGCTCAGGGAACTGGACTCAACACCCCCTATTCACCGCCCAAGATTATATCTGACTAGTAAGAATCTTAAAACCTATGTATTGATATCTCTCTGTGAGTCAAGTGGGTGTAAAGCTGCATAAACACAGCAGTGAAAAGCAGCTAAACCCCATTATAAAACTCAATTAATTTTAAAAACCCGTGAAACAAAGACAGTGAAAGGGAGATAAATTCTTACAAAATTCGTTCAGGCGCTGTGATGCCACCTGGATTGACCATATCTAGACCCGCAGCTGATTGAGACATAAGGGTGGACACTCTTGGGGCTGAGGGGTTTGGTGAGGTTCGGTGAGCAAACGCAGACGCTTTAAAGTAATACTGCGTGGTACCCATCCCATGGGTCCCAAATCTCCAGGTTCAAGGGCATCTTCCTACATCGAAAACATGCATGAGAAACCCAGAAGACGGTCCACCGAGTGATTGGGAAAGGTTTCTAAAACGCACCTCATTTCTCGTCTCCTTGTGCTCGGGTTCGCCATTCCAGCCGCTTTACTAGCAATCTCCCTCCTTGGAGAATCAGCACCTTTAACCTCCTGTTCCATACAGGTGGCAATTTGAACTGAGGGTGAACGGGAAGACGGGGAACCAATGAGAGACTAGCTCTAGGTGTTGGGACAGGCACAGGTCACTCTATTTTCCCATCAGGAAGAAGAATTAACCACAGGCTCAGTCTGCCGCCCGGAAGCAGAATAGGGCCTAAAGCAATCCTGCGCTTTTGCAGCCAGCTCCCAAGAGAGCGAGTTGAAAAATGGAGCTCGGGGGCACTGCAATTCACAAACCTGCAGACTTATAAATGATAACTCTCGTCTACAAATATATTGAGGGAAGGCAACAAAGAGGATTTGAAAGCAAGGCAGAATTGCAGGAAACAGATTTCAGGAGGCAGATTCGAATCGCCTTTAAAGCACAGGAAAAGCGGCAAAACCTCGACAATGATGCCCTTGGCCAAAAAGGGCGTATGCGTTTTTTCCTGAATATATTCAGGAAAAAACGCATACGCCCTTTTTGGCCAACCAAGCAACCTGGAAAGGCAAATCAGCGCTACAAAGAAGTCTCGCTTCCCATCGGTCAAAAGGGCCATGCTGAGTAAAGTGTCAAAACCAGAAATGCAGGACAGGCCACGGAGAAACGGGAGCCTTGCTACGCTGATGGGCGGGATGTAAATTGCCAACAGCCACTCTGGAGAAGTGTACGGTGTGTCCTGAAACATTTACAAAACTCAGCTTAGAGAGCATAGGGCACTTCCACTCATGGGCGTATAAATTGGGAAAACTAAAAATCAGCAAGACACAAGCACCCCAAAGTTTAGGGCTGCTCTGTTGACAAGAACCTCCACTTCGTTACACCTTAAATATCCCAGGAAAGAGAAAAATGGATAAAGAAGTTGTGGTCCTTATGTACAATGGAATATCACTCAGCCATGAAATCAACGTCATAAGGCTAGTAGCAGCATGATGAGTGGATTTAGGTACGACGATTCTAAGTGCAATAAGTCACACAGAAAAAGACACTTATCATAAGTTATCACCTATAGAGGGAATGTAAAAACCGCTACCCTTGAACTGAATTACAAAACAGAACAGATTCACACGGTTAGAAAACACACTATGGCTGCCTAACGGGAAAGGTGAGGTGGGGTGATGCATAAAAAAGGGTTTCAAATTAGCTCAGATACCGTTCCATAAACCCAATACGTAATAGACAAGACCTACTCCTTGCTCAGGGAACTGGACTCAACACCCCCTATTCACCGCCCAAGTGTATATCTGACTAGTAAGAATCTTAAAACCTATGTATTGATATCTCTCTGTAAGTGAGTCAAGTGGGTGTAAAGCTGCATAAACACAGCAGTGAAAAGCAGCTAAACCCCATTATAAAACTCAATTAATTTTAAAAACCCGTGAAACAAAGACAGTGAAAGGGAGAGAAATTCTTACAAAATTCGTTCAGGCGCTGTGATGCCACCTGGATTGACCATATCTAGACCCGCAGCTGATTGAGACATAAGGGTGGACACTCTTGGGGCTGAGGGGTTTGGTGAGGTTCGGTGAGCAAACGCAGACGCTTTAAAGTAATACTGCATGGTACCCATCCCATGGGTCCCAAATCTCCAGGTTCAAGGGCATCTTCCTACATCAAAAACATGCATGAGAAACCCAGAAGACGGTCCACCGAGTGATTGGGAAAGGTTTGTAAAACGCACCTCATTTCTCGTCTCCTTGTGCTCGGGTTCGCCATTCCAGCCGCTTTACTAGCAATCTCCCTCCTTGGAGAATCAGCACCTTTAACCTCCTGTTCCATACAGGTGGCAATTTGAACTGAGGGTGAACGGGAAGACGGGGAACCAATGAGAGACTAGCTCTAGGTGTTGGGACAGGCACAGGTCACTCTATTTTCCCATCAGGAAGAAGAATTAACCACAGGCTCAGTCTGCCGCCCGGAAGCAGAATAGGGCCTAAAGCAATCCTGCGCTTTTGCGGCCAGCTCCCAAGAGAGCGAGTTGAAAAATGGAGCTCGGGGGCACTGCAATTCACAAACCTGCAGACTTATAAATGATAACTCTCGTCTACAAATATATTGAGGGAAGGCAACAAAGAGGATTTGAAAGCAAGGCAGAATTGCAGGAAAGAGATTTCAGGAGGCAGATTCGAATCGCCTTTAAAGCACAGGAAAAGCGGCAAAACCTCGACAATGATGCCCTTGGCCAAAAAGGGCGTATGCGTTTTTTCCTGAATATATTCAGGAAAAAACGCATACGCCCTTTTTGGCCAACCAAGCAACCTGGAAAGGCAAATCAGCGCTACAAAGAAGTCTCGCTTCCCATCGGTCAAAAGGGCCATGCTGAGTAAAGTGTCAAAACCAGAAATGCAGGACGGGCCACGGAGAAACGGGAGCCTTGCTACGCTGATGGGCGGGATATAAATTGCCAACAGCCACTCTGGAGAAGTGTACGGTGTGTCCTGAAACATTTACAAAACTCAGCTTAGAGAGCATAGGGCACTTCCACTCATGGGCGTATAAATTGGGAAAACTAAAAATCAGCAAGACACAAGCACCCCAAAGTTTAGGGCTGCTCTGTTGACAAGAACCTCCACTTCGTTACACCTTAAATATCCCAGGAAAGAGAAAAATGGATAAAGAAGTTGTGGTCCTTATGTACAATGGAATATCACTCAGCCATGAAATCAACGTCATAAGGCTAGTAGCAGCATGATGAGTGGATTTAGGTACGACGATTCTAAGTGCAATAAGTCACACAGAAAAAGACACTTATCATAAGTTATCACCTATAGAGGGAATGTAAAAACCGCTACCCTTGAACTGAATTACAAAACAGAACAGATTCACACGGTTAGAAAACACACTATGGCTGCCTAACGGGAAAGGTGAGGTGGGGTGATGCATAAAACAAGGGTTTCAAATTAGCTCAGATACCGTTCCATAAACCCAATACGTAATAGACAAGACCTACTCCTTGCTCAGGGAACTGGACTCAACACCCCCTATTCACCGCCCAAGTGTATATCTGACTAGTAAGAATCTTAAAACCTATGTATTGATATCTCTCTGTGAGTCAAGTGGGTGTAAAGCTGCATAAACACAGCAGTGAAAAGCAGCTAAACCCCATTATAAAACTCAATTAATTTTAAAAACCCGTGAAACAAAGACAGTGAAAGGGAGATAAATTCTTACAAAATTCGTTCAGGCGCTGTGATGCCACCTGGATTGACCATATCTAGACCCGCAGCTGATTGAGACATAAGGGTGGACACTCTTGGGGCTGAGGGGTTTGGTGAGGTTCGGTGAGCAAACGCAGACGCTTTAAAGTAATACTGCGTGGTACCCATCCCATGGGTCCCAAATCTCCAGGTTCAAGGGCATCTTCCTACATCGAAAACATGCATGAGAAACCCAGAAGACGGTCCACCGAGTGATTGGGAAAGGTTTCTAAAACGCACCTCATTTCTCGTCTCCTTGTGCTCGGGTTCGCCATTCCAGCCGCTTTACTAGCAATCTCCCTCCTTGGAGAATCAGCACCTTTAACCTCCTGTTCCATACAGGTGGCAATTTGAACTGAGGGTGAACGGGAAGACGGGGAACCAATGAGAGACTAGCTCTAGTTGTTGGGACAGGCACAGGTCACTCTATTTTCCCATCAGGAAGAAGAATTAACCACAGGCTCAGTCTGCCGCCCGGAAGCAGAATAGGGCCTAAAGCAATCCTGCGCTTTTGCAGCCAGCTCCCAAGAGAGCGAGTTGAAAAATGGAGCTCGGGGGCACTGCAATTCACAAACCTGCAGACTTATAAATGATAACTCTCGTCTACAAATATATTGAGGGAAGGCAACAAAGAGGATTTGAAAGCAAGGCAGAATTGCAGGAAACAGATTTCAGGAGGCAGATTCGAATCGCCTTTAAAGCACAGGAAAAGCGGCAAAACCTCGACAATGATGCCCTTGGCCAAAAAGGGCGTATGCGTTTTTTCCTGAATATATTCAGGAAAAAACGCATACGCCCTTTTTGGCCAACCAAGCAACCTGGAAAGGCAAATCAGCGCTACAAAGAAGTCTCGCTTCCCATCGGTCAAAAGGGCCATGCTGAGTAAAGTGTCAAAACCAGAAATGCAGGACAGGCCACGGAGAAACGGGAGCCTTGCTACGCTGATGGGCGGGATGTAAATTGCCAACAGCCACTCTGGAGAAGTGTACGGTGTGTCCTGAAACATTTACAAAACTCAGCTTAGAGAGCATAGGGCACTTCCACTCATGGGCGTATAAATTGGGAAAACTAAAAATCAGCAAGACACAAGCACCCCAAAGTTTAGGGCTGCTCTGTTGACAAGAACCTCCACTTCGTTACACCTTAAATATCCCAGGAAAGAGAAAAATGGATAAAGAAGTTGTGGTCCTTATGTACAATGGAATATCACTCAGCCATGAAATCAACGTCATAAGGCTAGTAGCAGCATGATGAGTGGATTTAGGTACGACGATTCTAAGTGCAATAAGTCACACAGAAAAAGACACTTATCATAAGTTATCACCTATAGAGGGAATGTAAAAACCGCTACCCTTGAACTGAATTACAAAACAGAACAGATTCACACGGTTAGAAAACACACTATGGCTGCCTAACGGGAAAGGTGAGGTGGGGTGATGCATAAAAAAGGGTTTCAAATTAGCTCAGATACCGTTCCATAAACCCAATACGTAATAGACAAGACCTACTCCTTGCTCAGGGAACTGGACTCAACACCCCCTATTCACCGCCCAAGTGTATATCTGACTAGTAAGAATCTTAAAACCTATGTATTGATATCTCTCTGTAAGTGAGTCAAGTGGGTGTAAAGCTGCATAAACACAGCAGTGAAAAGCAGCTAAACCCCATTATAAAACTCAATTAATTTTAAAAACCCGTGAAACAAAGACAGTGAAAGGGAGAGAAATTCTTACAAAATTCGTTCAGGCGCTGTGATGCCACCTGGATTGACCATATCTAGACCCGCAGCTGATTGAGACATAAGGGTGGACACTCTTGGGGCTGAGGGGTTTGGTGAGGTTCGGTGAGCAAACGCAGACGCTTTAAAGTAATACTGCATGGTACCCATCCCATGGGTCCCAAATCTCCAGGTTCAAGGGCATCTTCCTACATCGAAAACATGCATGAGAAACCCAGAAGACGGTCCACCGAGTGATTGGGAAAGGTTTGTAAAACGCACCTCATTTCTCGTCTCCTTGTGCTCGGGTTCGCCATTCCAGCCGCTTTACTAGCAATCTCCCTCCTTGGAGAATC
This sequence comes from Eschrichtius robustus, assembly GCF_028021215.1. Lineage (NCBI taxonomy): Eukaryota > Metazoa > Chordata > Mammalia > Artiodactyla > Eschrichtiidae > Eschrichtius > Eschrichtius robustus. The sequence continues at coordinate 67,223,642 of NC_090830.1, read as the reverse complement.
AGCACCTTTAACCTCCTGTTCCATACAGGTGGCAATTTGAACTGAGGTTGAACGGGAAGACGGGGAACCAATGAGAGACTAGCTCTAGGTGTTGGGACAGGCACAGGTCACTCTATTTTCCCATCAGGAAGAAGAATTAACCACAGGCTCAGTCTGCCGCCCGGAAGCAGAATAGGGCCTAAAGCAATCCTGCGCTTTTGCGGCCAGCTCCCAAGAGAGCGAGTTGAAAAATGGAGCTCGGGGGCACTGCAATTCACAAACCTGCAGACTTATAAATGATAACTCTCGTCTACAAATATATTGAGGGAAGGCAACAAAGAGGATTTGAAAGCAAGGCAGAATTGCAGGAAACAGATTTCAGGAGGCAGATTCGAATCGCCTTTAAAGCACAGGAAAAGCGGCAAAACCTCGACAATGATGCCCTTGGCCAAAAAGGGCGTATGCGTTTTTTCCTGAATATATTCAGGAAAAAACGCATACGCCCTTTTTGGCCAACCAAGCAACCTGGAAAGGCAAATCAGCGCTACAAAGAAGTCTCGCTTCCCATCGGTCAAAAGGGCCATGCTGAGTAAAGTGTCAAAACCAGAAATGCAGGACGGGCCACGGAGAAACGGGAGTCTTGCTACGCTGATGGGCGGGATGTAAATTGCCAACAGCCACTCTGGAGAAGTGTACGGTGTGTCCTGAAACATTTACAAAACTCAGCTTAGAGAGCATAGGGCACTTCCACTCATGGGCGTATAAATTGGGAAAACTAAAAATCAGCAAGACACAAGCACCCCAAAGTTTAGGGCTGCTCTGTTGACAAGAACCTCCACTTCGTTACACCTTAAATATCCCAGGAAAGAGAAAAATGGATAAAGAAGTTGTGGTCCTTATGTACAATGGAATATCACTCAGCCATGAAATCAACGTCATAAGGCTAGTAGCAGCATGATGAGTGGATTTAGGTACGACGATTCTAAGTGCAATAAGTCACACAGAAAAAGACACTTATCATAAGTTATCACCTATAGAGGGAATGTAAAAACCGCTACCCTTGAACTGAATTACAAAACAGAACAGATTCACACGGTTAGAAAACACACTATGGCTGGCTAACGGGAAAGGTGAGGTGGGGTGATGCATAAAACAAGGGTTTCAAATTAGCTCAGATACCGTTCCATAAACCCAATACGTAATAGACAAGACCTACTCCTTGCTCAGGGAACTGGACTCAACACCCCCTATTCACCGCCCAAGATTATATCTGACTAGTAAGAATCTTAAAACCTATGTATTGATATCTCTCTGTGAGTCAAGTGGGTGTAAAGCTGCATAAACACAGCAGTGAAAAGCAGCTAAACCCCATTATAAAACTCAATTAATTTTAAAAACCCGTGAAACAAAGACAGTGAAAGGGAGATAAATTCTTACAAAATTCGTTCAGGCGCTGTGATGCCACCTGGATTGACCATATCTAGACCCGCAGCTGATTGAGACATAAGGGTGGACACTCTTGGGGCTGAGGGGTTTGGTGAGGTTCGGTGAGCAAACGCAGACGCTTTAAAGTAATACTGCGTGGTACCCATCCCATGGGTCCCAAATCTCCAGGTTCAAGGGCATCTTCCTACATCGAAAACATGCATGAGAAACCCAGAAGACGGTCCACCGAGTGATTGGGAAAGGTTTCTAAAACGCACCTCATTTCTCGTCTCCTTGTGCTCGGGTTCGCCATTCCAGCCGCTTTACTAGCAATCTCCCTCCTTGGAGAATCAGCACCTTTAACCTCCTGTTCCATACAGGTGGCAATTTGAACTGAGGGTGAACGGGAAGACGGGGAACCAATGAGAGACTAGCTCTAGTTGTTGGGACAGGCACAGGTCACTCTATTTTCCCATCAGGAAGAAGAATTAACCACAGGCTCAGTCTGCCGCCCGGAAGCAGAATAGGGCCTAAAGCAATCCTGCGCTTTTGCAGCCAGCTCCCAAGAGAGCGAGTTGAAAAATGGAGCTCGGGGGCACTGCAATTCACAAACCTGCAGACTTATAAATGATAACTCTCGTCTACAAATATATTGAGGGAAGGCAACAAAGAGGATTTGAAAGCAAGGCAGAATTGCAGGAAACAGATTTCAGGAGGCAGATTCGAATCGCCTTTAAAGCACAGGAAAAGCGGCAAAACCTCGACAATGATGCCCTTGGCCAAAAAGGGCGTATGCGTTTTTTCCTGAATATATTCAGGAAAAAACGCATACGCCCTTTTTGGCCAACCAAGCAACCTGGAAAGGCAAATCAGCGCTACAAAGAAGTCTCGCTTCCCATCGGTCAAAAGGGCCATGCTGAGTAAAGTGTCAAAACCAGAAATGCAGGACAGGCCACGGAGAAACGGGAGCCTTGCTACGCTGATGGGCGGGATGTAAATTGCCAACAGCCACTCTGGAGAAGTGTACGGTGTGTCCTGAAACATTTACAAAACTCAGCTTAGAGAGCATAGGGCACTTCCACTCATGGGCGTATAAATTGGGAAAACTAAAAATCAGCAAGACACAAGCACCCCAAAGTTTAGGGCTGCTCTGTTGACAAGAACCTCCACTTCGTTACACCTTAAATATCCCAGGAAAGAGAAAAATGGATAAAGAAGTTGTGGTCCTTATGTACAATGGAATATCACTCAGCCATGAAATCAACGTCATAAGGCTAGTAGCAGCATGATGAGTGGATTTAGGTACGACGATTCTAAGTGCAATAAGTCACACAGAAAAAGACACTTATCATAAGTTATCACCTATAGAGGGAATGTAAAAACCGCTACCCTTGAACTGAATTACAAAACAGAACAGATTCACACGGTTAGAAAACACACTATGGCTGCCTAACGGGAAAGGTGAGGTGGGGTGATGCATAAAAAAGGGTTTCAAATTAGCTCAGATACCGTTCCATAAACCCAATACGTAATAGACAAGACCTACTCCTTGCTCAGGGAACTGGACTCAACACCCCCTATTCACCGCCCAAGTGTATATCTGACTAGTAAGAATCTTAAAACCTATGTATTGATATCTCTCTGTGAGTCAAGTGGGTGTAAAGCTGCATAAACACAGCAGTGAAAAGCAGCTAAACCCCATTATAAAACTCAATTAATTTTAAAAACCCGTGAAACAAAGACAGTGAAAGGGAGAGAAATTCTTACAAAATTCGTTCAGGCGCTGTGATGCCACCTGGATTGACCATATCTAGACCCGCAGCTGATTGAGACATAAGGGTGGACACTCTTGGGGCTGAGGGGTTTGGTGAGGTTCGGTGAGCAAACGCAGACGCTTTAAAGTAATACTGCGTGGTACCCATCCCATGGGTCCCAAATCTCCAGGTTCAAGGGCATCTTCCTACATCGAAAACATGCATGAGAAACCCAGAAGACGGTCCACCGAGTGATTGGGAAAGGTTTCTAAAACGCACCTCATTTCTCGTCTCCTTGTGCTCGGGTTCGCCATTCCAGCCGCTTTACTAGCAATCTCCCTCCTTGGAGAATCAGCACCTTTAACCTCCTGTTCCATACAGGTGGCAATTTGAACTGAGGGTGAACGGGAAGACGGGGAACCAATGAGAGACTAGCTCTAGGTGTTGGGACAGGCACAGGTCACTCTATTTTCCCATCAGGAAGAAGAATTAACCACAGGCTCAGTCTGCCGCCCGGAAGCAGAATAGGGCCTAAAGCAATCCTGCGCTTTTGCGGCCAGCTCCCAAGAGAGCGAGTTGAAAAATGGAGCTCGGGGGCACTGCAATTCACAAACCTGCAGACTTATAAATGATAACTCTCGTCTACAAATATATTGAGGGAAGGCAACAAAGAGGATTTGAAAGCAAGGCAGAATTGCAGGAAAGAGATTTCAGGAGGCAGATTCGAATCGCCTTTAAAGCACAGGAAAAGCGGCAAAACCTCGACAATGATGCCCTTGGCCAAAAAGGGCGTATGCGTTTTTTCCTGAATATATTCAGGAAAAAACGCATACGCCCTTTTTGGCCAACCAAGCAACCTGGAAAGGCAAATCAGCGCTACAAAGAAGTCTCGCTTCCCATCGGTCAAAAGGGCCATGCTGAGTAAAGTGTCAAAACCAGAAATGCAGGACGGGCCACGGAGAAACGGGAGCCTTGCTACGCTGATGGGCGGGATATAAATTGCCAACAGCCACTCTGGAGAAGTGTACGGTGTGTCCTGAAACATTTACAAAACTCAGCTTAGAGAGCATAGGGCACTTCCACTCATGGGCGTATAAATTGGGAAAACTAAAAATCAGCAAGACACAAGCACCCCAAAGTTTAGGGCTGCTCTGTTGACAAGAACCTCCACTTCGTTACACCTTAAATATCCCAGGAAAGAGAAAAATGGATAAAGAAGTTGTGGTCCTTATGTACAATGGAATATCACTCAGCCATGAAATCAACGTCATAAGGCTAGTAGCAGCATGATGAGTGGATTTAGGTACGACGATTCTAAGTGCAATAAGTCACACAGAAAAAGACACTTATCATAAGTTATCACCTATAGAGGGAATGTAAAAACCGCTACCCTTGAACTGAATTACAAAACAGAACAGATTCACACGGTTAGAAAACACACTATGGCTGCCTAACGGGAAAGGTGAGGTGGGGTGATGCATAAAACAAGGGTTTCAAATTAGCTCAGATACCGTTCCATAAACCCAATACGTAATAGACAAGACCTACTCCTTGCTCAGGGAACTGGACTCAACACCCCCTATTCACCGCCCAAGTGTATATCTGACTAGTAAGAATCTTAAAACCTATGTATTGATATCTCTCTGTGAGTCAAGTGGGTGTAAAGCTGCATAAACACAGCAGTGAAAAGCAGCTAAACCCCATTATAAAACTCAATTAATTTTAAAAACCCGTGAAACAAAGACAGTGAAAGGGAGATAAATTCTTACAAAATTCGTTCAGGCGCTGTGATGCCACCTGGATTGACCATATCTAGACCCGCAGCTGATTGAGACATAAGGGTGGACACTCTTGGGGCTGAGGGGTTTGGTGAGGTTCGGTGAGCAAACGCAGACGCTTTAAAGTAATACTGCGTGGTACCCATCCCATGGGTCCCAAATCTCCAGGTTCAAGGGCATCTTCCTACATCGAAAACATGCATGAGAAACCCAGAAGACGGTCCACCGAGTGATTGGGAAAGGTTTCTAAAACGCACCTCATTTCTCGTCTCCTTGTGCTCGGGTTCGCCATTCCAGCCGCTTTACTAGCAATCTCCCTCCTTGGAGAATCAGCACCTTTAACCTCCTGTTCCATACAGGTGGCAATTTGAACTGAGGGTGAACGGGAAGACGGGGAACCAATGAGAGACTAGCTCTAGTTGTTGGGACAGGCACAGGTCACTCTATTTTCCCATCAGGAAGAAGAATTAACCACAGGCTCAGTCTGCCGCCCGGAAGCAGAATAGGGCCTAAAGCAATCCTGCGCTTTTGCAGCCAGCTCCCAAGAGAGCGAGTTGAAAAATGGAGCTCGGGGGCACTGCAATTCACAAACCTGCAGACTTATAAATGATAACTCTCGTCTACAAATATATTGAGGGAAGGCAACAAAGAGGATTTGAAAGCAAGGCAGAATTGCAGGAAACAGATTTCAGGAGGCAGATTCGAATCGCCTTTAAAGCACAGGAAAAGCGGCAAAACCTCGACAATGATGCCCTTGGCCAAAAAGGGCGTATGCGTTTTTTCCTGAATATATTCAGGAAAAAACGCATACGCCCTTTTTGGCCAACCAAGCAACCTGGAAAGGCAAATCAGCGCTACAAAGAAGTCTCGCTTCCCATCGGTCAAAAGGGCCATGCTGAGTAAAGTGTCAAAACCAGAAATGCAGGACAGGCCACGGAGAAACGGGAGCCTTGCTACGCTGATGGGCGGGATGTAAATTGCCAACAGCCACTCTGGAGAAGTGTACGGTGTGTCCTGAAACATTTACAAAACTCAGCTTAGAGAGCATAGGGCACTTCCACTCATGGGCGTATAAATTGGGAAAACTAAAAATCAGCAAGACACAAGCACCCCAAAGTTTAGGGCTGCTCTGTTGACAAGAACCTCCACTTCGTTACACCTTAAATATCCCAGGAAAGAGAAAAATGGATAAAGAAGTTGTGGTCCTTATGTACAATGGAATATCACTCAGCCATGAAATCAACGTCATAAGGCTAGTAGCAGCATGATGAGTGGATTTAGGTACGACGATTCTAAGTGCAATAAGTCACACAGAAAAAGACACTTATCATAAGTTATCACCTATAGAGGGAATGTAAAAACCGCTACCCTTGAACTGAATTACAAAACAGAACAGATTCACACGGTTAGAAAACACACTATGGCTGCCTAACGGGAAAGGTGAGGTGGGGTGATGCATAAAAAAGGGTTTCAAATTAGCTCAGATACCGTTCCATAAACCCAATACGTAATAGACAAGACCTACTCCTTGCTCAGGGAACTGGACTCAACACCCCCTATTCACCGCCCAAGTGTATATCTGACTAGTAAGAATCTTAAAACCTATGTATTGATATCTCTCTGTAAGTGAGTCAAGTGGGTGTAAAGCTGCATAAACACAGCAGTGAAAAGCAGCTAAACCCCATTATAAAACTCAATTAATTTTAAAAACCCGTGAAACAAAGACAGTGAAAGGGAGAGAAATTCTTACAAAATTCGTTCAGGCGCTGTGATGCCACCTGGATTGACCATATCTAGACCCGCAGCTGATTGAGACATAAGGGTGGACACTCTTGGGGCTGAGGGGTTTGGTGAGGTTCGGTGAGCAAACGCAGACGCTTTAAAGTAATACTGCATGGTACCCATCCCATGGGTCCCAAATCTCCAGGTTCAAGGGCATCTTCCTACATCGAAAACATGCATGAGAAACCCAGAAGACGGTCCACCGAGTGATTGGGAAAGGTTTGTAAAACGCACCTCATTTCTCGTCTCCTTGTGCTCGGGTTCGCCATTCCAGCCGCTTTACTAGCAATCTCCCTCCTTGGAGAATCAGCACCTTTAACCTCCTGTTCCATACAGGTGGCAATTTGAACTGAGGGTGAACGGGAAGACGGGGAACCAATGAGAGACTAGCTCTAGGTGTTGGGACAGGCACAGGTCACTCTATTTTCCCATCAGGAAGAAGAATTAACCACAGGCTCAGTCTGCCGCCCGGAAGCAGAATAGGGCCTAAAGCAATCCTGCGCTTTTGCGGCCAGCTCCCAAGAGAGCGAGTTGAAAAATGGAGCTCGGGGGCACTGCAATTCACAAACCTGCAGACTTATAAATGATAACTCTCGTCTACAAATATATTGAGGGAAGGCAACAAAGAGGATTTGAAAGCAAGGCAGAATTGCAGGAAACAGATTTCAGGAGGCAGATTCGAATCGCCTTTAAAGCACAGGAAAAGCGGCAAAACCTCGACAATGATGCCCTTGGCCAAAAAGGGCGTATGCGTTTTTTCCTGAATATATTCAGGAAAAAACGCATACGCCCTTTTTGGCCAACCAAGCAACCTGGAAAGGCAAATCAGCGCTACAAAGAAGTCTCGCTTCCCATCGGTCAAAAGGGCCATGCTGAGTAAAGTGTCAAAACCAGAAATGCAGGACGGGCCACGGAGAAACGGGAGTCTTGCTACGCTGATGGGCGGGATGTAAATTGCCAACAGCCACTCTGGAGAAGTGTACGGTGTGTCCTGAAACATTTACAAAACTCAGCTTAGAGAGCATAGGGCACTTCCACTCATGGGCGTATAAATTGGGAAAACTAAAAATCAGCAAGACACAAGCACCCCAAAGTTTAGGGCTGCTCTGTTGACAAGAACCTCCACTTCGTTACACCTTAAATATCCCAGGAAAGAGAAAAATGGATAAAGAAGTTGTGGTCCTTATGTACAATGGAATATCACTCAGCCATGAAATCAACGTCATAAGGCTAGTAGCAGCATGATGAGTGGATTTAGGTACGACGATTCTAAGTGCAATAAGTCACACAGAAAAAGACACTTATCATAAGTTATCACCTATAGAGGGAATGTAAAAACCGCTACCCTTGAACTGAATTACAAAACAGAACAGATTCACACGGTTAGAAAACACACTATGGCTGGCTAACGGGAAAGGTGAGGTGGGGTGATGCATAAAACAAGGGTTTCAAATTAGCTCAGATACCGTTCCATAAACCCAATACGTAATAGACAAGACCTACTCCTTGCTCAGGGAACTGGACTCAACACCCCCTATTCACCGCCCAAGATTATATCTGACTAGTAAGAATCTTAAAACCTATGTATTGATATCTCTCTGTGAGTCAAGTGGGTGTAAAGCTGCATAAACACAGCAGTGAAAAGCAGCTAAACCCCATTATAAAACTCAATTAATTTTAAAAACCCGTGAAACAAAGACAGTGAAAGGGAGATAAATTCTTACAAAATTCGTTCAGGCGCTGTGATGCCACCTGGATTGACCATATCTAGACCCGCAGCTGATTGAGACATAAGGGTGGACACTCTTGGGGCTGAGGGGTTTGGTGAGGTTCGGTGAGCAAACGCAGACGCTTTAAAGTAATACTGCGTGGTACCCATCCCATGGGTCCCAAATCTCCAGGTTCAAGGGCATCTTCCTACATCGAAAACATGCATGAGAAACCCAGAAGACGGTCCACCGAGTGATTGGGAAAGGTTTCTAAAACGCACCTCATTTCTCGTCTCCTTGTGCTCGGGTTCGCCATTCCAGCCGCTTTACTAGCAATCTCCCTCCTTGGAGAATCAGCACCTTTAACCTCCTGTTCCATACAGGTGGCAATTTGAACTGAGGGTGAACGGGAAGACGGGGAACCAATGAGAGACTAGCTCTAGTTGTTGGGACAGGCACAGGTCACTCTATTTTCCCATCAGGAAGAAGAATTAACCACAGGCTCAGTCTGCCGCCCGGAAGCAGAATAGGGCCTAAAGCAATCCTGCGCTTTTGCAGCCAGCTCCCAAGAGAGCGAGTTGAAAAATGGAGCTCGGGGGCACTGCAATTCACAAACCTGCAGACTTATAAATGATAACTCTCGTCTACAAATATATTGAGGGAAGGCAACAAAGAGGATTTGAAAGCAAGGCAGAATTGCAGGAAACAGATTTCAGGAGGCAGATTCGAATCGCCTTTAAAGCACAGGAAAAGCGGCAAAACCTCGACAATGATGCCCTTGGCCAAAAAGGGCGTATGCGTTTTTTCCTGAATATATTCAGGAAAAAACGCATACGCCCTTTTTGGCCAACCAAGCAACCTGGAAAGGCAAATCAGCGCTACAAAGAAGTCTCGCTTCCCATCGGTCAAAAGGGCCATGCTGAGTAAAGTGTCAAAACCAGAAATGCAGGACAGGCCACGGAGAAACGGGAGCCTTGCTACGCTGATGGGCGGGATGTAAATTGCCAACAGCCACTCTGGAGAAGTGTACGGTGTGTCCTGAAACATTTACAAAACTCAGCTTAGAGAGCATAGGGCACTTCCACTCATGGGCGTATAAATTGGGAAAACTAAAAATCAGCAAGACACAAGCACCCCAAAGTTTAGGGCTGCTCTGTTGACAAGAACCTCCACTTCGTTACACCTTAAATATCCCAGGAAAGAGAAAAATGGATAAAGAAGTTGTGGTCCTTATGTACAATGGAATATCACTCAGCCATGAAATCAACGTCATAAGGCTAGTAGCAGCATGATGAGTGGATTTAGGTACGACGATTCTAAGTGCAATAAGTCACACAGAAAAAGACACTTATCATAAGTTATCACCTATAGAGGGAATGTAAAAACCGCTACCCTTGAACTGAATTACAAAACAGAACAGATTCACACGGTTAGAAAACACACTATGGCTGCCTAACGGGAAAGGTGAGGTGGGGTGATGCATAAAAAAGGGTTTCAAATTAGCTCAGATACCGTTCCATAAACCCAATACGTAATAGACAAGACCTACTCCTTGCTCAGGGAACTGGACTCAACACCCCCTATTCACCGCCCAAGTGTATATCTGACTAGTAAGAATCTTAAAACCTATGTATTGATATCTCTCTGTAAGTGAGTCAAGTGGGTGTAAAGCTGCATAAACACAGCAGTGAAAAGCAGCTAAACCCCATTATAAAACTCAATTAATTTTAAAAACCCGTGAAACAAAGACAGTGAAAGGGAGAGAAATTCTTACAAAATTCGTTCAGGCGCTGTGATGCCACCTGGATTGACCATATCTAGACCCGCAGCTGATTGAGACATAAGGGTGGACACTCTTGGGGCTGAGGGGTTTGGTGAGGTTCGGTGAGCAAACGCAGACGCTTTAAAGTAATACTGCATGGTACCCATCCCATGGGTCCCAAATCTCCAGGTTCAAGGGCATCTTCCTACATCGAAAACATGCATGAGAAACCCAGAAGACGGTCCACCGAGTGATTGGGAAAGGTTTGTAAAACGCACCTCATTTCTCGTCTCCTTGTGCTCGGGTTCGCCATTCCAGCCGCTTTACTAGCAATCTCCCTCCTTGGAGAATCAGCACCTTTAACCTCCTGTTCCATACAGGTGGCAATTTGAACTGAGGGTGAACGGGAAGACGGGGAACCAATGAGAGACTAGCTCTAGGTGTTGGGACAGGCACAGGTCACTCTATTTTCCCATCAGGAAGAAGAATTAACCACAGGCTCAGTCTGCCGCCCGGAAGCAGAATAGGGCCTAAAGCAATCCTGCGCTTTTGCGGCCAGCTCCCAAGAGAGCGAGTTGAAAAATGGAGCTCGGGGGCACTGCAATTCACAAACCTGCAGACTTATAAATGATAACTCTCGTCTACAAATATATTGAGGGAAGGCAACAAAGAGGATTTGAAAGCAAGGCAGAATTGCAGGAAACAGATTTCAGGAGGCAGATTCGAATCGCCTTTAAAGCACAGGAAAAGCGGCAAAACCTCGACAATGATGCCCTTGGCCAAAAAGGGCGTATGCGTTTTTTCCTGAATATATTCAGGAAAAAACGCATACGCCCTTTTTGGCCAACCAAGCAACCTGGAAAGGCAAATCAGCGCTACAAAGAAGTCTCGCTTCCCATCGGTCAAAAGGGCCATGCTGAGTAAAGTGTCAAAACCAGAAATGCAGGACAGGCCACGGAGAAACGGGAGCCTTGCTACGCTGATGGGCGGGATGTAAATTGCCAACAGCCACTCTGGAGAAGTGTACGGTGTGTCCTGAAACATTTACAAAATTCAGCTTAGAGAGCATAGGGCACTTCCACTCATGGGCGTATAAATTGGGAAAACTAAAAATCAGCAAGACACAAGCACCCCAAAGTTTAGGGCTGCTCTGTTGACAAGAACCTCCACTTCGTTACACCTTAAATATCCCAGGAAAGAGAAAAATGGATAAAGAAGTTGTGGTCCTTATGTACAATGGAATATCACTCAGCCATGAAATCAACGTCATAAGGCTAGTAGCAGCATGATGAGTGGATTTAGGTACGACGATTCTAACTCAAATAAGTCACACAGAAAAAGACACTTATCATAAGTTATCACCTATAGAGGGAATGTAAAAACCGCTACCCTTGAACTGAATTACAAAACAGAACAGATTCACACGGTTAGAAAACACACTATGGCTGCCTAACGGGAAAGGTGAGGTGGGGTGATGCATAAAACAAGGGTTTCAAATTAGCTCAGATACCGTTCCATAAACCCAATACGTAATAGACAAGACCTACTCCTTGCTCAGGGAACTGGACTCAACACCCCCTATTCACCGCCCAAGATTATATCTGACTAGTAAGAATCTTAAAACCTATGTATTGATATCTCTCTGTGAGTCAAGTGGGTGTAAAGCTGCATAAACACAGCAGTGAAAAGCAGCTAAACCCCATTATAAAACTCAATTAATTTTAAAAACCCGTGAAACAAAGACAGTGAAAGGGAGATAAATTCTTACAAAATTCGTTCAGGCGCTGTGATGCCACCTGGATTGACCATATCTAGACCCGCAGCTGATTGAGACATAAGGGTGGACACTCTTGGGGCTGAGGGGTTTGGTGAGGTTCGGTGAGCAAACGCAGACGCTTTAAAGTAATACTGCGTGGTACCCATCCCATGGGTCCCAAATCTCCAGGTTCAAGGGCATCTTCCTACATCGAAAACATGCATGAGAAACCCAGAAGACGGTCCACCGAGTGATTGGGAAAGGTTTCTAAAACGCACCTCATTTCTCGTCTCCTTGTGCTCGGGTTCGCCATTCCAGCCGCTTTACTAGCAATCTCCCTCCTTGGAGAATCAGCACCTTTAAGCTCCTGTTCCATACAGGTGGCAATTTGAACTGAGGGTGAACGGGAAGACGGGGAACCAATGAGAGACTAGCTCTAGTTGTTGGGACAGGCACAGGTCACTCTATTTTCCCATCAGGAAGAAGAATTAACCACAGGCTCAGTCTGCCGCCCGGAAGCAGAATAGGGCCTAAAGCAATCCTGCGCTTTTGCAGCCAGCTCCCAAGAGAGCGAGTTGAAAAATGGAGCTCGGGGGCACTGCAATTCACAAACCTGCAGACTTATAAATGATAACTCTCGTCTACAAATATATTGAGGGAAGGCAACAAAGAGGATTTGAAAGCAAGGCAGAATTGCAGGAAACAGATTTCAGGAGGCAGATTCGAATCGCCTTTAAAGCACAGGAAAAGCGGCAAAACCTCGACAATGATGCCCTTGGCCAAAAAGGGCGTATGCGTTTTTTCCTGAATATATTCAGGAAAAAACGCATACGCCCTTTTTGGCCAACCAAGCAACCTGGAAAGGCAAATCAGCGCTACAAAGAAGTCTCGCTTCCCATCGGTCAAAAGGGCCATGCTGAGTAAAGTGTCAAAACCAGAAATGCAGGACAGGCCACGGAGAAACGGGAGCCTTGCTACGCTGATGGGCGGGATGTAAATTGCCAACAGCCACTCTGGAGAAGTGTACGGTGTGTCCTGAAACATTTACAAAACTCAGCTTAGAGAGCATAGGGCACTTCCACTCATGGGCGTATAAATTGGGAAAACTAAAAATCAGCAAGACACAAGCACCCCAAAGTTTAGGGCTGCTCTGTTGACAAGAACCTCCACTTCGTTACACCTTAAATATCCCAGGAAAGAGAAAAATGGATAAAGAAGTTGTGGTCCTTATGTACAATGGAATATCACTCAGCCATGAAATCAACGTCATAAGGCTAGTAGCAGCATGATGAGTGGATTTAGGTACGACGATTCTAAGTGCAATAAGTCACACAGAAAAAGACACTTATCATAAGTTATCACCTATAGAGGGAATGTAAAAACCGCTACCCTTGAACTGAATTACAAAACAGAACAGATTCACACGGTTAGAAAACACACTATGGCTGCCTAACGGGAAAGGTGAGGTGGGGTGATGCATAAAAAAGGGTTTCAAATTAGCTCAGATACCGTTCCATAAACCCAATACGTAATAGACAAGACCTACTCCTTGCTCAGGGAACTGGACTCAACACCCCCTATTCACCGCCCAAGTGTATATCTGACTAGTAAGAATCTTAAAACCTATGTATTGATATCTCTCTGTAAGTGAGTCAAGTGGGTGTAAAGCTGCATAAACACAGCAGTGAAAAGCAGCTAAACCCCATTATAAAACTCAATTAATTTTAAAAACCCGTGAAACAAAGACAGTGAAAGGGAGAGAAATTCTTACAAAATTCGTTCAGGCGCTGTGATGCCACCTGGATTGACCATATCTAGACCCGCAGCTGATTGAGACATAAGGGTGGACACTCTTGGGGCTGAGGGGTTTGGTGAGGTTCGGTGAGCAAACGCAGACGCTTTAAAGTAATACTGCATGGTACCCATCCCATGGGTCCCAAATCTCCAGGTTCAAGGGCATCTTCCTACATCGAAAACATGCATGAGAAACCCAGAAGACGGTCCACCGAGTGATTGGGAAAGGTTTGTAAAACGCACCTCATTTCTCGTCTCCTTGTGCTCGGGTTCGCCATTCCAGCCGCTTTACTAGCAATCTCCCTCCTTGGAGAATCAGCACCTTTAACCTCCTGTTCCATACAGGTGGCAATTTGAACTGAGGGTGAACGGGAAGACGGGGAACCAATGAGAGACTAGCTCTAGGTGTTGGGACAGGCACAGGTCACTCTATTTTCCCATCAGGAAGAAGAATTAACCACAGGCTCAGTCTGCCGCCCGGAAGCAGAATAGGGCCTAAAGCAATCCTGCGCTTTTGCGGCCAGCTCCCAAGAGAGCGAGTTGAAAAATGGAGCTCGGGGGCACTGCAATTCACAAACCTGCAGACTTATAAATGATAACTCTCGTCTACAAATATATTGAGGGAAGGCAACAAAGAGGATTTGAAAGCAAGGCAGAATTGCAGGAAACAGATTTCAGGAGGCAGATTCGAATCGCCTTTAAAGCACAGGAAAAGCGGCAAAACCTCGACAATGATGCCCTTGGCCAAAAAGGGCGTATGCGTTTTTTCCTGAATATATTCAGGAAAAAACGCATACGCCCTTTTTGGCCAACCAAGCAACCTGGAAAGGCAAATCAGCGCTACAAAGAAGTCTCGCTTCCCATCGGTCAAAAGGGCCATGCTGAGTAAAGTGTCAAAACCAGAAATGCAGGACGGGCCACGGAGAAACGGGAGCCTTGCTACGCTGATGGGCGGGATGTAAATTGCCAACAGCCACTCTGGAGAAGTGTACGGTGTGTCCTGAAACATTTACAAAACTCAGCTTAGAGAGCATAGGGCACTTCCACTCATGGGCGTATAAATTGGGAAAACTAAAAATCAGCAAGACACAAGCACCCCAAAGTTTAGGGCTGCTCTGTTGACAAGAACCTCCACTTCGTTACACCTTAAATATCCCAGGAAAGAGAAAAATGGATAAAGAAGTTGTGGTCCTTATGTACAATGGAATATCACTCAGCCATGAAATCAACGTCATAAGGCTAGTAGCAGCATGATGAGTGGATTTAGGTACGACGATTCTAAGTGCAATAAGTCACACAGAAAAAGACACTTATCATAAGTTATCACCTATAGAGGGAATGTAAAAACCGCTACCCTTGAACTGAATTACAAAACAGAACAGATTCACACGGTTAGAAAACACACTATGGCTGCCTAACGGGAAAGGTGAGGTGGGGTGATGCATAAAACAAGGGTTTCAAATTAGCTCAGATACCGTTCCATAAACCCAATACGTAATAGACAAGACCTACTCCTTGCTCAGGGAACTGGACTGAACACCCCCTATTCACCGCCCAAGATTATATCTGACTAGTAAGAATCTTAAAACCTATGTATTGATATCTCTCTGTAAGTGAGTCAAGTGGGTGTAAAGCTGCATAAACACAGCAGTGAAAAGCAGCTAAACCCCATTATAAAACTCAATTAATTTTAAAAACCCGTGAAACAAAGACAGTGAAAGGGAGAGAAATTCTTACAAAATTCGTTCAGGCGCTGTGATGCCACCTGGATTGACCATATCTAGACCCGCAGCTGATTGAGACATAAGGGTGGACACTCTTGGGGCTGAGGGGTTTGGTGAGGTTCGGTGAGCAAACGCAGACGCTTTAAAGTAATACTGCGTGGTACCCATCCCATGGGTCCCAAATCTCCAGGTTCAAGGGCATCTTCCTACATCGAAAACATGCATGAGAAACCCAGAAGACGGTCCACCGAGTGATTGGGAAAGGTTTCTAAAACGCACCTCATTTCTCGTCTCCTTGTGCTCGGGTTCGCCATTCCAGCCGCTTTACTAGCAATCTCCCTCCTTGGAGAATCAGCACCTTTAACCTCCTGTTCCATACAGGTGGCAATTTGAACTGAGGGTGAACGGGAAGACGGGGAACCAATGAGAGACTAGCTCTAGGTGTTGGGACAGGCACAGGTCACTCTATTTTCCCATCAGGAAGAAGAATTAACCACAGGCTCAGTCTGCCGCCCGGAAGCAGAATAGGGCCTAAAGCAATCCTGCGCTTTTGCGGCCAGCTCCCAAGAGAGCGAGTTGAAAAATGGAGCTCGGGGGCACTGCAATTCACAAACCTGCAGACTTATAAATGATAACTCTCGTCTACAAATATATTGAGGGAAGGCAACAAAGAGGATTTGAAAGCAAGGCAGAATTGCAGGAAACAGATTTCAGGAGGCAGATTCGAATCGCCTTTAAAGCACAGGAAAAGCGGCAAAACCTCGACAATGATGCCCTTGGCCAAAAAGGCGTATGCGTTTTTTCCTGAATATATTCAGGAAAAAACGCATACGCCCTTTTTGGCCAACCAAGCAACCTGGAAAGGCAAATCAGCGCTACAAAGAAGTCTCGCTTCCCATCGGTCAAAAGGGCCATGCTGAGTAAAGTGTCAAAACCAGAAATGCAGGACAGGCCACGGAGAAACGGGAGCCTTGCTACGCTGATGGGCGGGATGTAAATTGCCAACAACCACTCTGGAGAAGTGTACGGTGTGTCCTGAAACATTTACAAAACTCAGCTTAGAGAGCAAAGGGCACTTCCACTCATGGGCGTATAAATTGGGAAAACTAAAAATCAGCAAGACACAAGCACCCCAAAGTTTAGGGCTGCTCTGTTGACAAGAACCTCCACTTCGTTACACCTTAAATATCCCAGGAAAGAGAAAAATGAATAAAGAAGTTGTGGTCCTTATGTACAATGGAATATCACTCAGCCATGAAATCAACGTCATAAGGCTAGTAGCAGCATGATGAGTGGATTTAGGTACGACGATTCTAAGTCAAATAAGTCGCACAGAAAAAGACACTTATCATAAGATATCACCTATAGAGGGAATGTAAAAACCGCTGCCCTTGAACTGAATTACAAAACAGAACAGATTCACACGGTTAGAAAACACACTATGGCTGCCTAACGGGAAAGGTGAGGTGGGGTGATGCATAAAACAAGGGTTTCAAATTAGCTCAGATACCGTTCCATAAACCCAATACGTAATAGACAAGACCTACTCCTTGCTCAGGGAACTGGACTCAACACCCCCTATTCACCGCCCAAGATTATATCTGACTATTAAGAATCTTAAAACCTATGTATTGATATCTCTCTGTAAGTGAGTCAAGTGGGTGTAAAGCTGCATAAACACAGCAGTGAAAAGCAGCTAAACCCCATTATAAAACTCAATTAATTTTAAAAACCCGTGAAACAAAGACAGTGAAAGGGAGAGAAATTCTTACAAAATTCGTTCAGGCGCTGTGATGCCACCTGGATTGACCATATCTAGACCCGCAGCTGATTGAGTCATAAGGGTGGACACTCTTGGGGCTGAGGGGTTTGGTGAGGTTCGGTGAGCAAACGCAGACGCTTTAAAGTAATACTGCGTGGTACCCATCCCATGGGTCCCAAATCTCCAGGTTCAAGGGCATCTTCCTACATCGAAAACATGCATGAGAAACCCAGAAGACGGTCCACCGAGTGATTGGGAAAGGTTTCTAAAACGCACCTCATTTCTCGTCTCCTTGTGCTCGGGTTCGCCATTCCAGCCGCTTTACTAGCAATCTCCCTCCTTGGAGAATCAGCACCTTTAACCTCCTGTTCCATACAGGTGGCAATTTGAACTGAGGGTGAACGGGAAGACGGGGAACCAATGAGAGACTAGCTCTAGGTGTTGGGACAGGCACAGGTCACTCTATTTTCCAATCAGGAAGAAGAATTAACCACAGGCTCAGTCTGCCGCCCGGAAGCAGAATAGGGCCTAAAGCAATCCTGCGCTTTTGCAGCCAGCTCCCAAGAGAGCGAGTTGAAAAATGGAGCTCGGGGGCACTGCAATTCACAAACCTGCAGACTTATAAATGATAACTCTCGTCTACAAATATATTGAGGGAAGGCAACAAAGAGGATTTGAAAGCAAGGCAGAATTGCAGGAAACAGATTTCAGGAGGCAGATTCGAATCGCCTTTAAAGCACAGGAAAAGCGGCAAAACCTCGACAATGATGCCCTTGGCCAAAAAGGGCGTATGCGTTTTTTCCTGAATATATTCAGGAAAAAACGCATACGCCCTTTTTGGCCAACCAAGCAACCTGGAAAGGCAAATCAGCGCTACAAAGAAGTCTCGCTTCCCATCGGTCAAAAGGGCCATGCTGAGTAAAGTGTCAAAACCAGAAATGCAGGACAGGCCACGGAGAAACGGGAGCCTTGCTACGCTGATGGGCGGGATGTAAATTGCCAACAGCCACTCTGGAGAAGTGTACGGTGTGTCCTGAAACATTTACAAAACTCAGCTTAGAGAGCATAGGGCACTTCCACTCATGGGCGTATAAATTGGGAAAACTAAAAATCAGCAAGACACAAGCACCCCAAAGTTTAGGGCTGCTCTGTTGACAAGAACCTCCACTTCGTTACACCTTAAATATCCCAGGAAAGAGAAAAATGGATAAAGAAGTTGTGGTCCTTATGTACAATGGAATATCACTCAGCCATGAAATCAACGTCATAAGGCTAGTAGCAGCATGATGAGTGGATTTAGGTACGACGATTCTAAGTGCAATAAGTCACACAGAAAAAGACACTTATCATAAGTTATCACCTATAGAGGGAATGTAAAAACCGCTACCCTTGAACTGAATTACAAAACAGAACAGAGTCACAGGGTTAGAAAACACACTATGGCTGCCTAACGGGAAAGGTGAGGTGGGGTGATGCATAAAACAAGGGTTTCAAATTAGCTCAGATACCGTTCCATAAACCCAATACGTAATAGACAACACCTACTCCTTGCTCAGGGAACTGGACTCAACACCCCCTATTCACCGCCCAAGTGTATATCTGACTAGTAAGAATCTTAAAACCTATGTATTGATATCTCTCTGTAAGTGAGTCAAGTGGGTGTAAAGCTGCATAAACACAGCAGTGAAAAGCAGCTAAACCCCATTATAAAACTCAATTAATTTTAAAAACCCGTGAAACAAAGACAGTGAAAGGGAGAGAAATTCTTACAAAATTCGTTCAGGCGCTGTGATGCCACCTGGATTGACCATATCTAGACCCGCAGCTGATTGAGACATAAGGGTGGACACTCTTGGGGCTGAGGGGTTTGGTGAGGTTCGGTGAGCAAACGCAGACGCTTTAAAGTAATACTGCATGGTACCCATCCCATGGGTCCCAAATCTCCAGGTTCAAGGGCATCTTCCTACATCGAAAACATGCATGAGAAACCCAGAAGACGGTCCACCGAGTGATTGGGAAAGGTTTCTAAAACGCACCTCATTTCTCGTCTCCTTGTGCTCGGGTTCGCCATTCCAGCCGCTTTACTAGCAATCTCCCTCCTTGGAGAATCAGCACCTTTAACCTCCTGTTCCATCCAGGTGGCAATTTGAACTGAGGGTGAACGGGAAGACGGGGAACCAATGAGAGACTAGCTCTAGGTGTTGGGACAGGCACAGGTCACTCTATTTTCCCATCAGGAAGAAGAATTAACCACAGGCTCAGTCTGCCGCCCGGAAGCAGAATAGGGCCTAAAGCAATCCTGCGCTTTTGCGGCCAGCTCCCAAGAGAGCGAGTTGAAAAATGGAGCTCGGGGGCACTGCAATTCACAAACCTGCAGACTTATAAATGATAACTCTCGTCTACAAATATATTGAGGGAAGGCAACAAAGAGGATTTGAAAGCAAGGCAGAATTGCAGGAAACAGATTTCAGGAGGCAGATTCGAATCGCCTTTAAAGCACAGGAAAAGCGGCAAAACCTCGACAATGATGCCCTTGGCCAAAAAGGGCGTATGCGTTTTTTCCTGAATATATTCAGGAAAAAACGCATACGCCCTTTTTGGCCAACCAAGCAACCTGGAAAGGCAAATCAGCGCTACAAAGAAGTCTCGCTTCCCATCGGTCAAAAGGGCCATGCTGAGTAAAGTGTCAAAACCAGAAATGCAGGACAGGCCACGGAGAAACGGGAGCCTTGCTACGCTGATGGGCGGGATGTAAATTGCCAACAGCCACTCTGGAGAAGTGTACGGTGTGTCCTGAAACATTTACAAAACTCAGCTTAGAGAGCATAGGGCACTTCCACTCATGGGCGTATAAATTGGGAAAACTAAAAATCAGCAAGACACAAGCACCCCAAAGTTTAGGGCTGCTCTGTTGACAAGAACCTCCACTTCGTTACACCTTAAATATCCCAGGAAAGAGAAAAATGGATAAAGAAGTTGTGGTCCTTATGTACAATGGAATATCACTCAGCCATGAAATCAACGTCATAAGGCTAGTAGCAGCATGATGAGTGGATTTAGGTACGACGATTCTAAGTGCAATAAGTCACACAGAAAAAGACACTTATCATAAGTTATCACCTATAGAGGGAATGTAAAAACCGCTACCCTTGAACTGAATTACAAAACAGAACAGATTCACACGGTTAGAAAACACACTATGGCTGCCTAACGGGAAAGGTGAGGTGGGGTGATGCATAAAACAAGGGTTTCAAATTAGCTCAGATATCGTTCCATAAACCCAATACGTAATAGACAAGACCTACTCCTTGCTCAGGGAACTGGACTCAACACCCCCTATTCACCGCCCAAGATTATATCTGACTAGTAAGAATCTTAAAACCTATGTATTCATATCTCTCTGTAAGTGAGTCAAGTGGGTGTAAAGCTGCATAAACACAGCAGTGAAAAGCAGCTAAACCCCATTATAAAACTCAATTAATTTTAAAAACCTGTGAAACAAAGACAGTGAAAGGGAGAGAAATTCTTACAAAATTCGTTCAGGCGCTGTGATGCCACCTGGATTGACCATATCTAGACCCGCAACTGATTGAGACATAAGGGTGGACACTCTTGGGGCTGAGGGGTTTGGTGAGGTTCGGTGAGCAAACGCAGACGCTTTAAAGTAATACTGCGTGGTACCCATCCCATGGGTCCCAAATCTCCAGGTTCAAGGGCATCTTCCTACATCGAAAACATGCATAAGAAACCCAGAAGACGGTCCACCGAGTGATTGGGAAAGGTTTCTAAAACGCACCTCATTTCTCGTCTCCTTGTGCTCGGGTTCGCCATTCCAGCCGCTTTACTAGCAATCTCCCTCCTTGGAGAATCAGCACCTTTAACCTCCTGTTCCATACAGGTGGCAATTTGAACTGAGGGTGAACGGGAAGACGGGGAACCAATGAGAGACTAGCTCTAGGTGTTGGGACAGGCACAGGTCACTCTATTTTCCCATCAGGAAGAAGAATTAACCACAGGCTCAGTCTGCCGCCCGGAAGCAGAATAGGGCCTAAAGCAATCCTGCGCTTTTGCGGCCAGCTCCCAAGAGAGCGAGTTGAAAAATGGAGCTCGGGGGCACTGCAATTCACAAACTTGCAGACTTATAAATGATAACTGTCGTCTACAAATATATTGAGGGAAGGCAACAAAGAGGATTTGAAAGCAAGGCAGAATTGCAGGAAACAGATTTCAGGAGGCAGATTCGAATCGCCTTTAAAGCACAGGAAAAGCGGCAAAACCTCGACAATGATGCCCTTGGCCAAAAAGGGCGTATGCGTTTTTTCCTGAATATATTCAGGAAAAAACGCATACGCCCTTTTTGGCCAACCAAGCAACCTGGAAAGGCAAATCAGCGCTACAAAGAAGTCTCGCTTCCCATCGGTCAAAAGGGCCATGCTGAGTAAAGTGTCAAAACCAGAAATGCAGGACAGGCCACGGAGAAACGGGAGCCTTGCTACGCTGATGGGCGGGATGTAAATTGCCAACAACCACTCTGGAGAAGTGTACGGTGTGTCCTGAAACATTTACAAAACTCAGCTTAGAGAGCATAGGGCACTTCCACTCATGGGCGTATAAATTGGGAAAACTAAAAATCAGCAAGACAGAAGCACCCCAAAGATTAGGGCTGCTCTGTTGACAAGAACCTCCACTTCGTTACACCTTAAATATCCCAGGAAAGAGAAAAATGGATAAAGAAGTTGTGGTCCTTATGTACAATGGAATATCACTCAGCCATGAAATCAACGTCATAAGGCTAGTAGCAGCATGATGAGTGGATTTAGGTACGACGATTCTAACTCAAATAAGTCACACAGAAAAAGACACTTATCATAAGATATCACCTATAGAGGGAATGTAAAAACCGCTGCCCTTGAACTGAATTACAAAACAGAACAGAGTCACACGGTTAGAAAACACACTATGGCTGCCTAACGGGAAAGGTGAGGTGGGGTGATGCATAAAACAAGGGTTTCAAATTAGCTCAGATACCGTTCCATAAACCCAATATGTAATAGACAAGACCTACTCCTTGCTCAGGGAACTGGACTCAACACCCCCTATTCACCGCCCAAGAATATATCTGACTAGTAAGAATCTTAAAACCTATGTATTGATATCTCTCTGTAAGTGAGTCAAGTGGGTGTAAAGCTGCATAAACACAGCAGTGAAAAGCAGCTAAACCCCATTATAAAACTCAATTAATTTTAAAAACCCGTGAAACAAAGACAGTGAAAGGGAGAGAAATTCTTACAAAATTCGTTCAGGCGCTGTGATGCCACCTGGATTGACCATATCTAGACCCGCAGCTGATTGAGACATAAGGGTGGACACTCTTGGGGCTGAGGGGTTTGGTGAGGTTCGGTGAGCAAACGCAGACGCTTTAAAGTAATACTGCGTGGTACCCATCCCATGGGTCCCAAATCTCCAGGTTCAAGGGCATCTTCCTACATCGAAAACATGCATGAGAAACCCAGAAGACGGTCCACCGAGTGATTGGGAAAGGTTTCTAAAACGCACCTCATTTTTCGTCTCCTTGTGCTCGGGTTCGCCATTCCAGCCGCTTTACTAGCAATCTCCCTCCTTGGAGAATCAGCACCTTTAACCTCCTGTTCCATACAGGTGGCAATTTGAACTGAGGGTGAACGGGAAGACGGGGAACCAATGAGAGACTAGCTCTAGGTGTTGGGACAGGCACAGGTCACTCTATTTTCCCATCAGGAAGAAGAATTAACCACAGGCTCAGTCTGCCGCCCGGAAGCAGAATAGGGCCTAAAGCAATCCTCCGCTTTTGCGGCCAGCTCCCAAGAGAGCGAGTTGAAAAATGGAGCTCGGGGGCACTGCAATTCACAAACCTGCAGACTTATAAATGATAACTCTCGTCTACAAATATATTGAGGGAAGGCAACAAAGAGGATTTGAAAGCAAAGCAGAATTGCAGGAAACAGATTTCAGGAGGCAGATTCGAATCGCCTTTAAAGCACAGGAAAAGCGGCAAAACCTCGACAATGATGCCCTTGGCCAAAAAGGGCGTATGCGTTTTTTCCTGAATATATTCAGGAAAAAACGCATACGCCCTTTTTGGCCAACCAAGCAACCTGGAAATGCAAATCAGCGCTACAAAGAAGTCTCGCTTCCCATCGGTCAAAAGGGCCATGCTGAGTAAAGTGTCAAAACCAGAAATGCAGGACAGGCCACGGAGAAACGGGAGCCTTGCTACGCTGATGGGCGGGATGTAAATTGCCAACAGCCACTCTGGAGAAGTGTACGGTGTGTCCTGAAACATTTACAAAACTCAGCTTAGAGAGCATAGGGCACTTTCACTCATGGGCGTATAAATTGGGAAAACTAAAAATCAGCAAGACACAAGCACCCCAAAGTTTAGGGCTGCTCTGTTGACAAGAACCTCCACTTCGTTACACCTTAAATATCCCAGGAAAGAGAAAAATGGATAAAGAAGTTGTGGTCCTTATGTACAATGGAATATCACTCAGCCATGAAATCAACGTCATAAGGTTAGTAGCAGCATGATGAGTGGATTTAGGTACGACGATTCTAAGTGCAATAAGTCACACAGAAAAAGACACTTATCATAAGTTATCACCTATAGAGGGAATGTAAAAACCGCTACCCTTGAACTGAATTACAAAACAGAACAGATTCACACGGTTAGAAAACACACTATGGCTGCCTAACGTGAAAGGTGAGGTGGGGTGATGCATAAAACAAGGGTTTCAAATTAGCTCAGATACCGTTCCATAAACCCAATACGTAATAGACAAGACCTACTCCTTGCTCAGGGAACTGGACTCAACACCCCCTATTCACCGCCCAAGAGTATATCTGACTAGTAAGAATCTTAAAACCTATGTATTGATATCTCTCTGTAAGTGAGTCAAGTGGGTGTAAAGCTGCATAAACACAGCAGTGAAAAGCAGCTAAACCCCATTATAAAACTCAATTAATTTTAAAAACCCTTGAAACAAAGACAGTGAAAGGGAGAGAAATTCTTACAAAATTCGTTCAGGCGCTGTGATGCCACCTGGATTGACCATATCTAGACCCGCAGCTGATTGAGACATAAGGGTGGACACTCTTGGGGCTGAGGGGTTTGGTGAGGTTCGGTGAGCAAACGCAGACGCTTTAAAGTAATACTGCGTGGTACCCATCCCATGGGTCCCAAATCTCCAGGTTCAAGGGCATCTTCCTACATCGAAAACATGCATGAGAAACCCAGAAGACGGTCCACCGAGTGATTGGGAAAGGTTTCTAAAACGCACCTCATTTCTCGTCTCCTTGTGCTCGGGTTCGCCATTCCAGCCGCTTTACTAGCAATCTCCCTCCTTGGAGAATCAGCACCTTTAACCTCCTGTTCCATACAGGTGGCAATTTGAACTGAGGGTGAACGGGAAGACGGGGAACCAATGAGAGACTAGCTCTAGGTGTTGGGACAGGCACAGGTCACTCTATTTTCCCATCAGGAAGAAGAATTAACCACAGGCTCAGTCTGCCGCCCGGAAGCAGAATAGGGCCTAAAGCAATCCTGCGCTTTTGCGGCCAGCTCCCAAGAGAGCGAGTTGAAAAATGGAGCTCGGGGGCACTGCAATTCACAAACCTGCAGACTTATAAATGATAACTCTCGTCTACAAATATATTGAGGGAAGGCAACAAAGAGGATTTGAAAGCAAGGCAGAATTGCAGGAAACAGATTTCAGGAGGCAGATTCGAATCGCCTTTAAAGCACAGGAAAAGCGGCAAAACCTCGACAATGATGCCCTTGGCCAAAAAGGGCGTATGCGTTTTTTCCTGAATATATTCAGGAAAAAACGCATACGCCCTTTTTGGCCAACCAAGCAACCTGGAAAGGCAAATCAGCGCTACAAAGAAGTCTCGCTTCCCATCGGTCAAAAGGGCCATGCTGAGTAAAGTGTCAAAACCAGAAATGCAGGACAGGCCACGGAGAAACGGGAGCCTTGCTACGCTGATGGGCGGGATGTAAATTGCCAACAGCCACTCTGGAGAAGTGTACGGTGTGTCCTGAAACATTTACAAAACTCAGCTTAGAGAGCATAGGGCACTTCCACTCATGGGCGTATACATTGGGAAAACTAAAAATCAGCAAGACACAAGCACCCCAAAGTTTAGGGCTGCTCTGTTGACAAGAACCTCCACTTCGTTACACCTTAAATATCCCAGGAAAGAGAAAAATGGATAAAGAAGTTGTGGTCCTTATGTACAATGGAATATCACTCAGCCATGAAATCAACGTCATAAGGCTAGTAGCAGCATGATGAGTGGATTTAGGTACGACGATTCTAAGTGCAATAAGTCACACAGAAAAAGACACTTATCATAAGTTATCACCTATAGAGGGAATGTAAAAACCGCTACCCTTGAACTGAATTACAAAACAGAACAGATTCACACGGTTAGAAAACACACTATGGCTGCCTAACGGGAAAGGTGAGGTGGGGTGATGCATAAAACAAGGGTTTCAAATTAGCTCAGATACCGTTCCATAAACCCAATACGTAATAGACAAGACCTACTCCTTGCTCAGGGAACTGGACTCAACACCCCCTATTCACTGCCCAAGATTATATCTGACTAGTAAGAATCTTAAAACCTATGTATTGATATCTCTCTGTAAGTGAGTCAAGTGGGTGTAAAGCTGCATAAACACAGCAGTGAAAAGCAGCTAAACCCCATTATAAAACTCAATTAATTTTAAAAACCCGTGAAACAAAGACAGTGAAAGGGAGAGAAATTCTTACAAAATTCGTTCAGGCGCTGTGATGCCACCTGGATTGACCATATCTAGACCCGCAGCTGATTGAGACATAAGGGTGGACACTCTTGGGGCTGAGGGGTTTGGTGAGGTTGGGTGAGCAAACGCAGACGCTTTAAAGTAATACTGCGTGGTACCCATCCCATGGGTCCCAAATCTCCAGGTTCAAGGGCATCTTCCTACATCGAAAACATGCATGAGAAACCCAGAAGACGGTCCACCGAGTGATTGGGAAAGGTTTCTAAAACGCACCTCATTTCTCGTCTCCTTGTGCTCGGGTTCGCCATTCCAGCCGCTTTACTAGCAATCTCCCTCCTTGGAGAATCAGCACCTTTAACCTCCTGTTCCATACAGGTGGCAATTTGAACTGAGGGTGAACGGGAAGACGGGGAACCAATGAGAGACTAGCTCTAGGTGTTGGGACAGGCACAGGTCACTCTATTTTCCCATCATGAAGAAGAATTAACCACAGGCTCAGTCTGCCGCCCGGAAGCAGAATAGGGCCTAAAGCAATCCTGCGCTTTTGCGGCCAGCTCCCAAGAGAGCGAGTTGAAAAATGGAGCTCGGGGGCACTGCAATTCACAAACCTGCAGACTTATAAATGATAACTCTCGTCTACAAATATATTGAGGGAAGGCAACAAAGAGGATTTGAAAGCAAGGCAGAATTGCAGGAAACAGATTTCAGGAGGCAGATTCGAATCGCCTTTAAAGCACAGGAAAAGCGGCAAAACCTCGACAATGATGCCCTTGGCCAAAAAGGGCGTATGCGTTTTTTCCTGAATATATTCAGGAAAAAACGCATACGCCCTTTTTGGCCAACCAAGCAACCTGGAAAGGCAAATCAGCGCTACAAAGAAGTCTCGCTTCCCATCGGTCAAAAGGGCCATGCTGAGTAAAGTGTCAAAACCAGAAATGCAGGACAGGCCACGGAGAAACGGGAGCCTAGCTACGCTGATGGGCGGGATGTAAATTGCCAACAACCACTCTGGAGAAGTGTACGGTGTGTCCTGAAACATTTACAAAACTCAGCTTAGAGAGCAAAGGGCACTTCCACTCATGGGCGTATAAATTGGGAAAACTAAAAATCAGCAAGACACAAGCACCCCAAAGTTTAGGGCTGCTCTGTTGACAAGAACCTCCACTTCGTTACACCTTAAATATCCCAGGAAAGAGAAAAATGGATAAAGAAGTTGTGGTCCTTATGTACAATGGAATATCACTCAGCCATGAAATCAACGTCATAAGGCTAGTAGCAGCATGATGAGTGGATTTAGGTACGACGATTCTAAGTGCAATAAGTCACACAGAAAAAGACACTTATCATAAGATATCACTTATAGAGGGAATGTAAAAACCGATACCCTTGAACTGAATTACAAAACAGAACAGAGTCACACGGTTAGAAAACACACTATGGCTGCCTAACGGGAAAGGTGAGGTGGGGTGATGCATAAAACAAGGATTTCAAATTAGCTCAGATACCGTTCCATAAACCCAATATGTAATAGAGAAGACCTACTCCTTGCTCAGGGAACTGGACTCCACACCCCCTATTCACCGCCCAAGAATATATCTGACTAGTAAGAATCTTAAAACCTATGTATTGATATCTCTCTGTAAGTGAGTCAAGTGGGTGTAAAGCTGCATAAACACAGCAGTGAAAAGCAGCTAAACCCCATTATAAAACTCAATTAATTTTAAAAACCCGTGAAACAAAGACAGTGAAAGGGAGAGAAATTCTTACAAAATTCGTTCAGGCGCTGTGATGCCACCTGGATTGACCATATCTAGACCCGCAGCTGATTGAGACATAAGGGTGGACACTCTTGGGGCTGAGGGGTTTGGTGAGGTTCGGTGAGCAAACGCAGACGCTTTAAAGTAATACTGCGTGGTACCCATCCCATGGGTCCCAAATCTCCAGGTTCAAGGGCATCTGCCTACATCGAAAACATGCATGAGAAACCCAGAAGATGGTCCACCGAGTGATCGGGAAAGGTTTCTAAAACGCACCTCATTTCTCGTCTCCTTGTGCTCGGGTTCGCCATTCCAGCCGCTTTACTAGCAATCTCCCTCCTTGGAGAATCAGCACCTTTAACCTCCTGTTCCATACAGGTGGCAATTTGAACTGAGGGTGAACGGGAAGACGGGGAACCAATGAGAGACTAGCTCTAGGTGTTGGGACAGGCACAGGTCACTCTATTTTCCCATCAGGAAGAAGAATTAACCACAGGCTCAGTCTGCCGCCCGGAAGCAGAATAGGGCCTAAAGCAATCCTGCGCTTTTGCGGCCAGCTCCCAAGAGAGCAAGTTGAAAAATGGAGCTCAGGGGCACTGCAATTCACAAACCTGCAGACTTATAAATGATAACACTCGTCTACAAATATATTGAGGGAAGGCAACAAAGAGGATTTGAAAGCAAGGCAGAATTGCAGGAAACAGATTTCAGGAGGCAGATTCGAATCGCCTTTAAAGCACAGGAAAAGCGGCATAACCTCGACAATGATACCCTTGGCCAAAAAGGGCGTATGCGTTTTTTCCTGAATATATTCAGGAAAAAACGCATACGCCCTTTTTGGCCAACCAAGCAACCTGGAAAGGCAAATCAGCGCTACAAAGAAGTCTCGCTTCCCATCGGTCAAAGGGCCATGCTGAATAAAGTGTCAAAACCAGAAATGCAGGACAGGCCACGGAGAAACGGGAGCCTTGCTACGCTGATGGGCGGGATGTAAATTGCCAACAGCCACTCTGGAGAAGTGTACGGTGTGTCCTGAAACATTTACAAAACTCAGCTTAGAGAGCATAGGGCACTTCCACTCATGGGCGTATAAATTGGGAAAACTAAAAATCAGCAAGACAGAAGCACCCCAAAGTTTAGGGCTGCTCTGTTGACAAGAACCTCCACTTCGTTACACCTTAAATATCCCAGGAAAGAGAAAAATGGATAAAGAAGTTGTGGTCCTTATGTACAATGGAATATCACTCAGCCATGAAATCAACGTCATAAGGCTAGTAGCAGCATGATGAGTGGATTTAGGTACGACGATTCTAAGTGCAATAAGTCACACAGAAAAAGACACTTATCATAAGATATCACTTATAGAGGGAATGTAAAAACCGCTACCCTTGAACTGAATTACAAAACAGAACAGAGTCACACGGTTAGAAAACACACTATGGCTGCCTAACGGGAAAGGTGAGGTGGGGTGATGCATAAAACAAGGGTTTCAAATTAGCTCAGATACCGTTCCATAAACCCAATACGTAATTGACAAGACCTACTCCTTCCTCAGGGAACTGGACTCAACACCCCCTATTCACCGCCCAAGAATATATCTGACTAGTAAGAATCTTAAAACCTATGTATTGATATCTCTCTGTAAGTGAGTCAAGTGGGTGTAAAGCTGCATAAACACAGCAGTGAAAAGCAGCTAAACCCCATTATAAAACTCAATTAATTTTAAAAACCCGTGAAACAAAGACAGTGAAAGGGAGAGAAATTCTTACAAAATTCGTTCAGGCGCTGTGATGCCACCTGGATTGACCATATCTAAAACCGCAGCTGATTGAGACATAAGGGTGGACACTCTTGGGGCTGAGGGGTTTGGAGAGGTTCGGTGAGCAAACACAGACGCTTTAAAGTAATACTGCGTGGTACCCATCCCATGGGTCCCAAATCTCCAGGTTCAAGGGCATCTTCCTACATCGAAAACATGCATGAGAAACCCAGAAGACGGTCCACCGAGTGATCGGGAAAGGTTTCTAAAACGCACCTCATTTCTCATCTCCTTGTGCTCGGGTTCGCCATTCCAGCCGCTTTACTAGCAATCTGCCTCCTTGGAGAATCAGCACCTTTAACCTCCTGTTCCATACAGGTGGCAATTTGAACTGAGGGTGAACGGGAAGACGGGGAACCAATGAGAGACTAGCTCTAGGTGTTGGGACAGGCACAGGTCACTCTATTTTCCCATCAGGAAGAAGAATTAACCACAGGCTCAGTCTGCCGCCCGGAAGCAGAATAGGGCCTAAAGCAATCCTGCGCTTTTGCGGCCAGCTCCCAAGAGAGCGAGTTGAAAAATGGAGCTCGGGGGCACTGCAATTCACAAACCTGCAGACTTATAAATGATAACACTCGTCTACAAATATATTGAGGGAAGGCAACAAAGAGGATTTGAAAGCAAGGCAGAATTGCAGGAAACAGATTTCAGGAGGCAGATTCGAATCGCCTTTAAAGCACAGGAAAAGCGGCAAAACCTCGACAATGATGCCCTTGGCCAAAAAGGGCGTATGCGTTTTTTCCTGAATATATTCAGGAAAAAACGCATACGCCCTTTTTGGCCAACCAAGCAACCTGGAAAGGCAAATCAGCGCTACAAAGAAGTCTCGCTTCCCATCGGTCAAAAGGGCCATGCTGAGTAAAGTGTCAAAACCAGAAATGCAGGACAGGCCACGGAGAAACGGGAGCCTTGCTACGCTGATGGGCGGGATGTAAATTGCCAACAGCCACTCTGGAGAAGTGTACGGTGTGTCCTGAAACATTTACAAAACTCAGCTTAGAGAGCATAGGGCACTTCCACTCATGGGCGTATAAATTGGGAAAACTAAAAATCAGCAAGACACAAGCACCCCAAAGTTTAGGGCTGCTCTGTTGACAAGAACCTCCACTTCGTTACACCTTAAATATCCCAGGAAAGAGAAAAATGGATAAAGAAGTTGTGGTCCTTATGTACAATGGAATATCACTCAGCCATGAAATCAACGTCATAAGGCTAGTAGCAGCATGATGAGTGGATTTAGGTACGACGATTCTAAGTGCAATAAGTCACACAGAAAAAGACACTTATCATAAGTTATCACCTATAGAGGGAATGTAAAAACCGCTACCCTTGAACTGAATTACAAAACAGAACAGATTCACACGGTTAGAAAACACACTATGGCTGCCTAACGGGAAAGGTGAGGTGGGGTGATGCATAAAACAAGGGTTTCAAATTAGCTCAGATACCGTTCCATAAACCCAATACGTAATAGACAAGACCTACTCCTTGCTCAGGGAACTGGACTCAACACCCCCTATTCACCGCCCAAGAGTATATCTGACTAGTAAGAATCTTAAAACCTATGTATTGATATCTCTCTGTAAGTGAGTCAAGTGGGTGTAAAGCTGCATAAACACAGCAGTGAAAAGCAGCTAAACCCCATTATAAAACTCAATTAATTTTAAAAACCCGTGAAACAAAGACAGTGAAAGGGAGAGAAATTCTTACAAAATTCGTTCAGGCGCTGTGATGCCACCTGGATTGACCATATCTAGACCCGCAGCTGATTGAGACATAAGGGTGGACACTCTTGGGGCTGAGGGGTTTGGTGAGGTTCGGTGAGCAAACGCAGACGCTTTAAAGTAATACTGCGTGGTACCCATCCCATGGGTCCCAAATCTCCAGGTTCAAGGGCATCTTCCTACATCGAAAACATGCATGAGAAACCCAGAAGACGGTCCACCGAGTGATTGGGAAAGGTTTCTAAAACGCACCTCATTTCTCGTCTCCTTGTGCTCGGGTTCGCCATTCCAGCCGCTTTACTAGCAATCTCCCTCCTTGGAGAATCAGCACCTTTAACCTCCTGTTCCATACAGGTGGCAATTTGAACTGAGGGTGAACGGGAAGACGGGGAACCAATGAGAGACTAGCTCTAGGTGTTGGGACAGGCACAGGTCACTCTATTTTCCCATCAGGAAGAAGAATTAACCACAGGCTCAGTCTGCCGCCCGGAAGCAGAATAGGGCCTAAAGCAATCCTGCGCTTTTGCGGCCAGCTCCCAAGAGAGCGAGTTGAAAAATGGAGCTCGGGGGCACTGCAATTCACAAACCTGCAGACTTATAAATGATAACTCTCGTCTACAAATATATTGAGGGAAGGCAACAAAGAGGATTTGAAAGCAAGGCAGAATTGCAGGAAACAGATTTCAGGAGGCAGATTCGAATCGCCTTTAAAGCACAGGAAAAGCGGCAAAACCTCGACAATGATGCCCTTGGCCAAAAAGGGCGTATGCGTTTTTTCCTGAATATATTCAGGAAAAAACGCATACGCCCTTTTTGGCCAACCAAGCAACCTGGAAAGGCAAATCAGCGCTACAAAGAAGTCTCGCTTCCCATCGGTCAAAAGGGCCATGCTGAGTAAAGTGTCAAAACCAGAAATGCAGGACAGGCCACGGAGAAACGGGAGCCTTGCTACGCTGATGGGCGGGATGTAAATTGCCAACAGCCACTCTGGAGAAGTGTACGGTGTGTCCTGAAACATTTACAAAATTCAGCTTAGAGAGCATAGGGCACTTCCACTCATGGGCGTATAAATTGGGAAAACTAAAAATCAGCAAGACACAAGCACCCCAAAGTTTAGGGCTGCTCTGTTGACAAGAACCTCCACTTCGTTACACCTTAAATATCCCAGGAAAGAGAAAAATGGATAAAGAAGTTGTGGTCCTTATGTACAATGGAATATCACTCAGCCATGAAATCAACGTCATAAGGCTAGTAGCAGCATGATGAGTGGATTTAGGTACGACGATTCTAACTCAAATAAGTCACACAGAAAAAGACACTTATCATAAGTTATCACCTATAGAGGGAATGTAAAAACCGCTACCCTTGAACTGAATTACAAAACAGAACAGATTCACACGGTTAGAAAACACACTATGGCTGCCTAACGGGAAAGGTGAGGTGGGGTGATGCATAAAACAAGGGTTTCAAATTAGCTCAGATACCGTTCCATAAACCCAATACGTAATAGACAAGACCTACTCCTTGCTCAGGGAACTGGACTCAACACCCCCTATTCACCGCCCAAGATTATATCTGACTAGTAAGAATCTTAAAACCTATGTATTGATATCTCTCTGTAAGTGAGTCAAGTGGGTGTAAAGCTGCATAAACACAGCAGTGAAAAGCAGCTAAACCCCATTATAAAACTCAATTAATTTTAAAAACCCGTGAAACAAAGACAGTGAAAGGGAGAGAAATTCTTACAAAATTCGTTCAGGCGCTGTGATGCCACCTGGATTGACCATATCTAGACCCGCAGCTGATTGAGACATAAGGGTGGACACTCTTGGGGCTGAGGGGTTTGGTGAGGTTCGGTGAGCAAACGCAGACGCTTTAAAGTAATACTGCGTGGTACCCATCCCATGGGTCCCAAATCTCCAGGTTCAAGGGCATCTTCCTACATCGAAAACATGCATGAGAAACCCAGAAGACGGTCCACCGAGTGATTGGGAAAGGTTTCTAAAACGCACCTCATTTCTCGTCTCCTTGTGCTCGGGTTCGCCATTCCAGCCGCTTTACTAGCAATCTCCCTCCTTGGAGAATCAGCACCTTTAACCTCCTGTTCCATACAGGTGGCAATTTGAACTGAGGGTGAACGGGAAGACGGGGAACCAATGAGAGACTAGCTCTAGGTGTTGGGACAGGCACAGGTCACTCTATTTTCCCATCAGGAAGAAGAATTAACCACAGGCTCAGTCTGCCGCCCGGAAGCAGAATAGGGCCTAAAGCAATCCTGCGCTTTTGCGGCCAGCTCCCAAGAGAGCGAGTTGAAAAATGGAGCTCGGGGGCACTGCAATTCACAAACCTGCAGACTTATAAATGATAACTCTCGTCTACAAATATATTGAGGGAAGGCAACAAAGAGGATTTGAAAACAAGGCAGAATTGCAGGAAACAGATTTCAGGAGGCAGATTCGAATCGCCTTTAAAGCACAGGAAAAGCGGCAAAACCTCGACAATGATGCCCTTGGCCAAAAAGGGCGTATGCGTTTTTTCCTGAATATATTCAGGAAAAAACGCATACGCCCTTTTTGGCCAACCAAGCAACCTGGAAAGGCAAATCAGCGCTACAAAGAAGTCTCGCTTCCCATCGGTCAAAAGGGCCATGCTGAGTAAAGTGTCAAAACCAGAAATGCAGGACAGGCCACGGAGAAACGGGAGCCTTGCTACGCTGATGGGCGGGATGTAAATTGCCAACAGCCACTCTGGAGAAGTGTACGGTGTGTCCTGAAACATTTACAAAACTCAGCTTAGAGAGCATAGGGCACTTCCACTCATGGGCGTATAAATTGGGAAAACTAAAAATCAGCAAGACACAAGCACCCCAAAGTTTAGGGCTGCTCTGTTGACAAGAACCTCCACTTCGTTACACCTTAAATATCCCAGGAAAGAGAAAAATGGATAAAGAAGTTGTGGTCCTTATGTACAATGGAATATCACTCAGCCATGAAATCAACGTCATAAGGCTAGTAGCAGCATGATGAGTGGATTTAGGTACGACGATTCTAAGTGCAATAAGTCACACAGAAAAAGACACTTATCATAAGTTATCACCTATAGAGGGAATGTAAAAACCGCTACCCTTGAACTGAATTACAAAACAGAACAGATTCACACGGTTAGAAAACACACTATGGCTGCCTAACGGGAAAGGTGAGGTGGGGTGATGCATAAAACAAGGGTTTCAAATTAGCTCAGATACCGTTCCATAAACCAAATACGTAATAGACAAGACCTACTCCTTGCTCAGGGAACTGGACTCCACACCCCCTATTCACCGCCCAAGAATATATCTGACTAGTAAGAATCTTAAAACCTATGTATTGATATCTCTCTGTAAGTGAGTCAAGTGGGTGTAAAGCTGCATAAACACAGCAGTGAAAAGCAGCTAAACCCCATTATAAAACTCAATTAATTTTAAAAACCCGTGAAACAAAGACAGTGAAAGGGAGAGAAATTCTTACAAAATTCGTTCAGGCGCTGTGATGCCACCTGGATTGACCATATCTAGACCCGCAGCTGATTGAGACATAAGGGTGGACACTCTTGGGGCTGAGGGGTTTGGTGAGGTTCGGTGAGCAAACGCAGACGCTTTAAAGTAATACTGCGTGGTACCCATCCCATGGGTCCCAAATCTCCAGGTTCAAGGGCATCTGCCTACATCGAAAACATGCATGAGAAACCCAGAAGATGGTCCACCGAGTGATCGGGAAAGGTTTCTAAAACGCACCTCATTTCTCGTCTCCTTGTGCTCGGGTTCGCCATTCCAGCCGCTTTACTAGCAATCTCCCTCCTTGGAGAATCAGCACCTTTAACCTCCTGTTCCATACAGGTGGCAATTTGAACTGAGGGTGAACGGGAAGACGGGGAACCAATGAGAGACTAGCTCTAGGTGTTGGGACAGGCACAGGTCACTCTATTTTCCCATCAGGAAGAAGAATTAACCACAGGCTCAGTCTGCCGCCCGGAAGCAGAATAGGGCCTAAAGCAATCCTGCGCTTTTGCGGCCAGCTCCCAAGAGAGCAAGTTGAAAAATGGAGCTCAGGGGCACTGCAATTCACAAACCTGCAGACTTATAAATGATAACACTCGTCTACAAATATATTGAGGGAAGGCAACAAAGAGGATTTGAAAGCAAGGCAGAATTGCAGGAAACAGATTTCAGGAGGCAGATTCGAATCGCCTTTAAAGCACAGGAAAAGCGGCATAACCTCGACAATGATACCCTTGGCCAAAAAGGGCGTATGCGTTTTTTCCTGAATATATTCAGGAAAAAACGCATACGCCCTTTTTGGCCAACCAAGCAACCTGGAAAGGCAAATCAGCGCTACAAAGAAGTCTCGCTTCCCATCGGTCAAAGGGCCATGCTGAATAAAGTGTCAAAACCAGAAATGCAGGACAGGCCACGGAGAAACGGGAGCCTTGCTACGCTGATGGGCGGGATGTAAATTGCCAACAGCCACTCTGGAGAAGTGTACGGTGTGTCCTGAAACATTTACAAAACTCAGCTTAGAGAGCATAGGGCACTTCCACTCATGGGCGTATAAATTGGGAAAACTAAAAATCAGCAAGACAGAAGCACCCCAAAGTTTAGGGCTGCTCTGTTGACAAGAACCTCCACTTCGTTACACCTTAAATATCCCAGGAAAGAGAAAAATGGATAAAGAAGTTGTGGTCCTTATGTACAATGGAATATCACTCAGCCATGAAATCAACGTCATAAGGCTAGTAGCAGCATGATGAGTGGATTTAGGTACGACGATTCTAAGTGCAATAAGTCACACAGAAAAAGACACTTATCATAAGATATCACTTATAGAGGGAATGTAAAAACCGCTACCCTTGAACTGAATTACAAAACAGAACAGAGTCACACGGTTAGAAAACACACTATGGCTGCCTAACGGGAAAGGTGAGGTGGGGTGATGCATAAAACAAGGGTTTCAAATTAGCTCAGATACCGTTCCATAAACCCAATACGTAATTGCCAAGACCTACTCCTTCCTCAGGGAACTGGACTCAACACCCCCTATTCACCGCCCAAGAATATATCTGACTAGTAAGAATCTTAAAACCTATGTATTGATATCTCTCTGTAAGTGAGTCAAGTGGGTGTAAAGCTGCATAAACACAGCAGTGAAAAGCAGCTAAACCCCATTATAAAACTCAATTAATTTTAAAAACCCGTGAAACAAAGACAGTGAAAGGGAGAGAAATTCTTACAAAATTCGTTCAGGCGCTGTGATGCCACCTGGATTGACCATATCTAAAACCGCAGCTGATTGAGACATAAGGGTGGACACTCTTGGGGCTGAGGGGTTTGGAGAGGTTCGGTGAGCAAACACAGACGCTTTAAAGTAATACTGCGTGGTACCCATCCCATGGGTCCCAAATCTCCAGGTTCAAGGGCATCTTCCTACATCGAAAACATGCATGAGAAACCCAGAAGACGGTCCACCGAGTGATCGGGAAAGGTTTCTAAAACGCACCTCATTTCTCATCTCCTTGTGCTCGGGTTCGCCATTCCAGCCGCTTTACTAGCAATCTGCCTCCTTGGAGAATCAGCACCTTTAACCTCCTGTTCCATACAGGTGGCAATTTGAACTGAGGGTGAACGGGAAGACGGGGAACCAATGAGAGACTAGCTCTAGGTGTTGGGACAGGCACAGGTCACTCTATTTTCCCATCAGGAAGAAGAATTAACCACAGGCTCAGTCTGCCGCCCGGAAGCAGAATAGGGCCTAAAGCAATCCTGCGCTTTTGCGGCCAGCTCCCAAGAGAGCGAGTTGAAAAATGGAGCTCGGGGGCACTGCAATTCACAAACCTGCAGACTTATAAATGATAACACTCGTCTACAAATATATTGAGGGAAGGCAACAAAGAGGATTTGAAAGCAAGGCAGAATTGCAGGAAACAGATTTCAGGAGGCAGATTCGAATCGCCTTTAAAGCACAGGAAAAGCGGCAAAACCTCGACAATGATGCCCTTGGCCAAAAAGGGCGTATGCGTTTTTTCCTGAATATATTCAGGAAAAAACGCATACGCCCTTTTTGGCCAACCAAGCAACCTGGAAAGGCAAATCAGCGCTACAAAGAAGTCTCGCTTCCCATCGGTCAAAAGGGCCATGCTGAGTAAAGTGTCAAAACCAGAAATGCAGGACAGGCCACGGAGAAACGGGAGCCTTGCTACGCTGATGGGCGGGATGTAAATTGCCAACAGCCACTCTGGAGAAGTGTACGGTGTGTCCTGAAACATTTACAAAACTCAGCTTAGAGAGCATAGGGCACTTCCACTCATGGGCGTATAAATTGGGAAAACTAAAAATCAGCAAGACACAAGCACCCCAAAGTTTAGGGCTGCTCTGTTGACAAGAACCTCCACTTCGTTACACCTTAAATATCCCAGGAAAGAGAAAAATGGATAAAGAAGTTGTGGTCCTTATGTACAATGGAATATCACTCAGCCATGAAATCAACGTCATAAGGCTAGTAGCAGCATGATGAGTGGATTTAGGTACGACGATTCTAAGTGCAATAAGTCACACAGAAAAAGACACTTATCATAAGTTATCACCTATAGAGGGAATGTAAAAACCGCTACCCTTGAACTGAATTACAAAACAGAACAGATTCACACGGTTAGAAAACACACTATGGCTGCCTAACGGGAAAGGTGAGGTGGGGTGATGCATAAAACAAGGGTTTCAAATTAGCTCAGATACCGTTCCATAAACCCAATACGTAATAGACAAGACCTACTCCTTGCTCAGGGAACTGGACTCAACACCCCCTATTCACCGCCCAAGAGTATATCTGACTAGTAAGAATCTTAAAACCTATGTATTGATATCTCTCTGTAAGTGAGTCAAGTGGGTGTAAAGCTGCATAAACACAGCAGTGAAAAGCAGCTAAACCCCATTATAAAACTCAATTAATTTTAAAAACCCGTGAAACAAAGACAGTGAAAGGGAGAGAAATTCTTACAAAATTCGTTCAGGCGCTGTGATGCCACCTGGATTGACCATATCTAGACCCGCAGCTGATTGAGACATAAGGGTGGACACTCTTGGGGCTGAGGGGTTTGGTGAGGTTCGGTGAGCAAACGCAGACGCTTTAAAGTAATACTGCGTGGTACCCATCCCATGGGTCCCAAATCTCCAGGTTCAAGGGCATCTTCCTACATCGAAAACATGCATGAGAAACCCAGAAGACGGTCCACCGAGTGATTGGGAAAGGTTTCTAAAACGCACCTCATTTCTCGTCTCCTTGTGCTCGGGTTCGCCATTCCAGCCGCTTTACTAGCAATCTCCCTCCTTGGAGAATCAGCACCTTTAACCTCCTGTTCCATACAGGTGGCAATTTGAACTGAGGGTGAACGGGAAGACGGGGAACCAATGAGAGACTAGCTCTAGGTGTTGGGACAGGCACAGGTCACTCTATTTTCCCATCAGGAAGAAGAATTAACCACAGGCTCAGTCTGCCGCCCGGAAGCAGAATAGGGCCTAAAGCAATCCTGCGCTTTTGCGGCCAGCTCCCAAGAGAGCGAGTTGAAAAATGGAGCTCGGGGGCACTGCAATTCACAAACCTGCAGACTTATAAATGATAACTCTCGTCTACAAATATATTGAGGGAAGGCAACAAAGAGGATTTGAAAGCAAGGCAGAATTGCAGGAAACAGATTTCAGGAGGCAGATTCGAATCGCCTTTAAAGCACAGGAAAAGCGGCAAAACCTCGACAATGATGCCCTTGGCCAAAAAGGGCGTATGCGTTTTTTCCTGAATATATTCAGGAAAAAACGCATACGCCCTTTTTGGCCAACCAAGCAACCTGGAAAGGCAAATCAGCGCTACAAAGAAGTCTCGCTTCCCATCGGTCAAAAGGGCCATGCTGAGTAAAGTGTCAAAACCAGAAATGCAGGACAGGCCACGGAGAAACGGGAGCCTTGCTACGCTGATGGGCGGGATGTAAATTGCCAACAGCCACTCTGGAGAAGTGTACGGTGTGTCCTGAAACATTTACAAAATTCAGCTTAGAGAGCATAGGGCACTTCCACTCATGGGCGTATAAATTGGGAAAACTAAAAATCAGCAAGACACAAGCACCCCAAAGTTTAGGGCTGCTCTGTTGACAAGAACCTCCACTTCGTTACACCTTAAATATCCCAGGAAAGAGAAAAATGGATAAAGAAGTTGTGGTCCTTATGTACAATGGAATATCACTCAGCCATGAAATCAACGTCATAAGGCTAGTAGCAGCATGATGAGTGGATTTAGGTACGACGATTCTAACTCAAATAAGTCACACAGAAAAAGACACTTATCATAAGTTATCACCTATAGAGGGAATGTAAAAACCGCTACCCTTGAACTGAATTACAAAACAGAACAGATTCACACGGTTAGAAAACACACTATGGCTGCCTAACGGGAAAGGTGAGGTGGGGTGATGCATAAAACAAGGGTTTCAAATTAGCTCAGATACCGTTCCATAAACCCAATACGTAATAGACAAGACCTACTCCTTGCTCAGGGAACTGGACTCAACACCCCCTATTCACCGCCCAAGATTATATCTGACTAGTAAGAATCTTAAAACCTATGTATTGATATCTCTCTGTAAGTGAGTCAAGTGGGTGTAAAGCTGCATAAACACAGCAGTGAAAAGCAGCTAAACCCCATTATAAAACTCAATTAATTTTAAAAACCCGTGAAACAAAGACAGTGAAAGGGAGAGAAATTCTTACAAAATTCGTTCAGGCGCTGTGATGCCACCTGGATTGACCATATCTAGACCCGCAGCTGATTGAGACATAAGGGTGGACACTCTTGGGGCTGAGGGGTTTGGTGAGGTTCGGTGAGCAAACGCAGACGCTTTAAAGTAATACTGCGTGGTACCCATCCCATGGGTCCCAAATCTCCAGGTTCAAGGGCATCTTCCTACATCGAAAACATGCATGAGAAACCCAGAAGACGGTCCACCGAGTGATTGGGAAAGGTTTCTAAAACGCACCTCATTTCTCGTCTCCTTGTGCTCGGGTTCGCCATTCCAGCCGCTTTACTAGCAATCTCCCTCCTTGGAGAATCAGCACCTTTAACCTCCTGTTCCATACAGGTGGCAATTTGAACTGAGGGTGAACGGGAAGACGGGGAACCAATGAGAGACTAGCTCTAGGTGTTGGGACAGGCACAGGTCACTCTATTTTCCCATCAGGAAGAAGAATTAACCACAGGCTCAGTCTGCCGCCCGGAA
This sequence comes from Eschrichtius robustus, assembly GCF_028021215.1. Taxonomy (NCBI): domain Eukaryota; kingdom Metazoa; phylum Chordata; class Mammalia; order Artiodactyla; family Eschrichtiidae; genus Eschrichtius; species Eschrichtius robustus. The sequence goes on along the minus strand of NC_090830.1, from coordinate 67,183,023 downwards.
GCAGAATAGGGCCTAAAGCAATCCTGCGCTTTTGCGGCCAGCTCCCAAGAGAGCGAGTTGAAAAATGGAGCTCGGGGGCACTGCAATTCACAAACCTGCAGACTTATAAATGATAACTCTCGTCTACAAATATATTGAGGGAAGGCAACAAAGAGGATTTGAAAACAAGGCAGAATTGCAGGAAACAGATTTCAGGAGGCAGATTCGAATCGCCTTTAAAGCACAGGAAAAGCGGCAAAACCTCGACAATGATGCCCTTGGCCAAAAAGGGCGTATGCGTTTTTTCCTGAATATATTCAGGAAAAAACGCATACGCCCTTTTTGGCCAACCAAGCAACCTGGAAAGGCAAATCAGCGCTACAAAGAAGTCTCGCTTCCCATCGGTCAAAAGGGCCATGCTGAGTAAAGTGTCAAAACCAGAAATGCAGGACAGGCCACGGAGAAACGGGAGCCTTGCTACGCTGATGGGCGGGATGTAAATTGCCAACAGCCACTCTGGAGAAGTGTACGGTGTGTCCTGAAACATTTACAAAACTCAGCTTAGAGAGCATAGGGCACTTCCACTCATGGGCGTATAAATTGGGAAAACTAAAAATCAGCAAGACACAAGCACCCCAAAGTTTAGGGCTGCTCTGTTGACAAGAACCTCCACTTCGTTACACCTTAAATATCCCAGGAAAGAGAAAAATGGATAAAGAAGTTGTGGTCCTTATGTACAATGGAATATCACTCAGCCATGAAATCAACGTCATAAGGCTAGTAGCAGCATGATGAGTGGATTTAGGTACGACGATTCTAAGTGCAATAAGTCACACAGAAAAAGACACTTATCATAAGTTATCACCTATAGAGGGAATGTAAAAACCGCTACCCTTGAACTGAATTACAAAACAGAACAGATTCACACGGTTAGAAAACACACTATGGCTGCCTAACGGGAAAGGTGAGGTGGGGTGATGCATAAAACAAGGGTTTCAAATTAGCTCAGATACCGTTCCATAAACCAAATACGTAATAGACAAGACCTACTCCTTGCTCAGGGAACTGGACTCAACACCCCCTATTCACCGCCCAAGATTATATCTGACTAGTAAGAATCTTAAAACCTATGTATTGATATCTCTCTGTAAGTGAGTCAAGTGGGTGTAAAGCTGCATAAACACAGCAGTGAAAAGCAGCTAAACCCCATTATAAAACTCAATTAATTTTAAAAACCCGTGAAACAAAGACAGTGAAAGGGAGATAAATTCTTACAAAATTCGTTCAGGCGCTGTGATGCCACCTGGATTGACCATATCTAGACCCGCAGCTGATTGAGACATAAGGGTGGACACTCTTGGGGCTGAGGGGTTTGGTGAGGTTCGGTGAGCAAACGCAGACGCTTTAAAGTAATACTGCGTGGTACCCATCCCATGGGTCCCAAATCTCCAGGTTCAAGGGCATCTTCCTACATCGAAAACATGCATGAGAAACCCAGAAGACGGTCCACCGAGTGATTGGGAAAGGTTTCTAAAACGCACCTCATTTCTCGTCTCCTTGTGCTCGGGTTCGCCATTCCAGCCGCTTTACTAGCAATCTCCCTCCTTGGAGAATCAGCACCTTTAACCTCCTGTTCCATACAGGTGGCAATTTGAACTGAGGGTGAACGGGAAGACGGGGAACCAATGAGAGACTAGCTCTAGGTGTTGGGACAGGCACAGGTCACTCTATTTTCCCATCAGGAAGAAGAATTAACCACAGGCTCAGTCTGCCGCCCGGAAGCAGAATAGGGCCTAAAGCAATCCTGCGCTTTTGCGGCCAGCTCCCAAGAGAGCGAGTTGAAAAATGGAGCTCGGGGGCACTGCAATTCACAAACCTGCAGACTTATAAATGATAACTCTCGTCTACAAATATATTGAGGGAAGGCAACAAAGAGGATTTGAAAGCAAGGCAGAATTGCAGGAAACAGATTTCAGGAGGCAGATTCGAATCGCCTTTAAAGCACAGGAAAAGCGGCAAAACCTCGACAATGATGCCCTTGGCCAAAAAGGGCGTATGCGTTTTTTCCTGAATATATTCAGGAAAAAACGCATACGCCCTTTTTGGCCAACCAAGCAACCTGGAAAGGCAAATCAGCGCTACAAAGAAGTCTCGCTTCCCATCGGTCAAAAGGGCCATGCTGAGTAAAGTGTCAAAACCAGAAATGCAGGACAGGCCACGGAGAAACGGGAGCCTTGCTACGCTGATGGGCGGGATGTAAATTGCCAACAGCCACTCTGGAGAAGTGTACGGTGTGTCCTGAAACATTTACAAAACTCAGCTTAGAGAGCATAGGGCACTTCCACTCATGGGCGTATAAATTGGGAAAACTAAAAATCAGCAAGACACAAGCACCCCAAAGTTTAGGGCTGCTCTGTTGACAAGAACCTCCACTTCGTTACACCTTAAATATCCCAGGAAAGAGAAAAATGGATAAAGAAGTTGTGGTCCTTATGTACAATGGAATATCACTCAGCCATGAAATCAACGTCATAAGGCTAGTAGCAGCATGATGAGTGGATTTAGGTACGACGATTCTAAGTGCAATAAGTCACACAGAAAAAGACACTTATCATAAGTTATCACCTATAGAGGGAATGTAAAAACCGCTACCCTTGAACTGAATTACAAAACAGAACAGATTCACACGGTTAGAAAACACACTATGGCTGCCTAACGGGAAAGGTGAGGTGGGGTGATGCATAAAACAAGGGTTTCAAATTAGCTCAGATACCGTTCCATAAACCCAATACGTAATAGACAAGACCTACTCCTTGCTCAGGGAACTGGACTCAACACCCCCTATTCACCGCCCAAGATTATATCTGACTAGTAAGAATCTTAAAACCTATGTATTGATATCTCTCTGTAAGTGAGTCAAGTGGGTGTAAAGCTGCATAAACACAGCAGTGAAAAGCAGCTAAACCCCATTATAAAACTCAATTAATTTTAAAAACCCGTGAAACAAAGACAGTGAAAGGGAGAGAAATTCTTACAAAATTCGTTCAGGCGCTGTGATGCCACCTGGATTGACCATATCTAGACCCGCAGCTGATTGAGACATAAGGGTGGACACTCTTGGGGCTGAGGGGTTTGGTGAGGTTCGGTGAGCAAACGCAGACGCTTTAAAGTAATACTGCGTGGTACCCATCCCATGGGTCCCAAATCTCCAGGTTCAAGGGCATCTTCCTACATCGAAAACATGCATGAGAAACCCAGAAGACGGTCCACCGAGTGATTGGGAAAGGTTTCTAAAACGCACCTCATTTCTCGTCTCCTTGTGCTCGGGTTCGCCATTCCAGCAGCTTTACTAGCAATCTCCCTCCTTGGAGAATCAGCACCTTTAACCTCCTGTTCCATACAGGTGGTAATTTGAACTGAGGGTGAACGGGAAGACGGGGAACCAATGAGAGACTAGCTCTAGGTGTTGGGACAGGCACAGGTCACTCTATTTTCCCATCAGGAAGAAGAATTAACCACAGGCTCAGTCTGCCGCCCGGAAGCAGAATAGGGCCTAAAGCAATCCTGCGCTTTTGCGGCCAGCTCCCAAGAGAGCGAGTTGAAAAATGGAGCTCGGGGGCACTGCAATTCACAAACCTGCAGACTTATAAATGATAACTCTCGTCTACAAATATATTGAGGGAAGGCAACAAAGAGGATTTGAAAGCAAGGCAGAATTGCAGGAAACAGATTTCAGGAGGCAGATTCGAATCGCCTTTAAAGCACAGGAAAAGCGGCAAAACCTCGACAATGATGCCCTTGGCCAAAAAGGGCGTATGCGTTTTTTCCTGAATATATTCAGGAAAAAACGCATACGCCCTTTTTGGCCAACCAAGCAACCTGGAAAGGCAAATCAGCGCTACAAAGAAGTCTCGCTTCCCATCGGTCAAAAGGGCCATGCTGAGTAAAGTGTCAAAACCAGAAATGCAGGACAGGCCACGGAGAAACGGGAGCCTTGCTACGCTGATGGGCGGGATGTAAATTGCCAACAGCCACTCTGGAGAAGTGTACGGTGTGTTCTGAAACATTTACAAAACTCAGCTTAGAGAGCATAGGGCACTTCCACTCATGGGCGTATATATTGGGAAAACTAAAAATCAGCAAGACACAAGCACCCCAAAGTTTAGGGCTGCTCTGTTGACAAGAACCTCCACTTCGTTACACCTTAAATATCCCAGGAAAGAGAAAAATGGATAAAGAAATTGTGGTCTTTATGTACAATGGAATATCACTCAGCCATGAAATCAACGTCATAAGGCTAGTAGCAGCATGATGAGTGGATTTAGGTACGACGATTCTAAGTGCAATAAGTCACACAGAAAAAGACACTTATCATAAGTTATCACCTATAGAGGGAATGTAAAAACCGCTACCCTTGAACTGAATTACAAAACAGAACAGATTCACACGGTTAGAAAACACACTATGGCTGGCTAACGGGAAAGGTGAGGTGGGGTGATGCATAAAACAAGGGTTTCAAATTAGCTCAGATACCGTTCCATAAACCCAATACGTAATAGACAAGACCTACTCCTTGCTCAGGGAACTGGACTCAACACCCCCTATTCACCGCCCAAGATTATATCTGACTAGTAAGAATCTTAAAACCTATGTATTGATATCTCTCTGTAAGTGAGTCAAGTGGGTGTAAAGCTGCATAAACACAGCAGTGAAAAGCAGCTAAACCCCATTATAAAACTCAATTAATTTTAAAAACCCGTGAAACAAAGACAGTGAAAGGGAGAGAAATTCTTACAAAATTCGTTCAGGCGCTGTGATGCCACCTGGATTGACCATATCTAGACCCGCAGCTGATTGAGACATAAGGGTGGACACTCTTGGGGCTGAGGGGTTTGGTGAGGTTCGGTGAGCAAACGCAGACGCTTTAAAGTAATACTGCGTGGTACCCATCCCATGGGTCCCAAATCTCCAGGTTCAAGGGCATCTTCCTACATCGAAAACATGCATGAGAAACCCAGAAGACGGTCCACCGAGTGATTGGGAAAGGTTTCTAAAACGCACCTCATTTCTCGTCTCCTTGTGCTCGGGTTCGCCATTCCAGCAGCTTTACTAGCAATCTCCCTCCTTGGAGAATCAGCACCTTTAACCTCCTGTTCCATACAGGTGGCAATTTGAACTGAGGGTGAACGGGAAGACGGGGAACCAATGAGAGACTAGCTCTAGGTGTTGGGACAGGCACAGGTCACTCTATTTTCCCATCAGGAAGAAGAATTAACCACAGGCTCAGTCTGCCGCCCGGAAGCAGAATAGGGCCTAAAGCAATCCTGCGCTTTTGCGGCCAGCTCCCAAGAGAGCGAGTTGAAAAATGGAGCTCGGGGGCACTGCAATTCACAAACCTGCAGACTTATAAATGATAACTCTCGTCTACAAATATATTGAGGGAAGGCAACAAAGAGGATTTGAAAGCAAGGCAGAATTGCAGGAAACAGATTTCAGGAGGCAGATTCGAATCGCCTTTAAAGCACAGGAAAAGCGGCAAAACCTCGACAATGATGCCCTTGGCCAAAAAGGGCGTATGCGTTTTTTCCTGAATATATTCAGGAAAAAACGCATACGCCCTTTTTGGCCAACCAAGCAACCTGGAAAGGCAAATCAGCGCTACAAAGAAGTCTCGCTTCCCATCGGTCAAAAGGGCCATGCTGAGTAAAGTGTCAAAACCAGAAATGCAGGACAGGCCACGGAGAAACGGGAGCCTTGCTACGCTGATGGGCGGGATGTAAATTGCCAACAGCCACTCTGGAGAAGTGTACGGTGTGTCCTGAAACATTTACAAAACTCAGCTTAGAGAGCATAGGGCACTTCCACTCATGGGCGTATATATTGGGAAAACTAAAAATCAGCAAGACACAAGCACCCCAAAGTTTAGGGCTGCTCTGTTGACAAGAACCTCCACTTCGTTACACCTTAAATATCCCAGGAAAGAGAAAAATGGATAAAGAAGTTGTGGTCTTTATGTACAATGGAATATCACTCAGCCATGAAATCAACGTCATAAGGCTAGTAGCAGCATGATGAGTGGATTTAGGTACGACGATTCTAAGTGCAATAAGTCACACAGAAAAAGACACTTATCATAAGTTATCACCTATAGAGGGAATGTAAAAACCGCTACCCTTGAACTGAATTACAAAACAGAACAGATTCACACGGTTAGAAAACACACTATGGCTGGCTAACGGGAAAGGTGAGGTGGGGTGATGCATAAAACAAGGGTTTCAAATTAGCTCAGATACCGTTCCATAAACCCAATACGTAATAGACAAGACCTACTCCTTGCTCAGGGAACTGGACTCAACACCCCCTATTCACCGCCCAAGATTATATCTGACTAGTAAGAATCTTAAAACCTATGTATTGATATCTCTCTGTAAGTGAGTCAAGTGGGTGTAAAGCTGCATAAACACAGCAGTGAAAAGCAGCTAAACCCATTATAAAACTCAATTAATTTTAAAAACCCGTGAAACAAAGACAGTGAAAGGGAGAGAAATTCTTACAAAATTCGTTCAGGCGCTGTGATGCCACCTGGATTGGCCATATCTAGACCCGCAGCTGATTGAGACATAAGGGTGGACACTCTTGGGGCTGAGGGGTTTGGTGAGGTTCGGTGAGCAAACGCAGACGCTTTAAAGTAATACTGCGTGGTACCCATCCCATGGGTCCCAAATCTCCAGGTTCAAGGGCATCTTCCTACATCGAAAACATGCATGAGAAACCCAGAAGACGGTCCACCGAGTGATTGGGAAAGGTTTCTAAAACGCACCTCATTTCTCGTCTCCTTGTGCTCGGGTTCGCCATTCCAGCCGCTTTACTAGCAATCTCCCTCCTTGGAGAATCAGCACCTTTAACCTCCTGTTCCATACAGGTGGCAATTTGAACTGAGGGTGAACGGGAAGACGGGGAACCAATGAGAGACTAGCTCTAGGTGTTGGGACAGGCACAGGTCACTCTATTTTCCCATCAGGAAGAAGAATTAACCACAGGCTCAGTCTGCCGCCCGGAAGCAGAATAGGGCCTAAAGCAATCCTGCGCTTTTGCGGCCAGCTCCCAAGAGAGCGAGTTGAAAAATGGAGCTCGGGGGCACTGCAATTCACAAACCTGCAGACTTATAAATGATAACTCTCGTCTACAAATATATTGAGGGAAGGCAACAAAGAGGATTTGAAAGCAAGGCAGAATTGCAGGAAACAGATTTCAGGAGGCAGATTCGAATCGCCTTTAAAGCACAGGAAAAGCAGCAAAACCTCGACAATGATGCCCTTGGCCAAAAAGGGCGTATGCGTTTTTTCCTGAATATATTCAGGAAAAAACGCATACGCCCTTTTTGGCCAACCAAGCAACCTGGAAAGGCAAATCAGCGCTACAAAGAAGTCTCGCTTCCCATCGGTCAAAAGGGCCATGCTGAGTAAAGTGTCAAAACCAGAAATGCAGGACAGGCCACGGAGAAACGGGAGCCTTGCTACGCTGATGGGCGGGATGTAAATTGCCAACAGCCACTCTGGAGAAGTGTACGGTGTGTCCTGAAACATTTACAAAACTCAGCTTAGAGAGCATAGGGCACTTCCACTCATGGGCGTATAAATTGGGAAAACTAAAAATCAGCAAGACACAAGCACCCCAAAGTTTAGGGCTGCTCTGTTGACAAGAACCTCCACTTCGTTACACCTTAAATATCCCAGGAAAGAGAAAAATGGATAAAGAAGTTGTGGTCCTTATGTACAATGGAATATCACTCAGCCATGAAATCAACGTCATAAGGCTAGTAGCAGCATGATGAGTGGATTTAGGTACGACGATTCTAAGTCAAATAAGTCACACAGAAAAAGACACTTATCATAAGATATCACCTATAGAGGGAATGTAAAAACCGCTGCCCTTGAACTGAATTACAAAACAGAACAGATTCACACGGTTAGAAAACACACTATGGCTGCCTAACGGGAAAGGTGAGGTGGGGTGATGCATAAAACAAGGGTTTCAAATTAGCTCAGATACCGTTCCATAAACCCAATACGTAATAGACAAGACCTACTCCTTGCTCAGGGAACTGGACTCAACACCCCCTATTCACCGCCCAAGATTATATCTGACTAGTAAGAATCTTAAAACCTATGTATTGATATCTCTCTGTAAGTGAGTCAAGTGGGTGTAAAGCTGCATAAACACAGCAGTGAAAAGCAGCTAAACCCCATTATAAAACTCAATTAATTTTAAAAACCCGTGAAACAAAGACAGTGAAAGGGAGAGAAATTCTTACAAAATTCGTTCAGGTGCTGTGATGCCACCTGGATTGACCATATCTAGACCCGCAGCTGATTGAGTCATAAGGGTGGACACTCTTGGGGCTGAGGGGTTTGGTGAGGTTCGGTGAGCAAACGCAGACGCTTTAAAGTAATACTGCGTGGTACCCATCCCATGGGTCCCAAATCTCCAGGTTCAAGGGCATCTTCCTACATCGAAAACATGCATGAGAAACCCAGAAGACGGTCCACCGAGTGATTGGGAAAGGTTTCTAAAACGCACCTCATTTCTCGTCTCCTTGTGCTCGGGTTCGCCATTCCAGCCGCTTTACTAGCAATCTCCCTCCTTGGAGAATCAGCACCTTTAACCTCCTGTTCCATACAGGTGGCAATTTGAACTGAGGGTGAACGGGAAGACGGGGAACCAATGAGAGACTAGCTCTAGGTGTTGGGACAGGCACAGGTCACTCTATTTTCCCATCAGGAAGAAGAATTAACCACAGGCTCAGTCTGCCGCCCGGAAGCAGAATAGGGCCTAAAGCAATCCTGCGCTTTTGCGGCCAGCTCCCAAGAGAGCGAGTTGAAAAATGGAGCTCGGGGGCACTGCAATTCACAAACCTGCAGACTTATAAATGATAACTCTCGTCTACAAATATATTGAGGGAAGGCAACAAAGAGGATTTGAAAGCAAGGCAGAATTGCAGGAAACAGATTTCAGGAGGCAGATTCGAATCGCCTTTAAAGCACAGGAAAAGCGGCAAAACCTCGACAATGATGCCCTTGGCCAAAAAGGGCGTATGCGTTTTTTCCTGAATATATTCAGGAAAAAACGCATACGCCCTTTTTGGCCAACCAAGCAACCTGGAAAGGCAAATCAGCGCTACAAAGAAGTCTCGCTTCCCATCGGTCAAAAGGGCCATGCTGAGTAAAGTGTCAAAACCAGAAATGCAGGACAGGCCACGGAGAAACGGGAGCCTTGCTACGCTGATGGGCGGGATGTAAATTGCCAACAGCCACTCTGGAGAAGTGTACGGTGTGTCCTGAAACATTTACAAAACTCAGCTTAGAGAGCATAGGGCACTTCCACTCATGGGCGTATAAATTGGGAAAACTAAAAATCAGCAAGACACAAGCACCCCAAAGTTTAGGGCTGCTCTGTTGACAAGAACCTCCACTTCGTTACACCTTAAATATCCCAGGAAAGAGAAAAATGAATAAAGAAGTTGTGGTCCTTATGTACAATGGAATATCACTCAGCCATGAAATCAACGTCATAAGGCTAGTAGCAGCATGATGAGTGGATTTAGGTACGACGATTCTAAGTGCAATAAGTCACACAGAAAAAGACACTTATCATAAGTTATCACCTATAGAGGGAATGTAAAAACCGCTACCCTTGAACTGAATTACAAAACAGAACAGATTCACACGGTTAGAAAACACACTATGGCTGCCTAACGGGAAAGGTGAGGTGGGGTGATGCATAAAACAAGGGTTTCAAATTAGCTCAGATACCGTTCCATAAACCCAATACGTAATAGACAAGACCTACTCCTTGCTCAGGGAACTGGACTCAACACCCCCTATTCACCGCCCAAGATTATATCTGACTAGTAAGAATCTTAAAACCTATGTATTGATATCTCTCTGTAAGTGAGTCAAGTGGGTGTAAAGCTGCATAAACACAGCAGTGAAAAGCAGCTAAACCCCATTATAAAACTCAATTAATTTTAAAAACCCGTGAAACAAAGACAGTGAAAGGGAGAGAAATTCTTACAAAATTCGTTCAGGCGCTGTGATGCCACCTGGATTGACCATATCTAGACCCGCAGCTGATTGAGACATAAGGGTGGACACTCTTGGGGCTGAGGGGTTTGGTGAGGTTCGGTGAGCAAACGCAGACGCTTTAAAGTAATACTGCGTGGTACCCATCCCATGGGTCCCAAATCTCCAGGTTCAAGGGCATCTTCCTACATCGAAAACATGCATGAGAAACCCAGAAGACGGTCCACCGAGTGATTGGGAAAGGTTTCTAAAACGCACCTCATTTCTCGTCTCCTTGTGCTCGGGTTCGCCATTCCAGCAGCTTTACTAGCAATCTCCCTCCTTGGAGAATCAGCACCTTTAACCTCCTGTTCCATACAGGTGGCAATTTGAACTGAGGGTGAACGGGAAGACGGGGAACCAATGAGAGACTAGCTCTAGGTGTTGGGACAGGCACAGGTCACTCTATTTTCCCATCAGGAAGAAGAATTAACCACAGGCTCAGTCTGCCGCCCGGAAGCAGAATAGGGCCTAAAGCAATCCTGCGCTTTTGCGGCCAGCTCCCAAGAGAGCGAGTTGAAAAATGGAGCTCGGGGGCACTGCAATTCACAAACCTGCAGACTTATAAATGATAACTCTCGTCTACAAATATATTGAGGGAAGGCAACAAAGAGGATTTGAAAGCAAGGCAGAATTGCAGGAAACAGATTTCAGGAGGCAGATTCGAATCGCCTTTAAAGCACAGGAAAAGCGGCAAAACCTCGACAATGATGCCCTTGGCCAAAAAGGGCGTATGCGTTTTTTCCTGAATATATTCAGGAAAAAACGCATACGCCCTTTTTGGCCAACCAAGCAACCTGGAAAGGCAAATCAGCGCTACAAAGAAGTCTCGCTTCCCATCGGTCAAAAGGGCCATGCTGAGTAAAGTGTCAAAACCAGAAATGCAGGACAGGCCACGGAGAAACGGGAGCCTTGCTACGCTGATGGGCGGGATGTAAATTGCCAACAGCCACTCTGGAGAAGTGTACGGTGTGTCCTGAAACATTTACAAAACTCAGCTTAGAGAGCATAGGGCACTTCCACTCATGGGCGTATATATTGGGAAAACTAAAAATCAGCAAGACACAAGCACCCCAAAGTTTAGGGCTGCTCTGTTGACAAGAACCTCCACTTCGTTACACCTTAAATATCCCAGGAAAGAGAAAAATGGATAAAGAAGTTGTGGTCTTTATGTACAATGGAATATCACTCAGCCATGAAATCAACGTCATAAGGCTAGTAGCAGCATGATGAGTGGATTTAGGTACGACGATTCTAAGTGCAATAAGTCACACAGAAAAAGACACTTATCATAAGTTATCACCTATAGAGGGAATGTAAAAACCGCTACCCTTGAACTGAATTACAAAACAGAACAGATTCACACGGTTAGAAAACACACTATGGCTGGCTAACGGGAAAGGTGAGGTGGGGTGATGCATAAAACAAGGGTTTCAAATTAGCTCAGATACCGTTCCATAAACCCAATACGTAATAGACAAGACCTACTCCTTGCTCAGGGAACTGGACTCAACACCCCCTATTCACCGCCCAAGATTATATCTGACTAGTAAGAATCTTAAAACCTATGTATTGATATCTCTCTGTAAGTGAGTCAAGTGGGTGTAAAGCTGCATAAACACAGCAGTGAAAAGCAGCTAAACCCATTATAAAACTCAATTAATTTTAAAAACCCGTGAAACAAAGACAGTGAAAGGGAGAGAAATTCTTACAAAATTCGTTCAGGCGCTGTGATGCCACCTGGATTGACCATATCTAGACCCGCAGCTGATTGAGACATAAGGGTGGACACTCTTGGGGCTGAGGGGTTTGGTGAGGTTCGGTGAGCAAACGCAGACGCTTTAAAGTAATACTGCGTGGTACCCATCCCATGGGTCCCAAATCTCCAGGTTCAAGGGCATCTTCCTACATCGAAAACATGCATGAGAAACCCAGAAGACGGTCCACCGAGTGATTGGGAAAGGTTTCTAAAACGCACCTCATTTCTCGTCTCCTTGTGCTCGGGTTCGCCATTCCAGCAGCTTTACTAGCAATCTCCCTCCTTGGAGAATCAGCACCTTTAACCTCCTGTTCCATACAGGTGGCAATTTGAACTGAGGGTGAACGGGAAGACGGGGAACCAATGAGAGACTAGCTCTAGGTGTTGGGACAGGCACAGGTCACTCTATTTTCCCATCAGGAAGAAGAATTAACCACAGGCTCAGTCTGCCGCCCGGAAGCAGAATAGGGCCTAAAGCAATCCTGCGCTTTTGCGGCCAGCTCCCAAGAGAGCGAGTTGAAAAATGGAGCTCGGGGGCACTGCAATTCACAAACCTGCAGACTTATAAATGATAACTCTCGTCTACAAATATATTGAGGGAAGGCAACAAAGAGGATTTGAAAGCAAGGCAGAATTGCAGGAAACAGATTTCAGGAGGCAGATTCGAATCGCCTTTAAAGCACAGGAAAAGCGGCAAAACCTCGACAATGATGCCCTTGGCCAAAAAGGGCGTATGCGTTTTTTCCTGAATATATTCAGGAAAAAACGCATACGCCCTTTTTGGCCAACCAAGCAACCTGGAAAGGCAAATCAGCGCTACAAAGAAGTCTCGCTTCCCATCGGTCAAAAGGGCCATGCTGAGTAAAGTGTCAAAACCAGAAATGCAGGACAGGCCACGGAGAAACGGGAGCCTTGCTACGCTGATGGGCGGGATGTAAATTGCCAACAGCCACTCTGGAGAAGTGTACGGTGTGTCCTGAAACATTTACAAAACTCAGCTTACAGAGCATAGGGCACTTCCACTCATGGGCGTATATATTGGGAAAACTAAAAATCAGCAAGACACAAGCACCCCAAAGTTTAGGGCTGCTCTGTTGACAAGAACCTCCACTTCGTTACACCTTAAATATCCCAGGAAAGAGAAAAATGGATAAAGAAGTTGTGGTCTTTATGTACAATGGAATATCACTCAGCCATGAAATCAACGTCATAAGGCTAGTAGCACCATGATGAGTGGATTTAGGTACGACGATTCTAAGTGCAATAAGTCACACAGAAAAAGACACTTATCATAAGTTATCACCTATAGAGGGAATGTAAAAACCGCTACCCTTGAACTGAATTACAAAACAGAACAGATTCACACGGTTAGAAAACACACTATGGCTGGCTAACGGGAAAGGTGAGGTGGGGTGATGCATAAAACAAGGGTTTCAAATTAGCTCAGATACCGTTCCATAAACCCAATACGTAATAGACAAGACCTACTCCTTGCTCAGGGAACTGGACTCAACACCCCCTATTCACCGCCCAAGATTATATCTGACTAGTAAGAATCTTAAAACCTATGTATTGATATCTCTCTGTAAGTGAGTCAAGTGGGTGTAAAGCTGCATAAACACAGCAGTGAAAAGCAGCTAAACCCATTATAAAACTCAATTAATTTTAAAAACCCGTGAAACAAAGACAGTGAAAGGGAGAGAAATTCTTACAAAATTCGTTCAGGCGCTGTGATGCCACCTGGATTGACCATATCTAGACCCGCAGCTGATTGAGACATAAGGGTGGACACTCTTGGGGCTGAGGGGTTTGGTGAGGTTCGGTGAGCAAACGCAGACGCTTTAAAGTAATACTGCGTGGTACCCATCCCATGGGTCCCAAATCTCCAGGTTCAAGGGCATCTTCCTACATCGAAAACATGCATGAGAAACCCAGAAGACGGTCCACCGAGTGATTGGGAAAGGTTTCTAAAACGCACCTCATTTCTCGTCTCCTTGTGCTCGGGTTCGCCATTCCAGCCGCTTTACTAGCAATCTCCCTCCTTGGAGAATCAGCACCTTTAACCTCCTGTTCCATACAGGTGGCAATTTGAACTGAGGGTGAACGGGAAGACGGGGAACCAATGAGAGACTAGCTCTAGGTGTTGGGACAGGCACAGGTCACTCTATTTTCCCATCAGGAAGAAGAATTAACCACAGGCTCAGTCTGCCGCCCGGAAGCAGAATAGGGCCTAAAGCAATCCTGCGCTTTTGCGGCCAGCTCCCAAGAGAGCGAGTTGAAAAATGGAGCTCGGGGGCACTGCAATTCACAAACCTGCAGACTTATAAATGATAACTCTCGTCTACAAATATATTGAGGGAAGGCAACAAAGAGGATTTGAAAGCAAGGCAGAATTGCAGGAAACAGATTTCAGGAGGCAGATTCGAATCGCCTTTAAAGCACAGGAAAAGCAGCAAAACCTCGACAATGATGCCCTTGGCCAAAAAGGGCGTATGCGTTTTTTCCTGAATATATTCAGGAAAAAACGCATACGCCCTTTTTGGCCAACCAAGCAACCTGGAAAGGCAAATCAGCGCTACAAAGAAGTCTCGCTTCCCATCGGTCAAAAGGGCCATGCTGAGTAAAGTGTCAAAACCAGAAATGCAGGACAGGCCACGGAGAAACGGGAGCCTTGCTACGCTGATGGGCGGGATGTAAATTGCCAACAGCCACTCTGGAGAAGTGTACGGTGTGTCCTGAAACATTTACAAAACTCAGCTTAGAGAGCATAGGGCACTTCCACTCATGGGCGTATAAATAGGGAAAACTAAAAATCAGCAAGACACAAGCACCCCAAAGTTTAGGGCTGCTCTGTTGACAAGAACCTCCACTTCGTTACACCTTAAATATCCCAGGAAAGAGAAAAATGGATAAAGAAGTTGTGGTCCTTATGTACAATGGAATATCACTCAGCCATGAAATCAACGTCATAAGGCTAGTAGCAGCATGATGAGTGGATTTAGGTACGACGATTCTAAGTGCAATAAGTCACACAGAAAAAGACACTTATCATAAGTTATCACCTATAGAGGGAATGTAAAAACCGCTACCCTTGAACTGAATTACAAAACAGAACAGATTCACACGGTTAGAAAACACACTATGGCTGCCTAACGGGAAAGGTGAGGTGGGGTGATGCATAAAACAAGGGTTTCAAATTAGCTCAGATACCGTTCCATAAACCCAATACGTAATAGACAAGACCTACTCCTTGCTCAGGGAACTGGACTCAACACCCCCTATTCACCGCCCAAGAGTATATCTGACTAGTAAGAATCTTAAAACCTATGTATTGATATCTCTCTGTAAGTGAGTCAAGTGGGTGTAAAGCTGCATAAACACAGCAGTGAAAAGCAGCTAAACCCCATTATAAAACTCAATTAATTTTAAAAACCCTTGAAACAAAGACAGTGAAAGGGAGATAAATTCTTACAAAATTCGTTCAGGCGCTGTGATGCCACCTGGATTGACCATATCTAGACCCGCAGCTGATTGAGACATAAGGGTGGACACTCTTGGGGCTGAGGGGTTTGGTGAGGTTCGGTGAGCAAACGCAGACGCTTTAAAGTAATACTGCGTGGTACCCATCCCATGGGTCCCAAATCTCCAGGTTCAAGGGCATCTTCCTACATCGAAAACATGCATGAGAAACCCAGAAGACGGTCCACCGAGTGATTGGGAAAGGTTTCTAAAACGCACCTCATTTCTCGTCTCCTTGTGCTCGGGTTCGCCATTCCAGCCGCTTTACTAGCAATCTCCCTCCTTGGAGAATCAGCACCTTTAACCTCCTGTTCCATACAGGTGGCAATTTGAACTGAGGGTGAACGGGAAGACGGGGAACCAATGAGAGACTAGCTCTAGGTGTTGGGACAGGCACAGGTCACTCTATTTTCCCATCAGGAAGAAGAATTAACCACAGGCTCAGTCTGCCGCCCGGAAGCAGAATAGGGCCTAAAGCAATCCTGCGCTTTTGCGGCCAGCTCCCAAGAGAGCGAGTTGAAAAATGGAGCTCGGGGGCACTGCAATTCACAAACCTGCAGACTTATAAATGATAACTCTCGTCTACAAATATATTGAGGGAAGGCAACAAAGAGGATTTGAAAGCAAGGCAGAATTGCAGGAAACAGATTTCAGGAGGCAGATTCGAATCGCCTTTAAAGCACAGGAAAAGCGGCAAAACCTCGACAATGATGCCCTTGGCCAAAAAGGGCGTATGCGTTTTTTCCTGAATATATTCAGGAAAAAACGCATACGCCCTTTTTGGCCAACCAAGCAACCTGGAAAGGCAAATCAGCGCTACAAAGAAGTCTCGCTTCCCATCGGTCAAAAGGGCCATGCTGAGTAAAGTGTCAAAACCAGAAATGCAGGACAGGCCACGGAGAAACGGGAGCCTTGCTACGCTGATGGGCGGGATGTAAATTGCCAACAGCCACTCTGGAGAAGTGTACGGTGTGTCCTGAAACATTTACAAAACTCAGCTTAGAGAGCATAGGGCACTTCCACTCATGGGCGTATAAATTGGGAAAACTAAAAATCAGCAAGACACAAGCACCCCAAAGTTTAGGGCTGCTCTGTTGACAAGAACCTCCACTTCGTTACACCTTAAATATCCCAGGAAAGAGAAAAATGGATAAAGAAGTTGTGGTCCTTATGTACAATGGAATATCACTCAGCCATGAAATCAACGTCATAAGGCTAGTAGCAGCATGATGAGTGGATTTAGGTACGACGATTCTAAGTCAAATAAGTCACACAGAAAAAGACACTTATCATAAGATATCACCTATAGAGGGAATGTAAAAACCGCTGCCCTTGAACTGAATTACAAAACAGAACAGATTCACACGGTTAGAAAACACACTATGGCTGCCTAACGGGAAAGGTGAGGTGGGGTGATGCATAAAACAAGGGTTTCAAATTAGCTCAGATACCGTTCCATAAACCCAATACGTAATAGACAAGACCTACTCCTTGCTCAGGGAACTGGACTCAACACCCCCTATTCACCGCCCAAGATTATATCTGACTAGTAAGAATCTTAAAACCTATGTATTGATATCTCTCTGTAAGTGAGTCAAGTGGGTGTAAAGCTGCATAAACACAGCAGTGAAAAGCAGCTAAACCCCATTATAAAACTCAATTAATTTTAAAAACCCGTGAAACAAAGACAGTGAAAGGGAGAGAAATTCTTACAAAATTCGTTCAGGTGCTGTGATGCCACCTGGATTGACCATATCTAGACCCGCAGCTGATTGAGTCATAAGGGTGGACACTCTTGGGGCTGAGGGGTTTGGTGAGGTTCGGTGAGCAAACGCAGACGCTTTAAAGTAATACTGCGTGGTACCCATCCCATGGGTCCCAAATCTCCAGGTTCAAGGGCATCTTCCTACATCGAAAACATGCATGAGAAACCCAGAAGACGGTCCACCGAGTGATTGGGAAAGGTTTCTAAAACGCACCTCATTTCTCGTCTCCTTGTGCTCGGGTTCGCCATTCCAGCCGCTTTACTAGCAATCTCCCTCCTTGGAGAATCAGCACCTTTAACCTCCTGTTCCATACAGGTGGCAATTTGAACTGAGGGTGAACGGGAAGACGGGGAACCAATGAGAGACTAGCTCTAGGTGTTGGGACAGGCACAGGTCACTCTATTTTCCCATCAGGAAGAAGAATTAACCACAGGCTCAGTCTGCCGCCCGGAAGCAGAATAGGGCCTAAAGCAATCCTGCGCTTTTGCGGCCAGCTCCCAAGAGAGCGAGTTGAAAAATGGAGCTCGGGGGCACTGCAATTCACAAACCTGCAGACTTATAAATGATAACTCTCGTCTACAAATATATTGAGGGAAGGCAACAAAGAGGATTTGAAAGCAAGGCAGAATTGCAGGAAACAGATTTCAGGAGGCAGATTCGAATCGCCTTTAAAGCACAGGAAAAGCGGCAAAACCTCGACAATGATGCCCTTGGCCAAAAAGGGCGTATGCGTTTTTTCCTGAATATATTCAGGAAAAAACGCATACGCCCTTTTTGGCCAACCAAGCAACCTGGAAAGGCAAATCAGCGCTACAAAGAAGTCTCGCTTCCCATCGGTCAAAAGGGCCATGCTGAGTAAAGTGTCAAAACCAGAAATGCAGGACAGGCCACGGAGAAACGGGAGCCTTGCTACGCTGATGGGCGGGATGTAAATTGCCAACAGCCACTCTGGAGAAGTGTACGGTGTGTCCTGAAACATTTACAAAACTCAGCTTAGAGAGCATAGGGCACTTCCACTCATGGGCGTATAAATTGGGAAAACTAAAAATCAGCAAGACACAAGCACCCCAAAGTTTAGGGCTGCTCTGTTGACAAGAACCTCCACTTCGTTACACCTTAAATATCCCAGGAAAGAGAAAAATGAATAAAGAAGTTGTGGTCCTTATGTACAATGGAATATCACTCAGCCATGAAATCAACGTCATAAGGCTAGTAGCAGCATGATGAGTGGATTTAGGTACGACGATTCTAAGTGCAATAAGTCACACAGAAAAAGACACTTATCATAAGTTATCACCTATAGAGGGAATGTAAAAACCGCTACCCTTGAACTGAATTACAAAACAGAACAGATTCACACGGTTAGAAAACACACTATGGCTGCCTAACGGGAAAGGTGAGGTGGGGTGATGCATAAAACAAGGGTTTCAAATTAGCTCAGATACCGTTCCATAAACCCAATACGTAATAGACAAGACCTACTCCTTGCTCAGGGAACTGGACTCAACACCCCCTATTCACCGCCCAAGATTATATCTGACTAGTAAGAATCTTAAAACCTATGTATTGATATCTCTCTGTAAGTGAGTCAAGTGGGTGTAAAGCTGCATAAACACAGCAGTGAAAAGCAGCTAAACCCCATTATAAAACTCAATTAATTTTAAAAACCCGTGAAACAAAGACAGTGAAAGGGAGAGAAATTCTTACAAAATTCGTTCAGGCGCTGTGATGCCACCTGGATTGACCATATCTAGACCCGCAGCTGATTGAGACATAAGGGTGGACACTCTTGGGGCTGAGGGGTTTGGTGAGGTTCGGTGAGCAAACGCAGACGCTTTAAAGTAATACTGCGTGGTACCCATCCCATGGGTCCCAAATCTCCAGGTTCAAGGGCATCTTCCTACATCGAAAACATGCATGAGAAACCCAGAAGACGGTCCACCGAGTGATTGGGAAAGGTTTCTAAAACGCACCTCATTTCTCGTCTCCTTGTGCTCGGGTTCGCCATTCCAGCAGCTTTACTAGCAATCTCCCTCCTTGGAGAATCAGCACCTTTAACCTCCTGTTCCATACAGGTGGCAATTTGAACTGAGGGTGAACGGGAAGACGGGGAACCAATGAGAGACTAGCTCTAGGTGTTGGGACAGGCACAGGTCACTCTATTTTCCCATCAGGAAGAAGAATTAACCACAGGCTCAGTCTGCCGCCCGGAAGCAGAATAGGGCCTAAAGCAATCCTGCGCTTTTGCGGCCAGCTCCCAAGAGAGCGAGTTGAAAAATGGAGCTCGGGGGCACTGCAATTCACAAACCTGCAGACTTATAAATGATAACTCTCGTCTACAAATATATTGAGGGAAGGCAACAAAGAGGATTTGAAAGCAAGGCAGAATTGCAGGAAACAGATTTCAGGAGGCAGATTCGAATCGCCTTTAAAGCACAGGAAAAGCGGCAAAACCTCGACAATGATGCCCTTGGCCAAAAAGGGCGTATGCGTTTTTTCCTGAATATATTCAGGAAAAAACGCATACGCCCTTTTTGGCCAACCAAGCAACCTGGAAAGGCAAATCAGCGCTACAAAGAAGTCTCGCTTCCCATCGGTCAAAAGGGCCATGCTGAGTAAAGTGTCAAAACCAGAAATGCAGGACAGGCCACGGAGAAACGGGAGCCTTGCTACGCTGATGGGCGGGATGTAAATTGCCAACAGCCACTCTGGAGAAGTGTACGGTGTGTCCTGAAACATTTACAAAACTCAGCTTAGAGAGCATAGGGCACTTCCACTCATGGGCGTATATATTGGGAAAACTAAAAATCAGCAAGACACAAGCACCCCAAAGTTTAGGGCTGCTCTGTTGACAAGAACCTCCACTTCGTTACACCTTAAATATCCCAGGAAAGAGAAAAATGGATAAAGAAGTTGTGGTCTTTATGTACAATGGAATATCACTCAGCCATGAAATCAACGTCATAAGGCTAGTAGCAGCATGATGAGTGGATTTAGGTACGACGATTCTAAGTGCAATAAGTCACACAGAAAAAGACACTTATCATAAGTTATCACCTATAGAGGGAATGTAAAAACCGCTACCCTTGAACTGAATTACAAAACAGAACAGATTCACACGGTTAGAAAACACACTATGGCTGGCTAACGGGAAAGGTGAGGTGGGGTGATGCATAAAACAAGGGTTTCAAATTAGCTCAGATACCGTTCCATAAACCCAATACGTAATAGACAAGACCTACTCCTTGCTCAGGGAACTGGACTCAACACCCCCTATTCACCGCCCAAGATTATATCTGACTAGTAAGAATCTTAAAACCTATGTATTGATATCTCTCTGTAAGTGAGTCAAGTGGGTGTAAAGCTGCATAAACACAGCAGTGAAAAGCAGCTAAACCCATTATAAAACTCAATTAATTTTAAAAACCCGTGAAACAAAGACAGTGAAAGGGAGAGAAATTCTTACAAAATTCGTTCAGGCGCTGTGATGCCACCTGGATTGACCATATCTAGACCCGCAGCTGATTGAGACATAAGGGTGGACACTCTTGGGGCTGAGGGGTTTGGTGAGGTTCGGTGAGCAAACGCAGACGCTTTAAAGTAATACTGCGTGGTACCCATCCCATGGGTCCCAAATCTCCAGGTTCAAGGGCATCTTCCTACATCGAAAACATGCATGAGAAACCCAGAAGACGGTCCACCGAGTGATTGGGAAAGGTTTCTAAAACGCACCTCATTTCTCGTCTCCTTGTGCTCGGGTTCGCCATTCCAGCAGCTTTACTAGCAATCTCCCTCCTTGGAGAATCAGCACCTTTAACCTCCTGTTCCATACAGGTGGCAATTTGAACTGAGGGTGAACGGGAAGACGGGGAACCAATGAGAGACTAGCTCTAGGTGTTGGGACAGGCACAGGTCACTCTATTTTCCCATCAGGAAGAAGAATTAACCACAGGCTCAGTCTGCCGCCCGGAAGCAGAATAGGGCCTAAAGCAATCCTGCGCTTTTGCGGCCAGCTCCCAAGAGAGCGAGTTGAAAAATGGAGCTCGGGGGCACTGCAATTCACAAACCTGCAGACTTATAAATGATAACTCTCGTCTACAAATATATTGAGGGAAGGCAACAAAGAGGATTTGAAAGCAAGGCAGAATTGCAGGAAACAGATTTCAGGAGGCAGATTCGAATCGCCTTTAAAGCACAGGAAAAGCGGCAAAACCTCGACAATGATGCCCTTGGCCAAAAAGGGCGTATGCGTTTTTTCCTGAATATATTCAGGAAAAAACGCATACGCCCTTTTTGGCCAACCAAGCAACCTGGAAAGGCAAATCAGCGCTACAAAGAAGTCTCGCTTCCCATCGGTCAAAAGGGCCATGCTGAGTAAAGTGTCAAAACCAGAAATGCAGGACAGGCCACGGAGAAACGGGAGCCTTGCTACGCTGATGGGCGGGATGTAAATTGCCAACAGCCACTCTGGAGAAGTGTACGGTGTGTCCTGAAACATTTACAAAACTCAGCTTACAGAGCATAGGGCACTTCCACTCATGGGCGTATATATTGGGAAAACTAAAAATCAGCAAGACACAAGCACCCCAAAGTTTAGGGCTGCTCTGTTGACAAGAACCTCCACTTCGTTACACCTTAAATATCCCAGGAAAGAGAAAAATGGATAAAGAAGTTGTGGTCTTTATGTACAATGGAATATCACTCAGCCATGAAATCAACGTCATAAGGCTAGTAGCACCATGATGAGTGGATTTAGGTACGACGATTCTAAGTGCAATAAGTCACACAGAAAAAGACACTTATCATAAGTTATCACCTATAGAGGGAATGTAAAAACCGCTACCCTTGAACTGAATTACAAAACAGAACAGATTCACACGGTTAGAAAACACACTATGGCTGGCTAACGGGAAAGGTGAGGTGGGGTGATGCATAAAACAAGGGTTTCAAATTAGCTCAGATACCGTTCCATAAACCCAATACGTAATAGACAAGACCTACTCCTTGCTCAGGGAACTGGACTCAACACCCCCTATTCACCGCCCAAGATTATATCTGACTAGTAAGAATCTTAAAACCTATGTATTGATATCTCTCTGTAAGTGAGTCAAGTGGGTGTAAAGCTGCATAAACACAGCAGTGAAAAGCAGCTAAACCCATTATAAAACTCAATTAATTTTAAAAACCCGTGAAACAAAGACAGTGAAAGGGAGAGAAATTCTTACAAAATTCGTTCAGGCGCTGTGATGCCACCTGGATTGACCATATCTAGACCCGCAGCTGATTGAGACATAAGGGTGGACACTCTTGGGGCTGAGGGGTTTGGTGAGGTTCGGTGAGCAAACGCAGACGCTTTAAAGTAATACTGCGTGGTACCCATCCCATGGGTCCCAAATCTCCAGGTTCAAGGGCATCTTCCTACATCGAAAACATGCATGAGAAACCCAGAAGACGGTCCACCGAGTGATTGGGAAAGGTTTCTAAAACGCACCTCATTTCTCGTCTCCTTGTGCTCGGGTTCGCCATTCCAGCCGCTTTACTAGCAATCTCCCTCCTTGGAGAATCAGCACCTTTAACCTCCTGTTCCATACAGGTGGCAATTTGAACTGAGGGTGAACGGGAAGACGGGGAACCAATGAGAGACTAGCTCTAGGTGTTGGGACAGGCACAGGTCACTCTATTTTCCCATCAGGAAGAAGAATTAACCACAGGCTCAGTCTGCCGCCCGGAAGCAGAATAGGGCCTAAAGCAATCCTGCGCTTTTGCGGCCAGCTCCCAAGAGAGCGAGTTGAAAAATGGAGCTCGGGGGCACTGCAATTCACAAACCTGCAGACTTATAAATGATAACTCTCGTCTACAAATATATTGAGGGAAGGCAACAAAGAGGATTTGAAAGCAAGGCAGAATTGCAGGAAACAGATTTCAGGAGGCAGATTCGAATCGCCTTTAAAGCACAGGAAAAGCAGCAAAACCTCGACAATGATGCCCTTGGCCAAAAAGGGCGTATGCGTTTTTTCCTGAATATATTCAGGAAAAAACGCATACGCCCTTTTTGGCCAACCAAGCAACCTGGAAAGGCAAATCAGCGCTACAAAGAAGTCTCGCTTCCCATCGGTCAAAAGGGCCATGCTGAGTAAAGTGTCAAAACCAGAAATGCAGGACAGGCCACGGAGAAACGGGAGCCTTGCTACGCTGATGGGCGGGATGTAAATTGCCAACAGCCACTCTGGAGAAGTGTACGGTGTGTCCTGAAACATTTACAAAACTCAGCTTAGAGAGCATAGGGCACTTCCACTCATGGGCGTATAAATAGGGAAAACTAAAAATCAGCAAGACACAAGCACCCCAAAGTTTAGGGCTGCTCTGTTGACAAGAACCTCCACTTCGTTACACCTTAAATATCCCAGGAAAGAGAAAAATGGATAAAGAAGTTGTGGTCCTTATGTACAATGGAATATCACTCAGCCATGAAATCAACGTCATAAGGCTAGTAGCAGCATGATGAGTGGATTTAGGTACGACGATTCTAAGTGCAATAAGTCACACAGAAAAAGACACTTATCATAAGTTATCACCTATAGAGGGAATGTAAAAACCGCTACCCTTGAACTGAATTACAAAACAGAACAGATTCACACGGTTAGAAAACACACTATGGCTGCCTAACGGGAAAGGTGAGGTGGGGTGATGCATAAAACAAGGGTTTCAAATTAGCTCAGATACCGTTCCATAAACCCAATACGTAATAGACAAGACCTACTCCTTGCTCAGGGAACTGGACTCAACACCCCCTATTCACCGCCCAAGAGTATATCTGACTAGTAAGAATCTTAAAACCTATGTATTGATATCTCTCTGTAAGTGAGTCAAGTGGGTGTAAAGCTGCATAAACACAGCAGTGAAAAGCAGCTAAACCCCATTATAAAACTCAATTAATTTTAAAAACCCTTGAAACAAAGACAGTGAAAGGGAGATAAATTCTTACAAAATTCGTTCAGGCGCTGTGATGCCACCTGGATTGACCATATCTAGACCCGCAGCTGATTGAGACATAAGGGTGGACACTCTTGGGGCTGAGGGGTTTGGTGAGGTTCGGTGAGCAAACGCAGACGCTTTAAAGTAATACTGCGTGGTACCCATCCCATGGGTCCCAAATCTCCAGGTTCAAGGGCATCTTCCTACATCGAAAACATGCATGAGAAACCCAGAAGACGGTCCACCGAGTGATTGGGAAAGGTTTCTAAAACGCACCTCATTTCTCGTCTCCTTGTGCTCGGGTTCGCCATTCCAGCCGCTTTACTAGCAATCTCCCTCCTTGGAGAATCAGCACCTTTAACCTCCTGTTCCATACAGGTGGCAATTTGAACTGAGGGTGAACGGGAAGACGGGGAACCAATGAGAGACTAGCTCTAGGTGTTGGGACAGGCACAGGTCACTCTATTTTCCCATCAGGAAGAAGAATTAACCACAGGCTCAGTCTGCCGCCCGGAAGCAGAATAGGGCCTAAAGCAATCCTGCGCTTTTGCGGCCAGCTCCCAAGAGAGCGAGTTGAAAAATGGAGCTCGGGGGCACTGCAATTCACAAACCTGCAGACTTATAAATGATAACTCTCGTCTACAAATATATTGAGGGAAGGCAACAAAGAGGATTTGAAAGCAAGGCAGAATTGCAGGAAACAGATTTCAGGAGGCAGATTCGAATCGCCTTTAAAGCACAGGAAAAGCGGCAAAACCTCGACAATGATGCCCTTGGCCAAAAAGGGCGTATGCGTTTTTTCCTGAATATATTCAGGAAAAAACGCATACGCCCTTTTTGGCCAACCAAGCAACCTGGAAAGGCAAATCAGCGCTACAAAGAAGTCTCGCTTCCCATCGGTCAAAAGGGCCATGCTGAGTAAAGTGTCAAAACCAGAAATGCAGGACAGGCCACGGAGAAACGGGAGCCTTGCTACGCTGATGGGCGGGATGTAAATTGCCAACAGCCACTCTGGAGAAGTGTACGGTGTGTCCTGAAACATTTACAAAACTCAGCTTAGAGAGCATAGGGCACTTTCACTCATGGGCGTATAAATTGGGAAAACTAAAAATCAGCAAGACACAAGCACCCCAAAGTTTAGGGCTGCTCTGTTGACAAGAACCTCCACTTCGTTACACCTTAAATATCCCAGGAAAGAGAAAAATGGATAAAGAAGTTGTGGTCCTTATGTACAATGGAATATCACTCAGCCATGAAATCAACGTCATAAGGCTAGTAGCAGCATGATGAGTGGATTTAGGTACGACGATTCTAAGTGCAATAAGTCACACAGAAAAAGACACTTATCATAAGTTATCACCTATAGAGGGAATGTAAAAACCGCTACCCTTGAACTGAATTACAAAACAGAACAGATTCACACGGTTAGAAAACACACTATGGCTGCCTAACGGGAAAGGTGAGGTGGGGTGATGCATAAAACAAGGGTTTCAAATTAGCTCAGATACCGTTCCATAAACCCAATACGTAATAGACAAGACCTACTCCTTGCTCAGGGAACTGGACTCAACACCCCCTATTCACCGCCCAAGAGTATATCTGACTAGTAAGAATCTTAAAACCTATGTATTGATATCTCTCTGTAAGTGAGTCAAGTGGGTGTAAAGCTGCATAAACACAGCAGTGAAAAGCAGCTAAACCCCATTATAAAACTCAATTAATTTTAAAAACCCGTGAAACAAAGACAGTGAAAGGGAGAGAAATTCTTACAAAATTCGTTCAGGCGCTGTGATGCCACCTGGATTGACCATATCTAGACCCGCAGCTGATTGAGACATAAGGGTGGACACTCTTGGGGCTGAGGGGTTTGGTGAGGTTCGGTGAGCAAACGCAGACGCTTTAAAGTAATACTGCGTGGTACCCATCCCATGGGTCCCAAATCTCCAGGTTCAAGGGCATCTTCCTACATCGAAAACATGCATGAGAAACCCAGAAGACGGTCCACCGAGTGATTGGGAAAGGTTTCTAAAACGCACCTCATTTCTCGTCTCCTTGTGCTCGGGTTCGCCATTCCAGCCGCTTTACTAGCAATCTCCCTCCTTGGAGAATCAGCACCTTTAACCTCCTGTTCCATACAGGTGGCAATTTGAACTGAGGGTGAACGGGAAGACGGGGAACCAATGAGAGACTAGCTCTAGGTGTTGGGACAGGCACAGGTCACTCTATTTTCCCATCAGGAAGAACAATTAACCACAGGCTCAGTCTGCCGCCCGGAAGCAGAATAGGGCCTAAAGCAATCCTGCGCTTTTGCGGCCAGCTCCCAAGAGAGCGAGTTGAAAAATGGAGCTCGGGGGCACTGCAATTCACAAACCTGCAGACTTATAAATGATAACTCTCGTCTACAAATATATTGAGGGAAGGCAACAAAGAGGATTTGAAAGCAAGGCAGAATTGCAGGAAACAGATTTCAGGAGGCAGATTCGAATCGCCTTTAAAGCACAGGAAAAGCGGCAAAACCTCGACAATGATGCCCTTGGCCAAAAAGGGCGTATGCGTTTTTTCCTGAATATATTCAGGAAAAAACGCATACGCCCTTTTTGGCCAACCAAGCAACCTGGAAAGGCAAATCAGCGCTACAAAGAAGTCTCGCTTCCCATCGGTCAAAAGGGCCATGCTGAGTAAAGTGTCAAAACCAGAAATGCAGGACAGGCCACGGAGAAACGGGAGCCTTGCTACGCTGATGGGCGGGATGTAAATTGCCAACAGCCACTCTGGAGAAGTGTACGGTGTGTCCTGAAACATTTACAAAACTCAGCTTAGAGAGCATAGGGCACTTCCACTCATGGGCGTATAAATTGGGAAAACTAAAAATCAGCAAGACACAAGCACCCCAAAGTTTAGGGCTGCTCTGTTGACAAGAACCTCCACTTAGTTACACCTTAAATATCCCAGGAAAGAGAAAAATGGATAAAGAAGTTGTGGTCCTTATGTACAATGGAATATCACTCAGCCATGAAATCAACGTCATAAGGCTAGTAGCAGCATGATGAGTGGATTTAGGTACGACGATTCTAAGTGCAATAAGTCACACAGAAAAAGACACTTATCATAAGTTATCACCTATAGAGGGAATGTAAAAACCGCTACCCTTGAACTGAATTACAAAACAGAACAGATTCACACGGTTAGAAAACACACTATGGCTGCCTAACGGGAAAGGTGAGGTGGGGTGATGCATAAAACAAGGGTTTCAAATTAGCTCAGATACCGTTCCATAAACCCAATACGTAATAGACAAGACCTACTCCTTGCTCAGGGAACTGGACTCAACACCCCCTATTCACCGCCCAAGATTATATCTGACTAGTAAGAATCTTAAAACCTATGTATTGATATCTCTCTGTAAGTGAGTCAAGTGGGTGTAAAGCTGCATAAACACAGCAGTGAAAAGCAGCTAAACCCATTATAAAACTCAATTAATTTTAAAAACCCGTGAAACAAAGACAGTGAAAGGGAGAGAAATTCTTACAAAATTCGTTCAGGCGCTGTGATGCCACCTGGATTGACCATATCTAGACACGCAGCTGATTGAGACTTAAGGGTGGACACTCTTGGGGCTGAGGGGTTTGGTGAGGTTCGGTGAGCAAACGCAGACGCTTTAAAGTAATACTGCGTGGTACCCATCCCATGGGTCCCAAATCTCCAGGTTCAAGGGCATCTTCCTACATCGAAAACATGCATGAGAAACCCAGAAGACGGTCCACCGAGTGATTGGGAAAGGTTTCTAAAACGCACCTCATTTCTCGTCTCCTTGTGCTCGGGTTCGCCATTCCAGCCGCTTTACTAGCAATCTCCCTCCTTGGAGAATCAGCACCTTTAACCTCCTGTTCCATACAGGTGGCAATTTGAACTGAGGGTGAACGGGAAGACGGGGAACCAATGAGAGACTAGCTCTAGGTGTTGGGACAGGCACAGGTCACTCTATTTTCCCATCATGAAGAAGAATTAACCACGGGCTCAGTCTGCCGCCCGGAAGCAGAATAGGGCCTAAAGCAATCCTGCGCTTTTGCGGCCAGCTCCCAAGAGAGCGAGTTGAAAAATGGAGCTCGGGGGCACTGCAATTCACAAACCTGCAGACTTATAAATGATAACTCTCGTCTACAAATATATTGAGGGAAGGCAACAAAGAGGATTTGAAAGCAAGGCAGAATTGCAGGAAACAGATTTCAGGAGGCAGATTCGGATCGCCTTTAAAGCACAGGAAAAGCGGCAAAACCTCGACAATGATGCCCTTGGCCAAAAAGGGCGTATGCGTTTTTTCCTGAATATATTCAGGAAAAAACGCATACGCCCTTTTTGGCCAACCAAGCAACCTGGAAAGGCAAATCAGCGCTACAAAGAAGTCTCGCTTCCCATCGGTCAAAAGGTCCATGCTGAGTAAAGTGTCAAAACCAGAAATGCAGGACAGGCCACGGAGAAACGGGAGCCTTGCTACGCTGATGGGCGGGATGTAAATTGCCAACAGCCACTCTGGAGAAGTGTACGGTGTGTCCTGAAACATTTACAAAACTCAGCTTAGAGAGCAAAGGGCACTTCCACTCATGGGCGTATAAATTGGGAAAACTAAAAATCAGCAAGACACAAGCACCCCAAAGTTTAGGGCTGCTCTGTTGACAAGAACCTCCACTTCGTTACACCTTAAATATCCCAGGAAAGAGAAAAATGGATAAAGAAGTTGTGGTCCTTATGTACAATGGAATATCACTCAGCCATGAAATCAACGTCATAAGGCTAGTAGCAGCATGATGAGTGGATTTAGGTACGACGATTCTAAGTGCAATAAGTCACACAGAAAAAGACACTTATCATAAGATATCACTTATAGAGGGAATGTAAAAACCGATACCCTTGAACTGAATTACAAAACAGAACAGAGTCACACGGTTAGAAAACACACTATGGCTGCCTAACGGGAAAGGTGAGGTGGGGTGATGCATAAAACAAGGGTTTCAAATTAGCTCAGATACCGTTCCATAAACCCAATATGTAATAGAGAAGACCTACTCCTTGCTCAGGGAACTGGACTCCACACCCCCTATTCACCGCCCAAGAATATATCTGACTAGTAAGAATCTTAAAACCTATGTATTGATATCTCTCTGTAAGTGAGTCAAGTGGGTGTAAAGCTGCATAAACACAGCAGTGAAAAGCAGCTAAACCCCATTATAAAACTCAATTAATTTTAAAAACCCGTGAAACAAAGACAGTGAAAGAGAGAGAAATTCTTACAAAATTCGTTCAGGGGCTGTGATGCCACCTGGATTGACCATATCTAGACCTGCAGCTGATTGAGACATAAGGGTGGACACTCTTGGGGCTGAGAGGTTTGGTGAGGTTGGGTGAGCAAACGCAGACGCTTTAAAGTAATACTGCGTGGTACCCATCCCATGGGTCCCAAATCTCCAGGTTCAAGGGCATCTTCTTACAGCGAAAACATGCATGAGAAACCCAGAAGACGGTCCACCGAGTGATCGGAAAAGGTTTCTAAAACGCACCTCATTTCTCATCTCCTTGTGCTCGGGTTCGCCATTCCAGCCACTTTACTAGCAATCTCCGTCCTTGGAGAATCAGCACCTTTAACCTCCTGTTCCATACAGGTGGCAATTTGAACTGAGGATGAACGGGAAGACGGGGAACCAATGAGAGACTAGCTCTAGGTGTTGGGACAGGCACAGGTCACTCTATTTTCCCATCCGGAAGAAGAATTAACCACGGGCTCAGTCTGCCGCCCGGAAGCAGAATAGGGCCTAAAGCAATCCTGCGCTTTTGCGGCCAGCTCCCAAGAGAGCGAGTTGAAAAATGGAGCTCAGGGGCACTGCAATTCACAAACCTGCAGACTTATAAATGATAACTCTCGTCTACAAATATATTGAGGGAAGGCAACAAAGAGGATTTGAAAGCAAGGCAGAATTGCAGGAAACAGATTTCAGGAGGCAGATTCGAATCGCCTTTAAAGCACAGGCAAAGCGACAAAACCTTGACAATGATGCCCTTGGCCAAAAAGGGCGTATGCATTTTTTCCTGAATATATTCAGGAAAAAACGCATACGCCCTTTTTGGCCAACCAAGCAACCTGGAAAGGCAAATCAGCGCTACAACGAAGTCTCGCTTCCCATCGGTCAAAAGGGCCATGCTGAATAAAGTGTCAAAACCAGAAATGCAGGACAGGCCACGGAGAAACGGGAGCCTTGCTACGCTGATGGGCAGGATGTAAATTGCCAACAGCCACTCTGGAGAAGTGTACGGTGTGTCCTGAAACATTTACAAAACACAGCTTAGAGAGCATAGGGCACTTCCACTCATGGGCGTATAAATTGGGAAAACTAAAAATCAGCAAGACACAAGCACCCCAAAGTTTAGGGCTGCTCTGTTGACAAGAACCTCCACTTCGTTACACCTTAAATATCCCAGGAAAGAGAAAAATGGATAAAGAAGTTGTGGTCCTTATGTACAATGGAATATCACTCAGCCATGAAATCAACGTCATAAGGCTAGTAGCAGCATGATGAGTGGATTTAGGTACGACGATTCTAAGTGAAATAAGTCACACAGAAAAAGACACTTATCATAAGATATCACTTATAGAGGGAATGTAAAAACCGCTACCCTTGAACTGAATTACAAAACAGAACAGAGTCACACGGTTAGAAAACACACTATGGCTGCCTAACGGGAAAGGTGAGGTGGAGTGATGCATAAAACAAGGGTTTCAAATTAGCTCAGATACCGTTCCATAAACCCAATACGTAATAGACAAGACCTACTCCTTGCTCAGGGAACTGGACTCAACACCCCCTATTCACCGCCCAAGAATATATCTGACTAGTAAGAATCTTAAAACCTATGTATTGATATCTCTCTGTAAGTGAGTCAAGTGGGTGTAAAGCTGCATAAACACAGCAGTGAAAAGCAGCTAAACCCCATTATAAAACTCAATTAATTTTAAAAACCCGTGAAACAAAGACAGTGAAAGAGAGAGAAATTCTTACAAAATTCGTTCAGGGGCTGTGATGCCACCTGGGTTGACCATATCTAGACCCGCAGCTGATTGAGACATAAGGGTGGACACTCTTGGGGCTGAGAGGTTTGGTGAGGTTGAGTGAGCAAACACAGACGCTTTAAAGTAATACTGTGTGGTACCCATCCCATGGGTCCCAAATCTCCAGGTTCAAGGGCATCTTCCTACATCGAAAACATGCATGAGAAACCCAGAAGATGGTCCACCGAGTGATCGGGAAAGGTTTCTAAAACGCACCTCATTTCTCGTCTCCTTGTGCTCGGGTTCGCCATTCCAGCCGCTTTACTAGCAATCTCCCTCCTTGGAGAATCAGCACCTTTAACCTCCTGTTCCATACAGGTGGCAATTTGAACTGAGGGTGAACGGGAAGACGGGGAACCAATGAGAGACTAGCTCTAGGTGTTGGGACAGGCACAGGTCACTCTATTTTCCCATCAGGAAGAAGAATTAACCACAGGCTCAGTCTGCCGCCCGGAAGCAGAATAGGGCCTAAAGCAATCCTGCGCTTTTGCGGCCAGCTCCCAAGAGAGCGAGTTGAAAAATGGAGCTCAGGGGCACTGCAATTTACAAACCTGCAGACTTATAAATGATAACTCTCGTCTACAAATATATTGAGGGAAGGCAACAAAGAGGATTTGAAAGCAAGGCAGAATTGCAGGAAACAGATTTCAGGAGGCAGATTCGAATCGCCTTTAAAGCACAGGAAAAGCGGCAAAACCTCGACAATGATGCCCTTGGCCAAAAAGGGCGTATGCGTTTTTTCCTGAATATATTCAGGAAAAAACGCATACGCCCTTTTTGGCCAACCAAGCAACCTGGAAAGGCAAATCAGCGCTACAAAGAAGTCTCGCTTCCCATCGGTCAAAAGGGCCATGCTGAATAAAGTGTCAAAACCAGAAATGCAGGACAGGCCACGGAGAAACGGGAGCCTTGCTACGCTGATGGGCGGGATGTAAATTGCCAACAGCCACTCTGGAGAAGTGTACGGTGTGTCCTGAAACATTTACAAAACTCAGCTTAGAGAGCATAGGGCACTTCCACTCATGGGCGTATAAACTGGGAAAACTAAAAATCAGCAAGACACAAGCACCCCAAAGTTTAGGGCTGCTCTGTTGACAAGAACCTCCACTTTGTTACACCTTAAATATCCCAGGAAAGAGAAAAATGGATAAAGAAGTTGTGGTCCTTATGTACAATGGAATATCACTCAGCCATGAAATCAACGTCATAAGGCTAGTAGCAGCATGATGAGTGGATTTAGGTACGACGATTCTAAGTGTAATAAGTCACACAGAAAAAGACACTTATCATAAGATATCACCTATAGAGGGAATGTAAAAACCGCTGCCCTTGAACTGAATTACAAAACAGAACAGAGTCACACGGTTAGAAAACACACTATGGCTGCCTAACGGGAAAGGTGAGGTGGGGTGATGCATAAAACAAGGGTTTCAAATTAGCTCAGATACCGTTCCATAAACCCAATACGTAATAGACAAGACCTACTCCTTGCTCAGGGAACTGGACTCAACACCCCCTATTCACCGCCCAAGAGTATATCTGACTAGTAAGAATCTTAAAACCTATGTATTGATATCTCTCTGTAAGTGAGTCAAGTGGGTGTAAAGCTGCATAAACACAGCAGTGAAAAGCAGCTAAACCCCATTATAAAACTCAATTAATTTTAAAAACCCGTGAAACAAAGACAGTGAAAGAGAGAGAAATTCTCACAAAATTCGTTCAGGGGCTGTGATGCCACCTGGATTGACCATACCTAGACCTGCAGCTGATTGAGATATAAGGGTGGACACTCTTGGGGCTGAGAGGTTTGGTGAGGTTGTGTGAGCAAACGCAGACGCTTTAAAGTAATACTGCGTGGTACCCATCCCATGGGTCCCAAATCTCCAGGTTCAAGGGCATCTGCCTACATCGAAAACATGCATGAGAAACCCAGAAGATGGTCCACCGAGTGATCGGGAAAGGTTTCTAAAACGCACCTCATTTCTCGTCTCCTTGTGCTCGGGTTCGCCATTCCAGCCGCTTTACTAGCAATCTCCCTCCTTGGAGAATCAGCACCTTTAACCTCCTGTTCCATACAGGTGGCAATTTGAACTGAGGATGAACGGGAAGACGGGGAACCAATGAGAGACTAGCTCTAGGTGTTGGGACAGGCACAGGTCACTCTATTTTCCCATCAGGAAGAAGAATTAACCACAGGCTCAGTCTGCCGCCCGGAAGCAGAATAGGGCCTAAAGCAATCCTGCGCTTTTGCGGCCAGCTCCCAAGAGAGCGAGTTGAAAAATGGAGCTCAGGGGCACTGCAATTCACAAACCTGCAGACTTATAAATGATAACTCTCGTCTACAAATATATTGAGGGAAGGCAACAAAGAGGATTTGAAAGCAAGGCAGAATTGCAGGAAACAGATTTCAGGAGGCAGATTCGAATCGCCTTTAAAGCACAGGAAAAGCGGCAAAACCTCGACAATGATGCCCTTGGCCAAAAAGGGCGTATGCGTTTTTTCCTGAATATATTCAGGAAAAAACGCATACGCCCTTTTTGGCCAACCAAGCAACCTGGAAAGGCAAATCAGCGCTACAAAGAAGTCTCGCTTCCCATCGGTCAAAAGGGCCATGCTGAGTAAAGTGTCAAAACCAGAAATGCAGGACAGGCCACGGAGAAACGGGAGCCTTGCTACGCTGATGGGCGGGATGTAAATTGCCAACAGCCACTCTGGAGAAGTGTACGGTGTGTCCTGAAACATTTACAAAACACAGCTTAGAGAGCATAGGGCACTTCCACTCATGGGCGTATAAATTGGGAAAACTAAAAATCAGCAAGACACAAGCACCCCAAAGTTTAGGGCTGCTCTGTTGACAAGAACCTCCACTTCGTTACACCTTAAATATCCCAGGAAAGAGAAAAATGGATAAAGAAGTTGTGGTCCTTATGTACAATGGAATATCACTCAGCCATGAAATCAACGTCATAAGGCTAGTAGCAGCATGATGAGTGGATTGAGGTACGACGATTCTAAGTGAAATAAGTCACACAGAAAAAGACACTTATCATAAGATATCACTTATAGAGGGAATGTAAAAACCGCTACCCTTGAACTGAATTACAAAACAGAACAGAGTCACACGGTTAGAAAACACACTATGGCTGCCTAACGGGAAAGGTGAGGTGGAGTGATGCATAAAACAAGGGTTTCAAATTAGCTCAGATACCGTTCCATAAACCCAATACGTAATAGACAAGACCTACTCCTTGCTCAGGGAACTGGACTCAACACCCCCTATTCACCGCCCAAGAATATATCTGACTAGTAAGAATCTTAAAACCTATGTATTGATATCTCTCTGTAAGTGAGTCAAGTGGGTGTAAAGCTGCATAAACACAGCAGTGAAAAGCAGCTAAACCCCATTATAAAACTCAATTAATTTTAAAAACCCGTGAAACAAAGACAGTGAAAGAGAGAGAAATTCTTACAAAATTCGTTCAGGGGCTGTGATGCCACCTGGGTTGACCATATCTAGACCCGCAGCTGATTGAGACATAAGGGTGGACACTCTTGGGGCTGAGAGGTTTGGTGAGGTTGAGTGAGCAAACACAGACGCTTTAAAGTAATACTGTGTGGTACCCATCCCATGGGTCCCAAATCTCCAGGTTCAAGGGCATCTTCCTACATCGAAAACATGCATGAGAAACCCAGAAGATGGTCCACCGAGTGATCGGGAAAGGTTTCTAAAACGCACCTCATTTCTCGTCTCCTTGTGCTCGGGTTCGCCATTCCAGCCGCTTTACTAGCAATCTCCCTCCTTGGAGAATCAGCACCTTTAACCTCCTGTTCCATACAGGTGGCAATTTGAACTGAGGGTGAACGGGAAGACGGGGAACCAATGAGAGACTAGCTCTAGGTGTTGGGACAGGCACAGGTCACTCTATTTTCCCATCAGGAAGAAGAATTAACCACAGGCTCAGTCTGCCGCCCGGAAGCAGAATAGGGCCTAAAGCAATCCTGCGCTTTTGCGGCCAGCTCCCAAGAGAGCGAGTTGAAAAATGGAGCTCAGGGGCACTGCAATTTACAAACCTGCAGACTTATAAATGATAACTCTCGTCTACAAATATATTGAGGGAAGGCAACAAAGAGGATTTGAAAGCAAGGCAGAATTGCAGGAAACAGATTTCAGGAGGCAGATTCGAATCGCCTTTAAAGCACAGGAAAAGCGGCAAAACCTCGACAATGATGCCCTTGGCCAAAAAGGGCGTATGCGTTTTTTCCTGAATATATTCAGGAAAAAACGCATACGCCCTTTTTGGCCAACCAAGCAACCTGGAAAGGCAAATCAGCGCTACAAAGAAGTCTCGCTTCCCATCGGTCAAAAGGGCCATGCTGAATAAAGTGTCAAAACCAGAAATGCAGGACAGGCCACGGAGAAACGGGAGCCTTGCTACGCTGATGGGCGGGATGTAAATTGCCAACAGCCACTCTGGAGAAGTGTACGGTGTGTCCTGAAACATTTACAAAACTCAGCTTAGAGAGCATAGGGCACTTCCACTCATGGGCGTATAAACTGGGAAAACTAAAAATCAGCAAGACACAAGCACCCCAAAGTTTAGGGCTGCTCTGTTGACAAGAACCTCCACTTTGTTACACCTTAAATATCCCAGGAAAGAGAAAAATGGATAAAGAAGTTGTGGTCCTTATGTACAATGGAATATCACTCAGCCATGAAATCAACGTCATAAGGCTAGTAGCAGCATGATGAGTGGATTTAGGTACGACGATTCTAAGTGTAATAAGTCACACAGAAAAAGACACTTATCATAAGATATCACCTATAGAGGGAATGTAAAAACCGCTGCCCTTGAACTGAATTACAAAACAGAACAGAGTCACACGGTTAGAAAACACACTATGGCTGCCTAACGGGAAAGGTGAGGTGGGGTGATGCATAAAACAAGGGTTTCAAATTAGCTCAGATACCGTTCCATAAACCCAATACGTAATAGACAAGACCTACTCCTTGCTCAGGGAACTGGACTCAACACCCCCTATTCACCGCCCAAGAGTATATCTGACTAGTAAGAATCTTAAAACCTATGTATTGATATCTCTCTGTAAGTGAGTCAAGTGGGTGTAAAGCTGCATAAACACAGCAGTGAAAAGCAGCTAAACCCCATTATAAAACTCAATTAATTTTAAAAACCCGTGAAACAAAGACAGTGAAAGAGAGAGAAATTCTCACAAAATTCGTTCAGGGGCTGTGATGCCACCTGGATTGACCATACCTAGACCTGCAGCTGATTGAGATATAAGGGTGGACACTCTTGGGGCTGAGAGGTTTGGTGAGGTTGTGTGAGCAAACGCAGACGCTTTAAAGTAATACTGCGTGGTACCCATCCCATGGGTCCCAAATCTCCAGGTTCAAGGGCATCTGCCTACATCGAAAACATGCATGAGAAACCCAGAAGACGGTCCACCGAGTGATCGGGAAAGGTTTCTAAAACGCACCTCATTTCTCGTCTCCTTGTGCTCGGGTTCGCCATTCCAGCCGCTTTACTAGCAATCTCCCTCCTTGGAGAATCAGCACCTTTAACCTCCTGTTCCATACAGGTGGCAATTTGAACTGAGGATGAACGGGAAGACGGGGAACCAATGAGAGACTAGCTCTAGGTGTTGGGACAGGCACAGGTCACTCTATTTTCCCATCAGGAAGAAGAATTAACCACAGGCTCAGTCTGCCGCCCGGAAGCAGAATAGGGCCTAAAGCAATCCTGCGCTTTTGCGGCCAGCTCCCAAGAGAGCGAGTTGAAAAATGGAGCTCAGGGGCACTGCAATTCACAAACCTGCAGACTTATAAATGATAACTCTCGTCTACAAATATATTGAGGGAAGGCAACAAAGAGGATTTGAAAGCAAGGCAGAATTGCAGGAAACAGATTTCAGGAGGCAGATTCGAATCGCCTTTAAAGCACAGGAAAAGCGGCAAAACCTCGACAATGATGCCCTTGGCCAAAAAGGGCGTATGCGTTTTTTCCTGAATATATTCAGGAAAAAACGCATACGCCCTTTTTGGCCAACCAAGCAACCTGGAAAGGCAAATCAGCGCTACAAAGAAGTCTCGCTTCCCATCGGTCAAAAGGGCCATGCTGAGTAAAGTGTCAAAACCAGAAATGCAGGACAGGCCACGGAGAAACGGGAGCCTTGCTACGCTGATGGGCGGGATGTAAATTGCCAACAGCCACTCTGGAGAAGTGTACGGTGTGTCCTGAAACATTTACAAAACTCAGCTTAGAGAGCATAGGGCACTTCCACTCATGGGCGTATAAATTGGGAAAACTAAAAATAAGCAAGACAGAAGCACCCCAAAGATTAGGGCTGCTCTGTTGACAAGAACCTCCACTTCGTTACACCTTAAATATCCCAGGAAAGAGAAAAATGGATAAAGAAGTTGTGGTCCTTATGTACAATGGAATATCACTCAGCCATGAAATCAACGTCATAAGGCTAGTAGCAGCATGATGAGTGGATTTAGGTACGACGATTCTAACTCAAATAAGTCACACAGAAAAAGACACTTATCATAAGTTATCACCTATAGAGGGAATGTAAAAACCGCTACCCTTGAACTGAATTACAAAACAGAACAGATTCACACGGTTAGAAAACACACTATGGCTGCCTAACGGGAAAGGTGAGGTGGGGTGATGCATAAAACAAGGGTTTCAAATTAGCTCAGATACCGTTCCATAAACACAATACGTAATAGACAAGACCTACTCCTTGCTCAGGGAACTGGACTCAACACCCCCTATTCACCGCCCAAGAGTATATCTGACTAGTAAGAATCTTAAAACCTATGTATTGATATCTCTCTGTAAGTGAGTCAAGTGGGTGTAAAGCTGCATAAACACAGCAGTGAAAAGCAGCTAAACCCCATTATAAAACTCAATTAATTTTAAAAACCCTTGAAACAAAGACAGTGAAAGGGAGAGAAATTCTTACAAAATTCGTTCAGGCGCTGTGATGCCACCTGGATTGACCATATCTAGACCCGCAGCTGATTGAGACATAAGGGTGGACACTCTTGGGGCTGAGGGGTTTGGTGAGGTTCGGTGAGCAAACGCAGACGCTTTAAAGTAATACTGCGTGGTACCCATCCCATGGGTCCCAAATCTCCAGGTTCAAGGGCATCTTCCTACATCGAAAACATGCATGAGAAACCCAGAAGACGGTCCACCGAGTGATTGGGAAAGGTTTCTAAAACGCACCTCATTTCTCGTCTCCTTGTGCTCGGGTTCGCCATTCCAGCCGCTTTACTAGCAATCTCCCTCCTTGGAGAATCAGCACCTTTAACCTCCTGTTCCATACAGGTGGCAATTTGAACTGAGGGTGAACGGGAAGACGGGGAACCAATGAGAGACTAGCTCTAGGTGTTGGGACAGGCACAGGTCACTCTATTTTCCCATCAGGAAGAAGAATTAACCACAGGCTCAGTCTGCCGCCCGGAAGCAGAATAGGGCCTAAAGCAATCCTGCGCTTTTGCGGCCAGCTCCCAAGAGAGCGAGTTGAAAAATGGAGCTCGGGGGCACTGCAATTCACAAACCTGCAGACTTATAAATGATAACTCTCGTCTACAAATATATTGAGGGAAGGCAACAAAGAGGATTTGAAAGCAAGGCAGAATTGCAGGAAACAGATTTCAGGAGGCAGATTCGAATCGCCTTTAAAGCACAGGAAAAGCGGCAAAACCTCGACAATGATGCCCTTGGCCAAAAAGGGCGTATGCGTTTTTTCCTGAATATATTCAGGAAAAAACGCATACGCCCTTTTTGGCCAACCAAGCAACCTGGAAAGGCAAATCAGCGCTACAAAGAAGTCTCGCTTCCCATCGGTCAAAAGGGCCATGCTGAGTAAAGTGTCAAAACCAGAAATGCAGGACAGGCCACGGAGAAACGGGAGCCTTGCTACGCTGATGGGCGGGATGTAAATTGCCAACAGCCACTCTGGAGAAGTGTACGGTGTGTCCTGAAACATTTACAAAACTCAGCTTAGAGAGCATAGGGCACTTCCACTCATGGGCGTATAAATTGGGAAAACTAAAAATCAGCAAGACACAAGCACCCCAAAGTTTAGGGCTGCTCTGTTGACAAGAACCTCCACTTCGTTACACCTTAAATATCCCAGGAAAGAGAAAAATGGATAAAGAAGTTGTGGTCCTTATGTACAATGGAATATCACTCAGCCATGAAATCAACGTCATAAGGCTAGTAGCAGCATGATGAGTTTATTTAGGTACGACGATTCTAAGTGCAATAAGTCACACAGAAAAAGACACTTATCATAAGTTATCACCTATAGAGGGAATGTAAAAACCGCTACCCTTGAACTGAATTACAAAACAGAACAGATTCACACGGTTAGAAAACACACTATGGCTGCCTAACGGGAAAGGTGAGGTGGGGTGATGCATAAAACAAGGGTTTCAAATTAGCTCAGATACCGTTCCATAAACCCAATACGTAATAGACAAGACCTACTCCTTGCTCAGGGAACTGGACTCAACACCCCCTATTCACCGCCCAAGATTATATCTGACTAGTAAGAATCTTAAAACCTATGTATTGATATCTCTCTGTAAGTGAGTCAAGTGGGTGTAAAGCTGCATAAACACAGCAGTGAAAAGCAGCTAAACCCCATTATAAAACTCAATTAATTTTAAAAACCCGTGAAACAAAGACAGTGAAAGGGAGAGAAATTCTTACAAAATTCGTTCAGGCGCTGTGATGCCACCTGGATTGACCATATCTAGACCCGCAGCTGATTGAGACATAAGGGTGGACACTCTTGGGGCTGAGGGGTTTGGTGAGGTTCGGTGAGCAAACGCAGACGCTTTAAAGTAATACTGCGTGGTACCCATCCCATGGGTCCCAAATCTCCAGGTTCAAGGGCATCTTCCTACATCGAAAACATGCATGAGAAACCCAGAAGACGGTCCACCGAGTGATTGGGAAAGGTTTCTAAAACGCACCTCATTTCTCGTCTCCTTGTGCTCGGGTTCGCCATTCCAGCCGCTTTACTAGCAATCTCCCTCCTTGGAGAATCAGCACCTTTAACCTCCTGTTCCATACAGGTGGCAATTTGAACTGAGGGTGAACGGGAAGACGGGGAACCAATGAGAGACTAGCTCTAGGTGTTGGGACAGGCACAGGTCACTCTATTTTCCCATCAGGAAGAAGAATTAACCACAGGCTCAGTCTGCCGCCCGGAAGCAGAATAGGGCCTAAAGCAATCCTGCGCTTTTGCGGCCAGCTCCCAAGAGAGCGAGTTGAAAAATGGAGCTCGGGGGCACTGCAATTCACAAACCTGCAGACTTATAAATGATAACTCTCGTCTACAAATATATTGAGGGAAGGCAACAAAGAGGATTTGAAAGCAAGGCAGAATTGCAGGAAACAGATTTCAGGAGGCAGATTCGAATCGCCTTTAAAGCACAGGAAAAGCGGCAAAACCTCGACAATGATGCCCTTGGCCAAAAAGGGCGTATGCGTTTTTTCCTGAATATATTCAGGAAAAAACGCATACGCCCTTTTTGGCCAACCAAGCAACCTGGAAAGGCAAATCAGCGCTACAAAGAAGTCTTGCTTCCCATCGGTCAAAACGGCCATGCTGAGTAAAGTGTCAAAACCAGAAATGCAGGACAGGCCACGGAGAAACGGGAGCCTTGCTACGCTGATGGGCGGGATGTAAATTGCCAACAACCACTCTGGAGAAGTGTACGGTGTGTCCTGAAACATTTACAAAACTCAGCTTAGAGAGCATAGGGCACTTCCACTCATGGGCGTATAAATTGGGAAAACTAAAAATCAGCAAGACACAAGCACCCCAAAGTTTAGGGCTGCTCTGTTGACAAGAACCTCCACTTCGTTACACCTTAAATATCCCAGGAAAGAGAAACATGGATAAAGAAGTTGTGGTCCTTATGTACAATGGAATATCACTCAGCCATGAAATCAACGTCATAAGGCTAGTAGCAGCATGATGAGTGGATTTAGGTACGACGATTCTAAGTCAAATAAGTCACACAGAAAAAGACACTTATCATAAGATATCACCTATAGAGGGAATGTAAAAACCGCTGCCCTTGAACTGAATTACAAAACAGAACAGAGTCACACGGTTAGAAAACACACTATGGCTGCCTAACGGCAAAGGTGAGGTGGGGTGATGCATAAAACAAGGGTTTCAAATTAGCTCAGATACCGTTCCATAAACCCAATATGTAATAGACAAGACCTACTCCTTGCTCAGGGAACTGGACTCAACACCCCCTATTCACCGCCCAAGAATATATCTGACTAGTAAGAATCTTAAAACTTATGTATTGATATCTCTCTGTAAGTGAGTCAAGTGGGTGTAAAGCTGCATAAACACAGCAGTGAAAAGCAGCTAAACCCCATTATAAAACTCAATTAATTTTAAAAACCCGTGAAACAAAGACAGTGAAAGAGAGAGAAATTCTTACAAAATTCGTTCAGGGGCTGTGATGCCACCTGGATTGACCATATCTAGACCCGCAGCTGATTGAGACATAAGGGTGGACACTCTTGGGGCTGAGAGATTTGGTGAGGTTGGGTGAGCAAACGCAGACGCTTTAAAGTAATACTGCGTGGTACCCATCCCATGGGTCCCAAATCTCCAGGTTCAAGGGCATCTTCCTACATCGAAAACATGCAAGAGAAACCCAGAAGATGGTCCACCGAGTGATCGGGAAAGGTTTCTAAAACGCACCTCATTTCTCATCTCCTTGTGCTCGGGTTCGCCATTCCAGCCGCTTTACTAGCAATCTCCCTCCTTGGAGAATCAGCACCTTTAACCTCCTGTTCCATACAGGTGGCAATTTGAACTGAGGGTGAACGGGAAGACGGGGAACCAATGAGAGACTAGCTCTAGGTGTTGGGACAGGCACAGGTCACTCTATTTTCCCATCAGGAAGAAGAATTAACCACAGGCTCAGTCTGCCGCCCGGAAGCAGAATAGGGCCTAAAGCAATCCTGCGCTTTTGCGGCCAGCTCCCAAGAGAGCGAGTTGAAAAATGGAGCTCGGGAGCACTGCAATTCACAAACCTGCAGACTTATAAATGATAACTCTCGTCTACAAATATATTGAGGGAAGGCAACAAAGAGGATTTGAAAGCAAGGCAGAATTGCAGGAAACAGGTTTCAGGAGGCAGATTCGAATCGCCTTTAAAGCACAGGAAAAGCGGCAAAACCTCGACAATGATGCCCTTGGCCAAAAAGGGCGTATGCGTTTTTTCCTGAATATATTCAGGAAAAAACGCATACGCCCTTTTTGGCCAACCAAGCAACCTGGAAAGGCAAATCAGCGCTACAAAGAAGTCTCGCTTCCCATCGGTGAAAAGGGCCATGCTGAATAAAGTGTCAAAACCAGAAATGCAGGACAGGCCACGGAGAAACGGGAGCCTTGCTACGCTGATGGGCGGGATGTAAATTGCCAACAGCCACTCTGGAGAAGTGTACGGTGTGTCCTGAAACATTTACAAAACTCAGCTTAGAGAGCATAGGGCACTTCCACTCATGGGCGTATAAATTGGGAAAACTAAAAATCAGCAAGACACAAGCACACCAAAGTTTAGGGCTGCTCTGTTGACAAGAACCTCCACTTCGTTACACCTTAAATATCCCAGGAAAGAGAAACATGGATAAAGAACTTGTGGTCCTTATGTACAATGGAATATCACTCAGCCATGAA
Organism: Eschrichtius robustus; assembly: GCF_028021215.1. Classification (NCBI taxonomy): domain Eukaryota; kingdom Metazoa; phylum Chordata; class Mammalia; order Artiodactyla; family Eschrichtiidae; genus Eschrichtius; species Eschrichtius robustus. The sequence continues at coordinate 67,140,048 of NC_090830.1, read as the reverse complement.
ATCAACGTCATAAGGCTAGTAGCAGCATGATGAGTGGATTTAGGTACGACGATTCTAAGTCAAATAAGTCACACAGAAAAAGACACTTATCATAAGATATCACCTATAGAGGGAATGTAAAAACCGCTGCCCTTGAACTGAATTACAAAACAGAACAGAGTCACATGGTTAGAAAACACACTATGGCTGCCTAACGGGAAAGGTGAGGTGGGGTGATGCATAAAACAAGGGTTTCAAATTAGCTCAGATACCGTTCCATAAACCCAATATGTAATAGACAAGACCTACTCCTTGCTCAGGGAACTGGACTCAACACCCCCTATTCACCGCCCAAGAATATATCTGACTAGTAAGAATCTTAAAACCTATGTATTGATATCTCTCTGTAAGTGAGTCAAGTGGGTGTAAAGCTGCATAAACACAGCAGTGAAAAGCAGCTAAACCCCATTATAAAACTCAATTAATTTTAAAAACCCGTGAAACAAAGACAGTGAAAGGGAGAGAAATTCTTACAAAATTCGTTCAGGCGCTGTGATGCCACCTGGATTGACCATATCTAGACCCGCAGCTGATTGAGACATAAGGGTGGACACTCTTGGGGCTGAGGGGTTTGGTGAGGTTCGGTGAGCAAACGCAGACGCTTTAAAGTAATACTGCGTGGTACCCATCCCATGGGTCCCAAATCTCCAGGTTCAAGGGCATCTTCCTACATCGAAAACATGCATGAGAAACCCAGAAGACGGTCCACCGAGTGATTGGGAAAGGTTTCTAAAACGCACCTCATTTCTCGTCTCCTTGTGCTCGGGTTCGCCATTCCAGCCGCTTTACTAGCAATCTCCCTCCTTGGAGAATCAGCACCTTTAACCTCCTGTTCCATACAGGTGGCAATTTGAACTGAGGGTGAACGGGAAGACGGGGAACCAATGAGAGACTAGCTCTAGGTGTTGGGACAGGCACAGGTCACTCTATTTTCCCATCAGGAAGAAGAATTAACCACAGGCTCAGTCTGCCGCCCGGAAGCAGAATAGGGCCTAAAGCAATCCTGCGCTTTTGCGGCCAGCTCCCAAGAGAGCGAGTTGAAAAATGGAGCTCGGGGGCACTGCAATTCACAAACCTGCAGACTTATAAATGATAACTCTCGTCTACAAATATATTGAGGGAAGGCAACAAAGAGGATTTGAAAGCAAGGCAGAATTGCAGGAAACAGATTTCAGGAGGCAGATTCGAATCGCCTTTAAAGCACAGGAAAAGCGGCAAAACCTCGACAATGATGCCCTTGGCCAAAAAGGGCGTATGCGTTTTTTCCTGAATATATTCAGGAAAAAACGCATACGCCCTTTTTGGCCAACCAAGCAACCTGGAAAGGCAAATCAGCGCTACAAAGAAGTCTCGCTTCCCATCGGTCAAAAGGGCCATGCTGAGTAAAGTGTCAAAACCAGAAATGCAGGACAGGCCACGGAGAAACGGGAGCCTTGCTACGCTGATGGGCGGGATGTAAATTGCCAACAGCCACTCTGGAGAAGTGTACGGTGTGTCCTGAAACATTTACAAAATTCAGCTTAGAGAGCATAGGGCACTTCCACTCATGGGCGTATAAATTGGGAAAACTAAAAATCAGCAAGACACAAGCACCCCAAAGTTTAGGGCTGCTCTGTTGACAAGAACCTCCACTTCGTTACACCTTAAATATCCCAGGAAAGAGAAAAATGGATAAAGAAGTTGTGGTCCTTATGTACAATGGAATATCACTCAGCCATGAAATCAACGTCATAAGGCTAGTAGCAGCATGATGAGTGGATTTAGGTACGACGATTCTAACTCAAATAAGTCACACAGAAAAAGACACTTATCATAAGTTATCACCTATAGAGGGAATGTAAAAACCGCTACCCTTGAATTGAATTACAAAACAGAACAGATTCACACGGTTAGAAAACACACTATGGCTGCCTAACGGGAAAGGTGAGGTGGGGTGATGCATAAAACAAGGGTTTCAAATTAGCTCAGATACCGTTCCATAAACCCAATACGTAATAGACAAGACCTACTCCTTGCTCAGGGAACTGGACTCAACACCCCCTATTCACCGCCCAAGAGTATATCTGACTAGTAAGAATCTTAAAACCTATGTATTGATATCTCTCTGTAAGTGAGTCAAGTGGGTGTAAAGCTGCATAAACACAGCAGTGAAAAGCAGCTAAACCCCATTATAAAACTCAATTAATTTTAAAAACCCTTGAAACAAAGACAGTGAAAGGGAGAGAAATTCTTACAAAATTCGTTCAGGCGCTGTGATGCCACCTGAATTGACCATATCTAGACCCGCAGCTGATTGAGACATAAGGGTGGACACTCTTGGGGCTGAGGGGTTTGGTGAGGTTCGGTGAGCAAACGCAGACGCTTTAAAGTAATACTGCGTGGTACCCATCCCATGGGTCCCAAATCTCCAGGTTCAAGGGCATCTTCCTACATCGAAAACATGCATGAGAAACCCAGAAGACGGTCCACCGAGTGATTGGGAAAGGTTTCTAAAACGCACCTCATTTCTCGTCTCCTTGTGCTCGGGTTCGCCATTCCAGCCGCTTTACTAGCAATCTCCCTCCTTGGAGAATCAGCACCTTTAACCTCCTGTTCCATACAGGTGGCAATTTGAACTGAGGGTGAACGGGAAGACGGGGAACCAATGAGAGACTAGCTCTAGGTGTTGGGACAGGCACAGGTCACTCTATTTTCCCATCAGGAAGAAGAATTAACCACAGGCTCAGTCTGCCGCCCGGAAGCAGAATAGGGCCTAAAGCAATCCTGCGCTTTTGCGGCCAGCTCCCAAGAGAGCGAGTTGAAAAATGGAGCTCGGGGGCACTGCAATTCACAAACCTGCAGACTTATAAATGATAACTCTCGTCTACAAATATATTGAGGGAAGGCAACAAAGAGGATTTGAAAGCAAGGCAGAATTGCAGGAAACAGATTTCAGGAGGCAGATTCGAATCGCCTTTAAAGCACAGGAAAAGCGGCAAAACCTCGAAAATGATGCCCTTGGCCAAAAAGGGCGTATGCGTTTTTTCCTGAATATATTCAGGAAAAAACGCATACGCCCTTTTTGGCCAACCAAGCAACCTGGAAAGGCAAATCAGCGCTACAAAGAAGTCTCGCTTCCCATCGGTCAAAAGGGCCATGCTGAGTAAAGTGTCAAAACCAGAAATGCAGGACAGGCCACGGAGAAACGGGAGCCTTGCTACGCTGATGGGCGGGATGTAAATTGCCAACAGCCACTCTGGAGAAGTGTACGGTGTGTCCTGAAACATTTACAAAACTCAGCTTAGAGAGCATAGGGCACTTCCACTCATGGGCGTATAAATTGGGAAAACTAAAAATCAGCAAGACACAAGCACCCCAAAGTTTAGGGCTGCTCTGTTGACAAGAACCTCCACTTCGTTACACCTTAAATATCCCAGGAAAGAGAAAAATGGATAAAGAAGTTGTGGTCCTTATGTACAATGGAATATCACTCAGCCATGAAATCAACGTCATAAGGCTAGTAGCAGCATGATGAGTGGATTTAGGTACGACGATTCTAAGTGCAATAAGTCACACAGAAAAAGACACTTATCATAAGTTATCACCTATAGAGGGAATGTAAAAACCGCTACCCTTGAACTGAATTACAAAACAGAACAGATTCACACGGTTAGAAAACACACTATGGCTGTCTAACGGGAAAGGTGAGGTGGGGTGATGCATAAAACAAGGGTTTCAAATTAGCTCAGATACCGTTCCATAAACCCAATACGTAATAGACAAGACCTACTCCTTGCTCAGGGAACTGGACTCAACACCCCCTATTCACCGCCCAAGATTATATCTGACTAGTAAGAATCTTAAAACCTATGTATTGATATCTCTCTGTGAGTCAAGTGGGTGTAAAGCTGCATTAACACAGCAGTGAAAAGCAGCTAAACCCCATTATAAAACTCAATTAATTTTAAAAACCCGTGAAACAAAGACAGTGAAAGGGAGAGAAATTCTTACAAAATTCGTTCAGGCGCTGTGATGCCACCTGGATTGACCATATCTAGACCCGCAGCTGATTGAGACATAAGGGTGGACACTCTTGGGGCTGAGGGGTTTGGTGAGGTTCGGTGAGCAAACGCAGACGCTTTAAAGTAATACTGCGTGGTACCCATCCCATGGGTCCCAAATCTCCAGGTTCAAGGGCATCTTCCTACATCGAAAACATGCATGAGAAACCCAGAAGACGGTCCACCGAGTGATTGGGAAAGGTTTCTAAAACGCACCTCATTTCTCGTCTCCTTGTGCTCGGGTTCGCCATTCCAGCCGCTTTACTAGCAATCTCCCTCCTTGGAGAATCAGCACCTTTAACCTCCTGTTCCATACAGGTGGCAATTTGAACTGAGGGTGAACGGGAAGACGGGGAACCAATGAGAGACTAGCTCTAGGTGTTGGGACAGGCACAGGTCACTCTATTTTCCCATCAGGAAGAAGAATTAACCACAGGCTCAGTCTGCCGCCCGGAAGCAGAATAGGGCCTAAAGCAATCCTGCGCTTTTGCGGCCAGCTCCCAAGAGAGCGAGTTGAAAAATGGAGCTCGGGGGCACTGCAATTCACAAACCTGCAGACTTATAAATGATAACTCTCGTCTACAAATATATTGAGGGAAGGCAACAAAGAGGATTTGAAAGCAAAGCAGAATTGCAGGAAACAGATTTCAGGAGGCAGATTCGAATCGCCTTTAAAGCACAGGAAAAGCGGCAAAACCTCGACAATGATGCCCTTGGCCAAAAAGGGCGTATGCGTTTTTTCCTGAATATATTCAGGAAAAAACGCATACGCCCTTTTTGGCCAACCAAGCAACCTGGAAAGGCAAATCAGCGCTACAAAGAAGTCTCGCTTCCCATCGGTCAAAAGGGCCATGCTGAGTAAAGTGTCAAAACCAGAAATGCAGGACAGGCCACGGAGAAACGGGAGCCTTGCTACGCTGATGGGCGGGATGTAAATTGCCAACAGCCACTCTGGAGAAGTGTACGGTGTGTCCTGAAACATTTACAAAACTCAGCTTAGAGACCATAGGGCACTTTCACTCATGGGCGTATAAATTGGGAAAACTAAAAATCAGCAAGACACAAGCACCCCAAAGTTTAGGGCTGCTCTGTTGACAAGAACCTCCACTTCGTTACACCTTAAATATCCCAGGAAAGAGAAAAATGGATAAAGAAGTTGTGGTCCTTATGTACAATGGAATATCACTCAGCCATGAAATCAACGTCATAAGGTTAGTAGCAGCATGATGAGTGGATTTAGGTACGACGATTCTAAGTGCAATAAGTCACACAGAAAAAGACACTTATCATAAGTTATCACCTATAGAGGGAATGTAAAAACCGCTACCCTTGAACTGAATTACAAAACAGAACAGATTCACACGGTTAGAAAACACACTATGGCTGCCTAACGGGAAAGGTGAGGTGGGGTGATGCATAAAACAAGGGTTTCAAATTAGCTCAGATACCGTTCCATAAACCCAATACGTAATAGACAAGACCTACTCCTTGCTCAGGGAACTGGACTCAACACCCCCTATTCACCGCCCAAGAGTATATCTGACTAGTAAGAATCTTAAAACCTATGTATTGATATCTCTCTGTAAGTGAGTCAAGTGGGTGTAAAGCTGCATAAACACAGCAGTGAAAAGCAGCTAAACCCCATTATAAAACTCAATTAATTTTAAAAACCCTTGAAACAAAGACAGTGAAAGGGAGAGAAATTCTTACAAAATTCGTTCAGGCGCTGTGATGCCACCTGGATTGACCATATCTAGACCCGCAGCTGATTGAGACATAAGGGTGGACACTCTTGGGGCTGAGGGGTTTGGTGAGGTTCGGTGAGCAAACGCAGACGCTTTAAAGTAATACTGCGTGGTACCCATCCCATGGGTCCCAAATCTCCAGGTTCAAGGGCATCTTCCTACATCGAAAACATGCATGAGAAACCCAGAAGACGGTCCACCGAGTGATTGGGAAAGGTTTCTAAAACGCACCTCATTTCTCGTCTCCTTGTGCTCGGGTTCGCCATTCCAGCCGCTTTACTAGCAATCTCCCTCCTTGGAGAATCAGCACCTTTAACCTCCTGTTCCATACAGGTGGCAATTTGAACTGAGGGTGAACGGGAAGACGGGGAACCAATGAGAGACTAGCTCTAGGTGTTGGGACAGGCACAGGTCACTCTATTTTCCCATCAGGAAGAAGAATTAACCACAGGCTCAGTCTGCCGCCCCGAAGCAGAATAGGGCCTAAAGCAATCCTGCGCTTTTGCGGCCAGCTCCCAAGAGAGCGAGTTGAAAAATGGAGCTCGGGGGCACTGCAATTCACAAACCTGCAGACTTATAAATGATAACTGTCGTCTACAAATATATTGAGGGAAGGCAACAAAGAGGATTTGAAAGCAAGGCAGAATTGCAGGAAACAGATTTCAGGAGGCAGATTCGAATCGCCTTTAAAGCACAGGAAAAGCGGCAAAACCTCGACAATGATGCCCTTGGCCAAAAAGGGCGTATGCGTTTTTTCCTGAATATATTCAGGAAAAAACGCATACGCCCTTTTTGGCCAACCAAGCAACCTGGAAAGGCAAATCAGCGCTACAAAGAAGTCTCGCTTCCCATCGGTCAAAAGGGCCATGCTGAGTAAAGTGTCAAAACCAGAAATGCAGGACAGGCCACGGAGAAACGGGAGCCTTGCTACGCTGATGGGCGGGATGTAAATTGCCAACAACCACTCTGGAGAAGTGTACGGTGTGTCCTGAAACATTTACAAAACTCAGCTTAGAGAGCAAAGGGCACTTCCACTCATGGGCGTATAAATTGGGAAAACTAAAAATCAGCAAGACACAAGCACCCCAAAGTTTAGGGTTGCTCTGTTGACAAGAACCTCCACTTCGTTACACCTTAAATATCCCAGGAAAGAGAAACATGGATAAAGAAGTTGTGGTCCTTATGTACAATGGAATATCACTCAGCCATGAAATCAACGTCATAAGGCTAGTAGCAGCATGATGAGTGGATTTAGGTACGACGATTCTAAGTGCAATAAGTCACACAGAAATAGACACTTATCATAAGATATCACCTATAGAGGGAATGTAAAAACCGCTACCCTTGAACTGAATTACAAAACAGAACAGATTCACACGGTTAGAAAACACACTATGGCTGGCTAACGGGAAAGGTGAGGTGGGGTGATGCATAAAACAAGGGTTTCAAATTAGCTCAGATACCGTTCCATAAACCCAATACGTAATAGACAAGACCTACTCCTTGCTCAGGGAACTGGACTCAACACCCCCTATTCACCGCCCAAGATTATATCTGACTAGTAAGAATCTTAAAACCTATGTATTGATATCTCTCTGTAAGTGAGTCAAGTGGGTGTAAAGCTGCATAAACACAGCAGTGAAAAGCAGCTAAACCCATTATAAAACTCAATTAATTTTAAAAACCCGTGAAACAAAGACAGTGAAAGGGAGAGAAATTCTTACAAAATTCGTTCAGGCGCTGTGATGCCACCTGGATTGACCATATCTAGACCCGCAGCTGATTGAGACATAAGGGTGGACACTCTTGGGGCTGAGGGGTTTGGTGAGGTTCGGTGAGCAAACGCAGACGCTTTAAAGTAATACTGCGTGGTACCCATCCCATGGGTCCCAAATCTCCAGGTTCAAGGGCATCTTCCTACATCGAAAACATGCATGAGAAACCCAGAAGACGGTCCACCGAGTGATTGGGAAAGGTTTCTAAAACGCACCTCATTTCTCGTCTCCTTGTGCTCGGGTTCGCCATTCCAGCCGCTTTACTAGCAATCTCCCTCCTTGGAGAATCAGCACCTTTAACCTCCTGTTCCATACAGGTGGCAATTTGAACTGAGGGTGAACGGGAAGACGGGGAACCAATGAGAGACTAGCTCTAGGTGTTGGGACAGGCACAGGTCACTCTATTTTCCCATCAGGAAGAAGAATTAACCACAGGCTCAGTCTGCCGCCCGGAAGCAGAATAGGGCCTAAAGCAATCCTGCGCTTTTGCGGCCAGCTCCCAAGAGAGCGAGTTGAAAAATGGAGCTCGGGGGCACTGCAATTCACAAACCTGCAGACTTATAAATGATAACTGTCGTCTACAAATATATTGAGGGAAGGCAACAAAGAGGATTTGAAAGCAAGGCAGAATTGCAGGAAACAGATTTCAGGAGGCAGATTCGAATCGCCTTTAAAGCACAGGAAAAGCGGCAAAACCTCGACAATGATGCCCTTGGCCAAAAAGGGCGTATGCGTTTTTTCCTGAATATATTCAGGAAAAAACGCATACGCCCTTTTTGGCCAACCAAGCAACCTGGAAAGGCAAATCAGCGCTACAAAGAAGTCTCGCTTCCCATCGGTCAAAAGGGCCATGCTGAGTAAAGTGTCAAAACCAGAAATGCAGGACAGGCCACGGAGAAACGGGAGCCTTGCTACGCTGATGGGCGGGATGTAAATTGCCAAAAGCCACTCTGGAGAAGTGTACGGTGTGTCCTGAAACATTTACAAAACTCAGCTTAGAGAGCATAGGGCACTTACACTCATGGGCGTATAAATTGGGAAAACTAAAAATCAGCAAGACACAAGCACCCCAAAGTTTAGGGCTGCTCTGTTGACAAGAACCTCCACTTCGTTACACCTTAAATATCCCAGGAAAGAGAAAAATGGATAAAGAAGTTGTGGTCCTTATGTACAATGGAATATCACTCAGCCATGAAATCAACGTCATAAGGCTAGTAGCAGCATGATGAGTGGATTTAGGTACGACGATTCTAAGTGCAATAAGTCACACAGAAAAAGACACTTATCATAAGTTATCACCTATAGAGGGAATGTAAAAACCGCTACCCTTGAACTGAATTACAAAACAGAACAGATTCACACGGTTAGAAAACACACTATGGCTGCCTAACGGGAAAGGTGAGGTGGGGTGATGCATAAAACAAGGGTTTCAAATTAGCTCAGATACCGTTCCATAAACCCAATACGTAATAGACAAGACCTACTCCTTGCTCAGCGAACTGGACTCAACACCCCCTATTCACCGCCCAAGATTATATCTGACTAGTAAGAATCTTAAAACCTATGTATTGATATCTCTCTGTAAGTGAGTCAAGTGGGTGTAAAGCTGCATTAACACAGCAGTGAAAAGCAGCTAAACCCCATTATAAAACTCAATTAATTTTAAAAACCCGTGAAACAAAGACAGTGAAAGGGAGAGAAATTCTTACAAAATTCGTTCAGGCGCTGTGATGCCACCTGGATTGACCATATCTAGACCCGCAGCTGATTGAGACATAAGGGTGGACACTCTTGGGGCTGAGGGGTTTGGTGAGGTTCGGTGAGCAAACGCAGACGCTTTAAAGTAATACTGCGTGGTACCCATCCCATGGGTCCCAAATCTCCAGGTTCAAGGGCATCTTCCTACATCGAAAACATGCATGAGAAACCCAGAAGACGGTCCACCGAGTGATTGGGAAAGGTTTCTAAAACGCTTCTCATTTCTCGTCTCCTTGTGCTCGGGTTCGCCATTCCAGCCGCTTTACTAGCAATCTCCCTCCTTGGAGAATCAGCACCTTTAACCTCCTGTTCCATACAGGTGGCAATTTGAACTGAGGGTGAACGGGAAGACGGGGAACCAATGAGAGACTAGCTCTAGGTGTTGGGACAGGCACAGGTCACTCTATTTTCCCATCAGGAAGAAGAATTAACCACAGGCTCAGTCTGCCGCCCGGAAGCAGAATAGGGCCTAAAGCAATCCTGCGCTTTTGCGGCCAGCTCCCAAGAGAGCGAGTTGAAAAATGGAGCTCGGGGGCACTGCAATTCACAAACCTGCAGACTTATAAATGATAACTGTCGTCTACAAATATATTGAGGGAAGGCAACAAAGAGGATTTGAAAGCAAGGCAGAATTGCAGGAAACAGATTTCAGGAGGCAGATTCGAATCGCCTTTAAAGCACAGGAAAAGCGGCAAAACCTCGACAATGATGCCCTTGGCCAAAAAGGGCGTATGCGTTTTTTCCTGAATATATTCAGGAAAAAACGCATACGCCCTTTTTGGCCAACCAAGCAACCTGGAAAGGCAAATCAGCGCTACAAAGAAGTCTCGCTTCCCATCGGTCAAAAGGGCCATGCTGAGTAAAGTGTCAAAACCAGAAATGCAGGACAGGCCACGGAGAAACGGGAGCCTTGCTACGCTGATGGGCGGGATGTAAATTGCCAAAAGCCACTCTGGAGAAGTGTACGGTGTGTCCTGAAACATTTACAAAACTCAGCTTAGAGAGCATAGGGCACTTACACTCATGGGCGTATAAATTGGGAAAACTAAAAATCAGCAAGACACAAGCACCCCAAAGTTTAGGGCTGCTCTGTTGACAAGAACCTCCACTTCGTTACACCTTAAATATCCCAGGAAAGAGAAAAATGGATAAAGAAGTTGTGGTCCTTATGTACAATGGAATATCACTCAGCCATGAAATCAACGTCATAAGGCTAGTAGCAGCATGATGAGTGGATTTAGGTACGACGATTCTAAGTGCAATAAGTCACACAGAAAAAGACACTTATCATAAGTTATCACCTATAGAGGGAATGTAAAAACCGCTACCCTTGAACTGAATTACAAAACAGAACAGATTCACACGGTTAGAAAACACACTATGGCTGCCTAACGGGAAAGGTGAGGTGGGGTGATGCATAAAACAAGGGTTTCAAATTAGCTCAGATACCGTTCCATAAACCCAATACGTAATAGACAAGACCTACTCCTTGCTCAGGGAACTGGACTCAACACCCCCTATTCACCGCCCAAGATTATATCTGACTAGTAAGAATCTTAAAACCTATGTATTGATATCTCTCTGTAAGTGAGTCAAGTGGGTGTAAAGCTGCATAAACACAGCAGTGAAAAGCAGCTAAACCCCATTATAAAACTCAATTAATTTTAAAAACCCGTGAAACAAAGACAGTGAAAGGGAGAGAAATTCTTACAAAATTCGTTCAGGCGCTGTGATGCCACCTGGATTGACCATATCTAGACCCGCAGCTGATTGAGACATAAGGGTGGACACTCTTGGGGCTGAGGGGTTTGGTGAGGTTCGGTGAGCAAACGCAGACGCTTTAAAGTAATACTGCGTGGTACCCATCCCATGGGTCCCAAATCTCCAGGTTCAAGGGCATCTTCCTACATCGAAAACATGCATGAGAAACCCAGAAGACGGTCCACCGAGTGATTGGGAAAGGTTTCTAAAACGCTTCTCATTTCTCGTCTCCTTGTGCTCGGGTTCGCCATTCCAGCCGCTTTACTAGCAATCTCCCTCCTTGGAGAATCAGCACCTTTAACCTCCTGTTCCATACAGGTGGCAATTTGAACTGAGGGTGAACGGGAAGACGGGGAACCAATGAGAGACTAGCTCTAGGTGTTGGGACAGGCACAGGTCACTCTATTTTCCCATCAGGAAGAAGAATTAACCACAGGCTCAGTCTGCCGCCCCGAAGCAGAATAGGGCCTAAAGCAATCCTGCGCATTTGCGGCCAGCTCCCAAGAGAGCGAGTTGAAAAATGGAGCTCGGGGGCACTGCAATTCACAAACCTTCAGACTTATAAATGATAACTCTCGTCTACAAATATATTGAGGGAAGGCAACAAAGAGGATTTGAAAGCAAGGCAGAATTGCAGGAAACAGATTTCAGGAGGCAGATTCGAATCGCCTTTAAAGCACAGGAAAAGCGGCAAAACCTCGACAATGATGCCCTTGGCCAAAAAGGGCGTATGCGTTTTTTCCTGAATATATTCAGGAAAAAACGCATACGCCCTTTTTGGCCAACCAAGCAACCTGGAAAGGCAAATCAGCGCTACAAAGAAGTCTCGCTTCCCATCGGTCAAAAGGGCCATGCTGAGTAAAGTGTCAAAACCAGAAATGCAGGACAGGCCACGGAGAAACGGGAGCCTTGCTACGCTGATGGGCGGGATGTAAATTGCCAACAACCACTCTGGAGAAGTGTACGGTGTGTCCTGAAACATTTACAAAACTCAGCTTAGAGAGCAAAGGGCACTTCCACTCATGGGCGTATAAATTGGGAAAACTAAAAATCAGCAAGACACAAGCACCCCAAAGTTTAGGGCTGCTCTGTTGACAAGAACCTCCACTTCGTTACACCTTAAATATCCCAGGAAAGAGAAACATGGATAAAGAAGTTGTGGTCCTTATGTACAATGGAATATCACTCAGCCATGAAATCAACGTCATAAGGCTAGTAGCAGCATGATGAGTGGATTTAGGTACGACGATTCTAAGTGCAATAAGTCACACAGAAAAAGACACTTATCATAAGTTATCACCTATAGAGGGAATGTAAAAACCGCTACCCTTGAACTGAATTACAAAACAGAACAGATTCACACGGTTAGAAAACACACTATGGCTGCCTAACGGGAAAGGTGAGGTGGGGTGATGCATAAAACAAGGGTTTCAAATTAGCTCAGATACCGTTCCATAAACCCAATACGTAATAGACAAGACCTACTCCTTGCTCAGGGAACTGGACTCAACACCCCCTATTCACCGCCCAAGTGTATATCTGACTAGTAAGAATCTTAAAACCTATGTATTGATATCTCTCTGTAAGTGAGTCAAGTGGGTGTAAAGCTGCATAAACACAGCAGTGAAAAGCAGCTAAACCCCATTATAAAACTCAATTAATTTTAAAAACCCGTGAAACAAAGACAGTGAAAGGGAGAGAAATTCTTACAAAATTCGTTCAGGCGCTGTGATGCCACCTGGATTGACCATATCTAGACCCGCAGCTGATTGAGACATAAGGGTGGACACTCTTGGGGCTGAGGGGTTTGGTGAGGTTCGGTGAGCAAACGCAGACGCTTTAAAGTAATACTGCGTGGTACCCATCCCATGGGTCCCAAATCTCCAGGTTCAAGGGCATCTTCCTACATCGAAAACATGCATGAGAAACCCAGAAGACGGTCCACCGAGTGATTGGGAAAGGTTTCTAAAACGCACCTCATTTCTCGTCTCCTTGTGCTCGGGTTCGCCATTCCAGCCGCTTTACTAGCAATCTCCCTCCTTGGAGAAACAGCACCTTTAACCTCCTGTTCCATACAGGTGGCAATTTGAACTGAGGGTGAACGGGAAGACGGGGAACCAATGAGAGACTAGCTCTAGGTGTTGGGACAGGCACAGGTCACTCTATTTTCCCATCAGGAAGAAGAATTAACCACAGGCTCAGTCTGCCGCCCGGAAGCAGAATAGGGCCTAAAGCAATCCTGCGCTTTTGCGGCCAGCTCCCAAGAGAGCGAGTTGAAAAATGGAGCTCGGGGGCACTGCAATTCACAAACCTGCAGACTTATAAATGATAACTCTCGTCTACAAATATATTGAGGGAAGGCAACAAAGAGGATTTGAAAGCAAGGCAGAATTGCAGGAAACAGATTTCAGGAGGCAGATTCGAATCGCCTTTAAAGCACAGGAAAAGCGGCAAAACCTCGACAATGATGCCCTTGGCCAAAAAGGGCGTATGCGTTTTTTCCTGAATATATTCAGGAAAAAACGCATACGCACTTTTTGGCCAACCAAGCAACCTGGAAAGGCAAATCAGCGCTACAAAGAAGTCTCGCTTCCCATCGGTCAAAAGGGCCATGCTGAGTAAAGTGTCAAAACCAGAAATGCAGGACGGGCCACGGAGAAACGGGAGCCTTGCTACGCTGATGGGCGGGATGTAAATTGCCAACAGCCACTCTGGAGAAGTGTACGGTGTGTCCTGAAACATTTACAAAACTCAGCTTAGAGAGCATAGGGCACTTCCACTCATGGGCGTATAAATTGGGAAAACTAAAAATCAGCAAGACACAAGCACCCCAAAGTTTAGGGCTGCTCTGTTGACAAGAACCTCCACTTCGTTACACCTTAAATATCCCAGGAAAGAGAAAAATGGATAAAGAAGTTGTGGTCCTTATGTACAATGGAATATCACTCAGCCATGAAATCAACGTCATAAGGCTAGTAGCAGCATGATGAGTGGATTTAGGTACGACGATTCTAAGTGCAATAAGTCACACAGAAAAAGACACTTATCATAAGTTATCACCTATAGAGGGAATGTAAAAACCGCTACCCTTGAACTGAATTACAAAACAGAACAGATTCACACGGTTAGAAAACACACTATGGCTGCCTAACGGGAAAGGTGAGGTGGGGTGATGCATAAAACAAGGGTTTCAAATTAGCTCAGATACCGTTCCATAAACCCAATACGTAATAGACAAGACCTACTCCTTGCTCAGGGAACTGGACTCAACACCCCCTATTCACCGCCCAAGATTATATCTGACTAGTAAGAATCTTAAAACCTATGTATTGATATCTCTCTGTAAGTGAGTCAAGTGGGTGTAAAGCTGCATAAACACAGCAGTGAAAAGCAGCTAAACCCCATTATAAAACTCAATTAATTTTAAAAACCCGTGAAACAAAGACAGTGAAAGGGAGAGAAATTCTTACAAAATTCGTTCAGGCGCTGTGATGCCACCTGGATTGACCATATCTAGACCCGCAGCTGATTGAGACATAAGGGTGGACACTCTTGGGGCTGAGGGGTTTGGTGAGGTTCGGTGAGCAAACGCAGACGCTTTAAAGTAATACTGCGTGGTACCCGTCCCATGGGTCCCAAATCTCCAGGTTCAAGGGCATCTTCCTACATCGAAAACATGCATGAGAAACCCAGAATACGGTCCACCGTGTGATTGGGAAAGGTTTCTAAAACGCACCTCATTTCTCGTCTCCTTGTGCTCGGGTTCGCCATTCCAGCCGCTTTACTAGCAATCTCCCTCCTTGGAGAATCAGCACCTTTAACCTCCTGTTCCATACAGGTGGCAATTTGAACTGAGGGTGAACGGGAAGACGGGGAACCAATGAGAGACTAGCTCTAGGTGTTGGGACAGGCACAGGTCACTCTATTTTCCCATCAGGAAGAAGAATTAACCACAGGCTCAGTCTGCCGCCCGGAAGCAGAATAGGGCCTAAAGCAATCCTGCGCTTTTGCGGCCAGCTCCCAAGAGAGCGAGTTGAAAAATGGAGCTCGGGAGCACTGCAATTCACAAACCTGCAGACTTATAAATGATAACTCTCGTCTACAAATATATTGAGGGAAGGCAACAAAGAGGATTTGAAAGCAAGGCAGAATTGCAGGAAACAGATTTCAGGAGGCAGATTCGAATCACCTTTAAAGCACAGGAAAAGCGGCAAAACCTCGACAATGATGCCCTTGGCCAAAAAGGGCGTATGCGTTTTTTCCTGAATATATTCAGGAAAAAACGCATACGCCCTTTTTGGCCAACCAAGCAACCTGGAAAGGCAAATCAGCGCTACAAAGAAGTCTCGCTTCCCATCGGTCAAAAGGGCCATGCTGAGTAAAGTGTCAAAACCAGAAATGCAGGACAGGCCACGGAGAAACGGGAGCCTTGCTACGCTGATGGGCGGGATGTAAATTGCCAACAGCCACTCTGGAGAAGTGTACGGTATGTCCTGAAACATTTACAAAACTCAGCTTAGAGAGCATAGGGCACTTCCACTCATGGGCGTATAAATTGGGAAAACTAAAAATCAGCAAGACACAAGCACCCCAAAGTTTAGGGCTGCTCTGTTGACAAGAACCTCCACTTCGTTACACCTTAAATATCCCAGGAAAGAGAAAAATGGATAAAGAAGTTGTGGTCCTTATGTACAATGGAATATCACTCAGCCATGAAATCAACGTCATAAGGCTAGTAGCAGCATGATGAGTGGATTTAGGTACGACGATTCTAACTCAAATAAGTCACACAGAAAAAGACACTTATCATAAGATATCACCTATAGAGGGAATGTAAAAACCGCTGCCCTTGAACTGAATTACAAAACAGAACAGAGTCACACGGTTAGAAAACACACTATGGCTGCCTAACGGGAAAGGTGAGGTGGGGTGATGCATAAAACAAGGGTTTCAAATTAGCTCAGATACCGTTCCATAAACCCAATATGTAATAGACAAGACCTACTCCTTGCTCAGGGAACTGGACTCAACACCCCCTATTCACCGCCCAAGAATATATCTGACTAGTAAGAATCTTAAAACCTATGTATTGATATCTCTCTGTAAGTGAGTCAAGTGGGTGTAAAGCTGCATAAACACAGCAGTGAAAAGCAGCTAAACCCCATTATAAAACTCAATTAATTTTAAAAACCCGTGAAACAAAGACAGTGAAAGGGAGAGAAATTCTTACAAAATTCGTTCAGGCGCTGTGATGCCACCTGGATTGACCATATCTAGACCCGCAGCTGATTGAGACATAAGGGTGGACACTCTTGGGGCTGAGGGGTTTGGTGAGGTTCGGTGAGCAAACGCAGACGCTTTAAAGTAATACTGCGTGGTACCCATCCCATGGGTCCCAAATCTCCAGGTTCAAGGGCATCTTCCTACATCGAAAACATGCATGAGAAACCCAGAAGACGGTCCACCGAGTGATTGGGAAAGGTTTCTAAAACGCACCTCATTTCTCGTCTCCTTGTGCTCGGGTTCGCCATTCCAGCCGCTTTACTAGCAATCTCCCTCCTTGGAGAATCAGCACCTTTAACCTCCTGTTCCATACAGGTGGCAATTTGAACTGAGGGTGAACGGGAAGACGGGGAACCAATGAGAGACTAGCTCTAGGTGTTGGGACAGGCACAGGTCACTCTATTTTCCCATCAGGAAGAAGAATTAACCACAGGCTCAGTCTGCCGCTCGGAAGCAGAATAGGGCCTAAAGCAATCCTGCGCTTTTGCGGCCAGCTCCCAAGAGAGCGAGTTGAAAAATGGAGCTCGGGGGCACTGCAATTCACAAACCTGCAGACTTATAAATGATAACTCTCGTCTACAAATATATTGAGGGAAGGCAACAAAGAGGATTTGAAAGCAAGGCAGAATTGCAGGAAACAGATTTCAGGAGGCAGATTCGAATCGCCTTTAAAGCACAGGAAAAGCGGCAAAACCTCGACAATGATGCCCTTGGCCAAAAAGGGCGTATGCGTTTTTTCCTGAATATATTCAGGAAAAAACGCATACGCCCTTTTTGGCCAACCAAGCAACCTGGAAAGGCAAATCAGCGCTACAAAGAAGTCTCGCTTCCCATCGGTCAAAAGGGCCATGCTGAGTAAAGTGTCAAAACCAGAAATGCAGGACAGGCCACGGAGAAACGGGAGCCTTGCTACGCTGATGGGCGGGATGTAAATTGCCAACAGCCACTCTGGAGAAGTGTACGGTGTGTCCTGAAACATTTACAAAACTCAGCTTAGAGAGCATAGGGCACTTCCACTCATGGGCGTATAAATTGGGAAAACTAAAAATCAGCAAGACACAAGCACCCCAAAGTTTAGGGCTGCTCTGTTGACAAGAACCTCCACTTCGTTACACCTTAAATATCCCAGGAAAGAGAAAAATGGATAAAGAAGTTGTGGTCCTTATGTACAATGGAATATCACTCAGCCATGAAATCAACGTCATAAGGCTAGTAGCAGCATGATGAGTGGATTTAGGTACGACGATTCTAAGTGCAATAAGTCACACAGAAAAAGACACTTATCATAAGTTATCACCTATAGAGGGAATGTAAAAACCGCTACCCTTGAACTGAATTACAAAACAGAACAGATTCACACGGTTAGAAAACACACTATGGCTGCCTAACGGGAAAGGTGAGGTGGGGTGATGCATAAAACAAGGGTTTCAAATTAGCTCAGATACCGTTCCATAAACCCAATACGTAATAGACAAGACCTACTCCTTGCTCAGGGAACTGGACTCAACACCCCCTATTCACCGCCCAAGATTATATCTGACTAGTAAGAATCTTAAAACCTATGTATTGATATCTCTCTGTAAGTGAGTCAAGTGGGTGTAAAGCTGCATAAACACAGCAGTGAAAAGCAGCTAAACCCCATTATAAAACTCAATTAATTTTAAAAACCCGTGAAACAAAGACAGTGAAAGGGAGAGAAATTCTTACAAAATTCGTTCAGGCGCTGTGATGCCACCTGGATTGACCATATCTAGACCCGCAGCTGATTGAGACATAAGGGTGGACACTCTTGGGGCTGAGGGGTTTGGTGAGGTTCGGTGAGCAAACGCAGACGCTTTAAAGTAATACTGCGTGGTACCCATCCCATGGGTCCCAAATCTCCAGGTTCAAGGGCATCTTCCTACATCGAAAACATGCATGAGAAACCCAGAAGACGGTCCACCGAGTGATTGGGAAAGGTTTCTAAAACGCACCTCATTTCTCGTCTCCTTGTGCTCGGGTTCGCCATTCCAGCAGCTTTACTAGCAATCTCCCTCCTTGGAGAATCAGCACCTTTAACCTCCTGTTCCATACAGGTGGCAATTTGAACTGAGGGTGAACGGGAAGACGGGGAACCAATGAGAGACTAGCTCTAGGTGTTGGGACAGGCACAGGTCACTCTATTTTCCCATCAGGAAGAAGAATTAACCACAGGCTCAGTCTGCCGCCCGGAAGCAGAATAGGGCCTAAAGCAATCCTGCGCTTTTGCGGCCAGCTCCCAAGAGAGCGAGTTGAAAAATGGAGCTCGGGGGCACTGCAATTCACAAACCTGCAGACTTATAAATGATAACTCTCGTCTACAAATATATTGAGGGAAGGCAACAAAGAGGATTTGAAAGCAAGGCAGAATTGCAGGAAACAGATTTCAGGAGGCAGATTCGAATCGCCATTAAAGCACAGGAAAAGCGGCAAAACCTCGACAATGATGCCCTTGGCCAAAAAGGGCGTATGCGTTTTTTCCTGAATATATTCAGGAAAAAACGCATACGCCCTTTTTGGCCAACCAAGCAACCTGGAAAGGCAAATCAGCGCTACAAAGAAGTCTCGCTTCCCATCGGTCAAAAGGGCCATGCTGAGTAAAGTGTCAAAACCAGAAATGCAGGACAGGCCACGGAGAAACGGGAGCCTTGCTACGCTGATGGGCGGGATGTAAATTGCCAACAACCACTCTGGAGAAGTGTACGGTGTGTCCTGAAACATTTACAAAACTCAGCTTAGAGAGCAAAGGGCACTTCCACTCATGGGCGTATAAATTGGGAAAACTAAAAATCAGCAAGACACAAGCACCCCAAAGTTTAGGGCTGCTCTGTTGACAAGAACCTCCACTTCGTTACACCTTA
Organism: Eschrichtius robustus; assembly: GCF_028021215.1. Lineage (NCBI taxonomy): Eukaryota > Metazoa > Chordata > Mammalia > Artiodactyla > Eschrichtiidae > Eschrichtius > Eschrichtius robustus. The sequence continues at coordinate 67,120,768 of NC_090830.1, read as the reverse complement.
AATATCCCAGGAAAGAGAAAAATGAATAAAGAAGTTGTGGTCCTTATGTACAATGGAATATCACTCAGCCATGAAATCAACGTCATAAGGCTAGTAGCAGCATGATGAGTGGATTTAGGTACGACGATTCTAAGTCAAATAAGTCACACAGAAAAAGACACTTATCATAAGATATCACCTATAGAGGGAATGTAAAAACCGCTGCCCTTGAACTGAATTACAAAACAGAACAGATTCACACGGTTAGAAAACACACTATGGCTGCCTAACGGGAAAGGTGAGGTGGGGTGATGCATAAAACAAGGGTTTCAAATTAGCTCAGATACCGTTCCATAAACCCAATACGTAATAGACAAGACCTACTCCTTGCTCAGGGAACTGGACTCAACACCCCCTATTCACCGCCCAAGATTATATCTGACTAGTAAGAATCTTAAAACCTATGTATTGATATCTCTCTGTAAGTGAGTCAAGTGGGTGTAAAGCTGCATAAACACAGCAGTGAAAAGCAGCTAAACCCCATTATAAAACTCAATTAATTTTAAAAACCCGTGAAACAAAGACAGTGAAAGGGAGATAAATTCTTACAAAATTCGTTCAGGCGCTGTGATGCCACCTGGATTGACCATATCTAGACCCGCAGCTGATTGAGACATAAGGGTGGACACTCTTGGGGCTGAGGGGTTTGGTGAGGTTCGGTGAGCAAACGCAGACGCTTTAAAGTAATACTGCGTGGTACCCATCCCATGGGTCCCAAATCTCCAGGTTCAAGGGCATCTTCCTACATCGAAAACATGCATGAGAAACCCAGAAGACGGTCCACCGAGTGATTGGGAAAGGTTTCTAAAACGCACCTCATTTCTCGTCTCCTTGTGCTCGGGTTCGCCATTCCAGCCGCTTTACTAGCAATCTCCCTCCTTGGAGAATCAGCACCTTTAACCTCCTGTTCCATACAGGTGGCAATTTCAACTGAGGGTGAACGGGAAGACGGGGAACCAATGAGAGACTAGCTCTAGGTGTTGGGACAGGCACAGGTCACTCTATTTTCCCATCAGGAAGAAGAATTAACCACAGGCTCAGTCTGCCGCCCGGAAGCAGAATAGGGCCTAAAGCAATCCTGCGCTTTTGCGGCCAGCTCCCAAGAGAGCGAGTTGAAAAATGGAGCTCGGGGGCACTGCAATTCACAAACCTGCAGACTTATAAATGATAACTCTCGTCTACAAATATATTGAGGGAAGGCAACAAAGAGGATTTGAAAGCAAGGCAGAATTGCAGGAAACAGATTTCAGGAGGCAGATTCGAATCGCCTTTAAAGCACAGGAAAAGCGGCAAAACCTCGACAATGATGCCCTTGGCCAAAAAGGGCGTATGCGTTTTTTCCTGAATATATTCAGGAAAAAACGCATACGCCCTTTTTGGCCAACCAAGCAACCTGGAAAGGCAAATCAGCGCTACAAAGAAGTCTCGCTTCCCATCGGTCAAAAGGGCCATGCTGAGTAAAGTGTCAAAACCAGAAATGCAGGACAGGCCACGGAGAAACGGGAGCCTTGCTACGCTGATGGGCGGGATGTAAATTGCCAACAGCCACTCTGGAGAAGTGTACGGTGTGTCCTGAAACATTTACAAAACTCAGCTTACAGAGCATAGGGCACTTCCACTCATGGGCGTATAAATTGGGAAAACTAAAAATCAGCAAGACACAAGCACCCCAAAGTTTAGGGCTGCTCTGTTGACAAGAACCTCCACTTCGTTACACCTTAAATATCCCAGGAAAGAGAAAAATGGATAAAGAAGTTGTGGTCCTTATGTACAATGGAATATCACTCAGCCATGAAATCAACGTCATAAGGCTAGTAGCAGCATGATGAGTGGATTTAGGTACGACGATTCTAAGTGCAATAAGTCACACAGAAAAAGACACTTATCATAAGTTATCACCTATAGAGGGAATGTAAAAACCGCTACCCTTGAACTGAATTACAAAACAGAACAGATTCACACGGTTAGAAAACACACTATGGCTGCCTAACGGGAAAGGTGAGGTGGGGTGATGCATAAAACAAGGGTTTCAAATTAGCTCAGATACCGTTCCATAAACCCAATACGTAATAGACAAGACCTACTCCTTGCTCAGGGAACTGGACTCAACACCCCCTATTCACCGCCCAAGTGTATATCTGACTAGTAAGAATCTTAAAACCTATGTATTGATATCTCTCTGTAAGTGAGTCAAGTGGGTGTAAAGCTGCATAAACACAGCAGTGAAAAGCAGCTAAACCCATTATAAAACTCAATTAATTTTAAAAACCCGTGAAACAAAGACAGTGAAAGGGAGAGAAATTCTTACAAAATTCGTTCAGGCGCTGTGATGCCACCTGGATTGACCATATCTAGACACGCAGCTGATTGAGACATAAGGGTGGACACTCTTGGGGCTGAGGGGTTTGGTGAGGTTCGGTGAGCAAACGCAGACGCTTTAAAGTAATACTGCGTGGTACCCATCCCATGGGTCCCAAATCTCCAGGTTCAAGGGCATCTTCCTACATCGAAAACATGCATGAGAAACCCAGAAGACGGTCCACCGAGTGATTGGGAAAGGTTTCTAAAACGCACCTCATTTCTCGTCTCCTTGTGCTCGGGTTCGCCATTCCAGCCGCTTTACTAGCAATCTCCCTCCTTGGAGAATCAGCACCTTTAACCTCCTGTTCCATACAGGTGGCAATTTGAACTGAGGGTGAACGGGAAGACGGGGAACCAATGAGAGACTAGCTCTAGGTGTTGGGACAGGCACAGGTCACTCTATTTTCCCATCAGGAAGAAGAATTAACCACAGGCTCAGTCTGCCGCCCGGAAGCAGAATAGGGCCTAAAGCAATCCTGCGCTTTTGCGGCCAGCTCCCAAGAGAGCGAGTTGAAAAATGGAGCTCGGGGGCACTGCAATTCACAAACCTGCAGACTTATAAATGATAACTCTCGTCTACAAATATATTGAGGGAAGGCAACAAAGAGGATTTGAAAGCAAGGCAGAATTGCAGGAAACAGATTTCAGGAGGCAGATTCGAATCGCCTTTAAAGCACAGGAAAAGCGGCAAAACCTCGACAATGATGCCCTTGGCCAAAAAGGGCGTATGCGTTTTTTCCTGAATATATTCAGGAAAAAACGCATACGCCCTTTTTGGCCAACCAAGCAACCTGGAAAGGCAAATCAGCGCTACAAAGAAGTCTCGCTTCCCATCGGTCAAAAGGGCCATGCTGAGTAAAGTGTCAAAACCAGAAATGCAGGACAGGCCACGGAGAAACGGGAGCCTTGCTACGCTGATGGGCGGGATGTAAATTGCCAACAGCCACTCTGGAGAAGTGTACGGTGTGTCCTGAAACATTTACAAAATTCAGCTTAGAGAGCATAGGGCACTTCCACTCATGGGCGTATAAATTGGGAAAACTAAAAATCAGCAAGACACAAGCACCCCAAAGTTTAGGGCTGCTCTGTTGACAAGAACCTCCACTTCGTTACACCTTAAATATCCCAGGAAAGAGAAAAATGGATAAAGAAGTTGTGGTCCTTATGTACAATGGAATATCACTCAGCCATGAAATCAACGTCATAAGGCTAGTAGCAGCATGATGAGTGGATTTAGGTACGACGATTCTAAGTGCAATAAGTCACACAGAAAAAGACACTTATCATAAGTTATCACCTATAGAGGGAATGTAAAAACCGCTACCCTTGAACTGAATTACAAAACAGAACAGATTCACACGGTTAGAAAACACACTATGGCTGCCTAACGGGAAAGGTGAGGTGGGGTGATGCATAAAACAAGGGTTTCAAATTAGCTCAGATACCGTTCCATAAACCCAATACGTAATAGACAAGACCTACTCCTTGCTCAGGGAACTGGACTCAACACCCCCTATTCACCGCCCAAGAGTATATCTGACTAGTAAGAATCTTAAAACCTATGTATTGATATCTCTCTGTAAGTGAGTCAAGTGGGTGTAAAGCTGCATAAACACAGCAGTGAAAAGCAGCTAAACCCCATTATAAAACTCAATTAATTTTAAAAACCCTTGAAACAAAGACAGTGAAAGGGAGAGAAATTCTTACAAAATTCGTTCAGGCGCTGTGATGCCACCTGGATTGACCATATCTAGACCCGCAGCTGATTGAGACATAAGGGTGGACACTCTTGGGGCTGAGGGGTTTGGTGAGGTTCGGTGAGCAAACGCAGACGCTTTAAAGTAATACTGCGTGGTACCCGTCCCATGGGTCCCAAATCTCCAGGTTCAAGGGCATCTTCCTACATCGAAAACATGCATGAGAAACCCAGAAGACGGTCCACCGAGTGATTGGGAAAGGTTTCTAAAACGCACCTCATTTCTCGTCTCCTTGTGCTCGGGTTCGCCATTCCAGCCGCTTAACTAGCAATCTCCCTCCTTGGAGAATCAGCACCTTTAACCTCCTGTTCCATACAGGTGGCAATTTGAACTGAGGGTGAACGGGAAGACGGGGAACCAATGAGAGACTAGCTCTAGGTGTTGGGACAGGCACAGGTCACTCTATTTTCCCATCAGGAAGAAGAATTAACCACAGGCTCAGTCTGCCGCCCGGAAGCAGAATAGGGCCTAAAGCAATCCTGCGCTTTTGCGGCCAGCTCCCAAGAGAGCGAGTTGAAAAATGGAGCTCGGGGGCACTGCAATTCACAAACCTGCAGACTTATAAATGATAACTCTCGTCTACAAATATATTGAGGGAAGGCAACAAAGAGGATTTGAAAGCAAGGCAGAATTGCAGGAAACAGATTTCAGGAGGCAGATTCGAATCGCCTTTAAAGCACAGGAAAAGCGGCAAAACCTCGACAATGATGCCCTTGGCCAAAAAGGGCGTATGCGTTTTTTCCTGAATATATTCAGGAAAAAACGCATACGCCCTTTTTGGCCAACCAAGCAACCTGGAAAGGCAAATCAGCGCTACAAAGAAGTCTCGCTTCCCATCGGTCAAAAGGGCCATGCTGAATAAAGTGTCAAAACCAGAAATGCAGGACAGGCCACGGAGAAACGGGAGCCTTGCTACGCTGATGGGCGGGATGTAAATTGCCAACAGCCACTCTGGAGAAGTGTACGGTGTGTCCTGAAACATTTACAAAACTCAGCTTAGAGAGCATAGGGCACTTCCACTCATGGGCGTATACATTGGGAAAACTAAAAATCAGCAAGACACAAGCACCCCAAAGTTTAGGGCTGCTCTGTTGACAAGAACCTCCACTTCGTTACACCTTAAATATCCCAGGAAAGAGAAAAATGGATAAAGAAGTTGTGGTCCTTATGTACAATGGAATATCACTCAGCCATGAAATCAACGTCATAAGGCTTGTAGCAGCATGATGAGTGGATTTAGGTACGACGATTCTAACTCAAATAAGTCACACAGAAAAAGACACTTATCATAAGATATCACCTATAGAGGGAATGTAAAAACCGCTGCCCTTGAACTGAATTACAAAACAGAACAGAGTCACACGGTTAGAAAACACACTATGGCTGCCTAACGGCAAAGGTGAGGTGGGGTGATGTATAAAACAAGGGTTTCAAATTAGCTCAGATACCGTTCCATAAACCCAATATGTAATAGACAAGACCTACTCCTTGCTCAGGGAACTGGACTCAACACCCCCTATTCACCGCCCAAGAATATATCTGACTAGTAAGAATCTTAGAACTTATGTATTGATATCTCTCTGTAAGTGAGTCAAGTGGGTGTAAAGCTGCATAAACACAGCAGTGAAAAGCAGCTAAACCCCATTATAAAACTCAATTAATTTTAAAAACCCGTGAAACAAAGACAGTGAAAGAGAGAGAAATTCTTACAAAATTCGTTCAGGGGCTGTGATGCCACCTGGATTGACCATATCTAGACCCGCAGCTGATTGAGACATAAGGGTGGACACTCTTGGGGCTGAGAGGTTTGGTGAGGTTGGGTGAGCAAACGCAGACGCTTTAAAGTAATACTGCGTGGTACCCATCCCATGGGTCCCAAATCTCCAGGTTCAAGGGCATCTTCCTACATCGAAAACATGCATGAGTAACCCAGAAGATGGTCCACCGAGTGATCGGGAAAGGTTTCTAAAACGCACCTCATTTCTCATCTCCTTGTGCTCGGGTTCGCCATTCCAGCCGCTTTACTAGCAATCTCCCTCCTTGGAGAATCAGCACCTTTAACCTCCTGTTCCATACAGGTGGCAATTTGTCCTGAGGGTGAACGGGAAGAGGGGGAACCAATGAGAGACTAGCTCTAGGTGTTGGGACAGGCACAGGTCACTCTATTTTCCCATCAGGAAGAAGAATTAACCACAGGCTCAGTCTGCCGCCCGGAAGCAGAATAGGGCCTAAAGCAATCCTGCGCTTTTGCGGCCAGCTCCCAAGAGAGCGAGTTGAAAAATGGAGCTCAGGGGCACTGCAATTCACAAACCTGCAGACTTATAAATGATAACTCTCGTCTACAAATATATTGAGGGAAGGCAACAAAGAGGATTTGAAAGCAAGGCAGAATTGCAGGAAACAGATTTCAGGAGGCAGATTCAAATCGCCTTTAAAGCACAGGAAAAGCGGCAAAACCTCGACAATGATGCCCTTGGCCAAAAAGGGCGTATGCGTTTTTTCCTGAATATATTCAGGAAAAAACGCATACGCCCTTTTTGGCCAACCAAGCAACCTGGAAAGGCAAATCAGCGCTACAAAGAAGTCTCGCTTCCCATCGGTCAAAAGGGCCATGCTGAATAAAGTGTCAAAACCAGAAATGCAGGACAGGCCACAGAGAAACGGGAGCCTTGCTACGCTGATGGGCGGGATGTAAATTGCCAACAGCCACTCTGGAGAAGTGTACGGTGTGTCCTGAAACATTTACAAAACTCAGCTTAGAGAGCATAGGGCACTTCCACTCATGGGCGTATAAATTGGGAAAACTAAAAATCAGCAAGACACAAGCACCCCAAAGTTTAGGGCTGCTCTGTTGACAAGAACCTCCACTTCGTTACACCTTAAATATCCCAGGAAAGAGAAAAATGGATAAAGAAGTTGTGGTCCTTATGTACAATGGAATATCACTCAGCCATGAAATCAACGTCATAAGGCTAGTAGCAGCATGATGAGTGGATTTAGGTACGACCATTCTACGTGCAATAAGTCACACAGAAAAAGACACTTATCATAAGTTATCACCTATAGAGGGAATGTAAAAACCGCTACCCTTGAACTGAATTACAAAACAGAACAGATTCACACGGTTAGAAAACACACTATGGCTGCCTAACGGGAAAGGTGAGGTGGGGTGATGCATAAAACAAGGGTTTCAAATTAGATCAGATACTGTTCCATAAACCCAATACGTAATAGACAAGACCTACTCCTTGCTCAGGGAACTGGACTCAACACCCCCTATTCACCGCCCAAGATTATATCTGACTAGTAAGAATCTTAAAACCTATGTATTGATATCTCTCTGTAAGTGAGTCAAGTGGGTGTAAAGCTGCATAAACACAGCAGTGAAAAGCAGCTAAACCCCATTATAAAACTCAATTAATTTTAAAAACCCGTGAAACAAAGACAGTGAAAGGGAGAGAAATTCTTACAAAATTCGTTCAGGCGCTGTGATGCCACCTGGATTGACCATATCTAGACCCGCAGCTGATTGAGACATAAGGGTGGACACTCTTGGGGCTGAGGGGTTTGGTGAGGTTGGGTGAGCAAACGCAGACGCTTTAAAGTAATACTGCGTGGTACCCATCCCATGGGTCCCAAATCTCCAGGTTCAAGGGCATCTTCCTACATCGAAAACATGCATGAGAAACCCAGAAGACGGTCCACCGAGTGATTGGGAAAGGTTTCTAAAACGCACCTCATTTCTCATCTCCTTGTGCTCGGGTTCGCCATTCCAGCCGCTTTACTAGCAATCTCCCTCCTTGGAGAATCAGCACCTTTAACCTCCTGTTCCATACAGGTGGCAATTTGAACTGAGGGTGAACGGGAAGACGGGGAACCAATGAGAGACTAGCTCTAGGTGTTGGGACAGGCACAGGTCACTCTATTTTCCCATCAGGAAGAAGAATTAACCACAGGCTCAGTCTGCCGCCCGGAAGCAGAATAGGGCCTAAAGCAATCCTGCGCTTTTGCGGCCAGCTCCCAAGAGAGCGAGTTGAAAAATGGAGCTCGGGGGCACTGCAATTCACAAACCTGCAGACTTATAAATGATAACTCTCGTCTACAAATATATTGAGGGAAGGCAACAAAGAGGATTTGAAAGCAAGGCAGAATTGCAGGAAACAGATTTCAGGAGGCAGATTCGAATCGCCTTTAAAGCACAGGAAAAGCGGCAAAACCTCGACAATGATGCCCTTGGCCAAAAAGGGCGTATGCGTTTTTTCCTGAATATATTCAGGAAAAAACGCATACGCCCTTTTTGGCCAACCAAGCAACCTGGAAAGGCAAATCAGCGCTACAAAGAAGTCTCGCTTCCCATCGGTCAAAAGGGCCATGCTGAATAAAGTGTCAAAACCAGAAATGCAGGACAGGCCACGGAGAAACGGGAGCCTTGCTACGCTGATGGGCGGGATGTAAAGTGCCAACAGCCACTCTGGAGAAGTGTACGGTGTGTCCTGAAACATTTACAAAACTCAGCTTAGAGAGCATAGGGCACTTCCACTCATGGGCGTATAAATTGGGAAAACTAAAAATCAGCAAGACACAAGCACCCCAAAGTTTAGGGCTGCTCTGTTGACAAGAACCTCCACTTCGTTACACCTTAAATATCCCAGGAAAGAGAAAAATGGATAAAGAAGTTGTGGTCCTTATGTACAATGGAATATCACTCAGCCATGAAATCAACGTCATAAGGCTAGTAGCAGCATGATGAGTGGATTTAGGTACGACAATTCTAACTCAAATAAGTCACACAGAAAAAGACACTTATCATAAGTTATCACCTATAGAGGGAATGTAAAAACCGCTACCCTTGAACTGAATTACAAAACAGAACAGAGTCACACGGTTAGAAAACACACTATGGCTGCCTAACGGGAAAGGTGAGGTGGGGTGATGCATAAAACAAGGGTTTCAAATTAGCTCAGATACCGTTCCATAAACCCAATACGTAATAGACAAGACCTACTCCTTGCTCAGGGAACTGGACTCAACACCCCCTATTCACCGCCCAAGATTATATCTGACTAGTAAGAATCTTAAAACCTATGTATTGATATCTCTCTGTAAGTGAGTCAAGTGGGTGTAAAGCTGCATAAACACAGCAGTGAAAAGCAGCTAAACCCCATTATAAAACTCAATTAATTTTAAAAACCCGTGAAACAAAGACAGTGAAAGGGAGAGAAATTCTTACAAAATTCGTTCAGGCGCTGTGATGCCACCTGGATTGACCATATCTAGACCCGCAGCTGATTGAGACATAAGGGTGGACACTCTTGGGGCTGAGGGGTTTGGTGAGGTTCGGTGAGCAAACGCAGACGCTTTAAAGTAATACTGCGTGGTACCCATCCCATGGGTCCCAAATCTCCAGGTTCAAGGGCATCTTCCTACATCGAAAACATGCATGAGAAACCCAGAAGACGGTCCACCGAGTGATTGGGAAAGGTTTCTAAAACGCACCTCATTTCTCGTCTCCTTGTGCTCGGGTTCGCCATTCCAGCCGCTTTACTAGCAATCTCCCTCCTTGGAGAATCAGCACCTTTAACCTCCTGTTCCATACAGGTGGCAATTTCAACTGAGGGTGAACGGGAAGACGGGGAACCAATGAGAGACTAGCTCTAGGTGTTGGGACAGGCACAGGTCACTCTATTTTCCCATCAGGAAGAAGAATTAACCACAGGCTCAGTCTGCCGCCCGGAAGCAGAATAGGGCCTAAAGCAATCCTGCGCTTTTGCGGCCAGCTCCCAAGAGAGCGAGTTGAAAAATGGAGCTCGGGGGCACTGCAATTCACAAACCTGCAGACTTATAAATGATAACTCTCGTCTACAAATATATTGAGGGAAGGCAACAAAGAGGATTTGAAAGCAAGGCAGAATTGCAGGAAACAGATTTCAGGAGGCAGATTCGAATCGCCTTTAAAGCACAGGAAAAGCGGCAAAACCTCGACAATGATGCCCTTGGCCAAAAAGGGCGTATGCGTTTTTTCCTGAATATATTCAGGAAAAAACGCATACGCCCTTTTTGGCCAACCAAGCAACCTGGAAAGGCAAATCAGCGCTACAAAGAAGTCTCGCTTCCCATCGGTCAAAAGGGCCATGCTGAGTAAAGTGTCAAAACCAGAAATGCAGGACAGGCCACGGAGAAACGGGAGCCTTGCTACGCTGATGGGCGGGATGTAAATTGCCAACAACCACTCTGGAGAAGTGTACGGTGTGTCCTGAAACATTTACAAAACTCAGCTTAGAGAGCATAGGGCACTTCCACTCATGGGCGTATAAATTGGGAAAACTAAAAATCAGCAAGACACAAGCACCCCAAAGTTTAGGGCTGCTCTGTTGACAAGAACCTCCACTTCGTTACACCTTAAATATCCCAGGAAAGAGAAACATGGATAAAGAAGTTGTGGTCCTTATGTACAATGGAATATCACTCAGCCATGAAATCAACGTCATAAGGCTAGTAGCAGCATGATGAGTGGATTTAGGTACGACGATTCTAAGTCAAATAAGTCACACAGAAAAAGACACTTATCATAAGATATCACCTATAGAGGGAATGTAAAAACCGCTGCCCTTGAACTGAATTACAAAACAGAACAGAGTCACACGGTTAGAAAACACACTATGGCTGCCTAACGGCAAAGGTGAGGTGGGGTGATGCATAAAACAAGGGTTTCAAATTAGCTCAGATACCGTTCCATAAACCCAATATGTAATAGACAAGACCTACTCCTTGCTCAGGGAACTGGACTCAACACCCCCTATTCACCGCCCAAGAATATATCTGACTAGTAAGAATCTTAGAACTTATGTATTGATATCTCTCTGTAAGTGAGTCAAGTGGGTGTAAAGCTGCATAAACACAGCAGTGAAAAGCAGCTAAACCCCATTATAAAACTCAATTAATTTTAAAATCCCGTGAAACAAAGACAGTGAAAGAGAGAGAAATTCTTACAAAATTCCTTCAGGGGCTGTGATGCCACCTGGATTGACCATATCTAGACCCGCAGCTGATTGAGACATAAGGGTGGACACTCTTGGGGCTGAGAGGTTTGGTGAGGTTGGGTGAGCAAACGCAGACGCTTTAAAGTAATACTGCGTGGTACCCATCCCATGGGTCCCAAATCTCCAGGTTCAAGGGCATCTTCCTACATCGAAAACATGCATGAGAAACCCAGAAGATGGTCCACCGAGTGATCGGGAAAGGTTTCTAAAACGCACCTCATTTCTCATCTCCTTGTGCTCGGGTTCGCCATTCCAGCCGCTTTACTAGCAATCTCCCTCCTTGGAGAATCAGCACCTTTAACCTCCTGTTCCATACAGGTTGCAATTTGTCCTGAGGGTGAACGGGAAGAGGGGGAACCAATGAGAGACTAGCTCTAGGTGTTGGGACAGGCACAGGTCACTCTATTTTCCCATCAGGAAGAAGAATTAACCACAGGCTCAGTCTGCCGCCCGGAAGCAGAATAGGGCCTAAAGCAATCCTGCGCTTTTGCGGCCAGCTCCCAAGAGAGCGAGTTGAAAAATGGAGCTCAGGGGCACTGCAATTCACAAACCTGCAGACTTATAAATGATAACTCTCGTCTACAAATATATTGAGGGAAGGCAACAAAGAGGATTTGAAAGCAAGGCAGAATTGCAGGAAACAGATTTCAGGAGGCAGATTCGAATCGCCTTTAAAGCACAGGAAAAGCGGCAAAACCTCGACAATGATGCCCTTGGCCAAAAAGGGCGTATGCGTTTTTTCCTGAATATATTCAGGAAAAAACGCATACGCCCTTTTTGGCCAACCAAGCAACCTGGAAAGGCAAATCAGCGCTACAAAGAAGTCTCGCTTCCCATCGGTCAAAAGGGCCATGCTGAATAAAGTGTCAAAACCAGAAATGCAGGACAGGCCACGGAGAAACGGGAGCCTTGCTACGCTGATGGGCGGGATGTAAATTGCCAACAGCCACTCTGGAGAAGTGTACGGTGTGTCCTGAAACATTTACAAAACTCAGCTTAGAGAGCATAGGGCACTTCCACTCATGGGCGTATACATTGGGAAAACTAAAAATCAGCAAGACACAAGCACCCCAAAGTTTAGGGCTGCTCTGTTGACAAGAACCTCCACTTCGTTACACCTTAAATATCCCAGGAAAGAGAAAAATGGATAAAGAAGTTGTGGTCCTTATGTACAATGGAATATCACTCAGCCATGAAATCAACGTCATAAGGCTTGTAGCAGCATGATGAGTGGATTTAGGTACGACGATTCTAACTCAAATAAGTCACACAGAAAAAGACACTTATCATAAGATATCACCTATAGAGGGAATGTAAAAACCGCTGCCCTTGAACTGAATTACAAAACAGAACAGAGTCACACGGTTAGAAAACACACTATGGCTGCCTAACGGCAAAGGTGAGGTGGGGTGATGTATAAAACAAGGGTTTCAAATTAGCTCAGATACCGTTCCATAAACCCAATATGTAATAGACAAGACCTACTCCTTGCTCAGGGAACTGGACTCAACACCCCCTATTCACCGCCCAAGAATATATCTGACTAGTAAGAATCTTAGAACTTATGTATTGATATCTCTCTGTAAGTGAGTCAAGTGGGTGTAAAGCTGCATAAACACAGCAGTGAAAAGCAGCTAAACCCCATTATAAAACTCAATTAATTTTAAAAACCCGTGAAACAAAGACAGTGAAAGAGAGAGAAATTCTTACAAAATTCGTTCAGGGGCTGTGATGCCACCTGGATTGACCATATCTAGACCCGCAGCTGATTGAGACATAAGGGTGGACACTCTTGGGGCTGAGAGGTTTGGTGAGGTTGGGTGAGCAAACGCAGACGCTTTAAAGTAATACTGCGTGGTACCCATCCCATGGGTCCCAAATCTCCAGGTTCAAGGGCATCTTCCTACATCGAAAACATGCATGAGTAACCCAGAAGATGGTCCACCGAGTGATCGGGAAAGGTTTCTAAAACGCACCTCATTTCTCATCTCCTTGTGCTCGGGTTCGCCATTCCAGCCGCTTTACTAGCAATCTCCCTCCTTGGAGAATCAGCACCTTTAACCTCCTGTTCCATACAGGTGGCAATTTGTCCTGAGGGTGAACGGGAAGAGGGGGAACCAATGAGAGACTAGCTCTAGGTGTTGGGACAGGCACAGGTCACTCTATTTTCCCATCAGGAAGAAGAATTAACCACAGGCTCAGTCTGCCGCCCGGAAGCAGAATAGGGCCTAAAGCAATCCTGCGCTTTTGCGGCCAGCTCCCAAGAGAGCGAGTTGAAAAATGGAGCTCAGGGGCACTGCAATTCACAAACCTGCAGACTTATAAATGATAACTCTCGTCTACAAATATATTGAGGGAAGGCAACAAAGAGGATTTGAAAGCAAGGCAGAATTGCAGGAAACAGATTTCAGGAGGCAGATTCAAATCGCCTTTAAAGCACAGGAAAAGCGGCAAAACCTCGACAATGATGCCCTTGGCCAAAAAGGGCGTATGCGTTTTTTCCTGAATATATTCAGGAAAAAACGCATACGCCCTTTTTGGCCAACCAAGCAACCTGGAAAGGCAAATCAGCGCTACAAAGAAGTCTCGCTTCCCATCGGTCAAAAGGGCCATGCTGAATAAAGTGTCAAAACCAGAAATGCAGGACAGGCCACAGAGAAACGGGAGCCTTGCTACGCTGATGGGCGGGATGTAAATTGCCAACAGCCACTCTGGAGAAGTGTACGGTGTGTCCTGAAACATTTACAAAACTCAGCTTAGAGAGCATAGGGCACTTCCACTCATGGGCGTATAAATTGGGAAAACTAAAAATCAGCAAGACACAAGCACCCCAAAGTTTAGGGCTGCTCTGTTGACAAGAACCTCCACTTCGTTACACCTTAAATATCCCAGGAAAGAGAAAAATGGATAAAGAAGTTGTGGTCCTTATGTACAATGGAATATCACTCAGCCATGAAATCAACGTCATAAGGCTAGTAGCAGCATGATGAGTGGATTTAGGTACGACCATTCTACGTGCAATAAGTCACACAGAAAAAGACACTTATCATAAGTTATCACCTATAGAGGGAATGTAAAAACCGCTACCCTTGAACTGAATTACAAAACAGAACAGATTCACACGGTTAGAAAACACACTATGGCTGCCTAACGGGAAAGGTGAGGTGGGGTGATGCATAAAACAAGGGTTTCAAATTAGATCAGATACTGTTCCATAAACCCAATACGTAATAGACAAGACCTACTCCTTGCTCAGGGAACTGGACTCAACACCCCCTATTCACCGCCCAAGATTATATCTGACTAGTAAGAATCTTAAAACCTATGTATTGATATCTCTCTGTAAGTGAGTCAAGTGGGTGTAAAGCTGCATAAACACAGCAGTGAAAAGCAGCTAAACCCCATTATAAAACTCAATTAATTTTAAAAACCCGTGAAACAAAGACAGTGAAAGGGAGAGAAATTCTTACAAAATTCGTTCAGGCGCTGTGATGCCACCTGGATTGACCATATCTAGACCCGCAGCTGATTGAGACATAAGGGTGGACACTCTTGGGGCTGAGGGGTTTGGTGAGGTTGGGTGAGCAAACGCAGACGCTTTAAAGTAATACTGCGTGGTACCCATCCCATGGGTCCCAAATCTCCAGGTTCAAGGGCATCTTCCTACATCGAAAACATGCATGAGAAACCCAGAAGACGGTCCACCGAGTGATTGGGAAAGGTTTCTAAAACGCACCTCATTTCTCATCTCCTTGTGCTCGGGTTCGCCATTCCAGCCGCTTTACTAGCAATCTCCCTCCTTGGAGAATCAGCACCTTTAACCTCCTGTTCCATACAGGTGGCAATTTGAACTGAGGGTGAACGGGAAGACGGGGAACCAATGAGAGACTAGCTCTAGGTGTTGGGACAGGCACAGGTCACTCTATTTTCCCATCAGGAAGAAGAATTAACCACAGGCTCAGTCTGCCGCCCGGAAGCAGAATAGGGCCTAAAGCAATCCTGCGCTTTTGCGGCCAGCTCCCAAGAGAGCGAGTTGAAAAATGGAGCTCGGGGGCACTGCAATTCACAAACCTGCAGACTTATAAATGATAACTCTCGTCTACAAATATATTGAGGGAAGGCAACAAAGAGGATTTGAAAGCAAGGCAGAATTGCAGGAAACAGATTTCAGGAGGCAGATTCGAATCGCCTTTAAAGCACAGGAAAAGCGGCAAAACCTCGACAATGATGCCCTTGGCCAAAAAGGGCGTATGCGTTTTTTCCTGAATATATTCAGGAAAAAACGCATACGCCCTTTTTGGCCAACCAAGCAACCTGGAAAGGCAAATCAGCGCTACAAAGAAGTCTCGCTTCCCATCGGTCAAAAGGGCCATGCTGAATAAAGTGTCAAAACCAGAAATGCAGGACAGGCCACGGAGAAACGGGAGCCTTGCTACGCTGATGGGCGGGATGTAAAGTGCCAACAGCCACTCTGGAGAAGTGTACGGTGTGTCCTGAAACATTTACAAAACTCAGCTTAGAGAGCATAGGGCACTTCCACTCATGGGCGTATAAATTGGGAAAACTAAAAATCAGCAAGACACAAGCACCCCAAAGTTTAGGGCTGCTCTGTTGACAAGAACCTCCACTTCGTTACACCTTAAATATCCCAGGAAAGAGAAAAATGGATAAAGAAGTTGTGGTCCTTATGTACAATGGAATATCACTCAGCCATGAAATCAACGTCATAAGGCTAGTAGCAGCATGATGAGTGGATTTAGGTACGACAATTCTAACTCAAATAAGTCACACAGAAAAAGACACTTATCATAAGTTATCACCTATAGAGGGAATGTAAAAACCGCTACCCTTGAACTGAATTACAAAACAGAACAGAGTCACACGGTTAGAAAACACACTATGGCTGCCTAACGGGAAAGGTGAGGTGGGGTGATGCATAAAACAAGGGTTTCAAATTAGCTCAGATACCGTTCCATAAACCCAATACGTAATAGACAAGACCTACTCCTTGCTCAGGGAACTGGACTCAACACCCCCTATTCACCGCCCAAGATTATATCTGACTAGTAAGAATCTTAAAACCTATGTATTGATATCTCTCTGTAAGTGAGTCAAGTGGGTGTAAAGCTGCATAAACACAGCAGTGAAAAGCAGCTAAACCCCATTATAAAACTCAATTAATTTTAAAAACCCGTGAAACAAAGACAGTGAAAGGGAGAGAAATTCTTACAAAATTCGTTCAGGCGCTGTGATGCCACCTGGATTGACCATATCTAGACCCGCAGCTGATTGAGACATAAGGGTGGACACTCTTGGGGCTGAGGGGTTTGGTGAGGTTCGGTGAGCAAACGCAGACGCTTTAAAGTAATACTGCGTGGTACCCATCCCATGGGTCCCAAATCTCCAGGTTCAAGGGCATCTTCCTACATCGAAAACATGCATGAGAAACCCAGAAGACGGTCCACCGAGTGATTGGGAAAGGTTTCTAAAACGCACCTCATTTCTCGTCTCCTTGTGCTCGGGTTCGCCATTCCAGCCGCTTTACTAGCAATCTCCCTCCTTGGAGAATCAGCACCTTTAACCTCCTGTTCCATACAGGTGGCAATTTCAACTGAGGGTGAACGGGAAGACGGGGAACCAATGAGAGACTAGCTCTAGGTGTTGGGACAGGCACAGGTCACTCTATTTTCCCATCAGGAAGAAGAATTAACCACAGGCTCAGTCTGCCGCCCGGAAGCAGAATAGGGCCTAAAGCAATCCTGCGCTTTTGCGGCCAGCTCCCAAGAGAGCGAGTTGAAAAATGGAGCTCGGGGGCACTGCAATTCACAAACCTGCAGACTTATAAATGATAACTCTCGTCTACAAATATATTGAGGGAAGGCAACAAAGAGGATTTGAAAGCAAGGCAGAATTGCAGGAAACAGATTTCAGGAGGCAGATTCGAATCGCCTTTAAAGCACAGGAAAAGCGGCAAAACCTCGACAATGATGCCCTTGGCCAAAAAGGGCGTATGCGTTTTTTCCTGAATATATTCAGGAAAAAACGCATACGCCCTTTTTGGCCAACCAAGCAACCTGGAAAGGCAAATCAGCGCTACAAAGAAGTCTCGCTTCCCATCGGTCAAAAGGGCCATGCTGAGTAAAGTGTCAAAACCAGAAATGCAGGACAGGCCACGGAGAAACGGGAGCCTTGCTACGCTGATGGGCGGGATGTAAATTGCCAACAACCACTCTGGAGAAGTGTACGGTGTGTCCTGAAACATTTACAAAACTCAGCTTAGAGAGCATAGGGCACTTCCACTCATGGGCGTATAAATTGGGAAAACTAAAAATCAGCAAGACACAAGCACCCCAAAGTTTAGGGCTGCTCTGTTGACAAGAACCTCCACTTCGTTACACCTTAAATATCCCAGGAAAGAGAAACATGGATAAAGAAGTTGTGGTCCTTATGTACAATGGAATATCACTCAGCCATGAAATCAACGTCATAAGGCTAGTAGCAGCATGATGAGTGGATTTAGGTACGACGATTCTAAGTCAAATAAGTCACACAGAAAAAGACACTTATCATAAGATATCACCTATAGAGGGAATGTAAAAACCGCTGCCCTTGAACTGAATTACAAAACAGAACAGAGTCACACGGTTAGAAAACACACTATGGCTGCCTAACGGCAAAGGTGAGGTGGGGTGATGCATAAAACAAGGGTTTCAAATTAGCTCAGATACCGTTCCATAAACCCAATATGTAATAGACAAGACCTACTCCTTGCTCAGGGAACTGGACTCAACACCCCCTATTCACCGCCCAAGAATATATCTGACTAGTAAGAATCTTAGAACTTATGTATTGATATCTCTCTGTAAGTGAGTCAAGTGGGTGTAAAGCTGCATAAACACAGCAGTGAAAAGCAGCTAAACCCCATTATAAAACTCAATTAATTTTAAAATCCCGTGAAACAAAGACAGTGAAAGAGAGAGAAATTCTTACAAAATTCCTTCAGGGGCTGTGATGCCACCTGGATTGACCATATCTAGACCCGCAGCTGATTGAGACATAAGGGTGGACACTCTTGGGGCTGAGAGGTTTGGTGAGGTTGGGTGAGCAAACGCAGACGCTTTAAAGTAATACTGCGTGGTACCCATCCCATGGGTCCCAAATCTCCAGGTTCAAGGGCATCTTCCTACATCGAAAACATGCATGAGAAACCCAGAAGATGGTCCACCGAGTGATCGGGAAAGGTTTCTAAAACGCACCTCATTTCTCATCTCCTTGTGCTCGGGTTCGCCATTCCAGCCGCTTTACTAGCAATCTCCCTCCTTGGAGAATCAGCACCTTTAACCTCCTGTTCCATACAGGTTGCAATTTGTCCTGAGGGTGAACGGGAAGAGGGGGAACCAATGAGAGACTAGCTCTAGGTGTTGGGACAGGCACAGGTCACTCTATTTTCCCATCAGGAAGAAGAATTAACCACAGGCTCAGTCTGCCGCCCGGAAGCAGAATAGGGCCTAAAGCAATCCTGCGCTTTTGCGGCCAGCTCCCAAGAGAGCGAGTTGAAAAATGGAGCTCAGGGGCACTGCAATTCACAAACCTGCAGACTTATAAATGATAACTCTCGTCTACAAATATATTGAGGGAAGGCAACAAAGAGGATTTGAAAGCAAGGCAGAATTGCAGGAAACAGATTTCAGGAGGCAGATTCGAATCGCCTTTAAAGCACAGGAAAAGCGGCAAAACCTCGACAATGATGCCCTTGGCCAAAAAGGGCGTATGCGTTTTTTCCTGAATATATTCAGGAAAAAACGCATACGCCCTTTTTGGCCAACCAAGCAACCTGGAAAGGCAAATCAGCGCTACAAAGAAGTCTCGCTTCCCATCGGTCAAAAGGGCCATGCTGAATAAAGTGTCAAAACCAGAAATGCAGGACAGGCCACGGAGAAACGGGAGCCTTGCTACGCTGATGGGCGGGATGTAAATTGCCAACAGCCACTCTGGAGAAGTGTACGGTGTGTCCTGAAACATTTACAAAACTCAGCTTAGAGAGCATAGGGCACTTCCACTCATGGGCGTATAAATTGGGAAAACTAAAAATCAGCAAGACACAAGCACCCCAAAGTTTAGGGCTGCTCTGTTGACAAGAACCTCCACTTCGTTACACCTTAAATATCCCAGGAAAGAGAAACATGGATAAAGAAGTTGTGGTCCTTATGTACAATGGAATATCACTCAGCCATGAAATCAACGTCATAAGGCTAGTAGCAGCATGATGAGTGGATTTAGGTACGACGATTCTAAGTGCAATAAGTCACACAGAAAAAGACACTTATCATAAGATATCACTTATAGAGGAAATGTAAAAACCGCTGCCCTTGAACTGAATTACAAAACAGAACAGAGTCACACGGTTAGAAAACACACTATGGCTGCCTAACGGGAAACGTGAGGTGGGGTGATGCATAAAACAAGGGTTTCAAATTAGCTCAGATACCGTTCCATAAACCCAATACGTAATAGACAAGACCTACTCCTTGTTCAGGGAACTGGACTCAACACCCCCTATTCACCGCCCACGAATATATCTGACTAGTAAGAATCTTAAAACTTATGTATTGATATCTCTCTGTAAGTGAGTCAAGTGGGTGTAAAGCTGCATAAACACAGCAGTGAAAAGCAGCTAAACCCCATTATAAAACTCAATTAATTTTAAAAACCCGTGAAACAAAGACAGTGAAAGAGAGAGAAATTCTTACAAAATTCGTTCAGGGGCTGTGATGCCACCTGGATTGACCATATCTAGACCCGCAGCTGATTGAGACATAAGGGTGGACACTCTTGGGGCTGAGAGGTTTGGTGAGGTTGGGTGAGCAAACGCAGACGCTTTAAAGTAATACTGCGTGGTACCCATCCCATGGGTCCCAAATCTCCAGGTTCAAGGGCATCTTCCTACATCGAAAACATGCATGAGAAACCCAGAAGATGGTCCACCGAGTGATCGGGAAAGGTTTCTAAAACGCACCTCATTTCTCATCTCCTTGTGCTCGGGTTCGCCATTCCAGCCGCTTTACTAGCAATCTCCCTCCTTGGAGAAGCAGCACCTTTAACCTCCTGTTCCATACAGGTTGCAATTTGTCCTGAGGATGAACGGGAAGAGGGGGAACCAATGAGAGACTAGCCCTAGGTGTTGGGACAGGCACAGGTCACTCTTTTTTCCCATCAGGAAGAAGAATTAACCACAAGCTCAGTCTGCCGCCCGGAAGCAGAATAGGGCCTAAAGCAATCCTGCGCTTTTGCGGCCAGCTCCCAAGAGAGCGAGTTGAAAAATGGAGCTCAGGGGCACTGCAATTCACAAACCTGCAGACTTATAAATGATAACTCTCGTCTACAAATATATTGAGGGAAGGCAACGAAGAGGATTTGAAAGCAAGGCAGAATTGCAGGAAACAGATTTCAGGAGGCAGATTCGAATCGCCTTTAAAGCACAGGAAAAGCGGCAAAACCTCGACAATGATGCCCTTGGCCAAAAAGGGCGTATGCGTTTTTTCCTGAATATATTCAGGAAAAAACGTACACGCCTTTTTTGGCCGTCCAAGCATCCTGGAAAGGCAAATCAGCGGTACAAAGAAGTTTCTCTTCCCATCGGTCAATAGGGACATGCTGAATAAAGTGTCAAAACCAAAAACGCAGGACAGGCCATGGAGAAACGGAAGCCTTGCTACGCTGATGGGCGGGATGTAAATTGCCAACAGCCACTCTGGAGAATTTTACGGTGTGTCCTGAAACATCTACAAAACTCAGCCTAGAGAGCATAGGGCACTACCACTCATGGGCGTATAAATTGGGAAAACCAAAAATCAGCAAGACACAAGCACCACAAAGTTTAGGGCTGCTCTGTTGACAAGAACCTCCACTTCGTTGCACCTTAAATATCCCAGGAAAGAGAAAAATGGATAAAGAAGTTGTGGTCCTTATGTACAATGGAATATCACTCAGCCATGAAATCAACGTCATAAGGCTAGTAGCAGCATGATGAGTGGATTTAGGTACGACGATTCTAAGTGAAATAAGTCACACAGAAAAAGACACTTATCATAAGATATCACTTAAAGAGGGAATGTAAAAACCGCTACGCTTGAACTGAATTACAAAACAGAACAGAGTCACACGGTTAGAAAACACACTATGGCTGCTTAACGGGAAAGGTGAGGTGGGGTGATGCATAAAACAAGGGTTTCAAATTAGCTCAGATACCGTTCCATAAACCCAATACGTAATAGACAAGACCTACTCCTTGCTCAGTGAACTGGACTCAACACCCCCTATTCACCGCCCAAGAATGCATCTGACTAGTAAGAATCTTAAATCCCATGTATTGATATCTCTCTGTAAGTCAGTCAAGTGGGTGTAAAGCGGCATAAACACAGCAGTGAAAAGCAGCTAAACCCCATTATAAAAAATAATTAATTTTAAAAACCCGTGAAGCAAAGACAATGAAAGAGAGAGAAATTCTTATAAAATTCGTTCAGGGGCTGTGATGCCACCTGGATTCACCATATCTAGACCCACACCTGATTGAGACATAAGGGTGGACACTCTTGGGGCTGAGAGGTTTGGTGAGATTGGGTGACCAAACGCAGACACTTTAAAGTAATACTGCGTGGTACCCATCCCATGGGTCCCAAATCTCCAGGTTCAAGGGCATCTTCCTACATCGAAACCATGCATGAGAAACCCAGAAGAAGTTACACCGTGTGAACGGGAAAGGTTTCTAAAACGCACCTCATTTCTCATCTCCTTGTGCTCGGGTACGCTATTCCAGCCGCTTTACTAGCAATCTCCCACCTTGGAGAATCAGCACCTTTAACCTCCTGTTCCATACAGGTTTCAATTTGTCATGACTATGTACGGGAAGAGGGAGAACCAATGAGAGACTAGCTCTAGGTGTTGGGACAGGCACAGGTCACTCTATTTTCCCATCAGGAAGAAGAATTAACCGCAAGCTCAGTCTGCTGACTGGAACCAGAATAGGGCCTGAAGGAATCCAGCGCTTTTGCGGCTAGCTCCCAAATAAGCGAGTTGAAAAATGGAGCTCAGGGTCACTGCAACTCACAAACCTGCAGAGTTATAAATGTTAACTCTCGTCCACAAATAGATTGAGGGAAAGCAACGAAGAGGATTTGAACGCAAGGCAGAATTGCAGGAAACAAATTTCAGGAGGCAGATTCGAATCGCCTTTAAAGCACAGGAAAAGCGGCAAAACCTCGACAATGATGCCCTTGGCCAAAAAGGGCGTATGCGTTTTTTCCTGAATATATTCAGGAAAAAACGCATACGCCCTTTTTGGCCAACCAAGCAACCTGGAAAGGCAAATCAGCGCTACAAAGAAGTCTCGCTTCCCATCGGTCAAAAGGGCCATGCTGAATAAAGTGTCAAAACCAGAAATGCAGGACAGGCCACGGAGAAACGGGAGCCTTGCTACGCTGATGGGCGGGATGTAAATTGCCAACAGCCACTCTGGAGAAGTGTACGGTGTGTCCTGAAACATTTACAAAACTCAGCTTAGAGAGCATAGGGCACTTCCACTCATGGGCGTATAAATTGGGAAAACTAAAAATCAGCAAGACACAAGCACCCCAAAGTTTAGGGCTGTTCTGTTGACAAGAACCTCCACTTCGTTACACCTTAAATATCCCAGGAAAGAGAAACATGGATAAAGAAGTTGTGGTCCTTATGTACAATGGAATATCACTCAGCCATGAAATCAACGTCATAAGGCTAGTAGCAGCATGATGAGTGGATTTAGGTACGACGATTCTAAGTCAAATAAGTCACACAGAAAAAGACACTTATCATAAGATATCACCTATAGAGGGAATGTAAAAACCGCTGCCCTTGAACTGAATTACAAAACAGAACAGAGTCACACGGTTAGAAAACACACTATGGCTGCCTAACGGCAAAGGTGAGGTGGGGTGATGCATAAAACAAGGGTTTCAAATTAGCTCAGATACCGTTCCATAAACCCAATACGTAATAGACAAGACCTACTCCTTGCTCAGGGAACTGGACTCAACACCCCCTATTCACCGCCCACGAATATATCTGACTAGTAAGAATCTTAAAACTTATGTATTGATATCTCTCTGTAAGTGAGTCAGGTGGGTGTAAAGCTGCATAAACACAGCAGTGAAAAGCAGCTAAACCCCATTATAAAACTCAATTAATTTTAAAAACCCGTGAAACAAAGACAGTGAAAGAGAGAGAAATTCTTACAAAATTCGTTCAGGGGCTGTGATGCCACCTGGATTGACCATATCTAGACCCGCAGCTGATTGAGACATAAGGGTGGACACTCTTGGGGCTGAGAGGTTTGGTGAGGTTGGGTGAGCAAACGCAGACGCTTTAAAGTAATACTGCGTGGTACCCATCCCATGGGTCCCAAATCTCCAGGTTCAAGGGCATCTTCCTACATCGAAAACATGCATGAGAAACCCAGAAGATGGTCCACCGAGTGATCGGGAAAGGTTTCTAAAACGCACCTCATTTCTCATCTCCTTGTGCTCGGGTTCGCCATTCCAGCCGCTTTACTAGCAATCTCCCTCCTTGGAGAATCAGCACCTTTAACCTCCTGTTCCATACAGGTTGCAATTTGTCCTGAGGGTGAACGGGAAGAGGGGGAACCAATGAGAGACTAGCTCTAGGTGTTGGGACAGGCACAGGTCACTCTATTTTCCCATCAGGAAGAAGAATTAACCACAGGCTCAGTCTGCCGCCCGGAAGCAGAATAGGGCCTAAAGCAATCCTGCGCTTTTGCGGCCAGCTCCCAAGAGAGCGAGTTGAAAAATGGAGCTCAGGGGCACTGCAATTCACAAACCTGCAGACTTATAAATGATAACTCTCGTCTACAAATATATTGAGGGAAGGCAACAAAGAGGATTTGAAAGCAAGGCAGAATTGCAGGAAACAGATTTCAGGAGGCAGATTCGAATCGCCTTTAAAGCACAGGAAAAGCGGCAAAACCTCGAGAATGATGCCCTTGGCCAAAAAGGGCGTATGCGTTTTTTCCTGAATATATTCAGGAAAAAACGCATACGCCCTTTTTGGCCAACCAAGCAACCTGGAAAGGCAAATCAGCGCTACAAAGAAGTCTCGCTTCCCATCGGTCAAAAGGGCCATGCTGAATAAAGTGTCAAAACCAGAAATGCAGGACAGGCCACGGAGAAACGTGAGCCTTGCTACGCTGATGGGCGGGATGTAAATTGCCAACAGCCACTCTGGAGAAGTGTACGGTGTGTCCTGCAACATTTACAAAACTCAGCTTAGAGAGCATAGGGCACTTCCACTCATGGGCGTATAAATTGGGAAAACTAAAAATCAGCAAGACACAAGCACCCCAAAGTTTAGGGCTGCTCTGTTGACAAGAACCTCCACTTCGTTACACCTTAAATATCCCAGGAAAGAGAAACATGGATAAAGAAGTTGTGGTCCTTATGTACAATGGAATATCACTCAGCCATGAAATCAACGTCATAAGGCTAGTAGCAGCATGATGAGTGGATTTAGGTACGACGATTCTAAGTGCAATAAGTCACACAGAAAAAGACACTTATCATAAGATATCACTTATAGAGGAAATGTAAAAACCGCTGCCCTTGAACTGAATTACAAAACAGAACAGAGTCACACGGTTAGAAAACACACTATGGCTGCCTAACGGGAAACGTGAGGTGGGGTGATGCATAAAACAAGGGTTTCAAATTAGCTCAGATACCGTTCCATAAACCCAATACGTAATAGACAAGACCTACTCCTTGCTCAGGGAACTGGACTCAACACCCCCTATTCACCGCCCACGAATATATCTGACTAGTAAGAATCTTAAAACTTATGTATTGATATCTCTCTGTAAGTGAGTCAAGTGGGTGTAAAGCTGCATAAACACAGCAGTGAAAAGCAGCTAAACCCCATTATAAAACTCAATTAATTTTAAAAACCCGTGAAACAAAGACAGTGAAAGAGAGAGAAATTCTTACAAAATTCGTTCAGGGGCTGTGATGCCACCTGGATTGACCATATCTAGACCCGCAGCTGATTGAGACATAAGGGTGGACACTCTTGGGGCTGAGAGGTTTGGTGAGGTTGGGTGAGCAAACGCAGACGCTTTAAAGTAATACTGCGTGGTACCCATCCCATGCGTCCCAAATCTCCAGGTTCAAGGGCATCTTCCTACATCGAAAACATGCATGAGAAACCCAGAAGATGGTCCACCGAGTGATCGGGAAAGGTTTCTAAAACGCACCTCATTTCTCATCTCCTTGTGCTCGGGTTCGCCATTCCAGCCGCTTTACTAGCAATCTCCCTCCTTGGAGAAGCAGCACCTTTAACCTCCTGTTCCATACAGGTTGCAATTTGTCCTGAGGATGAACGGGAAGAGGGGGAACCAATGAGAGACTAGCCCTAGGTGTTGGGACAGGCACAGGTCACTCTTTTTTCCCATCAGGAAGAAGAATTAACCACAAGCTCAGTCTGCCGCCCGGAAGCAGAATAGGGCCTAAAGCAATCCTGCGCTTTTGCGGCCAGCTCCCAAGAGAGCGAGTTGAAAAATGGAGCTCAGGGGCACTGCAATTCACAAACCTGCAGACTTATAAATGATAACTCTCGTCTACAAATATATTGAGGGAAGGCAACGAAGAGGATTTGAAAGCAAGGCAGAATTGCAGGAAACAGATTTCAGGAGGCAGATTCGAATCGCCTTTAAAGCACAGGAAAAGCGGCAAAACCTCGACAATGATGCCCTTGGCCAAAAAGGGCGTATGCGTTTTTTCCTGAATATATTCAGGAAAAAACGTACACGCCTTTTTTGGCCGTCCAAGCATCCTGGAAAGGCAAATCAGCGGTACAAAGAAGTTTCGCTTCCCATCGGTCAATAGGGACATGCTGAATAAAGTGTCAAAACCAAAAACGCAGGACAGGCCATGGAGAAACGGAAGCCTTGCTACGCTGATGGGCGGGATGTAAATTGCCAACAGCCACTCTGGAGAATTTTACGGTGTGTCCTGAAACATCTACAAAACTCAGCCTAGAGAGCATAGGGCACTACCACTCATGGGCGTATAAATTGGGAAAACCAAAAATCAGCAAGACACAAGCACCACAAAGTTTACGGCTGCTCTGTTGACAAGAACCTCCACTTCGTTGCACCTTAAATATCCCAGGAAAGAGAAAAATGGATAAAGAAGTTGTGGTCCTTATGTACAATGGAATATCACTCAGCCATGAAATCAACGTCATAAGGCTAGTAGCAGCATGATGAGTGGATTTAGGTCCGACGATTCTAAGTGAAATAAGTCACACAGAAAAAGACACTTATCATAAGATATCACTTAAAGAGGGAATGTAAAAACCGCTACGCTTGAACTGAATTACAAAACAGAACAGAGTCACACGGTTAGAAAACACACTATGGCTGCTTAACGGCAAAGGTGAGGTGGGGTGATGCATAAAACAAGGGTTTCAAATTAGCTCAGATACCGTTCCATAAACCCAATACGTAATAGACAAGACCTACTCCTTGCTCAGTGAACTGGACTCAACACCCCCTATTCACCGCCCAAGAATGTATCTGACTAGTAAGAATCTTAAATCCCATGTATTGATATCTCTCTGTAAGTCAGTCAAGTGGGTGTAAAGCGGCATAAACACAGCAGTGAAAAGCAGCTAAACCCCATTATAAAAAATAATTACTTTTAAAAACCCGTGAAGCAAAGACAATGAAAGAGAGAGAAATTCTTATAAAATTCGTTCAGGGGCTGTGATGCCACCTGGATTCACCATATCTAGACCCACACCTGATTGAGACATAAGGGTGGACACTCTTGGGGCTGAGAGGTTTGGTGAGATTGGGTGACCAAACGCAGACACTTTAAAGTAATACTGCGTGGTACCCATCCCATGGGTCCCAAATCTCCAGGTTCAAGGGCATCTTCCTACATCGAAACCATGCATGAGAAACCCAGAAGAAGTTACACCGTGTGAACGGGAAAGGTTTCTAAAACGCACCTCATTTCTCATCTCCTTGTGCTCGGGTACGCCATTCCAGCCGCTTTACTAGCAATCTCCCACCTTGGAGAATCAGCACCTTTAACCTCCTGTTCCATACAGGTTTCAATTTGTCATGACTATGTACGGGAAGAGGGAGAACCAATGAGAGACTAGCTCTAGGTGTTGGGACAGGCACAGGTCACTCTATTTTCCCATCAGGAAGAAGAATTAACCGCAAGCTCAGTCTGCTGACTGGAACCAGAATAGGGCCTGAAGGAATCCAGCGCTTTTGCGGCTAGCTCCCAAATAAGCGAGTTGAAAAATGGAGCTCAGGGTCACTGCAACTCACAAACCTGCAGAGTTATAAATGTTAACTCTCGTCCACAAATAGATTGAGGGAAAGCAACGAAGAGGATTTGAACGCAAGGCAGAATTGCAGGAAACAAATTTCAGGAGGCAGATTCGAATCGCCTTTAAAGCACAGGAAAAGCGGCAAAACCTCGACAATGATGCCCTTGGCCAAAAAGGGCGTATGCGTTTTTTCCTGAATATATTCAGGAAAAAACGCATACGCCCTTTTTGGCCAACCAAGCAACCTGGAAAGGCAAATCAGCGCTACAAAGAAGTCTCGCTTCCCATCGGTCAAAAGGGCCATGCTGAATAAAGTGTCAAAACCAGAAATGCAGGACAGGCCACGGAAAAACGGGAGCCTTGCTACGCTGATGGGCGGGATGTAAATTGCCAACAGCCACTCTGGAGAAGTGTACGGTGTGTCCTGAAACATTTACAAAACTCAGCTTAGAGAGCATAGGGCACTTCCACTCATGGGCGTATAAATTGGGAAAACTAAAAATCAGCAAGACACAAGCACCCCAAAGTTTAGGGCTGCTCTGTTGACAAGAACCTCCACTTCGTTACACCTTAAATATCCCAGGAAAGAGAAAAATGGATAAAGAAGTTGTGGTCCTTATGTACAATGGAATATCACTCAGCCATGAAATCAACGTCATAAGGCTAGTAGCAGCATGATGAGTGGATTTAGGTACGACGATTCTACGTGCAATAAGTCACACAGAAAAAGACACTTATCATAAGTTATCACCTATAGAGGGAATGTAAAAACCGCTACCCTTGAACTGAATTACAAAACAGAACAGATTCACACGGTTAGAAAACACACTATGGCTGCCTAACGGGAAAGGTGAGGTGGGGTGATGCATAAAACAAGGGTTTCAAATTAGCTCAGATACCGTTCCATAAACCCAATACGTAATAGACAAGACCTACTCCTTGCTCAGGGAACTGGACTCAACACCCCCTATTCACCGCCCAAGATTATATCTGACTAGTAAGAATCTTAAAACCTATGTATTGATATCTCTCTGTAAGTGAGTCAAGTGGGTGTAAAGCTGCATAAACACAGCAGTGAAAAGCAGCTAAACCCCATTATAAAACTCAATTAATTTTAAAAACCCGTGAAACAAAGACAGTGAAAGGGAGAGAAATTCTTACAAAATTCGTTCAGGCGCTGTGATGCCACCTGGATTGACCATATCTAGACCCGCAGCTGATTGAGACATAAGGGTGGACACTCTTGGGGCTGAGGGGTTTGGTGAGGTTGGGTGAGCAAACGCAGACGCTTTAAAGTAATACTGCGTGGTACCCATCCCATGGGTCCCAAATCTCCAGGTTCAAGGGCATCTTCCTACATCGAAAACATGCATGAGAAACCCAGAAGACGGTCCACCGAGTGATTGGGAAAGGTTTCTAAAACGCACCTCATTTCTCATCTCCTTGTGCTCGGGTTCGCCATTCCAGCCGCTTTACTAGCAATCTCCCTCCTTGGAGAATCAGCACCTTTAACCTCCTGTTCCATACAGGTGGCAATTTGAACTGAGGGTGAAAGGGAAGACGGGGAACCAATGAGAGACTAGCTCTAGGTGTTGGGACAGGCACAGGTCACTCTATTTTCCCATCAGGAAGAAGAATTAACCACAGGCTCAGTCTGCCGCCCGGAAGCAGAAGAGGGCCTAAAGCAATCCTGCGCTTTTGCGGCCAGCTCCCAAGAGAGCGAGTTGAAAAATGGAGCTCGGGGGCACTGCAATTCACAAACCTGCAGACTTATAAATGATAACTCTCGTCTACAAATATATTGAGGGAAGGCAACAAAGAGGATTTGAAAGCAAGGCAGAATTGCAGGAAACAGATTTCAGGAGGCAGATTCGAATCGCCTTTAAAGCACAGGAAAAGCGGCAAAACCTCGACAATGATGCCCTTGGCCAAAAAGGGCGTATGCGTTTTTTCCTGAATATATTCAGGAAAAAACGCATACGCCCTTTTTGGCCAACCAAGCAACCTGGAAAGGCAAATCAGCGCTACAAAGAAGTCTCGCTTCCCATCGGTCAAAAGGGCCATGCTGAATAAAGTGTCAAAACCAGAAATGCAGGACAGGCCACGGAGAAACGGGAGCCTTGCTACGCTGATGGGCGGGATGTAAATTGCCAACAGCCACTCTGGAGAAGTGTACGGTGTGTCCTGAAACATTTACAAAACTCAGCTTAGAGAGCATAGGGCACTTCCACTCATGGGCGTATAAATTGGGAAAACTAAAAATCAGCAAGACACAAGCACCCCAAAGTTTAGGGCTGCTCTGTTGACAAGAACCTCCACTTCGTTACACCTTAAATATCCCAGGAAAGAGAAAAATGGATAAAGAAGTTGTGGTCCTTATGTACAATGGAATATCACTCAGCCATGAAATCAACGTCATAAGGCTAGTAGCAGCATGATGAGTGGATTTAGGTACGACAATTCTAACTCAAATAAGTCACACAGAAAAAGACACTTATCATAAGTTATCACCTATAGAGAGAATGTAAAAACCGCTACCCTTGAACTGAATTACAAAACAGAACAGATTCACACGGTTAGAAAACACACTATGGCTGCCTAACGGGAAAGGTGAGGTGGGGTGATGCATAAAACAAGGGTTTCAAATTAGCTCAGATACCGTTCCATAAACCCAATACGTAATAGACAAGACCTACTCCTTGCTCAGGGAACTGGACTCAACACCCCCTATTCACCGCCCAAGATTATATCTGACTAGTAAGAATCTTAAAACCTATGTATTGATATCTCTCTGTAAGTGAGTCAAGTGGGTGTAAAGCTGCATAAACACAGCAGTGAAAAGCAGCTAAACCCCATTATAAAACTCAATTAATTTTAAAAACCCGTGAAACAAAGACAGTGAAAGGGAGAGAAATTCTTACAAAATTCGTTCAGGCGCTGTGATGCCACCTGGATTGACCATATCTAGACCCGCAGCTGATTGAGACATAAGGGTGGACACTCTTGGGGCTGAGGGGTTTGGTGAGGTTCGGTGAGCAAACGCAGACGCTTTAAAGTAATACTGCGTGGTACCCATCCCATGGGTCCCAAATCTCCAGGTTCAAGGGCATCTTCCTACAACGAAAACATGCATGAGAAACCCAGAAGACGGTCCACCGAGTGATTGGGAAAGGTTTCTAAAACGCACCTCATTTCTCGTCTCCTTGTGCTCGGGATCGCCATTCCAGCCGCTTTACTAGCAATCTCCCTCCTTGGAGAATCAGCACCTTTAACCTCCTGTTCCATACAGGTGGCAATTTGAACTGAGGGTGAACGGGAAGACGGGGAACCAATGAGAGACTAGCTCTAGGTGTTGGGACAGGCACAGGTCACTCTATTTTCCCATCAGGAAGAAGAATTAACCACAGGCTCAGTCTGCCGCCCGGAAGCAGAATAGGGCCTAAAGCAATCCTGCGCTTTTGCGGCCAGCTCCCAAGAGAGCGAGTTGAAAAATGGAGCTCGGGGGCACTGCAATTCACAAACCTGCAGACTTATAAATGATAACTCTCGTCTACAAATATATTGAGGGAAGGCAACAAAGAGGATTTGAAAGCAAGGCAGAATTGCAGGAAACAGGTTTCAGGAGGCAGATTCGAATCGCCTTTAAAGCACAGGAAAAGCGGCAAAACCTCGACAATGATGCCCTTGGCCAAAAAGGGCGTATGCGTTTTTTCCTGAATATATTCAGGAAAAAACGCATACGCCCTTTTTGGCCAACCAAGCAACCTGGAAAGGCAAATCAGCGCTACAAAGAAGTCTCGCTTCCCATCGGTCAAAAGGGTCATGCTGAGTAAAGTGTCAAAACCAGAAATGCAGGACAGGCCACGGAGAAACGGGAGCCTTGCTACGCTGATGGGCGGGATGTAAATTGCCAACAGCCACTCTGGAGAAGTGTACGGTGTGTCCTGAAACATTTACAAAACTCAGCTTAGAGAGCATAGGGCACTTCCACTCATGGGCGTATAAATTGGGAAAACTAAAAATCAGCAAGACACAAGCACCCCAAAGTTTAGGGCTGCTCTGTTGACAAGAACCTCCACTTCGTTACACCTTAAATATCCCAGGAAAGAGAAAAATGGATAAAGAAGTTGTGGTCCTTATGTACAATGGAATATCACTCAGCCATGAAATCAACGTCATAAGGCTAGTAGCAGCATGATGAGTGGATTTAGGTACGACGATTCTAACTCAAATAAGTCACACAGAAAAAGACACTTATCATAAGATATCACCTATAGAGGGAATGTAAAAACCGCTGCCCTTGAACTGAATTACAAAACAGAACAGATTCACACGGTTAGAAAACACACTATGGCTGGCTAACGGGAAAGTTGAGGTGGGGTGATGCATAAAACAAGGGTTTCAAATTAGCTCAGATACTGTTCCATAAACCCAATACATAATAGACAAGACCTACTCCTTGCTCAGGGAACTGGACTCAACACCCCCTATTCACCGCCCAAGAGTATATCTGACTAGTAAGAATCTTAAAACCTATGTATTGATATCTCTCTGTAAGTGAGTCAGGTGGGTGTAAAGCTGCATAAACACAGCAGTGAAAAGCAGCTAAACCCCATTATAAAACTCAATTAATTTTAAAAACCCGTGAAACAAAGACAGTGAAAGGGAGAGAAATTCTTACAAAATTTGTTCAGGCGCTGTGATGCCACCTGGATTGACCATATCTAGACCCGCAGCTTATTGAGACATAAGGGTGGACACTCTTGGGGCTGAGGGGTTTGGTGAGGTTCGGTGAGCAAACGCAGACGCTTTAAAGTAATACTGCATGGTACCCATCCCATGGGTCCCAAATCTCCAGGTTCAAGGGCATCTTCCTACATCGAAAACATGCATGAGAAACCCAGAAGACGGTCCACCGAGTGATTGGGAAAGGTTTCTAAAACGCACCTCATTTCTCGTCTCCTTGTGCTCGGGTTCGCCATTCCAGCCGCTTTACTAGCAATCTCCCTCCTTGGAGAATCAGCACCTTTAACCTCCTGTTCCATACAGGTGGCAATTTGAACTGAGGGTGAACGGGAAGACGGGGAACCAATGAGAGACTAGCTCTAGGTGTTGGGACAGGCACAGGTCACTCTATTTTCCCATCAGGAAGAAGAATTAACCACAGGCTCAGTCTGCCGCCCGGAAGCAGAATAGGGCCTAAAGCAATCCTGCGCTTTTGCGGCCAGCTCCCAAGAGAGCGAGTTGAAAAATGGAGCTCGGGGGCACTGCAATTCACAAACCTGCAGACTTATAAATGATAACTCTCGTCTACAAATATATTGAGGGAAGGCAACAAAGAGGATTTGAAAGCAAGGCAGAATTGCAGGAAACAGATTTCAGGAGGCAGATTCGAATCGCCTTTAAAGCACAGGAAAAGCGGCAAAACCTCGACAATGATGCCCTTGGCCAAAAAGGGCGTATGCGTTTTTTCCTGAATATATTCAGGAAAAAACGCATACGCCCTTTTTGGCCAACCAAGCAACCTGGAAAGGCAAATCAGCGCTACAAAGAAGTCTCGCTTCCCATCGGTCAAAAGGGCCATGCTGAGTAAAGTGTCAAAACCAGAAATGCAGGACAGGCCACGGAGAAACGGGAGCCTTGCTACGCTGATGGGCGGGATGTAAATTGCCAACAACCACTCTGGAGAAGTGTACGGTGTGTCCTGAAACATTTACAAAACTCAGCTTAGAGAGCATAGGGCACTTCCACTCATGGGCGTATAAATTGGGAAAACTAAAAATCAGCAAGACACAAGCACCCCAAAGTTTAGGGCTGCTCTGTTGACAAGAACCTCCACTTCGTTACACCTTAAATATCCCAGGAAAGAGAAAAATGGATAAAGAAGTTGTGGTCCTTATGTACAATGGAATATCACTCAGCCATGAAATCAACGTCATAAGGCTAGTAGCAGCATGATGAGTGGATTTAGGTACGACGATTCTAAGTGAAATAAGTCACACAGAAAAAGACACTTATCATAAGATATCACTTAAAGAGGGAATGTAAAAACCGCTACGCTTGAACTGAATTACAAAACAGAACAGAGTCACACGGTTAGAAAACACACTATGGCTGCTTAACGGGAAAGGTGAGGTGGGGTGATGCATAAAACAAGGGTTTCAAATTAGCTCAGATACCGTTCCATAAACCCAATACGTAATAGACAAGACCTACTCCTTGCTCAGTGAACTGGACTCAACACTCCCTATTCACCGCCCAAGAATGTATCTGACTAGTAAGAATCTTAAATCCCATGTATTGATATCTCTCTGTAAGTCAGTCAAGTGGGTGTAAAGCGGCATAAACACAGCAGTGAAAAGCAGCTAAACCCAATTATAAAAAATAATTACTTTTAAAAACCCGTGAAGCAAAGACAATGAAAGAGAGAGAAATTCTTATAAAATTCGTTCAGGGGCTGTGATGCCACCTGGATTCACCATATCTAGACCCACACCTGATTGAGACATAAGGGTGGACACTCTTGGGGCTGAGAGGTTTGGTGAGATTGGGTGACCAAACGCAGACACTTTAAAGTAATACTGCGTGGTACCCATCCCATGGGTCCCAAATCTCCAGGTTCATGGGCATCTTCCTACATCGAAACCATGCATGAGAAACCCAGAAGAAGTTACACCGTGTGAACGGGAAAGGTTTCTAAAACGCACCTCATTTCTCATCTCCTTGTGCTCGGGTACGCCATTCCAGCCGCTTTACTAGCAATCTCCCACCTTGGAGAATCAGCACCTTTAACCTCCTGTTCCATACAGGTTTCAATTTGTCATGACTATGTACGGGAAGAGGGAGAACCAATGAGCGACTAGCTCTAGGTGTTGGGACAGGCACAGGTCACTCTATTTTCCCATCAGGAAGAAGAATTAACCGCAAGCTCAGTCTGCTGACTGGAACCAGAATAGGGCCTGAAGGAATCCAGCGCTTTTGCGGCTAGCTCCCAAATAAGCGAGTTGAAAAATGGAGCTCAGGGTCACTGCAACTCACAAACCTGCAGAGTTATAAATGTTAACTCTCGTCCACAAATAGATTGAGGGAAAGCAACGAAGAGGATTTGAACGCAAGGCAGAATTGCAGGAAACAAATTTCAGGAGGCAGATTCGAATCGCCTTTAAAGCACAGGAAAAGTGGGAAAACCTCGACAATGATGCCCTTGGCCAAAAAGGGCGTATGCGTTTTTTCCTGAATATATTCAGGAAAAAACGCATACGCCCTTTTTGGCCAACCAAGCAACCTGGAAAGGCAAATCAGCGCTACAAAGAAGTCTCGCTTCCCATCGGTCAAAAGGGCCATGCTGAATAAAGTGTCAAAACCAGAAATCCAGGAAAGGCCACGGAGAAACGGGAGCCTTGCTACGCTGATGGGCGGGATGTAAATTGCCAACAGCCACTCTGGAGAAGTGTACGGTGTGTCCTGAAACATTTACAAAACTCAGCTTAGAGAGCATAGGGCACTTCCACTCATGGGCGTATAAATTGGGAAAACTAAAAATCAGCAAGACACAAGCACCCCAAAGTTTAGGGCTGCTCTGTTGACAAGAACCTCCACTTTGTTACACCTTAAATATCCCACGAAAGAGAAAAATGGATAAAGAAGTTGTGGTCCTTATGTACAATGGAATATCACTCAGCCATGAAATCAACGTCATAAGGCTAGTAGCAGCATGATGAGTGGATTTAGGTACGACGATTCTAAGTGAAATAAGTCACACAGAAAAAGACACTTATCATAAGATATCACTTATAGAGGGAATGTAAAAACCAATACCCTTGAACTGAATTACAAAACAGAACAGAGTCACACGTTTAGAAAACACACTATGGCTGGCTAACGGGAAAGGTGAGGTGGGGTGATGCATAAAACAAGGGTTTCAAATTAGTTCAGATACCGTTCCATAAACCCAATATGTAATAGAGAAGACCTACTCCTTGCTCAGTGAACTGGACTCAACACCCCCTATTCACCGCCCAAGAATATATCTGACTAGTAAGAATCTTAAAACCTATGTATTGATATCTCTCTGTAAGTGAGTCAAGTGGGTGTAAAGCTGCATAAACACAGCAGTGAAAAGCAGCTAAACCCCATTATAAAACTCAATTAATTTTAAAAACCCGTGAAACAAAGACAGTGAAAGAGAGAGAAATTCTTACAAAATTCGTTCAGTGGCTGTGATGCCACCTGGATTGACCATATCCAGACCTGCATCTGATTGAGACATAAGGGTGGACACTCTTGGGGCTGAGAGGTTTGGTGAGGTTGGGTGAGTAAACGCAGACGCTTTAAAGTAATACTGCGTGGTACCCATCACATGGGTCCCAAATCTCCAGGTTCAAGGGCATCTTCCTACATCGAAAACATGCATGAGAAACCCAGAAGACGGTACACCGAGTGATCGGGAAAGGTTTCTAAAACGCACCTCATTTCTCATCTCCTTGTGCTCGGGTTCGCCATTCCAGCCGCTTTACTAGCAATCTCCCTCCTTAGAGAATCAGCACCTTTAACCTCCTGTTCCCTACAGGTTGCTATGTGTTCTGAGGATGAACGGGAAGAGGGGGAACCAATGAGAGACTAGCTCTAGTTGTTGGGACAGGCACAGGTCACTCTTTTTTCCCATCAGGAAGAAGAATTAACCACAAGCTCAGTCTGCCGCCCGGAAGCAGAATAGGGCCTAAAGCAATCCTGCGCTTTTGCGGCCAGCTCCCAAGGGAGCGAGTTGAAAAATGGAGCTCAGGGGCACTGCAATTCACAAACCTGCAGACTTATAAATGATAACTCTCGTCTACAAATTTATTGAGGGAAGGCAACAAAGAGGATTTGAAAGCAAGGCAGAATGGCAGGAAACAGATTTCAGGAGGCAGATTCGAATCGCCTTTAAAGCACAGGAAAAGCGGCAAAACCTCGACAATGATGCCCTTGGCCAAAAAGGGCGTATGCGTTTTTTCCTGAATATATTCAGGAAAAAACGCATACGCACTTTTTGGCCAACCAAGCAACCTGGAAAGGCAAATCAGCGCTACAAAGAAGTCTCGCTTCCCATCGGTCAAAAGGGCCATGCTGAATAAAGTGTCAAAACCAGAAATGCAGGAAAGGCCACGGAGAAACGGGAGCCTTGCTACGCTGATGGGCGGGATGTAAATTGCCAACAGCCACTCTGGAGAAGTGTACGGTGTGTCCTGAAACATTTACAAAACTCAGCTTAGAGAGCATAGGGCACTTCTACTCATGGGCGTATACATTGGGAAAACTAAAAATCAGCAAGACACAAGCACCCCAAAGTTTAGGGCTGCTCTGTTGACAAGAACCTCCACTTCGTTACACCTTAAATATCCCAGGAAACAGAAAAATGGATAAAGATGTTGTGCTCCTTATGTACAATGGAATATCACTCAGCCATGAAATCAACGTCATAAGGCTAGTAGCAGCATGATGAGTGGATTTAGGTACGACGATTCTAAGTGAAATAAGTCACACAGAAAAAGACACTTATCATAAGATATCACTTATAGAGGGAATGTAAAAACCGCTACCCTTGAACTGAATTACAAAACAGAAAAGAGTCACACGGTTAGAAAACACACTATGGCTGCCTAACGGGAAAGGTGAGGTGGGGTGATGCATAAAACAAGGGTTTCAAATTAGCTCAGATACCGTTCCATAAACCCAATACGTAATAGACAAGACTTACTCCTTGCTCAGGGAACTGGACTCAACACCCCCTATTCACCGCCCAAGAATATATCTGACTAGTAAGAATCTTAAACCCTATGTATTGATATCTCTCTGTAAGTGAGCCAAGTGGGTGTAAAGCTGCATAAACACAGCAGTGAAAAGCAGCTAAACCCCATTATGAAACTCAATTAATTTTAAAAACCCGTGAAACAAAGACAGTGAAAGAGAGAGAAATTCTTACAAAATTCGTTCAGGGGCTGTGATGCCACCTGGATTGACCATATCTAGACCCGCAGCTGATTGAGACATAAGGGTGGACACTCTTGGGGCTGAGAGGTTTCGTGAGGTTGGGTGAGCAAACGCAGACGCTTTAAAGTAATACTGCGTGGTACCCATCCCATGGGTCCCAAATCTCCAGGTTCAAGGGCATCTTCCTACATCGAAAACATGCATGAGAAACCCAGAAGATGGTCCACCGAGTGATCGGGAAATGTTTCTAAAACGCACCTCATTTCTCATCTCCTTGTGCTCGGGTTCGCCATTCCAGCCGCTTTACTAGCAATCTCCCTCCTTGGAGAATCAGCACCTGTAACCTCCTGTTCCATACAGGTTGCAATTTGTCCTGAGGATGAACGGGAAGAGGGGGAACCAATGAGAGACTAGCTCTAGGTGTTGGGACAGGCACAGGTCACTCTTTTTTCCAATCAGGAAGAAGAATTAACCACAAGCTCAGTCTGCCGCCCGGAAGCAGAATAGGGCCTAAAGCAATCCTGCGCTTTTGCGGCCAGCTCCCAAGAGAGCGAGTTGAAAAATGGAGCTCAGGGGCACTGCAATTCACAAACCTGCAGACTTATAAATGATAACTCTCGTCTACAAATATATTGAGGGAAGGCAACAAAGAGGATTTGAAAGCAAGGCAGATTTGCAGGCAACAGATTTCAGGAGGCAGATTCGAATCGCCTTTAAAGCACAGGAAAAGCGGCAAAACCTCGACAATGATGCCCTTGGCCAAAAAGGGCGTATGCGTTTTTTCCTGAATATATTCAGGAAAAAACGCATACGCCCTTTTTGGCCAACCAAGCAACCTGGAAAGGCAAATCAGCGCTACAAAGAAGTCTCGCTTCCCATCGGTCAAAAGGGCCATGCTGAATAAAGTGTCAAAACCAGAAATGCAGGACAGGCCACGGAGAAACGGGAGCCTTGCTACGCTGATGGGCGGGATGTAAATTGCCAACAGCCACTCTGGAGAAGTGTACGGTGTGTCCTGAAACATTTACAAAACTCAGCTTAGAGAGCATAGGGCACTTCCACTCATGGGCGTATACATTGGGAAAACTAAAAATCAGCAAGACACAAGCACCCCAAAGTTTAGGGCTGCTCTGTTGACAAGAACCTCCACTTCGTTACACCTTAAATATCCCAGGAAAGAGAAAAATGGATAAAGATGTTGTGCTCCTTATGTACAATGGAATATCACTCAGCCATGAAATCAACGTCATAAGGCTAGTAGCAGCATGATGAGTGGATTTAGGTACGACGATTCTAAGTGAAATAAGTCACACAGAAAAAGACACTTATCATAAGATATCACTTATAGAGGGAATGTAAAAACCGCTACCCTTGAACTGAATTACAAAACAGAACAGAGTAACACGGTTAGAAAACACACTATGGCTGCCTAACGGGAAAGGTGAGGTGGGGTGATGCATAAAACAAGGGTTTCAAATTAGCTCAGATACCGTTCCATAAACCCAATACGTAATAGACAAGACCTACTCCTTGCTCAGGGAACTGGACTCAACACCCCCTATTCACCGCCCAAGAATATATCTGACTAGTAAGAATCTTAAAACCTATGTATTGATATCTCTCTGTAAGTGAGTCAGGTGGGTGTAAAGCTGCATAAACACAGCAGTGAAAAGCAGCTAAACCCCATTATGAAACTCAATTAATTTTAAAAACCCGTGAAAGAAAGACAGTGAAAGAGAGAGAAATTCTTACAAAATTCGTTCAGGGGCTGTGATGCCACCTGGATTGACCATATCTACACCCGCAGCTGATTGAGACATAAGGGTGGACACTCTTGGGGCTGAGAGGTTTGGTGAGGTTGGGTGAGCAAACGCAGACGCTTTAAAGTAATACTGCGTGGTACCCATCCCATGGGTCCCAAATCTCCAGGTTCAAGGGCATCTTCCTACATCGAAAA
This sequence comes from Eschrichtius robustus, assembly GCF_028021215.1. Lineage (NCBI taxonomy): Eukaryota > Metazoa > Chordata > Mammalia > Artiodactyla > Eschrichtiidae > Eschrichtius > Eschrichtius robustus. The sequence goes on along the minus strand of NC_090830.1, from coordinate 67,081,256 downwards.
CATGCATGAGAAACCCAGAAGATGGTCCACCGAGTGATCAGGAAAGGTTTCTAAAACACACCTCATTTCTCATCTCCTTGTGCTCGGGTTCGCCATTCCAGCCGCTTTATTAGCAATCTCCCTCCTTGGAGAATCAGCACCTTTAACCTCCTGTTCCATACAGTTTGCAATTTGTCCTGAGGATGAACGGGAAGAGGGGGAACCAATGAGAGACTAGCTCTAGGTGTTGGGACAGGCACAGGTCACTCTTTTTTCCCATCAGGAAGAAGAATTAACCACAAGCTCAGTCTGCCGCCCGGAAGCAGAATAGGGCCTAAAGCAATCCTGCGCTTTTGCGGCCAGCTCCCAAGGGAGCGAGTTGAAAAATGGAGCTCAGGGGCACTGCAATTCACAAACCTGCAGACTTATAAATGATAACTCTCGTCTACAAATATATTGAGGGAAGGCAACAAAGAGGATTTGAAAGCAAGGCAGAATTGCAGGAAACAGATTTCAGGAGGCAGATTCAAATCGCCTTTAAAGCACAGGAAAAGCGGCAAAACCTCGACAATGATGCCCTTGGCCAAAAAGGGCGTATGCGTTTTTTCCTGAATATATTCAGGAAAAAACGCATACGACCTTTTTGGCCAACCAAGCAACCTGGAAAGGCAAATCAGCGCTACAAAGAAGTCTCGCTTCCCATCGGTCAAAAGGGCCATGCTGAATAAAGTGTCAAAACCAGAAATGCAGGACAGGCCACGGAGAAACGGGAGCCTTGCTACGCTGATGGGCGGGATGTAAATTGCCAACAGCCACTCTGGAGAAGTGTACGGTGTGTCCTGAAACATTTACAAAACTCAGCTTAGAGAGCATAGGGCACTTCCACTCATGGGCGTATAAATTGGGAAAACTAAAAATCAGCAAGACACAAGCACCCCAAAGTTTAGGGCTGCTCTGTTAACAAGAACCTCCACTTCGTTACACCTTAAATATCCCAGGAAAGAGAAAAATGGATAAAGAAGTTGTGGTCCTTATGTACAATGGAATATCACTCAGCCATGAAATCAACGTCATAAGGCTAGTAGCAGCATGATGAGTGGATTTAGGTACGACGATTCTACGTGCAATAAGTCACACAGAAAAAGACACTTATCATAAGTTATCACCTATAGAGGGAATGTAAAAACCGCTACGCTTGAACTGAATTACAAAACAGAACAGATTCACACGGTTAGAAAACACACTATGGCTGCCTAACGGGAAAGGTGAGGTGGGGTGATGCATAAAACAAGGGTTTCAAATTAGCTCAGATACCGTTCCATAAACCCAATACGTAATAGACAAGACCTACTCCTTGCTCAGGGAACTGGACTCAACACCCCCTATTCACCGCCCAAGATTATATCTGACTAGTAAGAATCTTAAAACCTATGTATTGATATCTCTCTGTAAGTGAGTCAAGTGGGTGTAAAGCTGCATAAACACAGCAGTGAAAAGCAGCTAAACCCCATTATAAAACTCAATTAATTTTAAAAACCCGTGAAACAAAGACAGTGAAAGGGAGAGAAATTCTTACAAAATTCGTTCAGGCGCTGTGATGCCACCTGGATTGACCATATCTAGACCCGCAGCTGATTGAGACATAAGGGTGGACACTCTTGGGGCTGAGGGGTTTGGTGAGGTTGGGTGAGCAAACGCAGACGCTTTAAAGTAATACTGCGTGGTACCCATCCCATGGGTCCCAAATCTCCAGGTTCAAGGGCATCTTCCTACATCGAAAACATGCATGAGAAACCCAGAAGACGGTCCACCGAGTGATTGGGAAAGGTTTCTAAAACGCACCTCATTTCTCATCTCCTTGTGCTCGGGTTCGCCATTCCAGCCGCTTTACTAGCAATCTCCCTCCTTGGAGAATCAGCACCTTTAACCTCCTGTTCCATACAGGTGGCAATTTGAACTGAGGGTGAACGGGAAGACGGGGAACCAATGAGAGACTAGCTCTAGGTGTTGGGACAGGCACAGGTCACTCTATTTTCCCATCAGGAAGAAGAATTAACCACAGGCTCAGTCTGCCGCCCGGAAGCAGAATAGGGCCTAAAGCAATCCTGCGCTTTTGCGGCCAGCTCCCAAGGGAGCGAGTTGAAAAATGGAGCTCGGGGGCACTGCAAATCACAAACCTGCAGACTTATAAATGATAACTCTCGTCTACAAATTTATTGAGGGAAGGCAACAAAGAGGATTTGAAAGCAAGGCAGAATGGCAGGAAATAGATTTCAGGAGGCAGATTCGAATCGCCTTTAAAGCACAGGAAAAGCGGCAAAACCTCGACAATGATGCCCTTGGCCAAAAAGGGCGTATGCGTTTTTTCCTGAATATATTCAGGAAAAAACGCATACGCCCTTTTTGGCCAACCAAGCAACCTGGAAAGGCAAATCAGCGCTACAAAGAAGTCTCGCTTCCCATCGGTCAAAAGGGCCATGCTGAATAAAGTGTCAAAACCAGAAATGCAGGAAAGGCCACGGAGAAACGGGAGCCTTGCTACGCTGATGGGCGGGATGTAAATTGCCAACAGCCACTCTGGAGAAGTGTACGGTGTGTCCTGAAACATTTACAAAACTCAGCTTAGAGAGCATAGGGCACTTCCACTCATGGGCGTATACATTGGGAAAACTAAAAATCAGCAAGACACAAGCACCCCAAAGTTTAGGGCTGCTCTGTTGACAAGAACCTCCACTTCGTTACACCTTAAATATCCCAGGAAAGAGAAAAATGGATAAAGATGTTGTGCTCCTTATGTACAATGGAATATCACTCAGCCATGAAATCAACGTCATAAGGCTAGTAGCAGCATGATGAGTGGATTTAGGTACGACGATTCTAAGTGAAATAAGTCACACAGAAAAAGACACTTATCATAAGATATCACTTATAGAGGGAATGTAAAAACCGCTACCCTTGAACTGAATTACAAAACAGAACAGAGTCACACGGTTAGAAAACACACTATGGCTGCCTAACGGGAAAGGTGAGGTGGGGTGATGCATAAAACAAGGGTTTCAAATTAGCTCAGATACCGTTCCATAAACCCAATACGTAATAGACAAGACCTACTCCTTGCTCAGGGAACTGGACTCAACACCCCCTATTCACCGCCCAAGAGTATATCTGACTAGTAAGAATCTTAAAACCTATGTATTGATATCTCTCTGTAAGTGAGTCAAGTGGGTGTAAAGCTGCATAAACACAGCAGTGAAAAGCAGCTAAACCCCATTATAAAACTCAATTAATTTTAAAAACCCGTGAAACAAAGACAGTGAAAGGGAGAGAAATTCTTACAAAATTCGTTCAGGCGCTGTGATGCCACCTGGATTGACCATATCTAGACCCGCAGCTGATTGAGTCATAAGGGTGGACACTCTTGGGGCTGAGGGGTTTGGTGAGGTTCGGTGAGCAAACGCAGACGCTTTAAAGTAATACTGCATGGTACCCATCCCATGGGTCCCAAATCTCCAGGTTCAAGGGCATCTTCCTACATCGAAAACATGCATGAGAAACCCAGAAGACGGTCCACCGAGTGATTGGGACAGGTTTCTAAAACGCACCTAATTTCTCATCTCCTTGTGCTCGGGTTCGCCATTCCAGCCGCTTTACTAGCAATCTCCCTCCTTGGAGAATCAGCACCTGTAACCTCCTGTTCCATACAGGTTGCAATTTGTCCTGAGGATGAACGGGAAGAGGGGGAACCAATGAGAGACTAGCTCTAGGTGTTGGGACAGGCACAGGTCACTCTTTTTTCCAATCAGGAAGAAGAATTAACCACAAGCTCAGTCTGCCGCCCGGAAGCAGAATAGGGCCTAAAGCAATCCTGCGCTTTTGCGGCCAGCTCCCAAGAGAGCGAGTTGAAAAATGGAGCTCAGGGGCACTGCAATTCACAAACCTGCAGACTTATAAATGATAACTCTCGTCTACAAATATATTGAGGGAAGGCAACAAAGAGGATTTGAAAGCAAGGCAGATTTGCAGGCAACAGATTTCAGGAGGCAGATTCGAATCGCCTTTAAAGCACAGGAAAAGCGGCAAAACCTCGACAATGATGCCCTTGGCCAAAAAGGGCGTATGCGTTTTTTCCTGAATATATTCAGGAAAAAACGCATACGCACTTTTTGGCCAACCAAGCAACCTGGAAAGGCAAATCAGCGCTACAAAGAAGTCTCGCTTCCCATCGGTCAAAAGGGCCATGCTGAATAAAGTGTCAAAACCAGAAATGCAGGACAGGCCACGGAGAAACGGGAGCCTTGCTACGCTGATGGGCGGGATGTAAATTGCCAACAGCCACTCTGGAGAAGTGTACGGTGTGTCCTGAAACATTTACAAAACTCAGCTTAGAGAGCATAGGGCACTTCCACTCATGGGCGTGTACATTGGGAAAACTAAAAATCAGCAAGACACAAGCACCCCAAAGTTTAGGGCTGCTCTGTTGACAAGAACCTCCACTTCGTTACACCTTAAATATCCCAGGAAACAGAAAAATGGATAAAGATGTTGTGCTCCTTATGTACAATGGAATATCACTCAGCCATGAAATCAACGTCATAAGGCTAGTAGCAGCATGATGAGTGGATTTAGGTACGACGATTCTAAGTGAAATAAGTCACACAGAAAAAGACACTTATCATAAGATATCACTTATAGAGGGAATGTAAAAACCGCTACCCTTGAACTGAATTACAAAACAGAACAGAGTCACACGGTTAGAAAACACACTATGGCTGCCTAACGGGAAAGGTGAGGTGGGGTGATGCATAAAACAAGGGTTTCAAATTAGCTCAGATACCGTTCCATAAACCCAATACGTAATAGACAAGACTTACTCCTTGCTCAGGGAACTGGACTCAACACCCCCTATTCACCGCCCAAGAATATATCTGACTAGTAAGAATCTTAAAACCTATGTATTGATATCTCTCTGTAAGTGAGCCAAGTGGGTGTAAAGCTGCATAAACACAGCAGTGAAAAGCAGCTAAACCCCATTATGAAACTCAATTAATTTTAAAAACCCGTGAAACAAAGACAGTGTAAGAGAGAGAAATTCTTACAAAATTCGTTCAGGGGCTGTGATGCCACCTGGATTGACCATATCTAGACCCGCAGCTGATTGAGACATAAGGGTGGACACTCTTGGGGCTGAGAGGTTTCGTGAGGTTGGGTGAGCAAACGCAGACGCTTTAAAATAATACTGCGTGGTACCCATCCCATGGGTCCCAAATCTCCAGGTTCAAGGGCATCTTCCTACATCGAAAACATGCATGAGAAACCCAGAAGATGGTCCACCGAGTGATCGGGAAAGGTTTCTAAAACGCACCTCATTTCTCATCTCCTTGTGCTCGGGTTCGCCATTACAGCCGCTTTACTAGCAATCTCCCTCCTTGGAGAATCAGCACCTGTAACCTCCTGTTCCATACAGGTTGCAATTTGTCCTGAGGATGAACGGGAAGAGGGGGAACCAATGAGAGACTAGCTCTAGGTGTTGGGACAGGCACAGGTCACTCTTTTTTCCAATCAGGAAGAAGAATTAACCACAAGCTCAGTCTGCCGCCCGGAAGCAGAATAGGGCCTAAAGCAATCCTGCGCTTTTGCGGCCAGCTCCCAAGAGAGCGAGTTGAAAAATGGAGCTCAGGGGCACTGCAATTCACAAACCTGCAGACTTATAAATGATAACTCTCGTCTACAAATATATTGAGGGAAGGCAACAAAGAGGATTTGAAAGCAAGGCAGATTTGCAGGCAACAGATTTCAGGAGGCAGATTCGAATCGCCTTTAAAGCACAGGAAAAGCGGCAAAACCTCGACAATGATGCCCTTGGCCAAAAAGGGCGTATGCGTTTTTTCCTGAATATATTCAGGAAAAAACGCATACGCCCTTTTTGGCCAACCAAGCAACCTGGAAAGGCAAATCAGCGCTACAAAGAAGTCTCGCTTCCCATCGGTCAAAAGGGCCATGCTGAATAAAGTGTCAAAACCAGAAATGCAGGACAGGCCACGGAGAAACGGGAGCCTTGCTACGCTGATGGGCGGGATGTAAATTGCCAACAGCCACTCTGGAGAAGTGTACGGTGTGTCCTGAAACATTTACAAAACTCAGCTTAGAGAGCATAGGGCACTTCCACTCATGGGCGTATACATTGGGAAAACTAAAAATCAGCAAGACACAAGCACCCCAAAGTTTAGGGCTGCTCTGTTGACAAGAACCTCCACTTCGTTACACCTTAAATATCCCAGGAAAGAGAAAAATGGATAAAGATGTTGTGCTCCTTATGTACAATGGAATATCACTCAGCCATGAAATCAACGTCATAAGGCTAGTAGCAGCATGATGAGTGGATTTAGGTACGACGATTCTAAGTGAAATAAGTCACACAGAAAAAGACACTTATCATAAGATATCACTTATAGAGGGAATGTAAAAACCGCTACCCTTGAACTGAATTACAAAACAGAACAGAGTAACACGGTTAGAAAACACACTATGGCTGCCTAACGGGAAAGGTGAGGTGGGGTGATGCATAAAACAAGGGTTTCAAATTAGCTCAGATACCGTTCCATAAACCCAATACGTAATAGACAAGACCTACTCCTTGCTCAGGGAACTGGACTCAACACCCCCTATTCACCGCCCAAGAATATATCTGACTAGTAAGAATCTTAAAACCTATGTATTGATATCTCTCTGTAAGTGAGTCAGGTGGGTGTAAAGCTGCATAAACACAGCAGTGAAAAGCAGCTAAACCCCATTATGAAACTCAATTAATTTTAAAAACCCGTGAAAGAAAGACAGTGAAAGAGAGAGAAATTCTTACAAAATTCGTTCAGGGGCTGTGATGCCACCTGGATTGACCATATCTACACCCGCAGCTGATTGAGACATAAGGGTGGACACTCTTGGGGCTGAGAGGTTTGGTGAGGTTGGGTGAGCAAACGCAGACGCTTTAAAGTAATACTGCGTGGTACCCATCCCATGGGTCCCAAATCTCCAGGTTCAAGGGCATCTTCCTACATCGAAAACATGCATGAGAAACCCAGAAGATGGTCCACCGAGTGATCAGGAAAGGTTTCTAAAACACACCTCATTTCTCATCTCCTTGTGCTCGGGTTCGCCATTCCAGCCGCTTTATTAGCAATCTCCCTCCTTGGAGAATCAGCACCTTTAACCTCCTGTTCCATACAGTTTGCAATTTGTCCTGAGGATGAACGGGAAGAGGGGGAACCAATGAGAGACTAGCTCTAGGTGTTGGGACAGGCACAGGTCACTCTTTTTTCCCATCAGGAAGAAGAATTAACCACAAGCTCAGTCTGCCGCCCGGAAGCAGAATAGGGCCTAAAGCAATCCTGCGCTTTTGCGGCCAGCTCCCAAGGGAGCGAGTTGAAAAATGGAGCTCAGGGGCACTGCAATTCACAAACCTGCAGACTTATAAATGATAACTCTCGTCTACAAATATATTGAGGGAAGGCAACAAAGAGGATTTGAAAGCAAGGCAGAATTGCAGGAAACAGATTTCAGGAGGCAGATTCAAATCGCCTTTAAAGCACAGGAAAAGCGGCAAAACCTCGACAATGATGCCCTTGGCCAAAAAGGGCGTATGCGTTTTTTCCTGAATATATTCAGGAAAAAACGCATACGACCTTTTTGGCCAACCAAGCAACCTGGAAAGGCAAATCAGCGCTACAAAGAAGTCTCGCTTCCCATCGGTCAAAAGGGCCATGCTGAATAAAGTGTCAAAACCAGAAATGCAGGACAGGCCACGGAGAAACGGGAGCCTTGCTACGCTGATGGGCGGGATGTAAATTGCCAACAGCCACTCTGGAGAAGTGTACGGTGTGTCCTGAAACATTTACAAAACTCAGCTTAGAGAGCATAGGGCACTTCCACTCATGGGCGTATAAATTGGGAAAACTAAAAATCAGCAAGACACAAGCACCCCAAAGTTTAGGGCTGCTCTGTTAACAAGAACCTCCACTTCGTTACACCTTAAATATCCCAGGAAAGAGAAAAATGGATAAAGAAGTTGTGGTCCTTATGTACAATGGAATATCACTCAGCCATGAAATCAACGTCATAAGGCTAGTAGCAGCATGATGAGTGGATTTAGGTACGACGATTCTACGTGCAATAAGTCACACAGAAAAAGACACTTATCATAAGTTATCACCTATAGAGGGAATGTAAAAACCGCTACGCTTGAACTGAATTACAAAACAGAACAGATTCACACGGTTAGAAAACACACTATGGCTGCCTAACGGGAAAGGTGAGGTGGGGTGATGCATAAAACAAGGGTTTCAAATTAGCTCAGATACCGTTCCATAAACCCAATACGTAATAGACAAGACCTACTCCTTGCTCAGGGAACTGGACTCAACACCCCCTATTCACCGCCCAAGATTATATCTGACTAGTAAGAATCTTAAAACCTATGTATTGATATCTCTCTGTAAGTGAGTCAAGTGGGTGTAAAGCTGCATAAACACAGCAGTGAAAAGCAGCTAAACCCCATTATAAAACTCAATTAATTTTAAAAACCCGTGAAACAAAGACAGTGAAAGGGAGAGAAATTCTTACAAAATTCGTTCAGGCGCTGTGATGCCACCTGGATTGACCATATCTAGACCCGCAGCTGATTGAGACATAAGGGTGGACACTCTTGGGGCTGAGGGGTTTGGTGAGGTTGGGTGAGCAAACGCAGACGCTTTAAAGTAATACTGCGTGGTACCCATCCCATGGGTCCCAAATCTCCAGGTTCAAGGGCATCTTCCTACATCGAAAACATGCATGAGAAACCCAGAAGACGGTCCACCGAGTGATTGGGAAAGGTTTCTAAAACGCACCTCATTTCTCATCTCCTTGTGCTCGGGTTCGCCATTCCAGCCGCTTTACTAGCAATCTCCCTCCTTGGAGAATCAGCACCTTTAACCTCCTGTTCCATACAGGTGGCAATTTGAACTGAGGGTGAACGGGAAGACGGGGAACCAATGAGAGACTAGCTCTAGGTGTTGGGACAGGCACAGGTCACTCTATTTTCCCATCAGGAAGAAGAATTAACCACAGGCTCAGTCTGCCGCCCGGAAGCAGAATAGGGCCTAAAGCAATCCTGCGCTTTTGCGGCCAGCTCCCAAGGGAGCGAGTTGAAAAATGGAGCTCGGGGGCACTGCAAATCACAAACCTGCAGACTTATAAATGATAACTCTCGTCTACAAATTTATTGAGGGAAGGCAACAAAGAGGATTTGAAAGCAAGGCAGAATGGCAGGAAATAGATTTCAGGAGGCAGATTCGAATCGCCTTTAAAGCACAGGAAAAGCGGCAAAACCTCGACAATGATGCCCTTGGCCAAAAAGGGCGTATGCGTTTTTTCCTGAATATATTCAGGAAAAAACGCATACGCCCTTTTTGGCCAACCAAGCAACCTGGAAAGGCAAATCAGCGCTACAAAGAAGTCTCGCTTCCCATCGGTCAAAAGGGCCATGCTGAATAAAGTGTCAAAACCAGAAATGCAGGAAAGGCCACGGAGAAACGGGAGCCTTGCTACGCTGATGGGCGGGATGTAAATTGCCAACAGCCACTCTGGAGAAGTGTACGGTGTGTCCTGAAACATTTACAAAACTCAGCTTAGAGAGCATAGGGCACTTCCACTCATGGGCGTATACATTGGGAAAACTAAAAATCAGCAAGACACAAGCACCCCAAAGTTTAGGGCTGCTCTGTTGACAAGAACCTCCACTTCGTTACACCTTAAATATCCCAGGAAAGAGAAAAATGGATAAAGATGTTGTGCTCCTTATGTACAATGGAATATCACTCAGCCATGAAATCAACGTCATAAGGCTAGTAGCAGCATGATGAGTGGATTTAGGTACGACGATTCTAAGTGAAATAAGTCACACAGAAAAAGACACTTATCATAAGATATCACTTATAGAGGGAATGTAAAAACCGCTACCCTTGAACTGAATTACAAAACAGAACAGAGTCACACGGTTAGAAAACACACTATGGCTGCCTAACGGGAAAGGTGAGGTGGGGTGATGCATAAAACAAGGGTTTCAAATTAGCTCAGATACCGTTCCATAAACCCAATACGTAATAGACAAGACCTACTCCTTGCTCAGGGAACTGGACTCAACACCCCCTATTCACCGCCCAAGAGTATATCTGACTAGTAAGAATCTTAAAACCTATGTATTGATATCTCTCTGTAAGTGAGTCAAGTGGGTGTAAAGCTGCATAAACACAGCAGTGAAAAGCAGCTAAACCCCATTATAAAACTCAATTAATTTTAAAAACCCGTGAAACAAAGACAGTGAAAGGGAGAGAAATTCTTACAAAATTCGTTCAGGCGCTGTGATGCCACCTGGATTGACCATATCTAGACCCGCAGCTGATTGAGTCATAAGGGTGGACACTCTTGGGGCTGAGGGGTTTGGTGAGGTTCGGTGAGCAAACGCAGACGCTTTAAAGTAATACTGCATGGTACCCATCCCATGGGTCCCAAATCTCCAGGTTCAAGGGCATCTTCCTACATCGAAAACATGCATGAGAAACCCAGAAGACGGTCCACCGAGTGATTGGGACAGGTTTCTAAAACGCACCTAATTTCTCATCTCCTTGTGCTCGGGTTCGCCATTCCAGCCGCTTTACTAGCAATCTCCCTCCTTGGAGAATCAGCACCTGTAACCTCCTGTTCCATACAGGTTGCAATTTGTCCTGAGGATGAACGGGAAGAGGGGGAACCAATGAGAGACTAGCTCTAGGTGTTGGGACAGGCACAGGTCACTCTTTTTTCCAATCAGGAAGAAGAATTAACCACAAGCTCAGTCTGCCGCCCGGAAGCAGAATAGGGCCTAAAGCAATCCTGCGCTTTTGCGGCCAGCTCCCAAGAGAGCGAGTTGAAAAATGGAGCTCAGGGGCACTGCAATTCACAAACCTGCAGACTTATAAATGATAACTCTCGTCTACAAATATATTGAGGGAAGGCAACAAAGAGGATTTGAAAGCAAGGCAGATTTGCAGGCAACAGATTTCAGGAGGCAGATTCGAATCGCCTTTAAAGCACAGGAAAAGCGGCAAAACCTCGACAATGATGCCCTTGGCCAAAAAGGGCGTATGCGTTTTTTCCTGAATATATTCAGGAAAAAACGCATACGCACTTTTTGGCCAACCAAGCAACCTGGAAAGGCAAATCAGCGCTACAAAGAAGTCTCGCTTCCCATCGGTCAAAAGGGCCATGCTGAATAAAGTGTCAAAACCAGAAATGCAGGACAGGCCACGGAGAAACGGGAGCCTTGCTACGCTGATGGGCGGGATGTAAATTGCCAACAGCCACTCTGGAGAAGTGTACGGTGTGTCCTGAAACATTTACAAAACTCAGCTTAGAGAGCATAGGGCACTTCCACTCATGGGCGTGTACATTGGGAAAACTAAAAATCAGCAAGACACAAGCACCCCAAAGTTTAGGGCTGCTCTGTTGACAAGAACCTCCACTTCGTTACACCTTAAATATCCCAGGAAACAGAAAAATGGATAAAGATGTTGTGCTCCTTATGTACAATGGAATATCACTCAGCCATGAAATCAACGTCATAAGGCTAGTAGCAGCATGATGAGTGGATTTAGGTACGACGATTCTAAGTGAAATAAGTCACACAGAAAAAGACACTTATCATAAGATATCACTTATAGAGGGAATGTAAAAACCGCTACCCTTGAACTGAATTACAAAACAGAACAGAGTCACACGGTTAGAAAACACACTATGGCTGCCTAACGGGAAAGGTGAGGTGGGGTGATGCATAAAACAAGGGTTTCAAATTAGCTCAGATACCGTTCCATAAACCCAATACGTAATAGACAAGACTTACTCCTTGCTCAGGGAACTGGACTCAACACCCCCTATTCACCGCCCAAGAATATATCTGACTAGTAAGAATCTTAAAACCTATGTATTGATATCTCTCTGTAAGTGAGCCAAGTGGGTGTAAAGCTGCATAAACACAGCAGTGAAAAGCAGCTAAACCCCATTATGAAACTCAATTAATTTTAAAAACCCGTGAAACAAAGACAGTGTAAGAGAGAGAAATTCTTACAAAATTCGTTCAGGGGCTGTGATGCCACCTGGATTGACCATATCTAGACCCGCAGCTGATTGAGACATAAGGGTGGACACTCTTGGGGCTGAGAGGTTTCGTGAGGTTGGGTGAGCAAACGCAGACGCTTTAAAATAATACTGCGTGGTACCCATCCCATGGGTCCCAAATCTCCAGGTTCAAGGGCATCTTCCTACATCGAAAACATGCATGAGAAACCCAGAAGATGGTCCACCGAGTGATCGGGAAAGGTTTCTAAAACGCACCTCATTTCTCATCTCCTTGTGCTCGGGTTCGCCATTACAGCCGCTTTACTAGCAATCTCCCTCCTTGGAGAATCAGCACCTGTAACCTCCTGTTCCATACAGGTTGCAATTTGTCCTGAGGATGAACGGGAAGAGGGGGAACCAATGAGAGACTAGCTCTAGGTGTTGGGACAGGCACAGGTCACTCTTTTTTCCAATCAGGAAGAAGAATTAACCACAAGCTCAGTCTGCCGCCCGGAAGCAGAATAGGGCCTAAAGCAATCCTGCGCTTTTGCGGCCAGCTCCCAAGAGAGCGAGTTGAAAAATGGAGCTCAGGGGCACTGCAATTCACAAACCTGCAGACTTATAAATGATAACTCTCGTCTACAAATATATTGAGGGAAGGCAACAAAGAGGATTTGAAAGCAAGGCAGATTTGCAGGCAACAGATTTCAGGAGGCAGATTCGAATCGCCTTTAAAGCACAGGAAAAGCGGCAAAACCTCGACAATGATGCCCTTGGCCAAAAAGGGCGTATGCGTTTTTTCCTGAATATATTCAGGAAAAAACGCATACGCACTTTTTGGCCAACCAAGCAACCTGGAAAGGCAAATCAGCGCTACAAAGAAGTCTCGCTTCCCATCGGTCAAAAGGGCCATGCTGAATAAAGTGTCAAAACCAGAAATGCAGGACAGGCCACGGAGAAACGGGAGCCTTGCTACGCTGATGGGCGGGATGTAAATTGCCAACAGCCACTCTGGAGAAGTGTACGGTGTGTCCTGAAACATTTACAAAACTCAGCTTAGAGAGCATAGGGCACTTCCACTCATGGGCGTATACATTGGGAAAACTAAAAATCAGCAAGACACAAGCACCCCAAAGTTTAGGGCTGCTCTGTTGACAAGAACCTCCACTTCGTTACACCTTAAATATCCCAGGAAACAGAAAAATGGATAAAGATGTTGTGCTCCTTATGTACAATGGAATATCACTCAGCCATGAAATCAACGTCATAAGGCTAGTAGCAGCATGATGAGTGGATTTAGGTACGACAATTCTAAGTGAAATAAGTCACACAGAAAAAGACACTTATCATAAGATATCACTTATAGAGGGAATGTAAAAACCGCTACCCTTGAACTGAATTACAAAACAGAACAGAGTCACACGGTTAGAAAACACACTATGGCTGCCTAACGGGAAAGGTGAGGTGGGGTGATGCATAAAACAAGGGTTTCAAATTAGCTCAGATACCGTTCCATAAACCCAATACGTAATAGACAAGACCTACTCCTTGCTCAGGGAACTGGACTCAACACCCCCTATTCACCGCCCAAGAATATATCTGACTAGTAAGAATCTTAAAACCTATGTATTGATATCTCTCTGTAAGTGAGTCAGGTGGGTGTAAAGCTGCATAAACACAGCAGTGAAAAGCAGCTAAACCCCATTATGAAACTCAATTAATTTTAAAAACCCGTGAAACAAAGACAGTGAAAGAGAGAGAAATTCTTACAAAATTCGTTCAGGGGCTGTGATGCCACCTGGATTGACCATATCTAGACCCGCAGCTGATTGAGACATAAGGGTGGACACTCTTGGGGCTGAGAGGTTTGGTGAGGTTTTGTGAGCAAACGCAGACGCTTTAAAGTAATACTGCGTGGTACCCATCCCATGGGTCCCAAATCTCCAGGTTCAAGGGCATCTTCCTACATCGAAAACATGCATGAGAAACCCAGAAGATGGTCCACCGAGTGATCAGGAAAGGTTTCTAAAACACACCTCATTTCTCATCTCCTTGTGCTCGGGTTCGCCATTCCAGCCGCTTTATTAGCAATCTCCCTCCTTGGAGAATCAGCACCTTTAACCTCCTGTTCCATACAGTTTGCAATTTGTCCTGAGGATGAACGGGAAGAGGGGGAACCAATGAGAGACTAGCTCTAGGTGTTGGGACAGGCACAGGTCACTCTTTTTTCCCATCAGGAAGAAGAATTAACCACAAGCTCAGTCTGCCGCCCGGAAGCAGAATAGGGCCTAAAGCAATCCTGCGCTTTTGCGGCCAGCTCCCAAGGGAGCGAGTTGAAAAATGGAGCTCAGGGGCACTGCAATTCACAAACCTGCAGACTTATAAATGATAACTCTCGTCTACAAATATATTGAGGGAAGGCAACAAAGAGGATTTGAAAGCAAGGCAGAATTGCAGGAAACAAATTTCAGGAGGCAGATTCAAATCGCCTTTAAAGCACAGGAAAAGCGGCAAAACCTCGACAATGATGCCCTTGGCCAAAAAGGGCGTATGCGTTTTTTCCTGAATATATTCAGGAAAAAACGCATACGCCCTTTTTGGCCAACCAAGCAACCTGGAAAGGCAAATCAGCGCTACAAAGAAGTCTCGCTTCCCATCGGTCAAAAGGGCCATGCTGAATAAAGTGTCAAAACCAGAAATGCAGGACAGGCCACGGAGAAACGGGAGCCTTGCTACGCTGATGGGCGGGATGTAAATTGCCAACAGCCACTCTGGAGAAGTGTACGGTGTGTCCTGAAACATTTACAAAACTCAGCTTAGAGAGCATAGGGCACTTCCACTCATGGGCGTATAAATTGGGAAAACTAAAAATCAGCAAGACACAAGCACCCCAAAGTTTAGGGCTGCTCTGTTGACAAGAACCTCCACTTCGTTACACCTTAAATATCCCAGGAAAGAGAAAAATGGATAAAGATGTTGTGCTCCTTATGTACAATGGAATATCACTCAGCCATGAAATCAACGTCATAAGGCTAGTAGCAGCATGATGAGTGGATTTAGGTACGACGATTCTAAGTGAAATAAGTCACACAGAAAAAGACACTTATCATAAGATATCACTTATAGAGGGAATGTAAAAACCGCTACCCTTGAACTGAATTACAAAACAGAACAGAGTCACACGGTTAGAAAACACACTATGGCTGCCTAACGGGAATGGTGAGGTGGGGTGATGCATAAAACAAGGGTTTCAAATTAGCTCAGATACCGTTCCATAAACCCAATACGTAATAGACAAGACCTACTCCTTGCTCAGGGAACTGGATTCAACACCCCCTATTCACCGCCCAAGAATATATCTGACTAGTAAGAATCTTAAAACCTATGTATTGATATCTCTCTGTAAGTGAGTCAGGTGGGTGTAAAGCTGCATAAACACAGCAGTGAAAAGCAGCTAAACCCCATTATGAAACTCAATTAATTTTAAAAACCCGTGAAACAAAGACAGTGAAAGAGAGAGAAATTCTTACAAAATTCGTTCAGGGGCTGTGATGCCACCTGGATTGACCATATCTAGACCCGCAGCTGATTGAGACATAAGGGTGGACACTCTTGGGGCTGAGAGGTTTGGTGAGGTTGGGTGAGCAAACGCAGACGCTTTAAAGTAATACTGCGTGGTACCCATCCCATGGGTCCCAAATCTCCAGGTTCAAGGGCATCTTCCTACATCGAAAACATGCATGAGAAACCAAGAAGATGGTCCACCGAGTGATCAGGAAAGGTTTCTAAAACACACCTCATTTCTCATCTCCTTGTGCTCGGGTTCGCCATTCCAGCCGCTTTATTAGCAATCTCCCTCCTTGGAGAATCAGCACCTTTAACCTCCTGTTCCATACAGTTTGCAAATTGTCCTGAGGATGAACGGGAAGAGGGGGAACCGATGAGAGACTAGCTCTAGGTGTTGGGACAGGCACAGGTCACTCTTTTTTCCCATCAGGAAGAAGAATTAACCACAAGCTCAGTCTGCCGCCCGGAAGCAGAATAGGGCCTAAAGCAATCCTGCGCTTTTGCGGCCAGCTCCCAAGGGAGCGAGTTGAAAAATGGAGCTCGGGGGCACTGCAATTCACAAACCTGCAGACTTATAAATGATAACTCTCGTCTACAAATATATTGAGGGAAGGCAACAAAGAGGATTTGAAAGCAAGGCAGAATTGCAGGAAACAGATTTCAGGAGGCAGATTCAAATCGCCTTTAAAGCACAGGAAAAGCGGCAAAACCTCGACAATGATGCCCTTGGCCAAAAAGGGCGTATGCGTTTTTTCCTGAATATATTCAGGAAAAAACGCATACGCCCTTTTTGGCCAACCAAGCAACCTGGAAAGGCAAATCAGCGCTACAAAGAAGTCTCGCTTCCCATCGGTCAAAAGGGCCATGCTGAATAAAGTGTCAAAACCAGAAATGCAGGACAGGCCACGGAGAAACGGGAGCCTTGCTACGCTGATGGGCGGGATGTAAATTGCCAACAGCCACTCTGGAGAAGTGTACGGTGTGTCCTGAAACATTTACAAAACTCAGCTTAGAGAGCATAGGGCACTTCCACTCATGGGCGTATAAATTGGGAAAACTAAAAATCAGCAAGACACAAGCACCCCAAAGTTTAGGGCTGCTCTGTTGACAAGAACCTCCACTTCGTTACACCTTAAATATCCCAGGAAAGAGAAAAATGGATAAAGAAGTTGTGGTCCTTATGTACAATGGAATATCACTCAGCCATGAAATCAACGTCATAAGGCTAGTAGCAGCATGATGAGTGGATTTAGGTACGACAATTCTAACTCAAATAAGTCACACAGAAAAAGACACTTATCATAAGTTATCACCTATAGAGGGAATGTAAAAACCCCTACCCTTGAACTGAATTACAAAACAGAACAGATTCACACGGTTAGAAAACACACTATGGCTGCCTAACGGGAAAGGTGAGGTGGGGTGATGCATAAAACAAGGGTTTCAAATTAGCTCAGATACCGTTCCATAAACCCAATACGTAATAGACAAGACCTACTCCTTGCTCAGGGAACTGGACTCAACACCCCCTATTCACCGCCCAAGATTATATCTGACTAGTAAGAATCTTAAAACCTATGTATTGATATCTCTCTGTAAGTGAGTCAAGTGGGTGTAAAGCTGCATAAACACAGCAGTGAAAAGCAGCTAAACCCCATTATAAAACTCAATTAATTTTAAAAACCCGTGAAACAAAGACAGTGAAAGGGAGAGAAATTCTTACAAAATTCGTTCAGGCGCTGTGATGCCACCTGGATTGACCATATCTAGACCCGCAGCTGATTGAGACATAAGGGTGGACACTCTTGGGGCTGAGGGGTTTGGTGAGGTTGGGTGAGCAAACGCAGACGCTTTAAAGTAATACTGCGTGGTACCCATCCCATGGGTCCCAAATCTCCAGGTTCAAGGGCATCTTCCTACATCGAAAACATGCATGAGAAACCCAGAAGACGGTCCACCGAGTGATTGGGAAAGGTTTCTAAAACGCACCTCATTTCTCATCTCCTTGTGCTCGGGTTCGCCATTCCAGCCGCTTTACTAGCAATCTCCCTCCTTGGAGAATCAGCACCTTTAACCTCCTGTTCCATACAGGTGGCAATTTGAACTGAGGGTGAACGGGAAGACGGGGAACCAATGAGAGACTAGCTCTAGGTGTTGGGACAGGCACAGGTCACTCTATTTTCCCATCAGGAAGAAGAATTAACCACAGGCTCAGTCTGCCGCCCGGAAGCAGAATAGGGCCTAAAGCAATCCTGCGCTTTTGCGGCCAGCTCCCAAGGGAGCGAGTTGAAAAATGGAGCTCGGGGGCACTGCAATTCACAAACCTGCAGACTTATAAATGAAAACTCTCGTCTACAAATTTATTGAGGGAAGGCAACAAAGAGGATTTGAAAGCAAGGCAGAATGGCAGGAAACAGATTTCAGGAGGCAGATTCGAATCGCCTTTAAAGCACAGGAAAAGCGGCAAAACCTCGACAATGATGCCCTTGGCCAAAAAGGGCGTATGCGTTTTTTCCTGAATATATTCAGGAAAAAACGCATACGCACTTTTTGGCCAACCAAGCAACCTGGAAAGGCAAATCAGCGCTACAAAGAAGTCTCGCTTCCCATCGGTCAAAAGGGCCATGCTGAATAAAGTGTCAAAACCAGAAATGCAGGAAAGGCCACGGAGAAACGGGAGCCTTGCTACGCTGATGGGCGGGATGTAAATTGCCAACAGCCACTCTGGAGAAGTGTACGGTGTGTCCTGAAACATTTACAAAACTCAGCTTAGAGAGCATAGGGCACTTCCACTCATGGGCGTATACATTGGGAAAACTAAAAATCAGCAAGACACAAGCACCCCAAAGTTTAGGGCTGCTCTGTTGACAAGAACCTCCACTTCGTTACACCTTAAATATCCCAGGAAAGAGAAAAATGGATAAAGAAGTTGTGGTCCTTATGTACAATGGAATATCACTCAGCCATGAAATCAACGTCATAAGGCTAGTAGCAGCATGATGAGTGGATTTAGGTACGACGATTCTAAGTGAAATAAGTCACACAGAAAAAGACACTTATCATAAGATATCACTTATAGAGGGAATGTAAAAACCGCTACCTTTGAACTGAATTTCAAAACAGAACAGAGTCACACGGTTAGAAAACACACTGTGGCTGCCTAACGGGAAAGGTGAGGTGGGGTGATGCATAAAACAAGGGTTTCAAATTAGCTCAGATACCGTTCCATAAACCCAATACGTAATAGACAAGACCTACTCCTTGCTCAGGGAACTGGACTCAACACCCCCTATTCACCGCCCAAGAATATATCTGACTAGTAAGAATCTTAAAACCTATGTATTGATATCTCTCTGTAAGTGAGCCAAGTGGGTGTAAAGCTGCATAAACACAGCAGTGAAAAGCAGCTAAACCCCATTATGAAACTCAATTAATTTTAAAAACCCGTGAAACAAAGACAGTGAAAGAGAGAGAAATTCTTACAAAATTCGTTCAGGGGCTGTGATGCCACCTGGATTGACCATATCTACACCCGCAGCTGATTGAGACATAAGGGTGGACACTCTTGGGGCTGAGAGGTTTGGTGAGGTTGGGTGAGCAAACGCAGACGCTTTAAAGTAATACTGCGTGGTACCCATCCCATGGGTCCCAAATCTCCAGGTTCAAGGGCATCTTCCTACATCGAAAACATGCATGAGAAACCCAGAAGATGGTCCACCGAGTGATCGGGAAAGGTTTCTAAAACGCACCTCATTTCTCATCTCCTTGTGCTCGGGTTCGCCATTCCAGCCGCTTTACTAGCAATCTCCCTCCTTGGAGAATCAGCACCTTTAACCTCCTGTTCCATACAGGTGGCAATTTGAACTGAGGGTGAAAGGGAAGACGGGGAACCAATGAGAGACTAGCTCTAGGTGTTGGGACAGGCACAGGTCACTCTTTTTTCCAATCAGGAAGAAGAATTAACCACAAGCTCAGTCTGCCGCCCGGAAGCAGAATAGGGCCTAAAGCAATCCTGCGCTTTTGCGGCCAGCTCCCAAGAGAGCGAGTTGAAAAATGGAGCTCAGGGGCACTGCAATTCACAAACCTGCAGACTTATAAATGATAACTCTCGTCTACAAATATATTGAGGGAAGGCAACAAAGAGGATTTGAAAGCAAGGCAGATTTGCAGGCAACAGATTTCAGGAGGCAGATTCGAATCGCCTTTAAAGCACAGGAAAAGCGGCAAAACCTCGACAATGATGCCCTTGGCCAAAAAGGGCGTATGCGTTTTTTCCTGAATATATTCAGGAAAAAACGCATACGCCCTTTTTGGCCAACCAAGCAACCTGGAAAGGCAAATCAGCGCTACAAAGAAGTCTCGCTTCCCATCGGTCAAAAGGGCCATGCTGAATAAAGTGTCAAAACCAGAAATGCAGGACAGGCCACGGAGAAACGGGAGCCTTGCTACGCTGATGGGCGGGATGTAAATTGCCAACAGCCACTCTGGAGAAGTGTACGGTGTGTCCTGAAACATTTACAAAACTCAGTTTAGAGAGCATAGGGCACTTCCACTCATGGGCGTATACATTGGGAAAACTAAAAATCAGCAAGACACAAGCACCCCAAAGTTTAGGGCTGCTCTGTTGACAAGAACCTCCACTTCGTTACACCTTAAATATCCCAGGAAAGAGAAAAATGGATAAAGATGTTGTGCTCCTTATGTACAATGGAATATCACTCAGCCATGAAATCAACGTCATAAGGCTAGTAGCAGCATGATGAGTGGATTTAGGTACGACGATTCTACGTGCAATAAGTCACACAGAAAAAGACACTTATCATAAGTTATCACCTATAGAGGGAATGTAAAAACCGCTACCCTTGAACTGAATTACAAAACAGAACAGATTCACACGGTTAGAAAACACACTATGGCTGCCTAACGGGAAAGGTGAGGTGGGGTGATGCATAAAACAAGGGTTTCAAATTAGCTCAGATACCGTTCCATAAACCCAATACGTAATAGACAAGACCTACTCCTTGCTCAGGGAACTGGACTCAACACCCCCTATTCACCGCCCAAGATTATATCTGACTAGTAAGAATCTTAAAACCTATGTATTGATATCTCTCTGTAAGTGAGTCAAGTGGGTGTAAAGCTGCATAAACACAGCAGTGAAAAGCAGCTAAACCCCATTATAAAACTCAATTAATTTTAACAACCCGTGAAACAAAGACAGTGAAAGGGAGAGAAATTCTTACAAAATTCGTTCAGGCGCTGTGATGCCACCTGGATTGACCATATCTAGACCCGCAGCTGATTGAGACATAAGGGTGGACACTCTTGGGGCTGAGGGGTTTGGTGAGGTTCGGTGAGCAAACGCAGACGCTTTAAAGTAATACTGCGTGGTACCCATCCCATGGGTCCCAAATCTCCAGGTTCAAGGGCATCTTCCTACATCGAAAACATGCATGAGAAACCCAGAAGACGGTCCACCGAGTGATTGGGAAAGGTTTCTAAAACGCACCTCATTTCTCATCTCCTTGTGCTCGGGTTCGCCATTCCAGCCGCTTTACTAGCAATCTCCCTCCTTGGAGAATCAGCACCTTTAACCTCCTGTTCCATACAGGTGGCAATTTGAACTGAGGGTGAAAGGGAAGACGGGGAACCAATGAGAGACTAGCTCTAGGTGTTGGGACAGGCACAGGTCACTCTTTTTTCCAATCAGGAAGAAGAATTAACCACAAGCTCAGTCTGCCGCCCGGAAGCAGAATAGGGCCTAAAGCAATCCTGCGCTTTTGCGGCCAGCTCCCAAGAGAGCGAGTTGAAAAATGGAGCTCAGGGGCACTGCAATTCACAAACCTGCAGACTTATAAATGATAACTCTCGTCTACAAATATATTGAGGGAAGGCAACAAAGAGGATTTGAAAGCAAGGCAGATTTGCAGGCAACAGATTTCAGGAGGCAGATTCGAATCGCCTTTAAAGCACAGGAAAAGCGGCAAAACCTCGACAATGATGCCCTTGGCCAAAAAGGGCGTATGCGTTTTTTCCTGAATATATTCAGGAAAAAACGCATACGCCCTTTTTGGCCAACCAAGCAACCTGGAAAGACAAATCAGCGCTACAAAGAAGTCTCGCTTCCCATCGGTCAAAAGGGCCATGCTGAATAAAGTGTCAAAACCAGAAATGCAGGACAGGCCACGGAGAAACGGGAGCCTTGCTACGCTGATGGGCGGGATGTAAATTGCCAACAGCCACTCTGGAGAAGTGTACGGTGTGTCCTGAAACATTTACAAAACTCAGCTTAGAGAGCATAGGGCACTTCCACTCATGGGCGTATACATTGGGAAAACTAAAAATCAGCAAGACACAAGCACCCCAAAGTTTAGGGCTGCTCTGTTGACAAGAACCTCCACTTCGTTACACCTTAAATATCCCAGGAAAGAGAAAAATGGATAAAGATGTTGTGCTCCTTATGTACAATGGAATATCACTCAGCCATGAAATCAACGTCATAAGGCTAGTAGCAGCATGATGAGTGGATTTAGGTACGACGATTCTAAGTGAAATAAGTCACACAGAAAAAGACACTTATCATAAGATATCACTTATAGAGGGAATGTAAAAACCGCTACCCTTGAACTGAATTACAAAACAGAACAGAGTCACACGGTTAGAAAACACACTATGGCTGCCTAACGGGAAAGGTGAGGTGGGGTGATGCATAAAACAAGGGTTTCAAATTAGCTCAGATACCGTTCCATAAACCCAATACGTAATAGACAAGACCTACTCCTTGCTCAGGGAACTGGACTCAACACCCCCTATTCACCGCCCAAGAATATATCTGACTAGTAAGAATCTTAAAACCTATGTATTGATATCTCTCTGTAAGTGAGTCAGGTGGGTGTAAAGCTGCATAAACACAGCAGTGAAAAGCAGCTAAACCCCATTATGAAACAATTAATTTTAAAAACCCGTGAAACAAAGACAGTGAAAGAGAGAGAAATTCTTACAAAATTCGTTCAGGGGCTGTGATGCCACCTGGATTGACCATATCTAGACCCGCAGCTGATTGAGACATAAGGGTGGACACTCTTGGGGCTGAGAGGTTTGGTGAGGTTGGGTGAGCAAACGCAGACGCTTTAAAGTAATACTGCGTGGTACCCATCCCATGGGTCCCAAATCTCCAGGTTCAAGGGCATCTTCCTACATCGAAAACATGCATGAGAAACCCAGAAGATGGTCCACCGAGTGATCAGGAAAGGTTTCTAAAACACACCTCATTTCTCATCTCCTTGTGCTCGGGTTCGCCATTCCAGCCGCTTTATTAGCAATCTCCCTCCTTGGAGAATCAGCACCTTTAACCTCCTGTTCCATACAGTTTGCAATTTGTCCTGAGGATGAACGGGAAGAGGGGGAACCAATGAGAGACTAGCTCTAGGTGTTGGGACAGGCACAGGTCACTCTTTTTTCCCATCAGGAAGAAGAATTAACCACAAGCTCAGTCTGCCGCCCGGAAGCAGAATAGGGCCTAAAGCAATCCTGCGCTTTTGCGGCCAGCTCCCAAGGGAGCGAGTTGAAAAATGGAGCTCAGGGGCACTGCAATTCACAAACCTGCAGACTTATAAATGATAACTCTCGTCTACAAATATATTGAGGGAAGGCAACAAAGAGGATTTGAAAGCAAGGCAGATTTGCAGGCAACAGATTTCAGGAGGCAGATTCGAATCGCCTTTAAAGCACAGGAAAAGCGGCAAAACCTCGACAATGATGCCCTTGGCCAAAAAGGGCGTATGCGTTTTTTCCTGAATATATTCAGGAAAAAACGCATACGCCCTTTTTGGCCAACCAAGCAACCTGGAAAGGCAAATCAGCGCTACAAAGAAGTCTCGCTTCCCATCGGTCAAAAGGGCCATGCTGAATAAAGTGTCAAAACCAGAAATGCAGGACAGGCCACGGAGAAACGGGAGCCTTGCTACGCTGATGGGCGGGATGTAAATTGCCAACAGCCACTCTGGAGAAGTGTACGGTGTGTCCTGAAACATTTACAAAACTCAGTTTAGAGAGCATAGGGCACTTCCACTCATGGGCGTATACATTGGGAAAACTAAAAATCAGCAAGACACAAGCACCCCAAAGTTTAGGGCTGCTCTGTTGACAAGAACCTCCACTTCGTTACACCTTAAATATCCCAGGAAAGAGAAAAATGGATAAAGATGTTGTGCTCCTTATGTACAATGGAATATCACTCAGCCATGAAATCAACGTCATAAGGCTAGTAGCAGCATGATGAGTGGATTTAGGTACGACGATTCTACGTGCAATAAGTCACACAGAAAAAGACACTTATCATAAGTTATCACCTATAGAGGGAATGTAAAAACCGCTACCCTTGAACTGAATTACAAAACAGAACAGATTCACACGGTTAGAAAACACACTATGGCTGCCTAACGGGAAAGGTGAGGTGGGGTGATGCATAAAACAAGGGTTTCAAATTAGCTCAGATACCGTTCCATAAACCCAATACGTAATAGACAAGACCTACTCCTTGCTCAGGGAACTGGACTCAACACCCCCTATTCACCGCCCAAGATTATATCTGACTAGTAAGAATCTTAAAACCTATGTATTGATATCTCTCTGTAAGTGAGTCAAGTGGGTGTAAAGCTGCATAAACACAGCAGTGAAAAGCAGCTAAACCCCATTATAAAACTCAATTAATTTTAACAACCCGTGAAACAAAGACAGTGAAAGGGAGAGAAATTCTTACAAAATTCGTTCAGGCGCTGTGATGCCACCTGGATTGACCATATCTAGACCCGCAGCTGATTGAGACATAAGGGTGGACACTCTTGGGGCTGAGGGGTTTGGTGAGGTTCGGTGAGCAAACGCAGACGCTTTAAAGTAATACTGCGTGGTACCCATCCCATGGGTCCCAAATCTCCAGGTTCAAGGGCATCTTCCTACATCGAAAACATGCATGAGAAACCCAGAAGACGGTCCACCGAGTGATTGGGAAAGGTTTCTAAAACGCACCTCATTTCTCATCTCCTTGTGCTCGGGTTCGCCATTCCAGCCGCTTTACTAGCAATCTCCCTCCTTGGAGAATCAGCACCTTTAACCTCCTGTTCCATACAGGTGGCAATTTGAACTGAGGGTGAAAGGGAAGACGGGGAACCAATGAGAGACTAGCTCTAGGTGTTGGGACAGGCACAGGTCACTCTTTTTTCCAATCAGGAAGAAGAATTAACCACAAGCTCAGTCTGCCGCCCGGAAGCAGAATAGGGCCTAAAGCAATCCTGCGCTTTTGCGGCCAGCTCCCAAGAGAGCGAGTTGAAAAATGGAGCTCAGGGGCACTGCAATTCACAAACCTGCAGACTTATAAATGATAACTCTCGTCTACAAATATATTGAGGGAAGGCAACAAAGAGGATTTGAAAGCAAGGCAGATTTGCAGGCAACAGATTTCAGGAGGCAGATTCGAATCGCCTTTAAAGCACAGGAAAAGCGGCAAAACCTCGACAATGATGCCCTTGGCCAAAAAGGGCGTATGCGTTTTTTCCTGAATATATTCAGGAAAAAACGCATACGCCCTTTTTGGCCAACCAAGCAACCTGGAAAGACAAATCAGCGCTACAAAGAAGTCTCGCTTCCCATCGGTCAAAAGGGCCATGCTGAATAAAGTGTCAAAACCAGAAATGCAGGACAGGCCACGGAGAAACGGGAGCCTTGCTACGCTGATGGGCGGGATGTAAATTGCCAACAGCCACTCTGGAGAAGTGTACGGTGTGTCCTGAAACATTTACAAAACTCAGCTTAGAGAGCATAGGGCACTTCCACTCATGGGCGTATACATTGGGAAAACTAAAAATCAGCAAGACACAAGCACCCCAAAGTTTAGGGCTGCTCTGTTGACAAGAACCTCCACTTCGTTACACCTTAAATATCCCAGGAAAGAGAAAAATGGATAAAGATGTTGTGCTCCTTATGTACAATGGAATATCACTCAGCCATGAAATCAACGTCATAAGGCTAGTAGCAGCATGATGAGTGGATTTAGGTACGACGATTCTAAGTGAAATAAGTCACACAGAAAAAGACACTTATCATAAGATATCACTTATAGAGGGAATGTAAAAACCGCTACCCTTGAACTGAATTACAAAACAGAACAGAGTCACACGGTTAGAAAACACACTATGGCTGCCTAACGGGAAAGGTGAGGTGGGGTGATGCATAAAACAAGGGTTTCAAATTAGCTCAGATACCGTTCCATAAACCCAATACGTAATAGACAAGACCTACTCCTTGCTCAGGGAACTGGACTCAACACCCCCTATTCACCGCCCAAGAATATATCTGACTAGTAAGAATCTTAAAACCTATGTATTGATATCTCTCTGTAAGTGAGTCAGGTGGGTGTAAAGCTGCATAAACACAGCAGTGAAAAGCAGCTAAACCCCATTATGAAACAATTAATTTTAAAAACCCGTGAAACAAAGACAGTGAAAGAGAGAGAAATTCTTACAAAATTCGTTCAGGGGCTGTGATGCCACCTGGATTGACCATATCTAGACCCGCAGCTGATTGAGACATAAGGGTGGACACTCTTGGGGCTGAGAGGTTTGGTGAGGTTGGGTGAGCAAACGCAGACGCTTTAAAGTAATACTGCGTGGTACCCATCCCATGGGTCCCAAATCTCCAGGTTCAAGGGCATCTTCCTACATCGAAAACATGCATGAGAAACCCAGAAGATGGTCCACCGAGTGATCAGAAAGGTTTCTAAAACACACCTCATTTCTCATCTCCTTGTGCTCGGGTTCGCCATTCCAGCCGCTTTATTAGCAATCTCCCTCCCTTGGAGAATCAGCACCTTTAACCTCCTGTTCCATACAGTTTGCAATTTGTCCTGAGGATGAACGGGAAGAGGGGGAACCAATGAGAGACTAGCTCTAGGTGTTTGGGACAGGCACAGGTCACTCTTTTTTCCCATCAGGAAGAAGAATTAACCACAAGCTCAGTCTGCCGCCCGGAAGCAGAATAGGGCCTAAAGCAATCCTGCGCTTTTTGCGGCCAGCTCCCAAGGGAGCGAGTTGAAAAATGGAGCTCAGGGGCACTGCAATTCACAAACCTGCAGACTTATAAATGATAACTCTCGTCTACAAATATATTGAGGGAAGCAACAAAGAGGATTTGAAAGCAAGGCAGAATTGCAGGAAACAGATTTCAGGAGGCAGATTCAAATCGCCTTTAAAGCACAGGAAAAAGCGGCAAAACCCTCGACAATGATGCCCTTGGCCAAAAAGGGCGTATGCGTTTTTTCCTGAATATATTCAGGAAAAAACGCATACGCCCTTTTTGGCCAACCAAGCAACCTGGAAAGGCAAATCAGCGCTACAAAGAAGTCTCGCTTCCCATCGGTCAAAAGGGCCATGCTGAATAAAGTGTCAAAACCAGAAATGCAGGACAGGCCACGGAGAAACGGGAGCCTTGCTACGCTGATGGGCGGGATGTAAATTGCCAACAGCCACTCTGGAGAAGTGTACGGTGTGTCCTGAAACATTTACAAAACTCAGCTTAGAGAGCATAGGGCACTTCCACTCATGGGCGTATAAATTGGGAAAACTAAAAATCAGCAAGACACAAGCACCCCAAAGTTTAGGGCTGCTCTGTTGACAAGAACCTCCACTTCGTTACACCTTAAATATCCCAGGAAAGAGAAACATGGATAAAGAAGTTGTGTCCTTATGTACAATGGAATATCACTCAGCCATGAAATCAACGTCATAAGGCTAGTAGCAGCATGATGAGTGGATTTAGGTACGACAAATCTAACTCAAATAAGTCACACAGAAAAAGACACTTATCATAAGTTATCACCTATAGAGGGAATGTAAAAAACCGCTACCCTTGAACTGAATTACAAAACAGAACAGAGTCACACGGTTAGAAAACACACTATGGCTGCTAACGGGAAAGGTGAGGTGGGGTGATGCATAAAACAAGGGTTTCAAATTAGCTCAGATACCGTTCCATAAACCCAATACGTAATAGACAAGACCTACTCCTTGCTCAGGGAACTGGACTCAACACCCCCTATTCACCGCCCAAGATTATATCTGACTAGTAAGAATCTTAAAACCTATGTATTGATATCTCTCTGTAAGTGAGTCAAGTGGGTGTAAAGCTGCATAAACACAGCAGTGAAAAGCAGCTAAACCCCATTATAAAACTCAATTAATTTTAAAAACCCATGAAACAAAGACAGTGAAAGGGAGAGAAATTCTTACAAAATTCGTTCAGGCGCTGTGATGCCACCTGGATTGACCATATCTAGACCCGCAGCTGATTGAGACATAAGGGTGGACACTCTTGGGGCTGAGGGGTTTGGTGAGGTTCGGTGAGCAAACGCAGACGCTTTAAAGTAATACTGCGTGGTACCCATCCCATGGGTCCCAAATCTCCAGGTTCAAGGGCATCTTCCTACATCGAAAACATGCATGAGAAACCCAGAAGACGGTCCACCGAGTGATTGGGAAAGGTTTCTAAAACGCACCTCATTTCTCGTCTCCTTGTGCTCGGGTTCGCCATTCCAGCCGCTTTACTAGCAATCTCCCTCCTTGGAGAATCAGCACCTTTAACCTCCTGTTCCATACAGGTGCAATTTGAACTGAGGGTGAACGGAAGACGGGGAACCAATGAGAGACTAGCTCTAGGTGTTGGGACAGGCACAGGTCACTCTAGTTTCCATCAGGAAGAAGAATTAACCACAGCTCAGTCTGCCGCCGGAAGCAGAATAGGGCCTAAAGGCAATCCTGCGCTTTTGCGGCCAGCTCCCAGAGAGCGAGTTGAAAAATGGAGCTCGGGGGCACTGCAATTCACAAACCTGCAGACTTATAAATGATAACTCTCGTCTACAAATATATTGAGGGAAGGCAACAAAGAGGATTTGAAAGCAAGGCAGAATTGCAGGAAACAGATTTCAGGAGGCAGATTCGAATCGCCTTTAAAGCACAGGAAAAGCGGCAAAACCTCGACAATGATGCCCTTGGCCAAAAAGGGCGTATGCGTTTTTTTCCTGAATATATTCAGGAAAAAACGCATACGCCCTTTTTGGCCAACCAAGCAACCTGGAAAGGCAAATCAGCGCTACAAAGAAGTCTCGCTTCCCATCGGTCAAAAGGGCCATGCTGAGTAAAGTGGTCAAAACCAGAAATGCAGGACAGCCACGGAGAAACGGGAGCCTTGCTACGCTGATGGGCGGGATGTAAATTGCCAACAACCACTCTGGAGAAGTGTACGGTGTGTCCTGAAACATTTACAAAACTCAGCTTAGAGAGCATAGGGCACTTCCACTCATGGGCGTATAAATTGGGAAAACTAAAAATCAGCAAGACACAAGCACCCAAAGTTTAGGGCTGCTCTGTTGACAAGAACCTCCACTTCGTTACACCTTAAATATCCCAGGAAAGAGAAAAATGGATAAAGATGTTGTGCTCCTTATGTACAATGGAATATCACTCAGCCATGAAATCAACGTCATAAGGCTAGTAGCAGCATGATGAGTGGATTTAGGTACGACGATTCTAAGTGAAATAAGTCACACAGAAAAAGGACACTTATCATAAGATATCACTTATAGAGGGAATGTAAAAACCGCTACCCTTGAACTGAATTACAAACAGAACAGAGTCACACGGTTAGAAACACACTATGGCTGCCTAACGGGAATGGTGAGGTGGGGTGATGCATAAAACAAGGTTTCAAATTAGCTCAGATACCGTTCCATAAACCCAATACGTAATAGACAAGACCTACTCCTTGCTCAGGGAACTGGATTCAACACCCCCTATTCACCGCCCAAGAATATATCTGACTAGTAAGAATCTTAAAACCTATGTATTGATATCTCTCTGTAAGTGAGTCAGGTGGGTGTAAAGCTGCATAAACACAGCAGTGAAAAGCAGCTAAACCCCATTATGAAACTCAATTAATTTTAAAAACCCGTGAAACAAAGACAGTGAAAGAGAGAGAAATTCTTACAAAATTCGTTCAGGGGCTGTGATGCCACCTGGATTGACCATATCTAGACCCGCAGCTGATTGAGACATAAGGGTGGACACTCTTGGGGCTGAGAGGTTTGGTGAGGTTGGGTGAGCAAACGCAGACGCTTTAAAGTAATACTGCGTGGTACCCATCCCATGGGTCCCAAATCTCCAGGTTCAAGGGCATCTTCCTACATCGAAAACATGCATGAGAAACCAAGAAGATGGTCCACCGAGTGATCAGGAAAGGTTTCTAAAACACACCTCATTTCTCATCTCCTTGTGCTCGGGTTCGCCATTCCAGCCGCTTTATTAGCAATCTCCCTCCTTGGAGAATCAGCACCTTTAACCTCCTGTTCCATACAGTTTGCAATTGTCCTGAGGATGAACGGGAAGAGGGGGAACCGATGAGAGACTAGCTCTAGGTGTTGGGACAGGCACAGGTCACTCTTTTTTCCCATCAGGAAGAAGAATTAACCACAAGCTATGTCTGCCGCCCGGAAGCAGAATAGGGCCTAAAGCAATCCTGCGCTTTTGCGGCCAGCTCCCAAGGGAGCGAGTTGAAAAATGGAGCTCGGGGGCACTGCAATTCACAAACCTGCAGACTTATAAATGATAACTCTCGTCTACAAATATATGAGGGAAGGCAACAAAGAGGATTTGAAAGCAAGGCAGAATTGCAGGAAACAGAATTCAGGAGGCAGATTCAAATCGCCTTTAAAGCACAGGAAAAGCGGCAAAACCTCGACAATGATGCCCTTGGCCAAAAAGGGCGTATGCGTTTTTTCCTGAATATATTCAGGAAAAACGCATACGCCCCTTTTTGGCCAACCAAGCAACCTGGAAAGGCAAATCAGCGCTACAAAGAAGTCTCGCTTCCCATCGGTCAAAAGGGGCCATGCTGAATAAAGTGTCAAACCAGAAATGCAGGACAGGCCACGGAGAAACGGGAGCCTTGCTACGCTGATGGGCGGGATGTAAATTGCCAACAGCCACTCTGGAGAAGTGTACGGTGTGTCCTGAAACATTTACAAAACTCAGCTTAGAGAGCATAGGGCACTTCCACTCATGGGCGTATAAATTGGGAAAACTAAAAATCAGCAAGACACAAGCACCCAAAGTTTAGGGCTGCTCTGTTGACAAGAACCTCCACTTCGTTACACCTTAAATATCCCAGGAAAGAGAAAAATGGATAAGAAGTTGTGGTCCTTATGTACAATGGAATATCACTCAGCCATGAAATCAACGTCATAAGGCTAGTAGCAGCATGATGAGTGGATTTAGGTACGACAATTCTAACTCAAATAAGTCACACAGAAAAAGACACTTATCATAAGTTATCACCTATAGAGGGAATGTAAAAACCGCTACCCTTGAACTGAATTACAAAACAGAACAGATTCACACGGTTAGAAAACACACTATGGCTGCCTAACGGGAAAGGTGAGGTGGGGTGATGCATAAAACAAGGGTTTCAAATTAGCTCAGATACCGTTCCATAAACCCAATACGTAATAGACAAGACCTACTCCTTGCTCAGGGAACTGGACTCAACACCCCCTATTCACCGCCCAAGATTATATCTGACTAGTAAGAATCTTAAAACCTATGTATTGATATCTCTCTGTAAGTGAGTCAAGTGGGTGTAAAGCTGCATAAACACAGCAGTGAAAAGCAGCTAAACCCCATTATAAAACTCAATTAATTTTAAAAACCCGTGAAACAAAGACAGTGAAAGGGAGAGAAATTCTTACAAAATTCGTTCAGGCGCTGTGATGCCACCTGGATTGACCATATCTAGACCCGCAGCTGATTGAGACATAAGGGTGGGACACTCTTGGGCTGAGGGGTTTGGTGAGGGTTGGGTGAGCAAACGCAGACGCTTTAAAGTAATACTGCGTGGTACCCATCCATGGGTCCCAAATCTCCAGGTTCAAGGGCATCTTCCTACATCGAAAACATGCATGAGAAACCCAGAAGACGGTCCACCGAGTGATTGGGAAAGGTTTCTAAAACGCACCTCATTTCTCATCTCCTTGTGCTCGGGTTCGCCATTCCAGCCGCTTTACTAGCAATCTCCCTCCTTGGAGAATCAGCACCTTTAACCTCCTGTTCCATACAGGTGGCAATTTGAACTGAGGGTGAACGGGAAGACGGGGAACCAATGAGAGACTAGCTCTAGGTGTTGGGACAGGCACAGGTCACTCTATTTTCCCATCAGGAAGAAGAATTAACCACAGGCTCAGTCTGCCGCCCGGAAGCAAGAATAGGGCCTAAGCAATCCTGCGCTTTTGCGGCCAGCTCCCAAGGGAGCGAGTTGAAAAATGGAGCTCGGGGGCACTGCAATTCACAAACCTGCAGACTTATAAATGAAAACTCTCGTCTACAAAATTTATTGAGGGAGGCAACAAAGAGGATTTGAAAGCAAGGCAGAATGGCAGGAAACAGATTTCAGGAGGCAGATTCGAATCGCCTTTAAAGCACAGGAAAAGCGGCAAACCTCGACAATGATGCCCTTGGCCAAAAAGGGCGTATGCGTTTTTTCCTGAATATATTCAGGAAAAAACGCATACGCACTTTTTTGGCCAACCAAGCAACCTGGAAAGGCAAATCAGCGCTACAAAGAAGTCTCGCTTCCCATCGGTCAAAAGGGCCATGCTGAATAAAGTGTCAAAACCAGAAATGCAGGAAAGGCCACGGAGAAACGGGAGCCTTGCTACGCTGATGGGCGGGATGTAAATTGCCAACAGCCACTCTGGAGAAGTGTACGGTGTGTCCTGAAACATTTACAAAAACTCAGCTTAGAGAGCATAGGGCACTTCCACTCATGGGCGTATACATTGGGAAAACTAAAAATCAGCAAGACACAAGCACCCCAAAGTTTAGGGCTGCTCTGTTGACAAGAACCTCCACTTCGTTACACCTTAAATATCCCAGGAAAGAGAAAAATGGATAAAGAAGTTGTGGTCCTTATGTACAATGGAATATCACTCAGCCATGAAATCAACGTCATAAGGCTAGTAGCAGCATGATGAGTGGATTTAGGTACGACGATTCTAAGTGAAATAAGTCACACAGAAAAAGACACTTATCATAAGATATCACTTATAGAGGGAATGTAAAAACCGCTACCCTTGAACTGAATTTCAAAACAGAACAGAGTCACACGGTTAGAAAACACACTGTGGCTGCCTAACGGGAAAGGTGAGGTGGGGTGATGCATAAACAAGGGTTTCAAATTAGCTCAGATACCGTTCCATAAACCCAATACGTAATAGACAAGACCTACTCCTTGCTCAGGGAACTGGACTCAACACCCCCTATTCACCGCCCAAGAATATATCTGACTAGTAAGAATCTTAAAACCTATGTATTGATATCTCTCTGTAAGTGAGCCAAGTGGGTGTAAAGCTGCATAAACACAGCAGTGAAAAGCAGCTAAACCCCATTATGAACTCAATTAATTTTAAAAAACCCCGTGAAACAAAGACAGTGAAAGAGAGAGAAATCTTACAAAATTCGTTCAGGGGCTGTGATGCCACCTGGATTGACCATATCTACACCCGCAGCTGATTGAGACATAAGGGTGGACACTCTTGGGCTGAGAGGTTGGTGAGGTTGGGTGAGCAAACGCAGACGCTTTAAAGTAATACTGCGTGGTACCCATCCCATGGGTCCCAAATCTCCAGGTTCAAGGGCATCTTCCTACATCGAAAACATGCATGAGAAACCCAGAAGATGGTCCACCGAGTGATCGGGAAAGGTTTCTAAAACGCACCTCATTTCTCATCTCCTTGTGCTCGGGTTCGCCATTCCAGCCCGCTTTACTAGCAATCTCCCTCCTTGGAGAATCAGCACCTTTAACCTCCTGTTCCATACAGGTGGCAATTTGAACTGAGGGTGAAAGGGGAAGACGGGGAACCAATGAGAGACTAGCTCTAGGTGTTGGGACAGGCACAGGTCACTCTTTTTTCCAATCAGGAAGAAGAATTAACCACAAGCTCAGTCTGCCGCCCGGAAGCAGAATAGGGCCTAAAGCAATCCTGCGCTTTTGCGGCCAGCTCCCAAGAGAGCGAGTTGAAAAATGGAGCTCAGGGGCACTGCCAATTCACAAACCTGCAGACTTATAAATGATAACTCTCGTCTACAAATATATTGAGGGAAGCAACAAAGAGGATTGAAAGCAAGGCAGATTTGCAGGGCAACAGATTTCAGGAGGCAGATTCGAATCGCCTTTAAAGCACAGGAAAAGCGGCAAAACCTCGACAATGATGCCCTTGGCCAAAAAGGGCGTATGCGTTTTTTCCTGAATATATTCAGGAAAAAACGCATACGCCCTTTTTGGCCAACCAAGCAACCTGGAAAGGCAAATCAGCGCTACAAAGAAGTCTCGCTTCCATCGGTCAAAGGGCCATGCTGAATAAAGTGTCAAAACCAGAAATGCAGGACAGGCCACGGAGAAACGGGAGCCTTGCTACGCTGATGGGCGGGATGTAAATTGCCAACAGCCACTCTGGAGAAGTGTACGGTGTGTCCTGAAACATTTACAAAACTCAGCTTAGAGAGCATAGGGCACTTCCACTCATGGGCGTATACATTGGGAAAACTAAAAATCAGCAGACACAAGCACCCCAAAGTTTAGGGCTGCTCTGTTGACAAGAACCTCCACTTCGTTACACCTTAAATATCCCAGGAAAGAGAAAAATGGATAAAGATGTTGTGCTCCTTATGTACAATGGAATATCACTCAGCCATGAAATCAACGTCATAAGGCTAGTAGCAGCATGATGAGTGGATTTAGGTACGACGATTCTACGTGCAATAAGTCACACAGAAAAAGACACTTATCATAAGTTATCACCTATAGAGGGGAATGTAAAAACCGCTACCCTTGAACTGAATTACAAAACAGAACAGATTCACACGGTTAGAAAACACACTATGGCTGCCTAACGGGAAAGGTGAGGTGGGGTGATGCATAAAACAAGGGTTTCAAATTAGCTCAGATACCGTTCCATAAACCCAATACGTAATAGACAAGACCTACTCCTTGCTCAGGAACTGGACTCAACACCCCCCTATTCACCGCCCAAGATTATATCTGACTAGTAAGAATCTTAAAACCTATGTATTGATATCTCTCTGTAAGTGAGTCAAGTGGGTGTAAAGCTGCATAAACACAGCAGTGAAAAGCAGCTAAACCCCATTATAAAAACTCAATTAATTTTAAAAACCCGTGAAACAAAGACAGTGAAAGGGAGAGAAATTCTTACAAAATTCGTTCAGGCGCTGTGATGCACCTGGATTGACCATATCTAGACCCGCAGCTGATGAGACATAAGGGTGGACACTCTTGGGGCTGAGGGGTTGGTGAGGTTCGGTGAGCAACGCAGACGCTTTAAAGTAATACTGCGTGGTACCCATCCCATGGGTCCCATATCTCCAGGTTCAAGGGCATCTTCCTACATCGAAAACATGCATGAGAAACCCAGAAGACGGTCCACCGAGTGATTGGGAAAGGTTTCTAAAACGCACCTCATTTCTCATCTCCTTGTGCTCGGGTTCGCCATTCCAGCCGCTTTACTAGCAATCTCCCTCCTTGGAGAATCAGCACCTTTAACCTCCTGTTCCATACAGGTGGCAATTTGAACTGAGGGTGAAAGGGAAGACGGGGAACCATGAGAGACTAGCTCTAGGTGTTGGGACAGGCAA